>NW_026535824.1:13877500-15332500 GCF_028551555.1 Melozone crissalis
ACAAGGGGCAGCTTCTGCAGGACCTCAGGAAAATCAACGAGGTCATCGAGGACATGGGTGCCCTCCAGTCCAGCCTGCTCTCAGTCTCCATGCTACCTCAAGATTGCCAATGGTGGGCCATGCTGTAGTTGTGGGTAGCATCTTTTGGAGTCCTCCTATTTTTCGGATATCTTGTTCGACATTTAGGCTGTGATTGATGGAGCCTGAGCATAGGAAGAGCATTGCTTTGAAGATTGTATGGCTGGTGATGTGAAGGAAGGCTGGTTCAGGGAGGTTTAGTCCAATTGTAATTTTATTGCACAGTTATTGGCAGAAGGTTGTTGTAGATCTAAATGACTACTTTCTTGATGCCCCCATGCATCCTAATGAGACACCCCTGGTTTTCCTTTTCCGTTCCTAAACTGACAAACACCTTTACAGAGGTACCAGTGGACTGCATTGCCTCAAAGACAGAAGAGTAGCTCAACTATTTGTCAATGGCTTTGAGCCCAAAATCTCTCACCCAGACGGAAAAGACATCCTAATGCTATCATTTTTCATTACATGGACGATACAGTCATTTGTGCAGAAGGTCAAATCATTTTGGACGTTGCTGTACAAGATGTCATCACTGTGGTACAGCAGAAAGGTTTTGAGATTGCAGCAGATAAAGTCTAAAAGACAGCCCCCTGGAAGTTCCTCGGCCTAAAAAGCACAGAGAGAACCATCACACCACAAACACTGCGCATCAAGGGCAACCCAAAGACTCTGCCAGAACTCCGCCAGCTCTGTGGAAGCATCAGTTGGGTACGTTCACTGCTGGGAATCACCACAGAATATCTCGTGCCACTGTTCCTGCTCGTTAAAGGCAGAGAAGGACTCGATTCCCATGATCACTGACACGGGAGGCCGAAGCAGCCGTACAAAAGGTAGCCTGGGTGATTCAAACTAAACAGGAACACAGATACCACACTACTTTTCCTTTCTCCCTGGCAATCCTTGGTGTAAGTCCAAAATTCCATATATTATTTTTTTTGTGGGACTCAACTATCTCAGATGCCCTGATAAAAATTGAATGCGTTTTCAAAACACCAACCTAGTAAAATGATAACAACCCAACAGAAAGTTATTGCACAACTAATCAGGAAAGCTAGAAAGTATCTGTTCTCCCTTGCAGGAATATACCTTGTGAATATATACTTACTTCTCACTCAAGAGCACCTCAATTGCCTACTTCAAACATCTGAACCACTGCAATATGGCTTAGATAGTTTTTGAACAGGCTGGGATCAGCCACCAATTCTACCATCAAAAAATTCCTGCGCTGCTCAGGGTGTTAAAAATTACCTGAGACCCAGCAAGATCCCTTGTAGCCACATGCCCCAATTGTCAGGAACATGGCCTTGCTTCTGTCAGAGCTGGAGTCAATCCAAGAGGACTAGAGAGTCTCCACATCTGGCAATCACACATCACACACTAGGCCCCTTTCGGAAGAATAAAGTAAATCCACGTCTCAATCACAATCTTTTCCACTGGGATTTTCATCTCTGCCCATGCTGGTGAAAAATCAGAAGATGCTATAAAACATTAATTTTTAATTTTTTCCACCTTAGCATATCCACAGGAATCTAAAACTGATAATGCTCTTGCTTATACCTCACACAGATTCCAACAAGTTTCTGACCACTGGGGTATAAAACATGTCACAGGCATACCACACTCCACCACAGGACAGTCCATAGCTGAGAGGGCAAACTGATCCATCAAAAGGATCCTTGATCAACTGAGAGGGGGAGTCAAGATATTATCTTCCATTGAGCCACTGGCCAAGGCCTTTTACGTACTCAACTTTTTGAACAACTCATTTATGGAGAAAACTCCCCCAGTCATAAGGCATTTTACTAATTCAGCTGCAGCCCCATTAAAAGAACAGCCACCTGGGTTGACCAAAGAACCTGAATCTAAACAAATTATGGGCCCTTTTCCATTAAATACTTGGGGAAGAGAAGATGCCCTTGTCTCTACAGCAACACTCGTAAGATGGATCCCAGCAAAATACATAAAAACTCTTTCTGGGAATGGTGAGGCAAACACCAGAGCCACCATCAGAAGAACAGAATGGAAGCCTAAGGCAGACAGCAGCAGCCTGGGAAAGAAGAAAAAGAACTGAAGATCTCCTAAGCAGCGTTGACCACACACACCAAGACCAAGATAGCTCAGACACCACTAACCAGGATATATGAATTAACATTTGTAAAAGCTATATTTTAGCATTGATATATGATTCTTCTAATAAGCTGTGTTCACACCCTTGCCTTACAGATGAGAAAGTTTAGTGGGACTCCAACTTAAGTTTCATCTTCTAATCTCTTTATCTGTTTACTTTTAGGACACCCAAGCCTCCAGATATTAAATTACCAAAGTCAGAGGATGCTGCCATTGGTTGCTGCTGCAGCAGGAATCTGGATGCTCCTTACTGAGCCGCATGCCTTCAGCTTGGTGCTTCCACAGACAAGCCACAATTTCTTGTCCATGACCATGCCTTTCAGGCATTTGAAGGCATGTGTTTTTTCTACCTGCTGTCACATAGGGAGTCAGTATACCAGGGCAGCCAGCTGCTAAAAGATAAGGAAACAAGATGCAGACGGAAGGCAACAACGACTGGTTCAGTGGACTTTCCAACCACTAGGGGATGAAAGGCTGGCTTTCATCTTTGCTTAAGACTGTTGTGTGGGTGTTGTTTATCGTATTCATTGTGTTGCTTATTTTACCCTTTTTTGATAAAGGCCTGAAAAACTCTATTGCAGAAGACTTCTTTATAGACAAAAAAAGGGGGGAGTAGTGAGGGCCCAGGGGCCTACCACTGGAACTGTAATACCTCAGGGCAAAGAGAGCAAGGAAAAAGAGAGACACCGCTCTGAATGCAATGGTCTCGCCCATGGGCATTTTCAGGCTCATGGCATTTTATTGGTATCACCCGGTTCAACGGCTGTATTGTCCTTATATGTATTCCCCCTAGAATGTCCTCGCCTCTCCTGTACCGTTTTAGTCCTGGCTTTTTCCATTGCTCCCCGGCTTTTCCCCCCAATTTTCCCTCTGAGTGCCAAGCCCCATTTTGTCTCCGTTCCTGGACCCTCTTCAGTGCAATCCACTCATGTGTTTCCAGTTCCACACAAAGATGCCTCACTTGCCTCATTCACCAGCAGTTTAGGCAAGCAGGCTCCCACATCTGCGTGTGCAGGTCACACACAGAGGTGTCTGTGGGCAGGCTGCAACACAGGAACTGAGTGCAACAGAGAATCTGGCCTCTAATAAAAGGCACGAATCCGGCAACCCACCAAAGTAAAGACTTGCATGTCTCTACTTTTTCCTTATCCTCTCAGTCCTCATGCCACTTTCCCCATCATTTCTGACTGGGAATTTAGCTTCTCTCTCTCCTGTCTGCAGGTCCAGCCACAGGTATGACCCTGCAGGAACAGCCTGACCCACAGGGAAGTGACAGAGCACACTTTGTCAGGAACTTTAGTGACAGGACAAAGAGGAATGGGATCAAACTGCAAGAGGTAGAGGAGATTTGATGATGGGAAGAAGTTCTTTACTCTCAGGGTGCTTGACCCTGACACAGGGACCAGTGCAGAGAGGCTGTGGATGCCCCATCCCCAGCAACATCCAAGGCCAGGTGGGACAGGGGCCGCAGCAACCTGCTGTGCTGGGAGCTTGCTCAGCTTGGAACCAGATCATCTTCAGGGTCCCTTCCAAGCCCAACCATTCAAGGATTTGATCATTCTGCCATCCCCATCTCCCACTGAATAGCAGCCCCGAAACTTCAGTGACATCACAGCTCCCAGAGGGTTCCAGGTGGAACATCCAGGACCTGGAAACGAGCACAGCAGACACTTCACCAGCTGCCAAGGCTCAGTTGCCGCTTGCTCCGTGCTCTGACCCTCAGCGCTGAGGTGCTGTTGCTGCCTGGGCTATTCCTGCCGCCTGCTCTGGAGTGCCAATCCCAGCAGGACATGCTCTGCTGTGCCCATGGAGGTAGAGTGCCATTCCAGGCAGGGGGCTCCCGGCTTGGGCAGGCTGCAGCCATGTGGGAATGGATGGTGTGGGACAGGAAGCCCACTGGGAGATTCTGCTGCCCCTTGCAGACTGACACAAACACTGTGGAGGAGATGGAAGTGGACCAGGGGCAGGAAGAGGATGACATGATGGAGGTGGACTCCTCCTCTACTTCCATGTCCTCCCCTGTTAAGGACATGGAAGTAGAGTAGGACAGCATCGAAGAGATGGAGGTGGATGAGGAGGATAAGATCGAGGACATGGAACTTGATGAGGAGGATGAGGAGGAGCCCATGGTCTTTGGATGAAGATGCAGCCCCATAGGTAAGACAGGCAGATGCTTCCCATGCCCTGCCCACACACACACTGGGTCCCCTGATGCCAGGCTGGGGCGGGGCTGGATGGCCCCGCTCAGGGACACGGTGCCCACAGGGGGCCTGGATTGTGCTGCCACAAGCACCAGCCCCGGCCTGCCCTGCGCTTGCCTGGGGCCATGGCAGCCCTGCCAGCCCCGGCCCAGCCCCTGGGGCCCAGCTCCCAGCCCTGCTGGGCCCAGTGCTGCCAGCTGAGTCCAGCTCTGCTGCTTCCTTTCTTCCAGGACTCAGGCACATGATGGCACAGAAGCCAGAACTTTGTAAATACGTTTGAAAGTTTTGAAGTTTCCTGTAAATATGTTTTCTACATTAGGAGTTTCCTGTAAATACGTTTTGAAGATTGTTAGCCCATCAGATCCAATGTAAATATGTTCTGTACACTACTGTTGATGTTATTAGAGCAATTCTTATAGGAAACATGCTCTGTAAATCCTAGACTTGCCGATCTTCGGCAAATAAATACTGTTTCTTTTTAAAACCGGACTTTTCCTGGCCATTCCTTTGGGCACAGGCAGCCTTTGCACACTTGTGGGTTCCACTTGTTCCGCGTTCCCAGTGCTGGGGGTCCCTGGGGGTGCTGGCACAGCCACCCCGGGGCTGGGGGTCCCTGTGCACAGGGGCTCCCACTGACACCACTCCTGGCACTGGGCACTGCTGCTCTTCCTGGCCTGCACCACAGCGCTGTCCCCAAGAGCTCAGCTCTTACCAGCTCACACACAGGGGGCTCTCCCAGCACTGGCCCCTGCAGCCATGCCACCAAAGCAGGCAGCAAACCTTCAGCCACCCTTCCTGCTGCAGCCACAGGCACTCCTGGGCCCAGAGCCACCAGCAGGCCACAGCCATGCAAAATCCACCTGCACACTCTCAAGGCCACCACAGCCTTGGCAACTGGGCCAGCTACATCTAGGCTACTGCAGGGGCTGATCTTTAAGCCTTGCAGCCTCCAAAGGCCCTGGGCTCTGCTTCCCAACCTACTCTGGACTGCTCTGAGCCTGCTTTGTTCCAGAGAAAAAAGCCAAGGAAGGGCATCCTCACCCTGCCCGCATTCCTGCTGCTGCCAGCCGCCACTGGCCCCTGAGCCCCACTCAGGGGGCAGCAACCGGGACAGGGCAGCCTGTGCTGGGCAGGGGGCACGGGGCTTTGGGCCATGGGGCTGCTGCTGCTGCTGCTGCTGGGGGGCATGGGCCCAACAGGGCCCCGAGCTCAGCCCCTGCCCGGCCAGCTGCCCCCAAAGACCCACACTCCCCCAGCATTCCCATCACACCTGCCAGGGGCAAATACCACAGGATTCAGGAAAGAAATTCCCCATAGTGACTACACCAAGGGGTCCAAGGGGAAAGTCAGTACCAGCTGATGATTACAGTACCTTGACGATGGTGGAGGCAGGGCAGGTGAGATCTCCAGGGCCTCTGGCTGGGCCTGCTCTGCACGTGAGGCTGTGGGGCTGCTCCCAGTGGGACACAGCACTTGGCTCAGGCCAGCCCTCAGCTCTACACAGCTGATCCCAAGGAGCAGGCTCAGAAAGCAGTTTCAGACCACTGCCTGCAGATATTTCAAAGGACTACATGTCATTCTAGGAAGCCACCTTGCACATTTAGTTTTGGTGTCGTGGCATGAGAAGCCAAGAAGGTTCTTCTCAATATGCACTCAGGGCACTTCCACTGCCATTCTAAAGGTAACACAAAGGACCGGCCTCAGCTTTCAGCACTGCTGAGCTCCTTACTGGCCGTGAAATCTCAGGAGGACGCAGGGTTGTACAGGCCCAGGGGCCTATTTACTGGAACTATAATACCTCATGACAAAAATTACAAATTAAAGTGAGGCAGCCTTAAAAAACCAATGTTTTATCAGTTTTATCAAAGCTTGCTAAATGCAGCATCAGCACCCTCCAGCAGCATGAGGGATGAGGGCTGGCTCAGCTGCTGAAAGCTCAGGGGACATCTTGAAACATCTGCATCCAGAGCCACCAGAGTAATGAGTGGGGAGACAGCCGCCTGCAGTGCAAGATCCTTGGGTGATTTTGTAGTCCTCTGGGTGGGTCACCCTTTACATCAGGGGTAGCTCTGGGTAACAAATTATCCAAAGATGACAGGGATACATAATTTCGAGTTATGGAGGTTCTCCTTTTAGACGGGAAGACTTTTGCTAAGGGAAGTTGGAAGTCGTTTGTTCATTGGCTCTTTAAAGAGTTCCCAGTCATTTTTGTGTATTCCGTTCATCTTATAGCATTCTAGGACTGAGTTAGGGAAAGTCTCTATTTTTAGAAAACCCAGGGAGTGAGAAGAGTTGCAAAATTTTTCCCACCTTTTTAATATGATTTATAGAGTTTTCTGAAGGGTTCCAAGTTCTAATATTCAACCCAGACTTTCTGTTCTGCCCCTGGCATTCCTGACCCCACTGATACCAAGATAAGGATGAGAGACGGAAACTGCTGTAAAGCACAGACAACCCACCTGCTGTCTGACATCTCCCCTCCTTCTCTACCCCATGCCCATGTCTGTACTGATCACACAGGCCTGGATTCTACCCTAACCCATTCTCCAGTACCTCTCCTCCCTGAATCCCCCTCAGATAGTTCACAAAATGCAGTCCATCCCCTGGAGGGGGTCGTCAATGTCAAACTCCCTCCCACCCTCAGGTCTCTCATCGGGTCATGCCCCTGTGTTGGGTCCCACCCCTGCGTCAGGTACCACCCCTGCATTGGGATCCAGCGCTTCCTTGCCTACTCCCGCAGGCCTACCCCCTCCAACTCAGCCCCTTGCGGATCCCACACTGTCAGAGCTGGAAGTGTGAGGGGCGGTAATCGGAAGGCCGCCATCTTGGCTACCAAAGGCCCACAACACCGGGCCTGGCCAGTCACCCCAAGGCCCCGCTCCTCTGCCAAAGAACAAGTTCCCTCTTCTGGAGAGGAGAGGGAAGGTTCATCCCACCTTGAGTATGAGCCTGAGGATTCTTGGCAGAGGATGGAGAAGCTGGCGGCTGAAGAGGACGACTGGGAATTGGTAGCTAAAATACAAGCAGCACTGGTGCAGTGCCAGAGTGGGGCTAACCCCCAATGGGAAGCTGTCACACACAGGAGTTGAAAGACCTTTATAAAGCAGCAAAAGACCATGGAAAATACTCACTGTATTTTAATAATTTCGTAAATTGCGTCTTTGCTGCACATGTAATGGGGCTCACGATCTGCGCCATTTTATGCACATCCTACTCTCTCCACTGAATTTGTTCTGTGAGAAGGAATGAGGAAAAATCTAATACAACAACTTATAAAAGACTATGCTAGGGAAGGGAGGCGGGCACACCTAACACTAGTCCATCTAGCCAGGGAGGAATATTTCATTAAACCTGAGAATCACACAAGACACCTTCCTGAGCTTTGTTAGAAGAGATAAAAGTGCTGCAAAGATAGCTCTCATGTAGACACCCAATTGAACAACACCTACTCTAGATTTCACAGACATTCTGCAGGGACCTGGGAATACCTTATAAAATTTAGTGACCTCCTTACACAAGCAATAGAGAAGCAAGTTGAACATCCAAAAGTCAGGAAGGTACTACTTCCTACCCTTGCTGAAACAAATCTTACCAACACCTGAAAAGACATATTACCCTCTCTACCCCTCACCCCAAAACCTACCATTGCAAAAATGGTCGAGGCATGCACCCTTAGGGCAACCGTACACCATGATGCCAGCCTACATAAGACTACCAGTCAGGGTGTAGTACAGGTGCTAGTAGCCTCCCAAGTTATTCCCTGACATACACATGAAAAAGGACCTTGCTTTAAATCGGGGGAGATGGGAAGATGAGGCATTTTTGACAGAATCGTAAAAATACAGGCTGTTAGCAGGGACCTTCTAGGTGTCACAACTACTGTCCTCACTGCCCCCTTCATCCACACGCTTTCCAACACCAGCAAAACCAGTAGCCTGTGGGAAACCACAGACAGACGCAGAAAGGCCCCGCACAATGACACCAAACGCGAGGCCGTTCCACCCCACTCTCCCCAACATCGTGGAGAACCAGCACAGCGACCTCCTCAGATCCATCAGGACAGCTTGATCACTGCAGAAAACTCGACAGAAGACAACTCTGCCCTGGAACCCAAAGGCAGCTGGTAAGAGCCTTTTCAATTCCAATCCACGATATTTATGTTCACCATATTCAGCAGGCAAATACAGGCCTGAAGAATGGCCCGGAGACATTTTGATTTTAACCAACACCAGGGAAGGGATGGAGACACTCACTCTACTACCTGAGATACTTGCCTTGACGTCTTTGCAGGAGATAACTGTCCAGGCTCTATGTTTAGACCCTCCCCTTTTCATTCCAAAAGGAACAGTTACAGTCAGAGCCATCCTCCTACAGGACATGATCACCACACCAGCTGATCCAATTGTGATGTGGGCACAGAAAACAGGCAGAAACAGACCCATTCTAAAGTGTGCTTTGTCATGTAATGGGAGAAAGAGATGTCATTCAGGACTATTAGATACAGGAGTTGACATCACCATAATTTCCCTCTCCAACTGGTTAAAAGAATGGCCCCTGGTTTCAGCGGCTGAAGTGATTATTGGCATCGGGAGAGCCACTACCATCTTCTGGAGTCAAAGTACCATGTGCATGGAAGGTCCTGAGGCCACAGTGGTACAGTAAGATCATTCATCACCTGGGCACCAATAACAATTTGAGGAAAAGCCTCTTGTCCCAAAGGGGGACAAGGCTAGAGATCATATCAACACCTCAGGATTTCTAGACGGGGCCACTGAGCAGCGTGCCACACTTCAGTCAACCTGGAAGACCAACGACCCCATATGGGTCGATCAGAGGGCACACCAAGGGAGAAAGTTAAAGGCCCTGCAGTCCCTCGTGCAGGAGCAGCTGTCTGTGGGCCACATTGTACCATCTACTAGCCCCTGCAATCCCCCTGTGTTCCACATACAAAAGCCTGGCAAAGACAAGGAGGTGGCTGCTGCAGGACCTCAGGAAAATCAACAAGGTCATTGAGGACATGGGTGCCCTTCTGTCCGGCCTGCCCTCAGCCTCCAATTTACCTCAAGTTTGGCAGATGGTTGTTATACATCTAAATGACTGCTTTTTTGACATCTCCTTGCGCCCCAATGAAAGCCCCTTGTTCGCCTTTTCCATCCGTAAATTGACAAGCATCTTTTACAGAGGTACCAGTGGACCTTATTGCCTCAAAGAATGAAGAAGAACCCAACTACTTCTCAATGCCTTGGAGCCTAAATTCTCTTGCCCAGCTGGAAAAGACAGCCTAAAGCTATAATTTTTCATTACATGGACGATACAGACGTTTGTGCAGAAGCTCAATACATTTTAGATGTTGCCATACAAGATGTCATCACAGCGCTACAGCAGAAAGGTTTTAAGATTGCAGCAGATGAAGACCTAAAGACAGTCCCCTGGAAGGATCTTGGCCTTAAAGCACAGAGAGAATCATCACACCCTAAACACTGTACATCAAGGACAACCCAAAGACTCAGAAAGAACTCCACCAGAATTGTGGAAGCATCAGTTTGGTGCATTCACAGCTGGGAATCACCAGAGAAGATCTCATGCCACTGTTCCTGCTCCTCCTTAAAGGCAGTGAAGGACTCGATTCCGTGCAATCACTGACACGGGAGGCCGAAGCAGCCGTACAAAAGGTATCCTGGGTGATTCAAACTAAACAGGCACACAGATACCACCCTAATTTTCCTTTCTCCCTGGCAATCCTTGGTGTAAGTCCAAAATTCCATGCATTATTGTTTCAGTGGGATTCAGCTTTCTCTGATCCCCACATAGAAATTGAATGCGTTTCAGAGTACACCAACCTACTAAAACGATAACAACCCCACAGAAAGTTATTGCAGAACTATTGCGGGAAACCCAGAGAGAGAGTCTGTGCTCCCTTGCAGGAATAGACCTTGTGAATATATACTTACTTCGCACTCAAGAGCACCACAATTGCCTACTTCAAACATCTGAACCACTGCAATACTCCTTAGATAATTTTTACACATATTAGGATCAGCCATCAATTCTACCACAAAAAATATTCCTGCGCTGCTCAGGATGTTCAAAATTACCTGAGACCAGGCAAGGTCCATTGTAGCCACCTGCCCAAATTGCCAGGTACCAGGCCTTGGTTCTGTCAGAACTGGAGTCAGTCCAAGAGGACTAGAGAGTCTCTACATCTGGCAATCAGACACCACACACTAAACCACTTTCAGCAGACTAAAGTACATCCACGTCTCATTTAACACCTTTTATTGTGTAGTTTTCGCCTCTGCCCGTGCTGGTGAAAAATCAGAAGATGCTATAAAACATTACTTTTTAGTTTTTTCCACCTTAGCATATCCACAGGAAATTAAAACTGATAATGCTCTTGCTTATACCTTGCACTGATTCCAACAAGTTTCTGACCACTGGGGTATAAAACATGTCACAGGCATACCACACTCCACCACAGGACAATCCATAGCCGAGAGGGCCCACTGATCAATCAAAAGGATCCTTGATCAACTGAGCCGGGGAGTCCAGATATTATCTTCCATTGAGAGACTGGCCAAGGCCTTTTACGTATTCAACTTTTTGGACAACCCATTTATGGAGACAACTCCCCCAGTCATCAGGCATTTTACTAATTCAACTGCAGCCCAATTCCAACATCAGCCACCTGTGTTGAGCAAACACCCTGAATCTAAACAAATTGTCGGCACCTTCTTATTAATTACTTGGGAAAGAGAAGATGCCCTTGTCTTTACAGCAACATTCCTAAGATTGATCCCAGCAAAATACATAAAAACTCTTTCTGGGAACAGTGAGGCAAACACCAAAGCCACCATCAGAAGAACAGAATGAAAGCCTAAGAGAGATTGGAGCACCCTGGAAAAGAAGAAGGAGAAGGACAGAAGAAGATCTCCTAAGCAGCGTTGACCACACACACCAAGACCAAGATAGCTCAGACACCACTAACCAGGATCTATGTCTTAACATTTGTAAAAATTATATTTTAGCATTGATACATGATTCTTCTAATAAGCTGTGTTCACACCCTTGCCTTACAGAAGAGAAAGGTAAGTGGGACTCCAACTTAAGTTTCATCTTCTAATCTCTTTATCTGTTTACTTTTAGGACACCCAAGCCTCCAGATATTAAATTACCAAAGTCAGAGGATGCTGCCATTGGTTGCTGCTGCAGCAGGAATCTGGATGCTCCTCACTGAGCCATATGCTTTCAACTAGTTGCTTGCACAGACAAGCCACAATTTCTTGTCCATGGCCATGCCTGTCAGGCTTTTGATGGCATGTGTTTTTTCAACCTGCTATCATATAGGGAGTCAGTATACCAGGGCATCCAGCTGCTAAAAGATCAAGGAAACAAGATCCAGATGGAAGGCAACAAGGACTGGTTCACTGGACTTTTCAAATATTGGGGGATGAAAGGCTGGCTTCCATCTTTAGTTAAGACTGTTTTGTGGACTTGGTTTATTGTATTCATTGTGTTGGTTATTTTATCCATTTTTGCTAAATATCTCCAAAACTCTATGGCAGAAGCCTTCTTTATAGATAACAAAAAGGAGGGAGTTGTGGGGGCCCAGGGGCCTATCATTGGAACTGTAATACCTCAGGGCAAAGTGACCAAGGTAAAAAAAGTCACCGCTCTGAATGCAATGGTGTTGCCCATGGGCATTTGCAGGTTCATGGTGATGCAGCGCGTTTTGCGGGCATCACCCAGTTCAACTGCTGTATTTTCCATATATGTGTTCCCCTAGACTGTTCCAACTCTCTTTTACTGTTTTGCTCCTGGCTTACTGTAATGATCCTGCACTGTTCACCCCCATATTGTGTGCCCAGCCCCATTTTTGTCTCCCTCCCTGGACCCTCCTAATTGCAATCCACAGTGGTTAGAGTTCCACAAGAATCCCACACTCACCTCGTTAACAAGCAGTTAAACAAGCGTGCTCCCAGCTCTGGGAGTGCAGGTCCCTCACACAGGCTGGCTGTGGACAGGCTGCAACACAAGAACGGAGTGGACGAGGCAACGTGGCCTCTAATGAAAGGCATGAATCCCACATCTCACGCAACCCAAACCAATGCTTGCATGTCTCTACTTTTTCTGTCTTCGCTCAGTTCTCAAGCCACTTTCCCCATTTTCTCTGACTGGGTACGTGGCTTCTCTCTCTCCTGTCTGCAAGTTAAGCTACATGCGTAACCTGGCAGGAACAACCTGACCCACAGGGAAGTGGGAGAGGACTCTTTGTCAGGATATGAAGGGGAGGAAACGGAAGAATGGGATCAAACTGTAGGAAGTGGATCAGATTTAATGATGGGAAGTTCTTTACTCTCAGGGTGCTTGTCCCTGACACAGGGACCAGTGCAGAGAGACTGTGGATGCCCCATCCCCAGCAACATCCAAGGCCAGGTGGGACAGGGGACGCAGCAACCTGAGACGTTGCTCAGCTTGGAACCAGATCATCTTCAGGGTCCCTTCCAAGCCAAACCATTCAAGGATTTGATCATTTTGCCATCCCCATCTACCATGGTGGTGTGGCCCTAAAACTTCAGTGACATCACAGCTCCCAGAGGGTTCCAGGTGGAACGTCCAGGACCTGGAAATGAGCACAGCAGACACTTCACCGACTGCCAAGGTTGAGTTGCTGCTCACCCTGCACTCTGACCCTCAGCACAGAGCTGCTGCTGCTGCCTGGGCTATTACTGCTGCAAGATTTGGAGCGCCAATCCCAGCACAATGTGCTCTGCTGTGCCCATGGAGGTACAGTGCCATTCCAGGGAGAGGGCACCCGGCCTGGGCAGGCTGCAGCCATGTGGGAATGGATGGTGTGGGACAAGAAGCCCACTGGGATATTGTGCTGCCCCTTGCAGATTGACAGAGACATTGTGGAGGAGATGGATGTGGACCTGGGCCTGGATGAGGAAGAAATGATGGAGGTGGACTCCTCCTCTACTTCCATGTCCTCCCCTGTTGAGGACATGGAAGTAGACGAGGAGGAGACCATCGAGGAGATGGACATAGATGAGGAGGATGACCCTGAGGACATGGAAGTTGATGAGGAGGATGAGGAGGAGCCCATGGTGTTTGGATGAAGATGCAGCCCCAAAAGTAAGACAGGCAGATGCTTCCCACGCCCTGCCCAAACACACACTGGGTCCCCTGACGAAAGGCTGGGGCTGGGCTGGATGGCCCCGCTCAGGGACACGGTGCCCGCAGGGGGCCTGGATTGTGCTGCCACAAGCACCAGCCCCGGCCTGCCCTGCGCTTGCCTGGGGCCACGCCAGCCCTGCCAAGACCGACCCAGCCCCTGGGGCCCAGCTCCCAGCCCTACTGGGCCCAGTGCTGCCAGCTGAGTCCAGCTCTGCTGCTTCCTTTCTTCCAGGACTCATGCACATGATGGCACAGATGCCACGCGTTTGTAAATACGTTTGAAAGTTGTGAAGTTCCTGTAAATATGTTGACTACATTAGAAGTTTTCTGTTAATATGTTTTGAAGATTGTTAGCCCCTCGGATCTCATGTAACTACGTTCTGTACATTGTTGTTGATGTAGTTATAACGATTGTTATAAAGAAAAATGTTCTGTAAATCCTAGATTTGCCTATCTTTGGCAAATAAATATTGTTTCTTTTGAAAACCTGACTTCTCTTGGCCATTCCTTTGGGCAAAGGCAGCCTGTGCACACTTGTGGGTTCCACTTGTTCCACGTTCCCCAGGCTGGAGGTCCCTGGGGGTGCTGGCACGGCCACCCTGGGGCTGGGGGTCGCTGTGCACAGGGGCTCCCACTGACACCACTCCTGGCACTGGGCACTGCTGCTCTTCCTGGCCTGCACCACAGCGCTGTCCCCAAGAGCTCAGCTCTCACCAGCTCTCACACGGGGGGCTCTCACAGCACTGGCCCCGGCAGCCATGTCACCAAAGCAGGCAGCAAACCTTCAGCCACCCTTCCTGCTGCAGCCACAGGCACTCCTGGGCCCAGAGCCACCATCAGGCCACAGCCATGCAAAATCCACCTGCACACTCTCAAGGCCACCACAGCCTTGGCAACTGGGCCACCTGCCTCTGGGCTGCTGCAGGGGCTGATCTTTAAGCATTGATGCCTCTATAGGCCTTGGGCTCTGCTTCCCAGCCTGCTCTGCACTGCCCTGAGCCTGCATTGTTCCAGAGACAAAAGCCAAGCCAGGGCATCCTCACCCTGCCCGCATTCCTGCTGCTGCCAGCAGCCACTGGCCCCTGGGCCTCACTCAGGTGACAGCTTGTTATGGTTTAGGCCTGGCAAAGCCAAGGCCCCCATAAATATACCTTTTACCTGATATCTGCTGTGAGATGTGGCCAGGAAATAAGCAAAGCAGGCTCCAACTTAAACATAAAGAAAAGTTTATTAACTAAACTACACACACAATTACTAAACTACACACACAATTACTAACCTACACACACACAGGGAAAAAAACAAGGAGAATGAAAACTACACAGAAACACTTCCTTATCCTCCTCCCACCAAATTCCCAAACACATTTACATTTCCCAAAAAATTATCCACACTCGGTCTGGCACCACCCTTTGGAAAAAAAAATCAAATCTTCAGCTCATAAGGGATAGACGGAGTCCTTCCTTGTGCCACGGACTTCTTGTCACAATCAGCAATCCGCCCGGTATCTTGCTATCTCGTGACATCTCCTTTCCATGCCGAGGTGCTCTCACCACCTGGCATGGGATGGGGCAGGGGCCTGCCTTCAGGGCCTTTTAAGAATGCCTCGTCTCGTTCCAAGCAGAGTACAGTCACAATCCTGGGACCTCTGTCCCCCCCCCAAGTCTTCTATACCCCCTGGGGCCGAGGGGTCTCAAAACCAAACTCTCTTGACGCCGAGCCTCCGCTTCCCCCTGCAATACAGCCTCTGCCTCACCAGGAAACAGTCCATGGAAATACAACAAAAAAGAGTCCAGCAAAAACTGCCACTCCATCTTCCTCCATTCCTTCAACATCTCTCTTCTCCCTTTGCCAGACCCTCCTTACTGGCCTAATTTTCTTCCTTCATCTTCCACTCCTGTCCCTTTCCCAGGAAAGGCAATGTTCTGCGAAGCCTTCATTCCCCAAAGGGTTAAAAGTTCTCCCAGGCGGCCGGACTGCCTGCTGCCCCCCCCTTTCTCCTCCCAGCCGTGCTGCCTGCCGGCACATGATATCAAGTTTCAAGATATACAGTTCGAGCACGGGCTGCATTCTCTGGGGGGGGGGGAATAAACTGGTCGCTCAAGGGTCTGCCACCCTTCCTCCGAACCCGGGCCTACCGTAGATGGGCCACGTGGCTCTCCCCTCCCCCAGCCCAGCCAGCAACTGGGCCGGGGGAGAAACTTCTTCACGCCGGAAATCCCAAGAGGACTCCGAAGGCCAAGAGCCCTGCTTTTAACCCCTTGGGTTCGTAGTCTCAAGAGGCGGATCCAAATGTCCCACTGGTCAAACTAAGTGCCCATCTTAAATTACAATTACCCATTGGTAATCACAGCAAAACAAAATATCCCAGATGTCCCATTTCCGGTCAAACCACGACACAGCTGCAGGGACAGGGCAGCCTGTGCTGGGCAGGGGGCACGGGGCTTTGGGCCCTGGGGCTGCTGCTGCTGCTGCTGCTGGGGGGCATGGGCCCAACAGGGCCTGGAGCTCAGCCCCTGCCCGGCCAGCTGCCCCCGAAGCCCCACACTCCCCAAGCATCCCCATCACAGCTGCCAGGGGGAAATACCATAGGCTTCAGGAAGGAAATTCTCCATAGTGACTACACCAAGGGGTCCAAGTGGAAAGTCAGCACCAGCTGATGATTACAGCACCTTGACAAAGGTGGATGCAGGGCAGGTGAGATCTCCAGGGCCTCTGGCAGTGCCTGCTCTGCACATGAGCCTGTGGGGCTGCTCCCATTGGGACCCAGCAACAGGCTCAGGCCAGCCCTGAGCCCCTCACTGATGATCCCAAGGAGCAGGTTCACAAGCAGTTTCAGACCACTGCCTGCAGATATTTCAAAGGACTACATGTCATTCTAGGAAGCCACCTTGCACATTTAGTTTTGGTGTCGTGGCATGAAAAGCCATGAAGGTGCCTATCAATGTGCACTCAGGGCACTTCCACTGCCATCCCAACACAGGGAACACAAAGGACAGGCCTCAGCTTTCAGGACTGCAGAGCTCCTCACTAGCAATAAAGTCTCAGGACAGGCAGGAACTGAGTGCACCGGGGAACCTGGCCTCTAATAAAAGGCATGATTCCAACAGCCCATCCAAACCAATGCCTTGCATGTCTCTACATTTTCCGTCTTCTCTCATCTCTCGTGTCATTTTCCCCATTTTCTCTTACTGGGAATTTGGCTTCTCTCTCTCCTGTCTGCAGGTTAGGCCACACGTGTGACCCTGCAGGAACAGCCTGACCCAAAGGGGAGTGGGAGAGGACTCTTGGTCAAGAACTGTAGTGACAGGACAAGGGAGAATGGGATCAAACTGCAAGAGTTGGAAGAGATTTAATGATGGGAAGAAGTTCTTTACTCTCAGGGTGCTTGACCCTGACACAGGGACCAGTGCAGAGAGGCTGTGGATGCCCCATCCCCAGCAACATCCAAGGCCAGGTGGGACAGGGGCCGCAGCAACCTGCTGTGCTGGGAGCTTGCTCAGCTTGGAACCAGATCATCTTCAGGGTCCCTTCCAAGCCCAACCATTCAAGGATTTGATCATTCTGCCATCCCCATCTCCGAATGCACAGCGCCCCTGCAACATCAGTGACATCATAGCTCCCAGAGGGTTCCAGGTGGAACATCCAGGACCTGGAAACAAGCACAGCAGACACTTCACCGGCTGCCAAGGGTCAGTTGCTGCTCACTCTGCGCTCTGACCCTCAGCGCTGAGGTGCTGTTGCTTCCTGGGCTTTTCCTGCCGCCTGCTCTGGAGTGCCAATGCCAGGACAATGTGCTCTGCTGTGCCCATGGAGGTACAGTGCCATTCCAGGCAGGGGGCACCTGGCCTGGGCAGGCTGCAGCCATGTGGGAATGGATGGTGTGGGACAGGAAGCCCACTGGGAGATTGTGCTGCCCCTTGCAGATTGACAGAGAAACCGTGGAGGACATAGAAGTTGACCTGGGCCTGGATGAGGAAGAAATGATGGAGGTGGACTCCTCCTCTACTTCCATGTCCTCCACTGTGGAGGACATGGAAGTAGACAAGGAGGACACCATCGAAGAGATGGAGGTGGTTGAGGAGGATAACACCGAGGAGATGGAAGTTGACGTAAAGGATGAGGAGGAGCCCATGGTCCTTGGATGAAGATGCAGCCCCACAAGTAAGACAGGCAGATGCTCCCCACGCCCTGCCCACACACACACTGGGTCCCCTGATGCCAGGCTGGGGCTGGGCTGGATGGCCCCGCTCAGGGACACGGTGCCCGCAGGGGGCCTGGATTGTGCTGCCACAAGCACCAGCCCCGGCCTGCCCTACGCTTGCCTGGGGCCACGCCAGCCCTGCCAGCCCCGGCCCAGCCCCTGGGGCCCAGCTCCCAGCCCTGCTGGGTCCAGTGCTGCCAGCTGAGTCCAGCTCTGCTGCTTCCTTTCTTCCAGGACTCATGTACATGATGGTACTGACGCCACGCCTTTGTAAATACATTTGAAAGTTTTGAAGATTTCTGTAAATACGTTTGAATCTTTAGAAGATTTCTGTAAATACGTTCACTACTTTTGAAGTTCTCTGTAAATACATTTTGAAGATTGTTAGCCCATCGGATCCAATGTAAATATCTTGTGTACATTGTTGTTTTTGTTGTTATAACAATTGTTATAATGACACATGTTCTGTAAATCCTAGATTTGCCTATCTTCGGCAAATATATCCTGTTGCTTTTTAAAACCTGACTTTTCTTGGCCATTCCTTTGGGCACAGGCAGCCTTTGCACACTTGTGGGTTCCACTTGTTCCGCGTTCCCACGGCTGGGGGTCCCTGGGGGTGCTGGCACAGCCACCCCGGGGCTGGGGGTCCCTGTGCACAGGGGCTCCCACTGAAACCACTCCTGGCACTGGGCACTGCTGCTCTTCCTGGCCTGCACCACAGCGCTGTCCCCAAGAGCTCAGCTCTCACCAGCTCTCACACAGGGGTCTCTCACAGCGCTGGCCTCTGCAGCCATGCCACCAAAGCAGGCAGCAAACCTTCAGCCACCCTTCCTGCTGCAGCCACAGGCACTCCTGGGCCCAGAGCCACCATCAGGCCACAGCCATGTAAAATCCACCTGCACACTCTCAAGGCCACCACAGCCTTGGCAACTTGGCCACCTGCCTCTGGGCTGCTGCAGGGGCTGATCTTTAAGCCTTGCAGCCTCCAAAGGCCTTAGGCTCTGCTTCCCAGCCTGCTCTGCACTGCCCTGAGCCTGCTTTGTTCCAGAACCAAAAGCCAAGCCAGGGCATCCTCACCCTGCCCGCATTCCTGCTGCTTCCAGCGGCCACTGGCCCCAGGGCCCCACTTCGGTGACAGCTGCATGGACAGAGCAGCCTGTGCTGGGCAGGGGCCACAGGGCTTTGAGACCTGGGGCTGCTGCTGCTGCTGCTGCTTCTGGGGGCCATGGGCCCAACAGGGCCCCGAGCTCAGCCCCTGCCCGGGCAGCTGCCCTCAAAGCCCCACACTCCCCAAGCATCCCCATCACAGCTGCCAGGGGGAAATCCCATAGGCTTCAGGAAAGAAATTCCCCATAGTGACTACACCAAGGGGTCCAAGGGGAAAGTCAGCACCATCTTAGGTTTACAGCTCCTTTACAATGGTGGCTGCAGGGCAGGTGAGATCTCCAGGGCCTCTGGCAGTGCCTGCTCTGCACATGAGCCTGTGGGGCTGCTCCCAGTGGGACTGAGCACTGGGCTCAGGCCAGCCCTCAGCCCCTCACAGCTGATCCCAAGGAGCAGGTTCACAAAGCAGTTTCAGACCACTGCCTGCAGATATTTCAAAGGACTACATGTCATTCTAGGAAGCCACCTTGCACATTTAGTTTTGGTGTCGTGGCATGAGAAGCCATGAAGGCGCCTCTCAATGTGCGCTCAGGGCACCTCCACTGCCATCCCAAAGGGATCACAAAGGACAGGTCTCAGCTTTCAGCACTGCTTAGCTCCTCATTAGCAATGATATCTCAGGAGGACGCAGGGTTTTGCAGGCCCAGGGGCCTCTTACTGGAACTATAATATCTCACGACAAAAATCATAAATTAAAGTGAGGCATCCCTATGAATGCAATGTTTTATCAGTTTATCAGGGCTTGCTGATTGCAGTGTCGGCACGCTACGGCAGCATGAGGGATGACGGCTGGCTCAGCTCCTGAAGCCCAGGGGACATTTTGAACACCTGCATCCAGAGCAACCAGAACAGTGAGCTGGGGGACGGCAGCCTGCCCTGCAAGATCATTGGGTGATTTTTTTAGTCCTGTGTGTGGGCCACCCTTTACATCAGGGGCAGCTCTGGGTAACAAATTATCCAAAGTTGAGAGGGACATATATGTTCCAGTTAGGGAGGTTCTCCTATCATGGGGCAAGAGTTTTATTAAGGGAACTTGGAAGTCATTTGTTCATTGGCTTTTTGTCGGAGGAAGGAGACCCAGACACCAATTGGTTCATCCAAGTCCGATTTATTGATCGAATACGGCGGGTTAAATATAGTTCTTAATAAGCTTCATACATATTGCAAAAGTTGAGCTCAGGATTGGTTAGTTACATATCAGCAACTACACCTACTTTTACATTCTTGTGCTTATTCTTCTGTTACATTCTGCAGATATTCAGGACTAATCTCACCTCCCTTTCCTCATGTTGCAGCAAGGCCATCCGGCATTCTTGCCTGTCAGCAGTCACTGAATCAGAGACTGCTGACCTCCCTTTCAAGCTTAACCAGCGGCATTAAGTCAGTATGGCCTTTCTCAGCTAACCAACTCAATAAAATCCTCCACATTTCCCCCGTTTTCTTCTTAAGCAAGGAGATTAGTTTGCCAGGTTTTTGCTATCATACGGCTAACCATGTTTTGAATACAAGTAAAAATACAAGGCAAAATAAGCAAAAACATTAAGATCACACCGAGTAAGCCGATAGCATATGTCACAATGTTCCTTAGCCATGGTCCAAGCCCTAAGCCTTTAAGCCATTCGTCAATTCCTAAACCTTCTTCTTCTTTGAGATTGTGAAGTCCCTGTTGTAGTTCTTTTATCTTAGTATGAATGGACACCGAATGATCAGACAAATTCATACAACACATTCCCTCAAATTCTTCACATCCATGCCCTTGTGCTAAGAGCAAAAAATCTACAGCAGCTCTATTTTGTAAAACAGCATGGTTAACACTTTGCACATCTGCAGTCATCATGTCCAGAATTTGGGATGTCTGGTTCAGCTCATTTCTTGTCCAGCACCCTAATTGTTTTGCTAAATTCATAGCTTTATTGGCAGATCCTCCTGGTAAGATAGTTGAAACTACTACTTGTCTGAATGTACCCCAAAACTTTGGATCTCTTATCTGGCTGCAGTCCAAGTCATGTATACTATGCCTTTTCCTGTTTGATGTTTGACTGAGCTGCATTAGCAAGGACACATTAGGGTGAAACAAGGACAATTTTCCCAAATAACAGGGTCCACCCTGTGGCTTAGCTGGTACACCATTCCACGCCCTGTCTCCACAAATTAGAAATATTCCTGTAGGTAATTTCATTGGTGCCGTGATGTTTGTGCCGTTACATTGACTGTAATGCTGTGGAGAGAATTCACTCAAATTCAGGGATGAATCCAAGGTGGCCCATGTGTCTTTAGGTTGATTTAAATTCTGGACATCCAAGGGTTTGAAACTAAACCATCCGCCAGCTGTGGTGTTAGACATACTGGCATTTGCACTTCCAAAAAGATCTAATTCTTCAGGAGGAGAATGCAAAGAGGTGTTAAGTGATTGGATTAGTAAGCATTGGCGATAGCCATCACTCTGACCTGCAGTATACCCTTGCTGTGCTGGCAATGTGATGTTAGACATGTTACGCATGCATAAAGTTCGATTACTTATTAAACTGCAAAATTCTCCAGGAGACCACACTGGAAGTCCTACCAAGCATGTTCGAAATGGATTGGTAATTCCTCCAAGACTAAGACAAAGCGATGATTGGTTAATCTGTTTAGCAAGTGTTACCCATAGATTTTCTCTTGGCTGACTGAAACGTGTTATCCCTATCACTTCACTTACTACAGCATTGAGCAGTATAAAAACAAACTTCATTCTTCTTTCTGCTTTCTCTGTTTTTCCTTTCTTTGTTGTCTTTTCCCTGGTTTGTTAGAATGTCTATTGTGAGGCTGAGTCAATTTCTGAATACACTGATCTAATTCCAAATCAGCATCCTTGCTTACAGGTATAGCATCAGGTAGGTTTAAAAGCAAATCAGCTTTACAGCGAGCTGCTATGATGCGTGAGGATGTAGTAATTTCAAGCTCTCTAAGTACTTGCTGTAATTTCCATCTAATATGTGCTATAGCCACTTGTTCTGCACTCTCAAAAAGCTCCAATCCTGCCCTTCCTGGCAGGCCAGTACTTTGTTCAAGAGATCTAAACCAGAAAGAATATCGAATCCACTTCCCAAAACAAGGGTGACACCATAAAATTCCTACTGTCCTCTGTGAATACCAGTAAACCTTATTGCAATCAGCACAATGCAAAGCTACCCAAGCATAGCACTTATTATTATTCTTTTTGCAAACATAACAAGGAAGTGTATATAGGAAAGGATCAGTATTAAAATTTTTCTGTGTGATCCAATCCAACCAGTTCAATGGCGGTGATTGCAAAGCCTCTTCAGCTTTCTTACTATATACAGCTACCAATTCAAGCTCCTTCTTTAATACAAAATGTATCTTATCTCGTAATCGCTGTTCTTGTTCTTCAACACCTATAGCACGCCACGAAGCAGGGTCCCATGGAGCTACATCATCCCACAAGGCAGAGTCCCATAGATGTGAAATTGCCCTAAACATAGAAAGCTAATTAGCAATCACTAATAGCCTTATTTAGATGAGGTTGTTCCCCATCTTACCTTCTTTTTCTTATCTGCTTTCAGTTTTGCTGCTCCTAACTTTACTGGTACTGTTACTTGCAAACTTAATTTTTGCAACTTTTCAATGCAGCAGTCTAGTGCTCTTTCAGGATTCCCTCTGAAGGACCCTACAATCGAACGTTGTGTTAAAGGTACTAATTTTCTACACCTTACAGAGATTATACGTGACTTTACTTTGAACCTCAATTCTATTTACAACACATTGTACTTCCCATTAATAATAAGCAAGAATTTTTTGTTCAGGAGACTCATAAAGATTTAAAGCTACATATGCATTTAGCCCTGTTTGTCTCCTTAATTCATCTTGCCAGCTTTTACCCCACGTGTGCTCGTGCTTACAAATGTGGCACCACAAATCCCATAATAATGATTGTTCTATCCAAAAAGTATTATCACAACCCCCACAACGTAGAGCAATCCAGGCAGCACAATGTGGATCATAACAGTCAAGGCAATGTTCCTTTGCTGGATTTGTTAAACGAAAAGTTGATAATGAGTCAATAAAACCAATCGGCTCCTGGGCCGTCCGATAGTGACGTGTCAGTGCTCTGTCCAACGCTTTCGAGTGTCCCTTCAACTGTAACAGTAGTGGTCGTAGGACTAGAAACAGTTTCTTCCCCAGTAGCTCCTTGTCCTCCTCCGTGAGACAGTCCACCAGAGGCTGCATCAAAAACAGGTTTAGTCCACTTAGCAGGCACCCACAAAGGCCCTGTAGGTGAGGAAACACAAAGATATCCCCGACCCCAGTATAATACTTTTGCAGGTTTTTCCCATAATCCTGTAGTCGGGTTTTAATTTCCTGACCTGACCTCGGATGATGTTTAATTGCAGGAGGGATATCGTCTTCCCCAAAAATACATAAATGATTGATCACATACAGAACCTTAGCTAAGCATGATTGTGGGTCTGTTAAATCTTGATGCTTCTCAACATACTGCTTAAGGGTACCATTTGCTCTTTCCACTATTGCCTATCCAGTAGGAGAGTGTGGAATACCTGTCACATGCCTAACAGACCACTGATTCAAGAATTTCTGGACCCTAGCACTCACATAAGCTCGACCATTATCCGTTTTGATACTCTTTGGGACTCCCATAACAGCAAAACAACTTAACAGGTGCCTGATAACATGTGTAGCTTTTTCTCCTGCCTGAGCCGTAGCCCATATGTAATGACTATATGTATCTATAGTGACATGCACGTACTTAACTTTACCAAATCTAGGTACCTGTGTAACATCCATTTGCCATTTTTCATTTATTTCCAAACCTCGAGGATTAACTCCCATGCCTAAACCTATTCCCTCATTATGATAACTACATATTGGACATGCTCTAACAATGGCTTTAGCTTCTGATAAACTCAGCTCAAAATGTTTTGCAAGCCCTCTTGCATTTTGATGATATCTGCTATGTGCTTCTCTGGCCAATGTATGCTTGTCAATAGGACAAGAGTTATCAATGGGTAAAGTAACCAATTTGTCTGCACGTTCATTCCCTTCTCCTAAACCTTCAGACCATTTATGACTCCCAATATGAATCACAGAATACGCTGCACTTCTTTCTCGTAAAGCTTTCCTTAATTGTATCAATAGTTCATACAATCGTTTATTATTCACTTCCTTAATTGCTGCTTCCTCTATTCGTCTGGCTACTCCGGCAACATACATAGAGTCTGTGACCACATTTAAAGGCTCCTGTAAGTTGGACACTGCCCATACTACTGCTAACAACTCCAGGGTTTGTAAGCTATCTGCAGGGTCTGCTGTGAGAAGTTGATGCTTCCATTGTCCTTTTTCTTGCCAGGTGACAGCAGCACGCCTTGATTTCTTTCCTGCATCTGTAAAAGCTGTAATAGCTCCTGTATCCAATAATCCATAAAGGGTTATGCTTTGATGCCCATGGGTAATTTCCACTTTTTGTTTTGGTCTATTTTGTAAATCCACAGTTAAAAGTGTAACACCAGTAGAGCCAAAACCCTTTTTCATCCCGCGTTTGTCCAGTAAATGATAGTATACCAGATGTCATTTGTGATAGTGGTATTAATTGTGCAATGTGTTGTATAACACCAGGCAATACAAATAATCCCAGCATAGTTATTGAAGAACGTCCTAATAACAATGCTCCACATCTTTATCCATTTAATATAAGAGGACCCTTTACTCCAGTTTGTATCCTCTCAGGCCGGTTCGTCATTAGTGTGACGTCTACTGCTGCTGATAAATCCAAACCGAGGCTCTCTGCTGTTGCTGTTGCAGACAGGAGGTGACAGTGATGTTACGGCAGCAGCTGATGTCTCCGATGTCACGGCGGCAACTTGTGTCTGGGCGCGTATGTCCCTCATTGCCGCATCAGTAACACTTGATGAATGGTCTCGAGCTCTGCGTGTCCGCCAGTGAGCCGCTTCGGAGAGGAGCAAGAGCAGCTAACACCTGATTCTGAGCAGCTAACACCTGATTTTGAGTAGACTCTGCTTGCCTTTGTAACCCTAATCCTAATTCCTTTAAAGTTTCTACTATAAATGCCTGTGAAGCTGTTGGCATTAATGCCATTCGCTCTAAAGCTTCCTCAATAGTCCAATTTGCCCCTAAAGTAGCTAACACTCTTGCATTTGCTTAACAGGTTCACTTTTTACTCCAAACTAACCATAGAACGTAATTGAGCTAACATCTTCCAATCTAAGGGAGTATATTCTGCTATATTATGTGCAAGGTTCCCCTGTGCATCATACTGTGGTGTGTATGTAACCGGACATGCAAGATTAGAAGCTACTTCCACCGCCTCGCCATCCCCCATCTGCATTACTACTTTTGCCAAAGCAGCCCAAGCTTCCCTTCTCTGTTTAGCCATCTCCCCCCATAGACCACGGTGTGCCCCCGGGATAGGATCTGGCCCTTTAAGGGTGCTATGCTGCTGGCACTTCGGTACCGAGACCGAGTTCTCGCACGGGGAAGGCGGTGGAGCAGGAGCTGACTCGCGCGGGGGAAGCGGCCCCCCCCGCTGCTGGAGCTGACAGTGAAACCGGAGACGACTCGCGCGGGGGAAGTGGCCCCCCCGCGGAGGCGGCCCGCTCGGGGGAAGCGGCGGAGGCAAAGGTGGCGGCGGAGGCGAAGCTGGCTTGCTCTCACCCCCACCATCCGACCTGCCTGAAGCTGGCGGCGGAGGCAAAGCTGGCTTGCTCTTACCTCCACCATCCAACTCGTCTGAAGCTGGCGGCGGAGGCAAAGCTGGCTTGCTCCCACCCCCACCATCCAACTCGCCCTCCCCCTCTGACAGGAAGGGTGCAGATGGTTCCACTGTATCTAAGGGAAAATTCTCCACACCATTTTGCTGGGGACCCTTAGGCATAAGTATCTGAGTTACAGAAGGTGCTAAGGGATCATCCTCACAACCATACCCTATATTCCTCTTATGAGCTTCTGTTGCCCTTTCTGCTGCCTTTCTCTCAGAGACCTGCTGAAGTAACGTATTATACACCACCCGCCATAACTTGCCAAATGTCTTTGCTGACTTATCATCATCTAACACTGTATCCCACAGGATATCCCCAAACTTTTTCCACTCTACTATCTCATGAACTGTATATGAATTAGCAAAAATTGCTTTAGAATAACCATAAGCTAATAACCCTGGTAATTCCTTTTTTAAATCTATCCCTTTTACTCCTCGTCTTTCTAAATATGAGGAGAAGGGACCGTATGTCGCTTGCCTATCCATACCTATATATCAGCGCGCGCTGTTGCAGCTCTTCCAGGCTCCCGGCGACATGTAGAGACTTGAGATACCGTTGTAATCCTCAAGGGTGCTATTAAAATCCGGCACCGTCCCGGCTGCAAGGACTCTCACCCAACTTCCTCGACCGTGGCGAATTTATAATCCAAGAGAGCGAACGTTCAGAATGCTGCACCTGCCCGCATTCTCCACCATTTGTCGGAGGAAGGAGACCCAGACACCAATTGGTTCATCCAAGTCCGATTTATTGATCGAATACGGCGGGTTAAATATAGTTCTTAATAAGCTTCATACATATTGCAAAAGTTGAGCTCAGGATTGGTTAGTTACATATCAGCAACTACACCTACTTTTACATTCTTGTGCTTATTCTTCTGTTACATTCTGCAGATATTCAGGACTAATCTCACCTCCCTTTCCTCATGTTGCAGCAAGGCCATCCGGCATTCTTGCCTGTCAGCAGTCACTGAATCAGAGACTGCTGACCTCCCTTTCAAGCTTAACCAGCGGCATTAAGTCAGTATGGCCTTTCTCAGCTAACCAACTCAATAAAATCCTCCACAGCTTTTAAAGGAGTTCCCAGATATTTCTGTTGATTCAATTCGTCATGTAGCATTTTGGGACTCAGTTCGGGAAAGGCTCTTTCTTTTGAAAACTCAGGGAGGGATAAGAGTCGCAAAATTTTACCTAATTTTTCAAATGATTTATACAGTTTTCTCAAGGGTTCAATGTTCTAATACTCAAATCATATTTTGAGTTCTGCCCCCGGCATTCCTGAACCCACTGATACCAAGACAAGGGTGAGAGACAGGAACTGCTGTAAAGCACAGACAAGCCACCTGCTGTCTGACATCTCCCCTCCTTCTCTACTCCCTGCCCAGGTCACACAGGCCTGGATTCTACCCTAACCCATTCTCCAGTACCTCTCCTCACTGGATCCCCCTCAGATAGCCCGTAAAATGGAGTCCCTCCTCTGGAAGGGGTGGTCCATGTCAAACTCCCTCCCACCCCCAGCTCTCTCATCGGGTCTTCCCCATGTTGGGTCCTACCCCTGCATCAGGAAACACCCCTGCATTGGGATCCAGCGCTTCCTTGCCTACTCCCACTGCCCTACCACCTCCAACTCAGCCCCTTGCGGATCCCACACTGTCGGAGCTGGAAGTGTGAGGGGTGGTAACCGGAAGGCCGCCATCTTGGCTACCAAAGGCCCACAACAGTGGGCCTGGTCAGTCACCCCAAGGCCCCGCTCCTCTGCCAAAGAAAAGTTCCCTCTTCTGGAGAGGAGAGGGAAGGTTCATCTGACGTTCAGCATGAGCCTGAGGATTCTTGGCAGAGGATGCGGAAGCTGGCGGCTGAAGAGGGGGACTGGGAATTGGTAGCTAAAATACAAGCAGCACTGGTGCAGTGCCAGAGTGGGGCTAACCCCCAATGGGAAGCTGTCACACACACTGAAGATGAAAGATCTTTATAAAGCAATCAAACACCATCGGAGGGGGTCACTATATTTTAATAATTTGTTAAATGCCACCTTCACTGCACATGTTATGGTGCCTCACGATCTGCTCCATTTTATGCACATCCTACTTTCTCCCACTGAAATTTTTCTGTGGGAAGTAATGGGGAAAAAACTAATAGAACAACTATTAAAAGACTATGCTAGGGAAGACAGGTGGGCACACCTAACACTAGTCCATCTAGCCAGGGAGGAAGATTTCACAAAACCTCATTCAATAGACCTTCCCAGAGCTCTGTTAGAAGAGATAAAAGTGCTGCAAACACAGCTCTCAAGCAGACAGCCAATGGAACAACACTTACTCTAGATTTCACAGACATTCTGCAGGGACCTGGGCAATCCTTTCTAAAATTTATTGACCACCTTCCACAAGCAATAGAGAAGCAAGGTGAACATCCAAAAGCCAGGAAGGTACTTCTTACTAAACTTGCTGAAACAAATGCTAATAACACCTGTAAAGACATTTTACCTTCTCTACCCCTTAACCCAAAGCCTACCACTGCACAAATGGTCGAGGCATGCACACTTAGGGCATCCTTACACTGTGATGCCAGCCTAGCTAAGGCTACCAGTCAGGCTATAGTAGAGGTGCTAGTAGCCTCCCAAGTTATTCCCTGACATACACATGAAAAAGGACCTGGCTTTAAGTGTAGGGAGATGGGGCCTTTTCAACAAAATTTGTAAATAAAGGCTATTACCAGGAACCTTCTAGGTGTCACAGCCACTGTCCTCAATGCCCCCCTCGTCCACATGCTTTCAAAACCAGCAAAACCGGTGGCCTGCGGGAAACCCCACACAGTCACAGAAAGGCCCTGTGCAATGACACCAAACGCGTGGCCGTTCCACCCCACTCTCCCCAACATCGTGGAGAACCAGCACAGCGACCTCCTCAGATCCAGTGGGACAGCCCGATCACTGCAGAAAACTCGACAGAAGACAGCTCTGCCCTGGAACCTAAAGGCAGCTGGTAAGAGCCTTTTCAATTCCAATCCACGATATTTATGTTCATCATATTCCAACAGGCAAATACAGGCCTGAAGAACAGGCCAGAGACATTTTGATTTTAACCAACACCAGGGAAGGGATGGAGACACTCACTCTACTACCTGAGGTACTCGCCTTGATGTCTTTGCAGGAGATAACTGTCCAGGCTCTATGCTTAGACCCTCCCCTTTTCATTCCAAGAGGAACAGTTACAGTCAGAGCCTACCTCCTACGGGACATGATCACCACACCAGCTGATCCAATTGTGATGTGGGCACAGGCAACAGGTAGAAACAGATCCATTCTAAAGTGTGCTTTGTCATGTAATGGGAGAAAGAGATGTCTTTCAGGACTATTAGATACAAGAGCTGATGTCACCATAATTTCCTGCTCTGATAGGCTAAAACAATGGCCCCTGGTTCCAGCTGCTGGGGCAATTATTAGCTACCAGGGAGTCACAACCAGCTTCTGGAGTCACAGTAACATCTGCAGGGAAGGTCCTGAGGGCACAGTTTCTACGGTAAGATCTTTTGTCACCCGGGGACCAATAACAATTTGAGAAAAAGAGACCTCTTGTCCCAAAGGGGGACAAGGCCAGAGATCCTATCAACACCTCAGGATTTCTAGACAGGGCCACTGAGCTGCGTGCCACCCTTCAGTCAACCTGGAAGACCAACGACCCCATATGGGTGGATAAGTGGCCCCTCCCAGGCAGAAAGTTAAAGGCCCTGCAGTCCCTCGTGCAGGAGCAGCTGTCTGTGGGCCACATTGTACCATCTACTAGCCCCTGCAATGTGCCTGTCATTATCATATGAAAGCCTGGCAAGGACAAGAGGCGGCACCTGCAGGACCTCAGGAAAATCAATGAGGTCATCGAGGACAGTGCTTCCCTCCAGTCCAGCCTGCCCTCAGCCTCCATGGTACCTTGAGATTGCCGATGGTGCACCATGCTGTAGTTGTGGGTAGCAGTTTTTGGAGTCCTCCTATTTTTCGGATATCTTCTTTGCCATTTAGGCTGTGATTGATGGAGCCTGAGCATAGGAAGAGCATTGCTTTGAAGATTGCATGGGTAAGATCTGAAGGAAGGCTAGTTCAGGGAGGTTTAATCCAATTGTACCTACAATTACACTGTTATTGGCAGACGGTTGATATAGATCTTAATGACTACTTTTTTGACACCCCCATGCAGCCCAATGACACCCTCCTGGGTTGCCTTTTCCATCACTAAATCGACAAGCACCTTTACAGAGGTACCAGTGGACTGTATTGCCTCAACGACTGAAGAGTAGACCAAAAATTTGTCAATTGCTTGATGTCCAAATTCTCTCGCCCTAATGCTAATCGCTTTTCATTATATGGACCATTAAATGAACATCCTAATGCTATCATTTTTCATTACATGGACGACACAGTCGTTTTTGCAAGAGCTCAAATCATTTTGGATGTTGCAGTACAAGATGTCATCACTGCGGTACAGGAGAAAGGTTTTAAGATTGCAGCAGATAAAGTTCAAAGGACAGCTCCTTGGAAGTGTCTCAGCCTAAAAACAGCAGAGAGAACCATCACACCACAAACACTGCACATCAAGGACAACCCAAAGACTCTGCCAGAACCCCAAATGCTCTGTGGAAGCATCAGTTGGGTACATTCACTGATGGGAATCACCACAGAAGACCTCACGCCGCTGCTCCTGCTCCTTAAAGGCAGTGAAGGACTCGATTCCAGTGATCACTGACACCGGAGGCTTAACCAACTGTACATAAGGCATCCTGGGTGATTCAAACTAAACAGGCACACAGATACCACCCTACTTTTCCTTTCTTCCTGGCAATCTTTGGTCTAACTCCAAAGTTCCATGCATTATTCTTTCAGGGGGACTCAACTATCTCAGATGCCCTGATAAAAATTGAATGCGTTTTCAGAGAACACCAACCTAGTAAAATGATAACAACCCAACAGAAAGTTATTGCACAACTAATCAGGAAAGCTAGAGAGCATCTGTGCTCCCTTGCAGGTACAGACCTTGTGAATATATACCTACTTCTCACTCCAGAGCACCTCAATTGCCTACTTCAAACATCTGAACCACTGCAATACACCTTAGATCATTTTTACACAGGCTAGGATCAGCCAAAAATTCTACCATCAAAATATTCCTGCCCTGCTCAGGATGATCAAAAACACCCAAGACCTGTCAAGATCCCTTGTAGCCACCTGCCCCAATTGTCAGGAACATGGCCTTGCTTCTGTCAGAGCTGGAGTCAATCCACCAGGACTAGAGAGTCTCCACATCTGGCAATCAGACACCACACACTAAGCCACTTTTGGCAGACTCAAATACATCCAGGTCTCAATCGACACCTTTTCCAGTGCGATTTTCATCTCTGCCCATGCTGGTGAAAAATCAGAAGATGCTACAAATCATTACTTTTTAGTTTTTTTCCACCTTTGCAGTTCTGCAGGAAATTAAATTTGATAATGCTCTTGCTTATACCTTGCACTGATTCCAACAAGTTTCTAAGCACTGGGGTATAAAACATGTCACAGGCATACCACACTCCACCACTGGAAAGTCCATAGCGGAGAGGGCCCACTGATCAATCAAAAGGATCCTTGATCAACTGAGAGGGGTAATCCTGATATTATCTTTCACTAACAGACTGGCCAAGGCCTTTAATGTATTAAACTTTTTGAACAACCCATTTATGGAGACAACTCCCCCAGTCATCAGGCAGTTTACTAATTCAACTGCAGCCCAATTAAAAGAACAGTCACCTGTGTTGACCAAAGAACCTGAATCTAAACAAATTATGGGCCCTTTTCCATTAATTTCTTGGGAAAGAAAAGATGCTCTTGTCTCTACAGCAACATTCCTAAGATGAATCCCAGCAAAATACATAAAAACTCTTTCTGGGAACAGTGAGGCAAACACCAGAGCCACCATCAGAAGAACAGAATGAAAGCCTAAGAGAGACAGCAGCAGCCTGGAAAAGAAGAAGGAGAAGGACAGAAGATCTCCTAAGCAGCGTTGACCACACACACCAAGACCAAGATAGCTCAGACACCACTAACCAGGATCTATGTCTTAACATTTGTAAAAATTATATTTTAGCATTGATACATGATTCTTCTAATAAGCTGTGTTCACACCCTTGCCTTACAGAAGAGAAAGTTTAGTGGGAACACAACTTAAGTTTCACTTTCTACTCGCTTTATCTGTTTACTTTTAGGACACGCAAGCCTCCAGATAACAAATTATCAAAGTCAGAGGATGCTGCCATTGGTTGCTGCTGCAGCAGGAATCTGGATGCTCCTCACTGAGCCGCATGCCTTCAGCTTAGTGCTTCCACAGACAAGCCACAATTTCTTGTCCGTGACCATGCCTGTCAGGCATTTGAAGGCATGTGTTTTTTCAACCTGCTGTCACATAGGGAGTCAGTATACCAGGGCATCCACCTGCTAAACTATCAAGGAAACAAGATCCAGATGGAAGGCAACAAGGACTAGTTCACTGGACTTTCCAAACACAGGGGTTTGCGAGGCTGGCTTTCATCTTTAGTTAAGACGGTTTTGTGGGCTTTGTATTTTGTATTCATTGTGTTGGTTATTTTATCCTTTTTTGCTAAATATCTCCAAAAGTCTATGGCAGAAGCCTTCTTTATAGATAACAAAAAGGGGGAGATGTGAGTTCCCAGGGGCCTACCACTGGAACTGTAATACCTCAGGGCAAAGTGACCAAGGTAAAAAAAGTCACTGCTCTGAATGCAATGGTGTCGCCCATGGGCATTTGAAGGCTCATGGTGATGCAGCACATTTTGATGGCATCACCCAGTTCAACTGCTGCATTTTTCTTATATGTACTCGCTCGGAATGTTCCAACTCTCTAGTATCAATTTGGTCCTGGCTTACTGCAATGATCCTGCGCTGTTCACCCCCATATTGTGTGCCCAGTCCCATTTTGTCTCCATTCCTGGACCTTCTTCAGCCCAATCCACACTATTTGGATTTCCACACAATGATCCCTCTCTTGCCTCATCCATCAGCCCTCCAAGCAAGCCGGCTCCCAGCTCTGCAAGTGCAGGTCCCTCACAGAGGTTGCTGTGGGCAGGCTGCAACACAGGAACTGAGTGCACCAGGGAACGGCCCTCTAATAAAAGGCATGAATTCCACAGCCCATGGAACAAAAAGCCTTGCATGTCTTTTCTTTCTCCTTATTCTCTCAGTTCTCAAGCCACATTCCGCATTTTTCCTGACTCGGAAATTGGCTTCTCTCTCTCCTGTCTGCAGGTCCAGCCACAGGTATGACCCTGCAGGAACAGCCTGACCCAAAGGGAAGTGGAGGAGCACAATTTGTCAGGAACTTTAGAGAAAGGATAAGGAAAAATGGGATCAAACTGCAAGAGGTGGAAGATATTTGATGATGGGAAGAAGTTCTTTACTCTCAGGGTGCTTGACCCTGACACAGGGACCAGTGCAGAGAGGCTGTGGATGCCCCATCCCCAGCAACATCCAAGGCCAGGTGGGACAGGGGCCACATCCACCTGGTGTGCTGGGAGGTTGTTCAGCTTGGAACCAGATCATCTTTAGTGTCCCTTCCAAGCCAAACCATTCAAGGATTTGATCATTTTGCCATCCCCATCTCCCACTGCGCAGTGGCCCTGAAACTTCAGTGACATCACAGCACCCAGAGGGTTCCAGGTGGAACGTCCAGGACCTGGAAACAAGCACAGCAGACACTTCACCGGCTGCCAAGGGTCAGTTGCTGCTCACACTGCGCTCTGACCCTCAGCACAGAGCTGCTGCTGTTGCCTGGGCTTTTCCTGCCGCCTGCTCTGGAGTGCCAATCCCAGCACAATGTGCTCTGCTGTGCCCATGGAGGTACAGTGCCATTCCAGGCAGGGGGCACCTGGCCTGGGCAGGCTGCAGCCATGTGGGAATGGATGGTGTGGGACAGGAAGCCCACTGGGAGATTGTGCTGCCCCTTGCAGACTGACAGAGACACTGTGGAGGAGATGGAAGTGGACCTGGGCCAGGATGAGGAAGAGATGATGGAGGTGGACTCCTCCTCTACTTCCATGTCCTCCCCTGTTGAGGACATGGAAGTAGACGAGGAGGACAACATCGAAGAGATGGAGGTGGATGAGGAGGACAACACTGAGGATATGGAAGTTGATGAGAAAGATGAGGAGGAGCCCATGGTCTTTGGATGAAGATGCAGCCCCACAAGTAAGAGAGGCAGATGCTTCCCACACCCTACCCAAACACACACTGGGTCCCCTGACGCCAGGCTGGGGCTGGGCTGGATGGCCCCGCTCAGGGACACGGTGCCCGCAGGGGGCCTGGATTGTGCTGCCACAAGCACCAGCCCCGGCCTGCCCTACGCTTGCCTGGGGCCACGCCAGCCCTGCCAGCCCCGGCCCCGCCCCTGGGGCCCAGCTCCCAGCCCTGCTGGGCCCAGTGCTGCCAGCTGAGTCCAGCTCTGCTGCTTCCTTTCTTCCAGGACTCATGCACATGATGGCACAGATCTCATACCTTTGTAAATACGTTTGAAAGTTTAGAAGTTCCTGTAAATATGTTGACTACGTTAGAAGTTTCCGGTAAATACGTTTTGAAGATTGTTAGCCCACTGGATCCCATGTAAATATGTTCTGTACATTGTTGTTGTTGTTGTTATAACAATTGTATAATGACACATGTTCTGTAAATGCTAGATTTGCCTATCTTTGGCAAATAAATACTGTTTCTCTTTAAAACCTGACTTCTCTCTGCCATTCCTTTGGGAACAGGCAGCCTTTGCACAATTGTGAGTTCCACTTGTTCCACGTTCCCGGGGCTGGAGGTCCCTGGGGATGCTGGTACGGCCACCCTAGGGCTGGGGGTCCCTGTGCACAGGGGCTCCCACTGACACCACTCCTGGCACTGGGCACTGCTGCTCTTCCTGGCCTGCACCACAGCGCTGTCCCCAAGAGCTCAGCTCTCACCAGCTCACACACAGGGGGCTCTCACAGCACTGGCCCCTGCAGCCATGCCACCAAAGCAGGCAGCAAACCTTCAGCCACCCTTCCTGCTGCAGCCACAGGCACTCCTGGGCCCAGAGCCACCATCAGGCCACAGCCATGCAAAATCCACCTGCACGCTCTCAAGGCCACCACAGCCTTGGCAACTGGGCCACCTGCCTCTGGGCTGCTGCAGGGGCTGATCTTTAAGCCTTGCAGCCTCCAAAGGCCCTGGGCTCTGCTTCCCAGCCTGCTCTGCACTGCCCTGTGCCTGCATTGTTCCAGAGACAAAAGCCAGGCTAGGGCATCCTCACCCTGCCCGCATTCCTGCTGCTGCCAGCAGCGACTTGCCCCTGAGCCCCGCTCCGGTGACAGCTGCAGGGACAGGGCAGCCTGTGCTGGGCAGGGGACACAGGGCTTTGGGCCCTGGGGCTGCTGCTGCTGCTGCTGCTGGGGGCCATGGGCCCAACAGGCCCCCGAGCTCATCCCCTTCCCGGGAAGCATTCCCCCAAAGCCGCACACTCCCTGAGCATCCCCATCGCAGCTGCCAGGGGGAAATTCCACGGGATTCAGGAAAGAAATTCCCCATTGTGACTAAACCAAGGGGTCCAAGGGGAAAGTCAGCACCAGCTGATGCTTACAGCACCTTGACAAAGGTGGATGCAGGGCAGGTGAGATCTCCAGGGCCTCTGGCAGTGCCTGCTCTGCACATGAGCCTGTGGGGCTGCTCCCACTGGGACACAGCACCGGGCTCAGGCCAGCCCTCAGCCCCTCACAGCTGATCCCAAGGAGCAGGCTCAGAAAGCAGCTTCAGACCACTGCCTGCAGATATTTCAAAGGACTACATGTCATTCTAGGAAGTCACCTTGCACATTTAGTTTTGGTGTCATGGCATGAGAAGCCATGAAGGTGCCTCTGAATGTGCACTCAGGGCACTTCCACTGCCATCCCAAAGGGATCACAAAGGACAGGCCTCAGCTTTCAGCACTGCTGAGCTCCTCACCCAGCAATGAAATCTCAGGAAGAGGCAGGAATTATGTGCTTGTCTTGGTTTAGGACAAATTAGGGGAAATCTCCAAAAGGGTGTCCACCCAAAAAAACAAACCTCCAACCACCCCTCCCCCCAATACCGTGTTCGGGAAGGAATTTCTTGGAGGAGCAAAGTGGAAAACAAAACCTATTTATTGACAAATAACAAAAGAACACTCCCCAACACAAGAAAAGAAGAGAAACCAGTCAGTGTTGTGGAGGGCGCCGAGCTTCTCTCGCATACTCCAGGGATCCTGGACATCCCAGGTCAGGTCCAGAGCCGGTCGAGTATCTTCAGGGGAGGGTAAGAAAGAGAGGACGAAAGAAAAGGGAAAAAAAACAGCACAGAAAGCAGAAAGCAGCAAAGGGTAAAAAGGCAGCTATCAGCTAGGGCTAAGGCAGTAGCAAGCAAGCAAAGCGGCAAGCCAAGCTAGCAGGCCAGCCAGCAAGCAAGCAGCAAGCAAAGCCAAACTGCCGAAAGTGAAAGTGCCCCAGTCCTCCTCACTCCTCCCTCCCCGCCCCACCGCGGCAAGACGGCCGGGGGGTGGGTGGGGGAGGGAGAGAGAGAGAGAGAGAAAAAACACAGCTGCCAGACTCAACACACGATACTGGGATAAAGGCTGTCACCCCATGACACTCCACCCCTTATCCCATATCGTGAACATACAATAAAAAACTTTCATTTCACTTACTCACACCTTTGACACGCATTCCTCTCATCTTACTTGCTCAGACCTTTGACACTTACAGTTTCCTTCTGTCTCACATTCAACAAACAATGACATTCATATATGAGTCTCATCCCACAATCAGGTCTCCCTGAGGTACACACCGTGTTGTTCCATCTTTCTGCATTATCCACCATGTATAACCTGGTCCTTGAGGAAAAACAATCCCACGGATGGGTTTGTCTGTACTCGAGGCATGGTTGATCCATACTGTCTTTCCCAACAAACCTCTGACATGGGCCACTGGGGCTTTATCCCCATCTACTATATTAAGGAGCTCAGACTGAGCAGGACCCGCTCGGTTGGTGGAACCTCGAGTGTTAACTAACCAGGTAGCCTTTGCCAAATGCTGCTCCCAGTTTTTTAAAGACCCCCCACCCAATGCTTTTAAGGTGGTTTTTAACAATCCATTATACCTTTCCACTTTCCCTGCAGCTGGTGCATGATAGGGGATATGGTATACCCACTCGATGCCATGTTCCAGTATGTCCGGTACAGCCGCACTCAGTGGTGGAGTCACTTCATTCAAGGCACGATAGTCCACAGTCAATCTCCATTCTCCGTCAGATTTTCGCACGGGCCAGATAGGGCTGTTAAAGGGTGAGTGGGTTTTACTGACCACCCCTTGGCTCTCCAGCTCTCGGATCATCTTGTGGATGGGGATCACGACATCTCGATTCGTCCGGTATTGCCTGTGGTGCACTGTTGAGGTGGCAATTGGTACTCGCTGCTCCTCTACCTTCAAGAGTCCTACTGCAGATGGGTTCTCTGATAGTCCAGACAAGGTATTCAATTGTTTAATACCCTCTATCTCCACTGCAGCTATTCCAAAAGCCCACCTGAATCCCTTAGGATCTTTGTAATAGCCATTCCGGAGGAAGTCTATGCCCAAAATACACGGAGCCTCTGGACTAGTCACAATCGGATGTTCCTGCCACTCCTTCCCAGTCAAGCTCACCTCAGCTTCCAATAAAGTCAACTGTTGTGATCCCCCCGTCACTCCAGCAATGGAAACAGGTTCCGTCCCCACGTGTTCCGATGGCATTAAGGTACACTGTGATCCAGTGTCAACCAATGCTTCATAGTCTTGTGGCTCTGATGTGCCAGGCCATCTGATCCACACCTTCCAAAAAACCCAGTTTTCCTGTGCCTCTTCCTGGCTAGAGGCAGGGCCCCTCTAAGCCAGATTGTCCTTCTTTCCTTGGGCGTATGCCTTAGAAGTTCCTTCAAGGGGATCGGACATGTCATCGTCATACTCAACATCTCAGCTACGAGCAACCAGAGCTGCTCTCTTTTTGGTGATACTTCCTCTTTTCTTCAAATCACGCACCCGTTGTGCCAAAGCAGCGGTGGGTTTTCCATCCCATCTCCTCATGTCTTCTCCAGACTCACGCAGAAAGACCCATAACTCAGCCCGTGCGGTGTACCTTCTCTCCCCATCAAAGGAGCGCCAGCGTTGGATACCAGGGCCTCTAATTTGTACAGCCGAGATTTGAATAAGGTCCTCCTTAATCTCTTCCCGGAGTTTCTTATGATTCTCCTCTATTTTGTCCTCTAGTTTCTGCAGTCGGGTTTCCACTGCTGCAATTCTGGCATGAGTTGGTCCATGCACAGCATCTGCATACACTCGAAGCTTCTTCGCCATATCGAGCACAGTCTCATATGTATCATCCCGCTTCATTATTGCTAGGACAGAAGCGTATTCAGGTGGCCCAAGTCGCACAAGTTTCCTCCACATTACGGGTGTGCATGGTACCAGGTCCAGATTCCTAGTTGTTATATCATCTGAGAAAATGAGCTCTGCCACCGCCATCTCTCTCAGGCATTGGATCCCCTGTTCTATGGTCTTCCACCGTGTCTGCTGTATATAGAGATCATCTGCACATAAGTATCTTTGTGCTACACTATCCAGGACCCGTTCCCAGAGGCTGTGAGGGCATACCCTGCTCATCATACCTTGATCGATGACAGGATCATGTGACAGGGATCCCAAATGCCTCGCTTCAATACCATCCAAAATCATAACCTCCCCTGCAGCATCCCAAAGGCGGACTAACCAACTAATTATAGATTCGTCAGGTTGTCGTCTGTAATCCTTTCTTAGGCCTCTGAGGTCCTTCAGAGAAAAGGAGTCAATATTAGCTCCAGAATCTGTGCCCTTTGATGTGGCCTCTGATTTTGGTGAGGGTCCTTCTCCTGCATCATCATCATCATCTTCCACCTTTCGATCGGTCTTGCCTTTACACTTTCCACCTCTTGTATTAGCTGCGACAGCCATGGGTTGAGGCCTATTGTCTGATTCAGCTGCTAGCCTGGAGCCTGGGATGTTAGCTGCAGCCTGGATCACTGGGATAGTAACTAACTTATCTCCCTGTTCCCTTTCTGCTATCTGCTGCTCCACAGTATCTAGCAGAGTACGGTAAACAAGCGCCAAGACCCAGCTCACTGCAGTAATCCTTTCCTCCTTAGTATTACCATGGCACTTCTCCTTCAAATACTTTGCCACCTCGACTGGGTTCTGAATTTGATCAGATGGAAAGTCCCAGTCTATAGGATCAGAAAATTCCTTTAAAGTCTGGCCCATATCCTCCCATTTCCCACTCCAGTCGAGATTTTTCCTGCTTTGTTTTACTCCTGAATCAGGAGTCTCTCTAACCCCTCTAGAAATCTCGGCTTTCATTTTATATACACTCCAGACAGTATAGAAAAGGCTTAATAAATTAAATGCCAGAAAGATGGTTTCTTTTAAACTCAGGGGAAATTCAATATTTTCTAATAGAGATGTCAACAATTTGGAGGAGAAGAAGGAAGACAAAAGCTGAGAAGCCCCTTCCCCTTCTTCTCCCCAAACAAACTGAGTACACAGCCATGACAGCAATCCATACATTCCTGAAACAAAGTCTTTCATAAACCTCCGACAAATCAGCACACATACGACCAGCCCAATGACTATACTGGTTAGTGCCCCCCGCTTACAATGGTTACTTATTAGGGACAACACCAGAGCTATTTCTGGGTAAGGAAATAACCCTAGGGACCACAAAGGTATTAAAGTTTCAAAAACCCCAAGGGACCAGAAATACCGGCAAGCTTTCACCCCAAATGACATTATGAATTACCAATATGCCCACAAAACAACCAAAACCAAAATATTATTGTTATAGGTTTTTTTCCACTGGCTTTGGCCTCTGTTTCCTGGCCAACGCACCAAAAAGATTGTCCTGGTTTAGGACAAATTAGGGGAAATCTCCAAAAGGGAGCCCCCCCCAAAAGACAAACCTCCAACCACCCCTCCCCCAATACCGGGTTCGGGAAGGAATTTCTCGGAGGAGCAAAGTGGAAAAGAAAACCTCTTTATTGACAAGTAACAAAAGAACACTCCCCAACACAAGAAAAGAAAAGAAACCAGGCAGTGTTGTGGAGGGCTCTGAGCTTCTCTCGCTGACTCCGGAGATCCCGCCGGACGTCCCAGGTCAGGTCCGGAGCCGGTCCAGTATCTTCAGGGGCGGGTAAGAAAGAGAGGACGAAAGAAAAGAAAAAAAACAGCGCAGAAAGCAGAAAGCAGCAAAGGGGAAAAAAAAAAGGCAGCTATCAGCTAGGGCTAAGGCAGAAGCAAGCAAGCAAGCAGGCAAGCAAGCAGGCCAGCAAGCCAAAAGTGAAAGTGCCCCAGCCCCACTCACTCCTCCCTCCCCGCCCCACCAGGCAAGACTGCAGGGGGTGGGGGGGGGGGGGGGTGGGGGGGGGGTGGGGGGGGGGCGGGGGGACCAGGCAGTGCCACTTGTGCCCTGAGGTGCCCAGCTAGGATTGGATCTCTCCGAAAGCACCTGAGGGAGAGCAGAGCACCTTGCAAGCTGCAGGTCCCCGACAGCCCCACAGGGCTCCTGTCCCATCAACATCTGCTCTGCTCCAGTCTGAAACAGGGCCCAGCATGGTGCTGGGATCATCAGAGAGCTGAGGTGTGTGCTGGAATTCAATGCCCTCCCCATCCCTCAGCAGCCCTGCATTTCCCTCCTGCAGCCTTTGTCTCCAGCACAGCCATGGAGGCTCTTTGGGCTCTGAACTGTTGCTGCAGCCCCCAAGGGCAGCTGAGCTCTGCCTTTGGCACAGTCTGGTCTGGCCAGCGCAGGCCATGCTCAGCAATGTCTTGTGTGAGCCTGGCCTTGCTGTCAGCCCCAGCAGCGGCTGGGCCTGTGCTGGCCCAGCCATGGTGGCCCAGCCCCTGTGCAGGCCCAGCCCAGGCCAGGAGCACTGCGGCTGGGAACGGCCCCTGTGCCGTGGTGCCCACAGCAGCCTTGGGGCTCTGTGCCCCATGGCCTCCCTGCTGGGCAGCCTCTGCCAGCTCCTGCAGAGCCCCTGGCACCTGTGGGACTGCACAGACAGCCCTGCGCTGGGCTCTGCCGGCCTCTGGGCCAGAAGAGCGGCAGCCAGGACTGGCCATGGCCGGGAACAGGCCCTGAGCCCCACAGGAGGATGGAGCTGGGCCACAGCCAAACTCAGCCCAGGCCAAAGCTGGGCTCAGCAGCCAGGGCTGCCAATGCATGGGCACAGAGGCTGGTGCTGACAAATGTTCTGGACCCCCTCCCTCCTCCATCCCTGCCATCAAGGGCACAGAGCAGCCTCCTCTCTGGGTCACTTGCCTGTTTGCAATGCCTTGCACAGGCTCTGGCCCTGCCTCACAAGGCCTGGCCTGAGTCCTGCCCCTGCACGCTCAGTCAGGCTGAGATGGACACTGATGGTTTCTAGGCCAGGCTCTCTGAGCCCAGCCCAGCTCCCTGCAAGCTCTGCCAGCTGCCCTGAGCTCTGGGCAGCACCAAGGGCCTCTCCCCAGCCCAGCCCAGCCGGCTCTGGCCCCACAGCTCTGCTCAGGCCAGGCTGCTCTGGGCACTGCCCCACCGCCTCAGCCCCTGGCAAGGGCACAGCAGCAGCTGCAGCTGCCACAGGACTCGGCTCCAGCCATGAGGGAAGGTGCTTGGCCAAGGCCAAAGGAGGCTCCCTGGCTGCCCTGCTCCCCTCGGGCTGAGGTGCTGAGAGCTCTGCAGCCCCTGCTGCCATCCCATCTACCCAGGGCAGCACAAGAGCCCCGGCCCTGGGGACCTCAAGAGCTGCTCTTGCTCCAGGCCCAGGGCCCATGCCAAAGCTGGGGCAGCCACAAAGCTGTGCCCATTTCTGTTCATTGCTGCTCTGATGGAGATGGATCCTCAGTCACTTGGAGGGTGCTGATGAATTTTACTACTCCAGAGGCCTCTTCTTTCTTGAGCTACTCAGTTGAGGAATTCAGTGAAAAAGGCTATTAAACATTTGTTTAAAACATTTCAACAAGAAAACCCCGTGGGAAATATTGAAGTTTTCAATTGTTCTGTGGTTAATTAGTCAGATTTCAGAGGTGTATTTAAAGTGAATATGGTATATTGAAAACTAAACAGAGAGAACTGGTTTTGTCCAGTTTTCTTTTCTTGTTTATAGATTGGTATCTTGTTTATAGATTGGTATCCAGTTGATATGGATCCCCAGCACCTCTTGACTTCAGGAATTAAGTAAGAAAAGCTCATAAACATTTGTTCAAAACACCCAAAACAAGAAAATCCCATGGGAATAATCTAAGTTTTCAGATCTTCTGTGGTTAATTAGACAGATTTCAGAAGGCTATTCAAAGTGAATATACCATTTTGAAAACAATGCAGAGAGAACTCTTTTGCCCTGTTTTATTTTCTTCTTTATAGATTGATATCAGCAATCCCCAGTTGATATTGATCCCCAGAGCCTCCTAATGCAGTTTGAGCAGATATGAAAATCAAGACCCTTCATGGCTGACAGTCAATCACACTTTGTTCCTACCCCAACACCACCATTTCTCTCATCCAACCCCTGGCAGTCAGAGCAGCTGAGGAATGGGGTCACATCCAGGGGTGTCCCCAGGGCTCAGGATTGGGGCCAGGTCAGCGAAATCTCTTTATTGTTGATCTGGATGAGGCCATTGAGGGTACCCTCAGTCAGTTCCCAGGTGAGCCCAAGCTGGGTGGGAGTGTGGCTGTGCTGGGGGGCAGGAAGCTCTGCAGAGGGATCTGGCCAGGCTGGAGCCATGGGCCCAGGACAATTGGATGAGGTTCACCAAGGCCAAGGTCTGGGTCCTGCCCTGGGCTCACAACCAGGCTCCAAATCCCTGGCTGTGCCCTGCCCCTGATCCCCAGAGCCTGTCCTGTTTCCTTCATCCCTGCATTGCCAAGAACTTTCTGGGACAAGGGAGCTCTGCTCTGGCTATGGAGGGAAGTGCAAGTGCAGCCACTGGAGTGGGAAACACAACTCATCGGGTTTGTGTCCTTTGGGGGTCAGGAACTGGTGAGACTCAGAGGCACAGAAATTTTCCCTTCATGGCCAACAGACCACAGTTGAACAGGAAACAATTTATTAACAATTAGGAAGGGCAGACTTTGGCTTATTTAGGATGCAGATTTGGGGAGTAATGAATCAGGCACTGATTTTTTTTAAGGAAAATATCCCTTACAAACAAAGGGGTCCAGGAAGGATGGACACATTTCAAGAAAGTAATCTTAAGGGGGAAGGAGCAGCCTGTCCCAGTGTGGCAAAAGATGAGCTAGTGAGGAAAATGACTGGCCTGGCTGGCCGTGGAGATTTTGTGGGAACTCAAGGGTAACAAGAGGTGCATCAACTTTGGACAGAAGGTCAAGCAGCTTAGGAAATGTTTAGGATGTTGTAAAGTCGGGCAGAAAAAAAGTCAAGAGGTGAAAACTCAATTAGAGTTTAACCTGACCACTTCTGTGAAAAAAAGTAAACAATGTTTCCACAATTAAATTAATAGCAAAACATGGGATAAGGAGAACCTCTACTCTTTATTGGATGCAGTGGGGAATATAGTAACTAAAGATAAGGAGAAGGCAGAGCTACTTAACATCTTGTTTCTCTCAATTTTCAATATTAGGACAGGCTGTCCTCAGGACAAGTGCTCTCCTGAGCTGGTAGATGGGCACAGGGACCAGAACAGCCCCCCTGGAATCCAGGAGGAAGCAGCTGGTGACCTGCTGAGCCACTCAGATGCTCACAGGTGAATGGGATTGGATGGGATCCATCTCAGGGGGATGAGGGAGCTGGTGGATGAGCTCCCCAAGCTGCTCTCCATCATTTACCATCAGTGCTAGCTCAGCAGGGAGGTCCCAGAGAACTGGAGGTGCCAATGTGAGCCCATTGCCAAGAAGGGCTGGAAGGAGGAGCTGGGGAACTCCAGGCCTGTCAGCCTGACCTGGGTGCCCGGCAAAGTTATGGAACAGATCACCTTGAGTGCCCTCACAGGGCACCCAAAGGATGGCTGAGGGGTCAGAGCCAGCCAGCGTGGATTTCAGTGTCTGCATGGAATGGTCTGGATGAGGGGATTGTCTCCAACATCAGCAAATCTGCAGATGACACCAAACTGGGTGTGAGTGTGGATCTGATGGAGGATGGAGGTAGGAGGGCTCTGCACAGGCTGGATCCAGGACCCAAATCCAACACGGTGAGGTTTAACAAGTCCAAGTCCCGGGTCCTGCACTTTGGCCACAACAACACCTGCAGCAATACAGCCTGGGGACAGAGCGGCTGGAGAGCAGCCAGGCAGAAAGGGACCTGCAGGGACTGATGGACAACAGGCTGGGCATGAGGCAGCAGTGTGCCCAGGCGGGCAAGAAGACCAATGGCCTGGATCAGGAATGGTGTGGCCAGCAGGAGCAGGGCAGGGATTCTTCCCCTGTGCTCAGCACTGCTTGGGCAGCACCTCGAGTGCTGTGTCCAGTTCTGGGTCCCCTGAGGAGGGCAATTAGAAGAAATTTGTATCAGGAAGAGCAAAGAAAGCAAAGGTGAAGCAAAGGAAATGCTCAGGGCAGTTTGGGGGTGGCTGCCAGGCAGCCCTGGCTCTGACCAACAGCATCTGCAGTGGGACAGGGAACTCCCAGCTGATGGGAACAAACTTTCTGGCTGACTGCAGAGGCCAGGACAAAGCTGAGTGGTTTCCCTGGTGTTCCCCAGCCCTTGCTGGCCCCAGGGGCTGATGGCATTTGTTCTCCCTCAGGTTCATGTCCCCACAGCAACAGCATGGGGGTGCTCCCGCCTGCTGTGTGCAATGCAAACAGGGGCTGCTGAGCCAGTGCTGCCGTGTCTGTGCCTGCAAGGATGGGGCACCTGTGTGAGCTGGGGGAGAGGCCAGGGCTGCAGAGGGGGGATGTTGTTGGCAGCTCCATCAGGACGCTCTGGGACGCTGCCCTGGGCTGTGCAGTGCACTGGGGATGGATCAGCTCCCGCTCTGCTGCTCCTTTCCATCTCCCCCAGGGCCCTTGCAGAGCCCCAGCTGTTGCTGCCCTCAGCTGCCATTGCAACCCTCAGGACAAAGCGGTGCCAGGGCTGTTCCAGGTACAATTGCAGTGACACTCGTTGGTGCCACCAGGTGCCATGGCAATGGCCATGGGGCCTGGTCCTTGGTTTGGTGCCATGGCAACCAATGCCCAGCCCCGTTGTGATGGTTAGTGGCCATAGAAAGCTGCCCTGGCCCCTTACTCAGGGCTGGTGTCAGTGCCCAGAGCCAGAGGGGATCCCTTGCTGGGGGCTGTGCCATGGCCACCTGCCCTGTGCCGCGCTGGCCGCTCAGGCACCAGGAACCAGCAGCCAACGGCACTGCCAGGGCTAAAGGCCAGGTCAGCCAGACAGAAAGGGGCAGGGCTGGGCACTGTTTCCATGGCAATGGGCACTGGGGGAACACCTGGGTCACCTGTCCTGGCAGTTGCCATGGAAACCCCTGGCAGGGACTGAGGGCACAGCCCTGGCACTGAGACACTGCTGGGCCGGGTGCTGAGCACAGGGCTGAGCACGCAGAGATGGTTTTGTTCTTGCTGAGCTGCAGCACAGCCAAGGCCTGTCCTGCCCCTCGTCCAGCCACGCTGGGGAGGGGCTGGGGCTGCAGGGGAGCTGGGCAGGGACACAGCCAGGACAGGGGAGCCCAACTGACCCCAGGGTACCCCAGACCAGAGCACATCATGCTCAGGGTGTGAAGGGGGGAACAGGGAGGAAGGGGGGAATTTTGGAGGGAGGGCTTTTGCCTTCCCAGGGAACACCTAGGCAAGAGGGGGCCCTGTTTCACCAGTGGGCAGGGTCACTACCAAAAACACAGACACCAACTGAAGGAATTGTGTCATTTATATCATGCACAGCTGCAAAGATTTACAAAAGGATAAGCTCAGCAAAGCACATCATCATTAGCAATGAATTACAAAAGAAGCTCAGCAATCCATCATAAGCCATCATTACATTTTGATGACCAATCCCTTGGTGAAACACCAGAGGTGTTTGTGGCAGACAAAGATTCTGGCTGACTATCAAGGTACACCTTACAGACATCAGCTGTACTTTTGCGACACCGTTCTTCATTTTTTTTTCTCAATCTCATTCCAATTAGGAACAAGAATTCTGTTGCCCATGAAGCTGGCACCTTTTTAATTCCAGAATAATGCCCCCAGGCCCTTTGTTGTTCAGCTTTCCCATGCTGTCTGTGGCTAACAAGGCTTGGGGGGCCCTTTCCCCTTTGGCTGGAAGGGGCCGGGTCCCAGTCCCTGAGGGGCACCCAGGCTCCTGGATGGAATTGCTGTGCAAGTCCCTCAGTGTCACAGCAGCCTTCACATGGAGCCCCGTGGATCAGAGCATTTCCCAAAGGGTCCCTTGGGGCAAACAGGGAGATCTGGTCTGGCAGGATGTGTAAGGCAATATCCTGTCAGATTTACTTGTTCTCACACACAATCCTTGGCTGCAGGGACACATTCCCATTGTTCCTGCCCAGGTTTCAGGACTCAGAGTTGTCTTTCCTAGGAGCTGCTCCTTCAGCTGCCTCGGGAAGGCCATTTGGCCTCCGACCCACACTCTGGCTCCATTATTAGGGCTGCTGGATCCAAACCCTTTATCTCCACAAAAGGTGGTGATTGGAGCTGGATCTCCTTTTTTATCAATTGCTCTTAGAGTTGCAATATCAATAATTGTGCTACCCTGTCACAGGGTTGAATAATCCAATCTTGTTCATTATTGTTTACAGAATTACTGTAATTTCTCCTGGATATTCTGCATCAATTCCTCCTGCCATGACAGGAACACTTTGCAAGGCCAAGCTCCAAGGGAGCAGTTACCAAAGCAAAGTGTCCTGGAGGAATCTGAATTCCTGTTTCAGTATTGACAGGACTCATTTGCTTTGAATTTATCCTAATGAATTCCAATGCATGAAGGCCCAGCCCTGCAGCCTCTGGGCTGGCCCTGCCAGGGGCCATCACAGCCAGAACAATTTCCCAGGCAGCCCAAGTCTCACTGCCCAAGGTTGGATTTGCAAATTGGGGGCAGCCGTGCACAGCCAGGGGATTTCATTTCCCCAGTGCGCCATTGTGAAGGGCATGGAGCACATCTGGCAGATGGGTTCTCCATGGGCAAAGGTTCCCATCTTCTCATCTTTCCAACTGCTCTTTTAACAACCCCTTCACCCTTTCAACCAATCCTGCAGCTTGTGCATAGTCTCGTACATGAAAAACCCTGCAGACAAAATCGCTGTATTTTTCACAGGAACAGACAAAACACTCTGCAACACAGTATCAGCACACCCTGTAAAAATCACCAATTTCCTCCCTTCCTCCTTTTTCCATTGTATACAATCTCACAAAGTTGACCACTGACATTAGGGTCCTGGCCAATCCTCTTCTGTAGGGTATTTTGTGTTACATCCCTGAGCAGCCAAAGATACCAAATTAGTATTGTCAGCACTATTTCACATTATTATTATATGTACATATTTATATATAAATACAGATATAGACATGTAGATATAGACATATATACATTAAAAGCTATAAATATAAATATGAAGGTCTTATTATACTATAAATATGTATATAGTTATTTGTTATATTGATATTTCACTTGCACAAGGGCATCTGAGCTCAAGGTGAAAACCTTCTTCTGTTGCTCCATGTGGGAACATTCCAACAATCATTGTTCCTTCTGAAGGTGCTGTTTCCTATGTACTCTCAACAAATTCATCTTTGTCTGCCCAAATCCACAAGGTCTTTTCCTTTTCCATATACAATTTTTGGATGCATTTGAAGACATTCAGGGGTGCAGCTTCTTTTACCCGACTGCCCCATTGCTCACACGGGGCTCCAACCTCAGCCCACTCCAGAGCCAGGGAACTCCAGGGAAGGGCTTCCCAGCTGGGAATTTCTGATGGCACTGATTCCTCACATTTACATTGAACAAGTGACATTTTGTTGGGATCTGGCCAGACTGTGCCAGTTTTGTTTTACCAGTGGGCAAAGTCAGCACCAAAGACACAGACTCCAACTGAAGGAATCAGTGTCATTTCCTGCAGTTCAGAGCAGCAAAGAATCACAAAAGGAGCAGCTCAGCAATGCACCCAACCATCCCCACCAAAGACTACCTGCAGTGATTAAGAAAGATCCAGCAGCATTTACCCTCAGCCTTTACCATCCCCCAGACCCACACAGCAGCTGGGGAAGCTGTCACAGCCAAGGGCTGCAGAGCCACTCCTGGGCACTGGGAATTCCTGCAGGTGCCTCCAGCCCCAGGTGAGGCTCCAACCCCGCTGGGAGAGGGCCCAGCTCTGACAGTGCTGAATGAACAAACTGACAGCACTGCTAGTGTGGCAACATCTGCTTTCATCCTCCTCTTGGGTCCCTCCCAAAGCCTGGCCAGGGATCAAGGAGGAACCAAGGGAGCTGACTTTGACCATACAGACCCAAACAAGGCCAGATGTCAGATTTCATGGCCTTGTCTGGCTTCTAAATACACAAAGGTCAAGACATGTTTCACAAAGGAGTGGCTGCATCTATCTCACTGCTAATGACCATGCATATTTCATCAGGGAGCAGATAGAAAGATAACCTTTGGTTGGAAGGTTCATCCAGAGGCCACCTTTGGCTCAGGGCCTGCTGTCCAGGCCTCACTCGGGGCTGGTGTCCAGGCCTTGGCACTTCAGGGACGTGGTTTAGTGCTGGGCTTGGCACTGCTGGGTGAGCGGCTGCACTGGATGAGCTCAGAGGGATTTTCCAACAGAAAGGATTCTTTGATTCCATGATTCTATCCACTGCATCCAGCTGGGGCTATTTTAGCAGCATTACTTTGCTCCAAAAGTTCCCTCCCTCCCAGCTCCTGTGGCCTGAGGCTTCAGCTCCTTCAGCTCCTGGTGCTGACCTGCTCATGCTGAACGAGACGCCTCGGAGAGAAGAACACAGTCCATGCAATTCCTTCTGGGACACGGAGAGGGGAGGCTGTGCAAACAGGAGCATTGTTTGCTGTGGCCTCCTCTCTGCCCTTCACGCCTTTCAGCGCTTTGAACCAGCCAAGAGCTTTCTCCAAGAGTGCAATGGAGCAGCTGTTCCTGCTCCCAGGCCTGGCTCTCTCCAGTCTCTGCCCTTGCCTGGTTCTGTCCCTCTTGCTGTGCCCTCTGTTCCCCCAGGGGTCGCTGGCTGCTGCTCAGGACTGTGGCACTGGCACAGATCCAGTGCTCCAGAGCCTCCTTTCTGTGCCCTTGGAGCTGCCTGGGCACAGCAGCCTTTTCCATCTGGAAGCTCCCCATGGACAGGGAGTGCCCAGCTCCGTTCCCTGCACAGCCTCCAGGAGCCCAGGGCTGCCATCTCCAGTCCCTGCTGGCACTGGGGGCTCCCAGGTGCCTCAGGCTGCTCTGACACCGCTGCACACAGGAGGGAAGAGGGGCAGGGGCTGTGCTCAAAGTCAGCTCCATCTGCTGCTGCTGCTGCTGCTGCTGCTGCTGCTGCTACTGCTGCTGTGGGGTCATTTGTGCAGCCCTGGCCCAGAGTCAGGGATCAGATCCTGCCAGTCTCTTCCAGCCCTGGCTGCTCAGAGTTTGTGCCTTGGAGCCTCAGGTGGCCAAAGGCAGCTGCTGCTGGTCCCTCTGTGTGCCCGTGTTCAGCAGTGCTGCTCCATCAGTCTGTGCCCAGCAATGGGGAAAAGCCGGGCTCTGCCTGAGCAGCTCAGCCAGCAGGAAGGGAGCTGCTCCACACAGGAACCAGGAGCAAAGGACATTCCTTTTGTAGGACATGTTTTCTATTGAAAGGAAAAAAAAGGAAAAAGGGAAAAATAGGTAAATGGTAAAAGATAAGAGTAAAATCCAAGTGTTAGTGAAAAAAACATAATGTTAGTGAAAAAAAACAAAATATATAGGCAAAGTTAAATTCTGTGCATTAAGAGGTAAATGATCTTTTTAAAAAGATAACTCAGTTATTTACATTGTAAATGTGCTGATGGCATGCATCCATCTTACTGACCTCAGCAGCCTTTTAAAAGATTTTGGGCTTTGTTTCCAACACTGGTATTTGAAATTGTGGTTGAAGCAAGAGGAAATTGCTTTGTGCCCTTCCAGCTCCAAGCAGGACTGGGAATGGAAACTCTGTCAAACCCCAAATCCTTTAGAAGATGACCTTCCTTCTCACCCTGCAAATGAGCTGCACATTCCCTTTGAAACTGTGTCTCTAAGAAATCCCTGACAAAGTCCCACTTACAGCTTTTTGCTCTGGTTTGGCAGTGCAGAAGGGCAATTCTCCATTCACCAGCTCCAGACTGCACTGCCTCAGGAGCACGGCCCACTCGCCAGCTTTGGCCCACTCGTGGCACTTCTAGAGGAGGAAGAAAGTGCAATTGCACAATTCCAGCCAATCAAGAAGGAAGAATGGGACAGACAAAAGAGATCCCTGCGTTCAGCTGGGACTGTGGAGAGTTTGGGTCCTTGCCAGTTGGATGTGTGTCCCCAGCTGCAATCTCTGGGCCTGCAGCAGAGTCTCACTCACCTGCCAAAGCAGAAAGCTCAGGCACTGTGCTCGCAATGGGCTCGTCTGATGCAGAGCTGTCAGAGCAATGTGAGGGCAGAGCCAGCCCAGCTGGGCCCAGGGCTGAGCCCAGCAGAGCCCTGGCAGAGCCCAGAGCAGCCTCAGCACCCGCAGAGCCTGGCTGCAAGGAGAGAAAGCAGAAACCGCCTGTCAGCTGAGGGCTCCTGTGCCCTTGTGCCAAGGCCTGCGGTGCCCAGGCCATGCTGGCTGTGCCCAGAGCTGTGCCCAGAGCTGCCCATCCCTGCTGCCTTTGGCAGCAGAGCAGGAGGGCAGCACATGTGCCCAGCCTGCAGCCAGCCATGGCACATGCAGCCCTCAGTAGCTTCCTAGAGTCAAAAAGCAGCTGGGCAGCCGACTGAAGAATTCATTGCATCTGCCCCAGCAAAGGGGGAACCTTTGGTGCCCGGCCAGGCCATGCCATGCCCAGATCAGGGAGCATCCCCCTGCCTGTGGACTCACCTGCAAATTGGGCCTGGAGCCTGGCTTTGAAGAAGGTGCCAGAATCCAAGTCCATCATCTTCAGCTGGCCAGGCTGGGAAGAGATTGTCATCCTTGAGGTTGTTCTCGGTGTCTCCAGCAGCAGCCCCATCTGGAACAGCTTCTCCAGGGGCTCCTTCTCCTGCCCTGGGGCCAGACCAGGCTGTCAGGGCTCTGCCCAGGGCCCCAGCCATCCATGAACAGGACAAACAAAACCAGGGGGATGGTGGCCACCAGTGCTTGCCACACCAGGTCTGCAGATCAGCTCCAGCCCAAGAGCTGCGTGTTCCCTTCTGCTGATCCCTGCTCAAAGCTACAGGCAGGACAAAACCAGCCTGGTTTGCTTTGCCACTGATTGCCAAGAGATGTATGGAGCTGGTACCTGCCAGGCCCCTGGATCCAACTGTGCACATGGATCTCTCCCATCTTCTAGGGCACAGGAACACCCTGCACCCAAGGATGACAGAAAAGCTCTTCTAAGGATGGCCTGTCCGAGGGTTGCATGGACAAACACCTCTTAATGACATCTTGGCACTCTGGGGAGAGAAACCAGAAATCACCAGTCAGTTGGAGAAGTTGCCCCCCTGTTCCCATGCCCAGGCCATGCTGGGTGTGCCCAGAGCTGGGCCTAAACTTCCCCATGGATGCTCTGTTTTGGAGGACAGCAGGAGAGCAGGACATGTGCCACCTCCTCAGCAGCTGCCAGAGCGGGATGCCCATGAGCCCGCTGCTGTCTCCCAGCAATGGTACTGCCCCCGTGCCCAGAGATGAGGATCCACCTTGAGAGAGCCATCGTGGGAACAAGATCCGCCCCCGGATGATCTCCTGGCCCCTCCTGAACGGGTGCTTCCCCATGACCAGGTGGCACAGCAGGAGGCCCAGGGACCAGATCGTGGCTGCCTCGCCGTGGTAGCATTGGTGCTGGATCCACTCTGGTGGGCTGTAGGACAGGGTTCCTGTGCAACACAGACAGAGATCAGCAGGGGGATGCTCCTGCTCCCAGAGCCTGGCCCAAGCATCCCTGGGCATGTGGGGGCTGCCCCAGAGGCACATGGAGTGAGAGCTGCCCTCTCACCAGCACCTGGGACTTGTGCACAAACTCGGGGCTGGAAAAGAAGCCACTGGTGCTGGAAGAGGGCAGCACAATCCCTGGGAAGGCCCAACCATGACACACAAAGAAGAAACCCACCCAGTAGTGAAGAAAACTCACTCTCCTCCCCACCTCCATGGCCCCCAAAAATGTTAATAAGCCAAGGCAAACAAGGAGAGCGGAGCAGTCCAGCCCTTCCTCGCCTGCACACCAAACCATCCGGGGCACGCGGTCAGGCCTCCCTCTCTGCTACCCCCATGGGGGTTTGTGTCGGGCTGGCTGCCCCAGCTCCAGCCCCAGCCCAGGCCACAGTGGGTGCTGAAGGCTGTCAGCAGGGCTGGGAGCTGGCCGCCCTCACACCCCACCCAGAACAACTCGGCTCCAGCATCAATCCCAACCCGGCTGCAATAGGGGGAAGCCCCAGTGCTGCACCCAGGCTGGGCCACGAGATGCCCAGGAACACCCCCTGCGAGGGCTGACCTGCAAACTGGGTGTAGGCTGTGTCTTGGAGGAAGGCGCCACAGCCAAAGTCGATCAGTTTCAGCTGCCCGCTGGCCAGGTCGAGCAGGACATTCTCGGGCTTGATGTCCCGGTGCAGGACCCCGCAGCTGGTGCAGTGCCGCACGGCCTCCAGCACCTGGCGGAACAGCCCCCGCGCCTCCTCCTCGGGCAGGAACCCCCGCTCCGCCAGGAAACCCGAGAGTTCCTGGCACCGCTCCGGACGCTCCAGCACCAGCAGGAAGCTGTCGGGGAGCTCAAGCCACTCCAGGAGCTGAATGACACCGCCACAGCCACGGGACACCTTGGCCAGCAGCACGATCTCCAGCGGGGCGCTGGTGCCGTCGGGCTGCGGGAGGAGCGCGGTGCCGTCAGTGGGGCCGAGGCCGTGCCGGGGCTCTGCGAGCCCTCAGCCAGCCCGGGATGCTCTGCACGCCCCGCTCACCCCACGCCCGCTCTCCCCGCAGGGCTCCCGGCGGCTCCTACCCTGCCGGGCCCCGGCTCCTCGCCGCCTGGCACGGCCCGGCTGCTGCCGCTCACTCACCAGCTCGCCCCAGTGCCGGATGCGATCCCGCGGCACGCGTTTGATGGCCACCTGCGAGCGAGGGAGAGCAGCGGGCTGAGCTCGCCGCCCGTCCCGCCGCGCCCCGACCTTCTCCTCCTCCTCCCTCCTCCTCCGCCCCCTCCTCCTGCGCCCGCCGCCGGCCCCGCCGCTCACCGGGGCGCCGTCCGAGAGCCGCGTGGCCGCGAAGACGCTGCCGAAGCCGCCGCGCCCCAGCAGCGATCCCAGCCGGTACCGCTCCTGCAGGGCCTCCTGCGCCTCACCTGCGGGCGAGACGCGGCTGTCAGCGCTCGGCTCGGGGCCAGCAACGACCCCCGAGCGCCCCTCACCCGCCCCGGGCCCGGCATCCCCACCCGCCCCGGGCCCCGGCGGCTCGGGGCTGGCGGCCGCGCTGCCGAGCGACGGAGCTCGGGCCGGGGAAGCCGCAGCGGAGGCGGCGGGAGCGGCCGCGCCGCGTGTGTCCTCCGCGGGCCCCGGGAGGAGCCGGGGCCGGGGCCGGGGCCGGGGTCGGGACTGCACCCTGCCTCGGGGCCGGGGCCGGGCTCGGGCCAGGCGGAGCCGAAGGGCGGCGATGCCGCCCCCGCACCAGGCACTGATGCCCGCCCAGCAGCGCCACCGCCAGTACGGCCAGAGCCAGGCGGAGGCGAGACCGCGGCGGGAAGGCCGGGGCCGGGCACGGGGCAGCCCCGCCCGGGGCCGGGGGCGGGCCGGGGGCATGGCCCAGCCCAGCAGGGGAGAGGGAGGCGGGGAGAGGAGAGGGACGCCGGGCAAGGGACCCCGAGAGAAGGGTGCCCGACAGCGGGAAAGGGAGAGAAAGAGAAATAAAGGGACAAAGAGAAAGAGGAAGAAAAATAGGAGAAAGCGAGTTTTAAACTATCTGTTTTGCTGCTCTCGCCGCTGCTACTGCCGCTGCTGCTGCCGCTGCTGCTGCCGCTGCTGCAACTGAGGCACCGGGGCCGTTCGTCCCCGTGTCCGTTCCCCGCTCGCCCCACGAGCCCCACGTTCGAGCCCCGCGCGCTCCGGGGACAGCCCCTCCGTCTGCCCAAACACGGGAACTTTGCAGCCTTGAGCCCGGATGCAGAGCCCTGACTCCTGCACACTGGCACAGCGATCCCCTCGCTTGATGCTGTGCATTGTCCTTGCTGAGGGTCAAACACTGTCGGGCCACCTTCCCTTGGGGTAGGATTCCTACCTGACCCAAGCACTGCACTTACATCTCCAGTGTTGCTTTCCAGTAAAAACAGGGGAAGGAAAACTGTGTGTGGCTCATGGGATTTTAGAGTGTCTAAAAATCACCAAGTCACCAATTTTAAAGGTGCAGTGCATCTGGAATTACTGGGATGGAGAAGTAGTGTAACATGGAAAAGGGGAGCATAGAAATAAATAGAGGAAAACATCTTGGATTGTTTCTTTCATTTTCATTTCACTTCTGGAAAGCTGTTTCAGTTTTCCAGGAATCTTCTCTTGTCTGCTCTTCCCAAAAATCTCTCATGGAGAACAAGGTCAAGCTTCTGTCACAAGATTTGCCACCAGGAAATTACGCCGCTGGTGAAATTTTCATTGTGACTGTTTGTGCTGGCTTAGGGCAAATATAGGGAGGAAACCTCCAAAAGGGGTCTGTCTAGAAAGCAAGTTCAAGTGGCCCCTCCCCCTACTAGTTCAGGGAAAGACTTCCCTCGAGAAAAGTGAAAAAAACCCCAGTTTTTTTAACAAGTAAAGTATTCACAAGCATGAAAAATGAATAATATTAAATAAAACCTTGGACAGTGCTGAAGAGTTGGCAAATTCAGAAAGTCCTTGTTGTGGGTTGTAGTTGGCTCCCTCGGTCTCTTCTAAGTCCCTCTGGTTCTGGAATGCAGCGTCCCAGAGCTCGGGGGGGCCACAGGTGTGAGCTGCCGGTGTTTGTCTGGGTTTTGAGTCCAGAGCAGTTTTAAACAGTTCCAAGAAAAAGGAAAGTCACGGTCCGAGGAACTTCTCTTCCTAAGGTGACTGAAATCAAATTGCTGGACCCGGGCTGTGAAGGCATCGGGAAATTTCCAAATCTGGGCACTGGCAGTCCCAGCAAACACCAGATCATGGTGGCGCTGGAGCCAGAACCTGCAGATTTCCAAACTTTGCTTTCTGTGCCAGCAAATCACTGGACTTGGGCTGTGCCAGCACCAGGAAGTTTTCAGATCTGGGCACTGGCACTGCCAGCAAACACCAGATCTGGGTGGTGTCATTGCCAGCGACAGAAATCTGCCGGATTTGGGCTCCGGTGGCATCGGGAAATTTCCAAATCTGGGTTCCTGTGCAGGAAACACAAGATGTGGGTGGTGCCAGACCCAGTAGCAGGAAGCTGCCGCAGGTTTTGGATTTCTGTGCCAGCAAATTGCTGCACTTGGGCTGTGCCAGAACAGGGAAATTTCCAGATCTGGGCACTGGCAGTGCCAGCAAACAGCCCATTGCAGGCTCCAGGCTCCAGGAAGGACTGGATCTGGATGCCTTCCTCTTTTCTTTTCTTCTTTCCTTCCTTCTTTCTTGGGATCCTGCTGCCAGCAAACTCCAGATTGGGCAGTGCTGGCAAGGGGAAATTGCCAGGTTTTAGCTTTCTTTTCCAGTAAATTGCTGGACATGGGTGGTGCCAGAAGAGGGAAATTGCCAGATGTGGGCACTGGCAGTGCCAGTGCACACCAGATCTAGGTGGGGAATGTGCCAGCACCAGGAAATTACCAAATGTGAACTTTCAGTGCCAGCATATTGCTGGATTTATGCTGTGCACGAACCTGAACAATTCTGGATCTGGGCACTTGTGGTGTCAGCAAACACAAGATTGGGTTGCTGTAGGTACCAGGTATTTGCAAGGTTTTGGCTTTCTTTGCCAGAAAATTACTAGACTTGGGCTGTGCTGGCACTGGGAAATTCCCGCATCTGGGCACTGGTGGTGCCAGCAAACACCGGATCTTGGCATTGCCAATGACGGTAGCAGGGAATTGCCAGATTGTGGCTTTCTTTACCAGAATATTGCTGGACTTGGCTCTGCCAGAGCAGGGAAATTCCAGATCTGAGCACTGGCAGTGGCAGCAAACACCAGGTCTGGGCACCTGTATTGGCATCAGGAAATTGCCGGATTTTGGCTTTCTGTGCCAGCAAATTGCTGGACTTGGCTGTGCCAGCACTGGGAAATTTCCGGATCTGGGCACTTGCGCAGCAAACACCAGACCTGGGTGGTGCTGGTGGCAGCACTGGGAAGCTGCTGGGTTCTGGCTTTCTTTGCCGGAAAATTGCTGCATTTAGGTTTTGCTGGCAGTGAGAAATTTCCAGATGCTAATTTTCCAGTGCCAGCAAACTGCTGGAATTCGGCTGTGCAGGCATCTGAAACATTCCCGATCTGGGAACTGGCGGTGTCAGCAAACATGAGATCGGGTTGCTGTAGGTACCAGGTCTTTGCTTGGTTTTGACTTTCTTTGCCAGCAAATTGCTGCCCTTGGGCTGTGCCAGAATAGGGAAATACCAAGATCTGGGAACTGGCAGTGCCAGCAAACACCACATTTCAGGAAGGATTGGATCTGGACCCGTTCCCTCCCTGCCTCCCTCCCTAAGCAAGGCGCCAGAGGGGCTGGAGAGCAGCCAGGCACAAAGGGACCTGCAGGGACTGATGGACAGCAGGCTGGACATGAGCCAGCAGTGTGCCCAGGTGGCCAAGAAGGCCAATGGCTCCTGGCCTGGATCAGGAATGGTGTGGCCAGCAGGAGCAGGGCAAGGATTCTTCCCTTGTGCTCAGCACTGGTTGGGCAGCACCTCAAGTGCTGTTTGCAGTTCTGGAGCCCCCAATTAAGAAGGACATGGAGGGGCTGGAGCGTGTCCAGAGAAGGGCAACAAGGCTGGGGAGGGGTCTGGAGCACAAGTCCTGTGAGGAGCGGCTGAGGGAGCTGGGGTTGTTTTTCCTGGAGGAGGCTCAGGGGAGACAAAGCGGTGTCAGGGCACAGGTTGGACTTGATGATCTCCATGGCCTGTTCCAGGCTTGCTGATTCTGGGATTCTCTGAAGCCACCCTTGGAGCAGTTGCAGGATGAGTCCTGGGCCTCCTCTTCAGAAGCTCCAGCAGCCCAGGACCCTCAGCTTCTCCTGCCAGCCCCAAAGCCCATCCTGTCAGTCCTGCAGAGCCTCTGCAGCTCCTCCTCACTGCCCAGAACAGGGAGCCCCAGAGCCAGACACAGCAGCCCAGATGTGCCGCCCTGGCCTGGGGTGCCTCTGGCAAGGGAGCAGCGCCAGGCACTGCAGGAGCCTGCAGACAATTGATCTGAAGGCCAAAGCTCCTTAGCTCCTTCTGAAAGAGCAGGAACAGTTCCTCATTCCAGTGTGGTGGAATGCTGGGCACCACAGCTCCAGGTGAGGACTGGACACAAGTTTGCTCCCACTGAGTGCTGTGATGGGTTCTCCAGGAGCTCTGGGCTCCTGTGCTTGCCAGGCACAATGAGGAGAGAAGGAGCCAAGTGCACTGATGTGGGAAATGGATTTGTAGAAAGCTTTTAGGGCCTAATAGAAGGCCCACAAAGTATGCATCAGTATATAAATCTTGAGACAGGAAACGCTAACTTAAAAATGCCATGGAATAGGACAGATATTGTTGAGAGAGAAATGGAGCTGGAAAAAAGTTTTAAAAGATGGCCTTGCAAATAAGACTTTGGAAAAACAGAGCTATGAAAGATGCATTGTAGTGGGACACACAAGGGGTAGTTTTAAATAATTGGCTTTAAGGCATCTACAACATGGCATGGCAAAAAGCTGATAGACCAAGAAATACTGTAATTAGGAAATAGTTGGCTTCTTAATTGTGATGGTGTGAATTATAACATCTGTATTGTCTCACCCTTCTCATGAGACTGAAAATGGAATAAAAGTTATTAAAACACCTCTCAGTTGCCCCATCTCTAGGTCAAGAAAAGAGGATTATCCAACACACTGACACACCTTTGCCTCGAGCATAACCCAGCCTGGACCAAGCACACTGAAAGGTTTTCCCTTTGGCCCATGTCTCAAAACATCAGGTCTGCTGTTTGACAACTCAGGTTGGGTTGGTGTCAAGGAGTTCTCTCAGAAATACTGGGTTTGTCTTTCTCTGTGCCTTCCCCTTAGCAGCCTTGGGGATGCTCCTGTGTGAAGACATCTGTCTCCCACAGTTTGAGACAACTTCAAACAGGATATTGTGCAATAAATTGTTTCCTCTAAAGTGTTCCAACAATCCCTTTCCAGCAATAGGAAATTATTACTAATAGATGAAAGTGGAAACCCTTAACAGTTTATTAACAAACAGAATCCCCCCATGATACGCGTTACAAGAAGGCGCCAGGGTCTCTCTCGGCAGAACAGGAGCTGTCACGGAGCAGTTCCAGCAGCTGATGGAAGCTCGGGGGCTCGTCCAGCGTCGGCTTTCTCCCATGGCAGAGCTCCATGGAGCGGGCAGGGCAGTGAAGCAGCTGGGCTGGAGCCCCTCGCTGCCTTTTCTCCCCGCCGTGGCTCAGCTCACAGACTCGGGCTGGGAGCGGGGCCGCTCCGCTCCTGCCGGCACCGTGTCCCTGGGCTTGGACAAACAGTTTCCTGCCAGGAGAGCCCTGCACACTGCTCCACAGATCTTTCATAAAGGCCCAAACCAACTCCAAACACTCTGTCTGCAGCAGCTTTTCACAAAGGGCTGCAGCAATCCAGGACAGCTGCAAGTGAGTGTTGGAAGGCTCATGTCTTGTTCCTGACAGCAAAATTCTTGATGATTTGATGCAGTTTTATTCAGGTATAACATGAGAGCTGAGGTTTTTTGTTAAAATGCTTTATGATGAATAACAAGCCTTGGGAGCATGAGGTGCAGGACTGACATGCAAAAGCATGAGCATATCCTCCAAAGTGGCCAGTTTAATTGTCCATTTTATTACTCTTGTATTTACTCCACACCTATAAGGAAAACCCAGCTTTGCTTGGAGGCAAAACAGGCATGGGATACACTACAGTCCCTCGCAGGCTCAGCAGGGCTGGCAGTGACCGAGCAGGCAGTCTGCTTCATTGTGAACCACTACAGAGCTACATCCCAATCTAGTTTAAGTAGCGTGGGATTATTAAGAGCTCCTTTTCTGCATGAGACACAAAAAGGAGATCCCAAATGATCTTCATGCAAGCATGCAGTAAAGAACTGCTCCTGCTGTTCTAATGAAGCGTTTGCTTTGGTAATTACACTCTTCCCATACATCTTTTGATGCAGGCACTTCAGGTTTTCCCCCACACCCCTGCAAGGCTGGCAGTCGCTGTTTCCCATTTCCTGTTCTTCCCTAGAGATGGTGCAGTGGCTGCTTTGAAACAAAGAGCCCTGGGATCTGGACAGCTTGAAGGAGCACGAAATGCTAATTAAGTGCTCATATTGGTAACACCCAGGTCTGCACTGCCCAGTCCTCTGAAGCAGCAGCAGCAGCAGGACCATGCATCATTCCTGTTGGTGGATGTTCATGTTTCTCATGTGCAAGAGCAATGACTTTGAGGAGGGACAAAAATGCCCCTCTTCAAACAGTGGCTGTGCAAGGAGGTGTGAAGTTTCACAGCCTTTTGTAGGATATTTCAGAAAGATCTAAGAGAATATTGTGGCATGGAGTAGGTCCCTAAATTTGTCTCCAGAGGAATCCCCAAAGGGCACATTCACTCTGCTGCTGATGACAACCCCATAAGCTCATGGACCAGTTTTCCCTGCAACGTGCCACCCTGCCTGGGCTTTACTAGGCCGGGACTAGACCCGGAGCTAAGCAAGCACATGCAGCCAGGTGACATTGTGTGACAACAGAAGCTGGCAACCATGAGGAGTTTGCTGTCAAAAGGTTACAGTTTGCACTGGGCCCAGAAGTGTTTTTCCCTAAGGCAAAGTAAATTGAAATGTGAAGATTCAAAGCTTCAAATTACTATGAAAGGAAACTGCAGAATAATTTCTGGATGAGCAGCATTGTCAATGATCATGCAGCCCACCATGAACTGGAGCTGAATCCAGAATTGCTTCTTCCAGCAGTGCAGGAATTCATTCCACTGGCAAGCACTGGTCAATGGGACTAAATGATCCCCTAGCTCTGGGTTGAATGGCGCCCAGGCTGCAGTGCAGATTGGAGGAACCCTTGTCACTTGTTATTGGCCTCCCAGTGCACTCATCCTTCTGCAAACGAGGTGCAAACAACACAGCTGCACTGCTGTCCCCAGTAAATATACATACAGGTGGCTTTTCCAAAGCAGTGCATCTTTTCCCAGTGAAATACATTACCTCTTCTTACCTGTGGAATTGTGATTGAAGACACCTGTGAGCCAGATCTGTGGGGATTGCAAAGGAGCAAAGCTTTGGGATTTGGGCACACTTCTCTTGGTTTCTTTGCTCAGGCCTTTAGTGAGCACACTAACACACCTAGGTAGAAAACCTTTGACTATACAGGATCTTTTGGATCCATTGTCCCTCAAACAGGTCAATGTGTGGCCCTGTTGTAATGCCAAGTAACAAAGAGCAGCACAAATGACACAAAGGAAACATGGCCAAAGAGGCAGAGGAGAGGCCCAATGAGGAAAGGATGTGGTGAGACACTGGCACATTGTGTGAGCTGCACTCCCATAATCTCTAGGCTAGCAGGTCCTGGTCTCACATTCTCCTTTTGGTTTATTCAATTTTGTTTATTTATTTACTTTTTTTCATCATCAAAATAAAAAATATAGAATTAAAAATACGTCATCAAAACTTAAAGACAGAATCAAATCACATTAATTCAAAACTACATCTAAAGATCTGAATCTATGTACAGCTGTAACTATGAAGCCTAATGCATCAATCCTATTCTTCAAACACTCTCCATACAGGCAGCAGCTTCTTCCTGAGCTTGGAGGAAAGAGAGCTTTTCTGGACGGGAGGCGAGGACTTTGTGGGTGAGGGAACATTGGAAGTGCCCCAAGAAAACTTCTCGATAAGATTGTAACCAGTCGGATCTGCAAAATGGAGACACAAAGTTTAACAGAGGCCACCATGCAAACCTAAAGCAGCTGAAGCTCCATATTTCATGGGACACATTTCCTGGAAATGTCTATACAACTGCACAGGGAAACATGCTCCTGCTGGCAGACACTGAGGCAGGCCAGGGCACAACCCTGAGCCACTTGCCCAGAGCTGGCACAGGCACAGCCTGGCCTCTGGGCTGCCCTGGGACAGCAGGGAGCCCAGAGCCCTGTGCTCCCCAGGAATGGCTCAGCTGCACATGCACCCTCCTGCTCCTCTGCCTGCCCCACAGCTCAGCAGCCCTACAGCTCCAGGGGCACTGGCAGCAGCACAGCTCATTGCAGGGACATGTGCAGGGCACAGCTGTTCCCTGGCAATGTGCACAGCCTCTCTGGGCTGCCACAAGACCCTTCCTCCCAGCAGGGATTGGCCCAGCTCCCCCCTCACCTCTGTGTGAGGCTGAGCCATGACTGCCTTCACCTTGTCCTCCATCTGGAGCTGCTCCAGGCCCCCCATGCCATGACTAGGAAGGGCAATGGAGAGAGCAGGGGCAGATGCCACCCTTCCTTAGGATTTTGTCATTTTTGGCACAGCTCAAAAGGCAAATCCAGAGGTTTCCAACTCAGCACTTCCTCAGCTTTCTGGAGAACATCTCACCTTCACCAGCCCAACATTCTGGAGAGGTTTTCCCGCACATGTGGAGGCTTGCTGGCAGCACATTTCTTCAACTGGGTGCCCATCACCTTGCAGAGGGCAGAGGCCAGCTTGGTGGCCACAGTGCGGACGTTGGCGCTCCGCACAGGCAGCGCCTTGTTCCCCAGGCAGGACCAGAGCACGGGCAGGGCGTCGCGCTGGGCGACTTCAGGGCTCCTGGCATGAACCCCCTGCACAAGCACTGCCAGGACAGAGACACAGCTCCTTACCCACCAGCCTCACTGCAAACAAGGATCTGCCTCTGCTTCTGCTTCTTGCCAGCCTCTCTGGCCAAGAGTGCAAAATAGCACCCAGAGCCCCTTGATCCAGAAACGGGCAAAGCAGCTGAGCATCCTGGAAAGAGAACCACCAACCCCTCAGCACGAATTGCTCCAACCAGAGCCTTGGCCCTGTGGAAGACTTCCTACCTTTACTAAATTATTTCACAATCTCTTTTTGCATGTACAATGAATGAAATGTCCAATTGTCTTTGATTTCCATTAAGAAGTTGTCTAAACCCACTCTGAAGATTTGGAAATGCACCATAGAGAGGAAATGGAGAGATTTCTAATAAAAGGGATGATTCCATTTTTGTAACTTTGATGTCAAGTGCCAAATGTCTAATCTGGCTCTTCCCTGTGCTCAGTGGCACACAGCAAGGGGCAAGATTAGAACACACCTCAAAACTCCAGCCCACCAGAGATGGCTGCTGCCTGACAGCTGGATGAGAAACATCAGTGACCAGCTGGTGTCTTTGGCAGAATGCTTTTGGGGCTTCCAACAAAGAGCTGTTTCAAACCTCAGGGTGTCTTTGATAATTACCCAGACCCCATTGCCCTGGCATTTGGGCATCTTCACATTTTAATGCCACTTCCCCTCTCAATGTTAATGGCATTTTTTCTTATAATGTTCACTGAAATAGAGGCATAGAGAAAGAAAAATGCTACACAGGGGACTGAAATGTAACCAAAACACGAGTGCTTTCTCATATTGTCTCTGAAATCTCTCTGTCCATTTTCTGAACTGAACTGTATCAAACACAGACAAATATTTACTACCAACAGGCTTCTTGCTTGGCAGATTTGGCTGAGAGAAAAAAACCTGAAATGCTCTGGAGACTATTCTTATTTTCTGATCAGACAAAATGTTATCTTGCAGCCATTTAATATTCTGTGGTGGAAGAGACTTCATTTTCTCTATGCTGTTAATCCATCAGCAGTCTTCAACATTGAAACAGCTCCTGCAAGTACCAAAAACCAATTCTGCTAAGCAGGAAGGGGTATGGTACCCATTTTAAAATGGGAATTAATTTGAGTTTAAATGTAATTAAAGACATCAGTGACTACTGAATGTGAGGAACAGCTGTCTGTTCCTGCTAAATCTCAGAGAGAACATCTGCTTTTTCTAAAGTAGTCCTAATTTATGGTTAATTCCTTTTTTTGAAAAAGAGATCAAAAGAACTGCTAAACTAAACTCTCTATTGCTGGAGATGTACTTTATTCAAATGCTTTTTAAAGGGCCTTTGACATTCCCAATTGCTGAACATGCCCTTTTGAGATTCCTAATGAAGACACAAAGTGTATTAAACCTTGCATTCAAAGATGTTGGCATAATTAGCAGTGGATTTAGCCCCAGTTAAAGCAAGGCTATCAATCACCTTCTCTGCTATATATTGAGATTATCCTTTTTCCATTCCTTGGCTATTGCTGACACAGCAAGCTCCTCTGAGGAATCAATTATCAGCTGCATTTGCAGCATTTTGGACAGCGCTGACACAGGCAGACACTGTTTGCACACCCTGAAAGGCTCAGTCCAAGGCCACTCTGGCAGCACAGGCAGGGAGCCTCAGCACTCTACTTCTGTCCCTGTGCCCCAGAGGCTGCCTTGCACTAAACCCGTGCCTCTGATACCTCTGTTGAGTTCTGGCCTAAGCTGTGACCCCCAGGCTCTGCACGGTTCAGCCTCAAAACTTTCCAAGAGAACAACAAGAATTCTGTGAGGACAAAACAAACTGATGCCCTGAAACAGCATTGGCCACCATTTCCCCTCAAAGATCACAGATGTCCCTGAGCTTCCCAGAGAGGAGCCAGCTGGGGCATTTTTAGCCCTCCCTTTGCTGGAGGTGGTTCTGAGATGCCCCAGTGAGAGCTCAGCCCCAGACCAAGCGTTGCCCCCATCTCAGATGCTGCTGCAGCAGCCAGGGAAAACCTGCCAAACCCACCTGCCTTGGCTATGGGGCAGCAGGGACACGCTCAGCACCTCCTGGTTTGGAGGAGCTGCTCTGCTGTCTGTTCACAGGCATTCCCTGTAAATGCTCCCTGGGAAGAGCTCTTGGCTCAGAAGGGGAGGCCGTACCTGTGATACGCTCAGTGACATCCAGCAGGGCTTGGGCACTCAGGTGATTCCATTGGTAGCTGAACTCTTTCAGCAGTGACACTTTATCTACAAGGGAAACACACGTTTCTGCTCACTTTGCTCAGGTCATAGGAGAAAGGACAGTAGGAAGGGAAAGGGCAGTGCCAAACCCATTTTATAAAATAAAGTACATTTCTGTGGATTTTTGAATCCTATTCTTCTTTCCTTCCAGCTGCTTGGCAGGGTTTTAAATTCCAGAAGAAAAGCTCTCCCTTCACATTTGTAAACCCAAACTTGTCTATTGTAGCAGGAGCTGTGTTAAAACATTTCACATCAGGGACCTCGAGAGTTCAGTCACATGGAAGCAGTGAAAAGGTTTTGCACCCCAGAGAAAAAAGAAAGAGCCCCATACTTGGGTCACAGAAAGGCACTGAGTCAGGCAGTTCCTGAGCTCACAGAGCAGCTTGGGAGGAGAAAGTGGAAACTCCCCTTGAAGACCTGCCTCTTCAACACTCCTTTTTTCAGGCATATTCCCCCAGTGCAGCATTCTCAGAGCTGACATAAATTTGTGTGGCAAAGGAATTTAGAGCAGGCCTTGCCTATGTAGTTAATTGCTGCGGCCATTTTGCCCCATCCAAAATAACATGTGGAACAAGGCATCATTGACAGCTGGGTTTATACGTGTTTGTTCTAAAGAAATGAACTTGGTGAATCACAAGTTCCCCCTTGAAAACAGAAGACAAAGAAGAAAAGTGGAAAATAGGCAGCTAATGCCTCTAATGTAAAGCCTTGCATTTAGGAAAATTTGTTTTCCACATAAATGTGCAGTACTGTCATGTCTGGCTTATTCTTAAAATGGCTCCATCTCGTTGACTGAGCCTACAAGAAACTTAGTTTTTCTTGAAAAGAAAGTAATCTGATCCATTAAATTACAAAGTGGCATCTGAAACACCACTCCAAGGTACTATGTACTTCTAGGACCAACAACTCCACGGTAGATCCCAGCTGTGGATGCATCCTTCAGAATTAAAATCAAGCATCCTTGGGAATCTCGAGTTTGATTCAGAGATATCATAGTCAAAAGTCACACCTTGAAACACAGCTCCCATCAGTTTCAAAATAAAATAAAATTCTTCCGTATATGTGCAATTTAGAGATGAGGAGGAAGGGAGGGAATGTACTGGAAGATTTTGAGAGGAGGAAAAAAATACTATAAAACTACTCATCCTTGTTCATTGTTCCACCTGAGTGAACTCCTTGCTGTTCAATTATTAGAGTAAAATTACAAAATGATCAGCCACTGTATTAAAGTTTAAAGGGTTAACTTAAGAGTTATGTTCCCTCCTTCCCATACCACTGGTCTGGGGATGGGGCACATTGTCACTCATTTCTAATGGAGTAGAGGAATATATTTCTTCAAGTGGATCCTGTCCAAGAACACAATGTGAGCTATTCTAAGTAGTAATTAAAGTTGCAAGAACTGAGAAATTTGTCAGAACCCTATTTTTCCATTGCTTTTTGATTCTTGGTCCATAAATTCCTTTGACAAGCCAGACTGTACCTGGGACTAAATTTTCAAATACACTCATGTTTCAGTATGTCCAACTCTCTCAGTTGCTGAGGGTTGGACGTTTATACATTTACTCAGACCCCTGGTGCTGAAACCAGCCTCATTTCATCTCCTCATGCCCTGGCTGATCTCCCCTCTTTCCCCTTCCATCCATTGGCTTTTGTCTCCCACCAGCCCCCTGTGAAGAGCCTGGCTCTGTGTTCTCCATCCCCTCATCGCTGGCACTGCCAGACTGGCATGAGGAGCCCCTCAGCCTTCCCTGCTCCAGGCTGGACCAGCCCAGCATCCTCAGCCTCTGCTCACAGCCCAAGGGCTCCAGCCTCACCCTGGAGGCCCTTCCCAGACCCTGCTCCAGCTGCCAGACATCTTTCCTGCCCTGGGAAACCCAACCCAGGCCACAGTGACCTGGATAATCCCTGTACTTGATGTCCTGGTCACACAGCCCTGGCCCTTTGTCCCCTGTCAGGCTCTGAGGTGGATCCTGTGGAACATCCTTTGGTGGAGGCTGTGGCTCCAGGTGGGCCGGGGGGAACAGCATTGGACTTGTTGGGAGAAACTGTGAGGGGGAGCTGGGGCAGAGTGACCAACCCAGTGACCTGACACAGCCTGCTGGGATGTCACACAGCCCCTCTGGGATGTCACAGCCTGCTCTGTGATGTCACAGCCCAGTCTCTAATGTCACTCAGCTGGTCTCTGATGTCACACCAGAGTCTGTGATGTCAAAGTCTGCCCTGTGATGTCACAGCTGGATCTCTGATGTCATAGATATGGCCTATGATGTCATACTGCTCAATGACCTCATGTAATGCACTCTATGATGTCATAGCCTACTCTGTGACCTCATGTTACCAGATGATCAATTGTCTCCACCAGCTGAGCTCACACCTGGAGCTTGTTCTCCACAACCCCAGGCCTGTGTAAACCACACAGTGCCCATTGTGTGAGAAGGGGAACTGGAAGTTTAGCACCCTCAGTGTCCTGCCAGCTCAGCCAGGCCCACGGGAACATTGGGATCCATGACCACCAGGGACCAGCAGAGAGACCCCCCAGGACAGAAGAACACATGGGTTAAGGGGAGGGGAAATATGTTAATGATTTTGGAGAAATGATTATCACCTGTGTGAAAAAGAATAGAAAATCACCAAATTTGCAGATGACACCAAACTGGGTGTGAGTGTTGATCTGCTGCAGGGTAGGAGGGCTCTACACAGGGCCCTGGACAGGCTGGATCCAGGGCCCAAATCCAACAAGGTGAGGTTTAATAAGTCCACGTGCCGGGTCCTGCACTCTGGCCACAACAACCCCTGCAGCTCTATAGGCTGGGGACAGAGTGGCTGGACAGCAGCCAGGCAGAAAGGGACCTGCAGGGACTGATGGACATCAGGCTGGACATGAGCCAGCAGTGGTGCCCAGGTGGGCAAGAAGGCCAATGGCTCCTGGCCTGGATCAGGAATGGTGTGGCCAGCAGGAGCAGGGCAGGGATTCTTCCCCTGTGCTCAGCACTGCTTGGGAAGCACCTCGAGTGCTGTTTGCAGTTCTGGGGCCCCAATTTAGGAAGAACATGGAGGGGCTGGAGCGTGTCCAGAGAAGGACAACAAGGCTAGGGAGGGAGCACAAGAGCTTTGAGGAGTGGCTGAGGGAGCTGGGGTTTTTATCCTGGAGAAGAGGAGGCTCAGAGGAGATAAGGCGGTGTCAGGGCACAGATTGGACTTGATGATCTCCAAGGTCTTTTCCAACCTTCCTGCTTCTGGCATTCTCCGAAGCCACCCTTGGAGCAGTTGCAGGATGAGCCCTGGGCCTCCTCTTCAGCAGCTCCAGCAGCCCAGGTCCCTCAGCTTCTCCTGCCAGCCCCAAAGCCCATCCTGTCAGTCCTGCAGAGCCTCTGCAGCTCCTCCTCACTGCCCAGAACACGGAGTCCCAGAGGCAGACACAGCAGCCCAGATGTGCCCCCCTGGCCTGGGGTGCCTCTGGCAAGGGAGCAGCACCAGGCACTGCAGGAGCCTGCAGACAATTCCTGCAGCACTTGTGGGATGATCCTGCTGCCCAAGGGACGTTCCCATGGGGCCAAGTCAGGAACTGCAATGGGGAGTGGGGCCAGAGAGGAAAGGGGAAAAAGGGATGGGCTGTTTGCAGGGGAGGGAAGAGGGGTGGACAATAGGAAGAAATTTGCAGCAGGAAGAGGAAAGAAAGCAGAGGTGAAACCAAGGAAATGCTCATGGCAGTTTGGGGGTGGCTGCCAGGCAGCCCTGGCTCTGAGCAACAGCGTCTGCAGTGGGACATGAAACTCCCAGCTGATGGGAACAAACTTTCTGGCTGACTGCAGAGGCCAGGACAAAGGTGAATGGTTTCCCTGGTGTCCCCCAGCCCTTGGTGGCCCCAGGGGCTGATGGCATTTGTGCTCCCCCAGGTTCATGTCCCCACAGCAACAGCATGGGGGTGCTCCCGCCTGCTGTGTGCAATGCAAACAGGGGCTCCTGAGCCAGTGCTGCCGTGTCTGTGCCTGCAAGGATGGGGCACCTGTGTGAGCTGGGGGAGAGGCCAGGGCTGCAGAGGGGGGATGTTGTTGGCAGATCCATGAGGACGCTCTGGGACGCTGCCCTGGGCTGTGCAGCGCACTGGGGATGGATCAGCCCCTGCTCTGCTGCTCCTTCTCATCTGCCCCAGGGCCCTTGCAGAGCCCCAGCCATGCTGTTTGCCCCCAGCCTGCCCACGGCCAGCCTGGGGCTGCTCACGGGGCTTTTCTGTGCTGAGCATTGGCCTGGCCATGTTCTTGAGAGAGCCTGGGCAAGGAGCCTGGAGCCCCCAGGGCCTGGGCTGAGGCATCAGCGCTGCCGCAGCAGTGCCCATGGCCTGTCCCTGCTGCAGCCCCGGCACTGCCACATCCAGGACTGTGTCCGGCCCCAAGAGCACTCAGGCCCTACAGCAACACCAGGGCCACCCGGGCAGCCAAGAGAATCTAGACAGCCCTGGCAGCTTTTGTCTGGGAGCCACCTTTGGATATAAGGAATTTTGGAGGCGGATTCTCAGTTTTGGCCATGGATGTCTGGACTTGAAAGTGTTTTTTTCAATGGGAAGAAAAGAACGGGCCCCCAGTGTTTTGAAGGCAGATGAGGAGTGGCCCCCAAGAGGCCAAGGCCAGCCAGAGCTGTCTGTTCTGGCAGGTTTCATATGGGAATAATCCTTGGATATAATCAAATTTGGAGGTGGAATCCCAATTTCAGAGTTGAACCCCTGGAGAAGGACAGTTCTTTCCCACAGGAAGGAATGCACAGAATTCCAGGGTTTCAGGGGTTGATAAGAAGCAACTCTCAACATGCCAAGGCCAGCTGGACCAGTCAAGCAGCCCCCAGGAGGCCCAGCCACCCAGACCTGTTCCATGATCTTTGATCCTTGGGGCCCTGCAGCATCAAAATTGCCCCTTGGTTCCATGAGGCCCTGTAGGATCACCATAAATCTTGCTTTCCATGAGGCCCAGTGATATAACAATGGTCTCCTTGCCTCTGCAGAGGCACAATGGCCCCTTGCTTTCCAAGTGGCCTTGCAGTGTCCAAATGGTTTCCTTCTTGCCATGGGACTGCACAAGGCCACAATGGCCCCTTGCTTCCATGAGGTCACAGAGTCTCCAAATGGCCCCTTGGTTCTATTGGGTTCCCCAGGATCACAGTGGCCCCTTGGTTCCAGCAGGCCTGGATGTGTTACACTGGCCCCTTGCTTCCATGGGGACCCACAGTGTCCCAATGGCCCCCTGCTCCCATGAGGCCCTGGGATGTCACAATGGTCTCATCGCTTCCACAAGGCCCTGCTGTTCCACAATGCCCTTGAAGTGTCACAATAGTCCCAGTGGGTTCCCCTGCTGGTTCACAGTGGCCTCCTTTGTTCTGTAGTGTAACAATGGTATCCTTGGTTCCATGGTCAGAATGGCCCCGTGGTCTCATGGAACCCCACAGCCCCTTATGGAGCTCCACAGCCCCTTATGGAGCCCCACAGTGTCACTTTGATCCCCTTGAGTCCATAAGGCCCTGCCATGCTACAAGGACCCCTTGGTTATACAAGGCCCTGCAGTGTCACAATGGCCCCTTGGTACCAGTGGTCCTGAAGTGTCCTAATGGTCTCCATGGTTCCATGACACCCCACAATGTCGCAATGGACTTTTGGTTCCATGAGCTTTCCTACTGCCAACAACAGTCTCCTTGGTTCCCCAGTGTCACAATGGACCCTTTGCTCCATGAGGTTCAGTAGTGTAACATGGACGCCTTGATTCCATGAGGTTGTGCAGTGTCACAATGATCTCCTTGGTTCTGGGGCCCTGCTGTGGCTGCTGTGTAACAATGGATATGTGGTACCATGAGGTTCCATAGTGTCACCATGGTGCCTTTGGTTCCACAAGGTCTTGCTGGGCCACAATGGCCCCTTGGTTCCATGAGGTTCTGTACTGTCAACAATGATCTCCTTGGTACTGCAGTCACAAGGGATTCTTGGTTCCATGAGGGGCCTGGCCTCCCACAGCCCCTCACAGACCCTTATGGCCCCTCATGCCCCCTCACAGCCCCTCATGGCTCCCTCACAGTTCCCCATGGCCCCTCACAGCTCCCCATGGCCCCTCATGGCCCCTCACAGCCTCCCACAGCTCATGGCCCCTCACAGTTCCCCAAGATCCCTCACAGCCTCTCACTGTGGATGCCCTGGAAGAGAGAGAGAGAAACAGCAAGTGTTTCTCACAGTAGCATGTGAGAATTTTTAGGGTATGGTAGGGATGTGATAACTTGTAAAGTATAAACAATCTGCAGGTGGTGTTGTTCTACTTCGTCTTTCTGTTTCTCTATAAAAACTGCATGGTTCACTTGAATAAAACCTTCTTTCACTCTCTCTACACAACTGCCTCCTGCCTGGTTCTGTGACATTCTCGACTCATGATTGACACCTCACAGCCCCTCATGGCCCCTCAAAACCCCTTCCCAGTTCCCCATGGCCCCTCACAGCCCCTCACAGCCCTTCACGGCCCCTCATGGCCCCTCATGGCCCCTCAGAGCCTCTCATGGCCCCTCACAGCCCCTCACTGTTCCCCATGGCCCCTCGCGGCCCCTCATGGCCCCTCACAGTCCCTCATGGCCCCTCACAGCCCCACATGCGGGGCTCCTCCCAAAGGAGAAGGTGTCGGGCCCTGATTGCTCTCCTTTCATTTCAGTCCTTTCACAGCCACGAGTGCAGAAAGGCTGAAATGGAGCCTTTGCCCATTTCAGCCTTTCTGCAGCGTTTCCCTCAGGGTTAATTGCGGGCTGAAGCTCTGGGCTGGCGCTGGTGCCAGCGCCACCATCCCTGCAGCCACCAGGCCTTTGCTGTCCCCCCGTGTCCGTTCCCTGTCCTCGAGTCCCGCCCGGCTCTGGCAGCAGCAGCAGCCGCAGCGCAGGGGGCACCGGTCCAGCCCAGCCGGGCTCCCGGCCAGGAGCAGCAGCAGCGCCGGCCCCTTCCTGCCTGCTCCTGCCTCGGCTCCCAAGGGCTTTTTCCAGCTCAGTTCTGGAGCAGAGTAACCAGCACCCACACACAGCCCTGACTGCTCAGGGCTCGCCTGTGCTGCCCTGAGCCAGCCCGCAGAGGAAGAAAGGATTGGGTTCCAGCACTGTTTCCAGCTCTGTTTGACTCACCCTGAGGTGACAGGAGGAGGCTGCTGGTGCCTCTGCCTTGGGAATTGCAGATCATGGCTGCTCTTGGCCCTCTTCTTCTTGCAACCTGAATTTTATCCATAAAAATGCAAGTGCCTCTTTCAGTTGGTGCTACCCACGGTGCTTTCATGACAGTGAAGTCAGTATTTTTGTCACAGGCATAAAGATCAGCAGATACTGGAATGCTCACCAGCCCCTGAACACTAAGATGAGGGGAATGAAAGCTTCACAGGCCACATTTGCAGGGCTCAAACAGAGCCCTGTTGCTGGCACTGTTGAAATAGAATAAGCTGACAGAGGCTGTCACAGAATTCGCCTCCGCAGCTTGGAGTCAAATTAAAAAATCAACCAGGAGAAGCAGAAACCAGAACTTCTAAACTCGCTTAATTACTCCTTCCCAGCAGCAGGAAACGCAGATGCCCAGAGGTGAATTGCATTGCTGCTGCCCCCAGTTTGAGCCCAGGCTCTGCCCAGGCCCAGCAGGAACCTGAGCCCAGCCCAGGCAGCTCAGTGCACGTGGGGCCAGGCCCAGAGCCCAGGCACGGCTGCCCATTGCGGGGCAGCAGCGCAGACGGAATGTCCCGTGGCCCAAACCTCCTGCTCCTGCCACACTTCTCCCCCTCCTCCTCCTCTCCCAGCACGGCACATATTCCAGCTCGGAGGAGGCTTCCCCAGACAGCGCTCCGGCTCCTGTTCCAGTTGAATGTCCCTGAAGAGAAACAGGGCATCTTTCAGCCACTTCCACAAGCTCAGGCTTCGCACTTCATGGGGAATCTGGAATGCAAATGGCCTTGTTAAGAAAGCCAAAGGCCAAGGGAATGGATTATAGATTACTGAAAAAAAGTCATCCATCTTCCAGGCAAGGTTTACCAAGGCATTTCCTGCATTTCTTCTTTTCAGATTCTTTCAGTTGGCTGCTCTGGGAATTCCAGCTTGTACTGGTGCTTATCATGAACTGATTGTGCTCTTGATTTATGCACCAAGACACCAAATGTGGAATCATTTATATGGAACTGTTATGAATGATCAATCGAAAGCCAAATTATAAAAAATCTGAAAAGATTTCTTTATCTTTTTCCACTACTAAAATATGGTCTTCAAAACCACCACAGCCAAAGAGACAGTGTCGAGCCCGGGGTTGGTGCTGAGTGAACCTGGATCCCACCTCTATTGCATCGGACCCTCCACCATTCACGAGAGCCGCTTCTTGCAGGGATGCTTTATACAGTTTAATATGCCTGAGCGAAGAAATCCCAGTTTCTTTTGTAACTGCATATTCATAGTTGATTCTTTCACTGTGCAGAGCTGGACAATCACCATTTCTTTGTTGATAGCCAGCGCTGATCAGATTCAGGGAAGTCACGTATTCACACGTATCTTTCTGGCAACTTTGGCTATCTTGATCGATGTTATCAACAGGGCAATGATCACTCTTGGGCGTCTTCCGATGACATGAGGATGACGATGTCTCGGGATAACGGTGATCATTGCTCTGGGTGTGTCTATTCTTGGGCTAAAGTGCTGATCGTTATCTGGCTGAAATAAACAGGGCCAGGAGACTTCTTCTCCTTTTTAATGCCTATATTAAAAGTGATCAGCTCAGGATTGGGCAGCTCGGCGGGGCTGCAGTCTCCCGTCGTCTCTCCCAGGGCGACTCAGAGGAGGAGGATAAGCACAGCTCTGTCCACTAGGGGCAGAGCTGGGGAATCACGTCCTCGTGGGAGCCTTTAGGGCGTGGTGATCCCATCCAATATTAATTTTGCTGGCTGTCTTAGCAGGCCCTCATCGCCGGGGACGACTCCCATGGTCAGGGCGAGAGGGACTCCGAAGGTGTTCCGCATTTCTGCAGGCTCCGCACTCGGCTCCTCACGTCCAGACATCACTCCAGTCTCTCAACTCTTAGGTGGCTCGTTGTTTTTGGGGTTCTTCCTGCACGTTTGGAGTAGGGGTCCCACACAGCATGCTGGTCCTGGAGTCACTTTGCATAACCCCCCCCTCCAGGTCTCTTCTCCTCACTGTTTGGGAAAGTCCCCACCCGTTACTGTCTCAGAACAGGGCCATTACTTTGCCCCAGCCAGGGCTTTTACTAATACAAAAAAAAACATTAACAACAACGACCCGTAATTACCATAATACAGGCAGCAGCCCAGCAGTAGTGGTAACTTTCTTTCTCACAGAAAAAAATCAACTGAATTTTTGTTCATAACATGGCCACCTTCAGGAATTTCGGAATTTGAATAGACGCCTGCCTCTCAGGCTGCTTGTGGTCAGAGACTTGTTTGGATTTTGCAATCTTTATGAAATACACGCTTTTATAGCATGAATTATTTCCCAACATATATTACAACATCACTACAATCTCACAGAAGAAGGCAATCATACCGATCAGTGTATAGTCAAATTGCCCCCTAATTCTCATAAAGTCCATCTACTCTGCACACCCTTACTTTGTATTTTTGTTTCTCAGTCATCACAGAACTGAGAGCTGCATGAAAAAGAGAAAGAAATATGAACAGGTATCCCTTAGGTAAGGGAAATACTGGACTGTCAGGAACTAAAAATAGTTGATAGCATCTGTATCAGGCAATTTTTTTTACCCTCTACCAGTGTCCATTTCAGGCATCCTGTTAACATGACCTAGGATTTTGCAGCTAAATGCAATGGGCTGCAATTTTACAGGCCTACAAGAAAAAAAACTTATCAGACTTTTTTTCCCCCCCGAGTGACAGGTGCAAAATACAAAATGAAAGGGCCTACAGAAATTTTAAATTTTCTAATTTTAGAAAAATATAGTATTACCATCAGATTCCAAGGGCATAGAGATATAGGAGCAGCAAGGAAATGCTCCCAGAAATGTTTTCTAGCCTGAAGAGACAAGCTAGCCACAGGAAGAGGAGAGAGCCACTTCTTTTAAAATGTGTGAATTACTGAATGCAAGAGCCATTGGCCCTTTCAGCTTCTGTTTTTAACAAAAAGTAAGCTATTAACTTGTGTTTATGAAGACTTTAGTTGGACTTCAATGTTTTTGAGACAGCTTTTGAGCAAAATACAAAGAAACTACATAACATATTAGTAAATGCAGCATCTAGAATAACAACTAAATAGTCCTATCTCATAGTTAAATGTTCAGTTTTTCATAAATTGTGATTAAGACCATGAAATGCAGTACCTAATCCAGTTAAATCCCACCTACACCTCAGATTTGCTTGTGTAACTAATATTTTCCTCTCCACTCCCTATCCCTTCTCTCACCACAGTCCTCAAGCCCTCAGCCAGGCACCAGCCAACTTCTCATCTCAACTGCTGTTAGCAATTACCAAACACCTGTTGGTAATTGCCTGAGCACCTGCCCCACCCACAGGTCCCTGGCTGCTGGGAGAACAGGTCTGAAGTACAGACCTGAACACCACCACCCCCCCACCAAAAAAAAAAAAAATTAAACTTTTCTAAATAATTTGAGACTAGTAAAAGATCAGGATGTGGAGGGACTTGTTTATCCCCTTTAGGCCAATCAAGAAAAGGTTTATAGCCTTCTCTGGAAAGGCAAGACTGGGGGGTTTTTGTTGAAGCAGAAGCATGTTTTATCAGCCCAGTTTCCTTCCTCATTTGTTCCTGCTGCCCAGGAGGCCATTCACTAGGCATATATATATAAATATCTCTGTCTGAAAACACATCTACAGAAGTGCATGACTTACACTGGTGCGATTTAAAACATAGTTTTTATTGTACAAAAATGCAAAAATCTGTTCTAGGAGAGGCACATCTTGTCAAGCTGTAAGGACCCTGACAGCCCATCTGCTACCAAAGCAACAATTCCTGCTCTGCAGTGGCTTAAGCGGGCTGAGATGGAAGTGTTTCTTCATAAATGCATAAACCACAACAAAGTAGTGGTGACAAGCCTTTTTTCCAAGTCTGACTGAAGGTTTGGGAAGCAGGTCTGCCGGCAGAGGGCACACAGAAGCATGACACGTTTGCCTACTGTGCGCCTACAATTTCTACACCATCATATCACTACTCAGTCACTGAGCAAGCTGACAGTGTATGACAGGTTATCCATCCAGTGTATGATAGGTTATCTATCCATAGAAAGTCACAGAGAGAAGAAGAGAGGAAGAAAACACGGAAGATGACAATGCAAAAGAAGTTGAAGAAATGTGGCAAGGATTGAGCATTAAGGGACAGAAATAAGAAGAGACCATACCCTTGAACTATAAAGTCCTGTCAGGAAACTGCAAGTACTTGCATATTTGAGTTCACCACCTGGACTTGCATGCTTCTCCACATTACCATTATTTCAAAAATTTTGCTTCCTGGACAAGCTGCCAGGTCTCCAGTACCAATCCTAGCTCCCTTCCAGCAGTCTGCATCTGAGCAGGGAGTTGAAAATAGATCAGGGATTACCTTTTACACTGTAAGTATTCAAGACAGCCAAAGAACTTTGAGGGAAAAAGCCATATTGAGTGCCCAGGACAAAGAGATCTTGAGAAATTGGAAGAAGGAAGTATTGATTGAGGGTCACAGTTATGTTGAGGTTTAGCCTTTCAAAGGTTTGTTGCTTTTCTACTGAAAACTGCAGGTGAGAAAGCCTAGGCAGAAAAGGGAAGGAGAAGCTGTGTGAACAAACCCATAGCTGTACACAAGGACAGAAGCAGATTTCTTCTTCACCAGGCTGAAGAGAGTGGTTTTATTATTCGAAAAACAAAAGCCAAACTACCCCGAGTCAAATATATATTCTCCCACTACGTTTAGATATTACAACAATAAAAATGCACTATAAAACTACTGCAGTAAATTAGTCAGTTAGGAACAATAAACAGGGTACATGTTAATAGTATCCATATCTGTCTTTGGAAAGATGAGCAATTACAATCTCATCCCAGCTCATGCTCAGTATTTACTAAAATCTCAAATAACAATAAAGTCAAACACAACAGATGACTGATGTTCCTACCTTCTGCTTTCCAAACAGAGTTTTAAAAGATAGTTTTTTGCAAAATCAGTATCAAGTATGTTCAAGGCCTTGGGAGCTCTCTAAGTTTAATTAATATCACACATATAAAGCCCATTTTAATATTTGTGTAAAGCCAATATTATAATATTATAATTTGTATATAACCATCCATTTGTAATATTGCTGAAAGAAGGCACACTTTTCTAAATATGTACTGGCTTTGGTAACTGCTAAAGGTAATGTAGATTGGGCTGTACTACTGTTTACTCATCTTTCTGTTGCACAGAAATCTTGGATACTTCAGTGCGTACATCTGTAATTCAGACATTTTCTGAAATTAAAGTGAGAGGAGAAATGGGCTAAATTCAGGTACCTAAAGTTACATATCAACATTTGCAGACCTAAATCAAATACACAAGGAAAGCTTTTCTATAGGAAGAATGCCAGAGCAAATTAAAATATGTATTGATAAGAATAATCAACACAGTAGAAATGAAGAGCATCTGCACCATAGGAGAGAGTGTATAAAATCACACTCTGCATCAAGAGAACATCATTCATATTTCTTCACAGCCTTCTCCCTTTGCATGCCCCTCTGCAAAGTTCAAGGGGCCTCAAGGACTGAAGAAAACAAAGGGAGTCAAATGGAGACACTTGCACCTGTCTCACTGGGGGCTCCTGGGGAAGCAGTTTCCTTGGGAATCAAGCCCCTCTCTTCCAAGGGCACTTCCCCAGATGTGTACATTTCATGGGGAAAACCAACACACCCTTAAGTGCATGGTGCAGAGGTTCAGGGACATCACAACATAACCAATATGATCCAGTGAAGCTAAATTTATTATTCCTAAAAAGACTCTATTTATAATAAATCTTTACTGCCCACGTGTCTCTAGCTAATACATGATTAGTTAATCCTATCTGTTTACACATCTAAAATAGAATGCTGATTGGATCATCTAATTTTTTATGCATCTTGCTGGGGTTGTCTGGCCCACCCATGGCTCACTTTCCCAAGCCTGCTGACAAACTAAACTTGCTGAGTCCTGATGACTCTTCTTCTTGTGTCTTTTTCAAGGATATACCAAGCTCATTTCTGAATATGTCCATAAATAATTCTTTGTGAAAGTGTTCATTGTCCATTATTACAAGCAGGCTGGATTGTGCATTGGCTGAATATGGCCATTGTCTAGCAAAAACTCCTCCATTCTGTCTCTGAGCCAGCATTTGAGCTGGTTAAACAAAATCCTCCCTCTCACGCTGTAAAGAATGTGGAATTAGAGTTGGAATGTGACCCTGAAATAGAAGCAGCTCAGAAACTACAGTAGAAAAAAGTAATTCCAGAAGCTATTGTAGAAGGGACTTTTCTCTCCAATGATGTAGAAGCTTTTCCTGTAGTAACTAATGCTGCAAGTAGAGTTTGAGAACCTTTCAATTGGAAGATTTTAGAAAAATTGAGAGCTGCAATTTCACAATTTAGTTGAAAATCCCAACTTGTACAGTCACTTCTGCAGTATATTTTTCCATCTAACACATTAATTCCAGCTGATATGCGTACCCTAAAAAGACTTATAAGACCACCCTATCAGCAGGAGATGTTTCATAAAAGCTGGGAGGAAAAGTGTGCTCAAGAAGCAGCAAGACCTAGAGTGCAAGGTGATCCTCTGTATGGTTTAACAGCACAACAGTTACTTGGCAGGGGGCCCTGGGCTACTGTCACTGCCCAGGCTAAGAGCATTGATCAAGTCTTACAGATGAGCCAACAACTAGCATATAATGCTATCCTTGCACTTCCAGATAAATTACACACCATGTCTTTTACACAGATTTGTCAAAGAAGAATGAAGACTTTGATAAATTTGTAGACAAATTGCATGAAGCTATCTATAATCATTCTGATTTAAATTCAGACACAAAGATACAATTAGACTTTGGGACCAATTTGGGACAATATGGACTTTGGGATCATTACTCCATTCCAAATGGCTTTCCCTTCAGTCACAAGAGACTTCCATCTCTTCCAAAAATTGCCTGCTGAAACTCTTCTGCTCCCTTGCAAATCAGTTCACTACTCCAGCATAACCCTTGAAGCACAGACAGACAACTCTTCAACTAATTATAATAGAAAAGAGGATGTTTATTGCAGCCCTGGTCATATGTGAACTAGTTTCCAAAGACATGTGCAAGGAGTGTCAGACTCCTGCTCTCTCTTTCTACAGAAAAGGTTTTACAATAGGTTTCTAAGGACCCATAATACATAATTATTACCTGCCTGTTTTGCATTTTTATCAGCTGAATATCTACTACAGCTGTGCAATTGTACTCCCTTAACTGGGTCAGTGGGATTTTGAAATGAGGGAGTGGTTATAAGGGAGGAAGAAAGCTGTCTTCCTCATGGTGAACTCTTCTCCCATGGCCAGCTGGCAAGACCTTTGGACCTGCTGCTCACGGTCCAAGCCTCTCCTGACTGTTCAATTATTCTTAAGGCAAGTTATTTCTATGGTTTCTGCTTCTTCACAATTGCTTCCTCTATCCCTGTCACTCCTAGCTTTATGTTCCTAATATATTTGGTACTCTTTAACTAAGGGACGTGATTTCTGCTAGCTGTATTACTAACTTAGCTTCTTACCTCATTTGAAGATCTTAACTAAAATATGCAATCTTCTACTATCCCAATTCTATTCCCAGCTGGCCCCTCAACTCATCTGCACTTTTCAATTATCCTCATTACATTTTCAGCTAACCCCTTGACTCACCTCAGGCACATCCCTGACTGCCTCTCTCCCAGCAGCGCAGAGCTGCATTGCACAGCGCTTGCTGCACGCCAGAGAGCACAAAGCAGGCTGGCCTGGTGGGCCTGAATATTTCTGCCAAACATTCTGCATCTCACACCTTTGGTCAGGCTCAGTGCAGAACTGCAGGATTGCAGGCGCTTCCTCCCAGAGCTGCGTGAGGCGCTGGCTCCTGCAGATGTGCCCTGCCAAGCTGTCCCTGCCTCACGCTGGCCTCACTTCCCTGGCACAAGTGCCGGGCCTGAAGGAGCTGCCCTGTGCTGCAGCCTGCCGAGCACCCCGGCTCCCTCCCACGGTGCTCAGAGTGCTGCACACACTGCTGGCCTTTGCCAGGGGTTGCAGGGCAGCTGGCAGAAGAGGAGGAATCCTCAGCCAACCCAGCGGCCCGCGGCTGCCCTTGGCCTTTCCCTGCTCCTGGGCACACTCCAGACGGCCAATGCCTCCAGGCTGGGCTGTGCCCAGCTCAGCTGCGCTTCCCCTCGGCAGCAGCCAGCTGCCACCTGGGCTCTGAGAGCGGAGGATTCGCCCACTCCCAGCAAGAGGCACCCAGGGCCCGGCTGCTGCCTCTTGCAGCTCCAAGGGCCTCCTTCCAGCCTGCCTCTGCCGGGGCTCAGGCTGCTCCGGCCTCTGCCGGGGCTCTGCTGGGGCTCCAGCCCGGGCAAGGCCGGGCCCGCTCTCACCTCACAGGCGCTGACAGCTCTGCACCACAGGAGACCTTCCCGAGCACCCTCTCTGATCTTTCTGCTTTCTCACTTGAGCAAGGCTCTCCTCCAGCCAAAGAGATTATTGCATTTAGGGACACAAATCCAAGTGGCAGGAACCTCAATGCTCTCCAGTCACAGCTGAAGGTCTGCATCTGCACAGGGTGTTTGGGCTGCCTCATTCTTCCTTTGGTTTTTCCTTCAAATGCCATTGCCCTTTCTGCCTCAACTAGAAATACCACAGCTGTGCCATAACCAGCCAGTGGGTCATATTTCAAAGGCAGTGTGGTCTGGAGAGGATGAATGAAGAAGAACCCTCCTCACTTATGAAACCATACAAAAGAAGCCATATATGTGACTTAGCACCAATAAAAAACAATTGGTAATTCAGAAGGAAATGTTGAATTTTCTGAAGGGGTCAGAAGGAGGAGAATCTTCCAAATGAGTTGATGTTTCAGAAACTTTATTAATTACAACTCTAATCTATAATTCTATGCTACAAATCTCTTTAGCAACCCTACTCTACAATCCTACTCTAAATTGGTAACAGAGATAACATCTTGACATGATTGCTATGTTCTAGTCTCCCAGGGTTAGTGTTAGAGTTAGGTTTAGGCTTAGGTTTAGGCTTAGGCTTAGGGTTGGGGTTAGGGTAAGGGTTATAGATACGGATAGGGTTAGGGTTTGGGTTTGGGTTAGCATTTAAGGTTAGGGTTAGGGGTTAGGGTTAGGGTTTAGGGTTAGGGTTATTCGTCTTCTTCACTGAGTTGATGAGTTGTGCCAGGATGAATGGTGGCTTGGCTGAAGTTACAAATGGATGCTGTCCACCGGAAAAAAAAATACAACAAAGAACAGTGAACCATTACTTTCCAAGCTCATTGCTTCAGGGACTCAATCAGGATACATCAAGTTCCTGGAAAGACCCAGAAAGAGGAGCAATGGGACCATCTGCTCCCCAGTCATCCCCAATGTGCAAGACCTTGCCATCACAGGCAAACCTGGCCCAGAATCCCACTCATCTGTTAATTGTGATGTCTTCATCATGCTGGGATTTTTGCCCTGCCAGTGCTCTAGAAATGGCGCTTTCTGTCCCTGGGTTTTCTTCTTTTCAGGAAACTCCAATGACTCACATAGGCCCCTGCCTTTGAAGGACAGGCACTGTGCTGATTCCCACAGGGACAGAAAGCAGTGTCTGCCCTTCCATGCCCTGCCCCTTGTGTGCTGGATGGCACCTTCCTTCCCAGCAGGGCCAGCCCAGCGGCACTGGGCCCTGCAGTTCCCTCTCTGCCACACAACCTGGCAGTAACCCTGGCGCAGTTCCCGTCTGCTTGAGGGTGCCAGGCAGCAGATGGGGCTGGGACAAGTCCCACCCAGCTGTCCCTGTTTGCATGGCAGAAACCTCTGAGGGTGGGCTGGGGGGCACAAACCAGGGCCCCTCAGAGGCTCACAGTGAGCCCCCCACAGCCCCTCCTGCCCACAGCCAAATCTCTGACTCCTAGGCTGGGACTGGCTTCCTTGGGCTCCTCCACCACCATTTCATGTCTCTGTACCCCACATTGCTCTACTTCAATTCTTTTGCCTTTAGATAAAACTGAACACCCCACCAAATCACAAAAGAGGGCAACAGAAACAGTCAGAGGACAGAGCACCTCTCCTCACAGGAAATGCAGAGGGAGCTGGAGTTATTCAGTTTTGTGAAGGACAGGCCCCGGGGAGACTTTATTGCCACTTTCCAAGACTTCAGAGTGGCTTTGAAGAAAGTGGGGGACATCTTTTTGAACAGGGCCAGTTACAATAGGATATGGACAAATATTTTTAAACACAAAGGGCATCTAATCAGAGTAGGTCTAAGGAAGAACTTGTTTACTCGGAGCATGGTGCTACCCTGGCACAGCTTGCCCCAAGAGCTTGTAGGAGCCCCATCCCTGCAACCTTTCCGGCTCTGGTGGCAAAGGGCTCTGAGCAACCTGACCTCTTTAAAGATGTCCCTGCTCATTGCAGGACACTTGCACCACAGGACCTTTACAGGGCCCTGCCAGCCCAGTCCAGTCTAGGATTCCTCACCGTTTTCATTTGAAGAGCAGCAAGAGTGGAGGTGAGGAGGAAGGGGGCTCATCTGCTGCCTTGGAATTGAGTGGAAGAGGAGCCCATCCCTCAGAGCCTGTTTCACCTGCAGCCCCTTCACATTTTACCTGCAGGAGCTCCTTGGCAGACCAGCGCCGCTCCTCGTCTCTCTGCAGGCAGCAGCTGAGGAAGTCACGCAGCAAAGCCGAGAGGAGCTTGGGCTGCTGCACCTGTGGAGTCCCTACTGTGGCTATCAGGTGTGTAGCCTGGAGAAAAAGGAGACACCAGGCTCCACCTCCTGCCTTCACATCTCTAAAGCTCTCCCAGATCCCTTTGTTTAACCTCTGTTCTTCAGTGGCAGTTTCTGCCCTGGCACAGATCCAGAGATGACTTTGCTTTACCAACCAAAAAACCCAAACCCCGATGCAGCCACAGCTTTTCCACCATCCCTCAGATCTTGCCTTGGCAGCTGATTTCATTGCCTGACCTAGTTAGTGGGAACTACATCAGCAAAAGGACATTTGCATCTCTGAGGATTCATGCCAGCTTGAGAGGCTTTTTGGAAGAGGGACTTTGCTATACTAACTAATTTCAAGGGTTAGTACATGAAAGGCATCTCTGCAGTGCTTTTTGGTCCTTTAAGCGCACGTGCCCTAGAACAAAACTCATCAGGCTTTTTGTGCTGTTCTTGAAAACAATGGTAATTGTAAGAAAAGAAAGGAAATCCATCAGTTAATACCCAGGTAGGGAAACAAACATTTACAATCTCCTCTTCAACACAGACACATTAAGATGCCTGCACAAATGTAATGGGATGAAAATGCCTGCTTGGACACACAGGAGCCACCTGCAGCTCTGTCTCTCAGCAGTCTGAAAATTGCAGCTTCCCATTTTTGCAGCAAAAGAAAAATTGTCTAGGTCAGAAGAAGGAGAGGCTCCATCCCTATGGCCACCCTCTAGTCATTTGGCTACTCAAGTCAATGCATGAATGGTAGGCCCATCCCAGAAAGTGCCAGGAATCACTGGGAGGTTTTGGCAGCCTCTCTGCATCACCAGGCTCTGGCTTGGTGATGTGCAGAATGTTGCTTGGGCTAGGAGGGAAACACGGTCACTGAGTGTTTCAGCAGCACTGCACAAGAAGCAGAAGAGACTCTGTGGCCTTTACACCCTCATGCCCATGTTTCCCAATAAGAAGAAACTGAACACAGGGTTAGGTTCCTCTCTAAAGACCACAGTTTTAGAAACTTTGTTGGGTTTGGGTTTCCTTCCTTCATTTCTGGAAAGATAACAACACTCTTATAATGCTCTTTTCCTGTTATTAAGGCCATCTACACAGACAAAAGAACTGGAACCACTAACCCAAATGAAAGTGTTGCCTGAGAACACTTTGTTTGTTTGGAGTTTGTTTGCATGTGGTAAGGCTTGAATTCCCCCACTGATGCAACCAAAAGTCCAGCAGATGCTGATGTATTGCAGGGACATTTGTAGGAGGGGACCTTGGTGGAAGTAATTCCAGCAGATGGCAATGGGATTTTGTCCAGTGGCACACAGGACATGGGACAGGTGAGAAAGACAGTGGGATCAGTGAGTATTTGCTCCTTACCGTGCCAGAACTTTCACTCAGGTAAGGAGGTTCTTGTTCTATCATTTCAATTCCCACAATTCCAAAAGACCATATGTCCACTTTGGGGCCATATGGTTGACCTGTCACCACTTCAGGCGCCATCCACCAAGGAGTCCCAGTGACCGAGCACCGTCTGCTCTGCTCAGGGGTGAGCTGAGTAGCGAGGCCAAAATCAGCTGTGGAGAAAACAAAATACTGGTTTTATCTGAATTCTGTGCAATCAGGAAAGCAAGCAAAAGAATTCCCCAGTGGAAGTTTGAAATTGTGCTGTTGAATCTCCTGGCATTGGTGACTTTAAAAATCCCCCCATTTTTTACACTGCCTCTAGCAGTGGCTTTTGTTCTTTGGAAACTTTGGACTTGTAACTCACTCCCTCTGGAAGGGACACACACAGAGCAAGGCCACTCTTGACTGCTTGTGGCTCCTTATACCTCTGTGCACGTTGCAACTGTGCCCTCAGCTCGCAGCAGGGGTCCCTGCACTGCCACCAGCACCATTTTTGGGGAGCTGGCAGTCACTCCAAGCAGCCCCACACTCACATCCCTGGAACGCTGCACCTGACCAAGAATATACTGACCCAGTTTGACAGAACCATCAGTTTTGAGAAGGATGTTGTCGCTCTTCACATCTCGATGGATCACATCGTTTGAATGAAGAAAATCCAGTCCTTGCAGGCACTGAGCGAGAAAACAGAAACAGAAGGGCAAAAATGAGTGATGTGATTTCATCACACAAGAAAGGAAACAAAGAATCTGAAAGATTCCCTCTCCAGGGGAATGGGGAGTAATGACAGAACAGTAATGGCCACTGAGAGGAAGAGCTTGCTGCTCCAACACCCGCAGAGCAGGACCTTTCTGAGGAAAGGCACGTCAGCTTTTGAAAGAGCAACAGCACCTGCTGTTGTAGGCTGTCCCCTGCCAACCAGCCAGGATGACTCCTGCTGCAGTGCATGTGCTCAGAAGCAAAGAGCATTCTGGCTGCACTCCTATCCTTTTTAGCTGAGGACTGAGAGAAACGAGTCTCTCTCTTTTTTCTTTGCTGTTTGTTTCAAATCCTGCCACCAGCACCTTTGCTTTTACAGGCAAGGAATGCAGTGAAGACAGACTCCAGGCAAACATTTAGAGAGGCAAAGTGGAGAACAGCAAATACAAATGCAAGAGACAGAGTGAGAATACAACAGCAGGAGATAAGAGTACTGGCACTGAGTACAGGGAGTGCAGGGGCACTGGCAGGCCTTTCACTTGAGATGCTTTTACTTGCCCATAGCATACCAGCAACACAGAAACAAAGCTCGGCACAGGAAACTTCTCCTGTTCTGAGCCCCTGTTTCCCAGACAATCCTGCCCAAGCCCTTGGAAACACAGATGGGATTGCTAACCTCCCGACTGATGGCTGCTGTCTCATCTTCAGACAGGCAGGTCTGGCTGACGATATCGCTCAGGACACCTCCATCCATGTACTCTATAACCAGCAAGAGTTCCTCGCCCAGAAGGTAGCTGAAAGAAGGAAACAAGGGGGTAGAGATGAACATGCATGGCTACATTGATTTTTTGCTTCCAGGTTTCTTATTTCCAGATGCCTTTGTGACAAGGACAGAATCAAAGGAATAGATATTCCCTCTTGGCTGTGCATTGTTTGCAATCTGTGCAGTGTCAAAGAGAAAGACACATCTGTGAAAAAGGAGATGTCTTAGATGGGCAGCAAATGAAAAGTGCAGTTTAGAAACAGCCCAGATAAAAAACCTGTCAGGCATGGTGTTTCTGGAAATAAGCACCTAGTCTTCCTGGCATGCATAGCAATGGCAGGGAGGGGCAACAATCCAAGGGTAATCCACTTTAGGATGGTTCATCTGCACTTAAGAAACTTTAAAAAATCAATCCCAAATAAATGTGGAGGCAGTGAACTTTGAGGCTATTGAGTTAGGAAGATACAGCTGATCCAGGTTTTGAATAATTTTGGAGTAATTATCAAACTAGGTGTGCCAGGAAAGACTGATGCAGACAAGATGCACTCTCTTCTCATCCATTGGAGATGAGTAGAGAAATAGGAATAAATAAAAATTAACAGCTTTACTTGCTGCCACTGACCAAAGTGGGTTTTTAACCTCTCATGTTTGCTTTATGTAAACACACATCCATGGGAAAAGACCATGACCTCTCACCTTTCTAAATAATTCACAACATTGGGACTCCTATACCTCTTCATGATCATTATTTCATTAAAGGTTAGCTCCTTCCTCCTCACTCCTTGAAGATTTATTTTTTTTATTGCCACCTAAAATGACATTGAAAATCAGTAACTTGGGAGGTTGGTGGCACGAGACCACAAGGCACGTGGAGCGAGTGATTTTGCAATGACACGGCTGAGCTGTGCCAAACTGCCTTGTGATTAGGCACTGCAGTAATTAGGAACTGACATTCCAACAGCCCATTTCTCTGCTCCCTTGGGAGCCAGTTACAGGACACGTGGGGCCACTGACATTTTGCCTTGACCACTTGGTAACAGAGGTGCCTCAGTTATCACCCACAAACCTCTGATCACACTCTCTGCTGCTTTGTTTGGCACTCAGAAGAAGTAATCCATGCCTTAATACTCTGTGGATACATCTTGGGATACGGGCAGGGCTTAGGGCTTTCAGGGACGCCTTGCAGATCTCTCCCTACGTGCAGTTTCCAAGTGCAGCATCGCAGGTGGCCAAGGAACTATGAGTAACTTTCAGATGGATTTGCCAGCAGCCAGAAATGAGAATTCAGGACTCTGAAGCTGTAGACCCAAAGAGCAGTGAGGTGCTCAAAGGCACCACCTTTGTTTTAGCAATGGAGAGCGAGTGAGCGTGTCCTTCTCTGAAAGGAACCACTGCCCTCTGTGCCCTCCTTCCGGCAGCTGAGGAGGACAAAGTCCCAGATGTGTTCTGTGGGCTGGCACCAGTCTGTGCTTCTTGTGCCTTTTCAGCACAGCTCTGCCCAAAGCTCCAGCCACAGCTCAAACCAGAGGGGAAAGCCCTCGAGTGCAGCAGAGCCTGCAGGGGCTGTTGACATTTACCTCTCCTCCTGTGGCAGTGTCGAGTGCTCTGTAAACATCTCCATACCCCCTAGAAACAAAACAGAAGCAGAGAAAGGAGAAGCTGTTTAGATCTTGCAGTGAAAGCCAGCCCACACAGGAAATCTCTGCTGGAAGTGTCAAAACCTGCAGGATGCAGGGGGGCTCTGCCAGAAGGCAGATGATGCATTTTCCTCTCAAGTGCATGGGCACTGGGCCTGTTCCTGAAGCACTGGGGTTCAACTTCTAAAGGGAGTTTAGTCTTTCCTCTTGGGTTTCACTGTCTAAACGGTGTGGTTCCTATCCTGACCACAGAGTGTTTCCTTCTTCAAACCAGGGGAAAGAATTGTTCCTGGGAACTGTTATCTCACAGCTTTGGTAGGGCATAGGTTGCTCTTTCAGGCAAGCAAGTTTCTTCTCTTTTCATTAGTGTACCAGTATGATTTTGAGACATACAAAAAATGCTAAAGAGATTAACAAAGAGCTGTCCCACACTTGAGAGACAAGGAGACCTTCCAGGTCCTGTTCCTTGATGCAGGCAAGACCTCGGTAGCAAGGCATCTCTGACAATGCCTGCTGAGCCCACTCAAAAATTCTGAGCAGCATTGAGAGATGGGACAATCTATCCCCAGTGTGTGAACATCTTTGTAGCTGGCCTGACTTCACGCTGGATAGACATTCCACCAGAAAAACACCTGGCCCATGGTTGTGCAGGAATAACTGCTGTTGGACTCACCCGCTGCCAATATATTTCAGATGCGTGTATTTCATCAGGGGATTTTCAGTGGGGTTCACCATTCCCCCTGAGGGAAAAAAAATGCAAGATGCTGACTTTAAAGCAGAGATCCCAGCTTCCAGGCCATACAAAAGGTAGCCCCAGCGCCTGGAGCTCTGAGCCCTTTGTGGTCAGCTGGGTAACAACGACCACAACCAGGCAGACAGCTCTGCAGCACAAGTGGCCAGCACAGAGAGTGATTTGTACAGTCTTTTGAAGAGTTCTCTTGACAGGAAACAAAGCACAGGGACCTGCAATCCCAGGAGAGGAGGACATTTTCCCCACCTTTCAGCAGTTTGCCAAAGGAATGCCTTCCCATTTGTAAACCAGAGCACCTCAAGCTGTAACTGATTCTGACGGGGCTTTCAGCATCAGGACCCTGACCTGTTTATGAGCAGGCTGAGCTCCAAGATGCCCCTCTCCCAGCTAAGGAAGGCTCCAGCCTCTGCAGTCCCTCCAACCCTCAGGGACAGGGCAGTGATCACAACAAGGCTGGCAAAGCCCAAGCATGAGCACTAACAGGCACTGATGGGAAGAAGCCAGAGTGAGCCTGGGCCCCGGACAAGCTGTTGCCCCCATTCAGGACACACCAGGATGGGCTTTGAGATCAGCCACACCGAGGCGCAGATCAGTGCCCTTTTTGTCCCAGCAGGTGATGGCAGACACAGAATTCACTGGGCTCTGGTCTCAGCCCCACCAGGTCTTATCTGAGAGCACAGCACTGGCAGCTGTTACGGGCAAGAAGCAGATTCATTGGGTTGTGCTGCAGAATCACAAAGGGCTTGATGTGTTTTCCTAGAGCAGGGCCTGGGCCAATGGGTAGAATTCTAACAGTCATGGGAAAGAGTGGGAATCTGGTATGGAAAAGTGCCATGGATCTGAGGGATATACCATGGCTGAGCTGGAGGCTCTCTCCTGAGAAATGCCTGCAGTACAGTTTTATCTGATCACGCCACTTGGATGTGTCTCCTGGACACATCATGACAAGCATAAAACTAGAAGATTAAATAAAGGTTGTTATCAAAGTCTCTGTTTTTTCTTTGAGGCACATGGAAAATACCTCGTGCTCTCTATTTGTCCTGTAACCTGATGTTCTTTCAAAGTAGTTCTTATTGACAAAAAGATAGCATTCTCTTATTGACAAAAATATAGCATTCTCATGCAAATAAACTGCAGATGTAGTAGTGGTAACAGTAACAGTCATAAAAATGACATCAGTAAGACTTGGGGTAGAAGGGCTCCTTCAGGATGGAGAAAAACACAACAAAAAACCCCCACCAAAAATGAACAACACAAAAGCAATCCCACACCCCCTCCCCCCAAAAAAGAATCCCCAACCAAAAAGACAAAACTCCAAAGCCAGTCCATTTCTGTGAAAGTTTTTTGCTCTGATGACTGGTTGGAAGTCAGGAGTCTAAGGAGAATTTAGGAAGCTAAAAATTCTGTTCAGTTTGGCCACTAGCACACAGGACTTGCCTAGATCATTTGCTAGGTCACAGCCTTCTGCTGATCCAAGAACAATCCCTGCTTCAGCCTTTAGCAGAGAGGGAAGCTCAGGCAAACCCAAGCCAGTCCCAGGTGCCCTCAGAGGCAGCAGGAACACCCAGAGCTCTCTCGCTGCCTCGTAGCACAGCACTGCCTCTGGGGAGTCCTAAATGGCCCTGTGACACCAAACTCAGGAGGAGCATTTGGTACAGCTCTGCTGACACCGCACACAACACACTGTCCCTCAGATAAGAAACACCCCAGACGTACCCAGCAGCTCCAGGTACTCCTCCTCAATCTCCTGTTCCCAGGATCTGCCCGAGCTTGAGTTCCCGGGTTTCACAGAAGGGTTTCCTCGAGGTGATGCTGCTGCGGCAGCAGGTTCAGAGCCCAGGATGTGCTGCACCTGGAGCATTTCTGGTGGGCACTGTTCCTGTGCCTCACTCCTAACTTGGGGTCCTTCATTGCCACACATTCCCTGCAAGTCTTTGCAGGCTGCCCAGTGAGATGTCAACACTTGCACCTCAAGTCAAACAGAACAAAGCAGTCAGACACTACAGCTTGTCCCTGTCAGCCAGGAGTCATCGACTGTGAGGAAAGGCAAAGAACAGATTGACAGGGGATACAACAGCTTGTTTAAATCCTCCATCTGGGTCACCAAGTTCCACTGTAAAAACACCTCAAGGAAAAAGGAGAGCAGGAACAGGCCAGCAGGAATCAATTTGGATGACTGCTGGCCAAAAGGCCAAAGGACAAGTTTCACTGTCCAGGGCAGCAGCTGAGATTCAGCACACCAGGAAATGTCCTTCAGAGTGACTGTGATACACACACTACGGCAGCATGGCACTCAGAGGCATGGCCCCACTCCCTGCTGCTCTGCACTGGAAAGGCAAGAAGGGCAGAAACCACCAGACTGGTGACTGCAGTGGCTGCATCCCTCTTTCACTCACTTGGTTTTGGAGAGACTGATGGAAGCAATTAAGTTTCTCTCTAATGATTTTCATTTCTTCCTCCAGCCGCTTATGCCTTGCCTTGATCATACTGTGAGCTATCTGAAGCTCTGCATCCAGCTGAGCTTGTCCTCTCTAACAAACAAGAGAGGACATTTCATGAGTGGAGTGGCTGCCACTCTTTCATTCACCTGGTTTTGTTGATCGCCCCTCTGCTGATGGAGATTCTCCTGTTGAATTCTTCCCATGTCTTCCTTGTTCTTTCTCTTCACTGCCATGATGTCACTCTGAGCTTTGGGCAGCTCTGCTTGTGGCTCTGCCTTGATGTCCTGTACACACAAAAGCAGAGCAAGGGACTGAGAGCTGCCATCAAGCTCAGCTTTTTTCCTCTTTTAGCCTCAAAATCACATTTATTCAGCCCCTTCTTTCTGCTTCCCTCTCCACATCAGCCTCCATTGCAAACCTCCTGTCCCAGGGCTGATCTTTGCAGATTGCAAGGCTCTGTCCTTCCAGTGCCTGTGGGACTCCTGGCCTCCTCAGTCCCAGGAGCTCTGGTTTATGCCCCTCTTCCTGCCCTTCCCTCTGTCCCCTGGCCAGTCAGGCTTACCTGGCCATTCTCCTGTGGCTCTTCCACCTGCTGCCTGAGCTGCTCTTCCTGCCCTCGGGCAGGGAACAGCTCTCCCTGAGTCTGGCATGGCATCTCAGATAAGGCAGTGTGCTCCTGCTCTTTCTCTAGAAGCACCTGCACAGAAAGCAAGACAAGATGGGTTTCAACTTCCCATACGCCCTTTGTGGGCCAAGACTCAAAGGCTGCTGGGCTCACACGTTCCCAAAGCACTGTGCTGCTGCTCTCCTGGGTCGTTCTCTGCCCGAGGGGAGGCACAGATTCCAAAGTGACCCTGGCCCTACAGTCAGGGGCCATCTGGGACTGAAGCCCCAACAGCCTCTCAGGCAGCTGACAGGGAAGGGGTGGCATTTCTCAAGGGTCTGGTGAGGGCCTCCCTCTGCTTCTGCCATGTCCTGTTTGTCTTTCAGTAGTGACTGACACCCCGCCCTGTCCCACAGCTCCATCCTGGCTCTGCAGGGGCTTCCTGGGTGAGCTCCCTCCTTGTGAGAGACACTTCTGGAGTTCACCTTCTCTTCAGGCCTGCACCAGCATTCCTCCTTCCTGACATCTACACTCTTGCTAGAAAACCGGGTCATTCAGGAGATAAGGATGCATGCAAAGATCTCTGATGGAAGTCAGAGAACCTCTACGGCCATCTCAGTATATGGAGGAGGACCAAGGTGTTTCTTCTCCCTTTTTTGTCAACTGAGAATTCTGACCAGCAGTAACAGAGTTTCTCATAAGGCCTCATTAACGAATGCACTTACACAGCCCTGGGGATGCCAGTGAAGGAAACCATGTGTCATGTAATGCATGTATGAGCAAAGTCACCAGACCCCAGCTACAGCATGGGATAGTTTCACTCCCTTAGGACATGTAAAAATTTAAAGGATAAAAAGAATGCTTCAGGGCACAAAAGGCTGGAGTAGGAAAACAGCACTGAGGGGAAAAAACAACCATCTCTGGAGGGGGAAACATCTCTGCCTGCTCAGGATCAGTCAATGGAACTTGTCTCTACCCCTCTCCTGAAGGGATGCCTTTAGGTGAGCTTTGCATCTTCCACTGCGTTGGAGCAGAGCCAGGAAGATTCAAATAGACAGATAGACAGATCTCACTTTTATAATCTCTCTTTACTGTACTGTGGTATTTACATTCTTTGTACACAAAGAGATATAGTTCTCTCTCCTAGGTTTTTTTTTAAGAGAAGGTAATGAGAAACTTAAAGAACAAGAGAAAGCAATTATTATCTCCACTTGCTGTTCTTGTTGTTTAGTACATGTAGAATGCGTTCTAGTGATTGTTTACAGAAAGTGATTTGTTATATTGGATTTTAGTGGTAGTTGTTTAGCTTGATTAGCTAATTAGATAAAAGATGTGTTGTGACTGTCTGGAGACAGTCACGAGTTTTTCTTTAGTAGCTTTATAGTATAGTATCTCTTTAGTATAGTTTTAATACAGTACTAGTGTAATATAACATAGCTTAAAAAAGCATTTGTTTAACATTCTAAATCATAGAGTCAAAGCACATTATTCACCACGTGGGGTTCACCCTGAATCAACACTGTCATTTCTGTCGCTACACACATCAGCACTCGGTAGCACTGCCCGATCAGCAGCCATCCTGAACTTGCTCTCCTGTTGCTTCAGTAAACCACACTCTTGGGGAATCTGGAGCATGTGGGTCCTTATGGAATGCAATCAGACCCAGAGCACTGCACTGGGAACTGCACTCTTCGTGCATCTGTGCTCGGGCAAGTTCTTCTCTTGGACTCGGCCACACTGATGGTGCTGAAGTGGCTGGAATCAGAAATACAGCCCAGCCCATCCCAGCTCCTCTAATCTCTGAGCACCAGCTGGAATGCAAGGGCATTGATTTCCTGCTCAATTCACAAACACAACACACACTGATTCCCTGGGCTGCCAAAAGACACAGGAGCTGTTAACCTGAAAGTGATGTGTTTCTGCCAGTGCTGGAAAAGGGCAGGAAAGATTGAGAAAAAGCTCCCTGGAGAAGGAGAAATTACAGGCTAGAAGGCTTCTCCTTCTAGCAAACAAACAAACAAATAAACAAACAAAATATGAAAGTGTTACCTACTCCAGTGTCTAAAGCACTTGGATGCAGTGAAGAGATGTTTGGCAGGGAAACAGCCCTTGTGCTGAGCAGTGGCTCTATGGATCTAAGGCAGGGATCTATGGCAGTCTGCCTGAAGGTCCCTCACGAGGCCCCCATTGGGCAGGCTAAAGCTCCCTCAGCACCTCCTCCCTGGCCTTGTGCTGCCCCCCCTTGCTCAGCTCCCCTGTCCTTCTGTGCACACGCTGCAGCCCCTCCATGACTTTCTGCTTCCCAGGGCCCACAGCTGCACACAGCACTCCAGCTGTGGCCGCAGCGCTGCCCAGCACAGGCCACGCTCACTGCCCTGCTCCTGCTGCCCCACTGCTGCTGGCACAGCCACCGTGCCCTTGGCCTTCTTGGCCCCCTGGCCCCACGCTGCCTCATCTTCAGCTGCTCACGGCCGCCAGCCCTGCGTCCTTTTGGCTCACGCAGCTCCCCAGCCACAAAGGTGCCCATTGCACTTCAGATAACGCAGGTACCATTGCAAGATGGCCTTCCTTTTCTACCACCTCATGTTCCAAGTAGATATCATAAAATTTGATAGGAATAGGATTCTAAGTCACTCTGTTTAAATTAAAATTATCTAATTCAACTGTACAGCAAAACGGTCTTAATTAAATTTTTCCTATCTGCTGTCTGCAAGCATTGTTCTCTTTTCAAAACTAGGTTTTAGTTCTTCAAACTCTGAGAAGGAAATTTAAAAATATCTATAGCTGCCTTTGTTACTTTTGTTTCAGGCATGGAAATGGATTTCTTTCAGCCTTCCTAGCTGGCCCTCTACACTCTACTGCTACTGGCCAAGCTCTCAGCTTGCTCTACAATTCCTAAACACCAGGAACATCAAATGTTCCTTTCTCACTCACCTCAGGATCTTTAGCACTGCTGAATACATGCTTCAGGTGACCTGTAGTGGGAAGGGAAAATGAACCAGATGCTGTCAGAAAACTGCCTGGGCTGCTGAATCCAACAGAACAAGTCAACCCAAACAGGTACGATTTCCCGTTTCACAACATCCCTCCAGGAGACACATTTCATTCACACAGCCAGCAAGGGATCAGGACAATATTCTTGGCTGTTCCTACACTTCAGCCTGTTTAGCCAGTAAATGAATACAAAGATGATCAAGAAAATTCAAATTGTTCTTTAACACTCAATGCTCCTCTTCTACCAAACACATAAAACAGCTTCTGAAATCCTCTCCTTCGGGTACTCTTTTTTTTTTCCAATCAGATACATGCACTAATTCTCATTAACTTGCAGGAAACAGTTGCCCAGAAAAGCTTCCCAAAATTCCCCTGAGCTGTGGCAGTTCTGTTGTGGAAGAGCACAGCAGCACCTCTAGGGTTCAGGAGTAGACACTCGCTGCTTTAGAGTTTGCACTTCCTTTCAAAGGGAATAACTATTTTTGCACTCAGTGAAAGGTTATTAAGTTAGACAGTCAAATCCTTTAATGACAAAATTTAAAAAGAAAGAAGCTTTCTCTGAATTCTGGGAACAACTGCCGAGTTTTTAGAAGGCCTTCCCTGAAGCTCTGCCAGTCTACATTTTCAAAGCTGTCTTGCTTGTCCCAGCAACCTGAGGAAATGACAGACTCTGCTGCCACAGACTCCCCTGCGGAGGGAACGGAAGCCCTGCAGGTTCCCCTGTAAATGCTGCCCCTGTGGCTACAGACACCCCCTTTTTAGCTGAACCTCTTGACAGGAGCTTTACCAAACCACTGGCACTCTAATGCTCTTTCTGTTTCAAAATCAGAAACTCAGCCACCAAGAAAGAGCAGGAAGACATACAAAAGCCAGGTTAGGATACACCCTTACCGAAGTAGAATGGAAAACTCTACTTACGAACAAAGTGTGCACCGTAATATGCGGAAAAACAAACACCATAGGCAGCAAAAGCTGCTATGGCCAGATGGTGGATCATTGTCCCAGTGCTGTGCAAGTTTTCTCCAACACTAGAAAAACAAGTGTCCTGTCAGAGTGCAGCTGCCCACTGACCAATGCTCAAACCAGGAGGGTTCTCCTGATGCGAGCAAGGCCTTGGGCTGCTCTGACACTCAGGCCTTCTGTGCACCAAGGCAACCTTCTGATGCCACTATGACGATGTGGCAACCATGCCCTGACATCACAAAGCAAACGCTCCATATTGGTCTGTGAATTTATGCAAAGCAATAACCAACCTTCCCTACAGCAAACACAAAAGAGCCTGGGAAGTTCTTCTCTGTCACAAAGCAGCAAAAAATCCCCTCATGGGCCAAACCCTGTTATTCAGGGATCCAAGAGGAACTCCAAGAGTGCCCCAAGCACCTACAGCCTGTACCTCAGCTGAGCACTCAGATGGGCCTCAAGCAAAGGAAACCAGGCCAAGAAAATGGCCCACAGCATTGCACATGTGAGAAATGACTCTCACTTTTAAAGGTTTAATAAACCTTAACAAAGGATTGACTAAGGAAAAGTTGCAGCATTGGGAGTCTCTGTGACTAGCAGCCATGTGCTCATCTACAAAAAGGATGCTCTGCCTTTTATACCCTTAGCCCCTCCAAAGGTTTTGTCAGTCAACTCTTTCTCTGCTGTCCATTGGTGGAGATTACTTTCTTGCATCTTGACTGGAGGTCAGGTGTTGTTACACCCTGCCTGCTGGTCACGAGCCAGCCCTCCCCAAATGCCCTGACTACCAAGGCTATTACAAGGGAGACAAGAAAGAGGACTATGGGAGGATATATTACAATACCATCACTACACATTTGAACATCCACCTAACATCTACTTCTTAATTGTCAGAGCCAACCATTGCATTACTTGTCTAGAACACACAGAACCAGGAGTGAAGCCACTGTTGGCATCACAGCTGAAATGCTTCCTAACAAATCTCCCCACATATTTGCACCTTTATTGGACATACCCAGGGCTCCGGTGTGGGTACATCTCTGCCTTTCTTCCCCTGTGGCAGCAGTCGAACTGGCAGCATCTGCCCGCCAGCATCAGCTGCTCCAAGCTGGGATGCCACTGGCGGTGCTGATTTCCAGAGGCTTCTGTGTGCCAGGGGAAGCCAAGGCAGGAGCGGGTTGAACGGTGCTGGCACTGCTGCTGCTCTGTGCCAGAGAGCCCCGGCTGGGCAGGGCACGTTGCCCACTGCGCTGCGGGCTCCTTCTCCTGCCACAGCTGGGCACACCTGGCAACAAGGCATGACAACTTGTGGGCAAGCCAAGGGGTTTCTGGGGCTGCACTGCTCTGCACACACCCAGCACACCTGCAGCACAGAATTTTAACCCTCAAACAGGTAAACCAAAGGGAGACAGCTGGAAAAGATTTCATTTTGACCATTCTTACCTGCTCAACAGAAGTCTTCAAAATGAACGTTACCAAGCAGGGCCCAATCCCTGCTGCCAGGTCAGGGTTAGAAAAGAGGCAATCCTTGATCTCAGCACTGGGTGTGTGGGGAGTCACTTCCCCAACACGTGCACACCCAGCAATCTCAGTTACTAGTTTGTATCCATGGATCTAAGACATATTCAATACTTTGCTGAAACTCACAGGCTAAATATTCCCCCAAATTATTTGATTTACTGATTGATACTTATTGACTTATTGATACTTAAATCACTTCACCGAATTTACTGACATGAGGAGTGTCCTTTAGTCCCTGCCTGTCTTTGACACAGGTTCAGAAGAAGACCCATGCACAAAATAACCCAGGACAAAACTGGGATTGCAAAGCAAATTCATTCTATTTGTTGCAGTAGCAAATCATACATACCAAGCCCTGGATTCCTAAAAATCTGCTGAGCACGAGAAGGAGATGGAGCGTGGTACTCGGCAGCAGGGGCAGGTAGGTAGTGCACTTTCAGGACATCCCCTGGATCAAAATGCTGTGCATCTCATCCTTCTCACCCTTCCAGCTCAGAACCAGGCCTTGTATCTCCTGCTCAGGAGTGGAATTTCCCAGTTACAGCATCGGCTCACACATGGCTGGTGTGTGAGATGAGACCAATGAATCCAGGATTTACAGGAACTGGAAGAGTTAAAATTTTAGCAAGATTTACTTAGGCAGAAAGAGTATAGCAAGAAGAGTAGAAATAATAAGGGATAGTTAATTTCTAGCAGATAAGGTAGTTAAGGCTAGGGTAATATATCACTTGCCTGTCTTTACTATGTTTAAAGAAGCAGGATGGGATGCGGATTTCTTTGTGACAAAGAAGAGGACCGTAGCCTGCACCTGGGCCCCGAAATTTCAGCCTTAGCCAGAAAGCCTGCCAACAGGTCATAAGGAAAGAGGTCAAATTGAGGAAGACGTCTTGGCTTCATCAGAAGGAGACCATTCCCCACTTTAAAACCCACCCACCCATGTGATGTGAAAGAACCCGCAAATATGAGGGAACTTTGGACTCAATTATAATACATTTTAATACAAAGGGGGTAGGTGGGGTTACCTAATGAATCAGTATTAGTCATTTTGGGAATTATATGAATATGTAGGACTTTTTTAGATAAGTAGAGCGGCAGTGATTCTTCACACATGTCTTTAGGAGACAACTCCTCCTGTGCCTGGCTGTAATAAACACACCACCTTCTACCTTTAACTGTGGTGAGTTCTATTCCACACCTCATTTGGTGACCGCGGCAGGAACGCTTCTCTGCTCCAGCGAGAACAACCGGGCTCTGGACGTCTCTGGGCGCTGCCAGGACATTCCTTTCCTGGAGGCACCTCCGCTCTCGGCTGTTCCTTGAGGGGGACAGACAAGACTGCTGGGACTGTGGAGAAAGGGGATGTTTAACTCTGTATAAAGTAACCCGTAAGGTGTATGCAGGGGAAGGGCTGTTCACAAGTCTCACAGAGATGTTCTGTGCACAATATACGCCTGTGCAGTTTGGGTTTGGGTCTGGCTGCTGGCAGAAAGGATTTGCTGTGTCAATAAGGACCTGCTAGCAATTCTGGGGGTGAATTGAGCCAATCCTGTTTCATTGCTGCTGTTTTTCCTGTGTGTTGTAATTGTGCTTCTGTTTTCAGTGTGTGAATGTTTGAGGAAGATGATGTGGGTGGATGCTGATGTGGTGGATGGTGTGTGTTGTGTTGAGAAAAGTGAGCACTCTGTCCCCTCATAAAGAGATGCTCCTTTCCCGGTGAGCCTGTGTGTGTGGACTTTCTAGTTGCAGGGGTTGGTGCTCCCTGTGACACCTGGTGCTTGGATATACAGGAGGGTTAAGTGGTTTTTCTCCCACATTGTGGTCATTTGGGACTGCACGGTTGTGTTTGGGGAGATTTTAGGATTTTGTTTGCAACAAGTGCAGCAATTTATGTAGAAAACTTCAGTGTGGTGATTTATTATGTTGAATTATGGTAGTTCCTTTCTACCCACCCTCCTCCCCCAGGGTTTAAAATCCCCTGCCATGAGGTGGACACTCTCTATCCTCCTCTGGACATCTTCTTTCCTCTCCTGGACACTCCCTTTCTCTCCTGGAGTTGTTCTCCATTAAAGCTGTGGGACTTTGGTCCCGGGAAGAGAGAGCACCTCTCGTCTTTTGCTTTTGTCCTTGTCAGTGTCACTGGGCCCAGAGCTCGCCAAGCTGATCCCCCACGAGATGAAAACTGACAAATGGCGCCACATACACAGCTCAAAAATTGGCCACATTTTTGATGCCTGGGGTGTTCGCCACATTTTGGAATTCCCTATTCCCACACAGGTCAGGCAATTGTTGAAAGGACACACCACACTCTAAACTCATTCTAGATCAACAAAAGGGGGAGTGGCTCAAGCAACAACCCAGATGAGGTTGAGCAAAGCTTTATATGTTTTTATGTTTTGAATAGCTCATTTGCAGGAACTAATCCTCCAATTTTTAGGCACTTTTCAAACAGCACAAAGGCAAAATTGAAAGAAAATCCTTCTGTTTTGATCAGAAACCTTGAGTAAGGACAAATTGAAGGACCATTTCTGATAATCACTTGGGGCAAAGGGTATGTTGCATTTGCACAGGTGCCAGACCTAAGATGGTCCCTGTGAAGGACGTGAAACCGTCTCATACACAAGAGCGCAGCGACAATTCCACCAGCAGGGAAATGAGCACGCAGATGTGAGCCGCACGGAGAAGCGACGGTGCATGCCACCTGTTCCCTGTTCAACCTGTGAAAGCTACAAATCTTGAGTCTGATGTTGATTTTTGGACTGTGGAAATGGTTTGTATCATAGAGCTCTTTCAGCAAAAGCGTGGTGTCCATTGTGTTCAAAAGAATTCTAAGATATCCAAATTTGTAAAAATTGAAGGTTAGAGGGACAGTTTAGTGCCCTATAGTTGGCCAGTCCCTGAACAAGTGCTAAAAGATTTGCTTGAGAACTGAAATAGATGGGGAAGCTTTTGCCGAAAAACAGCTGAGCAGGAACATGGAGCTTGATCAAATGATATACAGGCGCTTGTTGGTTTTGCTTGCTTGCTTTTGCATGCATACATGCCTGTAGATCAACCAAAAATGAATGTTTGCCTTGCTTTAGCCAAGTCAGCAGGCTCAGACACCATGTGTTTGACCAATTTGAGCCCAGATAAATCCTTTGCAACCCTTTTGGTCGGTGTGCCTGTGCCAGCCAAGGAGTAGCCAAAACCCAATCGTGACAAATATTGGTGTGAGGCTGCCAACGAGACCAATCCCATAACCAGCTGACATCATTGGGCCCCTGATCTTCTTAAAGCACCTTCTGAACCTCAAGAATTGGAATTCTTGGTTCATTGGTGATGGAATTTTGTGCTGAGTTTCAGTACCAGGGAGATCCACAGTTAAATGTTACTCCCCATCATCCTGAGGACAGATACTCAAGTTTGTGGTGCAATTGTACTACCCCAGTGCCCCCTAAGGGTGAAACTGCTGATGAGTAGATGACCTAGATGAGTCCTCATGATATTTAGCAACAAAATATTGGCTCATTTGTGGAGATAGAGCCTGGCAGGACATTCCCTCAAAAATTAAAGGTGGCCCATGTAGCATCATGCAACTCACTGTGATAGCACCTATCGTTAAAAAAGCCATCAAGAGAAAACACAGAGAAAAAAGATTTGCCCATCATTATAAAGAAAACTGTAATAGCAATTTCAGTCCCTAGGGCCCTGCAAAATGAGGTACATCGAATTTATTTCTACATCAACTTGCCTCGGGCGAGGCATTGAAACCAATATACCGATTGGGGTGTTGGCTGAAGAAACAAGACAGTGCTACTTCCATTGCAATTAGTGACATGATGACTGATGTTAGTGCTGTCAGACATGCAACCTTACAGAACAGAGCAGCAATTGATTTCCTTAGCAGCCATTCCATGTGTTCAGTGTCACCCCCATGTTCAACACTGTCACTGTCAGCTTTGACAGCTTTTGGACTGTGTTTGAGAAGTCAAATTTTTCTGACTGTTGAAGGGCTTTGGGGCCCAGAGTTCTTGTTAGGAACAAGGGATTAAGTGTGTGAGCCATGGAGTTGTTGGACCAGGTGTTTTGTGTAAGTGGTGAGAAGGGTTTCTTCGTTTCTGTTTCTCTTTCAAGGGGAACATTAATGTTGCCCCTGAGTCCTCAGGAGGGGAGCCTGTGGACTGAGCTGCAGCAGAGGGAGCTTTGCATGGCACCGAGAGCTGAGGGAACAATTCCCAGGAGCCCGAGGAGCCTGGTAAGGACAGAGCCCCCACTGGTTTAGAGAGGGGTGAGATGGCCGCTCTGAGCCTGCCTCTGGCAGTGAGGGAGATGAGAAGGGTTGAGTTCCTCTCTGCAGGCTTGGTGCTTCCTGGTGCCTTTAGTTCAAATGCTGCACTGGCACAACCTGCCTGAGCCCTGCCCTCCATGCTTCTCCAGATGCTCTGACACTGAGTCCTCCGAGGGAATCCACAAAATTAGAGGGTTTTGGGAAATCTGCAAAAGGCAGGTCTCAGATACAGTAGAACTGTGATTCGAGCCAAGCAGCAGCCATGAGATAGGTCAGCAGAAAAATTATTTAAACTGCAGAAAAGCAAAGACAAATAGAACAATGGTCTGTGCATTAACGCTGGTCTAGAATAACTCTCTAAGCTACAGAAAAGTTTATCTAGCAAGATATTAGGAAGGTTGAAGCTTAATAATGGAGCTCAGTGCGTTGGGTTTTAAGGCTTACACGTAGGTATTGTATTCGAAATAAGCAAGCATTGTTTTAACCAATGGAACATGTACTTATAGTGATTGGATAGAACTACTGTCAATAAGCTTTTGCTTTGTGTGATTGGTCAAAAAAATGATAAAGTAAGTTGTAACATTAAGTTCTTTGTCTGCTGCCTGGGATGTGTGCTGCTGGCATCTTCCCATTGTCATAACCATGTAATGAGACTGATGCTGGAAAACAAACAGCTCAAGGCGCGTTCCACAGCAGCCCTGGCCGATTCGTGATTTCTACATAGCCCCCTGCCAGTGTCAAATGGCATGGCTTGATTTGCAGGGCAGACAGTCTTAAACATCTGCAATATCCTATCAGAGTCCTAGTTTGGCTTCATTCAAAGAAAGAGGAGAGTGCACCTTACACTGACCACTTGTTATGCAATATCTTCCACCTTGCCCTTGTACCCCTACAGAGAGGCTGTCTGCAAAATGCCCAGAACACCATCCAAATCTGCAGCAAGTACAGGAAAATCAGGCAGAGAATCTTTCTGTTTTCAAGGTCCCCCTTCCTTGGTGACTTGACCCTTTCTACCTGATTCTCACTTGAGATCTACCCATGACAGAGCACTGCAGGAAAACACTTTAAAGGGTCATTAACCAGGACCTGCTTGGAAAGCAAGGGTAGAAGCTCTTTCCCTCCCTGATAGGATGCGGGCTGGCAACTGCTGCTCTGAAGATGTGCAGCTGCTCCTCTCTGGAGAGGCCATGGAAGGGCTGTGATGGTCTACGGGAACCAGAGGAACGATGAGCTCAGGTTGGCATTTAAGCTTCATGGGAACGAGCAGAATGAAGAGCTCACAGTGGAGATGAAATTTGCCTGTGCCTGGCTCCTCCGATGAAACCCCAAGAAGTCCAGATGAAGCAAACACCTTCTCCCAAGCAGCTAGGAACCCTCAGAGTCCTGAGCACCTGCACTTAGCCTGGAAGGGCGTGGAGGCAGCTCTAAATCCTCAGGTGAGGCAGCACTGAGGTCCTGGTATGAGAGCGCTGTGTAGCAGTGAGGGAAGGAAAAGGGAAGCAAAGGGAAGGCTGGGTCTTCCCTTTGGTCTTTGGGTGTGTTTCCCTTGGCAGCAACTGTACTGTCAGGGAAAACAAAAGCTCCCTGAATTGTTAAAACTGAAAATCAGGGACAAAGACTCTCTAACTAGTCAAAGTTACAAAGTGGTGTGTTCATTACGCCGGCGGGCGGCACAGGGGAAGGTCATTCCCAAAATGCGTGACCACTGGCCGGGCTCAGCTCGGCACGGCACAGCACAGCAGGATCCAGCAGGACAGGGAAGGGCAAGGCAGGCAGGGAAAGGCAGGGCACTGGGAGCAGTGACAGGCTCTGTCCCCACGCTGCATCCCATGCCTGGGTAACCATCGGGGACAGAGAGGAAGGACATTGCTCTGTCTTGGCTGCGGAAAGGATGAAAAGGGGGAGTTAGAAAACATTAATTTGGACTCCTTTTCAGCAGACTAGCTGGTTTTATCTCACCATGTCTGCCTGTCTTTGGCAGAGTTGGCACATTGCTCATGAATTGGAGTCAGCTACAGCAGCAGGAATGGGAAGCAATTTTGTCAGCATTGATATCAAAGCCAAAGTGCTGCCCCATGGATGGATGGTGCTTTCTTCGGGGGATTTTGGGCCTAGAGTGGTAGCAAACTCACACTGGTGTCTTCCCAAGCAGCGTTGCCTTTTTCTTTCCTCAGGAATCACCTCTTCTTTTTCTTCCCCCCAATCTGGGGAGAGTTCCCATGCAAATGTCTCCTGCAGCCAACTCTTGTCACTGTAGACTGACAAAGGAGATCTTGCAGTGGGAGAGACTCCCTAGAGCTGCTGTGGAGAGCTGAAGGGGGAAGCTTTGTCCCTTAGTCTTGAAGTGTTGTTGGGGAGCTGCTTGTGCTCTGGGGGGCGGACAACAATGATGTTTATCCAAGCCTTGCAGGTTCATTCCTGAGCTTGCTGACGCACCACAGAGACTTTGGGGTTGTCGTATTGGCAAACAAATTTCAGTCTGGGCACTTCTTGAAATGCTTCAATTATTCTATTTTTGCTTTTCTGCAGAAATGTTGTCATCATCTATTCCTTCAAGAGAATCTTTTCCTACTTTTTGGGGAATTCCTTTTGCTGCCCTCCCAGACCAGGCCAATTCCCAGGGCTCCTTCCCAAAGTGAGGTGCAGCCCATGGCCTCCACTCTCCAGCTGGAACAGAAGGAAGCACAGAGTTTGCGGTTGTGGGAGAGGAGCTTCTCTTTCCTGCCTGCTTTCCCTTTGGGACAGGTTGGTGTGTGCTCATTTGATAAAGGCAGGTTTAAACTCTGAAGCAGTTGTGTTTCAAACTGCTCCCTCTTCGAGCACGTCTGTGGGTATCCTTGGACAAAAGGCCTCTTGGTGGGAGCTCCCAATGGCAGGTTAAGAAAGGAGGTTGATATTTCAGGGTTGTGACTGCTGAAAGCAGCTGGTTTCTGGAGGTGTCCAGAACTGGGAATGGCTCTTTTTCTCTTCTGCCTGCAGAAAAGGAAGTTGCAAAGTAGGAATTTCATTTGTGGAGACGGCCACCAAGGGTGTTTGCCAAGAGATGGGCTGGCAGAGAGGCAGGTCTCATGCTAAACTGGTTGTGTGTTTGTTTTGATGGTGGAGAGGGTCAGAGATGCAGACACACCAGCTGAAGGAACAGTGTAATTTACTGTAATGCCAAAGTGTAAAAAAGAGTCAGGAAAGGATAAGCTAAGCAATGGACCTCAGCATTATTACAAAAGGGTGCCTCTGGTGACTAAGGAAGATCCATCACCAGGTAGCCCAATGGTTTCCCCTTCATCCAGAGCCGCACATCAGCTGGGGGAAGCTGTCCCAGCCCAGCCCTGCAGAGCCACGGCCGGGAACCGGGAAATCCTGCGGTGCCTCCACCTTTGGCGGCCACGAGGCTCCCGAGAGCGCTGTGAGAGTAGCCCGGCTCTGACAGTGCTGGGCGAGCAATGTGGCAGAGCTTCTGCTGGGGGCACAGCTGGTGTCATTCTCCTCTTGGTTTTCTCCCCGGGCCTGCCCAGGGCTCAAGGAGGAACCAAGGCCAGGTGTGGCCTTGTCCATTTTCCTCATGCAGAAAGGTGAAGACGTGTTCCACCAGTGAATGGATGCAACAATCCTTTTGATAGTAACACTTGGTTAAGGAGCAGATAGATTGAACATTGGGTTGGGAAGGTCATCTAGAGTGCAGCTTTGGCTCAGGTCCTGTTGTTGAGGCTTCAGTCAGGGTCTGTTGTTCAGGCCTTAGTCCTTCAGTATTTTGTGGTGCAAATCACACCTGTGCAGAGCTGCAAACAATCAGGTCTAGCATTAGCACATTTGAGACAGGGAACAGGATTAGCCCGGCAAGGCCAGGCTAGGGCCAGGAGCAGAAGGCCAGCACCCTGCTTTTGCCCACAGGCAGCCCTGCAGAGCAAGCAGCCCCTCCTGCCCAGGGGCTGAGGTGCCCGAAGCTGCCTCCCCGCTGTGCAGCTCTGCAGAGCCCGCGGGGCGCAGGGTCCTGGGCAGCCAGGGCAGCCCGGCTGCCTTGGGGCACAAGGAGTGGCCCAGAGAGAAGCTGCTGCCCTTTGCTTTGGAACTGTTCCTCAGAGTCTTGTCAATATTCCACTGTTTCTGATGTGTTTTCCTTTCCTCTCCCAAGTTTAACACAGCTTTTTGAAAAAATTGACTGATGTAGCTGCTGCTGGTGGTGGTGCTTTTGTCTGCAGGTGAGGGCAGGTGATTTGGACCAAGGACAGAGTCCATTGTTAACACCCCAGCCTTTGCCAAGCCAAGAAAACCATTCACAATTGGGCTATCACTGCTGAGCAGTTTTCCTAGGTTTTGTTAAGCTACCACCTTAAGAAACCAAACAGATTTTCCTCCAGGAGGATACCAGCAGTGTCATGATGCCAATGTTTTCCAACCATTTTCTGTGTCTTTTAAGAGTTCCACAGTGCCCAGCAGGAATGAAATGACCTGTGATAATGGGATTTGAGAGCTCTGTGTTGTTCGTTGCCACATGAGTGTTCATGACAAGCTGGACACCCCACTCGTGGCTCTGTCGAGTTAAATTCATCCCAATTCTGTGCAAAGAGCAGGCACAGTGGGTAGGTGTGCATGCACGCACCCGGGGGCTGACTGCTCTGTGGGCAGATGGTTTTGCACTGTTGTAAATCTTCACTCTCCCAAGCTTAAAGGCTATTTCAAATCTATATCTTAAATGAAAATATATATCAAAAAATGAAATTGTCCAAAAATACATGTGCGTTAAATTTCATGCATATTATATATTATATATTTTGATTAATATAATAATAACATAAAATAACATAAAATAACATAAAATAACATAACGTAATGTAATATAATATAATATAATATAATATAATATAATATATACATGAGATAATTTTTGAAGCCATTGCTTGTGGGGGATATTAGATGATCTCCTAGTGTTTGTACATTTTAGTTTCTGCTACTGCTGATCCTAGCAGCAACTCCCTGTCAGTTCTTCCAGGTAACTTCACACAAAGGGATTCCATCATTTCAGTGCCTGTGAGAGCTTGGCACTGAAATGCCAAGTTGATTCCCAGCTCTCCAGCCTCCCTCTGGATTTTGGGGCATCTCGGCACTTGTGTCCATGGCCCTTCCTTCATCCCCAGCCTGCAGCAGTCACAGTCACTGCTGCCTCCCCCTTGCTGCAGCTCATTTGCCAAAGTGCTGCCAAAGGCAGCAGAGCTGGCTCAGGATCCCTGCTGGCTTCTGCTCTCTGGGATGAGCTTCAGGGGGACACTTGGAGCACTTTTCTAAAGAGCTGCCCGTGGGATGAGGGATTTGTCCTCCTGGGTGGCTCCTGCTTGGATTCTGTGCTCATGGAGCCCCGGAGTTTTCTCAGCAGCCTCTGCAGCGAGTTCTGAGCCAACGTGGGGCTCTGCTGCCAGCCCAAATCTGCGCTTCCCCTGCCCAGCCTGAGTGCAGGTGGGGCAGGTGCTGGGCATGGCCGGAGATTTGCATGGCCAAAATCCTCCAGCATTTACATCTGCCCATGGCTTTGGGTAGCACAAATCTACACTTACTTCCGTTGAAACATTGCATTTATTGCAGATAGTTACACCCGCACTACTAATGTACAAATACACAAACATTAACTTAAGTTTAAAAATGAAATTTATTTTAAATTGCAACACCTGTGCTACCAATATAGAAAAACAGAAATATCAATTTATGAATAAAATTTAATTTTTTCTGAGAATTGTGATATGTAAATACATACAGATATCAACTTCAGTGAAAAAAAATTATTGCAACCCTCTGCAACAACTCACTGTACACAAATATTGAAGTTACTGAATTGAAGTTTAACAATTAAATTCATTACTTATTACTACAAATGTACAGCCCATATACAAATACAGAAACAGCAATATCCCTCTGTAAAGGAACTCAGATCCAGAACTAAATAAATAGAATTTTAGAACTATACAACTCCATACATAATAAATAGAAGTAAATACATATATAGGCATAACAATATAGAGATGTAAACATGCATTACATATTTCATGACATATAACATGACAATATAATACAAACATAACAAACCTGTCTATAAATACATAAATATCAATGGACCAATAAAAAAATCCATACAACCCCAGCAATAGAAATGCACAGCTGCAGAGCTATACAAGTATGTAAACAGATGAATATATACGCATCAATATAACAATATACATACATAATATCCCCATACAAATATCAGTCAGTGTATGTAAATATCCCTATACTTGTAACTATCCAAATCCAACTACACATCCATAAACAGCGCTAGATCAGGAGGGATTGCAGCCACCGATGTTCCCAGGCCCTCGCTCGGTCTCCTCCTCCCGAGCAGAGCAGCTCTCCTGGGCAGGGACAGCAGATGGGACATCTGGCAAGCAAAGGGAACACTGAATGAGTGTGGGGACGTTTCCCTTGGCAGCAGCTGCGCTTCCATCAGGGAAGAGGAAATGTCAGAGCCTCCCCAGGAGGGTCAGAAGGAAAAGCAGCCGAGCGGGCCGGGCTGTGGTGAGCTGCTCACTTCTTTCTGGCATCCCAGTTGCTATGAGGGAACTCCCTCATGTCACGTTATTGAACCACCTCTGCACTTAGCAAGACTGTGGCCCCCAAATCAATCAGCATTTATGTCTCCAGCTGCTTGCACCAATGACAAGGAATGTCCTCTAACGGTGCTGGGGCACAAAGTTACCTTGCACAGGTCATCTGACAGGGCCTTGTTCTTTCTCTGCTTCCTGTGTTTCTCCTAACCTTCCACTTGGAACTTTTACAGCATTTCTTTTTCTTTCCCCTTGATCAGTGCTGAAATGCGTGTTTCTCTTCCAAGTTTCAGTTTGTTCAGTGATCCCGTCAAGCCTTTTCTCAGAAGCTTTTATCATGGAATTGAGAATTAATTTCAGCAATTTTGGTGATTTTCTGTGAGATTTATGCGAGTGTCCTGTTCATTGGGCACCATTTAGGACGGTACAAAAGAGAAAAAGGATGTTCTGTAGGTCAGTTCACTAGTGGAATATTCATGGATAGAGAGAGTGATTAGCTGAATTTTACATCTACTCCTAACCTGAAAGTGCAACAGGTCATTTGGGGAGAAATTAAAGCCTGATTTTTCCTTCTACCAGCCTGTATTCAAATGTAAAGTAAATAGAGCAGGGTGAGAATGTCAGTGTTCAGTTCCTGAAGTGCCTTATTAAGGTGTTCTTAAAGTAATGGAGATAAAATCTGGGTGGGCATTCCTAATTTCCAGCCACTCATTGTCAATTTCATTGACTCTGAAAACAGCAGAGATGTGCACATCATACCTGATCAATCCATTTGGGGATGGTTTAGGTTCAGATTCTCTGAGGCTTTAGATTTTTAGATCGCTAGACAATGCTTCCAGGAATCTAAATAGCTTTCAGAAATTAAACTTTTCTCCTTTTTTCCTCAGTCTTTGCACTCATGTGCACCAGAGACCTTCAGTGAATGGATTCCACTCTAATCCATCTCCAAGCTGAATCTCCCAGCTGTGCTCACATTGGTGGTTCGTGTGTCTCTTCTGCACAGTGCAATTTTAAAATCTTCGTTCTTATTATCTCTGCCCTTCCTTTTCTGTTTTAGCTTGCAAATGCATGCAGATGTATCAGAAATGATACACCTAATTTCTGACGCATCAGTTCCTGTCTAGCAATTTCATTTTATCCTGTTCTGATGTTATGCTAGCCTTCTATGTTTTATTCTAAGTGGACTCCTGTTTTCTTGCATGTGGAAGTTTTACAATGCAATGCTCTCATTCACCTGCTTTCATGAAACCCTTCATTAACAATAGCACAAGTAACTGTGTGATTCCCTTCTGCTTTGTAGATTTGGGAAACTCAAGTCCTGCTCGGCTACAGCAAAACATACATGGTGCTTGGTAATTCCCCTAAGAGCTTAAGCTAATGGTAAACAACTGCAGCTTATTAATTTCACAGAAATTGGGAGAAAAGACATTGCAAATATTGAGGAATGTATGCAATATTGATGGGCATCCCTCAGTTATCCGGACAGACTGATGTCACTGGCAAAATTCCCTCTTTTCCAAAGGTTTTCATTTGCTTTGGCTGTGCCTCGTATGGCTGCAGGTCCCATTTCCCTTGATGTAAGGAAGTATCTTGGCAGTTACTCTTGGTGTTATATCTTGCTAATTCTACACTTGGGGGAATTACTCAGTTCTGCAGTCCGTATTACATGCCCTGTTCTAAAAGACTTTTATACTGTTTTCCCTCTCTCTGTGTTTTCACATGTGTTCAACAAGGTTTTCTTTCTAAGAATATTAATCACAATATCCCAAAGGATTAAAAAATGCTTAGGTTTTTTTCCCTAAGTATTTACTGAAGAAAAATAATAATAATAAAAAAACTATATGCATGCTGGATGTAAAATAAAACAGAAATAAACTTGAGAGTTCTCCCAAAAACCTTAAGGAAAAAACCCCATGTATTCTATAAAACCCAGAGTATTCATCTACAGCATACAAAAAATGGGCATAGTCTAGAAGAGAAAATTTGTGCAATGGTTCTGCACTTGATTATATGCTTTCAAGATTTTTGCCCTTCGGGGGCAGTGCCATTCTCTGAACTGTAATGCTCCGAGCATGTTCTGCTCACCATGGCAGCTTTCTGCTCTCCCCTGATACAGATCATCCTCCCAGCAAAGGGGGAGTGCAGCCACCACAACTCGCAGCACCTTCTCACACAGCAAGAACCTGAAGGAGAGAGATGGCTTTCACCAGCTGCTGCGGGTTCTAATAGTGCCACCTCTCGGCTCCTGAAAGCCTGAATTTCTGTGTTGCAGTGTGTTAGTTTATTGAGTCAAATGTCCTGTTATATAGTGGTATGTTCAAGTGTTCCCCAAGTTATTAGAGTTAGCTTCTCCCCTGTGTTATGCCCTCCTACGCAACTGTCCCTCGAGGAATCCCCTCCCTCTTCAGCAGATTTTTCCCTTTCTGTCAAGACAACCCGGCCCCTTTGCCCCATCCATCAGCCAAAACCCTACCCTTTGTTCCAGAAAGTTCCCTGTCCCTCACCCTAAGATCCAATCCCTATCCCAACGCTCTCTCTTTCCCTTGTTCTGATTTGTTGTAGACCTCAAAACCACACCCCAAGAGTCGTTTATTGGTTACTATATGGTGTCCACCCCGTTTTGAAAGATTTTAAAAACCAGTGCACAGGGGTGCTGGGGCTTCTCTGAACATCTGTTCCTTTGGGAGTTTTCGCCTGCAGAACCTTAGTCCTGCCTCTCCTGATGAATTTGCTGCACTTTACACCGCAGAAGAGCCTCCTGTGCTTCCTCCACTTGGTCCTCCAGAGGTCTCTACTGCTCGGCATTTGGCCTAGAGGTTCTGGCTCAGGCAAAACCCTAACCTAGCCAGATCCCCACTCTTGCCATTGTCCCTGGAGCATCACAGAGCTAGCCAGGGCTGCGGAGGGCAGTGACAGTGACCCATGCCCTGGCATGTCACAGCCCCCAGAGCCACACCTGCCAGGCCACAAGCCCCAGCCCTGGTCCCCACTGCCGGCCTCAGGGGCTCCTGCGCATCCTCATCCTGAGTGCAAAGGCAGCCTCAGGAGCCCCCCAGGCCGCTCTAGATCCAGGCTGCAGACACCCTAAAGCCATCACTGAAAGGGACGTGGATGGGGACTGCAGCTGGATCTTGCAGTGCTCACCAGCCCTGACTACTCTCTAAGTGAACGCAAACCTCATTGGCAGCACCTTGAGCACATTGACCCTGCTCGCCCCTCCTGGAACGTGGTGTTCCCACATCCTACACCAGCCCTTTGCAGGGAGTGACCAGCTCCCAGCTGCTCTGCTACCGTGGCCTTACTTTCTGTTTGCCGGCAATGAACTTAACGGATACACTCCTGAGAAACCTAGCACAACATTTGCTTCTCAGGAGGTCTTCGGCAAAAAAACTCCACTAATCCCTAGTTTTTGCACAGAGAAGGAGGTCCTGACAAAGCATGAGGCGCAGGCAGGGCTCTGGCATATGAATTCCTGAGCCGCAGGATTCCACCCATTGTTGTTCCTAGCTACTTTGCTGATATTTTAGAGCCAGTTCTGGACAAGGGCTGCTGCTGACAGGATAGGAAAATATGGAGAAAAAAAGGTGCAGGAGACAACAAAAAAAAAAAAAAAGGGGGGGAAAATCCTTAGAAATACAGAGCACAACATAAATCCTTGGAGATGGTTCAATAGCAAATGCCACCAGCAGTGAGCAGAGCCCGAGGTTGCTAACTGCCAGCCCAGGGGCTCCTCAGTCCCCTGCTGGTTTGTGTCTGATGCAGCCCTGCCTGGAAAGGGCTCCAGGCTCTGGTGTTCCCAGCTTGCTCCAGGCTACATTCTTAGCAGCACTGAAAGAAGAGGGGAAACAAAGAGCCATTTTCTGTCCTGCCTGCAAACTCTTCTTCTCCAGTGCCACTGCCAGAGATCATCCCTCTGTCAGCTTGGCACTGTGCCTGCTGCATCCTTGTCCCTGTCCCTTGCATCAGCTCCTGCACATCATCAGCACTCGCTGTCCCACATCATGAACAGAGAGAGCTGTGTCAGAAGAGCAAGGAGTGCATTTTCTTGGCCTTTCTAACAGACACAAGAAGCATGAGTCCAAATAACTTTGTTGTTTGTTCCTGCCCTCCTTTTCGATAACTCTTTTCTGCTTTAATGCAAAAGCCTCTTTTCCTACATGAATGGAATGATCTGGAATTGGCAGTTGCTTCAGGCTGTCAGGCACCATGGGAGTTTTCTCTTGTCTCTGATGAGGATTTGGTGAATTTTCCATTGGTCACTTGGTGGTGTCACCATGGGCTGAGCTCAGCGGCCGACTCTGCTGTCCCCAGGGGATGCATTGGGACGCCAAGCCCCTCATGGCTGGGATTCGGGGGAGGGCGGGTTCGGAGCGCCCAGGGCCTGGGCCCGTGAGGAGGTGCTGCTGGCGCTGGCTGTGCTCAGCCCACCGTGCCGAGCAGCCGCGGCCATGGAGACACAGGCGGGAGCTGTGGCCGAGGCCGGCAGGCGGCCCGGGCCGGCTCGCAGCTGCGAGGACGCCGGCAGCCTGTGCCCCAAGGCCGAGGCCGTGGCGGGCGGTTTGCGGGCAGGGCTTTTCCAAGCCGGCCGCAATGTGCTGCCTCCCGTGTGGGCCCGGCTGCGGCAGAGGCAGGCGGGAGCGCGGCGGGGCCGGCAGCGGCGGGCAGAGGCCGCAGAGAGCAGCAGCCCGGCCGGGCCCGCTGCGGAGCGGCACGGAGCTGCCGGGCAGCCCTCGGCCGTGTCTGTGCGCACAGGGCAGGAGCAGAGCCCGCAGCAGAGGCAGGAGCCGCGGCAGGAGCCGGCCATAGTGGCAGCTCGCCGTGCCCGGGGCCGCAGCCGCAGCTCTCCCCTGCCGGCCACAGCAGCAGCCGCTCACCTCCAAGGCTCCGGCGCTTCCCGAAGACGAGGGGCCCGGCCCCCAGCACGCCCTGGAGCCCCGCAGCCAGAGGAGCCGCTGGCGCCGCAAAGGGCAGCGCAGAGGGCGCAGGGTGAGGAGGAGGACATGAGGCTCGCTCTGGGCCGGGCTGTGGCGGCTCTGCCCTGTCAGCCTTCGCCTTGAGCCCTTTGCTTCTTTTCCATGAGACTTGATCCCCGTCTATGGCCAAGGGCCCCCGCAGCCCTTTGCAGGGCTGCAGGAAAAGCTGCCTCAGTCACAGAATCACAGAATCCCTGGCTTGGAAGACAGACACTTTCAAGATGATCGAGTTCAATCTGTGGCCTAATACCTCAACTAAAGCACGGCACCGAGTGCCACATCCAGTCTTCTTTCAAAGGCTTGCAGGGATGGTGAGTCCACCAGCTCCCTGCAAGGGTCTGTCCCAGGAAGAACCAAGATAACACTGGGGCCTTCTACCCCCTGGCGCATGGAGCTCTGGAAGTTTTTTTTTCTGCTTAGGCAAAGGCCATGGAAAAGGCCTGGGAAAAGTAGTCACAAATCGAGTAGCCTACAGAGCTCTAAACTGATGTGCAAGGAATACAGAAAAGACAGAAAAGAAAAAAGGCAAAACCCAAATGGCATCAGCAAAGTCTTGGGCATGAAGACGTAGCTGCAAAGGGTCTTCTCAGCCCTATTTCTTTGTATTTCTGGGAACCAGAGGAATCCTGCTTGAGCCTCTGGGGAGATGGGTTTGGGAGGTAAAAGTTCATGTCTTTTTTCTCCTTGGGGCAGCTCCTGTTCCTAGCAACAGCTGAGCCTCTCTCCAGCCTGATGCCTGTTCTGATTGTTGCAGCAAAACAACTGATGGCAGACAGAAGACACTGACACTTGCAGAGACGTGACTTTTTCCAGTGCCAGCTGGGAGTGGGAGTCAGAAGAAAAACTCCCGAAAGCACAACTCCATTGGAAGATTGCCTTCCTTTTCATTGCGTAAAGAAGCTCTAGATTCACTTGTGAATTGTCAGTTGTTTGTTAAGGATGGGAAGTTTTCTTTCCTGATTTTTTTCCTGTGGTTTGGAAGTGGATGAGGCTCTCGTTCATTCACAAACTCCAGACCAAAGTGCCTTTGGAAGATGGCCCATGTGGCAGTTTTTGCCCAGGCCTGGTATTTGTGGATAGAAGAAAGCAAGGGCAATGGTATTTGCAGCCAAAACCCAGCAAAGCTCGGCTCAGCCAAAACATCCTGGGGAGAGAGAGGCCTCCAGCTGTTCCTAGAAATCAGCAAGTTCCAGCCAAATGGTTGTGTAGCACTAAGTGCAATCTCTTTTCCTGGATCAGAGCTTTGCTCAGCTGAAGAAGCAGAAAGATCAGCAAGGAGCTCCCAAAGGCCCATCACATCTTTTTCATTTTGCTCATCTTGTGTAAGTTTGCAACTGAATGTGTGTTTGCAGTTGAGCTAATGAGAGAAAAAAAAGTAAATAGAGGCTTTACGGTGGGGCCATGACATTGCACAAGAGGAATCACTGGTGTGCATTTCATTGGAGCTCTCTCAATCCTATAAAAGTATTGTAGCCCTGATTTAAAATAGGCTGATATGAACCAATTTGGAGAGACAGAGACTAAAATGGCTTATGGGTTTTTTTTTTTAAGAGTGAGAAAAACTACCCAAAAGGTGTTGTTTTGTGGCATTTTAAAATATACTACCTCAAAATCACCAACTGCAATAAATCAAGAGTTTAAAATGGAGTGTTTAAGTATATGAATAATTAAAACCACAAAAATGTGAAGATATGAATGCATGTTTTCATAAAAATCATGAAATTATAGACCAAAAAATACATGCCCTGAACTACAATGCAAAGGCAGGTAGAACTGTACTTGAATGATCTCTTTTTAGATTGCTGGAGTTTTTTCCTTGTGAAGAGGAGCTAGGGTATTGCTGAAGAAAAGTGGCACCAGCAGGACGGTGCAGCGTGCTGTGCTCCGTGCAGAGGCTGCCAGGGGCTGTCCGAAGAGCGCCCTGCTGCAGCCAGAGCCCTCCTGGCCTGGGGTCCGGGAGCAAAGGGCCAGGGCAGCCACCTCCTCCTCGTCCTGACCCTGACACCGCTCCCTGCTGCTGCTGCTGCTGCTGCTGCTGCTGAGGGAAAGAGAAGACTCTCCTAAGGCCCCGTGAACGAATGCACTTACACAGCCCTGGGGATGCCAGTGAAGGAAACCGTGTGTCACATAAAGCATGTGTGACCAGAGTCACAAAACACCACCTAAACATGGAATTGTTGCACCTCTCTAGGAGAGGCAGAAATTTAAAGAATTAACTGGGGACTTGAGGGCAGAAGAGGCTGGAGGAGGCAAACAACTCTGAGGGGAAAAAAACGACCATATCTGGAGGGGGAAACATCTCCGCCTTCTCAGAACTGGTCGAGGGAACATGTGGGATCTCAGTCTCTCAGAACTGGGAGGCTCGGGAGTCCTGGAATGTTGCCAGAAATGTCTGGTGGCTGGACTTTGATCCCACATGGGAGATGACATCAGTATGAGGACGGGAGGATTTCACTGGGGTGAATGGTGAAGGGACAAGTTAATTGGAGTGTGAGATACAGGGTTTAAGATCCCTGTACAGGGGGGTCTAGAGAGGCAAGATGGAGGTACTGGGGCGTGCCCTTCTCCTTCTTCTTCTTCCTCTAGGCCTCCATCTTCTGTGGTGATGTTGGCACTCCGGGATTGGACCTTACTAGGGGAACACTGGTTAATATGGGTAGAGGGTATTGGAGAAAAATGATAAATATTGTATACGTAACTCCGGGTATAAAGATAGGTGACCGCCCCAGGGGCTTTCAGTGTGTGCCCATGGCTGACTGCTGAGCAGAACTCTGTCAGGCCAAGAGAAAATCTTTTAGATAAGCAATTAATAAACACCGAGACCGAGAACAAATCTGAAGCTTCCTCTCGTCCTTTCAAACCCGGGGGCCCAAGGCCATCTTTGGGCTTTTTCCCAGACCATCTAAACAGCCCAGAAATCCAACAACTGGCGTCCGCTGTGCGGGCTATCTCCCACCAAACCTTTCGGGGGGGGGGGAAGCCCTGAAGAGCTGAAGAGCCAAGAGAACAGCACTGATAACTCCAGAGGAGAGAAGCCTGAAGAAAGAAAGAAGAAAAAGAAAAAACCGGCCGGGAGAAGCTGCAAAAATCAGCAGTCACTGAGAAATCCCATCTCTCAGCTTCTGCTGAAGACAGTTCGTAGCAGAGCGGCCTGGACTGGGACCAGAAAGGCGCCTCTGATCCATCTCTTGTGATCTGCTGGGCGGAGAACAGGAGCCTCCAGACCACTCTGACGACAGATTCGGTAAGAAGGCCAAAATAAAATCATGGGAGCCACACTCTCCCAAGAACAACGGGAAATCTTATCCACCTCACAAAATGTAGCAGAACTATATACAGAAGGGATCCCAAAGAAAGAATTAAAACAGCTGTTATTATGGGCAAGGCTCAATTATCCACTTGCGGAGACATGTTTGCTGTTCGAAGTGGGGTTTTGGCAAGAAATTAATGGGCATTTATATATTTTAGCAACAAAAAAAGATGAGACAGCGTTAAAGCTACTCTCGCCAGCAAGAATCATGTTACAAGGTATTTCAGTGCAGTCTAAAAGACTGGAAAAGCAGCGAGAAGCTGTGGTACCCTCAGAGAAGGGGGCGGAGCGGCAGAGCTCCGGGAAAAAAATTACTCTGGCTTTGAAAGGCCAGGGGGAAAGGGCTCTCGAAAAAAGAGAGCAGGAAAAAATATTAAAACCCCCGATCAAAAAATGCAACAAACCCCAAGGGCGTCATGAAACTCCAGAGAGTGTGGAGGAGTCAGGAGCAGAAGGGGGGGAGCAGGAAGATAAGGGATCGGGGGGGGGGGCCTGCTCGCGGCGAAAGCGGCGACGCAGCGGCGGACGCGAGCAGCGCGGGTGAGGATGAGGAGACGCGCGCGGAGGGCGAAACTCGCAAAAACCGGGGTATAGACTCACACGCGGGCGCGGGGGCGGCGAGACGCAGGAGGCGCGCGGTTGTGACGTCAGACCCGGTGCGACGGTCGGCTCGAATCGCGGGTAGAGCCGGGGTGCCGGCGGGAGAGGCGAACACAACGTCAGAGGAGGAGGGGTCGGATTCTGGGACAGACCGAGGGGCTGGAACCTCGGAGGTGAAACAGGGGGGAGATGATGACGTCACCTTGGGGGACACCGGAAGTAGCTCAGAGAGTACGCACGCGCAGAGAGTAAGACGCGCGCGGACCCGAGACCGGTCCCCCGTGACGTCGCGGGTGAGGAGGGGCCGTGTTAGGGATTCTACGTCCCGGGGCTCCACACCATCTCCAGATCTGGCGCCTTTGGTCCAGAGCCTCGGTGTCCCAGTCCCTTCCCTTCATGGGAGACGCCGAGCCGGAAGAGGAAGTGGGGCAGTCGAGATCGCTCCGTCATCCGAGCCAGGGAGGCCGGTGACAGCGCCACCTAGTGGCAGGAGGGCAGAAGTGCACGACATGCCGAGTCGGCTCGGCGGAGCCACAGCGCCATCTCATGGCGAGACTGCAACAATGCAGCAATTTTTTCCAACAATATATAAAAAGAAAAGCACCTCGAAGAAGACAATGTTAACACGACAAAGGGATTATCCATCTGATCCACCGATCGTGAGACATTTTCTAAACAACACACAGGCAAAGCTAAAGGGAGATCCTTTGGTTTTGGTCAGAAACCCAGAAACAGGTCAAATAGAGGGTCCTTTCAGACTAATCACTTGGGGAAAGGGTTTCGCTTGTATCTCCACAGATCGAGGTCTGAAGTGGGTGTCGGTGCGGCATGTGAAGCCATTCCGAACATGAGAGCACGAGAACGCTGATCCAAGAAGCAAAGAGACAAGTACTCAGACAGACGTCGAGACTCAGACTGCGAAAAACGACCCAGAAGAGAAATAAAAAGAACCTAAGGACTCTGGGGGGTTTTCACACAAAAGCAAAGTAATGGGTTTCATGATGCTTATGTGCATCGTTCTTTCATTCATTGCAGTAAGCAGTGGGGGAGATTTACCTGTTAGTCAACCAAGGCAAAATGTATGGGAGGCTTTAGCTCGGGCAGCGAATTTAGATAGTATCTGCCTGACACATTCAAGACCAGGTAAACCGTTTTCAGCATGCATGGTTGGATTGCCAGTGGACCAATGGCCAGTTCCAGGGCACTCTGCAATTAACATTTCGCAGGTCATTAAAAATCCTATAAAAGAGTGGTGTGCTTGGACACACCTGCTTCCTGTGGCTTCTACAGAACCTCAGGAATTGGAGATTTTTGGGTCCATGACAATGAGACTCTGCATGCAGTTTGAGGCTCCAAAAGACACAAAGGCGAAAACTATTGATTTAACTCCCACTCATGAATTTTATAAGAATGCCTCAGCTTGGTGTAAATATACAAAGAGAACTACCAAAGGATCGATCCAAGTTCCGGTGCAATTGCCGCGGGGTCTGTTCTTAATTTGTGGGGACAGAATTTGGCACGGCATTCCTGCTAATGCCACGGGAGGTCCATGCAGCATTGGGGAAATTTCAATGCTATCGCCTGATTTGAACATGTTAAGAGAGGGAAGGCACAGAGAAAAAAGATCAATACAGCAATATGCGGCAGATTGCAATGATGAAATGTTTTCTTGGGACAAGAAAACGAGTATTGCTACAGCAATCTTCTCACCTCAGACAGCATCGGGGGTGGCCTTGACTCAGATCGACCGCATGGGTTGTTGGTTGAGCAAACATGCGCGGTCTGTGTCTGTCACATTGGATGACATGTTAAAAGACGTCAGTAGTGTGAGACAGGCGACTCTTCAAAATAGAGCAGCAATTGATTATCTATTGCTCGCTCATGGACATGGGTGTGAAGAGTTCGAGGGGATGTGCTGCATGAATCTCTCAGATCATTCAAAGTCAATTCATGAAAATATCAAAAATATAAAGGACAGCATAAATAAGCTTGGTGAGATCACAGGATCATGGATCGATCAATTGGCAGAATTCTTTGACATCTCTCCCATTTGGAGAGGAATCTTAAAAATAGGGTTTTATGTTTTAATAGTTCTCCTAGTCCTCATACTTGTTGTCCCATGCATATTTGCATGTTTAAAACATGCAATGAATCGGATGGCGAAAAAGATCTTTTTGGTGCAAACAGAAGGGGGAGATGTGGGATCTCAGTCTCTCAGAACTGGGGTGCAGGGTGAACAAGACCCCCCCTGGGGGGCTCGGGAGTCCTGGAATGTTGCCAGAAATGTCTGGTGGCTGGACTTTGATCCCACATGGGAGATGACATCAGTATGAGGACGGGAGGATTTCACTGGGGTGAATGGTGAAGGGACAAGTTAATTGGAGTGTGAGATACAGGGTTTAAGATCCCTGTACAGGGGGGTCTAGAGAGGCAAGATGGAGGGATTGGGGCGTGCCCTTCTCCTTCTTCTTCTTCCTCTAGGCCTCCATCTTCTGTGGTGATGTTGGCACCCCGGGGTTGGACCTTACTAGGGGAACACTGGTTCATATGGGTAGAGGGTATTGGAGAAAAATGATAAATATTGTATACGTAACTCCGGGTATAAAGATAGGTGACCGCCCCAGGGGCTTTCAGTGTGTGCCCATGGCTGACTGCTGAGCAGAACTCTGTCAGGCCAAGAGAAAATCTTTTAGATAAGCAATTAATAAACACCGAGACCGAGAACAAATCTGAAGCTTCCTCTCGTCCTTTCGAACCCAGGGGCCCAAGGCCATCTTTGGGCTTTTTCCCAGACCATCTAAACAGCCCAGAAATCCAACAGGAACATGTCTCTAATTCTCTCCAGAAAGGGATACTTTAGGTGAGCTCTGCACCTCCAACTGCCTTGGACCAGAGCCAGAGCCGGGAAGATTCAGTTATGTAAATGTTACGTAGATGGATGGATGGATGGATGGATGGATGGATGGATGGATAGATAGACAGATAGATAGACAGACAGACAGACAGATCTCATTACTGAAATCTCTCTTTACTGTCCTCTCTGTTGCTACACACATCAGAACTTGGTATCCAGTTGCCCTGCTCAACTACAATCCCGAGATTGCTCTCCTGTTGCTTCAGTAACCCACACTCTTGGGGAATCTGGAGCATGTAGGTCATTATGGAATGCAATCAGACACTGAGCATTTCTGGGAACTGCACTCTTTGTGCATCTGTGCTCGGGCAAGTTCTTCTCTTGGACTCGACCACACTGATGGGGCTAAAGTGGCTGGAATCAGAAATGCAGCCCAGCCCCTCCCAGCTCCTGTGATCTCTGAGCACCAGCTGGAATGCAATTGATTTCCTGCTCAGTTCCCAAACACAACACACACTGATTCCCTGGGCTGCCAAAAGACATGGGAGCCATTAACCTGAAAGTGATGTGTTTCTGCCAGTGCTGGAAAAGGGCAGGAAAGATGGAGAAAAAGCTCCCTGGCTCCCTGGAGAAGGAGAAATTACACAAGGCTTCTCCTTCTAGCAAACAAACAAACAAATAAACAAAAAAAAAAAGAAAGTGTTACCCACTCCAGTGTCTAAAGCACTTGGATGCAGTGAAGGGATGTTTGGCAGGGAAACAGCCCTTGTGCTGAGCACTGGCTCTATGGATCTAAGGCAGGGATCTATGGAAGTCTGCCTGAAGGTCCCTCATGAGCCCCCATTGTCCAGGCTAAAGCTCCCTCAGCACCTCCTCACTGGCCTTGTGCTGCCCCCCCTTGCCCAGCTCCCCTGTCCTTCTGTGCACACGCTGCAGCCCCTCCATGACTTTCTGCTTCCCAGGGCCCACAGCTGCACACAGCACTCCAGCTGTGGCCGCAGCGCTGCCCAGCACAGGCCACGCTCACTGCCCTGCTCCTGCTGCCCCACTGCTGCTGGCACAGCCACCGTGCCCTTGGCCTTCTTGGCCCCCTGGCCCCACGCTGCCTCATCTTCAGCTGCTCACGGCCACCAGCCCGGCGTCCTTTTGGCCCACGCAGCTCCCCAGCCACAAAGGTGCCCATTGCACTTCAGATACAGCAGGCACCATTGCAAGATGGCCTTCCTGTTCTATAACCACATCTTCTAAGTAGATATCATAAAGTTTGATAGGAATAGAATTCTAGGGACTCTGACTAAATTATAATGGTCTTATTCAACTGTACAGGAAATTGCTCCTATGTAAATATTCCACCCTATCTGCCGTCAGCAAGCAAGGTTCTCTCTTCAAAACTAGGTTTGTAGTTCTTCAAAGCTCTGATATAGAAATTTAAAATATCCATTTCGCACTTTGTTTTTTTTCTTCAGGCATGAAAGTGGTTTTTCTTTTGGCCTTCCTTGCTGGCCCTCTACACTCCACTGCTACTGGCCAAGCTCTCAGCTTCCTCTACAATTCTTAAACACCAGGAACATGAAATGTTCCTTTCTCACTCACCTCAGGATCTTCAGCACTGCTAAATACATGCTTCAGGTGTCCTGTAGTGGGAAGGGAAAATAAACCAGATGCTGTCAGAAAACTGCCTGGGCTGCTGAATCCCACAGAACAAGTCAACCCCAACAGAGATGATTTCCTGTTTCACAACATCCCTCCCGGAGACACATTTCATTCACACAGCCAGCAAGAGATCAGGACAATATTCTTGGCTGTGCCCACACTGCAGCCAGTTTAGCCAGTAAATGAATTCAAATATGATCAAGAAAATGCAAAGTGTTTTTCTTTAACACTCAATGCTCCTGTTCTACCAAACACATAAGACAGCTTCTGAAATTTTCTCATTCAGGTACTCTTTTTTTTTATCACTCAGTGTCATGCACTCGTTCTGATTAACTTGCAGGAAACAGTTGCCCAGAAAAGCTTCCCCACAGTCCCCCTGCAGATGATGCAGTTCTATTGCCGAAGAGCACAGCAGCACTTCCTTTCAAAGGGAACAACTATTTTAGCACTCAGTAAAAGGTCAAGTTAGTAAAATCCTTTCATGACAAAATTTAAAAAGAAAGAAGCTTTCTCTGAATTCTGGGAACAACTGCAGAGTTTTTGGAAGGCTTTAAAGAAGGTCTGCCAGTCTACATTTTCAAAGGTGTCTTGCTTGTCCCAGCAAACTGAGGAAATGACAGACTCTGATGCCACAGACTCTCCTGTGGAGGGAACAGAACCCTGCAGGTTCCCCTGTAAATGCTGCTCCTGTGGCTACAGACACCCCCTTTTTAGCTGAACCTCTTGACAGGAGCTTTACCAAACCACTGGCATCCTAATGCTCTTTCTCCTACAAAATCAGAAACTCAGCCACCAAGAAAGAGCAGGAAGACATACAAAAGCCAGGTTAGGATACACCCTAACCTAAGCAGAAGGGAAGCCTCTACTTACGTGCAAAATTTGTAAAATAAGAAATGGAATAGGCAATGCCATATGCAGCAAAAGCTGCAGTGGCCAGATGGTTAATTATTGGCATTTCTGCAATTTTTCTAAAAGCTTAAAAAACAAGCGTCTTGTCAGTGGGCAGCTGCCTACTGACAGATGCTTTGACCAGGAAGGTTCTCCTGATCTGAGCAAGGCCTAGGGCTGCTCTGACACTTAGGCCTTCCGTGCACCAAGGCAACCTTCTGATGCCACTATGACGACGTGGCAACCATGCCCTGACATCACAAAGGGACAGCTCTGTGTTGGTCTGTGAGTTTATGCACAGCAAAACCCACCTTCCCTACAGCAAACACAAAAGAGCCTGGGAAGTTCTTCTCTGTCACAAAGCAGCAAAAATTCCCCTCATGGGCCAAACCCTGTTGTTCAGGGATCCAAGAGGAACTCCAGGAGTGCCCCAAGCACCTACACCCTGTACGCCAGTTGAGCACTCAGATGGGACACAAGCAAAGGAAACCAGACCAAGACAATGGCCCACAGCATTGCACGTGTGAGAAATGACTCTCACTTTTAAAATTTTAAAGGTTTAATAAACCTTAACAAAGGACTGACTAAGGAAAAGTTGCAGCATTGGGAGTCTCTGTGACTAGCAGCCACGTGCTCATCTACAAAAAGGATGCTCTGCCTTTTATACCCTTAGCCCCTCCAAAAGTTTTGTCAGTCAACTCTTTCTCTGCTGTCTACTGGTGGAGATTACTTTCTTGCATCCTGACTGGAGGTCAGGTGTTGTTACACCCTGCCTGCTGGTCACAAGCCAGCCCTCCCCAAATGCCCTGACTACCAAGGCTGTTACAAGGGGGAGGGGAAAGAGGACTATGGGAGGATATATCACAATACCATCACTACACATTTGAACATCCACATAACATCTGCTTCTTAATTGTCAGAGCCAACCATTGCATTACTCACCCAGATCACACAGAACCAGGAGAGAAGCCACTGTTGGCATCACAGCTGAAATGCTTCCTAACAAAACTCCCCACATATTTACACCTTTATTGGACATGCCCAGGGCTCCGGTGTGTGTACATCTCTGCCTTTCTTCCCCTTTGGCAGCAGTCGAACTGGCAGCATCTGCCCGCCAGCAGCAGCTGCTCCAAGCTGGGAACGCCACTGGCGGTGCTGATTTCCAGAGGCTTCTGTGTGCCAGGGGAAGCCAAGGCAGGAGCGGGTTGAACGGTGCTGGCGCTGCTGCTGCTCTGTGCCAGAGAGCCCTGGCTGGGCAGGGCACGGTGCCCACTGCGCTGCGGGCTCCTTCTCCTGCCACAGCTGGGCACACCTGGCAACAAGGCATGACAACTTGTGGGCAAGCCAAGGGGTTTCTGGGGCTGCACTGCTCTGCACACACCCAGCACACCTGCAGCACAGAATTTTAACCCTCAAACAGCTAAACCAAAGGGAAACAGCTGGAAAGATTTCATTTTGACCATTCTTACCTGCTCAACAGAAGTCTTCAAAATGAACGTTACCAAGCAGGGCCCAATCCCTGCTGCCAGGTCAGGGTTAGAAAAGAGGCAATCCTTGATCTCAGCACTGGGTGTGTGGGGAGTCACTTCCCCAACACGTGCACACCCAGCAATCTCAGTTACTAGTTTGTATCCATGGATCTAAGACATATTCAATACTTTGCTGAAACTCACAGGCTAAATATTCCCCCAAATTATTTGATTTACTGATTGATACTTATTGACTTATTGATACTTAAATCACTTCTCCGAATTTACTGACATGAGAATAGGAGTGTCCTTTAGTCCCTGCCAGTCTTTGACACAGGTTCGGGAGGAGACCCATGCACAAAATAACCCAGGACAAAACTGGGATTGCAAAGCAAATTCATTCTATTTGTTGCAGTAGCAAATCATACATACCAAGCCCTGGATTCCTAAAAATGTGCTGAGCAGGAGAAGGAGATGGAGCGTGGTGCTCGGCAGCTGGGGCAGTTAGGCAGTGCACTTTCAGGACATCCCCTGGATCAAAACGCTGTGCATCATATCCTTCTCACCCTTCCAGCTCAGAACCAGGCCTTGTATCTCCTGCTAAGGATGTGGAATTTTCCCAGTTACAGCACCAGCTCACACATGGCTGGCGTGTGAGATGATGGCTCAGGATTACTCCATGACTCCCTGCCACCAAGGGCTCCATTATGCACAGCTCCCTTTTCAAAGCTTGACTGCCCACCGATTGACCTATACATTGTTTCTCTTTGAAAGGTCAAGGTCCCACTTGTAAAACAAGACACTTTCCTTCACTGTCTTGTCAACCTGCTCAAACATGGATCAAATACAGCTGGGCCTGGGACACGACTCTGGTTCCTGACACAGTTGTTTGGGAAATATTCCCAATGATCAAATTCTCCTTTGGCGGTCAAGAGCCTCCTAAAAACACTTTCTTCCCTTTGAATGCATTCCAGCTACTTTCTTAGCAGGAGCACTCTCCTTATTCTCAAGGCTAAGATAGCCACTTGCACACAGTAAGCACTGCAGAGGGGGAATACATGGTTCAGCACTCCTGTTAAAGCTAAAGGAATTCACAAGACTAAGCCCTATTTGTTACACGCCTCTCCTTCCTATTCTGGGAATCAAACACAAGCGTTTCATCAATACACCCTGCAAGTGCTCTTGCTGAGTGAAGCCACATTGCTGTGTCAATAAAGCAGCCGGGACTCAGTTTCTTCATGCAGGGAAAGCCAATTCTTTATTCACATAACTCATTTTTATACTGTTTTCACAGACCTCGTGTTCAACTGGCTGGTAGTTTTCTTTCCAAACAATTCATTGCTTAGAAGGTGTTTTGGTGTGTACATGCTAAGACTCACTCTTACTCAGGTGATTACATTTTTCCTTTATGGACGCTCATGGGAGAGATTTCTTGTTTATTACAGATGCAAACAGTTTTCTTAGCACAATAGCTTGTTGTGCTAACTGCACTTATTCTTATGACTTTTCCCATAGGAAGTTAGCTGGCTGCACCTAGAAGACGTAACAGGCCAGCTGGGAATTTAGCGCAGAGCAAGGCCTGATTTTAAAAGACCTTTCTTTCCTAGTCTCCCTACCTGTGTGCAACACATTGTGATTTTCTTTCAGAAATTATCGAAGAAAACACAGATTGCCTACTGAGATTATGCTGCTCTCTTCCAAATCAGCTCACTCCTCAAGCAAAACCCTCAGACATATCCCCGACTCCCTCTCTCCCAGAAGCTCAGGCTGCTCCGACCTCTGCCGGGGCTCTGCTGGGGCTCCAGCCCGGGCAAGGCCGGGCCCGCTCTCACCTCACAGGCGCTGACAGCTCTGCACCACAGGAGACCTTCTCAAGCACCCTCTCTGATCTTTCTGCTTTCTCACTTGAGCAAGGCTCTCCTCCAGCCAAAGAGATTATTGCATTTAGGGATCCAAATCCAAGTGGCAGGAACCCCAATGCTCTCCAGTCACAGCTGAAGGCCTGAACCTGCACAGGATGTCTTGGCTGCCCCACTCCTCCTTTGGTTTTTCCCGCAATGCCATTGTCCTTTCTGCCTCAACTAGAAATACCACAGCTGTGCCAAAACCAGCCAGTGGGTGGTATTCCAAAGGCAGTGTGATCTGGAAAGGATGAATGAAAAAGAGCCTTCCTCACTTGTGAAACCATACAAAAGAAGCCATAGGTGGGACTTAGGACGAATAAAAAACAACTGGTAATTCAGAAGGAAATGTTGAATTTTCTGAAGGGGTCAGAAGGAGGAGAATCTTCCAAATGAGTTGATGTTTCAGAAACTTCATTTAATTACAACCCTAATCTATAATCTTATGGTACAAAACTCTTCCAGCAACCCTACTCTACAATCCTACTCTAAATTGGTAACAGAGATAACATCTTGACATGATTGTTATGTTCTCGTCTCCTAGGGTTAGGGTTAGGCTTTGGGTTTGGGTTAGTATTTAAGGTTAGGGTTTAGGGTTAGGGTTCTTCTTCACTGAGCTGATGAGTGGTGCCAGGATGAATGCTGGCTTGGCTGAAGTTTTGTAGATGTTTGTAGAGCACTTATCAATGCCACAGTGTCATGGTTTGACACTGGCGCAATGCCAGTGCCGTCATGAAAATACCTTTCTGCTGTGAGATGTGACTAGGAATAAGCAAAGCAGGCTCTCACTTAGAAATAAAGAAAATTTTATTAACTAAACTACAACTCTAAAAACCAAGAAACACACAGGAAAAATGAAAACTTTCTAAAAACATTTCCTCCTCCCCCCGCTAAATTCCAATACATCTATCCCCCAGATCAGCAACTCTTAGTCTATCACCACTTTTTAGATAATGAATTCTCAATTCATCAAGAGGAGAGGAGTCTTTCTTGTGCTATAGGTTTCTTTTGGAAACACTGTTGAAACTTCGTGTGTTCCCATGTCACTCGTGGCACCGCTTGGAGTACATCTGCTGTCGTGACCTCCTCTTTCTATGCTTAGCGCTCCCACCACTGCACATGGACTAGAACTGCATCTAGGGTTGTCTTTTCAAGGATGCTTTGTCTCGCTCCAAAAAGAGCACAGTCTCACCTTTGGGACACCTGTCCTCCCCAGATTTCACCCCCTGGGGCCGAGGGGTACCAAATTGAACCCTCTTGGCTCTGAGCCATTGCCTCCCCCTGGATGCAGTCTCTGTGTCACAAGCAACTTGGTTCTGTCTATGACTATAACAAGAAGAGTTCAGCTAAGCCACTCCATCATCTCTTCCCACTTAAGATTTTTCTCTCTCTCTTCTGTATCTTTCACTTGCCCAGACCTTCACACTTGCACATTTCCTTCTTCCATTTCATCTCTATCTCTCTTTTAGGAAAAGTTAATGTTCTGCAACGTTTTCATTGTCCAAAAAAGGGTTAAAAACTCGGGCTCCCACCACCCGGAGATTCTCACAACACGGCCGGCCGGACACCTTCTTGCTGCACGCCTTCTTCTCTGCGGGCCGGGCCGGGCTATGCTGCCAGCACATGATATCAAATTTCAAGGTGGCACAAGCTCACACTCTCTCTTTCTGTTAGGGGGGGCGGCCTGCCCGATGCTTCCTGGTGCTTCTCCCATCCTTCCATGCTGGGGCCTCTTCACCTCCCATCTCTGTCCAAAGCCCAGCCTACCTCACCCGGCCATATGGCTGCCCCTCTCCCGCCCAGCAGCAGCAGCTGGACAGAGGAGAAATCCGAACTCTTTCCCCGACGAAAACCAAGAGAACTTCCCATGGGAGTGCTCTGTTTTTTAACCCCTGTGTTCGCAGAGGTGTATGCATTGTCCCCAGTGGCCACACCAGGTGCCAGTATTAAAATCTGAACACCTATTGGTGACCACAGCATATCCCTGAAAGCCTTCTTCCTCTCAAACCACTACGCACAGCCAGCTCTGTGATGTCACAATGCCCTCAGTGATGTCACCAAATCCTCTCTGTGATGTCATACTGCCACTCTGTAATGCCACAGCACACACTTTGACCTCACAGCCAGCTCTATGATGTCACACAGCCATGCCATGATGTCACAGCCTGCACTGACATGTCAGAGAATCCCCTCTATGATGGTGTGTAGTAAACCCCTCAGGTTTAGCCAGGGCCCCTTGGAGAATAGAATGCTGACACAGCGGCAAAGAAGTTTCCTGTCTCCAGGGACATCCGCCTTGTACATTATCCCTATAGCCATGTAAGGCAATATGTTGTTAACCCTACTATTGGTCACTTATGGTCACTCTAACACCTTTGCCATTGGTCAGGATTGGATCCGGGCCAAGGGTATAAAAGTAGCATACTGTACCCCTCCTAACTCAGAAGAAGAAGAGCTGAGACCCTTCATGGACCCTCCAATAAAGCCATACTCGTGGAACAGCCGGCGTCTTCTGCTTCTCCTCTCTCTACCGTCTGCTGGAGTCTTAGGCCAAGGGAAAAGCCACCTAGCAAGCAAAGAGCTTGAAACCATAAGAGCTGCCTAATCACTAAGAGCTGAATATTCCCTGCTTGCTAGGGCTGTCCCGCGGCCTTGGTCTGAGAGCGAGCTGGCTTCTAGCACCCAGTCCCCTTAGGGACTGAGCTCTGGAGCTGTAACAGCTTGCCTAGGATAAGACCAAGCAAGGCTCATTTAGGTTTAGTGCAAGGCAGCCTCTGGGGCACAGGGACAGAAGCAGAGTGCTGAGGCTCCCTGCCTGTGCTGCCAGAGTGGCCTTGGACTGAGCCTTTCAGGGTGTGCAAACAGTGTCTGCCTGGGTCAGCGCTGTCCAAAATGCTACAAATGCAGCTGATAATTGATTCCTCAGAGGAGCTTGCTGTGTCAGCAATAGCCAAGGAATGGAAAAAGGATAATCTCAATATATAGGAGAGAAGACAATTGATAGCCTTGCTTCAACTGGGGCTAAATCCACTGCTAATTATGCCAACATCTTTGAATGCAAGGTTTAATACACTTTGTGTCTTCATTAGGAATCTCAAAAGGGCATGTTCAGCAATTGGGAATGTCAAAGGTCCTTAAAGAGCATTTGAATAAAGTAGATCTCCAGCAATAGGGCATTTAGTTTAGCACTTCTTTTGATCTCTTTTTCAAATAAAGGAATTAACCATAAATTAGGACTACTTTGCAAAAAGCAGATGTTCTCTCTGAGATTTAGCAGGAACAGACAGCTGTTCCTCACATTCAGTAGTCACCGATGTCTTTAATTGCATATAAACTCTAATGAATTCCCATTTTAAAATGGGTACCATAACCCTTTCCTGCTTAGCAGAATTGGTTTTGGGTACTTGCAGGAGCTCTTTCAATGTTGATGACTGCTGATGGATTAACAGAATAGAGAAAATGAAGTCTCTTCCACCACAGAATATTAAATGGCTGCTAGATAACATTTTGTCTGATCAGAAAATAAGAATGATCTCCAGAGCATTTCAGGTTTTGATCTCTCAGCCAAATCTGCTGTGCAAGGAGCCTGTTGGTAGTAAATATTTGTCTGTGTTTGATATAGTTCAGTTCAGAAAATGGGCAGAGAGATTTCAGAGACAATATGAGAAAACACTCGTGTTTTGATTACATTTCAGTCCCCTGTGTAGCATTTTTCTTTCTCTATGCCCCTATTTGAGTGGACATTATAAGAAAAAATGCCATTACGATTGGGAGGGGAAATGGCATTAAAACGTGGAGCTGCTCAAATGCCAGGGCAGTGGGGTCTGGGTAATTCTCTAAGACACCCTGAGGTTTGAAACAGCTCTTTGTTGGAAGCCCCAAAAGCATTCTGCCAAAGACACCAGCTGGTCACTGATGTTTCTCATCCAGCTGTCAGGCAGCAGCCATCTCTGGTGGGCTGGAGTTTTGAGGTGTGTTCTAATCCTGCCCTTTGCTGTGTGCCACTGAGCAAAGGGCAGAGCCAGATTAGACATTTGGCACTTGACATCAGTTACAAAAATGGAATCATCCTTTTATTAGAAATCTCTCCATTTCCTCTCTATGGTACATTTCCATATCTTCAGTGTGGGTTTAGACAATTTCTTAATGGAAATCAAAGGCAATTGGACATTTCATGCATTGTTCATGCAGAGATTGTGAAATAATTTAGTAAAGGTAGGAAGTCTTCCACAGGGCCAAGGCTCTGGTTGGAGCAATTCGTGCTGAGGGGTTGGTGGTTCTGTTTCCAGGATGCTCAGCTGCTTTGCCCGTTTCTGGATCAAGGGACTCTGGGTGCTGTTTTGCTGCTCTTGGCCAGAGAGGCTGGCAAGAAGCAGAAGCAGAGGCAGATCCTTGTTTGCAGTGAGGCTGGTGGGTAAGGAGCTGTGTCTCTGTCCTGGCAGTGCTTGTGCAGGGGGTTCATGCCAGGAGCCCTGAAGTCGCCCAGTGCGACGCCCTGCCCGTGCTCTGGTCCTGCCTGGGGAACAAGGCGCTGCCTGTGCGGAGCGCCAACGTCCGCACCGTGGCCACCAAGCTCACCTCTGCCCTCTGCAAGGTGACGGGCACCCAGCTGAAGAAATGTGCTGCCAGCAAGCCTCCACATGTGCGGGAAAACCTCTCCAGAATGTTGGGCTGGTGAAGGCGAGATGTTCTCCAGAGAGCTGAGGAAGCGCTGAGTTGGACACCTCTGGATTTGCCTTTTTAGCTGTGCCAAAAATGATGAAATCCTAAGGAAGGGTGTGCATCTGCCCCTGCTCTCTCCATTGCCCTTCCTAGTCATGGCATGGGGGCCTGAAGAAGCTCCAGATTGAGGACAAGGTGAAGGGCAATTGTGGCTCAGCCTCACACAGAGGTGAGGGGGGAGCTGGGCCAATCCCTGCTGGGAGGAAGGGTCTTGTGGCAGCCCAGAGAGGCTGTGCACATTGCCAGGGAACAGCTGTGCCTGCATGTGCCCCTGCAATGAGCTGTGCTGCTGCCAGTGCCCCTGGAGCTGTAGGGCTGCTGAGCTGTGGGGCAGGCAGAGGAGCAGGAGGGTGCATGTGCAGCTGAGCCATTCCTGGAGAGCACAGGGCTCTGGGCTCCCTGCTGTCCCAGGGCAGCCCAGAGGCCAGGCTGTGCCTGTGCCAGCTCTGGGCAAGTGGTTCAGAGTTTGCCCTGGCTTGCCTCAGTGTCTGCCAGCAGGAGCATGTTTCCCTGTGCAGCTGTATAGACATTTCCAGGAAATGTGTCCCAGGAAATATGGAGCTTCAGCTGCTTTAGGTTTGCATGGTGGCCTCTGTTAAACTTTGTGTCTCCATTTTGCAGATCTGAGTGGTTACAGTCTTACTGAGAAGTTTTCTCGGGACACTTCCAATGTTGCCTCACCCACAAAGTCCTCGCCTCCCATCCAGAAGAGCTCTCTGTCCTCCAAGCTCAGGAAGAAGCTGCCACCAGTATGGAGAGTGCTTGAAGAATAGGATTGATGTGTTAGGCTTCATAGTTACAGCTGTACGTATGTTCTGATCTTTAGATGTAGTTTTGAATTAATGTGTTTTGATTCTGTCTTTAAAATTTTATGACATATTTTCAATTGTATATATTTTATTTTGATGATGAAAAAAAAAATGGTCAATAAATAAATAAATAAACCAAGAGGAGAATGTGAGACCAGGACCTGCTAGCCAAGAGATTATGGGACGCAGCTCAGTCAATGTGCCAGTGTCTCATCACATCCTTTCCTCATTGACCTCTCCTCTTCCTCTTTGGCCATGGTTTCTTTGTGTCATTTGTGCTGCTGTTTTCAACTTGTCATTGTAACAGGGCCACACATTGACAGGTTTGGGGGACAATGGATCCAAAAGATCCTGTCTAGTCAAAGGTTTTCTACCTAGGTGTGTTCTGTGCTCACCAAAGGCCTGAGCAAAGAAACCAAGAGAAGTGTGCCCAAACCTCAAAGCTTTGCTCCTTTGCAATCTCCCACAGATCTGGCTCACAGGTGTCTTCAATCACAATTCCACAGGTAAGAAGAGGTCATGTATTTCACTGGGAAATGATGCACTGCTTTGGCAAAGTCACCTGTGTATATATTTACCGGGGACAGCACTCCAGCTGTGTTGTTTGCCCCTTGTTTGCAGAAGGATGAGTGCACTGGGAGGCGAATAACAAGTGACAAGGGTTCCTCCAATCTGCACTGCAGCCTGGCTGCCATTCAGCCCAGAGCTAGGGGATCATTTGTTCCCATGGACCAGTGCTTGCCAGTGGAATGAATTCCTGCACAGCTGGAAGAAGCAATTCTGGATTCAGCTCCAGCTCTTGGTGGGCCGCATGATCATTGACAATGCTGCCCATCCAGAAATTATTCTGCAGTTTCCTTTCATAGTCATTTGAAGCTTTGAAACTTCACATTTCAATTTGCTTTGCCTTAGGGAAAAACACTTCTGGGCCTAGTGCAACTGTAACCTTTTGACAGCAAAGTCCTCATAGTTGCCAGCTTCTGATGTTACACAATGTCACCTGGCTGCCTGTGCTTGCTTAGCTCTGGGTCTAGTCCCAGCCTAGTAAAGCCCAGGCAGGGTGGCACGTTGCAGGGAAAACTGGTCCGTGAGCTTATGGGGTTGCCATCAGCAGCAGAGTGAATGTGCCCTTTGGGGATTCCTCTGGAGACAAATTTAGTGACCTACTCCATGCCACAATATTACCTTAGATCTTTCTGCAATATTCTAGAAAAGGCTGTGAAGCATCACATCTCCTTGCACAGCCACTGTTTGAAGAGGGGCATTTTTGTCCCTCCTCAAAGTCATTGCTCTTGCACACCAGAAGCATGAACATCCACCAACAGGAATGATGCATGGTCCTGCTGCTGCTGCTGCTGCAGAGCACTGGGCAGTGCAGACCTGGGTGTTACCAATATGAGCACTTAATTAGCATTTCATGCTCCTTCAAGCTGTCCAGATCCCAGGGCTTTTTGTTTCAAAGCAGCCACTGCACCATCTCTAGGGAAGAACAGGAAATGGGAAAAAGCGACTGCCAGCCTTGCAGGGGTATGGGGGAAAACCTGAGGTGTCTGTATCAAAAGATGAATGGGAAGAGTGTAATTGCCAAAACAAACGCTTCGTTAGGACAACAGGACCAGTTCTTTACTGCATGCTTGCATGAAGATCATTTGGGATCTCCTTTTTGTGTCTCATGCAGAAAAGGAGCTCTTAATAATACCACACTACTTAAACCAGATTGGGATGTATCTCTGTAGTGGTTCACAATGAAGAAGACTGCCTGCTGTGTCACTGCCAGCCCTGCTGAGCCTGCGAGGGACTGTAGTGTATCCCATGCCTGTTTTGCCTCCAAGCAAAGCTGGGTTTTCCTTATAGGTGTGGAGTAAATACAAGAGTAATAAAATGGACAATTAAACTGGCCACTTTGGAGGATATGCTCATGCTTTTGCATGTCAGTCCTGTACCTCATGCTCCCAAGGCTTGTTATTCATCATGAAATATTTTAACAAAAAACCTCAGCTCTCATGTTACACCTGAATAAAACTGCATCAAATCATCAAGAATTTTGCTGTCAGGAACAAGACATGAGCCTAACGACACTCACGTGCAGCTGTCCTGGATTTCTGCAGACCTTTGTGAAAAGCTGCTGCAGACAGAGTGTTTGGAGTTGGTTTGGGCCTTTATGAAAGATCTGTGGAGCAGTGTGCAGGGCTCTCCTGGCAGGAAACTGTTTGTCCAAGCCCAGGGACACGGTGCCGGCAGGAGCGGAGCGGCCCCGCTCCCAGCCCGAGTCTGTGAGCTGAGCCACGCCGGGGAGAAAAGGCAGCGAGGGGCTCCAGCCCAGCTGCTTCACTGCCCTGCCCGCTCCATGGAGCTCTGCCATGGGAGAAAGCCGACGCCGGACGAGCCCCCGAGCTTCCATCAGCTGCTGGAACTGCTCCGTGACAGCTCCTGTTCTTCCGAGAGAGACCCCGGCGCCTTCTTGTAACTAACGCGTGTCATGGGGGGATTCTGTTTGTTAATAAACTGTTGGGGGTTTTCACTTTCATCTATTAGTAATAATTTCCTATTGCTGGAAAGGGATTGTTGGAACACTTTAGAGGAAACAATTTATTGCACAATATCCTGTTTGAAGTTGTCTCAAACTGTGAGAGACAGATGGCTTCACACAGGAGCATCCCCAAGGCTGCTGAGGGGAAGGCACAGAGGAAGACAAACCCAGTATTTCTGAGGGAACTCCTTGACACCAACCCAACCTGAGTTGTCAAACAGCAGACCTGATGTTTTGAGACATGGGCCAAAGGGGAAACCTTTCAGTGTGTTTGGTCCAGGCTGGGTTATGCTCGAGGCAAAGGTGTGTCAGTGTGTTGGATAATACTCTTTTCTTGACCTAGAGACGGGGACACTGAGAGGTGTTTTAAAAACTTTTATTCCATTTTCAGTCTCATGAGAAGGGTGAGACAATACAGAAGTTATAATTCACGCCATCACAATTAAGAAGCCAACTATTTCCTAATTATAACACATTATAAGCGTTTCTTGGTCTATCAGCCTTTTGCCATGCCACGTCGTAGATGCCTTAAAGCCAATTATTTAAAACTGCCCCTCATGGGTCCCACTACAATGCATCTTTCATAGCTCTGCTTTTCCAAAATCTTATTTGCAAGGCCATCTTTTGAAACTTTTTTCCAGCTCCATTTTTCTCTCAACAATATCTGTCCTATTCCATGGCATTTTTAAGTTAGCATTTCTTGTCTCAAGATTTATATACAGATTCCTACTTTGTGGGCCTTCTATTAGGCCCTAAAAGCTTTCTACAAATCCATTTCCCACATCAGTGCACTTGGCTCCTTCTCTCCTCATTGTGCCTGGCAAGCACAGGAGCCCAGAGCTCCTGGAGAACCCATCACAGCACTCAGTGGGAGCAAACTTGTGTCCAGTCCTCACCTGGAGCTGTGGTGCCCAGCATTCCACCACACTGGAATGAGGAACTGTTCCTGCTCTTCCAGAAGGAGCTAAGGAGCTTTGGCCTTCAGATCAATTGTCTGCAGGCTCCTGCAGTGCTTGGTGCTGCTCCCTTGCCAGAGGCACCCCAGGCCAGGGGGGCACATCTGGGCTGCTGTGTCTGGCTCTGGGGCTCCCTGTTCTGGGCAGTGAGGAGGAGCTGCAGAGGCTCTGCAGGACTGACAGGATGGGCTTTGGGGCTGGCAGGAGAAGCTGAGGGACCTGGCCTGCTGGAGCTGCTGAAGAGGAGGCCCAGGGCTCATCCTGCAACTGCTCCAAGGCTGGTTTCATGGAATCCTAGAATCAGCAAGGGTGGAACAGGCCATGGAGATCATCAAGTCCAACCTGTGCCCTTACACTGCCTTTTCTCCCCTGAGCCTCCTCTTCTCCAGGATACACAAGCTCAGCTTCCTCAGGAACTCCTTACAGCACTTGTGTTCCAGATCCATCACCAGCCTTGTCCTTCTCTGGAAACGCTCCAGCCCCTCCATGTCCTTCCTAAATTGGGGGCTCCAGAACTGAACACAGCACTCAAGGTGCTGCCCAAGCAGTGCTGAGCACAGGGGAAGAATCCCTGCCCTGCTCCTGCTGGCCACACCATTCCTGATCCAGGCCAGGAGCCATTGGCCGTCTTGGCCAGCTGGGCACACTGCTGGCTCATGTCCAGCCTGCTGTCCATCAGTCCCTGCAGGTCCCTTTATGCCTGGCTGCTGTCCAGCCCCTCTGGCACCTTGCTGAGGGAGGGAGGTAGGGAGGGAATGGGTCCAGATCCAATCCTTCCTGTAATGTGGTGTTTGCTGGCACTGCCAGTTCCCAGATCTTGATATTTCCCTATTCTGGCACAGCCCAAGTGCAGCAATTTGCTGGCAAAGAAAGCCAAAACCAAGCAAAGACCTGGTACCTAGAGCAACCCGATCTTGGGTTTGCTGACACCGCCAGTTCCCAGATCGGGAATGTTTCAGATGCCTGCACAGCCTAATTCCAGCAGTTTGCTGGCACTGCAAAATTAGCATCTGGAAATTTCTCACTGCCAGCAAAACCTAAATGCAGCAATTTTCTGGCAAAGAAAGCCAGAACCCAGCAGTTTCCCAGTGCTGCCACCAGCACCACCCAGGTCTGGTGTTTGCTGCGCAAGTGCCCAGATCCGGAAATTTCCCAGTGCTGGCACAGCCCAAGTCCAGCAATTTGCTGGCACAGAAAGCCAAAATCCGGCAATTTCCTGATGCCAGTACAGGTGCCCAGACCTGATGTTTGCTGCCACTGCCAGTGCTCAGATCTGGATATTTCCCTATTCTGGCAGAGCCAAGTCCAGCAATTTTCTGGTAAAGAAAGCCACAATCTGGCAATTCCCTGCTACCGTCATTGGCAATGCCAAGATCCGGTGTTTGCTGGCACCACCAGTGCCCAGATGCGGGAATTTCCCAGTGCCAGCACAGCCCAAGTCTAGTAATTTTCTGGCAAGGAAAGCCAAAATCTTGCAAATACCTGGTACTTACAGCAACCCAATCTTGTGTTTGCTGACACCACAAGTGCCCAGATCCAGAATTTTTCAGGTTCCTGCACAGCATAATTCCAGCAATATGCTGGCACTGAAAGTTAACATCTGGCAATTTCCTGGTGCTGGCACATCCCCCACCCAGATCTGGTGTGCGCTGGCACTGCCGATGCCCACATCTGGCAATTTCCCTCTTTCGGCACCACCCATGTCCAGCAATTTGCTGGCAAAGAAAGCTAAAACCTGGCAATTTCCCCTTGCCAGCACCGCCCAATCTGGAGTTTGCTGACAGCAGGATCCCAGGAAAGAAGGAAGGATAGAAGGAAAGAAAAGAGGAAGGCATCCAGATCCAATCCTTCCTGGAGCCTGGAGCCTGAAATGGGCTGTTTGCTGGCACTGCCAGTGCCCAGATGTGGACATTTCCCTGTTCTGGCACAGCCCAAGTGCAGCAATTTGCTGGCACAGAAATCCAAAGCCCGTGGCAGCTTCCTGCTACTGGGTCTGGCACCGCCCCCACATCTTGCGTTTCATGTAACCAGAACCAAGATTTGGAAATTTCTCAGTGCCAGCAGAGCCCAAATCTGGCAGATTTCTGTCACTGGCAATGACACCACCCAGATCTGATGTTTGCTGGCAGCGCCAGCGCCGAAATCTGAAAATTCCTGGTGCTGGCACAGCCCAAGTCCAATGATTTCCTGGCACAGAAACCCAAAAATTGGAAATTTCCAGGTTCTGGCTCCAGCATTATCCAGATCTGGTGTTTGCTGGCAATGCCAGTGCCCAGATTTGGAAATTTCCCAGTGCCTTCACAGCCCAGGTCTAACAATTATTTTTAGCTAGCTGGGGCAGAGAAGTTCCTTGGACTGTGACTTTCCTTTTTCTTGGAACTGTTTAAACCTGCTCTGGACTGAAAACCCTGACAAACACCGGCAGCTCACACCTGTGGCCCACCGAGCTCTGGGACGCTGCATTCCAGCACCAGAGGGACTCAGGAGAGACCGAGTGAGCCAACTACAACCCACAAAAAGGACTTTCTGAATTTGCCATCTCTTCAGCACTGTCCAAGGTTTTATTTAATATTATTCATTTTTCATGCTTGTGAATACTTTACTTGTTAAATAAACTGGGGTTTTTTCACTTTTCTCCAGGGAAGTCTTTTCCTGAACTAGTAGGGGTAGGGGCTGCTTGAACTTGCTTTGTAGATGGACCAATTTTGGAGGTTTCCTCCCCAAATTTGCCCTAAGCCAGCACTAACAGTCATCATGAAAACTTCACCAGTGGCATAATTTCCTGGTGGCAAATCTTGTGACAGAAGCTTGACCTTGTTCTCCATGAGAGATTTTTGGGAAGAGCAGACAGCAGTCTGCAGACCAGCATGAGGTTGCACCACCACTCCAGTGAGTGGCCCACATGAAAACAGTGAAATTGTGCAAGCGAGTGCTGACCTGATAGAAAGAATCACTTGTATCTTTGACGTTGCTGACTGCTACAGCCACTCTTCAAACAAGGACATTTGAATGCAGCTTTCACATTGCTTGTTCTCTTCACAGATTTTTGACTATTTTGTCCTGAGAATATCTGACAGCCACAGGAAAGTGAAGCAGAGGGCGCTGGATGTGCTGTCTGAAATCACAGGAGCCCTGAAAGATGCCCTGAACCCGGTGATCGTTGGTTTGGTGGAAGGAATAACAAAGAACCTGAACTCAAAGGATGCCAGGGTTCGTGGGGCAGCTGTGAAAGCACTGGAAGAATCCATTGCTCATTTGGGTAAGGCTGAGCCCTGGCAGGGACTCTCCTCAGCTTCGTCTCTGTCTCTCCTGCACAAGAGAGCGCTGAGTGCCTTGACAGCTGCTCTTGTCTGTGGAACACTGCAGCTGACTCCCACCAGAGGCTGTGCAGGTGCAGTCCTTATGCACCATCCCCAACAGGCTGGAATGGGATCAGCATTTCCCAACAGTCCCAGGAGCCCTTGGCTCTGTGCTGCTTGTCTGAAGAGCAAGTCCTGGACTACAGCTCTGCTACAGTTCACAGGCAAAGGGGGTTTGGAGTTTGCTTGGGCCCCGTCTGACTTCCCAAATGAACAGCTTTGCTATTGGCATTGTTTTGCAGAGAAAAGAAGAAACCTCACAACTTTGTAAAAGTTGTAAAGCTCGGTATGCTTTTATTAGGACGCGCGCCGGACGCAAGCCCCCAAAAAGGTATGCGTGCCTCTGAAGACCTCGGGTCTTCTTTTATCCCCCCTCCAAATGCATATGCATACAGTTTCACAATAAGTTCATACATATTCATTCCGCGTGACATTTAGCACCAGTTCTTCTTTATCAAAGGAATTTCTATGTCTGGGGCAAATTGACCTTGTGGTCATTTCTGTTTTTCTTTCTCTGTCTCCTTGTTGTCTCTGGAATGCGGCTTTTCCTTCATCTTTGGCCCCACAGACCCCTCACCTCTTCCAGACACTTCACCTAATTCAGAATGGATCCCCACTCCGTCTCATTCCCCCCTTTCCTAGGAAATAAGTAAATTCTTTTACTTAAGGAAAACCTCCACGACAATAAGTGTCTTTTAACGCTTCACCATGTACGTTTGACAAAGAAGTCAGTACAGCTATTCGTTGTAGCATTCTACAGTTCCAAATTAACAATGTAATAGATAATCCTAAACTTATCCCAACTAATATTGGTAAAACTACAATGGGGTGGCACAACTTATTAAAAATTCCATTCGCACTTGGTGACCACCCAAAGATCACATCCCACCAGTGATGATCCATATTTTGTTTTTTTCTTTGTAGAACCCTGGTTATCTCCTTTGTATCATGTTGGACAGTAATTAAGGTTTTCTTTCCACTTTCTTGGATTTCCTTCAGGATTTCCAATAAGTCTTGGTGCTTAATTAATTGTTTCACTAATGTAATGTTCATCCCAATAGGGGTAGGTGGTAGTCTGTGACACATTGTGTAATTAGCTTTAATCAGCTGGTGGGATGTCACTGGGGCCAAGTACGAAAAATCACACCCGATAATCTTAACAAAATTACAAATACAGAAGTTAGAATGATTTTTACTAGACAGAATAACATCATTGCTATCCATTTTTACTGCAGCACAGGCAGTCCTCAGACACACACACCCCTTTCCAGTATATACGAGCACAGTTTTCTGGTCAGTGACTGGATGAATTTCAAAGTGACAAATACTCTGTTCAGTGTCCAAACACACATCCTGAGCATTAATAGTATTGCTTTCACAAATGAATCCCATCTGTTCTCTAGTAATGCAGGATTCTAAGATTACTGTCTGCCACTTTCCATTCATCTTTCGCGCCCACAGTCTATGTTCTGAAGGATATTGTTTTTTCATGGTTTAATCCTAGGGCAATGATGGGATGGATAACATAAACAGTGGCATAAGGTATGGTAAGCACAAAGGCAGTTGCTACATTAGAAACAGGATCATAGGTGAAATTCACCATAGTCCACCAAGATTGAAACTTCCTTTCAAAATCAATTGCATTATCCCACACAATCTTCCGAATTTCAGCTGGAAAATTACCTTCACTCCCTTCCCGTATGATCAGAGCTGCTGTTGCCTGCACCCATAACTGTGCTTGTATACAACTGAAAGCTAAAGGCACATTATCTTGAACTGTACTAAGTGCTTCTACTATTAACTTGTGGTCTTGGTCCCCGGCCATTTCCCACTTTGACAGTACTTTTGAAATCTGCCACTGGCTAGTTCCTAATGCCAATAGAGATGACTGTAAGGGTTGCTTCAATTTTGTTAGGCTACATGCTGCAGTGGCCAGTTTATTCATCAGTATTTCTGAATCAATTCCATTTAAAACTCCTAATCCTGTCCCTAATATGCCAGTTTGATCCTTTCTTGTTCTGCTCCTGAGGTATGCCTGTTTTTGTAACCATGTTGTCCAGCCCTCAAAGGAAGTTTTTAGGAAGGAGGAGCAGGCTGGTTGGATTTTTGAGATGTTAATTTGCATTATCAACTCCACACATTTGAGAGACCATTCTGGATTGAGTAATAGTTGTTGCTCACCCACATTTCTTACTACATAGGGGCCTATTCCATACACCTCAGGGTCAAGTCTGGGTTGAGTCTGAACTATTTGAGTCTTGGTGTGGGCTGTATAGGGTCCTGCTGTGGTAAAAGGTGTAGTGTCTATTTTGAATTTAAATGAAAGCCCGATATCTTCCTGTGCCCAAAGGCAAGTTATTTCTACAGGCTGTATTAAGGTGAAATTACACCAGCAGTCTGATTCATTTAGGCTATCACAGATTTCCTGGTGTTCATATACACCAGGAGAGGTTGAGACACTAATTTCATTTGGTCTCTCATTAGCCGTCCCATTTATCATCCGGCACCCTACCTTGATTTCTTCTCCTCTAATCCCTTGAAGCGTCCACAGTTTCTGTTCCTGCCATTCCTGCTCCTCATATACCTGATCTCCATGAATTACCACAGTGGATAGGTTTAAATGCTTTATCTCAGAAGGTTTTCCCATGGATCCAGTATACTGATTAAATGCCTGGGACCAAGGCCATTCAGCATTGCTCTGAATAAAGGTACTCTCAAGTTCTAAAACTTCAGTTATGATTACACACAAAACAATTCTACAAACTAAAATATCAGCTACTCCCGACCGCAATATACTCATTTTGCCCGAGTAAGTTTTAGTCTCAGTTCATTGTCTCCTGGCGTCACTCCTCAAGGGGTTTCTGGGCCTTCTTCACCCGAGAGTGATGAATCCAGGCATTCTGCTCCTTGATTCTAATTGCAGTGAAGGTGGTGAGAAGCACTTGGAATGGTCCCTCCCACTGTGGTTCCAAGGTCTTTTCTGTAAGAGACTTAACATATACATAATCTCCAGGTTGTATGTTATGTACTGGCCCATCTAACTCCCAGCTCCGAGTTCCAACCACATGTTTCTCAATTTCCTTGAGCTGTTTGTTTAAGGCCACCATGTAGGTGGCTAGTGTTACCTCTCCAATATGGGTGGACACTCCCTTTTGTTTTCCATATGGTCTTCCATAGAGTATTTCAAAAGGGCTCAACTTTTCTTTAGCTCGAGGTTTCGTTCGAATTCGCAATAGCTAGTGGAAGAGCTTGGGGCCAGGGTAGATTAGCTTCCTGCCCCAGTCTTATGATTTGCTGTTTAATCAAATGATTCATTTTCTCCACTTGGCCGCTTGATTGGGGGCAGTATGGGGTGTGAAGTTCCCAGTCTATGCCCAGGTGGCTACTAATCTGTTGCACTATTTTGGAAATGAAATGTGATCCTCTATCTGAGGATATTGTGGCTGGAACTCCAAAGCGTGGTATTATTTCTTGTAATAATACTCTGGTCACTTCTCTAGCTTTGACAGTTCTGGTGGGGAACGCTTCTGGCCACCCTGAAAATGCATCTGTCAATACCAGCAAATATCGATACCCCCCTTTCCTTGGGAGTTCTGAAAAGTCAATTTGCCACTGTTGTCCAGGCCCATGGCCTCTCCCAGTCTGACCGAGTTTCAGTCTGGGGGTATTTTTGGGGTTAGTCTGGAGGCAAAGATCACACTGTTGGGTCACCTGAGTAATAGTGGCATATAAATTCCTAGCAACAATTCTTTCAATCAGGTATGTGTATAGGGCATTTATTCCCCAGTGCGCTTTCTGGTGTTCTTCCCTTACTAGTGACCACAATAGATGGGAAGGGATTACCAGTTTCTTTTCAATGGTAGCCCACCCTTCTTGGTTATACGTCCCTTTTTGATCTTCAATTAATTTCTTATCTCGCTTGTTGTATTCTGGCTTACCTTCAAGGGAGATTTTTCCATCTGGAATAAGGACTCCTTCAGTGGCTACCTCACCTTTTGCTGCTTCTTTTGCCTCTCTATCTGCCAGCTCATTTCCTTCTTCCAGTTCTGAGCTCACTTTTTGGTGTGCCTTAATGTGCATAATTGCTACCTTTTCAGGCAGCTGAACTGCTTCCAGCAGCTGGATTATCTCTTGTGCATGTTTGATGTTCTTTCCCTGTGAGGTCAGCAGTTCCCTCTCCTTCCAGATGGCTCCATGTGCATGTATGACTCCAAATGCATACCTTGAGTCTGTGTAGATGGTTATTCTCCTCCCTTTTGCCCTTTCCAAGGCACGGGTCAGGGCAATTATCTCAGCCTTCTGCGCAGAGGTACCTGTTGGTAAGGGTCCAGACTCGATTACCTCTCTGTAGGTGGTCACTGCATACCCAGCATGTCACTTCCCATTGGCAACATAGCTGCTCCCGTCAGTGAACCAGGTCTCTGCATCATCCAGAGGGGTATCCTATAAGTCTGGGCGGCTGGAGTAGGTAGCTTCAATGGTCTCCAGGCAATCATGGTGTACTGCTTCTCCTTGATTTCCACTGAGAAAGGAAGCTGGGTTGACAATATTAGTCACCACGATCTCTACATCATCTTGCTCTACCATGATGGCCTGGTATTTCAGAAACCTCTGTGGTGAAAGCCAGTGGACACCCTGTACTTCCAGTACTGCAGATACTGTGTGGGACACTAGCACAGTCAATTTTTGTCCCAGGGTAAACTTGCGTGCCTCTTGAATATTCAGCACAACTGCTGCTACAGCTCTGAGGCAACCTGGCCATCCTTTGGCTGTTGCATCTAGCTGCTTAGAGAGGTAAGCAACTGCCCTCCGATATGGACCCAAGTCCTGAGCCAGTATTCCCAGGGCAATTCCCTGTTTCTCATGGGAAAATAGGAATAATGGTTTACTCACATCTGGAAGTCCCAAAGCTGGAGCTGACATGAGAGCATCCTTTAGCTGGTGAAAGGCCTGTGTTGCTTCTTTTGTCCACTGGAGATCTCTGCTTCCATCGGCAATCAGAGCATAGAGGGGTCTGACGAGCAGTCCATAATTATAAACCCACAGCCGGCACCATCCTGCCATGCCTAAGAAGGTTCGGAGCTCTTTTATTGTCTGGGGTTTTGGGGTTTGGCATATGGTTTCCTTGCGAGCCTGCCCTAACATCCGTTGCCCAGCACTCACCTCGTACCCCAGGTAGATAACTTTCTGTTTCACTACCTGTGCCTTTTTCTTTGATACTTTGTATCCTTGGAGTCCTAGGAAATTCAAAAGGCTTACCGTCCAGGCCACACATGCTTCCCTCGTCCGAGTGGCCACTAGAAGGTCATCCACATACTGCAAAAGCCTCCCTCCTTCCTGTGGAGCTTCCCAGGACTCCAGATCCTTTGCAAGTTGCTCCCTGAACAAAGTAGGGGAATTTTTCCAGCCTTGGGGTAGTCTGATCCATGTGAGCTGGGTTTTGCGCCCACTTTTAGGGATTTCCCATTTGAATGCAAAAATTTTTTGGCTGGCTTCATGGATGGGGAGGCAAAAGAAGGCATCCTTTAAATCTAAAACAGTAAACCAGGTTAGCTCAGGTGTTAGGCAAGTTAATAAAGTGTGTGGATTGGCTACCACCGGATACAGATCTTCTGTTATTTTATTGACAGCCCTCAAATCCTGTACTATCCAGTATGACCCATCAGATTTCCGAACAGGTAAAATGGGAGTATTGAAATCAGATTGGCATTCTTTCAGTAATCCTAATCGCAGAAAATTTTCGATTATTGGGCTGATTCCTTCCCTATCCTCTTTTTTTAGGGGGTACTGCTTGATTCTCACTGGTTGCGCTCCCTCCTTGAGTTTGATTACTATGGGGGAGGCATTTTTCGCTCTCCCTGGCACATCAGAGGCCCACACCCCAGGAAATACCTGACCTAGTATTTCTTCATCAATTTCTTCCTTAATGCCAATAGCTGTCAGAGTTAAACTTAATACCTCTATGTACATTTGATCATTCACCTCCAGAGTAATTTCCCCATTTTTGAATGTAATGGTTGCTTGTAATTGTTCCAATAAATCTCTCCCTAAAAGTGCCCTTGGTGAATTAGGCATGTACAAGAATTTATGAATACCCCATTGTTTTCCCAATTTATACCTCAAAGGTTTACAAAAATATGCCCTTTCAGACTGGCCAGTTGCCCCCTGCACTACAACATAATCATTTTCCACAGGTACTAAAGCTTTATTTAAGACTGAATATGTAGCTCCTGTGTCAACCAAAAATTCCACCCTTTTCCCTTCTTCCCCCAGCCTCATTGTTATAACCCGTGGATCCGCTGGGGCAGAATCCCCCGGTCCTCCTCAGTTGTTTTGTACATGTGCAGCCATCTGTTGGTCACTCCTTCTTCGTTCTGGGCATTGGCCTTTCCAGTGACCAATTCTTTTGCAGATTGCACACTGGTTCCTGCCCAGCCGAGGTGGTCCTTGTCTCGGCGGTCCCTGGTTGTATTTCCTCTGCCTTTCCTCCTGTACCACTGCCACCAACCTTTTCATTCCTTGTTTATATCCTTCCTCCCGATTACTAAATACTCTCCAGGCTTCCTCTAACAAGGCTTCAAGATTCCTCCCATCTGGTCCCTGAATTTTCTGAAGTTTACGCCTGATATCTCCAGCAGACTGCCCCAAAAATGAATTAACTAGTTGATTTGTCCCTATCTCAGACTCCGGATCTAATGATGTATGATGACGCATAGTATCCCTTAAACGCTCTAGAAATTCAGATGGAGTCTCAGAAGGCCCCTGCTTAAGGGAATATAAGGCAGACCAGTTTATGGTTTTTGGAATAGCTCTTTCTACCCCTGTTGCTATCCACTCTTGATACTCTGCTAATTTCTTTACCTCTGCTGACACATTAGGATCCCATTCTGGGTCTTGGAGGGGGAAATGTTCTTTTATATCCAGCTGTGTGGCCTTACAATAATCCTCTGCCAAATTCCCTGCTGTCTTTAAGATCAGCTGTTTCTCTGTTTCAGTGAAAGCATCTAGTAGTAGCTGGATGTCAGCCCAGTCTGGATTGTCTTTTTTGATAACATATCGTAGGCGTTTGGCAGTGAGTATTGGGTCAACACGATAATTCCTTGCAATCCTTTTCCATGCTTCTAAATCAAGGGTGGTAAATGGCACTTTAATCATTAATTTGGCCCCTTCTGGTCCCACTGCCTGTCGCAGAGGGGCCTGTAGCACTACTTGCCTCCTGGTTCTAGATGCAACTGGACTCCCACGGGTAGGGTGGGTTCTAGTAGATGTGCCTTCCCCACCTGAGTCCTCCTCCTTTTTGGGGAAGTTCCCTTCCTCCTCATCCTCAGTTTCAGCCTCAACCTCCCTAACCCTCCCCCCTTGGGGAGGAGCTGGAGGAGCTTTCACCCACTCAAATGTGTCCCGTTCTTGCTCCTCAGAACGATAGACCTTATCTGATCTCATACACCGTTGTCCTATACTGCATGCTGAACAACAGCGTTTGATTTGCCCTCTCTTTGCCTTGTTACCTTTTTCAAGGGCCAAGACCAGTGGGTCTGAGGGTGATTTTATCCCACAGTCCTTTTGCCACTCTTGGTGATTTCTTAAAACAAAAAACATATCAGCATACGAGACCTCATCCCATTTACCTTCCCATCTTAAAAACAACATTAACTGCAGTAAAGTATTATAGTCTAGGGTTCCAGTGGGTGGCCACCTTGCTCCGTCCTCTAACCTGTATAAGGGCCACCAGCGTGTACAATACTGGATTAGATCCTTTTTATTCTCAGAGCCCCCCCGGCTAGTGACTTCCTTCCAGTGGGCCAAGATGCACCCTAAGGGGCTGGCCCGTGGAACTTCCATGCTCTGGTTAGTTCCCATTATTTCCTTCTTGCCCTATCTTGCTTCCACCCAAACCTCTTTTCACAGGACTTCACAGTAGCTTCCCAGTCCTCCTCCCACACACTCCAAGTGGCAGGTATCAGATGCGATTTCCCACACACAAGTTTTAAGATCTTAGACTCTGAATCAGCTTGATCAGAAACTTCTAATCTACACTTGGGGCACGTGCCCCGTCGCTTGTTAGAACAGCAATACCAGCGTTTCCCACAAACTGTGCACTGTAATAATACCCACGCAGCGTGCCAGCTTTTTGATGCACCAAAGGTTACTCGAAATTTCCCACAAAGGCAAGCTATTCCATTTATTACAGGGAGCTCTTAATCCTCTACGGCAAGCTGTTCCCAGTCCAGACTTACAATAGTGCCAGCTGAAGTCCGGTAGAGCCCCTCTAAATGAACTTGTTCGTCTCCCCTATCTATCCAATAATCCACCGGATTCACAAACTCCCAGGGGTCGAGTCCAAACCACTGAGGCAGAGGAACCCCTCGGGTTCGTCTAGCCACGGTGAAAGCATGCACAACCTACACCACAATTTACCACCTTTACTCAATAAACGTCCTCACCCACGCTTTTTCACAGTTTACTCTGTTTTCTCTGTCAGGCGCTCCCCGCCCCCACAGCCTGCCTCGGTCGGTGTTTACTCAGCCTCCCCAGCGGCGGGGAGGACTTCTCCCACCCCCCGCGCAGTAGAGCACTATGGATCTACTCTCTTTTATACACCATACACTTTATACACTTGCACAATTACAAATACAGCGCGCTGATCACTCAATGCAACATACAGCAACACAGTGTCCGGACACCACTCACACACACACAAACAAAGAAAACATACGCGGGTTCAGCTCTGTCCTATCAGAACAATGAACCCCAATACACACATACACAGATTCACCCAGCTCACCCCCAGAGCTGCTGGCAGTTCTGCTCTATCAGAACGATGAACTCCGTCTCTAATACAGCTGCTCTATCAGCTGAACCCAGACGTCTCTGGGTGGTTTACTCCCTTGCTCTCCTTCCTCCCCCCCGGGGGCCCCTCAGTACATACTGTATCTTCCTCCGCAGGCCAGCAGGTCCTTGTCTGTCCCAGCAGGAGGCAAGTCGAGACGAGCGGAGCCTCCTCCAGGAAAATCCTGGGGCGCGCCTAGGAGTCCGTCGGTCCCCCCCCTGCCCCTGCGGGGACAGAGATGGAGACGGAAAGTATCTCTTTCTCCTGGCTGGCTTGCCAAGAATGTTTTGCGGAGAAAAGAAGAAACCTCACAACTTTGTAAAAGTTGTAAAGCTCGGTATGCTTTTATTACGACGCGCGCCGGACGCAAGCCCCCAAAAAGGCATGCGTACCTCTGAAGACCTCGGGTCTTCTTTTATCCCCCCTCCAAATGCATATGTATACAGTTTCACAATAAGTTCATACATATTCATTCCGCGTGACATTTAGCACCAGTTCTTCTTTATCAAAGGAATTTCTATGTCTGGGGCAAATTGACCTTGTGGTCATTTCTGTTTTTCTTTCTCTGTCTCCTTGTTGTCTCTGGAATGCGGCTTTTCCTTCATCTTTGGCCCCACAGACCCCTCACCTCTTCCAGACACTTCACCTAATTCAGAATGGATCCCCACTCCGTCTCAGCATGAAGGGACAGTGACCCATCAGAGCTTCTGCAGAGCAGCCACTTGCAAGGCTCTACATTAGAGGCATTAGCTGCCTATTTTCCACTTTTCTTCGTGTTCTTTTTTCAAAGGGGAACTGATGATTCACCAATTCATTTCTTTAGAACAAACAGGTATAAACCCATGTTTTTTTCCTCCTCAGAGCACCCTGGGCTGGGTTTGCAGCCCATCCTTGTGTGGGATTGCTGGGGCTTTTCCTCCCTATTGGGTTCCTGCACCATGGAGCCACTCAAAACAGCCTCTTCCCCGAGGTTCTGCTGCAGGGATTTGTCCTCACTGGTCTCCATGCTCAGCTCCTTGTCTGGGGGAGGAAGGACAAGGAGAGGATGGGATTCGCCCCCTTGCCAGAGGGAAGGGGAAGGAGATACCCCCAGTGCATCCCCAGCAGGACGGGGTTGGCAGCGGGGTTGTCCTGCAACTGGGGGCCATGCTGGGCTGGGAGATGGAGCAGGAGAGAGGGGGAAAGGGGCACTGACTTCCTCCTCACCTGCCTGGGTATCCTGGGACATCTTCCTCTTCCTCAAAGTCTTCTCCTCCTCCCTCTTGCCAAGGTTTGGGAATGGGAAATCCCGGTTTGGGGAAAAACAAGGTGTGAATGCCTTGGGTTGGGGATTCCTCCCACCCAAGTCCATCACTAGAAGTCATCTGGTGTCCATAAAAACCTTCAAAAATCAAGAGTGAATAAAAAAAGCCACCAGGAGTTTCCCATTTCCAGTCTCATCCCTCTCGGGTTCTGGTGGACCCCCATCTCAGGGCTGGTAGGGGTCCCATGGGTCCTGGGGATCCCCCCTCTTCAGGGTCCTGCTTAGGGATTCCAGGGGGATTTGGGGTCCCCCTGTCCAGCCTCCCCCCACTCCAGCCACTTGGGGCTCCCCCCTCTCCCCACTGCCCCGTCCTGGTTTAGGACAAATTTGGGAGAAAATCTCCAAAAGATTTTCCTCTAGAAAGCAGATTCAAGTGGCCCCTCTCCAACCAGATCAAGAAAAGATTTCCATGGAGAAAAGGGGAAAAAAACCTGTTTATTTACCAGGCAAAGTGTTCACCAGCACAAAAAATGAACAATATTAGAAAATAAAACCTTGTGCTGCTCCAAAAGAGATGACAAACTCAGAAAGTCCCTCTGTGGGCTGTAGGTCAGCTCACTCAGTCTCTTATCCCTCCCTCCAGCACTGGAAATGCCACAGCCCAGGCTTGGCCAGATGGGCCACAGGTGCGAGTCAGGGTGTTCATTGCAGAGCAGGTTTAAACAGCTCCAAAGAAAAAGAAAAACCACAGTCCAGGGAACTTCTCTGCCTCAGCGAGCTAAAAACTAACTAAAAGCAAAGGAGAGCTCTGTCCTGCTGTCTGTCTGTCCAGAGACAACTGATACCTTAGGTTTTAAGTTTTTCTGTTCTGTTTCGATGTGCAGCTTTTAGCTTTACATTAACTGTTACTGGGATCTTTTCACAGGGTGGTGAAGACAAAACAATCCTGTTCTAGCTGGAGACTCAAGAACAATCTCTTCAAACTTCAGGCCCAAAGCATAAACAATGTGAAAAGAGGAGGGTGGGCAAGCAAGGAGGATGAAACCTAATCATTTGAAGTTATTAATTGGGCAGTTATGTGCAAATGGACTAAAACTTATAAAAATGTGAGATCTTGTGATCAAGCCCTCTTTTGCTCATCCAGGCAGAGTCACAGCTTTGGCTGCGGTACTGCCAGGGTGTGACCTTTAAAGGCATTTCAGTAAAAATCCACTTTATTCCTCTTAACTCCATCTGGTCTCTGTTCCAGCTCCTTAAGGCATCACAACAGTCCAGGAGTCGGAATGTGGAGGAGTGAGTGCAGTTTCTGAAAACAAACTGCTGCTTCTTCCTCCTCCCCTTCGCTCTCAGACCCAGCTTTAAAGGCACAGAACTCATTTCTGGGCTAAACAGACCGATGGGGTACGAGCATCATGAAGTCACCCCAGGACACGCCCCTGTCAGGGTCAGGGGGTCCCGTCCCCGCCTCATCTCCGGGCTGCCGGGGGTGCCCCAGCTCCGGTATCGCCCCTTCCCCTCTCCCCGCCCCGGGGGTCCCCCGTTCCACAGCCCCGGCTCTCACGGGGATCCCCAAAACCAATGTCCCGCCCCGTCGGTACCGGGCCATCCCCACGTGGCCCCCCCGGGACCCTCCCGAGGGGCGATCGCGGCTCCTCTCCCCCCGAAAAAGCTCCTCTTAGGGAGCCCGGAGATATCCGGGGCTCGAGTCCGGGATCTGCCGGCTCCGAACACTCTCCAAAAAATCCTCCCGGAGACCCCTGGCTGGAGTTGTTTGGGAATTCAGCTACTTGAGCTGAGCTTCTTCTGGGACTTTCAGCAGCCTTGTGTTTCTCACCTTGGAGTGAATGAACCTTCTCAGTCTTCCTGGTATCATTTGCTCCCTTTCCTCCAGTGATTTTAACAAACTTTTCAAGGAAGGGCAACAGAATATTTTCTTTACACTGGCCACCTACCACAGCCATTTTCCTTATCAGTTTTCCCATAAGTTGCTCAGAGGAAGCTGCATCCAAGTTTCCAAGAGTTCCGCCAGAAAGAGCCACAACCTCCTCAGTGGAGGGAACCATGCTGTTGTCAAAGGCACTTGGGGTCAGACAACAGTGCCCTGAACTCACTGCGCCAAAATAATGTCTCAATCTGGTTAAGAAAATTACTAGAGAGATGCCTCTGCCCCAATTAAGGCGCTAATGAGACCAAATCCAAGGTGGATTTTATTGAACAGTAAATGTGAGGTAGAGAGAGTTAAAAGAAAGAGGAAAGCGGGGCATGGCAAGGGAGTGACAGGGACAGACACCTCCTCTGGAGCGGACCAAGTGTGACATTGTCCCCTGTGTGTGTGCCCTTCCCGGGGTGGGGGTTTTACACCTGAGACAGTTTGGGTAAGGGAGGTGGTGTTCACCCCTCGAGCAGGGATTACCCCACTGTTTCAGGTTGCAATGTAAGATGTAACCAAATGCATGTTTTCAATCACCATCTCCATAAACTGCTATAAACAGCTGGGGCAGTGTTCTTTATCTCTTCCATGACTCAGCCCTGATAATGCCCTCCAGGGGAGATATCTTGGGCTAATGGGCCATTGAGTGTCACTGCAGGACTTAAAAAATTCCATTATCCCTTTGTGGGATGCTCCGCCCAGGGGGCGGATCCAATCATTCCTACCTGGATATAAGTTGAGACTCCACACCAGCAGCACCTTGCCTACTGGATTCTCAGAGGACAAGAGCTCCATAACCACCAGTGGACCTTCAGAGAAAGGCCAGACACTTCTACAGCATCACTGCTCTGACAGAAACACGTTCACCACTCCCACAGGACTACAGCCACCATTTAATAGGACTGAAGCCACCACCCTGCCCAACAGGGTGTCAGGTTATATCCTGACTCTGTCAGTTTAAGGCAGTTTTTCTGTATCATTGCCTTGATCTTCATTTTCCTCTTAAATTGTGATTCTGGCTTAGACCCTTTCCCAGGTTTCCCTTCAAACCAGTAAAAAAACCAATGTGCTCATCTGTTGTTTTCTGCCAAAAACAGGATTTCCCATTCCCAAACATTTGCCAGATGGAAGAGGAGGCTGTGAGGAAGATGAGGATGCCCCAGGACACCCAGGAGTGAGGAGGAAGTCAGTGCCCCTTTCCCCCTCTATCCTGCTCCATCTCCCAGCCCAGCATGGCCCCCAGCTGCAGGACAAACCTGCTGCCAACACCATCCTACCGGGGATGCACTGGGGGGATCTCCTTCCCCTTCCCTCTGGCACAGAGGCAAATCCCATCCTCTCCTTGTCCTTCCTCCCCCAGACAAGAAGCTGAGGATGGAGACCAGGGAGAAAAAATCCCTGCGGAATAACCTGGAGGAAGAGGCTGTTATGAGTGACTCCAGGGCACAGGAATTCAACGGGGAGGAAAATCCTCAGAGATCCCACAGGAGGAGGGACCGCAAACCCAGCCCAGGGTGCTCTGAGTAGGAAAGATCCTCCCTTAGCCAGGAAGGTGGACAGAGCTTCAGCCAGAGCTCAGAGCTGGTGGTCCATGAGCAGCTTAATGATGGGGAGAAGCACTACAAGTACTTGGAGTGTGGGAAGAGCTTCAGGCAGAGCAGCACCCTGATCAGCCACCAGATGATCCACACCAGGGAATGGGCCTATGAGTGTGGGGAATGTGGGAAGGGCTTCAGCTACAGGTCAGAACTCATCAGGCACCAACGCATCCACACTGGGGAGAGGCCCTACGAGCGTCCCCAGTGTCAGAAGAGGTTTCGGACCAGCTCCAGTCTCCTCCTGCACCAGCAGATTCACACAGAGCAGAGGCCCTTCCGCTGCCCCGACTGTGGGAAGGGCTTCAAGCACAACTCCACCCTCATCAGGCACCGGCGCATCCACACTGAGGAGAGGCCCTACGAGTGTCCCCAGTGTGGGAAGAGCTTCACCCAGAGCTCTCACTTGACCAGTCACCAATGGAGGCACTGGTAAGGGAAGGCCTCCAATGCCCCAAGTGCAGGAGGATTTTGTGCACTGCCCCAGCTCCAATCATTGGAGTATCCATGTTGGGAAGAGCCCTGATGATCCATGTTCCCCATGATCCATGCTGGAAAGACACTCGTACCTTTTCCTGTCCCTGCCAATGACATGATGTGGGATGGAAAAACATGAAGGTCTGGCCATGGCCCTGTCATTACATTCACTCCCCCCTCAGGTCATTGTCAGGGGCAGGAAATGGACTCTCTCTCTCCCTGAGGAGAAGGGTAAAATTTCCAGGAAGGGGAAATTGTGGCCAGGAAGACCCAGTGAGTTTTATTGAGTTTTCCCTGTAAACAGTCCCTTCTGCTATCAATATTGTTTCTGTTTTTGGTTGTTTCTTATCTCGTTGCTGTTCTCAATAAATTGTTCTTATCCCAGCCCAGGATCTTTGCCTTCTGTTCTTTCCATGGGAGGCAGGAGGGCAGCGAGGGCAGTGCGGTTTTAGTGGGAGCAGGAAATTCAGGGATCCCGTTCCTGAACCCCGGCCCCTGGAAACCGAGCATCCCAGCTGGTCCCAGCCCTGGGGGCCATGGCAACAGCCTTGGGAGCGGGTCCCTGGCTGGGGCTGTGGGAACCTCTTCCCTCTGGTGCCCAGGGACAGGAGTGGAGGGAACGGCTGCAGCTGAGTCGGGGCAGGCTCAGGTTGGATGTCAGGAAAAGGTTTTTGCCCAGAGGCTGCTGGGGCCCTGCCCAGGCTCCCCAGGGAAGGGTCCCAGCTCCAGGGCTCTCTGAGCTGCAGCAGCGTTTGGACAGCGCTGCCAGGCCCAGGCTGGCATTGTTGGGGTGTCCTGTGCAGGGCCAGCAGTTGGACCGGGGGATCCTGATGGGTCCCTCCCAGCTCAGCCAATTCTGTGGTTCTGGGATCCCATGAGCCTGGGGATGGGGCTTCCAATGGTTGCCATGGCAACAGGCTCTGGCTGCAGGCCTGAGCTGGTGTCCATGGCAACCACCCCTGGCATGGGGTCTCTATGGAGCTGCCATAGAAACTGACCATAGCAATAGGGGGATGGTGATGGTTGCCATGGAAACTGACCATAGCAACAGGGGGTTTGTGGTGGTTGCTATGGAAACTGACCATAGCAACAGGGTCCTGGCGATGGTTGCCTGCCTAGAATCAGATTTGTCACAGGCCCTCAGAGGGGTTTCATGGGGACTTTCCAAGAGTCTCCAGGCTGTTTCAGAGCTGGAATGTCACAGGCACAGACAGGGGCTCCATGGAGACCTCCCACGGCTTTCTGGGATGGTAAAGAGCCGTGTGGTCAGAGGCAGTCACAGCCATTTCATGGTGACATCCCAGGGGACCTTGTACTGCAAAGGCACCGATCTGTCACAGGCACTCATGGGGGCTCCACGGTGACATCCCAGGCGTCCCCAGGCTGCCAAAGAGCCGGAATGTCCCAGACACTCACAGGGGTTCCTGTCATGGACACAGTGGGAGCTTCAGGCAAAAGCTTTATTTCTTTATTGGAGAAACTTCTGCTGAGACCTGTGGTGCAGAAAGTACACCCAACAGCCACCATGGATCCTCAAACCCTTGCAGGGCTCCTAGACTGCTAAAATTTCTTCGAAGAGAGGAGACTGGGAACAGCTGGATCCAATCCCAGCCCAAGAATTTGTCAAAGGTTTATGTGTAAAAGATTGGACAGGTGGAATTGAACTTTAACCCAATTTGTCCCACAGGATTAATGATGGAATACCAGATATATTTATATAAATACAGCTCCGATTGATTCTGATCATGACCGGACAGAAAGATTTTAACTCAAGTTATTTACTCAACAGTTCAGGAGCTTTATCAATTATTAGAATATAGTGCTCTAGGAAGGAATTTTGAGGTCAACAGATTGGTCTATGACATCAGAGAGTTTGTTGTGGAAGTCACTGAGCAGCTACAGCATCATAGAGGGGATTCTGTGACATCACAGAGCAGGCTGTGGCACCATGGCATGGCTGGATGACATCATAGAGCTGGCTGTGAGGTTCAAAGTATATGCTGTGACATTAAAGAGTGCCAGTATGACATCACAGAAAAGGTCTCGTGGCCTCACTGAGGGGTTTGTGACTTCACAAAGCTGTCTGTGACATCATAGTGTGAGGCAATAGAGCAGACTCTGCCATCATCGAGGGTGACTCTGTGACATCAGAGAGTGGGTTGTGACATCACTGGGTGACTGTGTAACATCATAGAGCTGGTTGTGACATCACTGAGACTTCTGTGACATCACAGAGCAGATGTAGCACATCATAGGGTGACATCTCATAGTTAGCTGTGTGAGATCACAGGGGCTGTGTGACAACCCAGAGTGGGCTGTGACATCACTGGTGGCTGTGTGACATTGCAAAAGAGCTGTGTGGCATCATAGGGGCTGTAACATCACAGGGGCTGTGTGACATCACAGGGGCAGTGTGAGGTCACTGGGGAGGTCACTCTGCTCTGGCCCCCCTCACAGTTCCCCCCAGAGCAGTCCAACTCTGCTCGTGCACAGCGGGGTTCCCTGTCCCCCCGGGTCCCCCTGCCCCCGGCCCCGCAGCCTCCCCCAGAGGATGTTCCACGAGATCGACCCCAGAACCTGACACGGGGATGGGGGGCCGGGGCCCTGGGGGTGGCACAGGGGGACAGGGACCCCCCGGCAGCGTTCCCGTGTCCCCCAGGGCCAGAGCCTGGGCCAGGGCTCCTTCATCCTGTTACCAACGAGGGCTTGAGAGTGCTGAAAAATCCCTGGCAAGGGAGCAGCAAAAACCAGATTTAATATTAAGGTGCAGCAGCACAAAGTTCCTTGGCAAGAGTCACTCTGCTCCTGACTGGACACTTCAGGCACACCAAAGAAACAAAGCAGCAACAAAACCAAACAGAATCAAGGCAATCAAACAGAAATGAGCAGAGAACTGTCCCAGTGTGTGTGAGACACAAGGACAGTGAGGGCAAGGATAAAATGAATAAAGAAATAAAAGCTTGACAGAGGTCAAACTTAACAGGACTTCACTGATACCTTAACCTTAACTGATACCTTCAACTTCACAATTTAGGAAAAGAACAGAGCTTAACAGCATTTAACCTCACTTACAACCAATGACTTAAGGATTTAATAGTGGAATAACATTAAACAATATTAAACTTAGCTTATAACATAGTAAACTTTGCAAAAAAAGAAATTCTTAATACCCTTTAACTTAACTTATTTGTCATGATGTAACCTTACTTACAGACCTGACTGACTCAGCTGTCCAAGGCACTCAAGCCCCTCAGAGAGCAGCATTTCTGCAACATTTCTCCAGCACAGGCACTCCTGTGTGCACACAGACACAAAGACTCAGTGCAAGACACCCATAAGCAATTCCCCTGAGGGCAGGGAATGCTCCCTGTGGATCCTTTGGCATCTCCCCAGCAAAGGGAAAAGGATTGAGCCTGGAGGAGTGGGGGGATCAGCCCAGGCTCCGTCGTTGTTCAGGATCCCCGAGTGCAGCAAACGGGAGAGTTCCTGGCTGGGAGAGGCCCCACTCAGAGGGAGTCGCTGGCCCAGGAGAGCTCCAAGGGCTCCTTTTGGAGCGCTGTTTGCAGGGCCCGGGCCCAAGAGAGGGGCTTCAGTCCCAGCAATGGTTCATCCTGGCCGCACTTGGCATCAACAGCTTTCCTTGGCAGTGTGAGAACAGGGATGTTGTGCCACTGAGGGAACAAAAACAGTTCCCAGGGCTGCTCCTACAGAAGCCAGGAGCTGGCTGGGCAGCAGCAGTGCCTGGACCAGACAGGTTTGTGATGAGCTGCAGAGGAGCTGAGCCCAGGGGCTGTTGGCCAAGGCCGAGGCCCAAGGAGCATTTCTCAGTTGGCAGGGCGGCCTGAGAAGGGGAGGGGGGAATGCAGCAGCACAGGGCCCATGGAACCAAGGGACCATTGTGACACTGTAGGGTCCTGTGACACCAAGGACCCACGCCTTGGCCGTTCCCCACTCCTGGAGCAGCGCCGCAGTTTTCCCAAGAGCCAGCCCGGGCTCCGCTGTGCTACATCAATGGGGAACCCGTCCCAGTGCCTGACCGTGCTGCAGCATGCCACCCAGGGCCCTTGCACACACTGCCTTCTGCCCTGGGCCCGCCCCCAGCCCAGCCAAAGTGGCCCAGGCTGGAAGGAATGCCTGGCCCCCCCAGGTGTCTAAGACAGCCCGCACAGGATCTTTGGGAAGGGCTCAGACCACCAGCAAACGCTGCCCGGCTCTGCGGGCACAGTCCTATCCCCATATCTTTCCCTGAGAGCATTTGAATTACTAAATGAATATCATTTGAAGGGAGGACATTTATATTTTCCATTTCAGAGAAGGCTTCTGCCTTCCTTAGCAGGCACCTCTCTCTTCAAACCAAGACAATTGTTTATCATCTTGCAGATGCGCAGTTGCTGGGGAGCCCCGTTTTACACCAGGGACCCGGAGAACCATTCCCAGCAATTGGGAAAATCCTAGGTGGTCCATCCACCCACAGATGAGGTCTCCAAATGTGCCTGAAATTGGGTCCAGCTCTTAGAGGCCTAAAAGAGCAAGTCCAAGTGACTTGATGATATTTTTAGCCCAGAAAGCCCTTCAGCTGATGGCACACTTCACAATCAGCAGGGGACACAGCTAGGCCAAAGCCCAGGCCTCTGCTGGGAGCCTTTCTCCTCAAATACCCTTCAAACAAACCTCCATGCAAGTCACTTGGAAAGTTTCTTCAAATGATCCATTTCTGGCACATGACTACACAGGGTTAAGTGAAAGATTCTAAAGCAGCTGCTGTGGAGTCAAAGAGCCAGCACTAAGGGTCCTTGTCATCTCTTTGTAGCTAAATGCCACTTTGGGGGATTTGAGGGAGTTTGGAACGAGCTAGAGAGCAGACCTCCGAGTTTTTTAGATGATGCCATTGCTTTTTCTCCTCTTCTACATAGACAGGAAAGGTGAGTTTGGCTCACATCTGCACTGCATGGCTCACAAGGCCCGCAAGACTTGTAGTTACAAGAGCTTTGAAGGATTTCTTGGCCAAGAAGACACGGCCAACAATAATCTTTATGTTTTGCCACCAATCCTTCAATATTTCGTCTTAGGGACTCATGCTACAGTGTAAGCTTCCTTAGCCAATTATGACACACAAACTCAAAGCACTGCATCCTAAGCTTCTTGTTTACCATTGTAACTACTTTGATTTTTTCTAGATCTTCAGCACTAAAACTCTAAACTTTCCTCCACTTCAACGTTCCTCCCCGTGTCTCTGCTATAATAAACTAGAAATCCACATTCTCGCTTCTAGCACCTAGCTTTGGAAGCCCTTTCCAAGGTCTCCCTTCAAATCCTGTGTTTAATTCAAAGCTTTGCTGACAAGACCAAAGGTCTGAGATTTCCCTGCGTTTGGATTTCCAACAACACTGATGCTGTTAGTTCCAGAGTGCCCGGGATCCCTCTTGCAAGTCAACTCTGGTAGGAACAAGACGGCTGGCAGGGGGCTGCTTGTGGCCTCTGACAGCCCATTGCTCAGGGCTTGCCAGCGCCCCAGCCCCTCAGGGGCTGCCCCAGCCCCACCAAGCTGCCCGGCAGCAGCGCCGCAGCCCCACAGCAGCTCCAGAGCAGCCCTATCCAGAGGCACCTGGGAGCCCTCAGCAAGGCAGCCAGCAGCACACGGGCAGGAGGACACGGATGCGCTTTCTGCCCGGCACAGGGCTTGTGGCCATCTCCAGGCACTGCTCTCACAGGGATCCCCGCAGCCCCGGCCCCTGCCCACCCGCTCTGTCACCAGCACAAAGGCTTCAGCAGAACCAGCAAAGGCCAAGGGGCTTCTGGCCATTTTCCCTGCAACACTGCACGCCTGGGCAGCTTGCTGAGCCATGGCACCCTTCTCCCCCTCTTCCCCAATGCCCTGCAGACCCTGGGCAGCAAAAGAAAGCTCCTGGGAGTCTGTGTATTATAACATACTCTATATTTATACACTAAAGAAAAAACAAATAGAAGAAAAGAAACAGAACAATCTTTCAGAAATGGAAAATTCCCGCTGGCTCAGGTGGCCTCAGCAGACAGAGCCTCTGGGATCAGCTCTCTGCAGAGCTCCAGCAGCGCAGCCAGCCGAGCCCCGACAGATGAGGCCGTGTCCTCCATGCCCTGCGGAGCTGATCTTGCAGCCTCTGGAAGACGGAATATCGCTCACTCTGCAGTGCCTGGAGGACATACAATGTTTCAAGTGCCAGATCTGACACGGCACTGCTGATGTCCTCTGTCAGGTGTTCCAGGGCTGAAAGAGAAGGGAACAGAGCCATGGTCAGATCGCGGATCTGCGGGGAGCCGAGGAGAGCCCCCTGCCAGGGCCATCGCAGCCGGCTCTAGCCATGGCCAGGAGGGAGCAGGGACCAACGGGACCAGCCCAAAGCTGCGGGCCAGGAATCGCCCAGGTGGCCCTGAAATCTCTGTGTGCCCTCCCCACGCCGCCCCTCATCCGCACAGGGAGCAGAGCCCTCTGCAGCCGGGCCAGGGCTTGCAGCTCCCCCGGCAGCCCCCGCTGCCAGCCCGCTGCCCTCACTCACCGTGGCAGATGAGCCAGAGCTCTTCCTTCTTCCCCCTCAGGTGCCGCGCGGCCATGCCTGTGAACACAGAGCCTGTCATGGCCCCAGCGGCACAGCTCCCTGCCAGCGGCGCTGCCGGCGCTGTGGCCACACGGGCTGCTGGTCCGGCAGGGCTCAGCCCGGGCCCTTGCCGCACGCTGCCGCCCCAGGGCACGGCTGCCAGAGGGCGGCAGCAGCAATGCCCGGGCCAGGCGGGGCTCCACGGCGCCGGGCCCCGCTGGCGCTGCCGGGGCAGCAGACGGGGCTGGGGCCCAGCTGCGGTGGGCCGCGAAGGGAAAGGGCAGCCTGGGCTCATGGCTCACCCATGAACCTGATAGCTGTTTTGCGGAGAAAAGAAGAGAACCCCACATTTTTGTAAAGTTGTAAAGCTGGTATTGTTATTACAGCGCTGGACGCATGTGGAGATTGTTCTCCTAAGAAAAGGCATGCGTACCTCTGAGAACTTCAGGTCTCTTTTTATCTCTCTCTCAAATACATACGCATACAGTTTCACAATAGGGTCATACATGATCATTTTTATGGGTTTCGCGTGACATTTACTGCTAGTTCCTTTTTATCAGAAAAATATCCGAGGTCAGGTTGACTTGCCCTTACAGCAGTTCCTGTCTCTCTCTATCAACTTCTGTCTCCCCCCTTTATCTCTGTCCTTCACTGAAGTAACTTCACTGAGCTTAGGCCTTGCAATCTGGCTGAATAACTATGGTTTCTAACCACAGACTCAACTCAAAAATGTACATTTCACCTAAATTAAAATGGATTTCTGTCCTGGAAAATTTTCACTTTGCCTCAGCGTCCTGATGGCATTAGAGTACACTGTGCACCAGTGTTGACAAAAGCCTTGTATATCTATGGCTCTGGTGTGTCAGGGATCCACACAGCCCAAGAGACACAATTTTCCCTGGCCTCCACCTGTCTAGAGGCAGGGCCTCTCTAGTCCTGGCTACCATTCCCTCCCTGGGTGTATGTTCTGGATGTTCCTTCAAGGAGATCTGACATGTCATCCTCCCTTCTGCTATACCTGGCAGCTCGGTCACAGGGAGCTGGGGTTTCATTCATTTGGGTGGAAATCTCTCTTCTAGTAGGTTCCTCTTTTAGCTCTCATACCCATGCTGCTAGGACAGAGATGAGTTTTCCATTCCACCCTCTCATGTCTTGCCCATGTTCATACAGGAAGAACCACAGGTCCACTCGTGGGGTGTACTCCCTCTCCCTAGCTAGGGGGTGTTGAGCTCTGACACTGGGGCCTCTGGTTTGCACTGGTGCCACATGGGAACTGTCCTTGCTCATCTCCTTCCTCATCTTTTCTCTGAATTTTTCCTCTTCATCCTTGAGACAACCACAGCAGAGACATGAGTGTGCATCAGGCCATGGACGATGGTCTCATCATTCCTGAGTTTGCTTGCTACAGAACTCACTGTCTCTTGGTCATCCACGAAATGCTTTGTTCCCATGAAGCTGGAGTATTCAGATGGCCCCTGTTGTGAACGGCTCCACCACATTTGCACTGTGCACCTGACCTTGTCAGGCTCAATGTGTTGTCCATTCCCTGCAAAACGTTATCTCCAATACGGCCATTTGTTTTAGTGTTGGAGGTCAGAATTTTTCCTTTATTTTTCTTGGGCAGCACCCACCCCTCTGCCCCCTCCAGCCCCGGCCCCAGTGGCTGCTGGCTGCCTCACAGGGCTGTGTGGGCAGGGGAGGCCAGTGCTGGCCACAGGGACAGCCCGGTCAAGGGGCTGAGTCTGCACCAGCTGCACCCTCCTGGCACTCTCCAGCTGGCAGAGGACAGGAGCAAAGCAGTCGAGCACCTGCGCCGGGCCCTTCAGTGCCAGGACAGCCCACAGGAGGCCCTGCAAGAGGCGGCCATCAGGTTCATGGGTGAGCCACGAGCCCGGGCACTCTGCCTGCCCCACCCTCCTTAGCATCACCCAGCCCCACCCTTCCCCACCTTGCCCAACCTCGGTCTGCCCAGCCCTGCCCAACCCCACAGTGCTCTGCCCCGCACTGCTCCACACAATCCAGCCCCTCCCTACCCCACCCTGCTCACCCCTGCGCCATCCTGCCCCACCCTACTCTGCCCCACCCTACCACACCTTGCACCAGCCTGCCACACCGTGCCCCTCCCCTCCCCACCCTGCTGCAGCCCGGCCGTACCTCACCATGCTCCACCCTATACTGCGCCATCCAACCCGGCCCTGCCCTGCCCCACCCTGCCCCACCCTGCCACAGCTCGGCCCTATCATTGCCTGGGGGTCTTTGCACAAATCACCAACGGGACGGGACTGCTGGGGAACGCGTCTTGAGCTGTTCATTTTCCAGCATCAGTCTCATTACATGGTTATGACAATGGGAAAATGCCAGCAGCTCACATCTGTCGCAGACATCTTTTGTGAAAAATCCTTTCTTAGGATTTTTCTCCTTTCTGAGAAGCTGCAGTTTCAGCAACAAGATGTAAACAATGATTATCTGCTGATGTAGAATGCAACAGGTCCACCTGTGATTAGCCCCTCTTAGATGTTTATAATTAATGGCCAATCAAGATGGAGCTGTCTCGGACAGGGTCTGAGAGAGCTGCCTGTGTTATCATTCTTTTCTATTCTATTCTTAGCAGAGCTAGCTTCTGAGGAAACCTTTTCCTTTCTTTTCTTTTAGTATAGGTTTAATGTAAAATATATATATAAAATAAAATAATAAATCAAGCCTTCTGAACATGAAGTCAATATTCTCGTCTCTCCTTTCACCTGAAAACCCCTGTGACCACAGTCACACACATCCCCAGAAGCAGACAAAGAACTTCATGTTAGAATTTACTTTAAAAGTTTTTGACTAATCACACAAAGCAGAAGCATATTGACAAGAGTTCTATCCAAGCACTGTAAGCACATGTACCTTCAGTCAAACAATGCTCGCTTATTTTGAATATAATACCTGCTTGTAAGCATTAACATACAATCCACAGGGCTCCGTTATTAAGCTTAAAACTTCCTAATATCTTGGTAGATAAACTTTTCTGTAGCTTAGGGAGGTATTCTAGCCAAGCATTAATACTCAGACCATTGTCCTATTTGTCCGTAGTTTTCTACTTCTTATAAAAACTTTCTGCTGACAAATCTTATGGCTACTGCCTAACTCTAATCACACTTCTGCTGTCTCTGAGGCCTGCCTTTTGTAGCATTCCTAAAACGCTCTGATTTTCAGGATTCCCACAGGCCCCAGCCCCGCCTGGTGCCCCCGCAGCGCCAGCCGGGCCCGGCGCCATGGAGCCCCGCCTGGCCCGGGCATTGCTGCTGCCGCCCTCTGGCAGCCGTGCCCTGGGGCGGCAGCGTGCGACAAGGGCCAGGCTGAGCCCTGCCGGACCAGCAGCCCGTGTGGCCACAGCGCCGGCAGCGCCGCTGGCAGGGAGCTGTGCCGCTGGGGCCAAGATGAACTCTTTGTTCTCAGAGATGGCCGGGTTTCCCATGATGAATGAGCAGCAGGAAGAGTTCCAGGATCTCAGTCAGGGTGAGTGAGGGCAGCGGCCTGGCCAGGCGAGCTGCAAAGCCTGAGCAGGGAGCTTCAATCCTTGTCCCACGTGCAGTGGGAAAAACTCCACTGCAGAGGAGGATGTGTCAGGCCTGATTCCGGGCTGGAGGGATGAAAAGGACAAAATGCCCATCCTTTTAATGCACGGGATGCCCTGAATGTGGGAGGCCTGCCTGCCCTTCCCACTGGAGCACCATGCTGAGATACCCTGAGAGCAGCCCAGTGCTCCTCGCTCCTCTCTGCTGACCTGCGAGTGTTTCTCTGTTTTCAGGATGGCCCTGGCTCTGTCAGGGCTGCTATGTGGACATGAGACAGCCGGTCCTGTCCCGCTGGGTCCCAGCAGTGCCTCGCAGCAGCCCTGCACCCACGCCAGGATGCTGGCCAAGAGAGGCCCTGGAAGCTGAGGCAGCTGATTTGAAGCTTTTGCAGATCCACACAGGGGATGGCCGCACACAGGGGATGGCCAACAGCTGTCCTGAGGGGTCTCCCTAATTCAAAGAAATCGGCAGACAAATGCATTGTCCGCCAAAAGCCCTTTTATTGAGCTGGCAGGAGGGCAGGGTCTGCACCCCACTAAAATGCTTCTCTGCCACATGTACATTTCAGTGGGATGATGTCAGAAATGGATCTCCAAAATCCCATCCATCTTGACTCTGCTGAGGTGATTCGATAGGCAGGGCGTTAGAAATACATTCTGTCAGGTTCCTGTACTTGAAGCTGATGTCCAGGCGCTGGCCAGGAGCAGCCTCCATGCCCTAAAGCAGCACTTCTTCCTCATGGCTTCCCTGCACAGGGCTCATTTTACACTTGCCCTTAGTTCTTCTGGTGGAATGTGTCTAAAGCTTTTTGTCAAGTCCCTCTCCTGTCAAGTTAGGCCAGCCAGGTTTTTCTTATGCTAACTGGTGCTAAGTGCTTGTGTAGGTCTGTGCCAAGTACTTGTTTACTTATGTGAATTGCTTGTGCTTATGTCAAACAAAGGCCTTGTTTCATTCAGCTCTTCTCTTTATCCTGATGCAAATTCTTTTGCAAGATCCTCTGGACAGTTCACAGAACATGTGTACTGTTCTGCTGCTGTTTTAATTTTCTACGAAATCCATAGATTTATGATGCTTCAGAGGAGGGTTAAATTTTTAAAATTAGAACTGGTTTGCTGAGGAAGCTAAAAATCTGAGGAGCTGTTGGTGGTTCCAGATTTGTCCATATCACAAGAAGATATCTGACTCATGATGTTCTCTTTCTTTCTCTCTTTTGGTGATGATTTCGATAACAACTTTGATACCGGATTTGAGTGTCCATCAGGCTCTGTGAGAAGCATTTTTGACTTCTGCCACTAGCCATTCTATATTAGGCTGGTAGGGCATTTGCTTTAGAATGTGAGCGTCCCGTGCAGTTTGGAATTTGGGCACTTGGTGATACCCATCATGTGCATTCTGCAGAATCTCAAGAGAAGTTCTTGTGTGGTGCAGCTGAAGTCGCATCCACTTTTGGTTGTTGTGAAATTACAAATAGAGAAGTTAGTACCATTAGGAGTTTCCTTAAAAGACTCTATTGTAATAGTTGTGCAAGCAGATCTCACACAGGCACAGCCCCTTCCCACATAACACACCTGTGATTGTGCACGGGGAACTGGGCTCATTTCAAAAATACAACTGCTGCCCTCAGCATGCAGACACCGATCCTCTCTTTCAAGCACCGCATTTTTGCACACAAAATTCAGTGCGTCCCTTGGCACACATGCTTTGATACTAAGAGTTTGTCAGCTTCTAGTTTTCTTGTTGAAAATGGCCCAGACATTATGCTGAATGGGTCTGACAGTTATGTGAGTTCTTATAACTCCAAGGGCCAAAATTGGAATGACACGGTATTTTTTTGCATTCTTAATGGTTAATACAAAAGACTGCAGGGTTTTGTTCATTCTATGTGAAATGGACCAATTGCAACCAAGTGTGGAAGTCTTTTTCAAATTGCTTTGTGGTTTCATTTTTAGCCATGATTTAGTTAATTCTTGTGGCAATTTCCCCAGCTCTCCTTTTTTTAAGTTTTCCTGAGATTACAGACCATAGCCACACACAGTTGAGCTTGTAAACATTGAAATACTTAAGAAATGTTACTCTGTAGTTTTCCCATAAAGCCAACAACTGCTTGAAAATCCTGCAGTGTATTGTTCACCAGGGTGGTTAATAGGTTAGCTGCCAGGCTTTGGTTTTGGGCAAGTGACAGCAGGGTTGATCTGAGAGGAGTTTGTATCTGTCCAATATAAGAACTCACAGTGCTTACTTTCTTGAATAAGACTTCTTAATCAATAGAATTTAATACTCCCAGTTCAGACCCAAACCATCCCCTTAAGTCTTTTTCATACCTATGATTTGGTGTCTGGGAATGTATCCACAGCTCCCATTCTTTTAGGCTTGCTGTATGAGTGGGCAGAATTGCTGTTTAATTATGGAAATATTAGCTTGTACTCTTCACCTCCAGCTTTTTCAGAGAGTACTGTGGATTTAGAGGCAACAATTCTTCATTTGTTTGTCTTACCCCAGAGTGAAAGACTCTATTATTTCACATATGGGTCCCATTCTACGGAGTTGTTTCTGATGTAAAGTTTTTTGTTTTGATTTTAATTTTAAATGTCTGTGATGTGACCCATTCCGTTTCGCTCCTTGTTGCGTACCCAAGGCATGGTAAGTGGTTTCTTCAGATACATTGCCTGCCTTTAGGGAGGCATTTTGGAAACCTCCAGAAACCTTACACTGGCCCCTGGTAGTATTACAAAGGATACTTTACCAAGTTCCCAGTGCAAATAGTTGAGTATCCTGAGTACCTCAGCCCATTAGAGGATGCAGTTGAGCTATTGGATTCAATGCATACTTGGGTTGCCATCACATGGTCATGGAATTAGGCATGATATACCCGAACAGGCTGATTGTGCTCCTGGCTACCCCTCCAACTTGACACGCTACTACTTCTGATGGCCTGAAATATCCCAAGAATGAAATTCAATTCTCAAAAGCAGATCCTGTATGAGACCTGTTCCATGTAGTAAGGGTACAAGCAGGACAATTTATAACTCTAGTCCCACAATAGCTGCCGGTTGGAAACAATATTTGTTGGGTCAGATTGCTGGCGGGCTCCATTCCTGTATCTCTGTGTGATGATGGTCCTCCCACTCCACCTGTGCGCCACAGAAGAAGGGAGCTATCTTGGCTAGGTTATAGTCTCCCATTTTAATTTGCATAGAGCAAAAATCCTGATAGGATTCACATGAAAATGAATCCACACACTACTTGTTAGAAAGGTCGCAGATGCGCATGATCACTCGGGCAATCTTCTCTGAAAGAGGTTTGTCAGTTTCCAATTTACAAGCCATAGAGATCTTGCTTTCATGTGGGACAAGAAAGGCAAGCATGGAGTCAGGGTTTCCTCAATCTTTAACTGCTCAGTCATTAATCCTTAAAATGGCATAAAGTATTTTTACCTTTTTCATCCCTTTTAGCCAGTTAGGTCCTGAATATTTTTGAGTGTTCCATCTACCAGGATCTTGCAGGCCAAGGAGATCATTATGGTAGTGACAGTCATCTGCTGTGGCTTGGATTCTGATTAGAAGTATCGGGAAGACAATGATCATGTGAAATGTATCTTGGTTTCTCCTGTTCTTTCTGAGGTCCACTTTTGGACTCCACTTGCCTTTTGCAGAAGTATTTTATTTCTGGAATAATGTATCCAAGAGATTAATGCTTTAAGCTTTAAAGGCTGTGTAAGTGATTAAAAGTACTAAATAGACTCCTTTCCATTTTGGGATAAGAGGCTTTCTACCTGGTCTACCTGGTCCCCAGGCTGGATTGTGGAGAGGAGCATCCTCTTGCTCAAAATGTGTTGGTTTATTTTCTGCAGCTGTAGTGTTAGTTGGACAACATGGTTCTGGAGATACCCCTCTCCACCTTGTACAGTATCCTCCCCTTGCTAGTTTTGCTTCCATGGTCTTCTGTACAGTATTTCAAAGGGATTCAGATTTTCTTTTGCTCTTGGTCTTATCAAATCCATTATAAAGCCAAAGGCTGGGCCTGGGGCCAAGGTATGTTGGCCTCTGGTACAGTTTTGACTATCTGTTGTTTGACTGGATAATTCATCTTTTCCACCTGGCTACTGGCCTGGGGCCAATACAGTGTGTGTAGGTGCCAGTTGATTTGGAGATTATTGCAAAGTTGCTGTGCAATATTTGCTAGGAAACATGGTCCTCAGTCAGAGGAGATGTCTAAAGGCACTCTGAACCAGGGCATGATATTGTTTAACAAAATGTTGAAAACTTTGGCTTTTTTTGTTTGGGTTGGGAATGCCTCAGGTCATGCTGAGAAGGTATCAGTTAAAGGCAGAAGGTATTTATACCCCCCTTTTCTTGGCAATTCAGAAAAGTCAGCTTGCCAGTGCTGTCCAGGATATTGTCCCTTGTCTACTGGGCCAAGCTCAAGTCTAGTCCTGGTTTGTGGATTGGCTCTAAGACGTTATTTCACACCCTTGGGTTACCTGCTTTACACTAAAGTACGGGTTGCATCTTACTGTTGTCCTTATCCAATAATTATGTAAGACATCTCCTTCCTAGTGTATACAATTATGTTCATCTTTAATTAGTTTTCATGATGTTCTTTCTGGCATAACTCTCTCTCCCTGAGGAGTTGAAAAAAACACAGTGTTTTCATTCTGCTTGCAAATTCTTTGTTAATTCTAGATCTTTCTGATTATACAGCATACATCATTGTCATATTGTTCCTTACCTTTGGGAATTAGTGCCTGAATCTCAGCATGGCTTTGTTCTGCTACTCTTTTTTGCAACCTGTTCCCTCTTTTGGGGTCGGTTTCTCCTTTCTGTTGTCCCTTTCAGTGCAGAATTGCAACCTCTTGAGGTAGTAGTACTGCCTGCAGCAATTTTAAGATTTCTTCTGAATGCTTCAACTGCTTTCCTTGAGCTGCCAATAGTCCTTTACCTTTCTAAACTGCTTCATGGGCATCTATTACGCTGAAGGCATTCTTGGAATCTGTTCATGTATTAGTCCTTTTTCCTCAGGCTGGTCAGAGGGTACGGGTTAAAGTGATTATCTCTGTCTTCTGAGCTGACTTGTGTAGGGCTTCTATCCCCTATTGCTCCGTGCTAATTGTATATCCTGATTTTCACTGATCTGCTCTTACAAAGCCACTCCCATCTGTGTACTGAGATTCTACTCTTGGAATTGGGGTTTCTTTAAGATCTGGGCAGCTGGAATAAAGTGGGCTGAATGGTTTTGATCCAGTCATGCTACAAAGGCTCCTTGTCTGTCTAGTGAGTAGCTGGGAATGGTGCTGGGTTAACTAGAGAAGAGATTTGTTTTGTAATGCTGCATTGTTCCACCAAAATTGCCTGATATTTAAGGAATCTGGAGAGGGAAAGCCAATGCCCATCCTGTTGGTCAAGAATTGCTGCTACTGGATGTGAGATAAACACAATTATTTGTTGACCTAGAGTGAATTTCCAGGCTCCTTGGATGTCTGAAATAAGAGCAGCAACTGCTTACAGTCAGGCTGTCCCCTACTTACTTTATCCAGTTGTTTTGAAAATGATGCTATTGCTCTCTTCTATGGTCCAGCTGTTTGAGCTAGTGCACCTAATGCCATCCCTTGCCTCTCATAAGAGAAAAGCTGAAAGGGTTCCAAGACATCTAGCAAGCCCAGAGCAGGTGCTCTTCTCAAGTCCTCCTTTAGCTTTTGAAGGCTTTCTTACTTTTGGGTGTCCATTTCAGGTCTCTGGGATTGTCTTCTAACAGCTGCTACAGTGGCTTAACCAGCAGCCCAAAGTCACTACCATGGTTAATACAGCATCCAGTCATTCCCAGAAAGGTTCTCAGTTCTTTGGCATTAGTAGGGAGCGGGGTTCGGTTATGGTCCCTTTGCCATCCTGTCTTAGTCCCTGCTGCGCTTGGGATATTTTGTATCCTTGGTAAATGACTTCCTGTTTGATTATTTGAGCTTGATTTCTGGATAGCTTGTATCCACTTAATCCCAGGTCATTTCAGAGGCTTACTGTCCATTCCAGTCTTTTTAAGTTTCACTGGCTAAAAGTAGATCATCTACCTATTATAACACAATTCCATTTGTGGACGGGCTTACCCAACTTTCAAGGTCCTCAGCAAACTGTTTTCAAAACATGGTTGGACTATTGTTGAATCCTTGTGGTCCTCCAGTGCAGGTAATTTGACTTGTCCTTCCAGTCTCTGCGTTTCCCCATTCAAAGGCAAAGTGGTTTTGGCTGCCAGGGTCCAAGGGTATACAGAAGAAAGCATCCTTGAGATCTGAAATGGTAAACCATCCATATTCACCTTTTAGTTTGATTAGCAAAGCATAGGGATTTGCAACCACTGGGTGGAGATCTCCAGCTATTTTGTTAATATAGCCTGTAGGTATTGAACCAGACTGTAGTTCAAACCATCAGGCTTTTGTATGGGTAAAATGGGTGTATTCTATTCAGATTCACATTCCAGTAACAACCCAAATTTTAGAAAATTTTCTATGATAGGCTTAACACTTTTTATTTTTTCCACCTTAAGTGGATATTGTTTAATTCTTATTGGTCATGTTCCAGGTTTAAGTTTAATGATTACAGGTTGTGCTGCTTTGGCCTTACCAGGGGTCCCATCCACCCAGACTTTAAGACAAACCTGACTAAGAACTTCTTCTATGTCTCTTCTGATTCGGAAAATCTGTAAGGAGAGCTAGACTTAGAACATGATATTTGTTTGTCATTGACTTTGATCTGTACTCCTCCAGGGGTAAACTACATTTCAGCCTGTTGGAACATGTTACAACATTCTCATGTCTCCAACAAATCCTTCCAATGAGGCATTTTGGGAGGCGTAGGCTTATCTAGGATCTGATGTATTCCTACTGTGTTTCCCAGTTCATAAGATCGTGGTTTTAAAAAGGATACCTTCTGCTGTTGACTTGTGGTTCCAATAACATTCACAACTTTACCAGGATCAATTTCCTCCAATTTTATATCTAACACAGAATGTGTTGCACCTGCATTCACCAGACATTTCATTTTCCTCATCTTTTCCCCCAGTTCTCTTTGGACCAGAGTATTTTCTGGGGGGATGCCCTCCAGCCAACCCTTGCATTGATTCAGTTCTTCAACCACCTTGGCTTTGAGTTGCAGGCAGTCTCTCTTCCAATGCCTTTCTTTCTTACAATAGGCACATGGAGTGGTCCAGAGTTTAGGGATAGGTTTCTGCCCACCCCAGCCATTTCTTTGTCCTGAGTGTAAGGAGTAAAAAGTCGTCCATTTTTAAAAGTTAGAGAGTCAACAAGTTAAACCAATTGCTACTAAGTTAGATCTTTAATTACTTATTGTTAATAGTTTCATGTTGTAATTACCTGTTGTTAATAGTTTTATTCTTTAATTACCTGTTGTTAATAGTTTAATTGTTAGAAACCCCTCTCGGGTACCACCCCTGCTGCTTCCTGGAAAATGGCACCCGGGACTGTGAGGAGGGAGTCACGTCAGAGCTTGGATGCGAATGTAGAAACACTTGGCCAAGTCCAGCAAAGAAAACCCCTAAAACAACGAGCCACCACAGAATTAAACAATCTAAGTGACGTCTAAGGGTAAGCAACTGAATCCAGGGTCTGCTAAGATCTTTGAACCTCTCACCCTAACCCGGAGATGTCAGCTAGAAAGTAGACCTCAAATGTTAAATCTAAAATGGGAATCTCCTGGTGCTCTGGCGAGGACGGAAGCTCCGGCTCTGCCTGCGCACCAGCGGACAGAGCTGCACACCTCCTCCTCCCTGCCACTCCTGGCAGCAGTGGCGGTGGCGTGCGCACGACCCGTCGAGCCCCCACCCAAGCTGACCTTCATAAAGGCATTAAAAGGAGAGAAATCTCCTGCCCTTTTCATTTATTTCAGCAAGACCTCCCAGCTGATTCCAATGTCTCCTACTTGCTTCTGGCTTGGATGGCCCTGTTCAGAAGGTCTTGTAGGATTCCCACAGATCTGGGCTGTTGCCATGGCTCGGTTCTTCTCTCTTTCAGTCCTTCAAGCCCGGGGGCAATGTGCCAGCCCATCCTGCTCTGACCTGGAAAATTAAGCCGAGTTTCCCCAAAGAGCTCAAGAATTAGGGACATCTTCTGGATCCAGTGAACCAGTATCCCAAGAACAGCACATGGAGACACTAAAGATGACATCACTGCTCAGCGCTGCTGGAAGTCCTGGCACAGCTGATGCTGGGCACAGTTCTTGTGGCTTCAGCCCTCTCCCTGCCTGTCCTGTAGACAACTCCCTCCCTCCAGCCCTCATACACTGCCCATCACCTTTATTTCTCTCCACTCTCCCTCCCTTTTGATAGCTCTGCCCTCAGCCTGTCCATCACCATTTTCTCCCTCCACTCTCCCTCCCTGTTGACAGCTCCCTCCCTCCAGCCCTCAGACACTGCCCATCCCCTTTTTTCCCTTCCAGCTCATCCCTTTGCTTTGCCTTTCATTAATAAACAGTTTGGCTTCTTCACTTTGCCTGCATCCCTGTGGAGCTGAAGCAAACCCGGGGCCCTGGGACACATAGACCCCTGCTGCCGTTCTCTTCCAGGCCCTGTTTTGTGCCCAGACCCAGAGGAACAAGGGCAGGTCAGGCTGGAAAGGTGCCTGTGCTGAAGGTGCAGTTCCACAGCACCGTGCAGTTCCAGATCTTGCTGAGCACCTCAGAGTTCCTGGATTTTGGAAGAGACAACCTGAATATGCTGTGAACCCAGCTGTGAGGGATTCCATGGCAAGCATCTATGGAGGGTCACTGAGCTTGGAATGCTGGAAGTTTTCAAGAATATCTTCCTGAAAGCACAGCAGTGCTCCTTCCCTGCACAGGATGAGGAAGGGGGCAGAACCAGAGACCATCCAGGCTTAGCAGGGAGCTCTGGGTGTGCCTAGGAGCAAATGAAGCAGCAGCACAGTGCCCGAGACTCGGATGTGTGACCGTGCCGGTGCCCAGAGTGCTGTCAGGCAGTGCCGGGATCCTGGCTGTGCTTCTGGTCCCCACAAGTGAGGAATGGCAGCCCTAGGCTCAGACCCAGTCAGAAAGGCAAGCAAGGGAGACCAGAGGGAGGGCACCCTTCCAGTTTCTCTTGGGCATGGCCGCAAAACAACCCCTGCTGCTTCTTCCTCTGCCTGTGTTTGGGCTGTGCTGGTGGCAGAGCCAGCCAGGTTGGGCTCTGCATTCCAAAGCCTGTTGGGAGCGGGCATGAAAAGCGCTGTGTGCACAGCAGAGAGTCCTGGAAGGTGCTGGCAAGAGCGTCCTGCAGGAACAGGGCTCTGGTCCCTGGCTGGGAACAGCCTGGTTTTGGTGCTGTGAGCACAGACAGGAGTTAAGGCAGGTGAAGAGGCAGTGGGCAGCTTGTGTTTGTGGAGGGCCTGGGGCTGCACATCTGAACCTGCACCTGGAAACTCACTTGGGGGAATAGGAGCTAGAGCTGGAGTGCCTGTCCTGAAAGGACCTGAAGTCATTCAGCCTTAACACCAAAGGCCAAGGGCTGTTTGGCCACTTTCCCTTCCACACCGCACGCTTGAGCAACTGGCTCAGAGCAAGCAGCCTTTTTCCCCTCTTCCCCATTGGCCTGAAGACATTCTGCACCAAGAGAAAGCTCCTGGACACCCGACTATGCAACAACAGCAATTTAATGTTCCTCTAGTGGGTGAAGGGAAAGGAAGTGCTGGCAGAGGAGAGCTGTTCCCCGCAGGCTCAGGTGGCCCCAGCAGACGCAGCCTCCCGGATCCGTTCTCCACAGCGCCGCGGCAGGACACTCAGCCACGGCCACACAGGAAAGGCCGTGACTTCCAGAGGCGGCGCAGTTGGTCTCGCATCCTCTGCACTCAGGAGGAGGGAACGCTCCGTACAGCTAAAAGGATGTACAGAGCTTGAAGCGCCAGGCATGAGATGGCAGGGCTGCTGTCATCCGTCATGACCTGAAGGGCTGCAGAGAGAGAAACAGAGGCACAGTCAAAGGCTGGATCTGTGGGGAGCTGGGCAGAGCCTCCAGCCTCGTCCATGGCACGCAGCTCCTGGCACAGCCTGGAGGAGGCAGGAGCCAAGAAGGATGAGCTGGCAGCTGCTGGCCAGGAATGTGCCACAGGCCCCTGCAAAGTGTCTGTGCTGTGGCCACGCTGCCCTTGGGGCACGCAGGGAGCGGAGCCATCGGCGGGCATGCCAGGGAGGGCAGCTGTGAGCGGCAGACCCCGCCGAGAGCCCGCGGGCCTCACTCACCGCTGCAGATGATGCGGAACTCCGGCTGCTGCCCTGTCAGGTAGCGCCCGGCCATCCCTGGGGAACACAGAGCGTGTCCTGCCTTCAGAGCCACAGCTGCCGCACACGGCCGCTGCCAGCCCTGAGGCCACACGCCCTGTTGGCCCGGCAAGGCTCAGCCCAGGCCCCTGGTGCACGCTGGTGCCCCAGGGCACGGCTGCCAGAGGGCGGCAGCAGCAATACCCAGGCCAGCGGGGGCTGCCCATGCCCACGCCCGGATCCTGCTGCCGGCACAGCAGGTGGGGCTGAGGCCCAGCTGCGGCAATGGGGCGGGCCGGGGAGGGAGCCAGGCTTGGGACTCACCCATGAACCTGACGGCCGCCTCTCGCAGGGGCTCCTGTGCGCTCCGCAGGTACGGAAGGGCCAGGCGCAGGTGCTCGGATGCTCGGCTCTTGTCCTCTGCCAGCTGCAGAGAGCGGCAGGGCACGGAGGGAAAGGGTTGATGGGGGCCCTGCCCCTGGGCCGGGCGCTCTCTAGGGCCAGCGCCACTGGCCCTGCCCAGAGAGCCCTGAGGCGCGACCAGTAGATGAAGGCGCCGGGCTCGGGACGGGGCGGAGGGCCCGCCGAGCCGCGGTGCCGCCCCGCAGCAGAGCCCAGCTGGCTCGGGGCTCCGTCGGCACCGCGCTTGGGGCCGGAGGAGCCTGGAGAAGGGCCCGCACGGCCCAGGGAAGGGAGCGGCGTGTGGGGCGCAGGCTGGTGCCCCTGCCTGCGGCACTGGGCAGGAGCCACAGCCGCCAGCCCCACAGACTGGGCGCCGTGGGCAGGCGGCTTCTGCAGCCATCGGGTTGGGGATTACAGCCTGTCCTTACCAAGCGCTCGGCAAATCTCCACATCTGATCGGTCTTCAGCAGCTACTTGAGATCCTTCCTCTTCAGGACCCTTAGTGGAGAAAGCAGCGTTTCCCGAGAGGCCTGCAGAACAGCAGAGAGCCAGAGATGGCAGCGCAGCCCAGGGCACAGGAGCCGCATCTCTGTGCCCAGGCCAGGAGGAGGCTGGAGCCCGTCAGGTGCCAGGGCGTGGGGAGACAGCTGAGCCCCGTGCCATGGGGACGCCCAGGAGGCCTCACCTGTGCCACAGGCCGGTCCTCATGGTGGCAGTGGAAGAAGAGTGGGAGCAGGCTCTGGCTCACATGCTTCTTCAGGGCCTTTTCTCCCTTTGCCACGACCCGCGTGATCACCTCTTGGAAGAGGCGAATGGAGAGCAGCTGCACAAGGCTGTTGTCCTGTTGGAAAGGAAGCAAAAGGCCTCCACATCAGCTGCTGCAGGCCCCCCTGTGGCCAGGCCCAAGGCACCACCCAAGTGCCCGTGGCTGGGGGCACAGAGCCTCACATTGTCAAAGTGGTGCCAGAGCGCCTCAGTCAGCTGCAGGGCGATGGGGCTGGCTATTGCCAGGTCTTTCTGCAGCAGCAGGAGGCGTAGCACAACGAGGGTCATCTCAACGATGTCTCCATCCCTATCCCACAGTAGCTTCCCAAGGCTTTCAGTCAGGCTGTACATGCTTGGATTCTGTATGCAAAACAAGGCTGGGCAACCCCACACTGCTGCTGCTGCTGCTGCAGGGCTCAGAGGCCAAAGGCCTGTCCCGAAGCACTCAGGGAGCTGAAGAGTGACCCTGGAGAGCTGGGAGCAGCTGCCACAGCTGCCAAAGCCCAGCTAAGCCCAAGGGGCTGCTTGCCCCAGCCCCACGCTGCCAGCACAGCTTCAGCTGCTGCTTCCTTCTCACCATGGAAGTGAGCACCACGAGGCCTCGGAGCGCGACGCAACGCATCTGCCTGGACTGGCTCTGCAGGTGCCTCGTCAAGATCTCCAGGACTTTTTCACCGCATTCGCTCAAGTCCAGGCAATCCAGGAGCTGAAAGGCACAGAGCAGGCACAGAGGTGCCCAGCTGGCAGGAGCTCAGAAGTGCACAGGGCCGAGCCAAGGCAGCAGCACAGGGCACAGGCAGCGTCCCAGGCAGCTGCGGCTACGAGAGGGCAGAGGGCTGGGAGGCAGCTCAGCCAGGCAGCGCTGGCCATGGGGCTCACCTCCACCAGGAAGGCCAGGGCGGGCAGTTCCCAGTCTGAAATGCCTTGGCTGAGCAGGTCCAAGAGGCAGGATGCCATGTCGCAACACCAGCCGATGGAGACATGGTGCATCTCCCTGGCAGGGAGGAAAAGGCACCATTGCTCCTGGGCCGGGCAGGCAAACCTCTCTCAGGGCTGACTGGCAGAACTCTGGTCTGCTCCCGAGCAGCCCGGGGGCACTTTGGGAGGCGGCTGTTCCCGGGCACCCTCCTCTGCCGGCCTTTTCCAGTCTGCTCATCCCTCCCTTGGTGACAAGGCCCTGCTGCCCATGACCACAGGAACTGTGTGGGGCATTGCGGGCACGAAGGAGAGGGGCGGTGGGGAGAACGAGGTCTCACCTGGCCAGCAGACCCACGGCGCAGTGGTGGGTGTCGGCACAGAGCAGCGTGTCCCAGGCACGCTTGCGTTCCATGGACAGCACCACGTGCTCATAGCGCATTTGGCAGAGCAGGGCCTTCAGGGTCTGCAGCGCAAAGCTGTGGGCAGAGCAAAGGCCAGGTCAAGCTGGGAGCCCTGGCTCCTGCCCTGGGGGCATGGGAGGGATGGGGAGACTGGGAGTACTGGCATGGAGCACCTGTTGGGGTTGGTGGAGAGGCCGTGTTGCTCCTGGCATCCCTTCCAGAAGGTCTCAACCTCTTCTGGCATCTCCTGCATGCTGATGTAAGTTTGGTAGAGCAGACGCAGAAAGAGATTAGGGAAATACTCCAGGACGACACGTGAGCGCCAGGCCAGATTGAAGACTCTCCACAGCGCCACGATGGCCTGCAAGAAATAAAACAGCCAGAGACAAGGCTCAGTGGCCAAGACATGCACGTGGCAGGGCCCGAGCGTGCGAGAGAGAGGCTGGGGGAGACACGGGTGGAGCAGCTGGCCTTGGTCCCCTGAAGCCTGCCCCTAAGGCGGGATTCAGCGCAGTGTCTGAGGCAGAAGGATGCGGCTGGGGGGAGCACAGAGAGCTGGCTGCTGGAGAGGCAGCCTAGGGGCTGGCAAAGGCCAGCTCCAGAAACTCACAGCCAGGGCAAAGACCCCTGCGTCGTCCCCATCGGAGGTGTACACGCTGTGCACTGGCCAGGCGCTCAGCACATCGAGGAGCAGCTGCAGCGCAGGCTCCGCAGTCCTGCTCGAGGACATGATGGATGCCCACATGGTGGCGGCAGCTCTGTGGGGTCAGAGGTCTGTGTCAGGGCTGTCTCGGCCACAGCGCCGTGGCCTGGGCAGCTGCAGGGGCCCGCACTGGCCCTCAGCCCTGCCCCTGCCCACTGCCCCTGGCCGGCAGCAGCCAGCCAGCCCATGTGGGTACAGGGGCCGCGAGGGGCAGGGAGGGAGCATGGCACCAGGCTCTGGAGCTGACATGGCAGCACTGGAAAACAGAGGAGCCAGAGGATCCTGGAACTCCCTGCCTGTCTGGCACTCAGCAGGGACAGGCTCTACAGGGTGCCGGGCCGCTGAACTCCAAGCCCTCCAGGCAGGTGGGGCTGCCCTACCTGTCACACGATGGGGCCCAGCGCAAGAGGGTGATCAGCACGTCACAGGGGTATTCCTGGGTCAGCTCCAGAAGGGCCTTGTCCAGGCTGTGCCCAGCAGACTCATTGGCCGTGAGCCGCTGGTGGATGTACATCACCATGGCGGGCACCTGCAGAAGGCACGGGCAGACTCACAGAGCTGCCAGAGCAGCACCTTCCCCTGAGAAGTGCTTCCCTTCCAAGCGCAGCATTGGGTCGGGCCTCAAAGGCCGAGGGAGCCCGGCAGAGCCGGCTCGAGTTGCCACACCACTGCTGGGGCCATCGAGCCCTTGCCCCAGGCTGCTTACTTGCGTTGCATTGGAGACACCCTTCTCCACAAGCAAATCCAGCATGGCAGCACCGGTCTCGGCATCGAGGAACGGAAGGTTCTCCAAGATGCCCGTGCCGGCACCGGCGGTCACTTCCTGCAAAAGACATGTGATGAATTCACAGAGGGTGTTCCGGAGAAGGGCAGCAAGGGAGGGAGAATCCATGGGGCGCTCCAAGCCTGGTGCTTGGCTGAGCAGTGCCCGCAGGCCCAGCCCAGGTGGGGATGGCTGCAGGTACCTGCGCCGTTCTGCCAAAGCGGCCATGGGCGGCCTCTTCTTCCTCTGTCCGGTCCTTGGCTGCATCTGGCAAAGAGCGAGCGCAGCCAGAGCTGAGGGGCTGCAGGCGAGGCCGGAGAACACAGCCCAGCCCTGCGCTGCCCAGGCAGGGAGAGCCTCAGGATGCCCCAGGGGATGGAGTGCAGCTGCCAGGTGCTCCAGCCCAGCTTCTGTCCTATCCATGGATGTGTCCACAGGGATGGAATGGGATGGGATGGGATGGGATGGGATGGGATGGGGCCAAACTGGCTACAGGCACCAGCCCTGCAGCCCATCTCAGACACTCACGCTCCTGCAGCAGCTGGAACTGCTCCAGTTCTTCCGGCTGCTGTGCTGAGGTAGCTCCAGCCTCTTCCTCCTCCAGCCAGGCCAACTTGGGCACGCTGGGGGCTCTCTGCTCCATGTCACTCCTTGCAGTTAGGAGCGCTTGCTGAAGCAGAGGCCTCGGAAGGGCTGAAGATGAGCAAATGCTGCAGTTGTGCCTTGAAGGCACCTGCAACAGAGGAGCCTCGGGAAGGCTACAGGATAGGAAGTCCTGCAGTACGTCCTCAAAGGCACCAGCAACAGAGAAGTTTCAAGAAGGAAAAAGGACTGCAAGTCCCGCAGTCTGTCCTCAAGGGCACCGGCTGCAGGGATGGCAGACGCTTAGGAAATGCTCCACGTCACCGAGTCCTGCAGCCTGGCCTCGAGGTCACCTGCACAGGGAACGCCTGGGAAAAGCTCCGGGTCAGCAAGGAACAAGCTGGCTGTGGGGGGGCTCCTCACAGCACTGCTCTGTCCCGTCCTGTCCCGTCGCGTGCCCCGAGCACTGTGGCGTGGCCGTGGCGCCGCCAGCACCTATGTCACGGCGTGTCACAAAGGGTCACCCTTGCACACTGTCCCTTTCCATCCCACAGTGACCACGGTGCACTGTGTCACAGAGAGCCCCAGGACACATCTCCACGTGCCCTGGGGACACCCCCACCCCACCCAAACTGCACCAGCTTGCAGGCAAGACTTTGCCCCAAGTGTTGAAGACACAGCCCAGCAGGAACTTTAGCAAGGGCCCAAACAAGAAGCAGCTGCTCCTCTGCTCTGCCTGCTCAAGGCAGCAGAATGAGCCCCCACGGCTGCACACACAGCAGAGCAGGAAGGGCACCGGGGCCTTCCACAGGCCCTGCCACGGCCTCTTTGGGACCAGTCCCGGTGCTGGGTGGCCGGCACACTCGCAGGGGCGTGTCACAGGCACGGGACCTGTGGCCCAGAGCACCAATGCTGCTCTGTCCTCTGGGCAGCGCTTACAGCAGCAGCTGTGGAAGAGTCCCTGCCAAAGGAGATTTGCCATCCCCAAGGCCTGCCAATGCTGGTGCCTGTCTCCTGCCACAGAGGCCTGTGGCCCCGGGGGACATCTCTGCCAGAGGACAGCCAAAGCCAACGTGCCTTGGTGTCTGTGCAATCTTTCCTGCCAACAGGTGGCTGTTGGCAGGAGCACCTGGAGCAATTGGTGGCCACACTGGGTATCCGTCAGAAGGCAGAAGCTGTCCCTTCTTGGAATGATGTTTGCTCAGAAGTCATTATCTGCAGCACAAAACCACCATCCACTATTGAGTTTCACAGGACAATGACATTCTTACAGAGATACTGTCAAGGTGCCTTCTGGCTATTTTTTTTGCTCTCTGGATAAAATCATCAGCCTAGCCTCTGATGGCCAATGCTGCGGGCGCTGCCTTTCTGGCTGTGGCCAGCAGCTGGTGTCCAAACACAAGTGGGTGCCTTCTGGGCAAGGGAATGGACTGGCACCAGCAGCCATTTTCCCTGGTGAAGCTGGCAGGAACCTGGGCAAGGGCAGAAGGTTTTCCTGCTTGTGCGCTTAGTACATGGAACGGGTCTCATACAGTATCTGCTTTTGAGAATTGAGTTTCATTCTTGGGATATTCCAGGCCATCATAAATAGTAAGCAATCCAGCTGGAGGGGTAGGCAGGAGCACAATCAGCCTGTTAGGGTATATCATGTCCGATTTCATGGCCACATGATTGCAACCCAGATATGCATGGAATCCAATAGCACAACTTCATCCTCTAATGGGCTGAGGTACTCAGGATACTCAACTATTTGCACTGGGAACTTGGTAAAGTATCCTTTGTAATACTACCAGGGGCCAGTGTAAGGTTTCTGGAGGTTTCCGAAATGCCTCCCTAAAGGCAGGCAATGTATCTGAAGAAACCACTTACCATGCCTTGGGTACGCAACAAGGAGCGAAACGGAATGGGTCACATCACAGACATTTAAAATTAAAACCAAAACAAACAACTTTACATCAGAAACAACTCCGTAGAATGGGACCCATATGTGAAATAATAGAGTCTTTCACTCTGGGGTAAGACAAACAAATGAAGAATTGTTGCCTCTAAATCCACAGTACTCTCTGAAAAAGCTGGAGGTGAAGAGTACAAGCTAATATTTCCATAATTAAACAGCAATTCTGCCCACTCATACAGCAAAGCCTAAAAGAATGGGAGCTGTGGATACATTCCCAGACACCAAATCATAGGTATAAGAAATACTTAAGGGGATGGTTTGGGTCTGAACTGGGAGTATTAAATTCTATTGATCAGGAAGTCTTACTCAAGAAAGTAAACACTGTGAGTTCTTATATTGGACAGATACAAACTCCTCTCAGATCAACCCTGCTGTCTCTTGCCCATACCCAAAGCCTGGCAGCTAACCTATTAACCACCCTGGCCAACAATACACTGCAGGATTTTCAAGCAGTTGTTGGCTTTATGGGAAAACTACAGAGTAACATTTCTTAAGCATTTCAATGTTTACAAGCTCAACTGTGTGTGGCTATGGTCTGTAATCTCAGGAAAACTTCAAAAAAGGAGAGCCGGGGAAATTGCCACAAGAATTAACTAAATCATGGCTAAAAATGAAACCACAAAGCAATTTGAAAAAGACTTCCACACTTGGTTGCAATTGGTCCATTTCACATAGAATGAACAAAACCCTGCAGTCTTTTGTATTAACCATTAAGAATGCAAAAAAATACCGTGTCATTCCAATTTTGGCCCTTGGAGTTATAAGAACTCACATAACTGTCAGACCCATTCAGCATAATGTCTGGGCCATTTTCAACAAGAAAACTAGAAGCTGACAAACTCTTAGTATCAAAGCATGTGTGCCAAGGGACGCACTGAATTTTGTGTGCAAAAATGCGGTGCTTGAAAGAGAGGATCGGTGTCTGCATGCTAAGGGCAGCAGTTGTATTTTTGAAATGAGCCCAGTTCCCCGTGCACAATCACAGGTGTGTTATGTGGGAAGGGGCTGTGCCTGTGTGAGATCTGCTTGCACAACTATTACAATAGAGTCTTTTAAGGAAACTCCTAATGGTACTAACTTCTCTATTTGTAATTTCACAACAACCAAAAGTGGATGCGACTTCAGCTGCACCACACAAGAACTTCTCTTGAGATTCTGCAGAATGCACATGATGGGTATCACCAAGTGCCCAAATTCCAAACTGCACGGGACGCTCACATTCTAAAGCAAATGCCCTACCAGCCTAATATAGAATGGCTAGTGGCAGAAGTCAAAAATGCTTCTCACAGAGCCTGATGGACACTCAAATCCGGTATCAAAGTTGTTATCGAAATCATCACCAAAAGAGAGAAAGAAAGAGAACATCATGAGTCAGATATCTTCTTGTGATATGGACAAATCTGGAACCACCAACAGCTCCTCAGATTTTTAGCTTCCTCAGCAAACCAGTTCTAATTTTAAAAATTTAACCCTCCTCTGAAGCATCATAAATCTATGGATTTCGTAGAAAATTAAAACAGCAGCAGAACAGTACACATGTTCTGTGAACTGTCCAGAGGATCTTGCAAAAGAATTTGCATCAGGATAAAGAGAAGAGCTGAATGAAACAAGGCCTTTGTTTGACATAAGCACAAGCAATTCACATAAGTAAACAAGTACTTGGCACAGACCTACACAAGCACTTAGCACCAGTTAGCATAAGAAAAACCTGGCTGGCCTAACTTGACAGGAGAGGGACTTGACAAAAAGCTTTAGACACATTCCACCAGAAGAACTAAGGGCAAGTGTAAAATGAGCCCTGTGCAGGGAAGCCATGAGGAAGAAGTGCTGCTTTAGGGCATGGAGGCCGCTCCTGGCCAGCGCCTGGACATCAGCTTCAAGTACAGGAACCTGACAGAATGTATTTCTAACGCCCTGCCTATCGAATCACCTCAGCAGAGTCAAGATGGGTGGTAATTTTGAGATCAATTTCTGACATCATCCCACTGAAATGTACATGTGGCAGAGAAGCATTTTAGTGGGGTGCAGACCCTGCCCTCCTGCCAGCTCAATAAAAGGGCTTTTGGCAGACAATGCATTTGTCTGCCGATTTCTTTCAATTAGGGAGACCCCTCAGGACAGCTGTTGGCCATCCCCTGTGTGCAGCCATCCCCTGTGTGGATCTGCAAAAGCTTCAAATCAGCTGCCTCAGCTTCCAGGGCCTCTCTTGGCCAGCATCCTGGCGTGGGTGCAGGGCTGCTGCGAGGCACTGCTGCGGCCCAGCAGGACAGGACCGGCTGTCTCATGTCCACATAGCAGCCCTGACAGAGCCAGGGCCATCCTGAAAACAGAGAAACACTCGCAGGTCAGCAGAGAGGAGCGAGGAGCACTGGGCTGCTCTCAGGGTATCTCAGCATGGTGCTCCAGTGGGAAGGGCAGGCAGGCCTCCCACATTCAGGGCATCCCGTGCATTAAAAGGATGGGCATTTTGTCCTTTTCATCCCTCCAGCCCGGAATCAGGCCTGACACATCCTCCTCTGCAGTGGAGTTTTTCCCACTGCACGTGGGACAAGGATTGAAGCTCCCTGCTCAGGCTTTGCAGCTCGCCTGGCCAGGCCGCTGCCCTCACTCACCCTGACTGAGATCCTGGAACTCTTCCTGCTGCTCATTCATCATGGGAAACCCGGCCATCTCTGAGAACAAAGAGTTCATCTTGGCCCCAGCGGCACAGCTCCCTGCCAGCGGCGCTGCCGGCGCTGTGGCCACACGGGCTGCTGGTCCGGCAGGGCTCAGCCTGGCCCTTGCCGCACGCTGCCGCCCCAGGGCACGGCTGCCAGAGGGCGGCAGCAGCAATGCCTGGGCCAGGCGGGGCTCCACGGCGCCGGGCCCGGCTGGCGCTGCGGGGGCACCAGGCGGGGCTGGGGCCTGTGGGAATCCTGAAAATCAGAGCGTTTTAGGAATGCTACAAAAGGCAGGCCTCAGAGACAGCAGAAGTGCGATTAGAGTTAGGCAGTAGCCATAAGATTTGTCAGCAGAAAGTTTTTATAAGAAGTAGAAAACTACGGACAAATAGGACAATGGTCTGAGTATTAATGCTTGGCTAGAATACCTCCCTAAGCTACAGAAAAGTTTATCTACCAAGATATTAGGAAGTTTTAAGCTTAATAATGGAGCCCTGTGGATTGTATGTTAATGCTTACAAGCAGGTATTATATTCAAAATAAGCGAGCATTGTTTGACTGAAGGTACATGTGCTTACAGTGCTTGGATAGAACTCTTGTCAATATGCTTCTGCTTTGTGTGATTGGTCAAAAACTTTTAAAGTAAATTCTAACATGAAGTTCTTTGTCTGCTTCTGGGGATGTGTGTGACTGTGGTCACAGGGGTTTTCAGGTGAAAGGAGAGACGAGAATATTGACTTCATGTTCAGAAGGCTTGATTTATTATTTTATTTTATATATATATTTTACATTAAACCTATACTAAAAGAAAAGAAAGGAAAAGGTTTCCTCAGAAGCTAGCTCTGCTAAGAATAGAATAGAAAAGAATGATAACACAGGCAGCTCTCTCAGACCCTGTCCGAGACAGCTCCATCTTGATTGGCCATTAATTATAAACATCTAAGAGGGGCTAATCACAGGTGGACCTGTTGCATTCTACATCAGCAGATAATCATTGTTTACATCTTGTTGCTGAAACTGCAGCTTCTCAGAAAGGAGAAAAATCCTAAGAAAGGATTTTTCACAAAAGACGTCTGCGACAGATGTGAGCTGCTGGCATTTACCCATTGTCATAACCATGTAATGAGACTGATGCTGGAAAATGAACAGCTCAAGACGCGTTCCCCAGCAGTCCCGTCCCGTTGGTGATTTGTGCAAAGACCCCCAGGCAATGATAGGGCCGAGCTGTGGCAGGGTGGGGCAGGGTGGGGCAGGGCAGGGCCGGGTTGGATGGCGCAGTATAGGGTGGAGCATGGTGAGGTACGGCCGGGCTGCAGCAGGGTGGGGAGGGGAGGGGCACGGTGTGGCAGGCTGGTGCAAGGTGTGGTAGGGTGGGGCAGAGTAGGGTGGGGCAGGATGGCGCAGGGGTGAGCAGGGTGGGGTAGGGAGGGGCTGGATTGTGTGGAGCAGTGCGGGGCAGAGCACTGTGGGGTTGGGCAGGGCTGGGCAGACCGAGGTTGGGCAAGGTGGGGAAGGGTGGGGCTGGGTGGTGCTAAGGAGGGTGGGGCAGGCAGAGAGCCCGGGCTCCTGGCGCACCCATGAACCTGATGGCCGCCTCTTGCAGGGCCTCCTGTGGGCTGTCCTGGCACTGAAGGGCCCGGCGCAGGTGCTCGACTGCTTTGCTCCTGTCCTCTGCCAGCTGGAGTGTGCCAGGAGGATGCAGCTGGTGCAGACTCAGCCCCTTGACCGGGCTGTCCCTGTGGCCAGCACTGGCCTCCCCTGCCCACAGAGCCCTGTGAGGCAGCCAGCAGCCACTGGGGCCGGGGCTGGAGGGGGCAGAGGGGTGGGTGCTGCCCAAGAAAAATAAAGGAAAAATTCTGACCTCCAACACTAAAACAAATGGCCGTATTGGAGACAACGTTTTGCAGGGAATGGACAACACATTGAGCCTGACAAGGTCAGGTGCACAGTGCAAATGTGGTGGAGCCGTTCACAACAGGGGCCATCTGAATACTCCAGCTTCATGGGAACAAAGCATTTCGTGGATGACCAAGAGACAGTGAGTTCTGTAGCAAGCAAACTCAGGAATGATGAGACCATCGTCCATGGCCTGATGCACACTCATGTCTCTGCTGTGGTTGTCTCAAGGATGAAGAGGAAAAATTCAGAGAAAAGATGTGGAAGGAGATGAGCAAGGACAGTTCCCATGTGGCACCAGTGCAAACCAGAGGCCCCAGTGTCAGAGCTCAACACCCCCTAGCTAGGGAGAGGGAGTACACCCCACGAGTGGACCTGTGGTTCTTCCTGTATGAACATGGGCAAGACATGAGAGGGTGGAATGGAAAACTCATCTCTGTCCTAGCAGCATGGGTATGAGAGCTAAAAGAGGAACCTACTAGAAGAGAGATTTCCACCCAAATGAATGAAACCCCAGCTCCCTGTGACCGAGCTGCCAGGTATAGCAGAAGGGAGGATGATATGTCAGATCTCCTTGAAGGAACATCCAGAACATACACCCAGGGAGGGAACGGTAGCCAGGACTAGAGAGGCCCTGCCTCTAGACAGGTGGAGGCCAGGGAAAATTGTGTCTCTTGGGCTGTGTGGATCCCTGACACACCAGAGCCATAGATATACAAGGCTTTTGTCAACACTGGTGCACAGTGTACTCTAATGCCATCAGGACGCTGAGGCAAAGCGAAAATTTTCCAGGACAGAAATCCATTTTAATTTAGGTGAAATGTACATTTTTGAGTTGAGTCTGTGGTTAGAAACCATAGTTATTCAGCCAGATTGCAAGGCCTAAGCTCAGTGAAGTTACTTCAGTGAAGGACAGAGATAAAGGGGGGTGACAGAAGATGATAGAGAGAGACAGGAACTGCTGTAAGGGCAAGTCAACCTGACCTCGGATATTTTTCTGATAAAAAGGAACTAGCAGTAAATGTCACGCGAAACCCATAAAAATGATCATGTATGACCCTATTATGAAACTGTATGCGTATGTATTTGAGAGAGAGATAAAAAGAGACCTGAAGTTCTCAGAGGTACGCATGCCTTTTCTTAGGAGAACAATCTCCACATGCGTCCAGCGCTGTAATAACAATACCAGCTTTACAACTTCTACAAAAATGTGGGGTTCTCTTCTTTTCTCCGCAAAACAGCTATCAGGTTCATGGGTGAGCCATGAGCCCAGGCTGCCCTTTCCCTTCGCGGTCCGCCGCAGCTGGGCCCCAGCCCCGTCTGCTGCCCCGGCAGCGCCAGCGGGGCCCGGCGCCGTGAAGCCCCGCCTGGCCCGGGCATTGCTGCTGCCGCCCTCTGGCAGCCGTGCCCTGGGGCGGCAGCGTGCGGCAAGGGCCGGGCTGAGCCCTGCCCGGCCAGCAGCCCGTGTGGCCACAGCGCCGGCAGCGCCGCTGGCAGGGAGCTGTGCCGCTGGGGCCGTGACAGGCTCTGTGTTCACAGGCATGGCCGGGCGGCGCCTGAGGGGGCAGCAGCAAGAGCTGCAGCTGATCTGCAGTGGTGAGTGAGTGAGGGCAGCGGGCTGAAAGTGGGGGCTGCCAGGGGGAGAGCTGCAAGCCCTGCCCCGGCTGCGGAGGGCTCTGCTCCCGTGGGGAGAGCACACGGAGCTTTCAGGGCCACTTGGGCCATTGGTGGCCAGCAGCTTCGGGCTGATCCCCTTGCTCCCTGTTCCCTCCCTGCCATGGCAGGAGCCGTCTGCGATGGCCATTGCAGGGGGCTCTCCTCGGCTCCCAGCAGCTCCAGCTTCTGATCGTGACTCTGTTCCTCTCTCTCGCAGCCCCTGAAGACAAAACAGAAGACATCAGCCTCGCCGTCGGAAGCCTAGCAATTCAAACACTGTGCATCTTCAAGTCAGGAGAGCGGGCTGCCATCTCGAGGTTCCAGTGGCTCCGAAATCATCTGCGCAGAGCATGGAAGACAAGGACTCGTCTGTCATGGCTCAGCTGCCTGCCTGCCAGGCCAGAGCTCTGTGGAGAGCTGATCCCAGAAGCTCTATTTGCTGGGGCCTCCTGAATCAGGCGGAATTTTCTTTTTCTTCAAGATTGCTCTTTTCATTTTTTCTTTTCCTTTACAATGTAAATAGAGACTATGTTATAATACACAGACTGCAAGGATCTTTCTTTTGCTGCCCAGGGTCCGCAGGGCATAGGGGAGGAGAGGGAAAAGGATGATTGCGCTCAGCCAGATGCCCAGGCGTGCAGTGGGCAAGGGAAAATGGCCAGAAGCCCCTTGGCCTGTGGTGGTTCTGCTGAAGCCTTTGTGCTGGTGACAGAGCGGGTGGGCAGGGGCCGGGGCTGCGGGGATCCCTGTGAGAGCAGTGCCTGGAGATGGCCTCAAGCCCTGTGCCGGGCAGAAAGCGCATCCGTGTCCTCCTGCCCGTGTGCTGCTGGCTGCCTTGCTGAGGGCTCCCAGGTGCCTCTGGATAGGGCTGCTCTGGAGCTGCTGTGGGGCTGCGGCGCTGCTGCCGGGCAGCTTGGTGGGGCTGGGGCAGCCCCTGAGGGGCTGGGGCACTGGCAAGCCCTAAGCAATGGGCTGTCAGAGGCCACAAGCAGCCCCCCAGCAGCCTCTTTGTTCCTACCAGAGTTGACTTGCAAGAGGGACCCTGGGCACTCTGGAACTAACTGCATCAGTGTTGTTGGAAATCCAAATGCAGGGAAATCTCAGACCTTTGGTCTTGTCAGCAAAGCTTACAATTAAACACAGGATTTGATCGGAGACCTTGGAAAGGGCTCCCAAACTTAGGTGCTAGAAGCAAGAATGCGGATTTCTTGTTTAGAGCAGAGACATGGGGAGGAAAGTTGAAGTGGAGGAAAGTTTAGAGTTTTAGAGTTCAAGATCTAGAAAAAATTAAATCAGTTATAGTGGTAAACAAGAAGTTTAGGATGCAGTGCTGTAGGTTTGTGTGTCATAGCATGATTGGCTAAGGAGGCTTACACTGTAGCAGGATGTGGGAACGCAGGAAATTCCTCTGGCTGCCCTGCAGGACTCGAGACCCTGTCAGAGGGCTCAGAGGCCTTGGCACAGAACCCAAGACCCGTGTGCCTTTGATTTAGCCCTTGGAAAAAACAATTACCAACCTTGTAGGAAGAATGACAAGCCACAAAGGTTTAAGCAGAATGACAGTGAATTTATCACCGAGTGGAAAAATAGATTTTGGGGCGTTTTAGAATGGGGCTTCAGGGGGGAAGATGAGGAATCTGGGCATGTGCAGCCTTTCTCCTTCTTCTTCTTGGCCTCCATCTGCTGCTGTGATGTTGGCACTTTGTGGAGGATTTTATTAAGAGTTGGTTAATTGAGAAAGGCCATACTGATTTAATGCCGCTGGTTAAGCTTGAAAGGGAGGTCAGCAGTCTCTGATTCAGTGACTGCTGACAGGCAAGAATGCCGGATGGCCTTGCTGCAACATGAGGAAAGGGAGGTGAGATTAGTCCTGAATATCTGCAGAATGTAACAGAAGAATAAGCACAAGAATGTAGAAGTAGGTGTAGTTGCTGATATGTAACTAACCAATCCTGAGCTCAACTTTTGCAATATGTATGAAGCTTATTAAGAACCATATTTAACCCGCCGTATTCGATCAATAAATTGGACTTGGATGAACCAATTGGTGTCTGGGTCTCCTTCCTCCGACAAATGGTGGAGAATGCGGGCAAAGGCAGCATTCTGAACGTTCGCTCTCTTGGATTATAAATTCGCCACGGTCGAGGAAGTTGGGTGAGAGTCCTTGCAGCCGGGACGGTGCCGGATTTTAATAGCACCCTTGAGGATTACAACGGTATCTCAAGTCTCTACATGTCGCCGGGAGCCTGGAAGAGCTGCAACAGCGCGCGCTGATATATAGGTATGGATAGGCAAGCGACATACGGTCCCTTCTCCTCATATTTAGAAAGACGAGGAGTAAAAGGGATAGATTTAAAAAAGGAATTACCAGGGTTATTAGCTTATGGTTATTCTAAAGCAATTTTTGCTAATTCATATACAGTTCATGAGATAGTAGAGTGGAAAAGGTTTGGGGATATCCTGTGGGATACAGTGTTAGATGACGATAAGTCAGCAAAGACATTTGGCAAGTTATGGCGGGTGGTGTATAATACGTTACTTCAGCAGGTCTCTGAGAGAAAGGCAGCAGAAAGGGCGACAGAAGCTCATAAGAGGAATATAGGGTATGGTCGTGAGGATGATCCCTTAGCACCTTCTGTAACTCAGATACTTATGCCTAAGGGTCCCCAGCAAAATGGTGTGGAAAATTTTCCCTTAGATACAGTGGAACCATCTGCACCCTTCCTGTCAGAGGGGGAGGGCGAGTTGGATGGTGGAGGTAAGAGCAAGCCAGCTTCGCCTCCGCCGCCAGCTTCAGACGAGTTGGATGGTGGAGGTAAGAGCAAGCCAGCTTTGCCTCCGCCGCCAGCTTCAGGCGGGTCGGATGGTGGGGGTGAGAGCAAGCCAGCTTCGCCTCCACCGCCGCCTTTGCCTCCGCCGCTTCCCCCGAGCGGGCTGCCTCCGCGGGGGGGCCACTTCCCCCGCGCGAGTCGTCTCCGGTTCCACTGTCAGCTCCAGCAGCGGGGGGGCCGCTTCCCCCGCGCGAGTCAGCTCCTGCTCCACCGCCTTCCCCGTGCGAGAACTCGGTCTCGGTACCGAAGTGCCAGCAGCATAGCACCCTTAAAGAGCCAGATCCCATCCCAGGGGCACACCGTGATCTATGGGGGGAGATGGCTAAACAGAGGAGGGAAGCTTGGGCTGCTGTGGCAAAAGAAGTAATGCAGATGGGGGATGGCGAGGCGGTGGAAGTAGCTTCTAATCTTGCATGTCCGGTCACATACACACCACAGTATGATGCACAGGGGAACCTTACACATAATATAGCGGAATATACTCCCTTAGATTGGAAGATGTTAGCTCAATTACGTTCTATGGTTAGTTTGGAGTAAAAAGTGAACCTGTTAGGCAAATGCAAGAGTGTTAGCTACTTTAGGGGCAAATTGGACTATTGAGGAAGCTTTAGAGCGAATGGCATTAATGCCAACAGCTTCACAGGCATTTATAGTAGAAACTTTAAAGGAATTAGGATTAGGGTTACAAAGGCAAGCAGAGTCTACTCAAAATCAGGTGTTAGCTGCTCAGAATCAGGTGTTAGCTGCTCTTGCTCCTCTCCGAAGCGGCTCACTGGCGGACACGCAGAGCTCGAGACCATTCATCAAGTGTTACTGATGCGGCAATGAGGGACATACGCGTCCAGACACAAGTTGCCGCCGTGACATCGGAGACACCAGCTGCCGTAACATCACTGTCACCTCCTGTCTGCAACCGCAACAGCAGGGAGCCTCGATTTGGATTTATCAGCAGCAGTAGACGTCACACTAATGACAAACCGGCCTGAGAGGATACAAACTGGAGTAAAGGGTCCTCTTATATTAAATGGATAAAGATGTGGAGCATTGTTATTAGGACGTTCTTCAATAACTATGCTGGGATTATTTGTATTGCCTGGTGTTATCGATGTGAATTATACAGGGGAAATACAAATCATGGTTTACACCCTTTATCCTCCTATTAAAATAACAAAAGGACAACGCATTGCACAATTAATACCACTATCACAAATGACATCTGGTATACCATCATTTACTGGACAAACGCGGGATGAAAAGGGTTTTGGCTCTACTGGTGTTACACTTTTAACTGTGGATTTACAAAATAGACCAAAACAAAAAGTGGAAATTACCCATGGGCATCAAAGCATAACCCTTTATGGATTATTGGATACAGGAGCTATTACAGCTTTTACAGATGCAGGAAAGAAATCAAGGCGTGCTGCTGTCACCTGGCAAGAAAAAGGACAATGGAAGCATCAACTTCTTACAGCAGATCCTGCAGATAGTTTATAAACTTTGGAATTGTTAGCAGTAGTATGGGCAATGTCTAACTTACAGGAGCCTTAAATGTGGTCACAGACTCTATGTATGTTGCCGGAGTAGCCAGACGAATAGAGGAAGCAGCAATTAAGGGAGTGAATAATAAACGATTGTATGAGTTATTGATACAATTAAGGAAAGCTTTACAAGAGAGAAATGCAGTGTATTCTGTGATTCATATTGGGAGTCATAAATGGTCTGAAGGTTTAGGAGAAGGGAATGAACGTGCAGACAAATTGGTTACTTTACCCATTGATAACTCTTGTCCTATTGACAAGCATACATTGGCCAGAGAAGCACATAGCAGATATCATCAAAATGCAAGAGGGCTTGCAAAACATTTTGAGCTGAGTTTATCAGAAGCTAAAGCCATTGTTAGAGCATGTCCAATATGTAGTTATCATAATGAGGGAATAGGTTTAGGCATGGGAGTTAATCCTCGAGGTTTGGAAATAAATGAAAAATGGCAAATGGATGTTACACAGGTACCTAGATTTGGTAAAGTTAAGTGTGTGCATGTCACTATAGATACATATAGTCATTACATATGGGCTACAGCTCAGGCAGGAGAAAAAGCTACACATGTTATCAGGCACCTGTTAAGTTGTTTTGCTGTCATGGGAGTCCCAAAGAGTATCAAAACGGATAATGGTTGAGCTTATGTGAGTGCTAGGGTCCAGAAATTGTTGAATCAGTGGTCTGTTAAGCATGTGACAGGTATTCCACACTCTCCTACTGGATAGGCAATAGTGGAAAGAGCAAATGGTACCCTTAAGCAGTATATTGAAAAGCATCAAGATATAAAGGACCCACAATCATGTTTAGCTAAGGTTCTGTATGTGATCAATCATTTATGTATTTTTGGGGAAGACGATATCCCTCCTGCAATTAAACATCATCCGAGATCAGGTCAGGAAATTAAAACCCGACTACAGGATTATGGGAAAAACCTGCAAAAGTATTATACTGGGGTCGGGGATATCTTTGTGTTTCCTCACCTACAGGGCCTTTGTGGGTGCCTGCTAAGTGGACTAAACCTGTTTTTGATACAGCCTCTGGTGGACCACCTCACGGAAGAGGACAGGGAGTGACTGGGGAAGAAACTGCTTCTAGTCCTACGACCACTACTGTTACAGTTGAAGGGACACTCGAAAGCGTTGGACAGAGCACTGACACGTCACTATCGGACGGCCCAGGAGCTGATTGGTTTTATTGACTCATTATCAACTTTTCGTTTAACAAATCCAGCAAAGGAACATTGCCTTGACTGTTATGATCCACATTGTGCTGCCTGGATTGCTCTACGTCGTGGGGGTTGTGATAATACTTTTTGGATAGAACAATCATTATTATGGGATTTGTGGTGCCACATTTGTAAGCACGAGCACACGTGGGGTAAAAGCTGGCAAGATGAATTAAGGAGACAAACAGGGCTAAATGCATATGTAGCTTTAAATCTTTATGAGTCTCCTGAACAAAAAATTCTTGCTTATTATCAATGGGAAGTACAATGTGTTGTAAATAGAATTGAGGTTCAAAGTAAAGTCACGTATAGTCTCTGTAAGGTGTAGAAAATTAGTATCTTTAACACAACGTTCGATTGTAGGGTCCTTCAGAGGGAATCCTGAAAGAGCACTAGACTGCTGCATTGAAAAGTTGCAAAAATTAAGTTTGCAAGTAACAGTACCAGTAAAGTTAGGAGCAGCAAAACTGAAAGCAGATAAGAAAAAGAAGGTAAGATGGGGAACAACCTCATCTAAATAAGGCTATTAGTGATTGCTAATTAGCTTTCTATGATTAGGGCAATTTCACATCTATGGGACTCTGCCTTGTGGGATGATGTAGCTCCATGGGACCCTGCTTCGTGGCATGCTATAGGTGTTGAAGAACAAGAACAGCGATTACGAGATAAGATACATTTTGTATTAAAGAAGGAGCTTGAATTGGTAGCTGTATATAGTAAGAAAGCTGAAGAGGCTTTGCAATCACCGCCATTGAACTGGTTGGATTGGATCACACAGATAAATTTTAATACTGATCCTTTCCTATATACACTTCCTTGTTATGTTTGCAAAAAGGATAATAATAAGTGCTATGCTTGGGTAGCTTTGCATTGTGCTGATTGCAATAAGGTTTACTGGTATTCACAGAGGACAGTAGGAATTTTATGGTGTCACCCTTGTTTTGGGAAGTGGATTCGATATTCTTTCTGGTTTAGATCTCTTGAACAAAGTACTGGCCTGCCAGGAAGGGCAGGATTGGAGCTTTTTGAGAGTGCAGAACAAGTGGTTATAGCATATATTAGATGGAAATTACAGCAAGTACTTAGAGAGCTTGAAATTACTACATCCTCACGCATCATAGCAGCTCGCTGTAAAGCTGATTTGCTTTTAAACCTACCTGATGCTATACCTGTAAGCAAGGATGCTGATTTGGAATTAGATCAGTGTATTCAGAAATTGACTCAGCCTCACAATAGACATTCTAACAAACCAGGGAAAAGACAACGAAGAAAGGAAAAACAGAGAAAGCAGAAAGAAGAATGAAGTTTGTTTTTATACTGCTCAATGCTGTAGTAAGTGAAGCGATAGGGATAACACGTTTCAGTCAGCCAAGAGAAAATCTATGGGTAACACTTGCTAAACAGATTAACCAATCATCGCTTTGTCTTAGTCTTGGAGGAATTACTAATCCATTTCGAACATGCTTGGTAGGACTTCCAGTGTGGTCTCCTGGAGAATTTTGCAGTTTAACAAGTAATCGAACTTTATGCATGCGTAACATGTCTAACATCACATTGCCAGCACAGCAAGGATATACTGCGGGTCAGAGTGATGGCTATCGCCAATGTTTACTTATCCAATCACTTAACACTTCCTTGCATTCTCCTCCTGAAGAATTAGATCTTTTTGGAAGTGCAAATGCCAGTATGTCTAACACCACAGCTGGCGGATGGTTTAGTTTCAAACCCTTGGATGTCCAGAATTTAAATCAACCTAAAGACACATGGGCCACCTTGGATTCATCCCTGAATTTGAGTGAATTCTCTCCACAGCATTACAGTCAATGTAACGGCACAAACATCACGGCACCAATGAAATTACCTACAGGAATATTTCTAATTTGTGGAGACAGGGCGTGGAATGGTGTACCAGCTAAGCCACAGGGTGGACCCTGTTATTTGGGAAAATTGTCCTTGTTTCACCCTAATGTATCCTTGCTAATGCAGCTCAGTCAAGCATCAAACAGGAAAAGGCGTAGTATACATGACTTGGACTGCAGCCAGATAGGAGATCCAAAGTTTTGGGGTACATTCAGACAAGTAGTAGTTTCAACTATCTTACCAGGAAGATCTGCCAATAAAGCTATGAATTTAGCAAAACAATTAGGGTGCTGGACAAGAAATGAGCTGAACCAGACATCCCAAATTCTGGACATGATGACTGCAGATGTGCAAAGTGTTAACCATGCAATTTTGCAAAATAGAGCTGCTGTAGACTTTTTGCTCTTAGCACAAGGGCATGGATGTGAAGAATTTGAGGGAATGTGTTGTATGAATTTGTCTGATCATTCGGTGTCCATTCATACTAAGATAAGAGAACTACAACAGGGACTTCACAATCTCAAGGAAGAAGAAGGTTTAGGAATTGACAAATGGCTTAAAGGCTTAGGGCTTGGACCATGGCTAAGGAACATTGTGATCTATGCTATAGGACTACTGGGTGTAGTTTTACTGTTTTTGCTTATTTTGCCTTGTGTCTTTAATTGTATTCAAAACATGGTCAGTCGTATGATAGCAAAAATGCAGACTAGTCTTCTTGCTAAAGAAGAAAACGGGGGAAATGTGGAGGATTTTATTAAGAGTTGGTTAATTGAGAAAGGCCATACTGATTTAATGCCGCTGGTTAAGCTTGAAAGGGAGGTCAGCAGTCTCTGATTCAGTGACTGCTGACAGGCAAGAATGCCGGATGGCCTTGCTGCAACATGAGGAAAGGGAGGTGAGATTAGTCCTGAATATCTGCAGAATGTAACAGAAGAATAAGCACAAGAATGTAGAAGTAGGTGTAGTTGCTGATATGTAACTAACCAATCCTGAGCTCAACTTTTGCAATATGTATGAAGCTTATTAAGAACCATATTTAACCCGCCGTATTCGATCAATAAATTGGACTTGGATGAACCAATTGGTGTCTGGGTCTCCTTCCTCCGACAGCACTTTTAGATTGGTTTAGAGTAGAAGCTCACTGTCTAACGTAGATGATATGTATGGGAAAGTAATGGCAAATATTGTACACGTAGTTGTTTTTAGTATAAAAAGATAACACCCCCCCACGGGAGGCAGAGTGCCTTAGACTGTCTGGCTGTGCGGACCTCGAAAGACACGAGAAAGAATTTTATAGATAAGATACAATAAACAAGCTGGAGACCGAGAAATGAAGAGCTCTGACTCCTTCTTCAACCGCCGGACTGGGAAAAGAGACTTTCTAACATATCTCGGGGTCACTCTGACCAGCTAGAGACCCCGAGAGCACGACTCCATAAGACGAGATATTGGAGATTGGGTCCAAAACACAAATATCCTTGTTGGCTGTGTCTTCTTGGCCAAGAAATCCTTCAAAGCTCTTGTAACTACAAGTCTTGCGGGCCTTGTGAGCCATGCAGTGCAGATGTGAGCCAAACTCACCTTTCCTGTCTATGTAGAAGAGAAGAAAAAGCAATGGCATCATCTAAAAAACTCGGAGGTCTGCTCTCTAGCTCGTTCCAAACTCCCTCAAATCCCCCAAAGTGGCATTTAGCTACAAAGAGATGACAAAGACCCTTAGTGCTGGCTCTTTGACTCCACAGCAGCTGCTTTAGAATCTTTCACTTAACCGTGTGTAGTCATGTGCCAGAAATGGATCATTTGAAGAAACTTTCCAAGTGACTTGCATGGAGGTTTGTTTGAAGGGTATTTGAGGAGAAAGGCTCCCAGCAGAGGCCTGGGCTTTGGCCGAGCTGTGTCCCCTGCTGATTGTGAAGTGTGCCATCAGCTGAAGGGCTTTCTGGGCTAAAAATATCATCAAGTCACTTGGACTTGCTCTTTTAGGCCTCTAAGAGCTGGACCCAATTTCGGGCACATTTGGAGACCTCATCTGTGGGTGGATGGACCACCTAGGATTTTCCCAATTGCTGGGAATGGTTCTCCGGGTCCCTGGTGTAAAACGGGGCTCCCCAGCAACTGCGCATCTGCAAGATGATAAACAATTGTCTTGGTTTGAAGAGAGAGGTGCCTGCTAAGGAAGGCAGAAGCCTTCTCTGAAATGGAAAATGTAAATGTCCTCCCTTCAAATGATTCTCATTTAGTAATTCAAATGCTCTCAGGGAAAGATATGGGGATAGGACTGTGCCCGCAGAGCCGGGCAGCGTTTGCTGATGGTCTGAGCCCTTCCCAAAGATCCTGTGCGGGCTGTCTTAGACACCTGGGGGGGCCAGGCATTCCTTCCAGCCTGGGCCACTTTGGCTGGGCTGGGGGCGGGCCCAGGGCAGAAGGCATTGTGTGCAAGGGCCCTGGGTGGCACGCTGCAGCACAGTCTCGGTGCCATGGAACGGAACCCGGTGACCAAGGGCCCTTTGTGACACGTGGGAAATAGAAGCTTGCCCAGCTGCTGGGAACGCACAACGGGGCAGAACGGGACAGAGCGGTGCCGTGAGGAGCCCCCGCACAGCACACTCGGTCCTGTCTGACCCGGAGCCTTTCCAAGGCGTTATTCCTGCAGCTGAGCTCGAGGCCAGACCACAGGACTTGGTGACCTGTGGCCTTCCCAAGGCTTCTCTTCTGCAGGTGCCCTCACAAATCCAGTCATTTTCATGGAGCAGAGACCCCTGAAAGCGCCCAAGGTGGCCTGGGGGGAAGAGGAGGAAGAAAGCCCTGGAGCTGCCTGTGCACATGAAACCAAAGCGGTGGTGCCGTCTGAGCTGCCGCAGGAGGGTGAGTGGCAGAGCTGGGCCACAGGGTTGGTGCCTGCAGCCAACTTGGCACCATTCCATCTGATCCCATTTTATCCCATCCCAGTTTCTCCCATCCCATACCCACGGACAGGACGGAAGAGGGGCCGGGCAGACACCCCGCAGGGGCCATGCTCCATCCCCTGGGGCGTCCCAGGGCTGTCCCTGCCTGGGGAGCGCAGGGCTGGGCCGTGTTCTCCGGCCTCTCCCGCAGCCCCTCAGCTCTGGCTGCGCTCGCTCTTTTCCAGGTGCAGCCCTGCAGCGCACACAGGAGCAGGACCCCGCCCGTGGCCTCTTCCGCAGCACAGCCCAGGTACCTGCAGCCATCCCCACCTGGGCTGGGCCTGCTGGCACCGCGCTTGGAGCATTCCCTGCAACATCCCTGGCTTCTTGCCCTTCTCCTACAGCTGGTTTGCAAATTCATCAAGAAAATTCGGGCGGAAGAGACCAGCACCATGGGTACTGGGCTCAGAGCATATTCGCACATCTTCAAAACCAAGACCAGTGCTGCCCTGCTGGATATGCTCGTAGAGGAGGGCTTCTCCAGTCCAAAGCAAGTAAGCAGCCTGTGGCCAGGGTTTCATGCTCCCAGGAAATTGCTTGGTCTCCCAAGCCACGCCTGCTGGTCACTGGAACTCTTTGAGGCCATGGCAGTGTGGTGGGAAGGGAGGCACTTCTGTGGGGAAGCTGGTGACATTGCTCCCTCTGGCAGCTTTCCAAGTCTCCCCGTGCCTTCTCCAGGTTCCTGCCCTGGTCAGGTACATCCACCAGTGGCTCCTGGCCAATCAGTTTGCTGAGCACAGGCTGAACAGGACCCTGCTGGATCTCACCGAAGCACAGCCTGCTGACGTAGTCATGACGCTCCTGCGTGTGGCCCCGTCCTGTGACAGGTATGGGGCCAAAATGCCCAGAGGGCTCAGGGCTCGCCAGCCCATCAGCCTGTAAAGCCTGGCCCAGGTGTGTGACCAACAGAGAGTTCCAGGGCCTTCTGGCTGCTCCCTTGGCCAGCCCCAGCACGTCAGCCCCCGAGCCTGCTGCCGTGCTCCCTCGCTGCCCCTCAGGGGCCTGTCCCCAGTGGCCTGGGCTGCCTGGGTGCTGCTGGCGAGTGGCAATGGGCACAGGCAGAGCTGGCAGCCAGCTCAGGTCCCCACTGCTGCCCAGGCCACGGTGCTGTGTATGAGACAGAGCTCTAACCCCACAGAGCTGCTTTGACCATGTGGAAGAGCATCATGTGCTCGCCCAGGACTGCAGAGCCAGCGCTGCTGATACTCCTGGATGTGCTGGGCAGCTGGCCAGAGCACAGCATGTGCACCTCGGATGGGGACAAAACGGGTGTCTTTGTCCTGGCTGTGAGTTTCTGTAACTGGCCTTTGCTGGCCCCAAGGCTGCCTCTCCAGCAGCTCTCCGTCCTCCTTCCCCCACTGCATCTCCCTGCCTTAGGCACCGGGTGGAAACCCGGCCCAGGGGCAGCTTCAGGCCCACCAGGCCCCGTGCTCCCCCTGCGTCTGTCTGAGCCTCTCCCTGCCCTGCTCAGGCCCTGCCACACGGACACCTCGGCACTGAGCCCTGTCTCGGGGGGCTTTGTCTTTTGCAGGCAACCGTGGTTATGTGGAAGATCCTCCAGATGCCCTGCGTCCCACATATGGTGACGGTGTATTTGCCCCGCCTCTTTCTACATCTGCTCTCCCAAGTGTTTTCCAGCACTCTGGATACGCCAGAGGAGGTCGATGCATTCTGGAAGGGATGCCAGGAGGAATACGGCCTTGCCACCAGCCCCAACAGGTGCTCCATCCCAATCCTCCTTTCCGTGCTACGTCCCTGGGCAGGAGCCAGTGTTCCCAGCGTGACCTGGGCTTTGCTGTGCACGCAGGTTTGCAGTGCGCACCCTGAAGTCCCTGCTCTGCCGAATGCAGCATGAGGATGTGGTGGTGGCAATGGAACGCAATTGTGGCTGGGACACGCTGCTGTACGCTGACACCCACCACTATGCCGTGGCTCTGCTGGCCAGGTGAGACCCCCTTCTCCCCACTGCTGCCTCTGACATTTGTGCTCTGTGTCCAGGGAGCTCCACACAGTCCCCGAGGTCGTGGCCCAGAAGGCCTTGTCACCGAGGGATGGCCAAGCAGACTGGGAAAGGCTGGGAGAGGAGGAGGGCGCCCACCAGGAGCTGCCTCCCAAATAGCCCAGGGCCCCTTGCAGGATGCTGGGGAAAGACCAGACCTCTGTGTGTCAGTCCTGGCAAAGGTTTGTCCCCCTGGCCCACAGTCTTGGTTCCTTTTCCTCCTGCCAGGGAGATGTGCTGTGTCTCCATCCCCTTGTGTTCCCGGATCGCTCGCTACCTGCTCTGGCTGCTCAGCACACAGGAGCCACGCTGGGAGCTGCCCGCCATGGCGTTCCTTGCAGAGGTGAGCCTGACAGCCAGCGCTGCCTGGCTGAGCTGCCTCCCAGCTCTCTGCCCTCTCGGAGCCGCAGCTGCCTGGCACGGGGCCCGCGCCCTGTGCTGCTGCCTGGGCCCGGCCCCGTGCGTCTCCGGGCTCCTGCCGGCCGGGTCCCTGTCACTGCCCTGTACCTTTCAGGTCCTCGAGTTCCTGGACTTGAGTGAACGTGGTGCTAACAGAGTCCTGCAAATTTTGTCAAGGCAGCTGCAGAGCGAGTGCAGGGAGAGGCGTCGCCTGGCGCTCAGGGCCCTTCTTGAGCTCATTGAGGAGCCCTCAATGGTGAGAAGGGGGCAGTGGCTGAGGCTGAGCTGGGGAATGTGGTCGCTTGGGTTTGGCTGGGCTTTGGGTGCTGGGGCAGCTGCTCCCACCCCTCCTGCCTCCCAGTTCAGCTGCCCCAGTGCTCCAGGACAGGCCTTTGGCCTCTGAGCCCTGCGGCAGCAGGATGGCGTTTCTCAAACTTGTGTTCCGCACAGACCAAAAAAATGTGGCGCCTGACTGAAAGTCTTGTGGACTTCCTGTGGGATGCAGATGGAGAGATAGTTTTCATGACAGTCATGCTACTCAGCTTTATCATCTTGGACAAAGACATGCTGATGCCCAGCCCCATCACACTGCAGCTGCTTGAGGCGCTCCTGCCACTCTTTGACCACGTAAGGCTCACTGCTCCCAGCCACGGCCACTGGGTGCCGCCCGGACACTTTGTGCCCTGTGGATTTGCAGGCCTGCGCCAAGCTGAGCCCCATGCAGCCGCAATGCTGAGGTCTTTTTTTCTTCCTTCCATACAGAACAATTGGCAGGTGCAGCTGCTCTCCATACTGCTCTTCCGAACACTGGTGACTCTTCCAGAAGGGGAAAAGGAAAAAAAGGCCCTGAAGACACCCCTGCACCAGAGCCTGCTGCCCCTCTTCTTTCACTGCCACGATGAGAAGCGGCTTGTGGCACAGGTGAGGGCTCGTGGGCTGCTGCTGTCCCCCTGGCAGGGGGCTCGTCTGCCTCCTGCCCTGGTACCTGCCGGGCTGCAGCCTCCTCCAGGCCTTGGCACAGGGGACGCGGGCCTTGCACCCTGGGCTGTGGGGCCATCTCTCCATCTCTGCGTTTCTGCTCTTCTCCAGGCTTCTCAGGAAACTCTGCTTTGTGTGGCCGAGTTCCTGAAGAGGAGGAATCTTGAGAGACTGGTGAAGAGGCAGAATCTGTGGAAGTTCAGCGAGTGCCTGGTAAGGAGGGCCTGCAAGCCCCAGCCTCAGCCCGGAGAAGCCCCCTGAGCGCGGTGCTCAGTGTGTGGGGCTGGCAGCTGTGCCCCTGCCCGGTGCTGCACCCAGAAGCCGTGAAGGCTCTGCTCCAGGCTCCCTTGGGCCCGAACCGGGGGCCGATGGAGCCCCGGCCCGGCGGGGCTGCGGGGCTGCGGGCCGGCACCGCGGCTCCCCGGCAGCAGCCGGCCCTCTGCCTCTCCCCTCGGGAGCCCGGCGCCAGCGGCTGCTGGCCGCGCCTCAGGGCTGTGCGGGCAGGGGAGGCCAGGGCGGGGCGCAGGCAGCGCCTGGCCCAGGGGCTGAGCCCGCGCCAACCCTTCCCTCCTGCCGCTCTCTGCAGCTGGCAGAGGACAGGAGCCGAGCGGCCGAGCACCTGCGCCGGGTCCTGCCCTACCTGCAGAGCCCACAGGAGCCCCTGCGAGCGGCGGCCGTCAGGTTCGCGGGTGAGTCCCGAGCCCGGGCTCCCTCCCCGGCCCGGCCGGCGCAGCTCGGCCCCGGCCCCGCCTGCTGCCCCGGCAGTGCCAGCCGGGCCCGGCGCCGTGAAGCCCCGCCTGGCCCGGGCATTGCTGCTGCCGCCCTCTGGCAGCCATGCCCTGGGGCGGCAGTGTGCGGCAAGGGCCCGGGCTGAGCCCTGCCGGGCCGGGCCAGCAGCCCGTGTGGCCACAGTGCCGGCAGCGCCGCTGGCAGGGAGCTGTGCCGCTGGGGCCGTGACAGGCTCTGTGTTCACAGGCATGGCCGCGCGGCACCTGAGGGGGAAGAAGGAAGAGCTCTGGCTCATCTGCCACGGTGAGTGAGGGCAGCGGGCTGGCAGCGGGGGCTGCCGGGGGAGCTGCAAGCCCTGGCCCGGCTGCAGAGGGCTCTGCTCCCTGTGCGGACGAGGGGCGGCGTGGGGAGAGCACACAGAGATTTCAGGGCCACCTGGGCGATTCCTGGCCAGCAGCTTTGGGCTGGTCCCGTTGGTCCCTGCTCCCTCCTGGCCATGGCTAGAGCCGGCTGCGATGGCCCTGGCAGGGGGCTCTCCTCGGCTCCCCGCAGATCCGCGATCTGACCATGGCTCTGTTCCCTTCTCTTTCAGCCCTGGAACACCTGACAGAGGACATCAGCAGTGCCGTGTCAGATCTGGCACTTGAAACATTGTATGTCCTCCAGGCACTGCAGAGTGAGCGATATTCCGTCTTCCAGAGGCTGCAAGATCAGCTCCGCAGGGCATGGAGGACACGGCCTCGTCTGTCGGGGCTCGGCTGGCTGCGCTGCTGGAGCTCTGCAGAGAGCTGATCCCAGAGGCTCTGTCTGCTGAGGCCACCTGAGCCAGCGGGAATTTTCCATTTCTGAAAGATTGTTCTGTTTCTTTTCTTCTATTTGTTTTTTCTTTAGTGTATAAATATAGAGTATGTTATAATACACAGACTCCCAGGGGCTTTCTTTTGCTGCCCAGGGTCTGCAGGGCATTGGGGAAGAGGGGGAGAAGGGTGCCATGGCTCAGCAAGCTGCCCAGGCGTGCAGTGTTGCAGGGAAAATGGCCAGAAGCCCCTTGGCCTGTGGTGGTTCTGCTGAAGCCTTTGTGCTGGTGACAGAGCGGGTGGGCAGGGGCCGGGGCTGCGGGGATCCCTGTGAGAGCAGTGCCTGGAGATGGCCACAAGCCCTGTGCCGGGCAGAAAGCGCATCCGTGTCCTCCTGCCCGTGTGCTGCTGGCTGCCTTGCTGAGGGCTCCCAGGTGCCTCTGGATAGGGCTGCTCTGGAGCTGCTGTGGGGCTGCGGTGCTGCTGCCGGGCAGCCTGGTGGGGCTGGGGCAGCCCCTGAGGGGCTGGGGCGCTCGCAAGCCCTAAGCAATGGGCTGTCAGAGGCCACAAGCAGCCCCCTGCCAGCCGTCTTGTTCCTACCAGAGTTGACTTGCAAGAGGGATCCCGGGCACTCTGGAACTAACAGCATCAGTGTTGTTGGAAATCCAAACGCAGGGAAATCTCAGACCTTTGGTCTTGTCAGCAAAGCTTTGAATTAAACACAGGATTTGAAGGGAGACCTTGGAAAGGGCTTCCAAAGCTAGGTGCTAGAAGCGAGAATGTGGATTTCTAGTTTATTATAGCAGAGACACGGGGAGGAACGTTGAAGTGGAGGAAAGTTTAGAGTTTTAGTGCTGAAGATCTAGAAAAAAATCAAAGTAGTTACAATGGTAAACAAGAAGCTTAGGATGCAGTGCTTTGAGTTTGTGTGTCATAATTGGCTAAGGAAGCTTACACTGTAGCATGAGTCCCTAAGACGAAATATTGAAGGATTGGTGGCAAAACATAAAGATTATTGTTGGCAGTGTCTTCTTGGCCAAGAAATCCTTCAAAGCTCTTGTAACTACAAGTCTTGCGGGCCTTGTGAGCCATGCAGTGCAGATGTGAGCCAAACTCACCTTTCCTGTCTATGTAGAAGAGAAGAAAAAGCAATGGCATCATCTAAGAAACTCGGAGGTCTGCTCTCTAGCTCGTTCCAAACTCCCTCAAATCCCCCAAAGTGGCATTTAGCTACAAAGAGATGACAAGGACCCTTAGTGCTGGCTCTTTGACTCCACAGCAGCTGCTTTAGAATCTTTCACTTAACCCTGTGTAGTCATGTGCCAGAAATGGATCATTTGAAGAAACTTTCCAAGTGACTTGCATGGAGGTTTGTTTGAAGGGTATTTGAGGAGAAAGGCTCCCAGCAGAGGCCTGGGCTTTGGCCTAGCTGTGTCCCCTGCTGATTGTGAAGTGTGCCATCAGCTGAAGGGCTTTCTGGGCTAAAAATATCATCAAGTCACTTGGACTTGCTCTTTTAGGCCTCTAAGAGCTGGACCCAATTTCGGGCACATTTGGAGACCTCATCTGTGGGTGGATGGACCACCTAGGATTTTCCCAATTGCTGGGAATGGTTCTCCGGGTCCCTGGTGTAAAACGGGGCTCCCCAGCAACTGCGCATCTGCAAGATGATAAACAATTGTCTTGGTTTGAAGAGAGAGGTGCCTGCTAAGGAAGGCAGAAGCCTTCTCTGAAATGGAAAATGTAAATGTCCTCCCTTCAAATGATTCTCATTTAGTAATTCAAATGCTCTCAGGGAAAGATATGGGGATAGGACTGTGCCCGCAGAGCCGGGCAGCGTTTGCTGGTGGTCTGAGCCCTTCCCAAAGATCCTGTGCGGGCTGTCTTAGACACCTGGGGGGGCCAGGCATTCCTTCCAGCCTGGGCCACTTTGGCTGGGCTGGGGGCGGGCCCAGGGCAGAAGGCAGTGTGTGCAAGGGCCCTGGGTGGCACGCTGCAGCACGGTCAGGCACTGGGACGGGTTCCCCATTGATGTAGCACAGCGGAGCCCGGGCTGGCTCTTGGGAAAACTGCGGCGCTGCGCCAGGAGTGGTGAACGGCCAAGGCGTGGGTCCTGCCTGCGGCTGACCCTGCTGAGCCACTGCTCAGTGGTTCAGGATCTACTAACTGCAGCACGGAGCAGCCAAAAAGAAGGAGGAGGCTCCTCAATTGTGAGCTTCCACAGGCAAAGGTTTATCCCAAGGGAAGGATTCAGCAGCATAGAGCCACCAGCACTTCTGTGCATGAGATTTTATCGGGGTACAACTCAGGGGGGCGGATACAAAGGATTGAGCAAGAAGGAATCTGCAGGGGAGGAGTGAGGGGATTTCATCAGTTGCTTGGCACTAATTAGGACAGATGAGAGGAAAGGGTAGGTCACATGGGCCAGAGGGGCTTCCAGCAATAGGGAATTCCAAAGGGTTGTGGAGTCAGGGTTAGGTCCAAGGCAAAAGTGACAGGGAAGGTTCAGGAATAAAGAGCTGGATTATCTTGAGAGGCAGGGAAGGAGCTGGAACAAAGAGCGGGGAATGGCATGAGGGACAGCTTTGAGGGAGGGAAAAACCTAGGGGTAAACCAACTCGGGGAAAATACAGGGTACATGAAAAGAAACCATTCTACCATAACTGATAAATAAACACGAACCGGAACACCCCAGGGAAATGGGCACAGCATCAATTCCGTCTGAGTTTGAGAAGTGTTTGAACAACTTGGAGCAGTCACCCAAGCTTTTAGACACTACATCCAAGGTCAAGGGTTGTGACCTCTAGGTTTACATGATACTCCTGAGTATGACTTTAGGCAGTGTTTTAAGAAACTCGTTTTATGTCCGATCATACCCCAATTCCTTGTAGATTGTGTGGAATGTGGAATCCTTTTGTTTTCACTGCTTGTTAGGACTATAAAAAACAATATTCGTGCTGGGTGAGTCAGAGACAGCCTGTGTATGTTAAGTGTAGTCTACAGGGGATAAAGAGAAGGAAACAAGAAGTACTAATACATCCGGCTAAGTTTGGAAATTTAGATAGCATGAAGAATGAATAACACAAGAAGTAAAGATGATATTAAAAAGAGTCCACTAGAATGTAATTTAGCAGATGAGAAAGATTTGGGAGGAGTCCCAGAGGGTAATTTTTCATGTAAGGTAATCTGATGAAATACTCTTACCCAATGGTAGGCTTAGTATCAATTAGAAAGTGGTGAAAAGTGACCCCCTAATGGAACATTATGATCCATTGTTACAGTTGATGTTATTTTTAAGACAAGGAGAAAAATGAGATCCAGTGATATATGCAGACATGGTTTTTACCCTGAAGAATAAAGCCAAGTGTCAAAAAGAATGTGGCTTTGATTTGGCCCCATGGGACCTTTAGTCCTAACTTTGGAAAGAGATAAGAGGCAGAAAAGAAAGAGATGTCATTTAGCACTCAGCATAAGGCAGAGATGTTTGAAATTGGCTGAAATTCACCAGGAAGATTGTGTTCTAGGTGTCCAAGACTTAGAGCTGAGTTAGCCCAGGCCAGCACGGGTACACTCCACCTCAGGCAACCACTCCGGCCCCTGAATGAAAGCCAAATGGCCGTGAGGATGAGATGAATAATCCAGGTGAGGGGACAATTTCAGGGACCCCCAGTGACAACCAACCTAAGGAATAAAACCAAGAAAGCTTGGCCTTTAGTCACCCCCTTAAGGCAAGTCTTGAGTCCCCCAGGAGAAGCCATGTGGGTGAACATCTGCTTTTCTACTAGTGATCTCAAGAGTTGGTGGCAAAAAGTTGAAATGGATAGAGAAAACGCTAGCAAAGCAGCAAAAAGATTGGAGTTCATAGTCAAGAGTCAAGAGCCAGACTGAGGTGATAGTGATTTCATATTGACAGAGCTAACCAAACCAGCAAGAGAGTTGGTGATCAAGGTGGCCAGAGCACGTGTGCAAGGACAAATTGCTAGTGGAGCCTTGCAAGGTAGAATGGACCAGCTGCGTCCTACTGCAAGCCCTTTGTGGGACGCGAACAATGCAGGCAGCTGTGCAATGTTAACCAGATACCAGGACATAGTCACATTGGAATTAAAAAATGCCATTCCAAAACCAATAACTTGGTCAGTAAGAGATAACGTTACACAGGGACAGCACAAGTCACCCACTGACTTTGTGGACAGGCTCTGATCAGCTGCACGTAAAGGCACAGCCCTGCATCCCTGGTCGGATATGGGAAACAGCAGTGGGTTTCCCTGATGTCAGGGCAATCTAGCCCAGATGTCAGGCAGAAATTTCAGAAGCTGAAAGAGCCTGTCAAGAGAGACCTAAAGGCATGAATGAGAAAAGCATAGAAAGTGGATGATAATCAAGAGAGAGAAAATAAAAAAGAGCTCCCTGCAGCCATGGTGGCAGCTCTGGATCGGCACCAGGGAGAGGCCGGACGTGGGCGTGGATGAAGCAGAGGCAGGGACGAAAAGAGCAGAGGCAGAGGAGGTTCAAAGCTGCCACAGAGCAAGCTGGGCCAAATCAATGTGCATCTTGTAAGAAATCAGGACACTGGAAATAAGGCCAGTGCCCAGAGTTAGCAGACAAAGTACACTAAACTCTTGCAGCCACTCTAGATGATAAGAAATGACCGAGACTGGCAGTTCTTACCCTAGCAGGTTACCGGTTAAAATACAGCTAACGAATAATAAAGAAGTTGAATTTTTAACTAATTTTGGAGACACATTTTCACTCTTGAATCAAGCACTGATACCCAAAAGTGAAAACTATCTTCAAGCACTAGGAGTCACTGGCCAGCCAGAAAATGCATTCTTCCTGAAACCACTTTGATGTAAAATCAAGAAGAAAATGGGAATATATCAGTTTCTTTATTTACCAAACTCACCCAAATCTGTCCTATGCAGGGATTTTCTTGAAAATTTAGAAGCAACAGTTCCGTTTAGAAAAAGAAAACTTCAATGGAAGGTACCTGAACACAAATGAGTGGTTTTAGCAGTAGGACTGACAACTGACACCAGACCAACAAACAAGAAGAACTAGTTAGAGGAAGTATTGAATCAGGTATACCCAAGAGTATGGGATACTGATAGCCCAGGAAAATCCAAACGAGCAGACCCTATGAAAATGGAGCTACAGACAAGAGTTAAGGCAGTAGTCAGAAAGCAATACCCTTGAAGATTAGAAGCTAGGAAAGGAATAGAGCCAACAATCAATTACATTCCTGACATCAGGACTATTGGAAGAATGGCAGTCAAAATTTAATACTGCTACATCAGCAATAAAGAAACCTAATGGAACTTAGAGACTAGTGCCAGATTTCCAGGCAATTAATGGTTTATACCTTACTGGCTTACTAGCTAAGCTTGGAGATGATTTTATTTGGTGCGGGGAAGGTCCATGGGCAGGTGCTGTCGAGAGCCGTTTCCTCATGGTCTGAGAGACCAGATCTCCCAGGCCACCCTGCTCTCAGGCCGGAGGTTGTATTGTGCGCTCGACCGGCAGCGGAAGGAGGGCTCTTGACACCGTGTCTGATGCAACAGGGTTTTTTGAAGGTAGGTCAGAGGGTGCAGGTTGGGTGAGGGTGAGAAGAGGGACAGGAAGAGGCAGGAGCACAAGCACTGTAACATGACACATAAGGCACCTGCAAACTGCTGGGGAAGCCTCAAGTCTGGTCAGTGAGCCACGCGTGCCCTCAGCATTGGGACAGCCACCTTTCCCTCAGTGAGCCTCACATGCCAGGGTCAGCAAATCAAGAGGCACCAGCCATGCTGTAGGTGACTCAGAGCGAGTGCAGAGGGTCATGGTGGCCAGGGGCCAGAAGCAGGCAGAAAGCCATCGGGGCTGGGGAAAAGGCTCTGCTCTGCTTACAGCGTGGGCTGAGGACCGGGAGAGCTCCATTTCCCCCTTGAGATGTTGGAGACGGGGCCTTTCAGCCTCCTGATAGGGCTGCAGGCAGCCAAAGGAGTACGACGACACAAGGCCGAGAGCAGCAAAGCAAAGAGCCAGCCGTGCGCAGCACAGGGAGGTGGCCCAGTGCAAAGCCAGTGTGGCACCCTGAAGGTGCCCGCTGCACTCTCATGTGTCCCTGGCCTGGGAAGGACAGGAATGTCCGTGGTCCAAGAGGGCCTTTCTGTGGCCCCTTTGGGCTCAAAGCTGCTGCTCTTCTGGCTCAATGGGGCCTAAAGCGACTGAGCTCAGCCTCCCCCACAGCAACAGGAACAAGACTTGGATATCAGGCAGTGGAGCTCAATGCCTAAGGCTCAGGGGCAGGGGCCTCCAGTCTGGAGCACAGGGAGGGCACACGCCCAGCCCCACAACAGCTGGCCTCACAGCCCTGAAAGGCCAGGACCAGGGTTCCACGCCTGATTCCAGGGGGTCCCTCCAACAGGCCACCGATCAGGAAGCGCCAGAGCAGCCGGCTGTCAGGATCAAGGCGGCTGCCAGGGGGCTGCTTATGGCTTCTGACAGCCAATTGCTCAGGGCTTAGCAGTGCCTCAGCCCCTCAGGGTCTCCCCCAGCCTGGCCAAGCTTGCCGGCAGCAGCGTCGCAGTCCCACAGCAGCTCCAGAGCAGCCCTATCCAGAGGCGCCTGGGAGCCCTCAGCAATGCAGCCAGCAGCACATGGCCAGGAGGACACGGATGGCCCTTCCTGCCCGGCACAGGGCTTGAGGCCATCTCCAGGCACCGCTCTGGCAGGGATCCCTGCAGCTCCGGCCCCTGCCCAGCTGCTCTGTGGCCGGCACAAAGGCTTCAGCAGAACCACTAAAGGCCGAAGGGGCTTCTGGCTATTTTCCCTGCAACACTGCACACCTGGGCAGCTGGCTGAGCACAAGCACCCTTTTCCCCCTCTTCTCCTATGCCCTACTGACCCTGTGCAGGAAAAGAAAGATCCTGGGACTCTGTGTATTGTAAGATATTCTATTCTATTCTACTCTAAGATATTCTATACTCAACAAAAAGGAAAATACAAACAGAAAAATCTCAAAGAACAAAAAGAAAATCCCTGCTGGCTCAAATGGCTCCAGGAGACAGTCTTGCAGATCATCTCTCTGCGGAGCTCCAGCAGAACAGCAAAGCAGTGCCGCACAGACGAGGCCGTTTCCTCCATGCACTGCGGAATTGATCTCGCAGCTTACGCCAGGGAGAGTAGGAAGCTCTCTGTACGGCCCGGAGAACTAAACAAGATTCAACTGCAGCATCTCTGATTGCAGGACTGCTGTCATAGGCCATTTCTTCAAGGGCTGCAAGAGAGAGGAACAGAGGCAAGGTCAGATGCCGCATGTGCAGAGAGCTGAGGAGATCCCCCTGCCAGGGCCATCCCGGTCGGCTCTTGCCATGGCCCGCAGGGAGCAGGGAACAAGGGGATCAGCCCGAAGCTGCTGGCCACGAATGGCACACGTGGCCCTGAAATCTCTGTGTGCTCTGCCCACGGGTGCAGATCCCTCCACAGCCGGAGCAGGGCTTGCAGCTGCCCCCTCCAGCCCCCTCGGTCAGCCCGCTGCCCTCACTCCCTCACCAGTGCAGATCAGCTGCAGCTCTTGCTGCTGCCCCCTCAGGTGCCGCCCGGCCATGCCTGTGAACACAGAGCCTGTCACGGCCCCAGCGGCACAGCTCCCTGCCAGCGGCGCTGCCGGCGCTGTGGCCCCACGGGCTGCTGGCCGGGTAGGGCTCAGCCCGGGCCCTTGCTGCTCGCTGCCACCCCAGGGCACGGCTGCCAGAGGGCGGCAGCAGCAACGCCCAGGCCAGACGGGGCTCCACGGCGCTGGGTCGGGCTGGCGCTGCCGGGGCAGCAGGCGGGGCTGGGGCCAAGCTGCGGTGGGCCGGGGAGGGAAGGGGCAGCCCGGGCTCGGGACTCACCCATGAACCTGACGGCCGCCTCTCACAGGGGCTCCTGTGGGCTCTGAAGGTAGGGCAGGACCCGGCGCAGGTGCTCGGCCGCTCGGCTCCTGTCCTCTGCCAGCTGCAGAGAGCGGCAGGAGGGAAGGGTTGGCGCGGGCTCAGCTCCTGGACAGGGTGCTGCCTGCGCCCAGCGCCGGCCTCCCCTGCCCGCACAGCCCTGAGGCGCGGCAAGCAGCTGCTGGCGCCGGGCTCCCGAGGGGAGGGGGCGGAGGGCCGGCTGCTGCCCGGGGAGCTGCGGTGCCGGCCCGCAGCCCTGCCGGGCTGGGGCTCCGAGGTCACCCGGCTCGGGCCCACAGGAGCCTGGAGCAGAGCCCGCGCGGCCTCGGGCTGCAGCAGCGGGCACAGCTGCCAGCCCCGCACACTGAGCTCCGCCCCCAGGGACCTTGGCCATGCTGAGGCTGGGGGTTCTCGGCTGCTCTTACCAGGCACTCGCCAAAGCTCTGATCCAGGTGTAGCATTTGTTCGATGTCCCTCCTCTTCAGGAATCTGGCTGAGGAATGCAGCGTTTCCCGGGAGGCCTGGAGAGCAGCAGAGACGCAGAGATGGCCCCACAGTCTAGGGCACAGGAGCATCCCAGTGCCACAGCCTGCAGGAGACTGCAGCCCGCAAGGTGCCAGGGCAGGAGGCAGCCCAAGCCCCTGCCTGGGGGACAGCAGGTGGCCACAAGTGCTCACCTCAGCAACAATCTGATTCTCATCATGGCAGTGGAAGTAGAGAGGGAGCAGGCTCTGGCGCACGTGGGACTTGAGGGCCTTTCTTCCCTCTTCTGTTAAGTCCAGCATCTCTTGAAAGACAGCCATGGAGCTCAGCTGCACCTGGATATCATCCTGGATGAAAGGAAAGGGCAAAAGACCTGAGCATCAGCTGCTTCAGGCCCCCCAGGGCACAGGCCTGCATCTGCACAGGGCAACAAGGGTCCGGGCAGCAGCCAGTGGCTGTGGCTGTGGGCACAGAGCCTTACGCTGTCAAAGAGTGGCAGGAGAGCGCCTCAGCCAGCTGCAGGGCGATGGGGGTGGCTATTGGGGCACCATTATCCAGGAGCAAATATCTCAGTAAAAGAATGCTCATCCTGATCATGTCGCTGTCATTTTCCTCCAGGAGCTCCACAAGACTTCCAGTCAGGCTCCGCAGTTTTTCAGCCTGTGTGGAACACCACTTTGTGAAAGGCCGCCCTGCTGCCGCAGGGCCCAGAGGCCAAAGGTCTGTCCCGAAGCACTGGGGCAGCTGAAGCGGGAGGCAGGAGAGCTGGGAGCAGCTGCCCCAGCGGCCGAAGCCCAGGCAAGGCCAAGCGACTGCATTGCCCAGCCCCACGCTGCCTGCACGGCTTCAGCCACTGCCCCCTTCTCACCATCAAGGGATTCTTGCCCAGCACTACGAGGCCTCGGAGTGCCAAGTAACGCCTGGCCATGTGCTCGCTCCGCAGGTTCTGTGCCAGGATCTCCAGAACACTGTCACTGCATTCGCTCAAGTCCAGGCACTCGAGGACCTGAAAGGCACAGGGCAGTGATAGGGGAGCCGGCCGGCAGGAGCCCGGAGCTGCACAGGGCCGGGCCCAGGCAGCAGCACAGGGCATGGGCACTGTCCTGGCAGCTGTGGCTGCGAGTGGGCAGAGGGCTGGGAGGCAGCTCAGCCAGGCAGCGCTGGCCTTGAGGCTCACCTCCACAAGGAATGCCAGGGCAGGGAAATCCCAGTATGGCATCTCTTCACCGAGCATGGCAAGCAGGTAGAATGCAACCACGGAACAAAAGTGGATGGCTAAGCGGCGAATTTCTCTGAAGAGGGGAAAAAGGAAACAAGACCCTGAGCTAGTGAGGCAAACCTCTCCCAGGCGTGACTCATCCAGTTCTCATCTTTTCCCAGCACCCTTCCAGCAAGGGGACGTGGGCCATCTGGGAGTCGGTTGCCCATGGGCACCCTCCTCTGCCAGCCTTTTCCAGTCTGCTTGGCCGTTCCTTTAGTGACAAGGCTCTGTGGCCCATGGCCACCACAAAGACTTTGTGGGGCACCTGGGCACAGAGCAGCAATGTCAGAGGCAGTGGGGAGAAGGGGGTCTCACCTGGCAAGCAGAGCCACGGCAAAGTGGTGAGTGTCAAGAGAGAGAAGCGTGTCCCAGGCACACCTGCGCTCCATTGCCAGCACCACATCCTCGCAGCGGAGAAGGCAGAGCAGGGACTTCAGGGTGCGCACTGCAAACCTGCGTGAAGAGCAAAGCCCAGGTCACACTGGCAGCACTGGCTCCTTGGCAGGCCACGTGACCTGGAGCCATTTCAGGCTCCGTGCTCCAGGAAGGACTGGATCTGGACTCCTTCCTCTTTTCTTTCCTTCTTTCCTTCCTTCTTTCTTGGGATCCTGCTGCCAGGAAACTCCAGATTGGGCAGTGCTGGCGACGGGAAATTGGCAGGTTTTAGCTTTCTTTGCCAGCAAATTCTGGACTTGGGTGGTGCCAGAAGCTGGAAATTGCCAGATGTTGGCACTGGCAGTGCCAGCGCACACCAGGTCTGGGTGGCGAATGTGCCAGCACCACGAAATTTCCAAATGTGAACTTTCAGTGCCAGAAAATTGCTGGAATTATGCTATGCAGGAACCTGAAAAATTCTGGATCTGCGCACTTGCGCAGTCAGCAAATACAAGATTGGGTTGCTGTAGGTACCAGGTATTTGCAAGGTTTTGGCTTTCTTTGCAGACAGTACTAAACTTCGGCTGTGCAGGCAGCAGGAAATTCCCGCATCTGGGCGGTGATGGTGCCAACAAACACCGGATCTTGGCATTGCGAATGACAGTATCAAGAAGTTGCCAGATTGTGGCTTTCATTACCAGAAAATTGCTGGACTTGGCTCTGCCAGAACAGGGAAATATCCAGATCTGAGCACTGGCAGTGGCAGCAAACACCAGGTCTGGGCGGTGCTGGTGGCAGTGCCGGGAAGCTGCTGAGTTCTGGCTTTCTTTGCCAGAAAATTGCTGCATTTAGTTTTGCTGGCACTGAGAAATTTCCAGATGCTAATTTTCTGTGCCAGCAAACTGCTGGAATTATGCTGTGCAGGCATCTGAAACATTCCTGATCTGGGTAGTGGCGGTGTCAGCAAACCCGAGATCGGGTTGCTGTAGGTACCAGGTCTTTGCTTGGTTTTGACTTTCTTTGCCAGCAAATTGCTGCACTTGGGCTGTACCAGAATAGGGAAATATAAAGAATTGGGAACTGGCAGTGCCAGCAAACACCACATTTCAGGAAGGACTGGATCTGGACCCGTTCCCTCCCTGCCTCCCTCCCTCAGCAAGGTGCCAGAGGGGCTGGACAGCAGCCAGGCAGAAAGGGACCTGCAGGGACTGATGGACAGCAGGCTGGACATGAGCCAGCAGTGTGCCCAGGTGGCCAAGAAGGTCAAAGGCTCCTGGCCTGGCTCAGGAATGGTGTGGCCAGCAGGAGCAGGGCAGGGATTCTTCCCCTGTGCTCAGCACTGCTTGGGCAGCACCTCGAGTGCTGTTTGCAATTCTGGGGCCCACAATTTAGGAAGGACATGGAGGGGCTGGAGCGTGTCCAGAGAAGGGCAACAAGGCTGGGGATGGGTCTGGAGCACAAGAGCTTTGAGGAGAGGCTGAGGGAGCTGAGGTTGTGTATCCTGGAGAAGAGGAGGCTCAGGGGAGACAAGGCGGTGTCAGGGCACAGGTTGGACTTGATGATCTCCATGGCCTGTTCCAGGCTTGCTGATTCTGGGATTCTCTGAAGCCACCCTTGGAGCAGTCACAGGATGAGCCCTGGGCCTCCTCTTCAGAAGCTTCAGCAGCCCAGGTCCCTCAGCTTCTCCTGCCAGCCCCAAAGCCCATCCTGTCAGTCCTGCAGAGCCTCTGCAGCTCCTCCTCACTGCCCAGAACAGGGAGCCCCAGAGCCAGACACAGCAGCCCAGATGTGCCCCCCTGGCCTGGGGTGCCTCTGGCAAGGGAGCAGCACCAGGCACTGCGGGAGCCTGCAGACAATTGATCTGAAGGCCAAAGCTCCTTAGCTCCTTCTGGAAGAGCAGGAACAGTTCCTCATTCCAGTGTGGTGGAATGCTGGGCACCACAGCTCCAGGTGAGGACTGGACACAAGTTTGCTCCCACTGAGTGCTGTGATGGGTTCTCCAGGAGCTCTGGCCTCCTGTGCTTGCCAGGCACAATGAGGAGAGAAGGAGCCAAGTGCACTGATGTAGGAAATGGATTTGTAGAAAGCTTTTAGGGCCTAATAGAAGGCCCACAAAGTATGCATCAGTATATAAATCTTGAGACAGGAAACACTAACTTAAAAATGCCATGGAATAGGACAGATATTGTTGAGAGAGAAATGGAGCTGGAAACAAGTTTCAAAAGATGGCCTTGCAAATAAGACTTTGGATAAACAGAGCTATGAAAGATGCATTGGAGTGGGACACACAAGAGGTAGTTTTAAATAATTGGCTTTAAGGCATCTACAACATGGCATGGCAAAAAGCTGATAGACCAAGAAATACTGTAATTAGGAAATAGTTGGCTTCTTAACTGTGATGGCATGAATAATAACATCTGTATTGTCTCACCCGTCTCATGAGACTGAAAATGGAAGAAAAGTTTTTAAAACACCTCTCAGTTGCCCCATCTCTAGGTCAAGAAAAGAGTATTATCCAACACACTGACACACCTTTGCCCTGAGCATAACCCAGCCTGGACCAAACACACTGAAAGGTTTCCCCTGTGGCCCATGTCTCGAAACATCAGGTCTGCTGTTTGACAACTCGGGTTGGGTTGCTGTCAAGGAGTTCCCTCAGAAATACTGAGTTTGTCTTCCTCTGTGCCTTCCCCTCAGCAGCCTTGGGGATGCTCCTGTGTGAAGCCATCTGTCTCTCACAGTTTGAGACAACTTCAAACAGGATATTGTGCAATAAATTGTTTCCTCTAAAGTGTTCCAACAATCCCTTTCCAGCAATAGGAAATTATTACTAATAGATGAAAGTGAAAAACCCCAACAGTTTATTAACAAACAGAATCCCCCCATGACACGCGTTAGTTACAAGAAGGTGCCGGGGTCTCTCTTGGGAAGAACAGGAGCTGTTACGGAGCAGTTCCAGCAGCTGATGGAAGCTCAGTGGCTTGTCCGGCTTTCTCCCATGGCAGAGCTCCATGGAGCGGGCAGGGCAGTGAAGCAGCTGGGCTGGAGCCCCTCGCTGCCTTTTCTCCCGGCGTGGCTCAGCTCACAGACTCGGGCTGGGAGCGGGGCCGCTCCGCTCCTGCCGGCACCGTGTCCCTGGGCTTGGACAAACAGTTTCCTGCCAGGAGAGCCCTGCACACTGCTCCACAGATCTTTCATAGAGGCCCAAACCAACTCCAAACACTCTGTCTGCAGCAGCTTTTCACAAAGGGCTGCAGAAATCCAGGACAGCTGCAAGTGAGTGTCGGAAGGCTCTTGTCTTGTTCCTGACAGCAGAATTCTTGATGATTTGATGCAGTTTTATTCAGGTGTAACATGAGAGCTGAGTTTTTTTTGTTAAAATATTTCTTGATGAATAACAAGCCTGGGGAGCATGAGGTACAGGACTGACATGCGAAAGCATGAGCATATCCTCCAATATGGCCAGTTTAATTGTCCATTTTATTACTCTTGTATTTACTCCACACTAATAAGGAAAACCAAGCTTTGCTTGGAGGCAAAACAGGCATGGGATACACTACAGTCCCTCGCAGGCTCAGCAGGGCTGGCAGTGACAAAGCAGGCAGTCTGCTTCATTGTGAACCACTACAGAGATACATCCCAATCTGGTTTAAGTAGCATGGTATTATTAAGAGCTCCTTTTCTGCATGAGACACAAAAAGGAGATCCCAAATTATCTTCATGCAAGCATGCAGTAAACAACTGCTCCTGCTGTCCTAACAAAGCGTTTCCTTTGGCAATTACACTCTTCCCATTCATCTTTTGATGCAGACACTTCAGGTTTTCCCCCACACCCCTGCAAGGCTGGCAGTCGATGATTCCCATTTCCTGTTCTTCCCTGGACATGGTGCAGAGGCTGCTTTAAAACAAAAAGCCCTGAGATCTGGACAGCTTGAAGGAGCATGAAATGCTAATTAAGTGCTCATATTGGTAACACCCAGGTCTGCACTGCCCAGTGCTCTGCAGCAGCAGCAGCAGGACCATGCATCATTCCTGTTGGTGGATGTTCATGCTTCTGGTGTTTAAGAGCAATGACTTTGAGAAGGGACAAAAATGCCCCTCTTCAAACAGTGGGTGTGCAAGGAGATGTGGTGTTTCACAGCCTTTTCTAGAATATTGCAGAAAGATCTAAGGTAATATTGTGGCATGGAGTAGGTCACTAAATTTGTCTCCAGAGGAATCCCCAGAGGGCACATTCACTCTGCTGCTGATGGCAACCCCATAAGCTAATGGACCAGTTTTCCCTGCAACGTGCCACCCTGCCTGGGCTTTACTAGGCCGGGACTAGACCCAGAGCAAAGCAAGCACATGCAGCCAGGTGACATTGTGTGACAACAGAAGCTGGCAACCATGAGGACTTTGCTGTCAAAAGGTTACAGCTTGCACTGGGCCCAGAAGTGTTTTACCCTAAAGCAAAGCAAATTAAAATGTGAAGTTTCAAAGTTTCAAATGACTATGAAAGGAAACTGCAGAATAATTTCTGGAAGGGCAGCACTGTCAATGATCATGCAGCCCACCAAGAGCTGGAGCTGAATCCAGAATTGCTTCTTCCAGCTGTGCAGGAATTCATTCCACTGGCAAGCACTGGTCCATGGGAACAAATGATCCCCTAACTCTGGGCTGAATGGCACCCAGGCTGCAGTGCAGATTGGAGGAACCCTTGTCACTTGTTATTGGCCGCCCAGTGCACTCATCCTTCTGCAAACAAGGGGCAAACAACACAGCTGCACTGCTGTCCCCAGTAATATACATACAGGTGGCTTTTCCAAAGCAGTGCATCTTTTCCCAGTGAAATACATTACCTCTTCTTACCTGTGGAATTGTGATTGAAGACACCTGTGAGCCAGATCTGTGGGAGATTGCAAAGGAGCAAAGCTTTGGGATTTGGGCACACTTCTCTTGGTTTCTTTGCTCAGGCCTTTGGTGAGCAGAGAACATACCTAGGTAGAAAACCTTTGACTATACAGGATCTTTTGGATCCATTGTCCCTCAAACAGGTCAACAGGTGACTCTGTTGTAATGCCAAGTAACAAAGAGCAGCACAAATGACACAAAGAAAACATGGCCAAAGAGGAGGAGGAGAGGCCCAATGCGGAAAGGATGTGGTGAGACGCTGGCACATCGAGTGAGCTGCACTCCCATAATCTCTAGGCTAGCAGGTCCTGGTCTCACATTCTCCTTTTGGTTTTTTTCAATTTTGTTTATTTATTTACTTTTTTTCATCATCAAAAAAAAAAATAGAATTAAAAATATGTCATCAAAACTAAAAGAGAGAATCAAAACACATTTATTCAAAACTACATCTAAAGATGTAGTTCTAAAGATCTGATCTAAAGATCAGAACATATGTACAGCTGTAACTGTGAAGCTGTTATGTTTGCCCAATTATCCAATCATAAAAAACCTCAAACAATATTAAAAGTAGTCGCAATTTTTTTTGAATAGTTAAAATAAAAAAAATATAAAATTGGATACAATATAATTTGATTAAAATAAGGGATAATTTGGTTCAAATAATAGCACATAAGCAAAAACAACCGCGGGGTACAGAGTGCAGGGTTCAATGACCCTTGCCACTTCACGTACAAGCTTGCCAAGTGAAAATCACCCCTTATATGCTATGTGTAAATGCCATCTCCTCCCATTTTCGGTTCGTCATATCTCTATCTCCGCCTTCATTACCACCTTTACCACGCATGTGCCACCACTCGGTTTGGTGGTCGCACAAGTCTTTGGGGGTCGTCACAGATGAAGGCTCTGTAGTCTTCTTCGTTGTCCTTTAATTCACCTTTGGGTTACACAGGCGCACCAAGCCAGTACAATATAAGCCAAGACTAACGTATCACTGCCTCTACATATCAAGGCAATAAATCCCTTATAATTAGCATTTTCTGGGATCCAACCAGGTTCTTGGTCATTTTTAGCAACTGTATCTTCAGCTTCTTTCCTGTGGTCCTTGAGAACAGCTGCTGGGAAGGGCGGGTGGAGCCCCTCCTCTCCCTCTCTTCTTTGGCATTACAACTTTAAACTATTTTATTATTCTCAAATATTAATTGCTGTATCAATATTGATTACTGTTTCAATATTTATCAGCACAAATCGTACCTATTTATCACAGACTGATGTCACTGGAAAAATTCCCTCTTTTCCAAAGGTTTTCATTTGCTTTGGCTGTACTTTGTATGGCTGCAGGTCACATTTCCTTATGCTTAAGGAAGTATCTTGGCGGTTACTCTTGGTAATATATCTTGCTAACTCTGCCCTTGGAGGAATTACTCAGTTCTGCAGTCCTTATTACACACCCTGTTCTAAAAGACTTTTATATTGTTTTCCCTCTCTCTGTGTTTTCACACTTGTTCAACAAGGTTTTCTTTCTAAGAACATTAGTCACAATATCCCAAAGGATTAAAAATGCTTAGGTATTTGTTCCCTAAGTATTTACTAAAGAAAAATAATAATAATAAAAAAAAACCTGTATGCATGCTGGATGTAAAATACAAACAGAAATAAACTTGAGAGTTCTCCCAAAAACCTTAAGAAAAACCCCCATGTATTCTATAAAACCTGGAGTATTTATCTACAGTATACAAAAATGGGCATGTTCTAGAAGAGAAAATTTGTGCAACGGTTCTGCACAGAATTCTATGCTTTCAAGCTTTTTGCCCTTCAAGGGCAGTGCCATTCTCTGAACTGTAATGCTCTGAGCATGTTCTGCTCACCATGGCAGCTTTCTGCTCTGCCCTGGTACAGATCATCCTCCCAGCATAGGGGCAGTGCAGCCACCACAACTCGCAGCACCTTCCCACACAGCAAGAACCTGAAGGACAGAGATGGCTTTCACCAGCTGCTGCGGGTTCTAATAGTGCCACCTCTCAGCTGCTGAAACCCTGAATTTCTGTGTTGCAGTGTGTTAGTTTATTGAGCCAAATGTTCTGTTATGTAGTGGTATGTTCAAGTGTTCCCCGAGTTATTACAGTTAGTCTCTCCCCTCTGTTATGCCTCCTACTCAAGTGTGCCTCAAGGAATTCCCTCCCTCCTCACCAGATTTTTCCCTGTCTGTCAAGACAACCCGGCCCCTTTGCCCCATCCATCAGCCCAAACCCTACCCTTTGTTCCAGAAAGTTCCCTGTCCCTCACCCTAAGATCCAATCCCTATCCCAACGCTCTCTCTTCCCCTTGTTCTGCTTTGTTGTAGCCCTCAAAACTACACCCCAAGAGTCGCTTATTGGTTACTATATGGTGTCCACCCCCTGTTTTGAAAGATTTTAAAAACCCGCGCACAAGGGTGCTGGGGCTTCTTTGAACATCTGTTCCCTTTGGGAATTCTGACTTGTAGAACCTTCCCCCTGCCTCTCCTGATGAATTTGCTGCACTTTACACCGCAGAAGAGCCTCCTGTGCTTCCTTCACTTGGTCCTCCAGGGGTCTCTACTGCTGGCATTTGGCCTAGAGGTTCTGGCTCAGGCAAAACCCTAACCTAGCCAGATCCCCACTCTTGCTGTTGTCCCTGGAGCATCACAGAGGTAGCCAGGGCTGCGGAGGGCAGTGACAGTGACCCATGCCCTGGCATGTCACAGCCACCAGAGCCACACCTGCCAGGCCACAAGCCCCAGCCCTGGTCCCCACTGCCGGCCTCAGGGGCTCCTGGGCATCCTCACCCTGAGTGCAAAGGCAGCCTCAGGAGCCCCCCAGGCCGCTCTGGATCCAGGCTGCAGACACCCTAAAGCTATCACTGAAAGGGACGTGGATGGGGACTGCAGCTGGATCTTGCAGTGCTCACCAGCCCTGACTACGCTCTAAGTGAACCCAAACCTCATTGGCAGCACCTTGAGCACATTGACCCTCCTCGCCCCTCCTGGAATGTGGTGTTCCCACATCCTACACCAGCCCTTTGCAGGGAGTGACCAGCTCCCAGCTGCTCTGCTACCCTGGCCTTACTTTCTGTTTGCCGGCAATGAACTTAACAGATACACTCCTGAGAAACCTAGCCCAACCTTTGCTTCTCAGGAGCTCTGTGGCAAAAAGACTCCACCAGTCCCTTGTTTTGCACAGAGAAGGAGGTCCTGACAAAGCATGAGGCACAGGCAGGCTCTGGCATACGAATTCCTGAGCCACAGGATTCCACCCATTGTTGTTCCTAGCTACTTTGCTGATATTTTAGAGCCAGTTCTGGACAGGGGCTGCTGCTGACAGGGTAGGAAAATTTGGAGGAAAAAAGGTGCAGGAGACAATCAAAAAAAACCAAGGGGGGAAACCATTAGAAATACAGAGCACAACAGAAGTCCTTGGAGATGGTTCAATAGAAAATGCCACCAGCAGTGAGCAGAGCCCGAGGTTGCTCACTGCCACCCCAGGGGCTCCTCAGTCCCCTGCTGGTTTGTGTCTGATGCAGCCCTGCCTGGAAAGGGCTCCAGGCTCTGGTGTTCCCAGCTTGCTCCAGGCTACATTCTTAGCAGCACTGAAAGAAGAGGTGAAACAAAGAGCCATTTTCTGTGCTTCATTGAAACTCTTCTCTTTCAGCGCCACTGCCAGAGATCATCCCTCTGTCAGCTTGGCACTGTGCCTGTTGCATCCTCGTCCCTGTCCCTTGCATCAGCTCCTGCACATCATCAGCACTCACTGTCCCACATCATGAACAGAGAGAGCTGTGTCAGAAGAGCAAGGATTGCATTTTCTTGGCTGTGAGATGCAAAGCTGTGTTTTGTGTCAGGCACAAACAGGCGATGTGTGTATTTGTGAATGCAAAATGTGTGGACCCCGACAATGGGAGAGCTGTGAATTCTAATAATAACTGAAGAAAAACAAAGCATGGAAAAAGGCCTTTGAACCTATCTTTTGTTTGCAATTAACCCTTGTTGATTTAGGAGCATTGGAATTAAGGTGTTGAAGATGTTGCGTTTTCCTTGCATTTAATCCATAAAGTTCTGCAATAATAATAACCTTTTGAAGTATAATTTTAGAATATTACTTGTATCCTTGAAACTGTAGCTTTGGAATATATGTAAAGGAAATATGTTTATCTCACACCTTATTGAAGCAGAGAAAAACAGCTTGAGAAAGGAAGATGAACATCACCTCAAGGGTTTATGGTTTTGACCAAAGGGAAGCTGGACATCACTGTTATGAGATTTAGAGTCTCTGCAATTAAAAGGTGGACACACATCTGGGGAGCTGGACCCCACCAGATGGGATTCGTCTTTCTTCTTTCGGAAACTGGACCATCACCATCTGGGGATACTCCTTTGAGATACATCCTGAGAAATTAAAATCACAATAGTGTATAGATTTGTGATCTAATAATTTGGAATAAAAATTGCTGATGAGTAAAAACTGGAAATAGAAACTGTTGAAAAAAACTAATGGGTACCCCTATAAATACCCGTAACCCTCAATTATTGGTGTGCAGTTGGAGGGAAAACTTCCCCCACCGTACCCAGCGCTGCATTGCTCATACTTTACCATATTAAATAATGAATTGATTGCTGCTTGAATATTGGCCTAGTCAAGCTTCTTATTCATAACACTGTTAGCTGTGCTCTTCTTTGGGCTGGCCATGGCACTGGGTAATTAATATGCTGTCATGCTGTGAACTGAATTCACACCTTACAGGGCTGTGTTTACTGGGCCTGCTGGATCAGTGCCCACTTCCTTCCTCTGCTCCTCCTCACTCCAGGACTGTAAGAGACCAGCATGGGGTCAAAGACCCTGCAGTATCATTACCCTCTGGTAATGCTCAGAGGTCCTCTAAGGGCTGTGTAATGCACAGCATCTGGGTGTGGGGCATGTGCTAAGGAGAAAGAAAGAGTCTGTGAGAAAGCTGAGCTGCTCTTACATGGGACTGAAAAAATGACAGGAACTTTTTGGCATATAAAGCTTTCCTTCCAGGTCAGGGACCAGGGAAGGCCTAATCAGCTGTGGCCCCACAAAGCAAGTCTGTGCTAACTCCCAGCACCAAGTGCAGGGGTGTGGGGCAGGGCTCCTACAACAACAGCACAGCTCTGTGTGAGAGCCCAGCCTTGCATCTGGGTTCCTGCCTGCTTCCCCTTTAGAGACAGCTGTGGCCTGAGGATTTGTGTCTGAGGGAGAGCTCCATCCTTGGACCTCCTGATCTTTCCCAAGTGGCCAAATGGGGATGCACCAGCAGCACTGCTGGGAAGGTGCTGGCTCAGTGGCTGTTTTTTGAGACTGTGCCCCCCATATCAGCTTTATGTGTGTGTGGGGGGGGTGCTCTGGTGGATGTGGTTACACACTCACTGGCCTTGGCAGAGCACAAGTCGGAACCTTGGAAGGTTCCAGCTGCTGTAAGGCTCAGGAGGCAGAGCTGGTGCTAGGCACAGTGTGGTACTGTGCTGAGGGAAAGGTGAAAACAGTTAATAATCCACCCTCAGCTAATCACTGAGGGCTGATGGGAGGCACAGGCTTGGTGGAGCTGCTTTGTACAGGCCAAGGTGCTTATCAGCTGTGCAGCGTCCCCAGCAGCCCCTGGCCCTGCTGGTGCAGCTGAAGGACAGGCGTGATGGGTCTGGTGCAGCCCCACAACCTCAGACACTGCGGCTCCACCGTGCAAAGCAGCATGGCTCAGCTGGTTGTTGGTCAGGTGAGGGCTCAAATATATTTCCTGCAACTTGCTCCAGCACAGTTCAGCCTGGAAAAAAGGCATTTTTCCAAGTGTAGGGGAGTCAAGCTCCAATAAATGTCAGCTGAGCCCCGGTGCCTGCTCCCCTGCATGAAGCCTCGGTGAGGCACTAGGGCCTCCTTTCAGCAGGAGGGGAAGGGAGATCAGAGTTGTTGGAAGAATACGTGACTGAAGGCTGAGCACAGGGTTGCTGGTGCTTTGCATGGCTCTTGCATGACATCCAGGCTGGGCGTGGCAGTGTAAGCCAACCTTTTGTTTTGCATCAGGCTTTATGCCAGAGCCAGCCCCTTTCCAGCCTTTGGGGTGATTACAGCTGTTGCTCTATATTTCTCTCCCTCCTTTTTTTTCCAACAGCTATTCTACTCCAGCACCATAGGCAGGCAGTGATGGCTGCCTGTAGCTAACAAGACAAACTGAGATCTGCCTGCAGAGCCATAGGAAGGTGTCCCTGGGCTTGTGAGAAATGCCAGGACAACACAAACTGAGGCCACAGCCATGCTGTGCTTTCAGTTGAGCCTGTGGTGGAGCTGCTGTGCTTGTAGTCAGCATCTAGATGGGGCAGGTGACATATCTATCTTAGTTGGGACAGAAACAGAAGTACAGCCCTTGCACAGCATCCTTCTGCTAGGCTGTGCTAAGCTCAGGGGCCTGCAAACTTGCCCTTAAGACCTAGGTCTCCACTCCTTGCCCAGATCCCCAGCCTCAGGGAGAAGGACTTGGGTTTAAGAGCCATGGCTTTTTCTTCCATCAGACTCCATTAAGAAAAAGTCAAGTTAAGCAGTTCATTAACATTTAAAATACTGTACAGCGTGTAAAACCAAATATCCCCCTCCCCACAACAATCCCGTGCTCTCAGTGGATTCTCTGGTGAGGAATACTGCTTTTGGCACTGTTTGCCTTCTCTTTCTCCTTCTTCTTTATGGGATCCAGCTCAAAACAGCTCCAGACCTGCACTGTTTAATCAGCAGCTGCTGAGGCCACTGCTGTACCATCAGGGCTCATGGTCAGGTTCAAGATTCTATCAGTATGAGCTGAGGAGGAGAAGGAATGTGCAATCAGGGCTGAGCTGATCAGCACATGCACATTTACTCCTGTATGCTCCCATGAGCCCTGCCAGCTTGCATAGCTGTCTCCCCAGTGGCTGTGGCAGTGTGATTTCAGACCCCAAGCATACGCTTGGATCAATGGTATCTCTTCCACAGCCCCCTGGGCATGCTTTACTCCTAACAGCATGGCCCCGGATACTGTCCTGTATCAGTGATGCTGCAGGCTCAAACCAAGGAGTGCAGCTGTCTTCAACCTCTAACAGCACCCTCCCCCCCCCCCAGGCCCTGTCCACCTACCTGGCAGCTCTGCAACCTTGTTCATTCTTGGATACTTCCATATAATCAACTGATTCTGTGCAAAGCCATGGCCTGAAATGAGCTCCTTGTAGGTTGTGGACCATAGGATAGAAGTCACCTGCAAAGAGGCAGTAACACAGGTGAGACAAGGTGCATGTGCTGATGCTCACCACTCGGACGCGAGCATGGTCCCCCTCCTTCCCCGTGCCTCTGGGCCTGTGGAGCCAGCAGCTCTGTGTAGGTGTGCTGCCAGAAGGTGTTTGTCTCCAAGCTGATGTTCATCTCTCACCTGGGAACGGGTATCAACAGCACTGAGGCAGGCGCCAGAACACACGTTCCAGATGCGGATATGTCTGTCATTAGTGCCACCTCCAGTGGCTAGAACATTCATCTGCCATGGGCACCACGCCAGGCCTGAGAGAGGAGAGTTCATTTTAAAACATACAAGAGGCAACCTGCACCCAGCCAGTGCTGCATGCCTGCCTTGCACACACATACCTGCCCGTGGCAGCTCTGTGCTCACCTTGACAGCACCCTGGTGCTGAGTGAAGGTCTGTAGAGGAGCAAAGTCTCCATCCCCACATTGGGTGCATGGCCAGACGTTCGCCAGACTGTCAATGCCACCACTGGCCAGGTAGCGGCCATCCAGAGACCATTTGAGTCCGCACACCTTGTGTGTGTGGCCAGCAAGAGTGGCCACGTGATGCTCAGCCACTTGGACATCGTGGTGATGGATGTGCCCAGTCTGTGCATCACTGCAGAGAGAAGAGAAGGCTTGAAGGGTCAGGCTGCACATTTTCACCCAAATCCATTTTTGTTGTTGCAAGACTGCTATACCTGCCACTGGGTTTCAACCAGTGTTACCAGCAACACAGGTCTGTTGGTGTGAGTGAAACACCCACACAAGCTCTTTACAGCTTCAGCACAAATTGCAATACAGGAAAGAGGCCTTCTCCTCACAGCCCCAACAGATAAGGCTGAGTAAGATTCCCAAGCCAAGACAAATTTCTCTCTGCCATCCCTAACCCATGCCACACGTAGATTGAGGGATAGGAGTTTGCAACAACTGGAAACTGCCCTTGACCCACTGCTTTACCTGGAGAGGATGTAGCTGTTCCAGCTGAGGGTTCCCACACAGCCACAATGGCTGGTCATGGTTTGGAGACGTTTCTGCTGCTCAATGTCCCATAGCTTATAGGGGCCTTAGTAAATATATGTATTGCAGTAAAAGATCTCTGTATTGTATAAATGACCCTGCCCTGATTCTAGGTATTGTAACTGGGCTGCAGCTGCAATGTCCTTGATTGGGCAGCAGCTGTAGCCCGTGGAGGTAGCTGGGATAAAAGGGGGTGGGGCATTCAGGAAGAGCTGGAGAGGAGTCCTGACTGAGAAGCAACAGCGCCAGTGCTGTGAAGAGCTGCTGTGAGAAAACCACCCAGCAGGTATGAGACCCTAGAAATATGATATACAACAACATAAATGCAACAATAGCTGGAGAGGCAAAGCAAAAAGTTCTTCAGAAGAAACCCAATCCTCTTTCTATGCCCTAGGAACCTCACTGCACAGGCTCTGGCATTCAGCTTTCTCAGTAAGGGAACAGAGAAAATGTGTATCTCATGACTATAGCACAGAAGGTAATGCTGCTTATCAGAAAACCCCCAAACCAAACCCTGCCTTGCACACTGGGCAGTTCCACCCCACACCAGGGAAGACAAGTCAGGTGCATGGCATCCTTCCTCTGCCAGCCAAGGTTTTGTCCCCAGGCCCCACAGTTCTGTCAATCCCTAGAAAACACCTCTAGTTTTAGTCCTGCATTCACCTGAACTACTTGTGCCAACAGCAAGGTAGTCTCCATCTTTAATCAATGACGCAGAGGAAATGTAAACATCTGGATGCTCCATCTGCAGCAGGGGGATAATCTCCCTAGTAGCGTGATTCCACAGATAAACAGTGTCGTCCAGAGCCACTGCCAGGAAGTTCTGGGAGCTCCAGTCTACGAGATTCAGATCTACAATTTGAAAGAGCAATGCAGGTCACACCATGCTTGGCTAGAGAGCCCTGCCCTTCACCTGTGCTGATGCAGCAGGTGCGGGTGCACATGTGCACACACACACATACAGGTGAGGGGCAGCCTTCTGAGTGTCACTGTGCCCAGCTGCTGGGGCCAGGTACCCTGCTCCAAGGCACCAACACAGTGCCCTAGACCACTGTGCCTGTAAGGCCACACAGGGACACTCCAGAAGTGGTCTGTGCTAGCCTGAGTACACAAAATAATACAGACAGCCCAGTCACACTGTCCTAGGAACAGCAATCCAATGCAGAATGTTCTGGATGCCCAGCACTCAACCCTGCAGCCTACTTACAGTAGTCGTTGAACATCTCTGGTGCATCCAAGACCCGTTCTGGCTTTGAGGGAATATATCTGCTATTCTTCCTGCTGAATCCAGGTGCCATTTTCTGACTGTAGAGCACTTTCAGGTTATTCTGATAGTCTGTGTGCAGGGGAACAGGTTTGTTAACCTGAGTTCATTTCCTCCCAGCTGAGTGCTGCTCACCCAACTAGGAATCCCTTGGAATGAAAATAAAGTCCTAAGAGAAACGCTCACAAGCCTGCAGTGCACTAAAATCACTGGGTGCTTCCCCATGACCAGATGACACAGCAGGAGGCCCAGGGACCAGATCGTGGCTGCCTCGCCGTGGTGGCGTTGGTGCTGGATCCACTCTGGTGGGCTGTAGGACAGGGTTCCTGTGGAACACAGACAGAGATCAGCAGGGGGATGCTGCTGCTCCCAGAGCCTGGCCCCAGCATCCCTGGGCATGTGGGGGCTGCCCCAGAGGCACATGGGGTGAGCGCTGCCCTCTCGCCACCACCTGGGACTTGTGCACAAACTCGGGGCTGGAAAAGAAGCCACTGGTCCTGGAAGAGGGCAGAAGAGACTCTAGGAAGGCCCAACCATGACACACAGAGGAAAAACCCACCCAGTAGTGGAGAAAACCCACTCTCCTCCCCACCTCCATGGCCCCCAAAAATGTTAATAAGCCAAGGCAAACAAGGAGAGCGGAGCAGTCCAGCCCTTCCTCGCCTGCACACCAAACCATCCGGGGCATGCGGTCAGACTCCCATCTCTGCTACCCCCATGGGGGTTTGTGTCGGGCTGGCTGCCCCAGCTCCAGCCCCAGCCCAGGCCACAGTGGCTGCTGAAGGCTGTCAGCAGGGCTGGGAGCTGGCCGCCCTCACACCCCACCCAGAACAACTCGGCTCCAGCATCAATCCCGTCCCGGCTGCAATAGGGGGAAGCCCCAGTGCTGCACCCAGGCTGGGCCACGAGATGCCCAGGAGCATCCCCTGCGAGGGCTCACCTGTAAACTGGGTGTAGGCTGTGTCTTGGAGGAAGGCGCCACAGCCAAAGTCGATCAGTTTCAGCTGCCCACTGGCCAGGTCGAGCAGAATGTTCTCGGGCTTGATGTCCCGGTGCAGGACCCCGCAGCTGGTGCAGTGCCGCACGGCCTCCAGCACCTGGCGGAACAGCCCCCGCGCCTCCTCCTCTGGCAGGAACCCCCGCTCCGCCAGGAAACCCGGGAGCTCCTGGCACCGCTCCGGACGCTCCAGCACCAGCAGGAAGCTGTCGGGGAGCTCAAGCCACTCCAGGAGCTGAATGACACCGCCACAGCCACGGGACACCTTGGCCAGCAGCACGATCTCCAGCGGGGCTCTGGTGCCGTCGGGCTGCGGGAGGAGCGCGGTGCCGTCAGTGGGGCTGAGGCCGTGCCGGGGCTCTGCGAGCCCTCAGCCAGCCCGGGATGCTCTGCACGCCCCGCTCAGCCCACGCCCGCTCTCCCCGCAGGGCTCACGGCGGCTCCCACCCTGCCGGGCCCCGGCTCCTCGCCGCCTGGCACAGCCCGGCTGTTGCTGCTGGCCCCTCTTGAAATAAACAAGGCCAGGAGACTTCTTCTCCTTCTTAATACCTTCATTAAAAGTGATCAGCTCAGGATTGGGCAGCTCGGTGGGGCTGCAGTCTCCCGTTCTCTCTCCCAGGGTGACCCACAAGAGGAGGATATGCGCTGCTTTGTCCACTAGGAGTAGAGCTGGGGATAAGGTCCTCGTGGGAGCGTTTAGGGCGTGATGATCCCCTCGTTGTTACTTTTCCCGGCCCCGTCCGCTCAGTCTCCATGCCGGGGACGACTCCAAAGGTCAGGGCGAGAGGGACTCCGAAGGTGTTCCACATCTCTGCAGGCTCAGCACTCGGCTCCCCACGTCCAGACATCACTCCAGTCTCTCAACTCTTAGGTGGCTCGTTGTTTTTGGGGTTCTTCCTGCACGTTTGGAGTAGGGGTCCCACACAGCATGCTGGTCCTTAGAATTATTTTGCATACCCCTCCCCTCCAAAGTCTTTTCTCCTCACTGTTCGGGAGGTACTGCACCCTTTACTGCTGAGAGAAGAGCTATTAACTCACCCCAGCCAGGGCTTTTACCGATACAAAGACAACTATTAACCACAACAACCCGTAATTACCATAACACAGGCAGCAGCCCAGCAGTAGTGGTAACCTTTTTCTCACAGAAAAAAATCAACTGAATTTTTGTTCATAACACCTCTCACTCACCAGCTCGCCCCAGTGCCGGATGCGATCCCGCGGCATGCGTTTGATGGCCACCTGCGAGCGACGGAGAGCAGCGGGCTGAGCTCGCCACCCGTCCCGCCGCGCCCCGACCTTCTCCTCCTCCTCCCTCCTCCTCCGCCCCCTCCTCCCGCGCCCGCCGCCGGCCCCGCCGCTCACCGGGGCGCCGTCCGAGAGCCGCGTGGCCGCGAAGACGCTGCCGAAGCCGCCGCGCCCCAGCAGCGATCCCAGCCGGTGCCGCTCCTGCAGGGCCTCGTGCGCCTCACCTGCGGGCGAGACGCGGCTGTCAGCGCTCGGCTCGGGGCCAGCAACGGCCCCCGAGCGCCCCTCACCCGCCCCGGGGCCGGCATCCCCACCCGCCCCGGGCCCCGGCGGCTTGGGGCTGGAGGCCGCGCTGCCGAGCGGCGGAGCTCGGGCCGGGGAAGCCGCAGCGGAGGCGGCGGGAGCGGCCGCGCCGCGTGTGTCCTCCGCGGGCCCTGGGAGGAGCCGGGGCCGCAGTCGGGAGTGGAGCCTGCGTCGGGTCCGGGGCCGGGCTCGGGCCAGGCGGAGCCGAAGGGCGGCGATGCCGCCCCCGCACCAGGCACTGATGCCCGCCCAGCAGCGCCACCGCCAGTACGGCCAGAGCCGAGCGGAGGCGAGACCGCGACGGGGCAGCCCCGCCCAGGGCCGGGGGCGGGCCGGGGGCATGGCCCAGCCCGGCAGGGGAGAGGAGAGGGACGCTGGGAAACGGACACCGAGAGAAGGGTGCCCGACAGCGGGAAAGGGAGAGAGAAGAGTGAGAGTGAGAGTGAGAGTGAGAGTGAGAATGAGAATGAGAATGAGAATGAGAATGAGAATGAGAATGAGAATGAGTGTGTGTGGCTTGTGGTATTTTAGAGCACCTAAAAATCCCTAAGTCACTGATCTTAGAGGTGAGGTGCATCTGGAATTACTGGGATGCAACATGGAAAAGGGGAGCATAGAAATAAATAGAGGAAAACATCTTGGATTGTTTCTTTCATTTTCATTTCACTTCTGGAAAACTGTTTCAGTTTTCCAGAAATATTCTCCTGTCTGCTCTTCCCAAAAATCTCTCATGGAGAATAAGGTCAAGCTTCTGTCACAAGATTTGCCACCAGGAAAAATTGTGCCACTGGTGCAATTTTCATTGTGACAGTTTGTGCTGGTTTAGGGCAAATTTTGGGAGGAAATCTCCAAAAGGAATCCATCTAGAAAGGAAGTTCAAGCAGCCCCTACCCCTACTAGTTCAGGAAAAGACTTCCCTCGAGAAAAGTAAAAAAAAAAAACAGTTTATTAAACAAGTAAAGTATTCACAAGCATGTAAAATGAATAATATTAAATAAAACCTCTGACAGTGCTGAAGAGATGGCAAATTCAGAAAGTCCTTTTTGTGGGTTGTAGTTGATTCACTTGGTCTCTCCTGAGTCCCTCTGGTGCTGGAATGCAGCGTCCCAGAGCTCGGTGGGCCACAGGTGTGTGCTGATGGTGTTTGTCTGGATTTTCAGTCCAGAGCAGGTCTAAACCAGGCCTGGCAGTGGCACAGCAGGCAGTCTGCTTCATTGTGAACCACTACAGAGATACATGCTAATCTGGTTTAAGTAGTGTGGTATTATTAAGAGCTCCTTTTCTGCATGAGACACAAAAAGGAGATCCCAAATGATCTCAATGCAAGCATGCAGTAAAGAACTGCTCCAGCTATCCTAATGAAGCGTTTGCTTTGGCAATTACACTCTTCCCATTCATCTTTTGATGCAGACACCTCAGGTTTTCCCCCATACCCCTGCAAGGCTGGCAGTCGCTGTTTCCCATTTCCTGTTCTTCCCTAGAGATGGTGCATGGCTGCTTTGAAACAAAAAGCCCTGGGATCTGGACAGCTTGAAGGAGCATGAAATGCTAATTAAGTGCTCATGTTGGTAATACCCAGGTCTGCACTGCCCAGTGCTCTGCAGCAGCAGCAGCAGGACCATGCATCATTCCTGTTGGCGGATGTTCATGTTTCTGGTGTGCAAGAGCAATGACTTTGAGGAGGGACAAAAATGCCCCTCTTCAAACAGTGGCTGTGCAAGGAGATGTGAAGTTTCACAGCCTTTTCTAGGATATTTCAGAAAGATCTAAGAGAATATTGTGGCATGGAGCAGGTCCCTAATTTTGTCTTCAGACGAATCCCCAAAGGGCACATTCACTCTGCTGCTGATGGCAACACCATAAGCTCATGGACCAGTTTTCCCTGCAACGTGCCACCCTACCTGGGCTTTACTAGGCCGGGACTAGACCCAGAGCAAAGCAAATACAGGCAGCCAGGTGACATTGTGTAACATCAGAAGCTGGCAATCATGAGGACTTTGCTGTCAGAAGGTTACAGCTTGCACTGGGCCCAGAAGTGTTTTACCCTAAAGCAAAGCAAATTAAAATGTGAAGTTTCAAAGTTTCAAATGACTATGAAAGGAAACTGCAGAATAATTTCTGGAAGGGCAGCACTGTCAATGATCATGCAGCCCACCAAGAGCTGGAGCTGAATCCAGAATTGCTTCTTCCAGCTGTGCAGGAATTCATTCCACTGGCAAGCACTGGTCCATGGGAACAAATGATCCCCTAGTTCTGGGCTGAATGGCACCCAGGCTGCAGTGCAGATTGGAGGAACCCTTGTCACTTGTTATTGGCCTCCCAGTGCACTCATCCTTCTGCAAACAAGGTGCAAACAACACAGCTGCACTGCTGTCCCCAGTAAATATACATACAGGTGATTTTGCCAAAGCAGTGCATCTTTTCCCAGTGAAATACATTACCTCTTCTTACCTGTGGAATTGTGATTGAAGACACCTGTGAGCCAGATCTGTGGGAGATTGCAAAGGAGCAAAGCTTTGGGATTTGGGCACACTTCTCTTGGTTTCTTTGCTCAGGCCTTTGGTGAGCACAGAACACACCTTTGACTAGACAGGATCTTTTGGATCCATTGTCCCTCAAACAGGTCAACAGGTGACTCTGTTGTAATGCCAAGTAACAAAGAGCAGCACAAATGACACAAAGAAAACATGGCCAAAGAGGAGGAGGAGAGGCCCAATGCGGAAAGGATGTGGTGAGACGCTGGCACATCGAGTGAGCTGCAATCCCATAATCTCTAGACTAGCAGGTCCTGGTCTCACATTCTCCTTTTGTTTTTTTTCAATTTTGTTTATTTATTTACTTTTTTTCTTCATCAAAAAAAAATAGAATTAAAAATATGTCATCAAAACTTAAAGACAGAATCAAAACACGTTAATTCAAAACTGTATCTAAAGATCAGAACATATGTACAGCTGTAACTGTGAAGCTGTTATGTTTGCCCAATTATCCCATCATAAAAAAACCCCAAACAATATTAAAAGTAGTCGCAATTTCATTTGAATAGTTAAAATAAAAAAATATAAAATTGGATACAATATAATTTGATTTAAATAAGGGATAATTTGGTTCAAATAATAGCACATAAGCAAAAACAACCGCGGGGGGTACGGAGTGCGGGGTTCAATGACCCTTGCCACTTCACGTACAAGCTTGCCAAGTGAAAATCACCCCTTATATGCTATGTGTCAATTCCATCTCCTCCCATTTTCAGTTAGTCATATCTCTATCTCCGCCTTCATTACCACCTTTACCACGCATGTGCCACCACTCGGTTTGGTGGTCGCACAAGTCTTTGGGGGTCGTCACTGATGAAGGCTCTGTAGTCTTCTTCGTTGTCCTTTAATTCACCTTTGGGTTACACAGGCGCACCAAGCCAGTACAATGTAAGCCAAGACAATGTATTACTGCATCTACATATCAAGGCAATAAATCCCTTATAATTAGCATTTTCTGGGATCCAACCAGGTTCTTGGTCATTTTTAGCAACTGTATCTTCAGCTTCTTTCCTGTGGTCCTTGAGAACAGCTGCTGGGAAGGGTGGGTGGAGCTCCTCCTCTCCCTCTCTTCTTTGGCATTACAACTTTAAACTATTTTATTATTCTCAAATATTAATTACTGTATCAATATTGATTACTGTTTCAATATTTATCAGCACAAATCGTACCTATTTATCACAGACTGATGTCACTGGAAAAATTCCCTCTTTTCCAAAGGTTTTCATTTGCTTTGGCTGTACTTTGTATGGCTGCAGGTCACATTTCCTTATGCTTAAGGAAGTATCTTGGCAGTTACTCTTGGTAATATATCATGCTAATTCTGCCCTTGGAGGAATTACTCAGTTCTGCAGTCCTTATTACACACCCTGTTCTAAAAGACTTTTATATTGTTTTCCCTCTCTCTGTGTTTTCACACTTGTTCAACAAGGTTTTCTTTCTAAGAATATTAGTCACAATATCCCAAAGGATTAAAAAATGCTTAGGTATTTTTCCCTAAGTATTTACTAAAGAAAAATAATAATAATAAAAAAAAACCTGTATGCATGCTGGATGTAAAATACAAACAGAAATAAACTTGAGAGTTCTCCCAAAAACCTTAAGAAAAACCCCCATGTATTCTATAAAACCTGGAGTATTTATCTACAGTATACAAAAATGGGCATGTTCTAGAAGAGAAAATTTGTGCAATGGTTCCGCACAGAATTCTATGCTTTCAAGCTGTTTGCCCTTCAGGGGCAGTGCCATTCTCTGAACTGTAATGCTCCGAGCATGTTCTGCTCACCATGGCAGCTTTCTGCTCTGCCCTGGTACAGATCATCCTCCCAGCAAAGGGGGAGTGCAGCCACCACAACTCGCAGCACCTTCCCACACAGCAAGAACCTGAAGGACAGAGATGGCTTTCACCAGCTGCTGCGGGTTCTAATAGTGCCACCTCTCAGCTGCCGGAAGCCTGAATTTCTGTGTTGCAGTGTGTTAGTTTATTGAGCCAAATGTTCTGTTATGTAGTGGTATGTTCAAGTGTTCCCCGACTTATTAGAGTTAGTTTCTCCCCTGTGTTATCCCCTCCTACCCAAGTGTCTCTCAAGGAATCCCCTCCCTCCTCACCAGATTTTTCCCTGTCTGTCAAGACAACCCGGCCCCTTTGCCCCATCCATCAGCCCAAACCCTACCCTTTGTTCCAGAAAGTTCCCTGTCCCTCACCCTAAGATCCAATCCCTATCCCAACGCTCTCTCTTCCCCTTGTTCTGATTTGTTGTAGCCCTCAAAACCACACCCCAAGAGTCGCTTATTGGTTACTATATGGCGTCCACCCCCTGTTTTGAAAGATTTTAAAAACCCGTGCACAGGGGTGCTGCGGGTTCTCTGAACATCTGTTCCCTTTGGGAATTCTGACTTGTAGAACCTTCCCCTGCCTCTCCTGATGAATTTGCTGCACTTTACACTGCAGAAGAGCCTCCTGTGCTTCCTCCACTCGGTCCTCCAGAGGTCTCTACTGCTCGGCATTTGGCCTAGAGGTTCTGGCTCAGGCAAAACCCTAACCTAGCCAGATCCCCACTCCTGCCGTTGTCCCTGGAGCATCACAGAGCTAGCCAGGGCTGCGGAGGGCAGTGACAGTGACCCATGGCCTGGCATGTCACAGCCCCCAGAGCCACACCTGCCAGGCCACAAGCCCCAGCCCTGATCCCCACTGCCGGCCTCAGGGGCTCCTGGGCATCCTCACCCTGAGTGCAAAGGCAGCCTCAGGAGCACCCCAGGGCGCTCTGGATCCAGGCTGCAGACGCCCTAAAGCCAGCACTGAAAGGGACATGGATGGGGACTGCAGCTGGATCTTGCAGTGCTCACCACTCCTGACTACTCTCTAAGTGAACCCAAACCTCATTGGCAGCACCTTGAGCACATTGACCCTCCTCGCCCCTCCTGGAATGTGGTGTTCCCACATCCTACACCAGCCCTTTGCAGGGAGTGACCAGCTCCCAGCTGCTCTGCTACCCTGGCCTTACTTTCTGTTTGCTGGCAATGAACTTAACGGATACACTCCTGAGAAACCTAGCCCAACATTTGCTTCTCAGGAGCTCTGTGGAAAAAAACTCCACTAATCCCTAGTTTTGCACAGAGAAGGAGGTCCTGACAAAGCATAAGGCACAGGCAGGGCTCTGGCATATGAATTCATGAGCCACAGGATTCCACCCATTGTTGTTCCTAGGTGCTTTGCTGATATTTTAGAGCCAGTTCTGGACAAGGGCTGCTGCTGACAGGATAGAAAAATATGGAGAAAAAAAGGTGCAGGAGACAACAAAAAAAAAAAAAAAACCAAGGGGGAAAACCCTTAGAAATACAGAGCACAACAGAAGTCCTTGGAGATGGTTCAATAGAAAATGCCACCAGCAGTGAGCAGAGCCCGAGGTTGCTCACTGCCACCCCAGGGGCTCCTCAGTCCCCTGCTGGTTTGTGTCTGATGCAGCCCTGCCTGGAAAGGGCTCCAGGCTCTGGAGTTCTCAGCTTGCTCCAGGCTACATTCTTAGCAGCACTGAAAGAAGAGGTGAAACAAAGAGCCATTTTCTGTGCTGCCTGCAAACTCTTCTCCTTCAGTGCCACTGCCAGAGATCATCCCTCTGTCAGCTTGGCACTGTGCCTACTGCATCCTTCCTTGTCCCTGTTCCTTGCATCAGCTCCTGCACATCATCAGCACTCGCTGTCCCACATCATGAACAGAGAGAGCTGTGTCAGAAGAGGAAGGAGTGCATTTTCTTGGCCTTTCTAACAGACACAACAAGCATGAGTCCAAATAACTTTGTTGTTTGTTCCTGCCCTCCTTTTCAATAACTCTTTTCTGCTTTAATTCAAAAGCTTTTTTTCATACATGGATGGAATGACCTGGAATTGGCAGTTCCTTCAGGCTTTCAGGCACCATGGGAGTTTTCTCTTGTCTCTGATGAGGATTTGGTGAATTTTCCATTGGTCACTTGGTGGTGTCACCATGGGCTGAGCTCAGCGGCCGACTCTGCTGTCCCCAGGGGATGCATTGGGACGCCAAGCCCCTCATGGCTGGGATTCGGGGGAGGGCGGGCTCGGAGCGCCCAGGGCCTGGGCCCGTGAGGAGCTGCTGCTGGCGCTGGCTGTGCTCAGCCCACCGTGCCGAGCAGCCGCGGCCATGGAGACACAGGCGGGAGCTGTGGCCGAGGCCGGCAGGCGGCCCGTGCCGGCTCGCAGCTGCGAGGACGCCCGCAGCCTTTGCCCTGAGGCCGGGCCCGTGGCGGGCGGTTTGCGGGCAGGGCTTTTCCGAGCCGGCCGCAATGTGCTGCCTCCCGTGTGGGCTCGGCTGCGGCAGAGGCAGGCGGGAGCGCGGCGGGGCCGGCAGCGGCGGGCAGAGGCCGCAGAGAGCAGCAGCCCGGCCGGGCCCGCTGCGGAGCGGCACGGAGCTGCCGGGCAGCCCTCGGCCGTGTCTGTGCGCACAGGGCAGGAGCAGAGGCAGGAGCCGCGGCAGGAGCTGGCCATAGCGGCAGCTCGCCGTGCCCGGGGCCGCAGCCGCAGCTCTCCCCTGCCGGCCACAGCAGCAGCCGCTCGCCTCCGAGGCTCCGGCGCTTCCCGAAGACGAGGGGCCCGGCCCCCAGCACGCCCTGGAGCCCCGCAGCCAGAGGAGCCGCCGGCGCCGCAAAGGGCAGCGCAGAGGGCGCAGGGTGAGGAGGAGGACATGAGGCTCGCTCTGGGCCGCGCTGGGGCGGCTCTGCCCTGTCAGCCTTCGCCTTGAGCCCTTTGCTTCTTTTCCATGAGCCCTGATCCCCGTCCTTGGCCAAGGGCCCCCGCAGCCCTTTCCAGGGCTGCAGGAAAAGCTGCCTCAGTCACAGAATCACAGAATCCCTGGCTTGGAAGACAGACACTTTCAAGATGATCGAGTTCAATCTGTGGCCTAATACCTCAGCTAAAGCACGGCACCGAGTGCCACATCCAGTCTTCTTTCAAAGGCTTGCAGGGATGGTGAGTCCACCAGCTCCCTGCAGGGGTCTGTCCCAGGAAGAACCAAGATAACACTGGGGCCTTCTACCCCCTGGCGCTTGGAGCTCTGGAAGTTTTTTTTTCTGCTTAGGCAAAGGCCATGGAAAAGGACTGGGAAAAGTAGTCACAAATTGAGTAGTCTACAGAGCTCTAAATTAATGTGCAAGGAATACAGAAAAGACAGAAAAGAAAAGAGGCAAAACCCAAATGGCATCAGCAAAGTCTTGGGCATGAACACGTAGCTGCAAAGGGTCTTCTCAGCCCTCTTTCTTTGTATTTCTGGGAACCAGAGGAATCCTACTTGAGCCTCTGGGGAGATGGGTTTGGGAGGTAAAAGTTCATGTCTTTTTTCTCCTTGGGGCAGCTCCTGTTCCTGGCATCAGCTGAGCCTCTCTGCAGCCTGATGCCTGTTCTGATTGTTGCAGCAAAACAACTGATGGCAGAGAGAACACACTGAACCTTGCAGAGACGTGACTTTTTCCAGTGCCAGCTGGGAGTGGGAGTCAGAAGAAAAACTCGTGAAAGCACAACTCCATTGGAAGATTGCCTTCCTTTTCATTGCGTAAAGAAGCTCTAGATCCACTTGTGAATTGTCAGTTGTTTGTTAAGGATGGGAAGTTTTCTTTCCTGATTTTTTTCATGTGGTTTGGAAGTGGATGAGGCTCTCGTTCATTCACAAACTCCAGACCAAAGTGCCTTTGGAAGATGGCCCATGTGGCAGTTTTTGCCCAGCCATGGTACTTGTGGATAGAAGAAAGCAAGGGCAATGGTATTTGCAGCCAAAACCCAGCAAAGCTTGGCTCAGCCAAAACATCCTGGGGAGAGAGAGGCCTCCAGCTGTTCCTAGAAATCAGCAAGTTCCAGCCAAATGGTTGTGTAGCACTAAGTGCAATCTCTTTGCCTGGATCAGAGCCTTGCTCAGCTGAAGAAGCAGAAAGATCAGCAAGGAGCTCCCAAAGGCCCATCACATCATTTTCATTTTGCTCATCTTGTGTAAGTTTGCAACTAAACGTGTTTGCAGTTGAGCTAATGAGAGAAAAAAAAAGTAAATAGAAGCTTTACGGTGGGGCCATGACATTGCACAAGAGGAATCACCGGTGTGCATTTCATTGGAGCTCTCTCAATCCTATAAAAGTATTGTAGCCCTGATTTAAAATAGGCCGATATGAACCAATTTGGAGAGACAGAGACTAAAATGGCTTATGGGGGTTTTTTTAAGAGTGAGAAAAACTACCCAAAAGGTGTTGTTTTGTGACATTTTAAAATATACTACCTCGAAATTACCAACTGCAATAAATCAAGAGTTTAAAATGGAGTGTTTAGGTATATGAATAATTAAAACCACAAAAATGTGAAGATATGAATGCATGTTTTCATAAAAATCATGAAATTATAGACCAAAAAATACATGCCCTGAACTACAATGCAAAGGCAGGTAGAACTGTACTTGAATGATCTCTTTTTAGATTGCTGGAGTTTTTTCCTTGTGAAGAGGAGCTAGGGTATTGCTGAAGAAAAGTGGCACAAGCAGGACGGGGCAGCGTGCCGTGCTCCGTGCAGAGGCTGCCAGGGGCTGCCCGAAGAGCGCCCTGCTGCAGCCAGAGCCCTCCTGGCCTGGGGCCCGGGAGCAAAGGGCCAGGGCAGCCACCTCCTCCTCGTCCTGACCCTGCCACCGCTCCCTGCTGCTGCTGCTGCTGAGGGAAAGAGAAGACTCTCCTAAGGCCCCATGAACGAATGCACTTACGCAGCCCTGGGGATGCCAGTGAAGGAAACCATGTGTCACGTAATGCATGTGTGACCAGAGTCACCAAACACCACCTAAACATGGAATTGTTGCAGCTCTGGGACAGGCAGAAATTGAAAGAATTAACTGGGGACTTGAGGGCAGAAGAGGCCAGAGGAAGAAAACAACTCTGAGGGGGAAAAAAACCCACCATATCTGGAGGGGAAAATATCTCTGCCTGCTCAGAATTGGTCAAGGGAACATGTCTCTAATCCTCTCCTGAAAGGGATGCTTTCGATGAGCTTTGCACCTCCAGCTGCCTTGGACCAGAACCAGGAAGATGCAATTATGTAAATGTTAAATAGATAGATAGATAGATAGACAGATCTCATTACTGAAATCTCTCTTTCCTGTCTGCTGGTACACACAACAGAACTTGGTAGCCAGTGCCCTGCTCAACTACAATCCTGAGATTGCTCTCCTGTTGCCTCAAAAAACCACACTCTTGGAGCATCTGGAGCATGTAGGTCATTATGGAATGCAATCAGACCCAGAGCATTGCACTGGGAACTGCACTCTTTGTGCATCTGTGCTCGGGCAAGTTCTTCTCTTGGACTCGACTGCACTGATGGTGCTGAAGTGGCTGGAATCAGAAATGCAGCCCAGCCCCTCCCAGCTCCTGTGATCTCTGAGCACCAGCTGGAATGCAAGGGCATTGATTTCCTGCTCAATTCCTGAACACAACACACACTGATTCCCTGGGCGGCAAAAAGGCACAAGCACTACTAAGCTCAAAGTGACCTCTAAGGCCCTACTGGCTGGCCTGGGACCACAACAGCTCCTTCTGCACCAAGGTCCCTGCACAGAATGATGTATTCTCGTGCAAAAGTACTGTATTCTCCAGAAGTGACACCTTGGAAATTAAAATTCTAGCAGACCTAGTCCTAGTGCTATAAAAGGGCAGAAAAGAATGATGAAAAGAGCCTTAATTGGGAGAAAAAGAAAATGAATAAGCCTCTTCCTCCAAGCAAACAAAAAAAACTCAAGGAAAAAAAGGGGGTAAAGTCGCTTCCAAAAGTGGCTCAAATATTTGCATGCACTGAGGAGATTCTGAAGGTCCCTCACGAGGCTCCCATTGTCCAGGCTAAAGCTCCCTCAGCACCTCCTCCCTGGCCTTGTGCTGCCCCCCCTTGCCCAGCTCCCCTGTCCTTCTGTGCACTCGCTGCAGCCCCTCCATGACTTTCTGCTTCCCAGGGCCCACAGCTGCACACAGCACTCCAGCTGTGGCCGCAGCGCTGCCCAGCACAGGGCCACGCTCACTGCCCTGCTCCTGCTGCCCCACTGCTGCTGGCACAGCCACCGTGCCCTTGGCCTTCTTGGCCCCCTGGCCCCACGCTGCCTCATCTGCAGCTGCTCAGGGCCGCCAGCCCTGCGTCCTTTGGGCCCACGCAGCTCCCCAGCCACAAAGGTGCCCATTGCACTTCAGATACTGCAGGCAGCATTGCAAGATGGCCTTCCTCTTCCGAGCAACACAAGACAGCAGTCAAGGACTTGCAGCTTCACCCCCACTCTGTGCTCCAATGCACTTGCCAAAGCTGCAGACTTCAGCGCAAAATGGATCAGCAGAAACTTGCCCCTTCTGCCGTTTGCAGCTTCTCAAAAGCCAAAAGGCAGTTGGGTCAACAGTGACTCTACAAGTGAAGAACAACTCAAGAAAACTGCAGAACACTTCCACAAGCCAAAGACACATTTCCAAAAAGGGAAAAGAAACCAGCAAACTTTTTTGACCCTCCAGAACTACCACATGCGCCCTTGGCCGTCACACTGCAGAAGCCCAGAGATGGAGCTTCCCTGAGCCAAGCAGCCAGAAGCTCAGCCGGAGCCCCCAGCTCGGCACTGCCCCAACAAGACAGGTCAAAGGCCAATTTCTAGCTGTCACTGCCTGCAGGAAATAGCTACGTCCTGCAGGACTCCAGCACTCAGCATCCTCGGCCAGAAACATCAAGCGCTGGGTGCTCAGAAACTTGCACCTCTGCCTTGCACTAAAGACAGCACCCCCCACAACGGACACTTACTCTCTTGGGATGATGAGCAGCCTGTGGTGTGACCACAGCTGGACAAAGGCGGTGGTCATCTTTCTCATTTTCCTCTTCTCTGGCTTCTTCTGCAATAGTAGAGAGAGCCAGGGGAAAGACGGCTCTTGCTCTCATCACCTGTGGCAAGAGAGAATCACAGGGGGACAGGCTGTTACCTAGTGCTTATAACCCCATTTCTCCTCGCATCTACAGCCACATCTTCTAAGGAGAGTTCATCAACATTGTTAACAATGGCATTCTATGTTACTCCAATCTCTACCTATGCGCAAAAAGAGTCAAATAGTAGATTGAGAAGGAAACACCATATACAGCAAAAAGCGCAGGAGCAAGATGGTGAATCATTATAGCACTGCTCTGCAAGTTTGCAGGCTGTGCTGCAACACCAGAAAAAACAAGGCTTTTGTAAGTGTGCAAGTGCCCACCGAAAAATGCCTCAAGCCTGAGGATGCTCCTGCACTGAGCAAGGCCTAGGGCTGCTCTGACACTCAGACCTTCCGTGCACTAAGGCAACCTTCTGATGTCACTACAATGACGTGGCAACCATACCCCAACAAGACAAAGCAAATGCTCTGTGTTGGTCTGTGAATTTATGCAAAGCAATAACCAACCATCCCTAGAGCAAACAGAAAATAGCATCGGAAGTTCTCCTGCGTCTCAAAGCAGCACAAATTCCCCTTGTGGGCCAAAGCCTGTTGTTCACAGGATCCAAGAGGAGCCTCAAGAGTGCCCTCAGGTGTGGCCGCAGCGCTCCCCAGCACAGGCCTGCTCACTGCCCTGCTCCTGCTGCCCCACTGCTGCTGACTCAGGCCACCATGCCCTTGGCCTTCTTGGCCATCTGGCCACACACTGCCTCATCTTCAGCTGCTCAAGGCCGCCAGCCCTGCGTCCTTTTGGCCCATGCAGCTCTCCGGGCACAAAGTTGCCTGTTTGACTTCAAATACAGCATTTCAAGATGGCCTTCTTGTTCCACAATTGCATCTTCTAAGGAGATGGCATTGAATTTACAGAATAGAATTCTCAGTCCCTCTGACTAAATGGAACTGGGCTAATTCTGCTCTCTAGGAAGTTTCTCTTAGTTCAGTGTTCCCCTCTGGCTGCTGTCAGCAAGCGACATTTTCTCTGCAAAACTGAGTTTGTAGTTCTTCAGGGCTCTGAGATGGAAATTAGGAACTATCCACTTATGCCTTTGTTACCTTTGTTGAAGGCATGAAAATGGATTTTCTTTTGGTCTCCCTAGCCGGCCCTCTACTGCTACTGGCCAAGCTGACAGCTTGCTCTACAATTCTTTAACACCAGGAACATGAAATGTCCCTTTCTCACTCAGCTCAGGATCAGCACCACTGAATACACGCTTCATGTGACCTTTAGTGGGAAGGGAAAATGAAGCAGATGCTGTCAGAAAACTGCCTGGGCTGCTGAATCCAACAGAACAAGTCAGCCCAAACAGAGATGATTTCCCATGTCACAACATCCCTCCAGCAGACACATTTCATTCACACAGCCAGCAAGGGATATGGACAATATGGACAATATTCTTGCTTTTGCCTACACTTCAGCCTGTTTAGCCAGTAAATGAATACAAACATGACCAAGAAAATCCAAATTGTTCTTTAACACTCAATGCTCCTGTTCTACCAAAGACATAAAACAGCTTTTTAAATCCACTCCTTCCGTTTTTTTGGGGTTTTTTTTGTTTTTTTTTTTTTTTTTTTTAATCAGTTGCATGCACTAATTCTCTTTAATTTGCTGGAAATGCTTGCCCAGAAATGCTTCCCCAAAATCCCCCTGAGCTGTGACAGACACTCACTGCTTTATAGATTGCACTTCCTTGCAAAGAGAATCACTAGTTAAGCACTTGGTAAAGGCTCAAGTTAGACAGTCAAATCCTTTCATGACAAAATTGAGGAAGAAAGAAGCTTTCCCTGAATTCTGGGAACAACTGCAGAGATTTTAAAAGGCATTCCAAGAAGGTCTGCCAGTCTACATTTTCAAAGCTGTCTTGCTTGTCCCAGCAACCTGAGGAATTGACAGACTCTGCTGCCACAGACTCTCCTGTGGAGGGAACGGAAGCCCTGCAGGTTCCCCTGCAAATGCTGCTCCTGTGGCTACAGACACCCCCTTTTTAGCTAAAAGCCTTGGCAGGAGCTTTACCAAAGCAGTGGTATCCTAATGCTCTTTCTCTTTCAAAATCAGAAACTCAGCCACTAAGAAAGAGCAGGAAGACCTACAAATGCCAAGTTAGTTTACACCCTAACCTAAGCAGAAGGGAAACCTCTTACGTGCAAAGTGTGTCATATAATAAATAGAAAAGGAAACGCCACAAGCAGCAAAAGCTGCTTTGGCAATGTGGTGAATCATGCTATTAGTGTTGTGCAAGTTTGCCCCAACACTAAAAGAACAAGCCTCTTGTCAGTGGGCAGCTTCCCACTGACAAATGCTTGGACTGGGGGGGACTCCTGCTCTCAGCAAGCCTAGGGCTGCTCTGACACTCACGCCTTCCATGCACCAAGGCAACCTTCTGATGCCACTATGACAACGTGGCAACCATGCCCTGACATCACAAAGCAAACGCTCCATGTTGGTCTGTGAATTTATGCCAAGCAATAACCAACCTTCCCTACAGCAAACACAGAAGAGCCTGGGAAGTTTTTCTCTGTCACAAAGCAGCACAAATTCCCCTCATGGGCCAAACCCTGTTGTTCAGGGGATCCAAGAGGAACTCCAAGAGTGCCCCAAGCACCTACAGCCTGTACCCCAGCTGAGCACTCAGATGGGATACAAGCAAAGGAAACCAGACCAAGAAAATGGCCCACAGCCCAGGGCTCCTGTGGATGTACATCTCTGCTTTTCTTTCCCTTTGGAAGCAGTCAAACTGGCAACTTGAGGGGAAACCAAGGGCTTTGTGGGGGCTGCATTGCTCTGCACACACCCAGGCCACCCGTGGCACAGAGCTTTGGTGCCTAAAAGGATAAACCAGCTGGAAAATGTTTCATTTTGACCTTTCTTACCTGCTAACAGAAGTTGCCAAAATGAAAGTTTCCAAGCAGGGCCTGATCCCTATTGCCAGCTCTGGGCTAGAAAGGAGGCATTACTTTGTTTCAGTGGTGGGTGCATAGGGAATCACTTCCCTAAGCCCTGCACACCCAGCAATCTCACCTACCCGTTTTGTATCCATGGAACTAAGACATATTCAATACTTTGCTGAAACTCATAGGCTAAACATTGCCTCAAATTTATTGACATATTTCAATCACTTCTCAGAATTTACTGACATGAGAATAGGAGTGTCCTGTAGGTCCCTGCTGGTCGTTGCCACACGTTCAGGAGGCGATCCATGCACAAAAGAACCTAAGATACAACTGGGCTTGCAAAGCAAATTTATTCCATTAGTTGCAGTAGCAAATAATACATACCAACCCCTGGATTCCCAAAAATCCGCTGAGCAGGAGAAGGAGATGGAGCGTGGTGCTCGGCAGCAGGGGCAGTTAGGCAGTGTACTTCCAGGACATCCCCTGGATCAAAACGCTGTGCATCATATCCTTCTCACCCTTCCAGCTCAGAACCAGGCCTTGTATCTCCTGCTAAGGATGTGGAATTTTCCCAGTTACAGCACCAGCTCACACATGGCTGGCGTGTGAGATGATGGCTCAGGATGACTCCATGACTCCCTGCCACCGACGGCTCCATTGTTCCCCTTTCACAGCTTGACTGCCCACCGATTGACCAATACATTGTTTCTCTTTCAAGGGTCAAGGTCCCCCATGTTAAACAAGACACTTTCCTTCACTGTCTTGTCAACCTGCTCAAACATGGATCAAATATGGCAGGGCTTCGGGCACGTCTCTGGTTGCTGACACAGTCATTTGGGCAATATTCCCATTCCTCAAATTCTCCTTTGGTGGTCAAGAGCCTCCTAAAAACACTTTCTTCCCTTTGAATGCATTCCAGCTATGTTCTTAGCAGGAGCACTCTCCTTATTCTCAAGGCCAAGATCGCCAGTTGCACACAGTAAGCACTGCAGTGGGGGAATACAGGCTTCAGCACTCCTGTTAAAGCTAAAAGAATTCACAAGACTAAGCCCTGTTTGTTACACGCCTCTTCTTCCTATTCTGGGAATCAAACACAAGCGTTTCATCAATACACCCTGCAAGTGCTCTTGCTGAGTGAAGCCACATTGCTGTGTCAATAAAGCAGCTGGGACTCAGTTTCTTCATGCAGGGAAAGCCAATTCTTTATTCACATAACTCATTTTTACATGGTTTTCACAGATCTCATGTTCAGTCCAGCTGGCTGGTAGTTTCCTTGCCACACAATTTATTGCTTAGAAGGTGTATTAGTGTGTACATGCAAAGACTCACTCTTTTTAAGACTCACTCTTACTCAGGTGATTACATTTTTTTTTGTGGATGCTCATGGGAGAGATTTCTTGTTTATTACAGATGCAAACAGTTTTCTTAGCACAATAGCTTGTTGTGCTAACTGCACTCATGACTGTTCCCATGGGAAGTTAGCTGGCTGCACGTAGAAGATGTAACAGGCTATCTGGGAATTTACTGTAGTAGGGCCTGATTTTATAAGGCCTTTCTTTTCTAATAACCCTACCTGTATGCAACACATTATGACTTTCTTTCAGAAATTAATGAAGAAAACACAAATTGCCTGCTCAAACCCTTCTGCCCCCTTCCAAATCAGTTCACTCCACAAGCACAAACCTCAGGCACATCCCCGACTGCCTCTCTCCCAGCAACTCAGAGCTGCATTGCACAGTGCATGCTGTGCACCACAAAGCACAAAGCAGGCTGGCCTGGTGGGCCTGAATATTTCTGCCAATCACTCTGCATCTCACACCTTTGCTCTGGCTCAGTGCAGAACTGCAGGATTGCAGGCGCTTCCTCCCAGAGCTGCGTGAGGCGCTGGCTCCTGCAGATGTGTCCTGCCAAGCTGTCCCTGCCTCACGCTGGCCTCGCTTCCCCTGGCACAAGTGCCGGGCCTGAAGGAGCTGCCCTGTGCTGCAGCCTGCCGAGCAGCGCGGCTCCCTCCCATGGTGCCCAGAGTGCTGCACACACTGCTGGCCTTTGCCAGGGGTTGCAGGGCAGCCGGCAGAAGAGGAGGAATCCTCAGCCAACCCAGCGGCCCACGGCTGCCCTTGGCCTTTCTCTGCTCCTGGGCACACTCCAGACGGCCAATGCCTCCAGGCCGGGCTGTGCCCAGCTCGGCTGCGCTTCCCCTCAGCAGCAGCCAGCTGCCACCTGGGCTCTGAGAGCGGAGGATTCGCCCGCTCCCAGCAAGAGGCACCCAGGGCCCGGCTGCTGCCTCTTGCAGCTCCAAGGGCCTCCTTCCAGCCTGCCTCTGCCGGGGCTCAGGCTGCTCCGGCCTCTGCCGGGGCTCTGCTGGGGCTCCAGCCCGGGCAAGGCCGGGCCCGCTCTCACCTCACAGGCGCTGACAGCTCTGCACCACAGGAGACCTTCCCCAGCACCCTCTCTGATCTTTCTGCTTTCTCACTTGAGCAAGGCTCTTCTCCAGCCAAAGAGATTATTGCATTTAGGGATCCAAATCCAAGTGGCAGGAACCCCAATGCTCTCCAGTCACAGCTGAAGGCCTGCATGTGCACAAGATGTTTGGGCTGCCTCATTCTTCCTTTGGTTTTGCCTTCAAATGCCATTGCCCTTACTGCCTCAACTAGAAATATCGCAGCTGTGCCATACCCAGCCAGTGGGTCATATTCCAAAGGCAGTGTGGTTTGGAGAGGATGAATGAAGAGGAGCCCTCCTCACTTACGAACCATACAAAAGAAGCCATATTTGTGACTTAGCACCAATAAAAAACAATTGGTAATTCAGAAGGAAATGTTGAATTTTCTGAAGGGGTCAGAAGGAGGAGAATCTTCCAAATGAGTTGATGTTTCAGAAACTTTATTAATTACAACTCTAATCTATAATTCTGTGCTACAAATCTGTTCAGCAATCCTACTCTACAATCCTACTCTTAATTGGTAACAGAGATAACATCTTGACATGATTGCTATGTTCTCGTCTCCTAGGGTTAGGGTTAGAGTTAGGCTTAGGCTTAGGCTTAGGTTTAGGTTTAGGTTTGGGTTTAGGCTTAGGTTTAGGCTTAGGCTTAGGTTTAGGTCAAGGCTTAGACTTAGGGTTGGGTTAGGGTAAGGTTAGGGATAGGGTAAGGGTTAGAGATAGGGACAGGGTTAGGGTTTCGGTTTGGGTTAGCATTTAAGGTTAGGGTTAGGGTTTAGGGTTAGGGTTTAGGGTTAGGGTTTTTCATCTTCTTCACTGAGTTGATGAGTTGTGCCAGGATGAATGGTGGCTTGGCTGAAGTTACAAATGGATGCTGTCCACCGGAAAAAAAAATACAACAAAGAACAGTGAACCATTACTTTCCAAGCTCATTGCTTCAGGGACTCAATCAGGATACATCAAGTTCCTGGAGAGATCCAGAAAGAGGAGCAATGGGACCATCTGCTCCCCAGTCATCTCCAGTGTGCAAGACCTTGCCATCACAGGCAATCCTGGCCCAGAATCCCACTCATCTGTTTATTGTGATTTCTTCATCATGCTGGGATTTTTGCCCTGCCAGTGCTCTAGAAATGGCGCTTTCTGTCCCTGGGTTTTCTTCCTTTCAGGAAACTCCAATGACTCACACAGGCCCCTGCCTTTGAAAGACAGGCACTGTGCTGATTCCCACAGGGACAGAAAGCAGTGTCTACCTTTCCATGCCCTGTCCCTCGTGTGCTGGATGGCACCTTCCTTCCCAGCAGGGCCAGCCCAGTGGCACTGGGCCCTGCAGTTCCCTCTCTGCCACACAACCTGGCAGTAACCCTGGCGCAGTTCCCGTCTGCTTGAGCGTGCCAGGCAGCAGATGGGGCTGGGACAAGTCCCTCCCAGCTGTCCCTGTTTGCATGGCAGAAACCTCTGAGGGTGGGCTAGGGGGCACAAACCAGGGCCCCTCAGAGGCTCACAGTGAGCCCCCCACAGCCCCTCCTGCCCACAGCCAAATCTCTGACCCCTAGGCTGGGACTGGCTTCCTTGGGTTCCTCCACCACCATTTCATGTCTCTGTACCCCGCATTGCTCTACTTCAATTCTTTTGCCATTAGATAAAACTGAACACCCCACCGAATCACAAAAAAGGGCAACAGAAACAGACAGAGGACAGAGCACCTCTCCTGTCAGGAAATGCAGAGGGAGCTGGAGTTATTCAGTTTTGTGAAGAACAGGCCCCGGGGAGACTTTATTGCCACTTTCCAAGACTTCAGAGTGGCTTTGAAGAAAGTGGGGGACATCTTTTTTAACAGGGCCAGTTACAATAGGATGTGGACAAATATTTTTAAACACAAAGGGCATCTAATCAGAGTAGGTCTAAGGGAGAACTTGTTTACTTGGAGCATGGTGCCACCCTGGCACAGCTTGCCCCAAGAGCTTGTAGGAGCCCCATCCCTGCAACCATTCCGGCTCCGGTGGCAAAGGGCTCTGAGCAACCTGATCTCTTTAAAGATGTCTCTGCTCATTGCAGGACACTTGCACCACAGGACCTTTACAGGGCCCTGCCAGCCCAGCCCAGTCTAGGATTCCTCACCATTTTCATTTGAAGAGCAGCAAGAGTGGAGGTGAGGAGGAAGGGGGCGCATCTGCTGCCTTGGAATTGAGTGGAAGAGGAGCCCATCCCTCAGAGCCTGTTTCACCTGCAGCCCCTTCACATTTTACCTGCAGGAGCTCCTTGGCAGACCAGCGCCGCTCCTCGTCTGTCTGCAGGCAGCAGCTCAGGAAGTCACGCAGCAAAGCCGAGAGGAGCTTGGGCTGCCGCAGCTGTGGAGTCCCTACTGTGGCTATCAGGTGTGTAGCCTGGAGAAAAAGGACACACCAGGCTCCACCTCCTGCTTTCACATCTCTAAGGCTCTCCCAGATCCCTTTGTTTAACCTCTATTCTTCAGTGGCAGTTTCTGCCCTGGCACAGACCCAGAGATGACTTTCCTTTACGAACCAAAAAACCCAAACCCCGATGCAGCCACAGCTTTTCCACTATCCCTCAGATCTTGCCTTGGCAGCTGATTTCATTGCCTGACCTAGTTAGTGGGAACTACATCAGCAAAAGGACATTTGCTTCTCTGAGGATTCATGCCAGCTTGAGAGGCTTTTTGGAAGAGGGACTTTGCTATACTAACTAATTTCAAGGGTTAGTACATGAAAGGCATCTCTGCAGTGCTTTTTGGTCCTTTAAGCGCACGTACCCTAGAACAAAACTCATCAGGCTTTTTGTGCTGTTCTTGAAAACAATGGTAATTGGAAGAAAAGAAAGGAAATCCATCAGTTAATACCCAGGTAGGGAAACAAACATTTACAATCTCCTCTTCAACACAGACACATTAAGATGCCTGCACAAATGTATTGGGATGAAAATGCCTGCTTGGGAACACAGGAGCCACCTGCAGCTCTGTCTCTCAGCAGTCTGAAAATTTCAGCTTCCCATTTTTGCAGCAAAAGAAAAATTGTCTACGTCAGAAGAAGGAGAGGTTCCATCCCTATGGCCACCCTCTGCTCATTTGGCTACTCAAGTCAATGCATGAATGGTAGGCCCATCCCAGAAAGTGCCAGGAATCACTGGGAGGTTTTGGCAGGCTCTCTGCATCACCAGGCTCTGGCTTGGTGACGTGCAGAATGTTGCTTGGGCTGGGAGGGAAACACGGTCACTAAGTGTTTCAGCAGCACTGCACAAGAAGCAGAAGAGACTCTGTGGCCTTTACACTCTCATGCCCATGTTTCCCAGTGAGAAGAAACTGCACACGGGGTTAGGTTCCTCTCTAAAGACCACAGTTTTAGAAACTTTGTTGGGTTTGGGGTTCGGTTTCCTTCCTTCATTTCTGGAAATATAACAACACTTTTAAGATGCCTTTTTCCTGTTATTAAGCCATCTACACAGACAAAAGAACTGGAACCACTAACCCAAATGAAAGTGTTGCCTGAGAACACTTTGTTTGTTTGAAGTTTGTTTGCATGTGGTAAGGCTTGAATTCCCCCATTGATACAACCAAAAGTACAGCAGATGCTGATGTGTTGCAGGGACATTTGTAGGAGGGGACCTTGGTGGAAGTAGTTCCAGCAGATGGCAATGGGATTTTTTCCAGTGGCACACAGGACATGGGACAGGTGAGAAAGACAGTGGGATCAGTGAGTATTTGCTCCTTACTGTGCCAGAACTTTCACTCAGGTAAGGAGGTTCTTGTTCTATCATTTCAATTCCCACAATTCCAAAAGACCAAATGTCCACTTTGGGGCCATATGGTTGACCTGTCACCACTTCAGGCGCCATCCACCAAGGAGTCCCGGTTACCGAGCACCGTCTGCTCTGCTCAGGGGTGAGCTGAGTAGCAAGGCCAAAATCAGCTGAGGAGAAAACAAAATACTGGTTTTATCTGAATTCTGTGCAATTAGGAAAGCAAGCAAAAGAATTCCCCAGTGGAAGTTTGAAAATGTGCTGTTGAATCTCCTGGCACTGGTGACTTTAAAAATCCCCCCATTTTTTTCACTGCCTCTAGCAGTGGCTTTTGTTCTTTGGAAACTTTGGACTTGTAACTCCCTCCCTCTGGAAGGGACACACACAGAGCAAGGCCACTCTTGACTGCTTGTGGTTCCTTATACCTCTGTGCATGTTGCAACTGTGCCCTCAGCTCGCAGCAGGGGTCCCTGCACTGCCACCAGCACCATTTTTGGGGAGCTGGCAGTCACTCCAAGCAGCCCCATACCCACATCCCTGGAACACTGCACCTGACCAAGAATATACTGACCCAGTTTGACAGAACCGTCAGTTTTGAGAAGGATGTTGTCACTCTTCACATCTCGATGGATCACATCGTTTGAATGAAGAAAATCCAGTCCTTGCAGGCACTGAGCGAGAAAACAGAAACAGAAGGGCAAAAATGAGTGATGTGATTTCATCACACAAGAAAGGAAACAAAGAAACTAAAAGATTCCCTCTCCAGGGGAATGGGGAGTAATGGCAGAACAGTAATGGCCACTGAGAGGAAGAGCTTGCTGCTCCAAAACTTGCAGAGCAGGACCTTTCTGAGGAAAGGCATGTCAGCTTTTGAAAGAGCAACAGCACCTGCTGTTGTAGGCTGTCCCCTGCCAACCAGCCAGGATGGCTCCTGCTGCAGTGCATGTGCTCAGAAGCAAAGAGCATTCTGGCTGCACTCCTATCCTTTTTAGCTGAGGACTGAGAGAAACGAGTCTCTCTCTTTTTTCTTTGCTGTTTGTTTCAAATCCTGCCACCAGCACCTTTGCTTTTACAGGCAAGGAATGCAGTGAAGACAGACTCCAGGCAAACATTTAGAGAGGCAAAGTGGAGGACAGCAAATACAAATACAAGAGACAGAGCGAGAATACAACAGCAGGAGCTAAGAGTACTGGCACTGAGTACAGGGAGTGCAGGGGCACTGGCAGGCCTTTCACTTGAGATGCTTTTACTTGCCCATAGCATACCAGCAACACAGAAACAAAGCTTGGTACAGGAAACCTCTCCTGTTCTGAGCCCCTGTTTCCCAGACAATCCTGCCCAAGCCCTTGGAAACACAGATGGGATTGCTGACCTCCCGACTGATGGCTGCCATCTCATCTTCAGACAGGCAGGTCTGGCTGACGATATCGCTCAGGACACCTCCATCCATGTACTCTATAACCAGCAAGAGTTCCTCGCCCAGAAGGTAGCTGAAAGAAGGAAACAAGGGGGTAGAGATGAACATGCATGGCTACATTGATTTTTTGCTTCCAGGTTTCTTATTTCCAGATGCCTTTGTGACAAGGACAGAATCAAAGGAATAGATATTCCCTCTTGGCTGTGCCTTGTGTGCAATCTGTGCAGTCTCAAAGAGAAAGACACATCTGTGAAAAAGGAGATGTCTTAGATGGGCAGCAAATGAAAAGAGCAGTTTAGAAACAGCCCAGATAAAAAAACATGTCAGGCATGGTGTTTCTGGAAATATGCACTTAGTCTTCCTGGCATACATAGCAATGGCAGGGAGGGGCAACAATCCAAGGGTAATCCACTTTAGGATGGTTCATCTGCACTTAAGAAACTTTAAAAAAATCAGTCCCAAATAAATGTGGAGGCAGTGAATTTTGAGGCTATTGAGTTAAGAAAATACAGCTGATCCAGGTATTGAATAATTTCTGAGTAATTATCAAACTAAGTGTGCCAGGGAAGACTAATGCAGACAAAATGCACTCTCTTCTCATCCATTGGAGATGAGTAGAGACATATGAATAAATAAAAATTAACAGCTTTACTTGCTGCCACTGACCAAAGTGGATTTTTAACCTCTAATGTTTGCTTTATGTAAACACACATCCATGGGATAAGACCACGACCTCTCACCTGTCTAAATAATTCACAACATTGGGACTCCTATACCTCTTCATGATCATTATTTCATTAAAGGTTAGCTCCTTCCTCCTCACTCCTTGAAGATTTATTTTTTTTATTGCCACCTAAAATGACATTGAAAATCAGTAACTTGGGAGGTTGGTGGCACGAGACCACAAGGCACGTGGAGCGAGTGATTTTGCAATGACACGGCTGAGCTGTGCCAAACTGCCTTGTGATTAGGCACTGCAGTAATTAGGAACTGACATTCCAACAGCCCATTTCTCTGCTCCCTTGGGAGCCAGTTACAGGACACGTGGGGCCACTGACATTTTGCCTTGACCACTTGGTAACAGCAGTGTCTCAGTTATCACCCACAAACCTCTGACCGCACTCTCTGCTGCTTTGTTTGGCACTCAGAAGTAATCCATGCCTTAATACTCTATGGATACATCTTGGGATATGGGCAGGGCTTTGGGCTTTCAGGGACGCCTTGCAGATCTCTCCCTATGTGCAGTTTCCAAGTGCAGCACTGCAGGTGGCCAAGGAACTACCAGTAACTTTCAGATGGATTTGCTGGCAGCCAGAAATGAGAATTCAGGACTCTGAAGCTGTAGCCCCAAAGAGCAGTGAGGTGCTTGAAGGCACCGCCTTTGTTTTAGCAATGGAGAGCGAGTGAGCGCGTCCTTCTCTGAAAGGAATCGCTGCCCTCCGTGCCTTCCTTCCGGCAGCTGAGGGGGACAAAGTCCCAGATGTGTTCTGTGGGCTGGCACCAGTCTGTGCTTCTTGTGCCTTTTCAGCACAGCTCTGCCCAAAGCTCCAGCCACAGCTCACACCAGAGGGGAAAGCCCTCGAGTGCAGCAGAGCCTGCAGGGGCTGTTGACATTTACCTCTCCTCCTGTGGCAGTGTCGAGTGCTCTGTAAACATCTCCATACCCCCTAGAAACAAAACAGAAGCAGAGAAAGGAGAAGCTGTTTAGACCTTGCAGTGAAAGCCAGCCCACACAGGAAATCTCTGCTGGAAGTGTCAAAACCTGCAGGATGCAGGAGGGCTCTGCCAGAAGGCAGATGATGCATTTTCCTCTCAAGTGCGTGGGCACTGGGCCTGTTCCTGAAACACTGGGGTTCAACTTCTAAAGGGAGGTTAGTATTTCCTCTTGGGTTTCACTGTCTAAATGGTGTGATTCCTATCCTGACCACAGAGTGTTTCCTTCGTCAAACCAGGGGAAAGAATTGTTCCTGGGAACTGTTATCTCACAGCTTTGATAGGGCATAGGTTGCTCTTTCAGGCAAGCAAGTTTCTTCTCTTTTCATTAGTGTGCCAGTATGATTTTGAGACATACAAAAAATGCTAAAGAGATTAACACAGAGCTGTCCCACACTTGAGAGACAAGGAGACCTTCCAGGTCCTGTTCCTTGATGCAGGCAAGACCTCGGTAGCAAGGCATCTCTGACAATGCCTTCTGAGCCCACTCACAAATTCTGAGCAGCATTGAGAGATGGGACAATCTATCCCCAGTGTGTGAACATCTTTGCAGCTGGCCTGACTTCACACTGGATAGACATTCCACCCCAAAAACACCTGGCCCATGGTTGTACAGGAGTAACTGCTGTTGGACTCACCCGCTGCCAATATAATTCAGATGCGTGTATTTCATATGGGGATTTTCAGTAGGGTTCACCATTCTCCCTGAGGGAAACAAAATGCAAGATGCTGACTTTAAAGCAGAGATCCCAGCTTCCAGGAGATACAAAAGGTAGCCCCAGCACCTGGAGCTCTGAGCCCTTTGTGGTCGGCGGGGTAACAACGACCACAACCAGGCAGACAGCTCTGCAGCACAAGTGGCCAGCACAGAGAGTGATTTGTACAGTCTTTTGAAGAGTTCTCTTGACAGGAAACAAAGCACAGGGACCTGCAATCCCAGGAGAGGAGGACATCTTCCCCACCTTTCAGCAGTTTGCCAAAGGAATGCCTTCCCATTTGTAAACCAGAGCAGCTCAAGCTGTAACTGATTCTGACGGGGCTTTCAGCATCAGGACCCTGACCTGTTTATGAGCAGGCTGAGCTCCAAGATGCCCCTCTCCCAGCTAAGGAAGGCTCCAGCCTCTGCAGTCCCTCCAGCCCTCAGGGACAGGGCAGTTAGCACAACAAGGCTGGCAAAGCCCAAGCATGAGCACTGACAGGCACTGATGGGAAGAAGCCAGAGTGAGCCTGGGCCCCGGACAAGCTGTTGCCCCCATTCAGGACACAACAGGATGGGCTTTGAGATCAGCCACACCGAGGCGCAGATCAGTGCCCTTTTTGTCCCAGCAGGTGATGGCAGACACAGAATTCACTGGGCTCTGGTCTCAGCCCCACCAGGTCTTATCTGAGAGCACAGCACTGGCAGCTGTTACGGGCAAGAAGCAGATTCATTGGGTTGTGCTGCAGAATCACAAAGGGCTTGATGTGTTTTCCTAGAGCAGGGCCTGGGCCAATGGGTAGGATTCTAACAGTCATGGGAAAGAGTGGAAATCAGGTATGGAAAAGTGCCATGGATCTGAGGAATATACCATGGCTGAGCTGGAGGCTCTCTCCTGAGAAATGCCTGCAGTACAGTTTTATCTGATCATGCCACTTGGATGTGTCTCCTGGACACATCTTGACAAGCATAAAACTAGAAGATTAAATAAAGGTTGTTATCAAAGTCTCTGTTTTTTCTTTGGGGCACATGGAAAACACCTCATGCTCTCTATTTGTCCTGTAACCTGATGTTCTTTCAAAGTAGTTCTTATTGACAAAAGATAGCATTCTCTTATTGACAAAAACATAGCATTCTCATGCAAATAAACTGCAGATGTAGTAGTGGTAACAGTAACAGTCATAAAAATGACATCAGTAAGATGTGGGGTAGAAGGGCTCCCTCAGGATGGAGAAAAACACAACAAAGAACCCCCACCAAAAATGAACAACACAAAAGCAATCCCACCCCCCCTCCCCCCAAAAAAGAATTCCCAACCAAAAAGACAAAACTCCAAAGCCAGTCCATTTCTGTGAAGTTTTTTTGCTCTGATGACTGGTTGGAAGTCAGGAGTCTAAGGAGAATTTAGGAAGCTAAAAATTCTGTTCAGTTTGGCCACTAGCACACAGGACTTGCCTAGATCATTTGCTAGGTCACAGCCTTCTGCTGATCCAAGAACAATCCCTGCTTCAGCCTTTAGCAGAGAGGGAAGCTCAGGCAAACCCAAGCCAGTCCCAGGTGCCCTCAGAGGCAGCAGGAACACCCAGAGCTCTCGCGCTGCCTCGGAGCACAGCACTTCCCTGGGGAGTCCTAAATGGCCCTGTGACACCAAGCTCAGGAGGAGCATTTGGTACAGCTCTGCTGACACCCGCACACAATTCACTGTCCCTCAGATAAGAAACACCCCAGACCTACCCAGCAGCTCCAGGTACTCCTCCTCAATCTCCTGTTCCCAGGATCTGCCCGAGCTTGAGTTCCCAGGTTTCACAGAAGGGTTTCCTTGAGGTGATGCTGCTGCAGCAGCAGGTTCAGAGCCCAGGATGTGCTGAACCTGGAGCATTTCTGGTGGGCACTGTTCCTGTGCCTCACTCCTAACTTGGGGTCCTTCATTGCCACACATTCCCTGCAAGTCTTCGCAGGCTGCCCAGTGAGATGTCAACACTTGCACCTCAAGTCAAACAGAACAAAGCAGTCAGACACTACAGCTTGTCCCTGTCAGCCAGGAGTCATCAACTGTGAGGAAAGGCAAAGAACAGATTGGCAGGGGATACAAAAGCTTGTTTAAATCCTCCATCTGGGTCACCAAGTTCCACTGTAAAAACACCTCAAGAAAAAAGGAGAGCAGGAACAGGCCAGCAGGAATCAATTTGGATGACTGCTGGCCAAAAGGCCAAAGGACAAGTTTCACTGTCCAGGGCAGCAGCTGAGATTCAGCACACCAGGAAATGTCCTTCAGAGTGACTGTGATACACACACTACAGCAGGATGGCACTCAGAGGCATGGCCCCACTCCCTGCTGCTCTGCACTGGAAAGGCAAGAAGGGCAGAAACCACCAGACTGGTGACTGCAGTGGCTGCATCCCTCTTTCACTCACTAGGTTTTGCAGAGACTGATGGAAGCGATTAAGTTTCTCTCTGATGATTTTCATTTCTTCCTCCAGCTGCTTATGCCTTGCCTTGGTCATACTGTGAGCTATCTGAAGCTCTGCATCCAGCTGTTCCTTCATGTTCTCTAACAAACAAAAGAGAGGACATTTCATGAGTGGAGTGGCTGCCACTCTTTCATTCACCTGGTTTTGTTGATCGCCCCTCTGCTGATGGAGATTCTCCTCTTGAATTCTTCCCATGTCTTCCTTGTTCTTTCTCTTCACTGCCATGATGTCACTCTGAGCTTCGGGCAGCTCTGCTTGTGGCTCTGCATTGATGTTCTGTACACACAAAAGCAGAGCAAGTGACTGGGAGCTGCCATCAGGCTCAGCTTTTTTCCTCTTTTAGCCTCAAAATCACATTTATTCAGCCCCTTCTTTCTGCTTCCCTCTCCACATCAGCCTCCATGGCAAACCTCCTGTCCCAGGGCTGATCTCTGCAGGTTGCAAGGCTCTGTTCTTTCAGTGCCTGTGGGACTCCTGGCCTCCTCAGTCCCAGGAGCTCTGGTTTATGCCCCTCTTCCTGCCCTTCCCTCTGTCCCCTGGCCAGTCAGGCTTACCTGGCCATTCTCCTGTGGCTCTTCCACCTGCTGCCTGAGCTGCTCTTCCTGCCCTCGGGCAGGGAACAGCTCTCCCCGAGTCTGGCATGGCATCTCAGATAAGGCAGTGTGCTCCTGCTCTTTCTCTAGAAGCACCTGCACAGAAAGCAAGAGAAGATGGGTTTCAACTTCCCATACGCCCTTTGTGGGCCAAGACTCAAAGGCTGCTGGGCTCACACGTTCCCAAAGCACTGTGCTGCTGCTCTCCTGGGTCGTTCTCTGCCCGAGGGGAGGCACAGATTCCAAAGTGACCCTGGCCCTACAGTCAGGGGCCATCTGGGACTGAAGCTCCAACAGCCTCTCAGGCAGCTGGCAGGGAAGGTGTGGCATTTCTCAAGGGTCTGGTGAGAGCCTCCCTCTGCTTCTGCCATGTCCTGTTTGTCTTTCAGTAGTGACTGACACCCCGCCCTGTCCCACAGCTCCATCCTGGCTCTGCAGGGGCTTCCTGGGTGAGCTCACTCCTTGTGAGAGACACTTCTGGAATTCACCTTCTCTTCAGGCCTGCACCAGCTTTGTGACTTCCTGACATCCACATTCTTGTTAGAAAACTGGGTCATTCAGGAGATGAGGATGCGTGCAAAGATCTCTGATGGAAGTCAGAGAACCTCTATGGCCACCTCAGTATATGGAGGAGGACCAAGGTGTTTCTTCTCCCTTTTTTGTCAACTGAGAATTCTGACCAGCAGTAACAGAGTTTCTCATAAGGCCCCATTAACGAATGCACTTACACAGCTCTGGGGATGCCAGTGAAGGAAACCATGTGTCATGTAATGCGTGTATGAGCAAAGTCACCAGACCCCAGCTACAGCATGGGATAGTTCCACTCCCTTAGGACATGCAAAAATTTAAAGGATAAAAAGAAGGCTTCAGGGCATAAGAAGCTGGAGAAGGAAAACAGCACTGAGGGGAAACAAACAACCATCTCTGGAGGGGGAAACATCTCTGCCTGCTCAGGATCAGTCAATGGAACTTGTCTCTACGCCTCTCCTGAAGGGATGCCTTTAGATGAGATTTGCATCTTCCACTGCTTTGGAGCAGAGCCAGGAAGATTCAAATAGATAGATAGACAGATCTCACTTTTATAATCTCTCTTTACTGTACTGTGGTATTTATATTCTTTGAATGGAGAGAGATATAGTTCTCTTTCCTAGGTTTTTTTTAAGGGAAGGTAGTGAGAAAATCATAGAAGGAGAGAAAACAATTATTATCTCTACTTGCTGTTCTTGTTGTTTAGTACATGAAGAATGTGTTATAGTGATTGTTTACTGAAAGTGATTTGTTAATTGGATTTTAGTGATAATTGTTTAGCTTGATTAGCTAATTAGATAAAAGCTGTGTCGTGACTGTCTGGAGACAGTCACGAGTGTTTCTTTAGCAGCTTTTTAGTAAAGTATCTCTTTAGTATAGTTTTAATATAGTGCTAGTGTAATATAACATAGCTTAAGAAACCATTTGTTTAGCCTTCTAAATCATAGAGTCAAAGCACATTTTTCGCCACGTGGGGTTCACCCTGAATCAATTCTGTCCATTCTGTTGCTACACACATCAGCACTCGGTAGCAGTGCCCTGATCAGCAGCCATCCTGAACTTGCTCTCCTGTTGCTTCAGTAACCCTCACTGTTGGGGAATCTGGAGTGTGTGGGTCCTTATGGAATGCAACCAGACCCAGAGCATTGCACTGGGAACTGCACTCTTTGTGCATCTGTGCTCGGGCAAGTTCTTCTCTTGCCCTTGACCACACTGATGGTGCTGAAGTGGCTGGAGTCAGAAATGCAGCCCAGCCCCTCCCAGCTCCTCTAAACTCCGAGGGCCATCTGGAATGCAAGGGCATTGATTTCCTGCTCAATTCCCAAACACAACACACACTGATGCCCTGGGCTGCCAAAAGACACAGGAGCCGTTAACTTGAAAATGATGGGCAAGCCCTACTGGCTGGTCTGGCACCAGAACAGCTTGTTCTGCACCAACATCCCTGCCCCAAACTATGTGTTCTTGTGCAAAAATACTGCATTATCCAGAACTGCCTCCTTGAAAACTAAAATTCTAGCAGAATTTCTGCCAGTGCTGGAAAAGGGCAGGAAAGATGGAGAAAAATCTCCCTTGCTCCCTGGAGAAGGAAAAATTACACAAGGCTTCTCCTTCTAGCAAACAAACAAATAAACAAAATATGAAAGTGTTACCTACTCCAGTGTCTAAAGCACTTGGATGCTGTGAAGGGATGTTTGGCAGGGAAACAGCCCTTGTGCTGAGCATTGGATCTAGGGCAGGGATCTATGGCAGTCTGCCTGAAGGTCCCTTATGAGCCCCCATTGTCCAGGCTAAAGCTCCCTCAGCACCTCCTCACTGGCCTTGTGCTGCCCCCCCTTGCCCAGCTCCCCTGTCCTTCTGTGCACTCGCTGCAGCCCCTCCATGACTCTCTGCTTCCCAGGGCCCACAGCTGCACACAGCACTCCAGCTGTGGCCGCAGCGCTGCCCAGCACAGGCCGCGCTCACTGCCCTGCTCCTGCTGCCCCACTGCTGCTGGCACAGCCACCGTGCCCTTGGCCTTCTTGGCCCCCTGGCCCCACGCTGCCTCATCTTCAGCTGCTCACGGCCGCCAGCCCCGCGTCCTTTTGGCCCACGCAGCTCCCCAGCCACAAAGGTGCCCATTTCACTTCAGATACAGCAGGCACCATTGCAAGATGGCCTTCCTTTTCTACCACCTCATGTTCCAAGTAGATACCATAAAGTTTGATAGGAATAGGATTCTAAGTCACTCTGTTTAAATTAAAATGATCTAATTCAACTGTACAGGAAATTGCTCTTAATTAAATTTTCCCTATCTGCCATCAGCAATCATCGTTCTCTTTTCAAAACTAGGTTTTTAGTTCTTCAAACTCTGAGAAGGAAATTTAAAAATGTCTATCTCTGCCTTTATTATTTTTGTTACAGGCATGAATATGGATTTTCTTTTGGCCTTCCTAGCTGGCCCTGTACAGTCTATTGCTACTGGCCAAGCTCACATCTTCCTCTACAATTCTTAAACACCAGGAACATGAAATGTTCCTTTCTCACTCACCTCAGGATCAGCACCTCTGAATACACGGATCATGTGATCTGGAGCGGGCAAGGGAAAATGAACAAGTGCTGTGAGAAAACTGCCTGGGCTGCTGAATCCCACAGAAAAGTAGAAGTCAACTCAAACAGAGAGTATTTTTCTTTATCAACATCCCTCCACGTGACATAGTTCTTTCACACAGCCAGCAAGAGATCAGGACAATAATCTTGGTTGTGCCTACACTTTGGCCTGTCTAGTCAGTAAATGAATACAAACATGATCAAGAAAATGCAAATTGTTCTTCAACACTCAATCCTTCTGTTCTGTCCAACAGATAAAGCAGCTTTTGTTCTCTTGTCTTTCAGGTACTTTTTTCAAAAAAGAAGTTGCATGCACTAATTCCCATTAAGTTGCTGAAAACAGTCACACAGAAAAGCTTGCCCCAAATCCCCCTGAGCTGTGGCAGTTCTATTGTGAAACAGCACAGCAGCAGCTCCAGGCTCAGGAGCAGACACTCACTGCTTTGGCGGTTGCACTTCACTGCAAAGGGAATCACTCTTTTAGCACTCAGTCAAGGGTCAAAATGGACAGTCAAATCCTTTCATTACAAAATTTAGAATAAAAGAAGCTTTCCCTGAGTTCTGGGGAGAATTACAAAGTCCTTAGAAGGCCTTCTGAGAAGGCTCCCAGTCTGCATTTTGGAAGTTGTCCTGCCTGTCCCAGCAAACTGAGGAAATGACAGACTCTGCTGCCACAGACTCTCCCGTGGAGGGAACGGAAGCCCTGCAGGTTCCCCTGCAAATGCTGCCCCTGTGGCTACAGACACCCCCTTTTTAGCTGAACCTCTTGACAGGAGCTTTACCAAACCAGAGGCATCCTAATGCTCTTTCAAAATCAACTCAGTCACTAAGAAAGAGCAAGAAGACATGCAAAAGCCAGGTTAGGTTACACCCTAGCCTAAATAGAGTTGAAACCTCTACTTACTTGCCAGGCTGGTAATGAAGTAGGTGGAATAAACAGTGCCATACATGGTGCAAACTGCAGCAGCGAGTTGCTCAATCATTGTAGCACTGTTGTTGAAGTTTACTCCAACCAAGACTCCTGTCAGTGTGCAGCTACACGTTGACAAAGGCCACAATCAGGAGGACGCTCCTGATCTGAGCAACCCCTAGGACTGCTCTGGCACTAAGGCCTTCCGTGCACCAAGGCAACCTTCTGATGTCACCACGACGATGGGGCAACCATGCCCTGATATCACAAAGCAAAGTATGACAAAGCAAAGCATCACAAAGCATATTAGTCTGTGAATTTATGCAAAGCAATAACCAGCCTTTCCTACAGCAAACACAAAATGGCCTCGGAAGTTCTCCTCTGACACAAAGCAGCACAAACTCCCTCCATGGGCCAAACCCTGTTGTTCAGGGATCCAAGAGGAGCTCCAAGAGTGCCCCAAGCACCTACAGCCTGTACCCCAGCTGAGCACTCAGATGGGACACAAGCAAAGGAAACCAGACCAAGAAAATGGCCCAAAGCATTGTACAGAACCAGGAGAGAAAGCACCATTGGCATAGCAGGTGAAGTAATTCCTAACAAATCACCCCATATATCTGCATGTTTATAGGATGTTCCCACGGCTGCTGTGTATGTACATCTCTTCCTGTGCTCTTTCTTCCCCTTTGGCAGCAGTGGAACTGGCAGCATCTGCCCGCCAGCAGCAGCTGCTCCAAGCTGGGAACGCCACTGGCGGTGCTGATTTCCAGAGGCTTCTGTGTGCCAGGGGAAGCCAAGGCAGGAGCGGGTTGAACGGTGCTGGCGCTGCTGCTGCTCTGTGCCAGAGAGCCCCGGCTGGGCAGGGCACGGTGCCCACTGCGCTGCGGGCTCCTTCTCCTGCCACAGCTGGGCACACCTGGCAACAAGGCATGACAATTTGTGGGCAAGACAAGGGGTTTCTGGGGCTGCACTGCTCTGCACACACCCAGCACACCTGCAGCACAGAATTTTAACCCTCAAACAGGTAAACCAAAGGGAAACAGCTGGAAAAGATTTCATTTCAACCAATCTTACCTGCTCAACAGAAATCTTCAAAATGAAAGTTACCAAGCAGGGCCCGATCCACACTGCCAGCTCAGTGTGAGAAAAGAGGCATTACTTTATTTCAGTGCTGGGTGTGTGAGGAATCCCTGCCCTGAAACATGCACACCCATGTGTTAGTGTCCATAGAACTAAGACATTACTTTCATTACTTTTATTCATTACTTTGCTCAAACTCGCAAGCTAAACATTCTCACAAAGTATTTGACATGTTTAAATCACTTCCCCACAATTACTGACATTTAGAGTAGGGGTCTCTTGAGGGTCACTGCTGGTCATGTGGTGAACATCCCATTCCTCAAATTCTCCTTTAATGGTTAGGAGCCTTCTTCTCCTTGAATGCATTGCAGCTACCTCCTCAGTAGGCCCACTGTCTTTATTCTCAAGGCTAAGACATCCACTTGCACACATTACCCACTGCTGTGAGGGAAGGTACGACTAAGCACTGCCTGGTAAAGCTTAACAAATTCACAATTTGTTGCAGGTCAACACTTCCCCAACGTCTCTCATTCCTTCTCTGGTAAGCAAACACAAGCATTTTGCTATCACTGAGCCCAAGGCCACCTCCAGCCCTCCTGTCACCCAGCAGCCCTTCTGTCCTCACAAACAGCAGGCCCAGCAGTGCCTTCCCTCACTGCCTCAGCCACCAGCTGTGTCAGGAGTTCTCTGTCACACACTCCAGGACCATCCTGGACTGTTTGCTCTCTGCTGCACTCTGTTGCCAGCAGACATCCCCACCCTGTTCCATGCCCCTTGCAGAACCCTGCACCTGCTGTCCATGGGCACCTGGAAGGGGAGGCACTCACGGCAGAGATGCACCAGCTGCCCTGGGCAGGAACCAAAACCCTCTGGCGGCACAGCTGCTGGCCTGGGTCTGGCACAGCTCTGCACGCCCCACTCCTCACGGGCTTTGGGCTGGAAATGCAATTGCACTTTCTGCCTCGTGGAGAAACACCAGGGCTGCACAAACCACGGCCAGCAGGCCACATCCCAAAGGCACTGCAGCATGGAGTTGAGAAGGAAGAAGACCCTTCCCCAATTCCTAACCATACTAAAACCACCATAATGGGGACTTTTAATCTTCTGAATGTAGAGCTGATTGACAGGGTGACAAGGGAATCTTCCAACACAGTTGAAGTTTGGTACAGTTTTTATTCTGAGTCCTACTCAGACTGTTGATTTGAAAATTTATTTGAAAATATATTTTAAAAGGCTGTGCAGTCATATGGTTTTGTTCTAATACCAAAATGGCTAGATGAAATGTACTGGCATTTTAATTGCATCCAAACTGATTAGTCTGTAAAAGCTTTCCTGCAGAATAGCCACTAAACAAGAAATGAAAATCTGTGGACTGTTGACTTTGCAAATTTCTACTAAACTTAGCAGACAATGAGGCATTTTTAGGTAGATCCTAGAGCAAAATAATTCCTATGGATAACTTGATTTGGATAAACCTGTTGATTTCAAATTAAAACTGCCAGCACATACTAAGTGGAAATCTGAATACTCACTTCTATGAGCTCTGAATTATTAGATGGTCATTGTTTGCCATATTAACAAAAATTACCATTCTGGCTATTTTGTTTACTTACAGTCAGCTCTTCAACACTCTTTGTAACATCGGAAAGAGAGTTTGTAGCAATGTGAACCATGGGTTGGTGGAGCATTGCAGAAGGCTCCTATGCCAGCACTAAACGTTCACATTTACCATGGCATCACTTCTTGCCTTTAATTCCAAGCTACAGCTCAGTTCCTGCAGTATAGATTCACACTTGTAGTCTGTATTTGCAGCTGGTTCTTACTTGCCTGTCCAGAAAAAAATCATGCTGAGATCTCAAATCAAAATAAAATGAGGAGAGAGTCAGGTTCTGGATAGGTATAGCAAGAACTAAGAGATTTTTTTGCAAATATGTTGAAAAGCAGTTTATAAATGCTGCAAAAACGGCAGATTAAAGACTTGCACTCTAACTTGCAAGCTGAGGTTTGCCTGTTCTTTCTGGACTGATTTCTTGGGGCCAGACACTGAACCTAATCAGTAAGAAAATCAAAACCACCGGAGTAGTTTGGAGAATATTGTAAATTATTCTGTCATGATGCTTTTTGCCTAAAAGTTCTGGCCATCATCTGATTGGAGTAATTAGAGGAGATCGAAGCCATCACACTGTGCCTGTGCACACAATTCCTTCCCAGGAGTAATCCATGAAGCAACGCTGACAAACCCACACCAGCAGCTGCTGCCACACAGCCATGAAGCAGAGAATATGTATTTCTGCTACACTTGGACAGCTGAAGATGCCTCTGCTGAGCTAATTTTAGTGACTGCTCACCACAGATGAGACCTTGTGGTCAGTCTCCAGCAAGTCAGGGCAGTTAATATTCTGCCTAAATGAAGTAAGTCTAGCAATACATAGACCATGGGGTCTGAGGAAAGCCAGCAGCTGTGGGAGATTTGATTTGTTTCCGTATCTTTCTGTTTACTAATTTCTTGCAGTCAATTATTTAAAGAATGGAAACTTTTGGCATACCATTGGCTGGAAGGTTGGTCAGTCTTCCATTCATGACTCCTCTGAAAGCATCACCCCCGTGTTTTTATCAGTAGCTCTTCCATCATCATGGCTCACACAGCATTTCCTGCAGCTCTTGCTGGAGTCAGGGAAAGGCACCAGGAGAAGGGGGAGAAAGCTGTGTGCAGAGACTGTGTCAGCTGAAGAGACATTTGTTTCCTCTGATTTGACTGAATGGCTGCAGGAACCTTGCTGGCACTGCTGGCGGGGTGGCCTTTTGCAGGGCTGGGCAGAGTTTGGGGCCCAGGATCCCTCCTCTTGGTGGGACACCAGGGTGAGCAGCCCCTGTCCCAGGCAGGAGCAGAGGTTCTGTGGCTCTGCCCTGGGCACAGGGACCTGCCACTGCCATGAGCTCCTGCCGCGGCTCCTCTGGGGCAGCTCCTGCTCTGCAGTGATGATGGGCGCAGATGGGGGTGGCTGCAATGGAGGGGGGCTTCCAGTGGGCTCTGCTGGTCTGCCACACTGGAGCCAGCAGAGCTGCTGGAAGGAGTCTCCTCTTGTGAGCTGCTGGAGCTGGAGCTGGCACTGGCCACAGCGCCGCTGTGTTCATCCCTGACAGGACCAGAGCACAGCAGCCTCTGGGCCTCCTTGCTGCATGATGGCAGTGAGGAGACCATGGACCACAGGTTCAGAATGTGTGACTCAGTTTCCTGATAAACTGTGCTAAGAAAACCCTGCATCCCTCCTGACAGATCTAAGACACTCCAAGAAATCTGTTGGCACATTGGGAACTCAGAATTGTTTGCATTTTGAACAATTGTCTTATGAGTGCTTTTGATTGTTTTTGTCATTTTGTGTTGATTCAGTTGATCCTTCAGAGAAGCTTTCCTAATAATATAATACATGGGGAATTGTGGAGACCCTGGCGGGGGGGGGGGCATTCCCTGGTCAAGGGAGACACAAGAAGTTTCCCTCAAAAAGCTGTTAGACCCCACTGGCTCCTTCCCCTGTTCCTATGTTAGACCCCACTGGCTCCTTCCCCTGTTCCTGTGTCTGTTCCTGCGTTCCTGAGCCACACCTTCCCTATTCCCTGATTGGCCCCCTTATCTTTGTACTGCCCCGAGATCAGGGTCAGCCCCCAGGCCCCGTGGAGACAAAGTGAGACCCTCTGTGTGTGGGTGCTGGGACCTGAACATCTCCCTGCAGAGCTGAATAAAACATCTGGGGAGATCATGCAAAGGTCCTTTTAGCTTCTTTACCCTGGACTATGCTAGCAGCAATTCAGACTGCTCCAGAGGAGAAGCTGCAGTACTGGCACCAAGATTTGGGCAACTTGACCATAGGCACAGAGGGCGTGCAGGATGCTGCTCTATGAATTCCTTAACCAGCCATCTCTGGTGCTGGCATATTCCCTCCAGCTTCTGGTGCAGCCAGGGACACCTTTGGTCCAGCAGATGACATTGTTATTTGAAAAATTCGGCCCACTCCTTGGGCAGGAGGCCATCCACAGGCTCTGGTCCTGCAGCCCCCTGCTCAGCTGGGGACAGTGTTCCCTGTGGGGAAGATGGAGCAGCCATCACAGGGTCTGGGGGGCTGCTTTCAGCGAGGTGGCCAGGCTCTCTCCCTGCTGGACTCCAGCAATTGTTTGGGGGAGCTGATGGCACACTGTATGTAGTCCTGTTCATCCTACTCAGAAAACCTGACAGCTTCTATCATTCCTCTGCAGAGTGGGCATGCTGGATTTCTCTTTGCCCACTGCAGGATGCAGCCCAGGCAGTACTGGTGGTGACAGGGCAGAGAAAAATTCACATCCTTCTTAGTGCCCTGGCAGATGGGGCAGCTCCATTCTGTCCCCGTGGCCATGTCTGTCTGTCCCAGTAGCAGGGAAGAGCTGAGGACCATGAGCTGCTCTCATTTGCAATCTTGCTTGGCCAGAGCCCAAGCTCCAGCCAGAGTGCTCCAGGCTCTGTCAGTGCCCAAACAGAAGCAGGAAGGGATGTGGTGTCACAACCCATTCCTTGGTGAAGGAGGTCCATAGCAGCCTCAAGAGGCACCTCAGACACTCAACAGTCAAGGCAGTAACATATGGACAGGACACAGATGGCAGTTCATAGCTGGGAGAGCATTCGTAGACATATCCAAGGACAAATTTCCCAGGAACTCTCCACAGCTCTGGGATCTGCCCATCAGCTCTGTCAGAAGCTTCAGCAGAACAACCAAAGTCCTAAAAAGCAGCTTCCAGACACTTTTCTTACAATCCTGCCTGAGTAGCCGGGTTGCTTGCTGCAAAACACTCTTTTTCTCCTCTTCCCCAATGCCCTGTGGACACTTGCAGCCAAAATAAAAAGCTCCTGGCCCTCTGTGTGATGTGATAATACAGTTTTTATATTTCCATGCTGGGATGAAAGAAAGCTGTGCTGTGGGTCAGGAGAGGCCAGGACCCACTTGGCCTTCCTGCAGGCTGAGGGGGTCCCAGCAGACATCCTGCTGCTTTTTTTGGGAATGTGTGAGGGGGAGTGGAGGGGGTGACAGAGAGGCCGAGATCATAGAGTGGAAACTCAGCTCCAGAGAGGCAGTGCAGACTCTCCCTGCTGAATGCCTGCTGGGGCTGACAAAGAAGGAAAATGCCCCAATAACAGCCCGGTGGCACTGTGCCTCAGGGACAGGTACAGGGAGGTGACAACAAACAGCAGCATGGCCCGGTCTCACAGCTCCTAGGAAGCAGTGACAGAGGGGCCTCATGTGCCAGAGATTTCAGAAAGGCTGTCTTCTCAAATGGCCACTCTGAAACCCCTCTCTTTGCCTCTTGGGTTTGTGAATGCTTTTGACAGCCACAGCATCCTGGGGCAACGCGTTCCACGATTTCATTAAGCACTCCTTGAAAAGCACCTCCCATTGTTCACTGAGCTGCCAGCCTGGTCATTTCAGAGGGTGCTGCCTTGGTGGAGAGAAAAATCAATCTTCTGCCTTTCAGAGAGCTGAAGGAGAAGGGACTCCTCACCATCAAACACCTGGCTGGGTCCCATTCAGAGGTCCTGCTTTGTAGACTTGGTGAGGTTTGCTTGGCAGTTACCAGCGAGGTGAGAACATTGTTCTGAATTGTCCCCCATACTTCATACACAGTGTGTAGAGTAGGTGTGTGCTTGTTCATCTCCATGTGAGCTCAGGGTCTGCCTTCATTTCTGGTTTAGACCTGAGATTTCTAATGTCTGTCAGCTATCTGCAGGATCTGTGGGCACATGCAGCTGTATTTATTGGCAGGTCGGGTATCTGACACTCATCTTTGAGTGTGGAGCCTTTATAATGCAATGTGCAAATGCAGAAACTGAGACACTAATGACGTTATTTGCCAGAGTCCCAGTCTCTGCCCAAGCTGTAATGCAACACTGTAAATTATTCTGTAGACCAGAGCCTGTGTTTTCCGTTTCCTGGCTGAGTGCTTCAACTGCTGGTGTTGCTTTTTGGAACAGGAGCACCTGACTCTTTTACCTTTATGACTTTTGCCTTCATGATTTGAAAGCAGCTCTTGTTTTAATTTTCTAGTAAAAGGGCCTAAAATAAAAGCTGTGGACATTTTAGAAGGGTTAAGTAGAACACTTAATGAAATTTTTATTTTAGGCCTGCAGTAAGCAGGTCTGAAGCCAGAAATTGGTGCCAGAGTAAGTGCCTTTCTGTGCTTGTGCTCTCCTGCTCTTCCTGTACTTTTATGTTTTTCTGGACACAACAGAGTGGGATGTGTTGTCCTTTCCTGGGACTTCTGTTGAAGGCAACTGGTTTTCTTTCCAAGGTGATTCCTATGTTTCCCCTCATGGCTTCCCCAGGTGACCAACCTCCGTTCCAAGGTGTCCTGCTCTGCCATTGTCACTCTAGGAGAGCTCTCTGTGACCTTGAAGAAGGACATGGACTCTGAGGTGGATGAGGTTGCTTGGCTCCTTCTCCAGATGGTGTCCAACTCCCCAGAATTTGTTCAGAAAGCAGCCAGTCAGAGCCTGGGGATCATGGTGGAGAATGTGACTCCTGCACGAGCGATGACTGCTCTCATGGACATGGGAGTCAAGTAGGTTCTTCTTCTTTTAGTGATGTTCTTCACCTTCGTGTGTGTGGGAGGGAGAAGGGATGAGACAGAGAATGGGAATGGTGGGAGGGAAGGGTCCTGTATCCTGCATCTTCTGTGAACTCAGTGACTTGATTCTCTGACCAACCTCACTTCTTCCCTCTTGTCACCTATTTCTGCCCTCCTGCAGCCTATTAGTTCTCAGAATCACAGAATTGTAGAATATGGGGAGTGTGATGGGCCCATCAGGACCGTCGAGTCCAGCTCCTGGCCTTGCCCAGAACAGCCCAAGGGTCACACCAAGTGCCTGAGATTGTTGTCCAAATGCTTCTTCAACCCTGTCAGGCTTGGTGCTGTGACCACTGCCCTGGGGAGCCTGTTCCAGTGCCTAACCACCCTCTGGGTGAAAAACCCTTTTTCCTGATGTCCAAACTAAAGCTCCTCTGACTCAGCTTCCTGCTGCTTCCTGGAGTTCTCCCAGTCTGTCAGATTTTCCTAGATGTGGTGATCAGTGGGGAAGGGAAAGTGCCTGCAAAGGCCAAGGATAGAGCCTTGTGCTTTTGTGGGCAGAGGGACAATTGCAATTGCAGCTGTGAGCAGTGTTTGGTATTTCACAGCGCTAACCACAGAGGCCCTGGGAAAACCATGTCTCCTCATGATGCCATTAACTTGAGAAATGAAGAGGGTCCTTGCTGGGGCATGGAGCACATGGGGGACAATCTGCTGGGTGTGGCACAGCCTGCACTGCAGGTGCAGCTCCTGCCAAAGGACTCTTGTATGACTGTCCTGGCCTTAGAGCTCTACTTTCTATTCCAACTGATGTTTCATGTTAGCCTTGAGATGATGAACCACTTTACAGGCGCCTTCACAGGCTGACTGCCATGGGACAGTTGGAGCAAATGCTGCCTTAAAGGTTGGTGCTGGGCCTGCTAGTTCCCAAGAGACACTCTCTAGAGCAGGACAGCCCGGCTAAACTGCCTGCCACCCTTTCCTCAGCTTTGGAATAGGGTGAAACATTCAGATGGATCCATTGCCAAGCCTCACAGAAGAAACAGGCTGCATTGCTAGATATTCTGCAACTTCACGGCCCACAACGTGTTTTCCCTGCATTTGTTGTTTTCCAAAGTTCTGCAGATTTGGGGATAAATGGGTGGAAAGAGCCTCAGTCCGGCTGCAGCTCTGTGTAGTGAGTGACCTCTGATGGGTCAGCATCAATTGTTCTTAATTTCTAAATTATTCATGTGTCATCTATTTTATGAATCTTTCTCAGAGTAAATACCGTGAAAGAAATTGAGTATCAGACAGTGCAGGGAGACTGAATTCTCCCTCTTCCGTGCAGGCAGGCCTTGTGTGCAATGCTACCTTTGTGTTTAGCTGAGGACAGAACCTTCTGCAGGTGTCTGAAGGTGCAGGGACAGCCCAGGCTCCTTCTCCCAGCAAGGACAGGGAGCAGCTCTGGCCAAGGCCGGCACTGCTGCTGCTCCTTGTCCCTGTGCCCAGGGTTTGCTCTCTCCTCCCCAGCAGCCGCCCCGCCCCGATGCGCGAGTGTGCGGCCCAACTCCTCCTGTCCCTGATGGAGAGAATTGGAGTCACCCAGCTCGCAGGCACAGCCAGGGCTGAGAGGCTGCCACACGTGGCAGGGAAGCTTGCTCAGGACTGTCACAAGGACACAAGGTATTGATCTTCATTTCACCTCCCAAAACGGAAAACCGCTTTGTGTCTGGCTGTAAAGGTGAAACCACACAAGAGTGGAAACTAAAGGGAATATGAAGTTACCTCATCATGTGAATAAAGGTCATAGAATCATGGAATATGCTGAGTTGGAAGGGACCCATCAGGGTCATCAAGTCCATCTCCTGGCCATGTGCAGTGACTCCAAGAGTCACTCCATGTGCTTGAGAGCATTGTCCAAACTCTTCTTGAGCTCTGTCAGCCTTGGCACTGTGACCACTGCTCTGGGCTGCCTGGGCAAATGGCTGTACTGGGAAACCTGAGGTTGGCCAGAAAAAAGGAGCATAGCCACCTTTTTCCTGTGGCTTGAAGGATTCTTTACTGAGATCAAAAGAGCTCAGATCAGCCAGTCCAACAGTTTTGTTTAGCCTCAGGTGCACAAGACAAAGCCCAAGTGTTGGCTAATGCTCATCACTGAAGGATCCCAAACATCCATTTCTCATTAGCTTCAGACTATCCTAGAAATATTTCAGGGGTCTTTAACCAACATATTCAGTCTTTCTAAACCTGTTCTGCAGATTTCTACAATGCTGTTATCTGCGGCTCAGTGAACTCCACATTTCTTCTTGAAGAAAACAGAGGTTTCCTAGTGGCAAAATCAACCCAAACCACCAAAATCCCCTTCCTTTGGTGATTCAATTCCCATGAATAGCTGCCAAGAACACCAGAACAACTAGCTGCCCCTGTGCATACACATAGTATAGAATAATCAAGAGGATGCATGAGGTGTTTTGTCCTGGCTTCCCTGCCAGTTAAAGAAAGGCAAATTATTGTGCAATGGCAGCAAGACACTGCTAACAGGCTCTGACAACAAAGCAGATGTGTTTTGCTTGTTCCCTGGGATCCTTTGATGCCACAGAAGCACAGCCCCAGTTTCAGAGTGAAATGCTATTTTTCTGTTGCCCCATATTCTCCTTTTGCCTCTTGTGTTCAGCTGACAGCACTGTGCAGTGTCAAGTGAGGTAAATCTCCCTCTTTGCTGAGTAGGTAATGCCTTCTCGTGCAGGGATTGCACCTGATGAGTTTAAGGGATCAACCTCTTCTGTTAACACTCTTCCTTTGTTTGTTCACTTTTCTTTTGTTTCCTTCCTTCCTGCCTTCCTTCCTTAGGCATTATGGACAGGAGATGGTGAAGATGTTGCTCAATCATCAACAATTTAAAATGCTTTTGGAACAATCTCTTTTCCCCCCGTGACCTGGAAGATATTCTGAAAAGAACTCAGAAGAAAGGAAGTGCTTGGCAGGAGAAATGTCTCCTTTGTGCAAGTATTGCCTCTGCTAGTATGAAATCAAAGATACCAAATCTGTCTTTAGCTCATTCCTGTTCTGCTGAATCATTTTGCTCCTGGGAATGAGCTGTTAATCCTCAGCCTGTTCATCTGCAGACCACAAAGGAACTGATATTATTAGGGAAAAGTGGGGTTTTGAATATTTTCAATATTGGTCACAAAGAGGAAAGGGAAAGAGGAGAAAATGGATTTACATTTAAGTGTAAGCCCCCACCATGCTCTCCCTACTCTGCCCCCTGTAAAGCAATTAAGTGAGAATTGTGCTTCTGAAGATACAAGAGTCTTTGCAAAGGACACTGGAAGTAGTAGTGCCAAGAAAATTCCCAAATTTACAAAAGATGTCCAAGTCAATCCTAGTTACTACAATGACTGACTGTCTGTCTTTTGGGAATACTGCCCTGCTGTCCAGTCCTGTGGGGCTGGAAGAAGCTTGGTGAATTCAGCAGCATCGAGTGAAAAATCTTTTGTTTGTTTGGGGCAGGATTTTATATTTTGTTATCAACATTACAGAAGGGAGCCTGCCTTTGTGCAGGAGCAAGGAGAGTGAGTGTTGAACCAAATCAACTTCTAACACAATGGGCCAACCCCCAAAAGAGTCCAATTTTTTCCGTTGATTCCTTTACAAACACTTGTTGCCTACCTATTTGCATTATTCCCATTTATGCTCAAGACTAAGAAATTTGGGATTTTAGACTGCTGCTCAGTCTGGCAGCACCCATAACCTGCCTTGGGCTATGGAATACAAAGGCTTGGCATCACTGAATCTCTGGTCTGTTTCCATCTGTAAGTTAGGAAATGTTTCCCTAAGCCTTGGTAGCAGTGATCCTGGTTCTAACTTGTGTTTTCAACAGGGAATTTCCTGTTTTATATTCTAAGGATTGATGGGGTTTCTCTGTGTCTTTGTAGGGGATGGAACACCAGAAGGCTGAAGGCCCATCTGTCAAGGAGCCGGTGAAGGAGAGGAACGATGGCTCAGAGGAGCCCCAGGCCACATTGTCTGCTAGCAAACGATACTGAGCACTTTTGTCAGATGTGACAAAGCACATGGCAAGCTTTACATGCCTCTTCCTCAGGAAAAACTTTCTGGCAGAGATGACCAATGCCACAGATTGTTTCCTTTCCCTACAAATGCTCTAGGATAAAAAATGTCTACTTCTGCATTGTGCTGAACACAACTTCTCTGGAGGGGTTTCCACAAAAATGGAGAGACAAAAAGACACCCATTGGTTGAAGCTCAGACAATCCAGTGCAGTGGCAAGGGCAGCGCTGTGGAGGCTGGGAGAGGGCCAGGTTTCTGCTGCCTGACTTGGGACAAGTAAATTCAAACAGTGTTGTAATCATATTGCTGTATATCATATTTCCAGAGTCTCATACCTTCTGGGGGGTTTTCTCACAGCAGTGTTGTTGTTGTTGCTCCGCAGCCAGGGCTCCTCTGCAGCCCTCCCTGAATGCCTCACCCCCTTTTATCCCAGCTACCTCCACGGGCTACAGCTGCTGCCCAATTAAGGGCATCACAGCTGCAGCCCATTTACAATAACTAGAATCAGGGCAGGGTCACTTATACAATACAGAGATCTTTTACTGCCATACATATATTTACTCAGGTTCCTATAAAATAGGGCTTTTTTTTAATCTGAGTGGAGTCGTTTTCAGATGGGTGTTTTGATGAGAAATCTCAGTCTGGAAGCAAGATGCCATTCCATAAAGATGCAGTCCTCATCTGTGAGGTTTGGCCTGGCTGAATCATGGTTTTCTTTCCCTCAAACAGTACCAAGTTTGAGTAGTAAGTAGCAAGGCAATTCCTGAACAACTTCAGTCAACGGGTGTCTGAATGTGGACTTTTTGCCTTGATATTCCTGTCCTTCATGTAATTTGCTTGATGGACAGCATGTTTGGTTTATTTCCCTCTGTGCTGCAATCAGCATTTAAGACAGGAATTTGCTCCTTGCTGTCTCTTCATGGCAGTTGCAGAGCTGCTTGTACCTGTTCTCCTCTGACAGCAGAGGGGATTTATTTAGCTCTGTCCTGCTCAGCAGTGGCAGGGAAGTGACCACATGCCTCAGTAGCACAGCTGGCATCTTCCCGTGCTCATGGAAGAGGCAGGTTGATCCAGGAGAATTGTTCCCAGTGGGGTGTGCATCTAGTCTCTCTGTTCCCAGTGAAGCTGTGCATCTAGTCTCCAGGGAAGCAAATGAAATGTGAGCATAGTTCTGGGATGTCTGGCTTTTGTTTTTATCTCTGTTACTGATCTTCTGAATCCTTCAAATATGGCCCTGTTTATCTGTTCAGATGCATCTGAGCTACTTTTGCAGATTGTCATGCCTGGTTGTAGAGACAGTTCTCCAGAGTGATGAGTTCCCTTATTCTAAGACACACACATCCCTTATGAGGAGGCATTTAAACTTGGCAGTTGTGTCTCTCTTTCTCCACAAAGCAATGTGACCTGTGTGCCCTGGCAGCCATCTGAAGATAGATCAGATGCATCTCATCCTTGGTTTTCCTGAGTGAGCACTGGGGAGAATGTCACTTGCAGATTGTCTGCCATAACGATTAACATGAAGTCCACGTTGTTCTTCAGAGCCTCGTGATTTTCCAGCTTGAAATCACAGGATTAGGAAAGCTGCTCAAGATGTTTTGCTCACAATTATTTGAAGGTATTGTCTGTGGCTGCAGCTCTCTCCATAGAGAGCAGCAGGCACAACTTTGCCAGGCGTTGTCCTGGGGAAGGATTTTAGAAGATCAGAGAAAAGAGTGAGAAACAATTCTTATCTTCACTTGCTGCACCCGTTGTTGTGAACATGTGGAATGTGATATGGAGATTTGTTTACCAAAGGGTAATTTCTTAATTGGCCACTGGTGATGGTGTTTGGATTCAATTGACCAATCTGGTCTGTCTCTATCAGACTGTCTCTAAGGGCAATGAGTTTCAGCACAGCATAGCATAGCATAGCATAGTATAATAAAGTGATTGATTAGCCTTCTGGAATCACGGAGTCAATGCTAATTATTTCCTTGATGGGGATGCCATGCTACGATAACTATCACCACCAGGTCCTCATTTGGTTTTATTTTCCAGGGTGAAATCTCCCTCTGATGGACACCTCCTACACTGTGCAAAAGCCCAGGTCACGTCACCTCCACCTGTGGAAGAAACAGAGCTGCTCCAGAAGCTTTACCATCTCCTGGAAGCCAAGGGGTTTCAGACAAGGATGGAAGGAGTGGAACTCCTCCTAGACCTGTGCAAAATCAGCCCCCAGCTCATCTCCACTAACATTGCCCAAGTATGTAGGGTATCTTCACTGCTCCTTTCCTTTAGCTCCTTTCCTAAGCCTGTAGCAGCAAAGTTAATTCAGTGTGTCTTGGCACTCCGTCCTGGCTGTCTGGGACACTCTGGTCCCTCTTACCCAGAAAAAATTTAATTCAGGTCCAGGCTTCAGGACAAGTTATTTCAGTCCAGCTGTATTTGTCTGGCGGGTGCCTATTGATGCTGTTCATCAGATGATGGCAGAATTTTCTGCTGGTGTAACTGCTGCTCTCTCCTACTCCCAGCTGGGTGAAGTGAAGGGAATCCAGCCCCTGAAAGCATGGCAATTGTTCTCTAGTCCAAAAACGGGTTTGCATAGGGAAGAGAAGTATCAGGCTGGGTTGGTTTAAACCCAGTTGCTTTTTTTAAGAACACTTCTATATACTCCATCTTGTCTTACACAGGCACAGCTCTGGCTCCTCATTTCCATCCTTGTTCCTATTCCTCTTGGTAAAGACAGTGCTCTCCCTTCTTGGGGGTCTGTTTTTCTCTTTGGAAAAGGAAGAAAACAGCTAAGGACTCATCTCTGCCTTCTCCTCCCAGTAGCTGCTTTTTCCCTTTTTCCAGGAAAAGGTGCCTGATAATGAGGCGTTCAAGGGACTGAACCTGCTCTAATGAGAGCTGTACAGCACATGACATTTCAGAAATCCACTTGTTACTTAGAGAAATGGTCTGGATCCTGGAAGAGTTGATCATAGCCCTGCACTTCTCCAGACACTGCCTCTGAGACAAACAAAAGAAAACTTAGATCTCCTCCAGCCATGGTAAAATCATAACTGCCCTCAGTACTTGAGGCAACTGTATAGAAAACCGGGCATTGTAAACATCTGCTTCCATTCAAAGCAAAGGTACTCTTTAGCATTAATAAATTGAATTAATTTAATGATTTATAGATGGAGAGAAATACCATAGGAACTATTCTGTCCCCAGCCAAACCTCTTAAAGACAGAAGAAAATCTTTCAACCAGCATGAGGTTGTGCCACCATTCCAGTGAGTTGCCCACAGGAAAACAGTGAAATTGTGCAAGCGAGTGCTGACCTGACAGAAAGGATCACTTTCATCTTTGACATTGCTGACTGCTACAGCCACTCTTCAAACAAGGACATTTGAATGCAGCTTTCACGTTGCTGGTTCTCTTCACAGATTTTTGACTATTTTGTCCTGAGAATATCTGACAGCCACAAGAAAGTGAAGCAGAGGGCGCTGGATGTGCTGGCTGAAATCACAGGGGCCCTGAAAGATGCCCTGAACCCGGTGATCATTGGTTTGGTGGAGGGAATAACAAAGAACCTGAACTCAAAGGATGCCAGGGTTCGTGGGGCAGCTGTGAAAGCACTGGAAGAATCCATTGCTCATTTGGGTAAGGCTGAGCCCTGGCAGGGACTCTCCTCAGCTTCGTCTCTGTCTCTCCTGCACAAGAGAGCGCTGAGTGCCTTGACAGCTGCTCTTGTCTGTGGAACACTCCAGTTGACACCCACCAGAGGCTGTGCAGGTGCAGTCCTTATGCACCATCCCCAACAGGCTGGAAAGGGATCAGCATTTCCCAACAGTCCCAGAAGCCCTTGGCTCTGTGCTGCTTGTCTGAAGAGCAAGTCCTGGGCTACAGCTCTGCTACAGTTCAGAGGCAAAGGGGGTTTGGAGTTTGCTTGGGCCCTGTCTGACTTCCCAAATGAACAGCTTTGCTGTTGGCATGAAGGGACACTGACCCATCAGAGCTTCTGCAGAGCAGCCACCTGGGAGGCTCCACATTAGAGGCATTAGCTGCCTATTTTCCACTTTTCTTCTTTTCTTCTATTTTCAAAGGGGAACTTGTGATTCACCAAGTTCATTTCTTTAGAACAAAGAGGTATAAACCCAGCTGTCAGTGATGCCTTGTTCTACATGTTGTTTTGCATGGGGCAAGGTGGCCACAGCAATTAACTGCATAGGCAAGGGCTGGTCCAAATTCCTTTGCCACACACATTTATGTCAGCTCTGAAAATTCCGTACTGGTAGAATATGCCTGAACAAAGGAGTGTTGAAGAGGCAGGTCTTCAAGAGGTGTTTCCACTTTCTCCTCCCCAGCTGCTTTGTGATCTCAGGAACTGCCTGACTCAGTGCCTGTCTGTGACCCAAGTATGGGGCTCTTCCTTTTTGCTCTGGGATGCAAAACCTTTTCACTGCTTCCATGTGACTGAACTCTTGAGGTCCCTGATGTGAAATGTTTTAACACAGCTCCTGCTACAGCAGACAAGTTTGGATTTACAAATGTGAATGGAGAGCTTATCTTTTGGAATTTAAAACCCTGCCAAGTATGCTGGAAGGAAAGAAGAATAGGATTCAAACATCTGCAGAAATGTGCTTGATTTTATAAAATGGGGTTGGCCCTGCCCTTTCTCCTATGACATGAGAAAAGTGAGCAGAAACGTGTGTTTCCCTTGTAGATAAAAGTGTCACTGCTGAAAGAGCTCAGCTACCAATGGAATCACCTGAGTGGCCAAGCCCTGCTGGATGTCACCGAGCGTATCACAGGTATGGCCTCCCCTTCTGAGCCAAGAGCTCTCCCCAGGGAGCATTTACAGGCAATGCCTGTGAGCAGACAGCAGAGCAGCTCCTCCAAACCAGGAGGTGCTGAGCGTGTCCCTGCTGCCCCATAGCCAAGGCAGGTGGGTTGGGCAGGTTTTCCCTGGCTGCTGCAGAGCTGGGCAGCATCTGAGATGGGGGCAGCGCTCGGCCTGGGGCTGAGCTCTCACTGGGGCATCTCAGAACCACCTCCAGCAAAGGGAGGGCTAAAAATGCCCCAGCTGGCTCCTCTCTGGGGAGCTCAGGGACATCTGTGATCTTTGAGGGGAAATGGTGGCCGATGCTGTTTCAGGGTATCAGTTTGTTTTGTCCTCACAGAACTCTTGTTTTTCTCTTGGAAAGTTTTGAGGCTGAACCGTGCAGAGCCTGGGGGTCACAGCTTAGGTCAGAACTCAACAGAGGTATCAGAGGCACAGGTTTAGTGCAAGGCAGCCTCTGGGGCACAGGGACAGAAGCAGAGTGCTGAGGCTCCCTGCCTGTGCTGTCAGAGTGGCCTTGGACTGAGCCTTTCAGGGTGTGCAAACAGTGTCTGCCTGTGTCAGCGCTGTCCAAAATGCTACAAATGCAGCTGATAATTGATTCCTCAGAGGAGCTTGCTGTGTCAGCAATAGCCAAGGAATGGAAAAAGGATAATCTCAATATATAGTAGAGAAGATGATTGATAGCCTTGCTTTAACTGGGGCTAAATCCACTGCTAATTATGCCAACATCTTTGAATGCAAGGTTTAATACACTTTGTGTCTTCATTAGGAATCTGAAAAGGGCATGTTCAGCGATTGGGAATGTCAAAGGCCCTTTAAAGAGCATTTGAATAAAGTAGATCTCCAGCAATAGGGCATTTAGTTTAGCACTTCTTTTGATCTCTTTTTCAAATAAAGGAATTACCCATAAATTAGGACTACTTTAGAAAAAGCAGATGTTCTCTCTGAGATTTAGCAGGACCGGACAGCTGTTCCTCACATTCAGTAGTCACTGATGTCTTTAATTGCATTTAAATTCAAATGAATTCCCATTTTAAAATGGGTACCATAACCCTTTCCTGCTTAGCAGAATTGGTTTTGGGTACTTGCAGGAGCTCTTTCAATGTTGATGACTGCTGATGGATTAACAGCATAGAGAAAATGAAGTCTCTTCCGCCACAGAATATTAAATTGCTGCTAAATAACATTTTGTCTGATCAGAAAATAAGAATGGTCTCCAGAGCATTTCAGGTTTTCATCTCTTAGCCAAATCTGACTGTTGCAAGGAGCCTGTTGCTAGTAAACATTTGTCCGTGTTTGATACAGTTCAGTTCAGAAAATGGGCAGAGAGATTTCAGGGGAAATCTCTGAAAGTGAGAAAACACTCGTGTTTTGGTTAAATTTCAGTCCCATGTGTAGCATTTTTCTTTCTCTATGCCCCTATTTCAGTGGACATATAAGAAAAAATGCCATTAACATTGGGAGAGGAAGTGGCATTAAAATGTGGAGATGCCCAAATGCCAAGGCAATGGGATCTGGGTAATTCTCTAGAGATGCCCTGAGGTTTGAAACAGCTCTTTGTTGGAAGCCCCAAAAGCATTCTGCCAAAGACACCAGCTGGTCACTGATGTTTCTCATCCAGCTGTCAGGCAGCAGCCATCTCTGGTGGGCTGGAGTTTTGAGGTGTGTTCTAATCCTGCCCCTTGCTGTGTGCCACTGAGCACAGGGAAGAGCCAGATTAGGCATCTGGCACTTGACATCAAAGTTACAAAAATGGAATCATCCCTTTTATTAGAAATCTCTCCATTTCCTCTCTATGGTACATTTCCAAATCTTCAGAGTGGGTTTAGACAACTTCTTAATGGAAATCAAAGGCAATTGGACATTTCATTCATTGTTCATACAGAGATTGTGACATAATTTAGTAAAGGTAGGAAGTCTGCCACAGGGACAAGGCTCTGGTTGGAGCAATTAGTGCTGAGGGGTTGGTGGTTCTGTTTCCAGGATGCTCAGCTGCTTTGCCCGTTTCTGGACCAAGGGGCTCTGGGTGCTGTTTTGCTGCTCTTGGCCAGAGAGGCTGGCAAGAAGCAGAAGCAGCAGAGGCAGATCCTTGTTTGCAGTGAGGCTGGTGGGTAAGGAGCTGTGTCTCTGTCCTGGCAGTGCTTGTGCAGGGGGTTCATGCCAGGAGCCCTGAAGTCGCCCAGCGCGACGCCCTGCCCGTGCTCTGGTCCTGCCTGGAGAACAAGGCGCTGCCTGTGCGGAGCGCCAATGTCCGCACCGTGGCCACCAAGCTCGCCTCTGCCCTCTGCAAGGTGATGGGCACCCAGCTGAAGAAATGTGCTGCCAGCAAGCCTCCACATGTGCGGGAAAACCTCTCCAGAATGTTGGGCTGGTGAAGGCGAGATGTTCTCCAGAAGGCTGAGGAAGCGCTGAGTTGGATGACTCTGGGTTTGCCTTTTGAGCTGTGCCAAAAATGAAAAAATCCTAAGGAAGGGTGTGCATCTGCCCCTGCTCTCTCCATTGCCCTTCCTAGTCATGGCATGGGGGGCCTGGAGCAGCTCCAGATGGAGGACAAGATGAAGGCAATCATGGCTCAGCCTCACACAGAGGTGAGGGGGGAGCTGGGCCAATCCCTGCTGGGAGGAAGGGTCTTGTGGCAGCCCAGAGAGGCTGTGCACATTGCCAGGGAACAGCTGTGCCCTGCACGTGCCCCTGCAATGAGCTGTGCTGCTGCCAGTGCCCCTGCAGCTGTAGGGCTGCTGAGCTGTGGGGCAGCAGAGGAGCAGGAGGGTGCGTGTGCAGCTGAGCCATTCCTGGGGAGCACAGGGCTCTGGGCTCCCTGCTGTCCCAGGGCAGCCCAGAGGCCAGGCTGTGCCTGTGCCAGCTCGGGGCAAGTGCCTCAGGGATGTGCCCTGGCCTGCCTCAGTGTCTGCCAGCAGGAGCATGTTTCCCTGTGCAGCTGTTTAGACATTTCCAGGAAATGTGTCCCATGAAATATGGAGCTTCAGCTGCTTTAGGTTTGCATGGTGGCCTCCGTTAAACTTTGTGTCTCCATTTTGCAGATCTGACTGGTTACAGTCTTACCGAGAAGTTTTCTCTGGACACTTCCGATGTTCCCTCACCCACAAAGTCCTCACCTCCCGTCCAGAAGAGCTCTCTTTCCTCCAAGCTCAGGAAGAAGCTGCTGCCTGTGTGAAGAGTGTTTGAAGAATGGAATTGATGCGTTAGGCTGAATAGTTACAGCTGTACATATGTTCTGATCTTTAGATGTAGATTGAATTACTGTGTTTTGATTGTATCTTTAAAATTTGATGACATACTTTTAATTGTATATATTTTATTTTGATGATGAAAAAAAAGTAAAAAATAAATAACATTTAAATAAACCAAGAGGAGAATGTGAGACCAGGACCTGCTAGCCTAGAGATTATGGGAGTGCAGCTCACTCAGTGTGCCAGTGTCTCACCACATCCTTTCCTCATTGGGCCTCTCCTCTTCCTCTTTGGCCATGGTTTCTTTGTGTCATTTGTGCTGCTGTTTTCAACTTGTCATTGGAACAGGGCCATACATTGACCTGTTTGGGGGACAATGGATCCAAAAGATCCTGTCTAGTCAAAGGTGTGTTCTGTGCCCACCAAAGGCCTGAGCAAAGAAACCAAGAGAAGTGTGCCCAAATCCCAAAGCTTTGCTCCTTTGCAATCTCCCACAGATCTGGCTCACAGGTGTCTTCAATCACAATTTCATCGGTAAGAAGAGGTCATGTATTTCACTGGGAAAAGATGCACTGCTTTGGCAAAGTCACCTATATGTATATTTACCCAGGACAGCAGTGCAGCTGTGTTGTTTGCCCCTTGTTTGCAGAAGGATGAGTGCACTGGGAGGCCAATAACAAGTGACAAGGGTTCCTCCAATCTGCACTGCAGCCTGGGTGCCATTCAGCCCAGAGCTAGGGGATCATTTGTTCCCATGGACCAGTGCTTGCCAGTGGAATGAATTCCTGCACTGCTGGAAGAAGCAATTCTGGATTCAGCTCCAGCTCTTGGTGGGCTGCATGATCATTGACAGTGCTGCCCTTCCAGAAATTATTCTGCAGTTTCCTTTCATAGTCATTTGAAACTTTGAAACTTCACATTTTAATTTGCTTTGCTTTAGGGTAAAACACTTCTGGGCCCAGTGCAAGCTGTAACCTTCTGACAGCAAAGTCCTCATGATTGCAAGCTTCTGATGTTACACAATGTCACCTGGCTGCCTGTATTTGCTTTGCTCTGGGTCTAGTCCCAGCCTAGTAAAGCCCAGGTAGGGTGGCACGTTGCAGGGAAAACTGGTCCATGAGCTTATGGGGTTGCCATCAGCAGCAGAGTGAATGTGCCCTTTGGGGATTCCTCTGAAGACAAAATTAGGGACCTGCTCCATGCCACAATATTCTCTTAGATCTTTCTAAAATATCCTAGAAAAGGCAGTGAAACATCACATCTCCTTGCACAGCCACTGTTTGAATAGGGGCATTTTTGTCCCTCCTCAAAGTCATTGCTCTTAAACACCAGAAGCATGAACATCCGCCAACAGGAATGATGCATGGTCCTGCTGCTGCTGCTGCTGCAGAGCACTGGGCAGTGCAGACCTGGGTATTACCAACATGAGCACTTAATTAGCATTTCATGCTCCTTCAAGCTGTCCAGATCTCAGGGCTTTTTTGTTTCAAAGCAGCCACTGCACCATCTCTAGGGAAGAACAGGAAATGGGAAACAGCGACTGCCAGCCTTGCAGGGGTATGGGGGAAAACCTGAGGTGTCTGCATCAAAAGATGAATGGGAAGAGTGTAATTGCCAAAGCAAACGCTTCATTAGGATAGTAGGACCAGTTCTTTACTGTATGCTTGCATTGAGATCATTTGGGATCTCCTTTTTGTGTCTCATGCAGAAAAGGAGCTCTTAATAATACCACACTACTTAAACCAGATTGGCATGTATCTCTGTAGTGGTTCACAATGAAGCAGACTGCCTGCTGTGCCACTGCCAGGCCTGGTTTAGACCTGCTCTGGACTGAAAACCCAGACAAACACCATCAGCACACACCTGTGGCCCACCGAGCTCTGGGACGCTGCATTCCAGCACCAGAGGGACTCAGGAGAGACCAAGTGAATCAACTACAACCCACAAAAAGGACTTTCTGAATTTGCCATCTCTTCAGCACTGTCAGAGGTTTTATTTAATATTATTCATTTTACATGCTTGTGAATACTTTACTTGTTTAATAAACTTTTTTTTTTACTTTTCTCGAGGGAAGTCTTTTCCTGAACTAATAGGGGTAGGGGCTGCTTGAACTTGCTTTCTAGATGGATTCCTTTTGGAGATTTCCTCCCAAAATTTGCCCTAAACCAGCACAAACTGTCACAATGAAAATTGCACCAGTGGCACAATTTTTCCTGGTGGCAAATCTTGTGACAGAAGCTTGACCTTATTCTCCATGAGAGATTTTTGGGAAGAGCAGACAGGAGAATATTTCTGGAAAACTGAAACAGCTTTCCAGAAGTGAAATGAAAATGGAAGAAACAATCCAAGATGTTTTCCTCTATTTATTTCTATGCTCCCCTTTTCCATGTTGCATCCCAGTAATTCCAGATGCACCTCACCTCTAAGATCAGTGACTTAGGGATTTTTAGGTGCTCTAAAATACCATAAGCCACACACACTCATTCTCATTCTCATTCTCATTCTCATTCTCACTCTCACTCTCACTCTCACTCTTCTCTCTCCCTTTCCCGCTGTCGGGCACCCTTCTCTCGGTGTCCGTTTCCCAGCGTCCCTCTCCTCTCCCCGCCTCCCTCTCCCCTGCCGGGCTGGGCCATGCCCCCGGCCCGCCCCCGGCCCTGGGCGGGGCTGCCCCGTCGCGGTCTCGCCTCCGCTCGGCTCTGGCCGTACTGGCGGTGGCGCTGCTGGGCGGGCATCAGTGGCTGGTGCGGGGGCGGCATCGCCGCCCTTCGGCTCCGCCTGGCCCGAGCCCGGCCCCGGACCCGACGCAGGGTCCACTCCCGACTGCGGCCCCGGCTCCTCCCAGGGCCCGCGGAGGACACAGGCGGCGCGGCCGCTCCCGCCGCCTCCGCTACGGCTTCCCCGGCCCGAGCTCCGCCGCTCGGCAGCGCGGCCTCCAGCCCCAAGCCGCCGGGGCCCGGGGCGGGTGGGGATGCCGGGCCCGGGGCGGGTGAGGGGCGCTCGGGGGCCGTTGCTGGCCCCGGGCCGAGCGCTGACCGCCGCGTCCCGCCCGCAGGTGAGGCGCAGGAGGCCCTGCAGGAGCGGCACCGGCTGGGATCGCTGCTGGGGCGCGGCGGCTTCGGCAGCGTCTTCGCGGCCACGCGGGTCTTGGACGGCGCCCCGGTGAGCGGCGGGGCCGGCGGCGGGCGCGGGAGGAGGGGGCGGAGGAGGAGGGAGGAGGAGGAGAAGGTCGGGGCGCGGCGGGACGGGTGGCGAGCTCAGCCCGCTGCTCTCCGTCGCTCGCAGGTGGCCATCAAACGCGTGCCGCGGGATCGCATCCGGCACTGGGGCGAGCTGGTGAGTGAAAGGTGTTATGAACAAAAATTCAGTTGATTTTTTTCTGTGAGAAAAAGGTTACCACTACTGCTGGGCTGCTGCCTGTGTTATGGTAATTACGGGTTGTTGTGGTTAATAGCTGTCTTTGTATCGGTAAAAGCCCTGGCTGGGGCGAGTTAATAGCTCTTCTCTCAGCAGTAAAGGGTGCAGTACCTCCCGAACAGTGAGGAGAAAAGACTTTGGAGGGGAGGGGTATGCAAAATAATTCTAAGGACCAGCATGCTGTGTGGGACCCCTACTCCAAACGTGCAGGAAGAACCCCAAAAACAACGAGCCACCTAAGAGTTGAGAGACTGGAGTGATGTCTGGACGTGGGGAGCCGAGTGCTGAGCCTGCAGAGATGTGGAACACCTTCGGAGTCCCTCTCGCCCTGACCTTTGGAGTCGTCCCCGGCATGGAAACTGAGCGGACGGGGCCGGGAAAAGTAACAACGAAGGGATCATCACGCCCTAAACGCTCCCACGAGGACCTTATCCCCAGCTCTACTCCTAGTGGACAAAGCAGCGCATATCCTCCTCTTGTGGGTCGCCCTGGGAGAGAGAACGGGAGACTGCAGCCCCACCGAGCTGCCCAATCCTGAGCTGATCACTTTTAATGAAGGTATTAAGAAGGAGAAGAAGTCTCCTGGCCTTGTTTATTTCAAGAGGGGCCAGCAGCAACAGCCGGGCTGTGCCAGGCGGCGAGGAGCCGGGGCCCGGCAGGGTGGGAGCCGCCGTGAGCCCTGCGGGGAGAGCGGGCGTGGGCTGAGCGGGGCGTGCAGAGCATCCCGGGCTGGCTGAGGGCTCGCAGAGCCCCGGCACGGCCTCAGCCCCACTGACGGCACCGCGCTCCTCCCGCAGCCCGACGGCACCAGAGCCCCGCTGGAGATCGTGCTGCTGGCCAAGGTGTCCCGTGGCTGTGGCGGTGTCATTCAGCTCCTGGAGTGGCTTGAGCTCCCCGACAGCTTCCTGCTGGTGCTGGAGCGTCCGGAGCGGTGCCAGGAGCTCCCGGGTTTCCTGGCGGAGCGGGGGTTCCTGCCAGAGGAGGAGGCGCGGGGGCTGTTCCGCCAGGTGCTGGAGGCCGTGCGGCACTGCACCAGCTGCGGGGTCCTGCACCGGGACATCAAGCCCAAGAACATTCTGCTCGACCTGGCCAGCGGGCAGCTGAAACTGATCGACTTTGGCTGTGGCGCCTTCCTCCAAGACACAGCCTACACCCAGTTTACAGGTGAGCCCTCGCACGGGATGCTCCTGGGCATCTCGTGGCCCAGCCTGGGTGCAGCACTGGGGCTTCCCCCTATTGCAGCCGGGACGGGATTGATGCTGGAGCCGAGTTGTTCCGGGTGGGGTGTGAGGGCGGCCAGCTCCCAGCCCTGCTGACAGCCTTCAGCACCCACTGTGGCCTGGGCTGGGGCTGGAGGTGGGGCAGCCAGCCCGACACAAACCCCCATGGGGGTAGCAGAGATGGGAGTCTGACCCCATGCCCCAGATGGTTTGGTATGCAGGCGAGGAAGGGCTGGACTGCTCCGCTCTCCTTGTTTGCCTTGGCTTATTAACATTTTTGGGGGCCATGGAGGTGGGGAGGAGAGTGGGTTTTCTCCACTACTGGGTGGGTTTTTCCTCTGTGTGTCATGGTTGGGCCTTCCTAGGGTCTCTTCTGCCCTCTTCCAGGACCAGTGGCTTCTTTTCCAGCCCCGAGTTTGTGCACAAGTCCCAGGTGCTGGCGAGAGGGCAGCGCTCACCCCATGTGCCTCTGGGGCAGCCCCCACATGCCCAGGGATGCTGGGGCCAGGCTCTGGGAGCAGCAGCATCCCCCTGCTGATCTCTGTCTGTGTTCCACAGGAACCCTGTCCTACAGCCCACCAGAGTGGATCCAGCGCCAATGCTACCACGGCGAGGCAGCCACGATCTGGTCCCTGGGCCTCCTGCTGTGTCATCTGGTCATGGGGAAGCACCCAGTGATTTTAGTGCACTGCAGGCTTGTGAGCGTTTCTCTTAGGACTTTATTTTCACTCCAAGGGATTCCTAGTTGGGTGAGCAGCACTCAGCTGGGAGGAAATGAACTCAGGTTAACAAACCTGTTCCCCTGCACACAGACTATCAGAATAACCTGAAAGTGCTCTACAGTCAGAAAATGGCACCTGGATTCAGCAGGAAGAATAGCAGATATATTCCCTCAAAGCCAGAACGGGTCTTGGATGCACCAGAGATGTTCAACGACTACTGTAAGTAGGCTGCAGGGTTGAGTGCTGGGCATCCAGAACATTCTGCATTGGATTGCTGTTCCTAGGACAGTGTGACTGGGCTGTCTGTATTATTTTGTGTACCCAGGCTAGCACAGACCACTTCTGGAGTGTCCCTGTGTGGCCTTACAGGCACAGTGGTCTAGGGCACTGTGTTGGTGCCTTGGAGCAGGGTACCTGGCCCCAGCAGCTGGGCACAGTGACACTCAGAAGGCTGCCCCTCACCTGTATGTGTGTGTGTGCACATGTGCACCCGCACCTGCTGCATCAGCACAGGTGAAGGGCAGGGCTCTCTAGCCAAGCATGGCGTGACCTGCATTGCTCTTTCAAATTGTAGATCTGAATCTCGTAGACTGGAGCTCCCAGAACTTCCTGGCAGTGGCTCTGGACGACACTGTTTATCTGTGGAATCACGCTACTAGGGAGATTATCCCCCTGCTGCAGATGGAGCATCCAGATGTTTACATTTCCTCTGCGTCATTGATTAAAGATGGAGACTACCTTGCTGTTGGCACAAGTAGTGCTGAGGTTCAGGTGAATGCAGGACTAAAACTAGAGGTGTTTTCTAGGGATTGACAGAACTGTGGGGCCTGGGGACAAAACCTTGGCTGGCAGGGGAAGGATGCCATGCACCTGACTTGTCTTCCCTGGTGTGGGGTGGAACTGCCCAGTGTGCAAGGCAGGGTTTGGTTTGGGGGTTTTCTGATAAGCAGCATTACCTTCTGTGCTATAGTCATGAGATACACATTTTCTCTGTTCCCTTACTGAGAAAGCTGAATGCCAGAGCCTGTGCAGTGAGGTTCCTAGGGCATAGAAAGAGGATTGGGTTTCTTCTGAAGAACTTTTTGCTTTGCCTCTCCAGCTATTGTTGCATTTATGTTGTTGTATATCATATTTCTAGGGTCTCATACCTGCTGGGTGGTTTTCTCACAGCAGCTCTTCACAGCACTGGCGCTGTTGCTTCTCAGTCAGGACTCCTCTCCAGCTCTTCCTGAATGCCCCACCCCCTTTTATCCCAGCTACCTCCACGGGCTACAGCTGCTGCCCAATCAAGGACATTGCAGCTGCAGCCCATTTACAATAACTAGAATCAGGGCAGGGTCATTTATACAATACAGAGATCTTTTACTGCAATACATATATTTACTAAGGCCCCTATAAGCTATGGGACATTGAGCAGCAGAAACGTCTCCGAACCATGACCAGCCATTGTGGCTGTGTGGGAACCCTCAGCTGGAACAGCTACATCCTCTCCAGGTAAAGCAGTGGGTCAAGGGCAGTTTCCAGTTGCTGCAAACTCCTATCCCTCAATCTACGTGTGGCATGGGTTAGGGATGGCAGAGAGAAATTTGTCTTGGCTTGGGAATCTTACTCAGCCTTATCTGTTGGGGCTGTGAGGAGAAGGCCTCTTTCCTGTATTGCAATTTGTGCTGAAGCTGTAAAGAGCTTGTGTGGGTGTTTCACTCACACCAACAGACCTGTGTTGCTGGTAACACTGGTTGAAACCCAGTGGCAGGTATAGCAGTCTTGCAACAACAAAAATGGATTTGGGTGAAAATGTGCAGCCTGACCCTGCAAGCCTTCTCTTCTCTCTGCAGTGATGCACAGACTGGGCACATCCATCACCACGATGTCCAAGTGGCTGAGCATCACGTGGCCACTCTTGCTGGCCACACACACAAGGTGTGCGGACTCAAATGGTCTCTGGATGGCCGCTACCTGGCCAGTGGTGGCAATGACAGTCTGGCGAACGTCTGGCCATGCACCCAATGTGGGGATGGAGACTTTGCTCCTCTACAGACCTTCACTCAGCACCAGGGTGCTGTCAAGGTGAGCACAGAGCTGCCACGGGCAGGTATGTGTGTGCAAGGCAGGCATGCAGCACTGGCTGGGTGCAGGTTGCCTCTTGTATGTTTTAAAATGAACTCTCCTCTCTCAGGCGTGGCGTGGTGCCCATGGCAGATGAATGTTCTAGCCACTGGAGGTGGCACTAATGACAGACATATCCGCATCTGGAACATGTGTTCTGGCGCCTGCCTCAGTGCTGTTGATACCCGTTCCCAGGTGAGAGATGAACATCAGCTTGGAGACAAACACCTTCTGGCAGCACACCTACACAGAGCTGCTGGCTCCTCAGGCCCAGAGGCACGGGGAAGGAGGGGGACCATGCTCGCCTCCGAGTGGTGAGCGTCAGCACATGCACCTTGTCTCACCTGTGTTACTGCCTCTTTGCAGGTGACTTCTATCCTATGGTCCACAACCTACAAGGAGCTCATTTCAGGCCATGGCTTTGCACAGAATCAGTTGATTATATGGAAGTATCCAAGGATGAACAAGGTTGCAGAGCTGCCAGGTAGGTGGACAGGGCCTGGGGGGGGGGTGCTGTTAGAGGTTGAAGACAGCTGCACTCCTTGGTTTGAGCCTGCAGCATCACTGATACAGGACAGTATCCGGGGCCATGCTGTTAGGAGTAAAGCATGCCCAGGGGGCTGTGGAAGAGATACCATTGATCCAAGTGTATGCTTGGGGTCTGAAATCACACTGCCACAGCCACTGGGGAGACAGCTATGCAAGCTGGCAGGGCTCATGGGAGCATACAGGAGTAAATGTGCATGTGCTGATCAGCTCAGCCCTGATTGCACATTCCTTCTCCTCCTCAGCTCATACTGATAGAATCTTGAACCTGACCATGAGCCCTGATGGTACAGCAGTGGCCTCAGCAGCTGCTGATTAAACAGTGCAGGTCTGGAGCTGTTTTGAGCTGGATCCCATAAAGAAGAAGGAGAAAGAGAAGGCAAACAGTGCCAAAAGCAGTATTCCTCACCAGAGAATCCACTGAGAGCACGGGATTGTTGTGGGGAGGGGGATATTTGGTTTACATGCTGTACAGTATTTTAAATGTTAATGAACTGCTTAACTTGACTTTTTCTTAATGGAGTCTGATGGAAGAAAAAGCCATGGCTCTTAAACCCAAGTCCTTCTCCCTGAGGCTGGGGATCTGGGCAAGGAGTGGAGACCTAGGTCTTAAGGGCAAGTTTGCAGGCCCCTGAGCTTAGCACAGCCTAGCAGAAGGATGCTGTGCAAGGGCTGTACTTCTGTTTCTGTCCCAACTAAGATAGATATGTCACCTGCCCCATCTAGATGCTGACTACAAGCACAGCAGCTCCACCACAGGCTCAACTGAAAGCACAGCATGGCTGTGGCCTCAGTTTGTGTTGTCCTGGCATTTCTCACAAACCCAGGGACACCTTCCTATGGCTCTGCAGGCAGATCTCAGTTTGTCTTGTTAGCTACAGGCAGCCATCACTGCCTGCCTATGGTGCTGGAGTAGAATAGCTGTTGGAAAAAAAAGGAGGGAGAGAAATACAGAGCAACAGCTGTAATCACCCCAAAGGCTGGAAAGGGGCTGGCTCTGGCATAAAGCCTGATGCAAAACAAAAGGTTGGCTTACACTGCCACGCCCAGCCTGGATGTCATGCAGGAGCCATGCAAAGCACCACCAACCCTGTGCTCAGCCTTCAGTCACGTATTCTTCCAACAACTCTGATCTCCCTTCCCCTCCTGCTGAAAGGAGGCCCTGGTGCCTCACTGAGGCTTCATGCAGGGGAGCAAGCACCAGGGCTCAGCTGACATTTATTGGAGCTTGACTCCCCTACACTTGTAAAAATGCCTTTTTTCCAGGCTGAACTGTGCTGGAGCAAGTTGCAGGAAATATATTTGAGCCCTCACCTGACCAACAACCAGCTGAGCCATGCTGCTTTGCACGATGGAGCCGCAGTGTCTGAGGTTGTGGGGCTGCACCAGACCCATCACGCCTGTCCTTCAGCTGCACCAGCATGGCCAGGGGCTGCTGGGGACGCTGCACAGCTGATAAGCACCTTGGCCTGTACAAAGCAGCTCCACCAAGCCTGTGCCTCCCATCAGCCCTCAGTGATTAGCTGAGGGTGGATTATTAACTGTTTTCACCTTTCCCTCAGCACAGTACCACACTGTGCCTAGCACCAGCTCTGCCTCCTGAGCCTTACAGCAGCTGGAACCTTCCAAGGTTCTGACTTGTGCTCTGCCAAAGCCAGTGAGTGTGTAACCACACCCACCAGAGCACCCCCGCCACACACACACATAAAGCTGGTATGGGGGGCACAGTCTCAAAAAACAGCCACTGAGCCAGCACCTTCCCAGCAGTGCTGCTGGTGCATCCCCATTTGGACTCTTGGGAAAGATCAGGAGGTCCAAGGATGGAGCTCTCCCTCAGACACAAATCCTCAGGCCACAGCTGTCTCTAAAGGGGAAGCAGGCAGGAACCCAGATGCAAGGCTGGGCTCTCACACAGAGCTGTGCTGTTGTTGTAGGAGCCCTGTCCCACACCCCTGCACTTGGTGCTGGGAGTTAGCACAGACTTGCTTTGTGGGGCCACAGCTGATTAGGCCTTCCCTGGTCCCTGACCTGGAAGGAAAGCTTTATATGCCAAAAAGTTCCTGTCATTTTTTCAGTCCCATGTAAGAGCAGCTCAGCTTTCTCACAGACTCTTTCTTTCTCCTTAGCACATGCCCCACACCCAGATGCTGTGCATTACACAGCCCTTAGAGGACCTCTGAGCATTACCAGAGGGTAATGATACTGCAGGGTCTTTGACCCCATGCTGGTCTCTTACAGTCCTGGAGTGAGGAGGAGCAGAGGAAGGAAGTGGGCACTGATCCAGCAGGCCCAGTAAACACAGCCCTGTAAGGTGTGAATTCAGTTCACAGCATGACAGCGTATTAATTACCCAGTGCCATGGCCAGCCCAAAGAAGAGCACAGCTAACAGTGTTATGAATAAGAAGCTTGACTAGGCCAATATTCAAGCAGCAATCAATTCATTATTTAATATGGTAAAGTATGAGCAATGCAGTGCTGGGTACGGTGGGGGAAGTTTTCCCTCCAACTGCACACCAATAATTGAGGGTTACGGGTATTTATAGGGGTACCCATTAGTTTTTTTCAACAGTTTCTATTTCCAGTTTTTACTCATCAGCAATTTTTATTCCAAATTATTAGATCACAAATCTATGCACTATTGTGATTTTAATTTCTCAGGATGTATCTCAAAGGAGTATCCCCAGATGGTGATGGTCCAGTTTCCAAAAGAAGAAAGATGACTCCCATCTGGTGGGGTCCCGCTCCCCAGATGTGTGTCCACCTTTTAATTGCAGAGACTCTAAATCTCATAACAGTGATGTCCAGCTTCCCTTTGGTCGAAACCATAAACCCTTGAGGTGATGTTCATCTTCCTTTCTCAAGCTCTTTTTCTCTGCTTCAATAAGGTGTGAGACAAACATATTTCCTTTACATATATTCCAAAGCTACAGTTTCAAGGATACAAGTAATATTCTAAAATTATACTTCAAAAGGTTATTATTGCAGAACTTTATGGATTAAATGCAAGGAAAACGCAACATCTTCAACACCTTAATTCCAATGCTCCTAAATCAACAAGGGTTAATTGCAAACAAAAGATAGGTTCAAAGGCCTTTTTCCATGCTTTGTTTTTCTTCAGTTATTAATAGAATTCACACCTCTCCCATTGTCGGGATCCACACATTTTGCATTCACAAATACACACATCGCCTGTTTGTGCCTGACACGAAACACAGCTTTGCATCTCACAGCCAAGAAAATGCAATCCTTGCTCTTCTGACACAGCTCTCTCTGTTCATGATGTGGGACAGTGAGTGCTGATGATGTGCAGGAGCTGATGCAAGGGACAGGGACAAGGATGCAGCAGGCACAGTGCCAAGCTGACAGAGGGATGATCTCTGGCAGTGGCGCTGAAAGAGAAGAGTTTCAATGAAGCACAGAAAATGGCTCTTTGTTTCACCTCTTCTTTCAGTGCTGCTAAGAATGTAGCCTGGAGCAAGCTGGGAACACCAGAGCCTGGAGCCCTTTCCAGGCAGGGCTGCATCAGACACAAACCAGCAGGGGACTGAGGAGCCCCTGGGGTGGCAGTGAGCAACCTCGGGCTCTGCTCACTGCTGGTGGCATTTTCTATCGAACCATCTCCAAGGACTTCTGTTGTGCTCTGTATTTCTAAGGGTTTCCCCCCTTGGTTTTTTTTTGGTTGTCTCCTGCACCTTTTTTCCTCCAAATTTTCCTACCCTGTCAGCAGCAGCCCCTGTCCAGAACTGGCTCTAAAATATCAGCAAAGTAGCTGGGAACAACAATGGGTGGAATCCTGTGGCTCAGGAATTCGTATGCCAGAGCCTGCCTGTGCCTCATGCTTTGTCAGGACCTCCTTCTCTGTGCAAAACAAGGGACTGGTGGAGTCTTTTTGCCACAGAGCTCCTGAGAAGCAAAGGTTGGGCTAGGTTTCTCAGGAGTGTATCCGTTAAGTTCATTGCCGGCAAACAGAAAGTAAGGCCAGGGTAGCAGAGCAGCTGGGAGCTGGTCACTCCCTGCAAAGGGCTGGTTATGATGTGGGAACACCACATTCCAGGACGGGCGAGCAGGGTCAATGTGCTCAAGGTGCTGCCAATGAGGTTTGGGTTCACTTAGAGAGTAGTCAGGAGCAGTGAGCACTGCAAGATCCAGCTGCAGTCCCCATCCACGTCCCTTTCAGTGCTGGCTTTAGGGTGTCTGCAGCCTGGATCCAGAGCGCCCTGGGGGCTCCTGAGGCTGCCTTTGCACTCAGGGTGAGGATGCCCAGGAGCCCCTGAGGCCGGCAGTGGGGATCAGGGCTGGGGCTTGTGGCCTGGCAGGTGTGGCTCTGGGGGCTGTGACATGCCAGGGCATGGGTCACTGTCACTGCCCTCCGCAGCCCTGGCTAGCTCTGTGATGCTCCAGGGACAACGGCAGGAGTGGGGATCTGGCTAGGTTAGGGTTTTGCCTGAGCCAGAACCTCTAGGCCAAATGCCCAGCAGTAGAGACCTCTGGAGGACCGAGTGGAGGAAGCACAGGAGGCTCTTCTGCGGTGTAAAGTGCAGCAAATTCATCAGGAGAGGCAGGGGGAAGGTTCTACAAGTCAGAATTCCCAAAGGGAACAGATGTTCAAAGAAGCCCCAGCACCCTTGTGCGCAGGTTTTTAAAATCTTTCAAAACAGGGGGTGGACACCATATAGTAACCAATAAGCGACTCTTGGGGTGTGGTTTTGAGGGCTACAACAAAGCAGAACAAGGGGAAGAGAGAGCGTTGGGATAGGGATTGGATCTTAGGGTGAGGGACAGGGAACTTTCTGGAACAAAGGGTAGGGTTTGGGCTGATGGATGGGGCAAAGGGGCCGGGTTGTCTTGACAGACAGGGAAAAATCTGGTGAGGAGGGAGGGAATTCCTTGAGGCACACTTGGGTAGGAGGCATAACAGAGGGGAGAGACTAACTGTAATAACTCGGGGAACACTTGAACATACCACTACATAACAGAACATTTGGCTCAATAAACTAACACACTGCAACACAGAAATTCAGGGTTTCAGCAGCTGAGAGGTGGCACTATTAGAACCCGCAGCAGCTGGTGAAAGCCATCTCTGTCCTTCAGGTTCCTGCTGTGTGGGAAGGTGCTGCGAGTTGTGGTGGCTGCACTCCCCCTTTGCTGGGAGGATGATCTGTACCAGGGGAGAGCAGAAAGCTGCCGTGGTGAGCAGAACATGCTCAGAGCATTACAGTTCAGAGAATGGCACTGCCCTTGAAGGGCAAAAAGCTTGAAAGCATAGAATTCTGTGCAGAACCGTTGCACAAATTTTCTCTTCTAGAACATGCCCATTTTTGTATACTGTAGATAAATACTCCAGGTTTTATAGAATATATGGGGTTTTTTCTTAAGGTTTTTGGGAGAACTCTCAAGTTTATTTCTGTTTGTATTTTACATCCAGCATGCATACAGGTTTTTTTTTAATTATTATTATTTTTCTTTAGTAAATACTTAGGGAACAAATACCTAAGCATTTTTAATCCTTTGGGATATTGTGACTAATATTCTTAGAAAGAAAACCTTGTTGAACAAGTGTGAAAACACAGAGAGAGGGAAAACAATATAAAAGTCTTTTAGAACAGGGCGTGTAATAAGGACTGCAGAACTGAGTAATTCCTCCAAGGGCAGAATTAGCAAGATATATTACCAAGAGTAACTGCCAAGATACTTCCTTAAGCCAAAGGAAATGTGACCTGCAGCCATACAAAGTACAGCCAAAGCAAATGAAAACCTTTGGAAAAGAGGGAATTTTTCCAGTGACATCAGTCTGTGATAAATAGGTACGATTTGTGCTGATAAATATTGAAACAGTAATCAATATTGATATAGCAATTAATATTTGAGAATAATAAAATAGTTTAAAGTTGTAGTGCCAAAGAAGAGAGGGAGAGGAGGAGCTCCACCCGCCCTTCCCAGCAGATGTTCTCAAGGACCACAGGAAAGAAGCTGAAGATACAGTTTCTAAAAATGACCAAGAACCTGGTTGGATCCCAGAAAATGCTAATTATAAGGGATTTATTGCCTTGATATGTAGATGCAGTGATACGTTAGTCTTGGCTTACATTGTACTGGCTTGGTGCGCATGTGTAACCCAAAGGTGAATTAAAGGACAACGAAGAAGACTACTGAGCCTTCATCAGTGACGACCCCCAAAGACTTGTGCGACCACCAAACCGAGTGGTGGCACATGCGTGGTAAAGGTGGTAATGAAGGCGGAGATAGAGATATGACGAACCGAAAATGGGAGGAGATGGCATTGACACATAGCATATAAGGGGTGATTTTCACTTGGCAAGCTTGTACGTGAAGTGGCAAGGGTCATTGAACCCTGCACTCCGTACCCCGCGGTTGTTTTTGCTTATGTGCTATTATTTGAACCAAATTATCCCTTATTTTAATCAAATTATATTGTATCCAATTTTATATTTTTTTTATTTTAACTATTCAAAAAAAATTGCGACTACTTTTAATATTGTTTGAGGTTTTTTATGATTGGATAATTGGGCAAACATAACAGCTTCACAGTTACAGCTGTACATATGTTCTGATCTTTAGATCAGATCTTTAGAACTACATCTTTAGATGTAGTTTTGAATTAATGTGTTTTTATTCTGTCTTTAAGTTTTGATGACATATTTTTAATTCTATTTTTTTTTTTGATGATGAAAAAAAGTAAATAAATAAACAAAATTGAAAAAACCAAAAGGAGAATGTGAGACCAGGACCTGCTAGTCTAGAGATTATGGGAGTGCAGCTCACTCGATGTGCCAGCGTCTCACCACATCCTTTCCGCATTGGGCCTCTCCTCCTCCTCTTTGGCCATGTTTTCTTTGTGTCATTTGTGCTGCTCTTTGTTACTTGGCATTACAACAGAGTCACCTGTTGACCTGTTTGAGGGACAATGGATCCAAAAGATCCTGTATAGTCAAAGGTTTTCTACCTAGGTATGTTCTCTGCTCACCAAAGGCCTGAGCAAAGAAACCAAGAGAAGTGTGCCCAAATCCCAAAGCTTTGCTCCTTTGCAATCTCCCACAGATCTGGCTCGCAGGTGTCTTCAATCACAATTCCATAGGTAAGAAGAGGTCATGTATTTCACTGGGAAATGATGCACTGCTTTGGAAAAGCCACCTGTATGTATATTACTGGGGACAGCAGTGCAGCTGTGTTGTTTGCCCCTTGTTTGCAGAAGGATGAGTGCACTGGGCGGCCAATAACAAGTGACAAGGGTTCCTCCAATCTGCACTGCAGCCTGGGTGCCATTCAGCCCAGAGCTAGGGGATCATTTGTTCCCATGGACCAGTGCTTGCCAGTGGAATGAATTCCTGCACTGCTGGAAGAAGCAATTCTGGATTCAGCTCCAGCTCTTGGTGGGCTGCATGATCATTGACAAGGCTGCATTTCCAGAAATTATTCTGCAGTTTCCTTTCATAGTCATTTGAAGCTTTGAAACTTCACATTTTAATTTGCTTTGCTTTAGGGTAAAACACTTCTGGGCCCAGTGCAAGCTGTAACCTTTTGACAGCAAAGTCCTCATGGTTGCCAGCTTCTGATGTTACACAATGTCACCTGGCTGCATGTGCTTGCTTTGCTCTGGGTCTAGTCCCGGCCTAGTAAAGCCCAGGCAGGGTGGCACGTTGCAGGGAAAACTGGTCCATGAGCTTATGGGGTTGCCATCAGCAGCAGAGTGAATGTGCCCTTTGGGGATTCCTCTGGGGACAAATTTAGTGACCTACTCCATGCCACAATATTACCTTAGATCTTTCTGCAATATTCTAGAAAAGGCTGTGAAACATCACATCTCCTTGCACACCCACTGTTTGAAGAGGGGCATTTTTGTCCCCCCTCAAAGTCATTGCTCTTGCACACCAGAAGCATGAACAGCCACCAACAGGAATGATGCATGGTCCTGCTGCTGCTGCTGCAGAGCACTGGGCAGTGCAGACCTGGGTGTTACCAATATGAGCACTTAATTAGCATTTCATGCTCCTTCAAGCTGTCCAGATCTCAGGGCTTTTTGTTTCAAAGCAGCCTCTGCACCATCTCCAGGGAAGAACAGGAAATGGGAATCATCGACTGCCAGCCTTGCAGGGGTGTGGGGGAAAACCTGAAGTGTCTGCATCAAAAGATGAATGGGAAGAGTGTAATTGCCAAAGCAAACGCTTTGTTAGGACAGCAGGAGCAGTTGTTTACTGCATGCTTGCATGAAGATAATTTGGGATCTCCTTTTTGTGTCTCATGCAGAAAAGGAGCTCTTAATAATACCATGCTACTTAAACCAGATTGGGATGTAGCTCTGTAGTGGTTCACAATGAAGCAGACTGCCTGCTTTGTCACTGCCAGCCCTGCTGAGCCTGCGAGGGACCAGAGTGTATCCCATGCCTGTTTTGCCTCCAAGCAAAGCTTGGTTTTCCTTATTAGTGTGAAGTAAATACAAGAGTAATAAAATGGGCAATTAAACTGGCCACTTTGGAGGATATGCTCATGCTTTCGCATGTCAGTCCTGTACCTCATGCTCCCCAGGCTTGTTATTCATCAAGAAATATTTTAACAAAAAACCTCAGCTCTCATGTTACACCTGAATAAAACTGCATCAAATCATCAAGAATTCTGCTGTCAGGAACAAGACAAGAGCCTTCCGACACTCACTTGCAGCTGTCCTGGATTGCTGCAGCCCTTTGTGAAAAGCTGCTGCAGACAGAGTGTTTGGAGTTGGTTTGGGCCTTTATGAAAGATCTGTGGAGCAGTGTGCAGGGCTCTCCTGGCAGGAAACTGTTTGTCCAAGCCCAGGGACACGGTGCCGGCAGGAGCGGAGCGGCCCCGCTCCCAGCCCGAGAGTCTGTGAGCTGAGCCACGGCGGGGAGAAAAGGCAGCGAGGGGCTCCAGCCCAGCTGCTTCACTGCCCTGCCCGCTCCATGGAGCTCTGCCATGGGAGAAAGTCGACGCCGGACGAGCCCCCGAGCTTCCATCAGCTGCTGGAACTGCTCCGTAACAGCTCCTGTTCTTCCCAAGAGAGACCCCGGCACGTTCTTGTAACGCGTGTCATGGGGGGATTCTGTTTGTTAATAAACTGTTGGGGTTTTTCACTTTCATCTATTAGTAATAATTTCCTATTGCTGGAAAGGGATTGTTGGAACACTTTAGAGGAAACAATTTATTGCACAATATCCTGTTTGAAGTTGTCTCAAACTGTGAGAGACAGATGGCTTCACACAGGAGCATCCCCAAGGCTGCTGAGGGGAAGGCACAGAGGAAGACAAACTCAGTATTTCTGAGGGAACTCCTTGACAGCAACCCAACCCGAGTTGTCAAACAGCAGACCTGATGTTTCGAGACATGGGCCACAGGGGAAACCTTTCAGTGTGTTTGGTCCAGGCTGGGTTATGCTCAGGGCAAAGGTGTGTCAGTGTGTTGGATAATACTCTTTTCTTGACCTAGAGATGGGGCAACTGAGAGGTGTTTTAAAAACTTTTCTTCCATTTTCAGTCTCATGAGACGGGTGAGACAATACAGATGTTATTATTCATGCCATCACAGTTAAGAAGCCAACTATTTCCTAATTACAGTATTTCTTGGTCTATCAGCTTTTTGCCATGCCATGTTGTAGATGCCTTAAAGCCAATTATTTAAAACTACCTCTTGTGTGTCCCACTACAATGCATCTTTCATAGCTCTGTTTTTCCAAAGTCTTATTTGCAAGGCCATCTTTTGAAACTTGTTTCCAGCTCCATTTCTCTCTCAACAATATCTGTCCTATTCCATGGCATTTTTAAGTTAGTGTTTCCTGTCTCAAGGGTTATATACAGATGCATACTGTGTGGGCCTTCTATTAGGCCCTAAAAGCTTTCTACAAATCCATTTCCTACATCAGTGCACTTGGCTCCTTCTCTCCTCATTGTGCCTGGCAAGCACAGGAGCCCAGAGCTCCTGCAGAACCCATCACAGCACTCAGTGGGAGCAAACTTGTGTCCAGTCCTCGCCTGGAGCTGTGGTGCCCAGCATTCCACCACACTCGAATGAGGAACTGTTCCTGCTCTTTCAGAAGGAGCTAAGGAGGTTTGGCCTTCAGATCAATTGTCTGCAGGCTCCTGCAGTGCCTGGTGCTGCTCCCTTGCCAGAGGCACCCCAGGCCAGGGGGGCACATCTGGGCTGCTGTGTCTGCCTCTGGGGCTCCCTGTTCTGGGCAGCGAGGAGGAGCTGCAGAGGCTCTGCAGGACTGACAGGATGGGCTTTGGGGCTGGCAGGAGAAGCTGAGGGTCCTGGGCTGCTGGAGCTGCTGAAGAGGAGGCCCAGGACTCATCCTGCAACTGCTCCAAGGGTGGCTTCAGAGAATCCCAGAATCAGCAAGGCTGGAACAGGCCATGGAGATCATGAAGTCCAACCTGTGCCCTGACACCACCTTGTCTCCCCTGAGCCTCCTCCAGGATAAACAACCTCAGCTCCCTCAGCCTCTCCTCAAAGCTCTTGTGCTCCAGACCCATCCCCAACCTTGTTGCCCTTCTCTGGACACGCTCCAGCCCCTCCATGTCCTTCCTAAATTGTGGGCCCCAGAATTGCAAACAGCACTTGAGGTGCTGCCTAAGCAGTGCTGAGCACAGGGGAAGAATCCCTGCCCTGCTCCTGCTGGCCACACCATTCCTGATCCAGGCCAGGAGCCTTTGACCTTCTTGGCCAGCTGGGCACACTGCTGGCTCATGTCCAGCCTGCTGTCCATCAGTCCCTGCAGGTCCCTTTCTGCCTGGCTGCTGTCCAGCCCCTCTGGCACCTTGCTGAGGGAGGGAGGCAGGGAGGGAACGGGTCCAGATCCAATCCTTCCTGAAATGTGGTGTTTGCTGGCACTGCCAGTTCCCAATTCTTTATATTTCCCTATTCTGGTACAGCCCAAGTGCAGCAATTTGCTGGCAAAGAAAGTCAAAACCAAGCAAATACCTGGTACCTACAGCAACCCGATCTCGGGTTTGCTGACACCGCCACTACCCAGATCGGGAATGTTTCAGATGCCTGCACAGCCTAATTCCAGCAGTTTGCTGGCACAGAAAATTAGCATCTGGAAATTTCTCAGTGCCAGCAAAACTAAATGCAGCAATTTTCTGGCAAAGAAAGCCAGAACTCAGCAGCTTCCCAGCACTGCCACCAGCACCGCCCAGACCTGGTGTTTGCTGCCACTGCCAGTGCTCAGATCTGGATATTTCCCTGTTCTGGCAGAGCCAAGTCCAGCAATTTTCTGATAATGAAAGCCACAATCTGGCAACTTCTTGATACTGTCATTCGCAATGCCAAGATCCGGTGTTTGTTGGCACCATCACTGCCCAGATGCGGGAATTTCCTGCTGCCTGCACAGCCGAAGTTTAGTACTGTCTGCAAAGAAAGCCAAAACCTTGCAAATACCTGGTACCTACAGCAACCCAATCTTGTATTTGCTGACTGCGCAAGTGCGCAGATCCAGAATTTTTCAGGTTCCTGCATAGCATAATTCCAGCAATTTTCTGGCACTGAAAGTTCACATTTGGAAATTTCGTGGTGCTGGCACATTCGCCACCCAGACCTGGTGTGCGCTGGCACGGCCAGTGCCAACATCTGGCAATTTCCAGCTTCTGGCAGCACCCAAGTCCAGAATTTGCTGGCAAAGAAAGCTAAAACCTGCCAATTTCCCGTCGCCAGCACTGCCCAATCTGGAGTTTCCTGGCAGCAGGATCCCAAGAAAGAAGGAAGGAAAGAAGGAAAGAAAAGAGGAAGGAGTCCAGATCCAGTCCTTCCTGGAGCACGGAGCCTGAAATGGCTCCAGGTCACGTGGCCTGCCAAGGAGCCAGTGCTGCCAGTGTGACCTGGGCTTTGCTCTTCACGCAGGTTTGCAGTGCGCACCCTGAAGTCCCTGCTCTGCCTTCTCCGCTGCGAGGATGTGGTGCTGGCAGTGGAGCGCAGGTGTGCCTGGGACACGCTTCTCTCTCTTGACACTCACCACTTTGCCGTGGCTCTGCTTGCCAGGTGAGACCCCCTTCTCCCCACTGCCTCTGACATTGTTGCTCTGTGCCCAGGTGCCCCACAAAGTCTTTGTGGTGGCCATGGGCCACAGAGCCTTGTCACTAAAGGAACGGCCAAGCAGACTGGAAAAGGCTGGCAGAGGAGGGTGCCCATGGGCAACCGACTCCCAGATGGCCCACGTCCCCTTGCTGGAAGGGTGCTGGGAAAAGATGAGAACTGGATGAGTCACGCCTGGGAGAGGTTTGCCTCACTAGCTCAGGGTCTTGTTTCCTTTTTCCCCTCTTCAGAGAAATTCGCCGCTTAGCCATCCACTTTTGTTCCGTGGTTGCATTCTACCTGCTTGCCATGCTCGGTGAAGAGATGCCATACTGGGATTTCCCTGCCCTGGCATTCCTTGTGGAGGTGAGCCTCAAGGCCAGCGCTGCCTAGCTGAGCGGCCTCCCAGCCCTCTGGCCTCTGGCAGCCACAGCTGCCAGGACAGTGCCCGTGCCCTGTGCTGCTGCCTGGGCCCGGCCCTGTGCAGCTCCGGGCTCCTGCCGGCCGGCTCCCCTGTCACTGCCCTGTGCCTTTCAGGTCCTCGAGTGCCTGGACTTGAGCGAATGCAGTGACAGTGCTCTCGAGATCCTGGCACAGAACCTGCAGAGCGAGCACATGGCCAGGCATTTCTTGGCACTCCGAGGCCTCGTAGTGCTGGGCAAGAATCCCTTGATGGTGAGAAGGGGGCAGTGGCTGAAGCCGTGCAGGCAGCGTGGGGATGGGCAACGCAGTCGCTTGGCCTTGCCTGGGCTTCGGCCACTGGGGCAGCTGCTCCCAGCTCTCCTGCCTCCCGCTTCAGCTGCCCCAGTGCTTCGGGACAGACCTTTGGCCTCTGGGCCCTGCGGCAGCAGGGCGGCCTTTCACAAAGTGGTGTTCCACACAGGCCGAAAAACTGCGGAGCCTGACTGGAAGTCTTGTGGAGCTCCTGGAGGAAAATGACAGCGACATGATCAGGATGAGCATTCTTTTACTGAGATATTTGCTCCTGGATAATGGTGCCCCAATAGCCACCCCCATCGCCCTGCAGCTGGCTGAGGCGCTCTCCTGCCACTCTTTGACAGCGTAAGGCTCTGTGCCCACAGCCACAGCCACTGGCTGCTGTGCGGACCCTTGGTGCCCTGTGCAGATGCACACCTGTGCCCTGGGGGGCCTGAAGCAGCTGATGCTCAGGTCTTTTGCCCTTTCCTTTCATCCAGGATGATATCCAGGTGCAGCTGAGCTCCATGGCTGTCTTTCAAGAGATGCTGGACTTAACAGAAGAGGGAAGAAAGGCCCTCAAGTCCCACGTGCGCCAGAGCCTGCTCCCTCTCTACTTCCACTGCCATGATGAGAATCAGATTGTTGCTGAGGTGAGCACTTGTGGCCACCTGCTGTCCCCCAGGCAGGGGCTTGGGCTGCCTCCTGCCCTGGCACCTTGCAGGCTGCAGTCTCCTGCAGGCTGTGGCACTGGGATGCTCCTGTGCCCTGGACTGTGGGGCCACCTCTGCGTCTCTGCTGCTCTCTAGGCCTCCCGGGAAACGCTGCATTCCTCAGCCAGATTCCTGAAGAGGAGGGATGTGGGATCTCAGCCTCTCAGAATTGGGGTGAATGGTGAAGGGATAAGTTAATTGGAGTGTGAGATACAGAGTTTAAGATTTCTGTACAGGGGGGTCTAGAGAAGTAAGATGGAGGAATTGGGGCGTGCCCCTCTCCTTCTTCTTCCTCTAGGCCTCCATCTTCTGTGGTGATGTTGGCACTCTGGGATTGGACCTTACTAGGGGAACACTGGTAAATAAGGGTAGAGGGTATTGGAGAAAAATGATAAATATTGTATACGTAACTCCGGGTATAAAGATAGGTGGCCGCCCCAGGGGCTCTCAGTGTGTGCCCATGGCTGACTGCTGAGCAGAACTCTGTCAGGCCAAGAGAAAATCTTTTAGATAAGCAATTAATAAACAACGAGACCGAGAAAAAATCTGAAGTTTCCTCTCGTCCTTTCGAACCCGGGGGCCCAAGGCCATCTTTGGGCTTTTTCCAGACCATCTAAACAGCCCCAAAATCCGACAGAGGGACATCGAACAAATGCTACACCTGGATCAGAGCTTTGGCGAGTGCCTGGTAAGAGCAGCCGAGAACCCCCAGCCTCAGCATGGCCAAGGTCCCTGAGGGCGGTGCTCAGTGTGCGGGGCTGGCAGCTGTGCCCGCTGCTGCAGCCCGAGGCCGCGCGGGCTCTGCTCCAGGCTCCCGTGGGCCCGAGCCGGGTGGCCTCGGAGCCCCGGCCCGGCAGGGCTGCGGGCCGGCACCGCAGCTCCCCGGGCAGCAGCCGGCCCTCCGCCCCCTCCCCTCGGGAGCCCGGCGCCAGCAGCTGCTTGCCGCGCCTCAGGGCTGTGCGGGCAGGGGAGGCCGGCGCTGGGCGCAGGCAGCACCCTGTCCAGGAGCTGAGCCCGCGCCAACCCTTCCCTCCTGCCGCTCTCTGCAGCGGGCAGAGGACAGGAGCCGAGCGGCCGAGCACCTGCGCCGGGTCCTGCCCTACCTTCAGAGCCCACAGGAGCCCCTGTGAGAGGCGGCCGTCAGGTTCATGGGTGAGTCCCGAGCCCGGGCTGCCCCTTCCCTCCCCGGCCCACCGCAGCTTGGCCCCGGCCCCGCCTGCTGCCCCGGCAGCGCCAGCCCGACCCGGCGCCGTGGAGCCCCGCCTGGCCTGGGCGTTGCTGCTGCCGCCCTCTGGCAGCCGTGCCCTGGGGCGGCAGCGTGCGGCAAGGGCCCGGGCTGAGCCCCACCCGGCCAGCAGCCCGTGGGGCCACAGCGCCGGCAGCGCCACTGGCAGGGAGCAGTGCCGCTGGGGCCGTGACAGGCTCTGTGTTCACAGGCATGGCCGCGCGGCACCTGAGGGGGCAGCAGCAAGAGCTGCAGCTGATCTGCACTGGTGAGTGAGTGAGGGCAGCGGGCTGACTGCGGGGGCTGGAGGGGGCAGCTGCAAGCCCTGCTCCGGCTGCGGAGGGATCTGCACCCGTGGGCAGAGCACACAGAGATTTCAGGGCCACGTGTGCCATTCGTGGCCAGCAGCTTCGGGCTGGTCCCGTTGGTCCCTGCTCCCTGCGGGCCATGGCAAGAGCCGACCGGGATGGCCCTGGCAGGGGGATCTCCTCGGCTCTCTGCACATGCGGGATCTGACCTTGCCTCTGTTCCTCTCTCTTGCAGCCCTTGAAGAAATGGCCTATGACAGCAGTCCTGCAATCAGAGATGCTGCAGTTGAATCTTGTTTAGTTCTCCGGGCCGTACAGAGAGCTTCCTACTCCCCATGGCGTAAGCTGCGAGATCAATTCCGCAGTGCATGGAGGAAACGGCCTCGTCTGTGCGGCACTGCTTTGCTGTTCTGCTGGAGCTCCGCAGAGAGATGATCTGCAAGACTGTCTGCTGGAGCCATTTGAGCCAGCAGGGATTTTCTTTTTGTTCTTTGAGATTTTTCTGTTTGTATTTTCCTTTTTGTTGAGTATAGAATATCTTAGAGTAGAATAGAATAGAATATCTTACAATACACAGAGTCCCAGGATCTTTCTTTTCCTGCACAGGGTCAGTAGGGCATAGAAGAAGAGGGGGAAAAGGGTGCTTGTGCTCAGCCAGCTGCCCAGGTGTGCAGTGTTTCAGGGAAAATACCCAGAAGCCCCTTCGGCCTTTGGTGGTTCTGCTGAAGCCTTTGTGCCGGCCACAGAGCAGCTGGGCAGGGGCCGGAGCTGCAGGGATCCCTGCCAGAGCGGTGCCTGGAGATGGCCTCAAGCCCTGTGCCGGGCAGGAAGGGCCATCCGTGTCCTCCTGGCCGCGTGCTGCTGGCTTCATTGCTGAGGGCTCCCAGGTGCCTCTGGATGGGGCTGCTCTGGAGCTGCTGTGGGACTGCGACGCTGCTGCCGGCAAGCTTGGCCAGGCTGGGGGAGACCCTGAGGGGCTGAGGCACTGCTAAGCCCTGAGCAATTGGCTGTCAGAAGCCATAAGCAGCCCCCTGGCAGCCGCCTTGATCCTGACAGCCGGCTGCTCTGGCGCTTCCAGGTCGGTGGCCTGTTGGAGGGACCCCCTGGAATCAGGCGTGGAACCCTGGTCCTGGCCTTTCAGGGCTGTGAGGCCAGCTGTTGTGGGGCTGGGCGTGTGCCCTCCCTGTGCTCCAGACTGGAGGCCCCTGCCCCTGAGCCTTAGGCATTGAGCTCCACTGCCTGATATCCAAGTCTTGTTCCTGTTGCTGTGGGGGAGGCCGAGCTCAGTCGCTTTAGGCCCCATTGAGCCAGAAGAGCAGCAGCTTTGAGCCCAAAGGGGCCACAGAAAGGCCCTCTTGGACCACGGACATTCCTGTCCTTCCCAGGCCAGGGACACATGAGAGTGCAGCGGGCACCTTCAGGGTGCCACACTGGCTTTGCACTGGGCCACCTCCCTGTGCTGCGCACGGCTGGCTCTTTGCTTTGCTGCCCTCGGCCTTGTGTCGTCGTACTCCTTTGGCTGCCTGCAGCCCTATCAGGAGGCTGAAAGGCCGCATCTCCAACATCTCAAGGGCGAAATGGAGCTCTCCCAGCCCTCAGCCCACGCTGTAAGCAGAGCAGAGCCTTTTCCCCAGCCCCGATGGCTTTCTGCCTGCTTCTGGCCCCTGGCCACCATGACCCTCTGCACTCGCTCTGAGTCACCTACAGCATGCCTGGTGCCTCTTGATTTGCTGACCCTGGCATGTGAGGCTCACTGAGGGAAAGGTGGCTGTCCCAATGCTGAGGGCACGCGTGGCTCACTCAGCAGACTTGAGGCTTCCCCAGTAGTTTGCAGGTGCCTTATGTGTCATGTTACAGTGCTTGTGCTCCTGCCTCTTCCTGTCCCTCTTCTCACCCTCACCCAACCTGCACCCTCTGACCTACCTTCAAAAAACCCTGTTGCATCAGACACGGTGTCAAGAGCCCTCCTTCCGCTGCCGGTCGAGCGCACAATACAACCTCCGGCCTGAGAGCAGGGTGGCCTGGGAGATCTGGTCTCTCAGACCATGAGGAAACGGCTCTCGACAGCACCTGCCCATGGACCTTCCCCGCACCAAATAAAATCATCTCCAAGCTTAGCTAGTAAGCCAGTAAGGTATAAACCATTAATTGCCTGGAAATCTGGCACTAGTCTCTAAGTTCCATTAGGTTTCTTTATTGCTGATGTAGCAGTATTAAATTTTGACTGCCATTCTTCCAATAGTCCTGATGTCAGGAATGTAATTGATTGTTGGCTCTATTCCTTTCCTAGCTTCTAATCTTCAAGGGTATTGCTTTCTGACTACTGCCTTAACTCTTGTCTGTAGCTCCATTTTCATAGGGTCTGCTCGTTTGGATTTTCCTGGGCTATCAGTATCCCATACTCTTGGGTATACCTGATTCAATACTTCCTCTAACTAGTTCTTCTTGTTTGTTGGTCTGGTGTCAGTTGTCAGTCCTACTGCTAAAACCACTCATTTGTGTTCAGGTACCTTCCATTGAAGTTTTCTTTTTCTAAACGGAACTGTTGCTTCTAAATTTTCAAGAAAATCCCTGCATAGGACAGATTTGGGTGAGTTTGGTAAATAAAGAAACTGATGTATTCCCATTTTCTTCTTGATTTTACATTGAAGTGGTTTCAGGAAGAATGCATTTTCTGGCTGGCCAGTGGCTCCTAGTGCTTGAAGATAGTTTTCACTTTTGGGTATCAGTGCTTGATTCAAGAGTGAAAATGTGTCTCCAAAATTAGTTAAAAATTCAACTTCTTTATTATTCGTTAGCTGTATTTTAACCGGTAACCTGCTAGGGTAAGAACTGCCAGTCTCGGTCATTTCTTGTCATCTAGATTGGCTGCAAGAGTTTAGTGTACTTTGTCTGCTAACTCTGGGCACTGGCCTTATTTCCAGTGTCCTGATTTCTTACAAGATGCACATTGATTTGGCCCCAGCTTGCTCTGTGGCAGCTTTGAACCTCCTCTGCCTCTGCTCTTTTCGTCCCTGCCTCTGCTTCATCCACGCCCACGTCCGGCCTCTCCCTGGTGCCGATCCAGAGCTGCCACCATGGCTGCAGGGAGCTCTTTTTTATTTTCTCTCTCTTGATTATCATCCACTTTCTATGCTTTTCTCATTCATGCCTTTAAGTCTCTCTTGACAGGCTCTTTCAGCTTCTGAAATTTCTGCCTGACATCTGGGCTAGATTGCCCTGACATCAGGGAAACCCACTGCTGTTTCCCATATCCGACCAGGGATGCAGGGCTGTGCCTTTACGTGCAGCTGATCAGAGCCTGTCCACAAAGTCAGTGGGTGACTTGTGCTGTCCCTGTGTAACGTTATCTCTTACTGACCAAGTTATTGGTTTTGGAATGGCATTTTTTAATTCCAATGTTACTATGTCCTGGTATCTGGTTAACATTGCACAGCTGCCTGCATTGTTCGCGTCCCACAAAGGGCTTGCAGTAGGATGCAGCTGGTCCATTCTACCTTGCAAGGCTCCACTAGCAATTTGTCCCTGCACACGTGCTCTGGCCACCTTGATCACCAACTCTCTTGCTGGTTTGGTTAGCTCTGTCAATATGAAATCACTATCACCTCAGTCTGGCTCTTGACTCTTGACTATGAACTCCAATCTTTTTGCTGCTTTGCTAGCGTTTTCTCTATCCATTTCAACTTTTTGCCACCAACTCTTGAGGTCACTAGTAGAAAAGCAGATGTTCACCCACATGGCTTCTCCTGGGGGACTCAAGACTTGCCTTAAGGGGGTGACTAAAGGCCAAGCTTTCTTGGTTTTATTCCTTGGGTTGGTTGTCACTGGGGGTCCCTGAAATTGTCCCCTCACCTGGACTATTCATCTCATCCTCACGGCCATTTGGCTTTCATTCAGGGGCCGGAGTGGTTGCCTGAGGTGGAGTGTACCCGTGCTGGCCTGGGCTAACTCAGCTCTAAGTCTTGGACACCTAGAACACAATCTTCCTGGTGAATTTCAGCCAATTTCAAACATCTCTGCCTTATGCTGAGTGCTAAATGACATCTCTTTCTTTTCTGCCTCTTATCTCTTTCCAAAGTTAGGACTAAAGGTCCCATGGGGCCAAATCAAAGCCACATTCTTTCTGACACTTGGCTTTATTCTTCAGGGTAAAAACCATGTCTGCATATATCACTGGATCTCATTTTTCTCCTTGTCTTAAAAATAACATCAAATGTAACAATGGATCATAACGTTCCATTAGGGGGTCACTTTTCACCACTTTCTAATTGATATAAGCCTACCATTGGGTAAGAGTATTTCATCAGATTACCTTACATGAAAAATTACCCTCTGGGACTCCTCCCAAATCTTTCTCATCTGCTAAATTACATTCTAGTGGACTCTTTTTAATATCATCTTTACTTCTTGTGTTATTCATTCTTCATGCTATCTAAATTTCCAAACTTAGCCGGATGTATTAGTACCTCTTGTTTCCTTCTCTTTATCCCCTCTAGACTACACTTAACATACACAGGCTGTCTCTGACTCACCCAGCACGAATATTGTTTTTTATAGTCCTAACAAGCAGTGAAAACAAAAGGATTCCACATTCCACACAATCTACAAGGAATTGGGGTATGATCGGACATAAAACGAGTTTCTTAAAACACTGCCTAAAGTCATACTCAGGAGTATCATGTAAACCTAGAGGTCGCAACCCTTGACCTTGGATGTAGTGTCTAAAAGCTTGGGTGACTGCTCCAAGTTGTTCAAACACTTCTCAAACTCAGACGGGATTGATGCTGTGCCCATTTCCCTGGGGTGTTCCGGTTCGTGTTTATTTATCAGTTATGGTAGAATGGTTTCTTTTCATGTACCCCATATTTTCCCCAAGTTGGTTTACCCCTAGGTTTTTCCCTCCCTCAAAGCTGTCCCTCATGCCATTCCCCGCTCTTTGTTCCAGCTCCTTCCCTGCCTCTCAAGATAATCCAGCTCTTTATTCCTGAACCTTCCCTGTCACTTTTGCCTTGGACCTAACCCTGACTCCACAACCCTTTGGAATTCCCTATTGCTGGAAGCCCCTCTGGCCCATGTGACCTACCCTTTCCTCTCATCTGTCCTAATAAGTGCCAAGCAACTGATGGAATCCCCTCGCTCCTCCCCTGCAGATTCCTTTTTGCTCAATCCATTGTATCCGCCCCCCTGAGTTGTACCCCGATAAAATCTCATGCACAGAAGTGCTGGTGGCTCTATGCTGCTGAATCCTTCCCTTGGGATAAACCTTTGCCTGTGGAAGCTCACAACTGAGGAGCCTCCTCCTTCTTTTTGGCAGCTCCGTGCTGCAGTTAGTAGATCCTGAACCACTGAGCAGTGGCTCAGCAGGGTCAGCCGCAGGCAGGACCCACGCCTTGGCCGTTCCACACTCCTGGCGCAGCGCCGCAGTTTTCCCAAGAGCCAGCCCCGGCTCCACTGTGCTAAGTCAATGGGGAACCCGTCCCAGTGCCTGACCGTGCTGCAGCGTGCCACCCAGGGCCCTTGCACACACTGCCTTCTGCCCTGGGCCCGCCCCCAGCCCAGCCAAAGTGGCCCAGGCTGGAAGGAATGCCTGGCCCCCCCAGGTGTCTAAGACAGCCCGCACAGGATCTTTGGGAAGGGCTCAGACCACCAGCAAACGCTGCCCGGCTCTGCGGGCACAGTCCTATCCCCATATCTTTCCCTGAGAGCATTTGAATTACTAAATGAGAATCATTTGAAGGGAGGACATTTACATTTTCCATTTCAGAGAAGGCTTCTGCCTTCCTTAGCAGGCACCTCTCTCTTCAAACCAAGACAATTGTTTATCATCTTGCAGATGCACAGTTGCTGGGGAGCCCCGTTTTACACCAGGGACCCGGAGAACCATTCCCAGCAATTGGGAAAATCCTAGGTGGTCCATCCACCCACAGATGAGGTCTCCAAATGTGCCCGAAATTGGGTCCAGCTCTTAGAGGCCTAAAAGAGCAAGTCCAAGTGACTTGATGATATTTTTAGCCCAGAAAGCCCTTCAGCTGATGGCACACTTCACAATCAGCAGGGGACACAGCTAGGCCAAAGCCCAGGCCTCTGCTGGGAGCCTTTCTCCTCAAATACCCTTCAAACAAACCTCCATGCAAGTCACTTGGAAAGTTTCTTCAAATGATCCATTTCTGGCACATGACTACACAGGGTTAAGTGAAAGATTCTAAAGCAGCTGCTGTGGAGTCAAAGAGCTAGCACTAAGGGTCTTTGTCATCTCTTTGTAGCTAAATGCCACTTTGGGGGATTTGAGGGAGTTTGGAACGAGCTAGAGAGCAGACCTCCGAGTTTTTTAGATGATGCCATTGCTTTTTCTTCTCTTCTACATAGACAGGAAAGGTGAGTTTGGCTCACATCTGCACTGCATGGCTCACAAGGCCCGCAAGACTTGTAGTTACAAGAGCTTTGAAGGATTTCTTGGCCAAGAAGACACTGCCAACAATAATCTTTATGTTTTGCCACCAATCCTTCAATATTTCGTATTAGGGACTCATGCTACAGTGTAAGCTTCCTTAGCCAATTATGACACACAAACTCAAAGCACTGCATCCTAAGCTCCTTGTTTACCATTGTTACTACTTTGATTTTTTCTACATCTTCAGCACTAAAACTCTAAACTTTCCTCCACTTCAACGTTCCTCCCCGTGTCTCTGCTATAATAAACTAGAAATCCACATTCTCGCTTCTAGCACCTAGCTTTGGAAGCCCTTTCCAAGGTCTCCCTTCAAATCCTGTGTTTAATTCAAAGCTTTGCTGACAAGACCAAAGGTCTGAGATTTCCCTGCGTTTGGATTTCCAACAACACTGATGCTGTCAGTTCCAGAGTGCCCGGGATCCCTCTTGCAAGTCAACTCTGGTAGGAACAAGACGGCTGGCAGGGGGCTGCTTGTGGCCTCTGACAGCCCATTGCTTAGGGCTTGCCAGCGCCCCAGCCCCTCAGGGGCTGCCCCAGCCCCGCCAAGCTGCCCGGCAGCAGCGCCGCAGCCCCACAGCAGCTCCAGAGCAGCCCTATCCAGAGGCACCTGGGAGCCCTCAGCAAAGCAGCCAGCAGCACACGGGCAGGAGGACACAGATGCGCTTTCTGCCCGGCACAGGGCTTGTGGCCATCTCCAGGCACTGCTCTCACAGGGATCCCCGCAGCCCCGGCCCCTGCCCACCCGCTCTGTCACCAGCACAAAGGCTTCAGCAGAACCACCACAGGCCAAGGGGCTTCTGGCCATTTTCCCTGCAACACTGCATGCCTGGGCAGCTTGCTGAGCCATGGCACCCTTCTCCCCCTCTTCCCCAATGCCCTGCAGACCCTGGGCAGCAAAAGAAAGCTCCTGGGAGTCTGTGTATTATAACATACTCTATATTTATACACTAAAGAAGAAACAAATAGAAGAAAAGAAACAGAACAATCTTTCAGAAATGGAAAATTCCCGCTGGCTCAGGTGGCCTCAGCAGACAGAGCCTCTGGGATCAGCTCTCTGCAGAGCTCCAGCAGCACAGCCAGCCGAGCCCCGACAGACGAGGCCGTATCCTCCATGCCCTGCGGAGCAGATCTTGCAGCCTCTGGAAGAGGGAATATCGCTCACTCTGCAGTGCCTGGAGGACATACAATGTTTCAAGTGCCAGATCTGACACGGCACTGCTGATGTCCTCTGTCAGGTGTTCCAGGGCTGAAAGAGAAGGGAACAGAGCCATGGTCAGATCGCGGATCTGCGGGGAGCCGAGGAGAGCCCCCTGCCAGGGCCATCGCAGCCGGCTCTAGCCATGGCCAGGAGGGAGCAGGGACCAACGGGACCAGCCCAAAGCTGCTGGCCAGGAATCGCCCAGGTGGCCCTGAAATCTCTGTGTGCTCTCCCCACGCCGCCCCTCGTCCGCACAGGGAGCAGAGCCCTCTGCAGCCGGGCCAGGGCTTGCAGCTCCCCCGGCAGTCCCCGCTGCCAGCCCGCTGCCCTCACTCACCGTGGCAGATGAGCCAGAGCTCTTCCTTCTTCCCCCTCAGGTGCCGCGCGGCCATGCCTGTGAACACAGAGCCTGTCATGGCCCCAGCAGCACAGCTCCCTGCCAGCGGCGCTGCCGGCACTGTGGCCACATGGGCTGCTGGCCCGGCAGGGCTCAGCCCGGGCCCTTGCCGCACGCTGCCGCCCCAGGGCACGGCTGCCAGAGGGCGGCAGCAGCAATGCCCGGGCCAGGCGGGTCTTCACGGCGCCAGGCCCCGCTGGCACTGCCGGGGCAGCAGGCGGGGCCGGGGCCGAGCTGCGCCGGCCGGGCCGGGGAGGGAGCCCGGGCTCGGGACTCACCCGCGAACCTGACGGCCGCCGCTCGCAGGGGCTCCTGTGGGCTCTGCAGGTAGGGCAGGACCCGGCGCAGGTGCTCGGCCGCTCGGCTCCTGTCCTCTGCCAGCTGCAGAGAGCGGCAGGAGGGAAGGGTTGGCGCGGGCTCAGCCCCTTGGCCAGGCGCTGCCTGCACCCCGCCCTGGCCTCCACTGCCCGCACAGCCCTGAGGCGCGGCCAGCAGCCGCTGGCGCCGGGCTCCCGAGGGGAGAGGCAGAGGGCCGGCTGCTGCCGGGGAGCCGCGGTGCCGGCCCGCAGCCCCGCAGCCCCGCCGGGCCGGGGCTCCATCGGCCCCCAGTTCAGGCCCAAGGGAGCCTGGAGCAGAGCCTTCACAGCTTCTGGGTGCAGCCCTGGGCAGGGGCACAGCTGCCAGCCCCACACACTGAGCACCGCGCTCAGGGGGCTTCTCCGGGCTGAGGCTGGGGCTTGCAGGCCCTCCTTACCAGGCACTCGCTGAACTTCCACAGATTCTGCCTCTTCACCAGTCTCTCAAGATTCCTCCTCTTCAGGAACTCGGTCACACAAAGCAGAGTTTCCTGAGAAGCCTGGAGAAGAGCAGAAACGCAGAGATGGAGAGATGGCCCCACAGCCCAGGGTGCAAGGCCCGCGTCCCCTGTGCCAAGGCCTGGAGGAGGCTGCAGCCCGGCAGGTACCAGGGCAGGAGGCAGACGAGCCCCCTGCCAGGGGGACAGCAGCAGCCCACGAGCCCTCACCTGTGCCACAAGCCGCTTCTCATCGTGGCAGTGAAAGAAGAGGGGCAGCAGGCTCTGGTGCAGGGGTGTCTTCAGGGCCTTTTTTTCCTTTTCCCCTTCTGGAAGAGTCACCAGTGTTCGGAAGAGCAGTATGGAGAGCAGCTGCACCTGCCAATTGTTCTGTATGGAAGGAAGAAAAAAAGACCTCAGCATTGCGGCTGCATGGGGCTCAGCTTGGCGCAGGCCTGCAAATCCACAGGGCACAAAGTGTCCGGGCGGCACCCAGTGGCCGTGGCTGGGAGCAGTGAGCCTTACGTGGTCAAAGAGTGGCAGGAGCGCCTCAAGCAGCTGCAGTGTGATGGGGCTGGGCATCAGCATGTCTTTGTCCAAGATGATAAAGCTGAGTAGCATGACTGTCATGAAAACTATCTCTCCATCTGCATCCCACAGGAAGTCCACAAGACTTTCAGTCAGGCTCCACATTTTTTTGGTCTGTGCGGAACACAAGTTTGAGAAACGCCATCCTGCTGCCGCAGGGCCCAGAGGCCAAAGGCCTGTCCTGGAGCACTGGGGCAGCTGAACTGGGAGGCAGGAGGGGTGGGAGCAGCTGCCCCAGCACCCAAAGCCCAGCCAAGCCCAAGCGACCACATTCCCCAGCTCAGCCTCAGCCACTGCCCCCTTCTCACCATTGAGGGCTCCTCAATGAGCTCAAGAAGGGCCCTGAGCGCCAGGCGACGCCTCTCCCTGCACTCGCTCTGCAGCTGCCTTGACAAAATTTGCAGGACTCTGTTAGCACCACGTTCACTCAAGTCCAGGAACTCGAGGACCTGAAAGGTACAGGGCAGTGACAGGGACCCGGCCGGCAGGAGCCCGGAGACGCACGGGGCCGGGCCCAGGCAGCAGCACAGGGCACGGGCACCGTGCCAGGCAGCTGCGGCTCCGAGAGGGCAGAGAGCTGGGAGGCAGCTCAGCCAGGCAGCGCTGGCTGTCAGGCTCACCTCTGCAAGGAACGCCATGGCGGGCAGCTCCCAGCGTGGCTCTTGTGTGCTGAGCAGCCGGAGCAGGTAGCGAGCGATCCGGGAACACAAGGGGATGGAGACACAGCACATCTCCCTGGCAGGAGGAAAAGGAACCAAGACTGTGGGCCAGGGGGACAAACCTTTGCCAGGACTGACACACAGAGGTCTGGTCTTTCCCCAGCATCCTGCAAGGGGCCCTGGGCTATTTGGGAGGCAGCTCCTGGTGGGCGCCCTCCTCTCCCCGCCTTTCCCAGTCTGCTTGGCCATCCCTCGGTGACAAGGCCTTCTGGGCCACGACCTCGGGGACTGTGTGGAGCTCCCTGGGCACAGAGCACAAATGTCAGAGGCAGCAGTGGGGAGAAGGGGGTCTCACCTGGCCAGCAGAGCCACGGCATAGTGGTGGGTGTCAGCGCACAGCAGCGTGTCCCAGCCACAATTGCGTTCCATTGCCACCACCACATCCTCGTGCTGCATTCGGCAGAGCAGGGACTTCAGGGTGCGCACTGCAAACCTGCGTGCACAGCAAAGCCCAGGTCACGCTGGGAGCACTGGCTGCTGCCCAGGGACGTAGCAGGGAAAGGAGGATTGGGATGGAGCACCTGTTGGGGCTGGTGGCAAGGCCGTATTCCTCCTGGCATCCCTTCCAGAATGCATCGACCTCCTCTGGCGTATCCAGAGTGCTGGAAAACACTTGGGAGAGCAGATGTAGAAAGAGGCGGGGCAAATACACCGTCACCATATGTGGGACGCAGGGCATCTGGAGGATCTTCCACATAACCACGGTTGCCTGCAAAAGACAAAGCCCCCCGAGACAGGGCTCAGTGCCGAGGTGTCGGTGTGGCAGGGCCCGAGCAGGGCAGGGAGAGGCTCAGACAGACGCAGGGGGAGCACGGGGCCTGGTGGGCCTGAAGCTGCCCCTGGGCCGGGTTTCCACCCGGTGCCTAAGGCAGGGAGATGCAGTGGGGGAAGGAGGACGGAGAGCTGCTGGAGAGGCAGCCTTGGGGCCAGCAAAGGCCAGTTACAGAAACTCACAGCCAGGACAAAGACACCCATTTTGTCCCCATCCGAGGTGCACATGCTGTGCTCTGGCCAGCTGCCCAGCACATCCAGGAGTATCAGCAGCGCTGGCTCTGCAGTCCTGGGCGAGCACATGATGCTCTTCCACATGGTCAAAGCAGCTCTGTGGGGTTAGAGCTCTGTCTCATACACAGCACCGTGGCCTGGGCAGCAGTGGGGACCTGAGCTGGCTGCCAGCTCTGCCTGTGCCCATTGCCACTCGCCAGCAGCACCCAGGCAGCCCAGGCCACTGGGGACAGGCCCCTGAGGGGCAGCGAGGGAGCACGGCAGCAGGCTCGGGGGCTGACGTGCTGGGGCTGGCCAAGGGAGCAGCCAGAAGGCCCTGGAACTCTCTGTTGGTCACACACCTGGGCCAGGCTTTACAGGCTGATGGGCTGGCGAGCCCTGAGCCCTCTGGGCATTTTGGCCCCATACCTGTCACAGGACGGGGCCACACGCAGGAGCGTCATGACTACGTCAGCAGGCTGTGCTTCGGTGAGATCCAGCAGGGTCCTGTTCAGCCTGTGCTCAGCAAACTGATTGGCCAGGAGCCACTGGTGGATGTACCTGACCAGGGCAGGAACCTGGAGAAGGCACGGGGAGACTTGGAAAGCTGCCAGAGGGAGCAATGTCACCAGCTTCCCCACAGAAGTGCCTCCCTTCCCACCACACTGCCATGGCCTCAAAGAGTTCCAGTGACCAGCAGGCGTGGCTTGGGAGACCAAGCAATTTCCTGGGAGCATGAAACCCTGGCCACAGGCTGCTTACTTGCTTTGGACTGGAGAAGCCCTCCTCTACGAGCATATCCAGCAGGGCAGCACTGGTCTTGGTTTTGAAGATGTGCGAATATGCTCTGAGCCCAGTACCCATGGTGCTGGTCTCTTCCGCCCGAATTTTCTTGATGAATTTGCAAACCAGCTGTAGGAGAAGGGCAAGAAGCCAGGGATGTTGCAGGGAATGCTCCAAGCGCGGTGCCAGCAGGCCCAGCCCAGGTGGGGATGGCTGCAGGTACCTGGGCTGTGCTGCGGAAGAGGCCACGGGCGGGGTCCTGCTCCTGTGTGCGCTCCAGGGCTGCACCTGGCAAAGAGCGAGCGCAGCCAGAGCTGAGGGGCTGCGGGAGAGGCCGGAGAAGACGGCCCAGCCCTGCGCTCCCCAGGCAGGGACAGCCCTGGGACGCCCCAGGGGATGGAGCATGGCCCCTGCAGGGTGTCTGCCCGGCCCCTCTTCCGTCCTCTCCGTGGGTATGGGATGGGAGAAACTGGGATGGGATAAAATGGGATGAGATGGAATGGTGCCAAGTTGGCTGCAGGCACCAACCCTGTGGCCCAGCTCTGCCACTCACCCTCCTGCGGCAGCTCAGATGGCACCACCGCTTTGGTTTCATGTGCACGGGCAGCTCCAGGGCTTTCTTCCTCCTCTTCCCCCCAGGCCACCTTGGGCGCTTTCAGGGGTCTCTGCTCCATGAAAATGACTGGATTTGTGAGGGCACCTGCAGAAGAGAAGCCTTGGGAAGGCCACAGGTCACCAAGTCCTGTGGTCTGGCCTCGAGCTCAGCTGCAGGAATAACGCCTTGGAAAGGCTCCGGGTCAGACAGGACCGAGTGTGCTGTGCGGGGGCTCCTCACGGCACCGCTCTGTTCCGTTCTGCCCTGTTGTGCGTTCCCAGCAGCTGGGCAAGCTTCTATTTCCCACGTGTCACAAAGGGCCCTTGGTCACCGGGTTCCGTTCCATGGCACCGAGACCGTGCTGCAGCGTGCCACCCAGGGCCCTTGCACACACTGCCTTCTGCCCTGGGCCCGCCCCCAGCCCAGCCAAAGTGGCCCAGGCTGGAAGGAATGCCTGGCCCCCCCAGGTGTCTAAGACAGCCCGCACAGGATCTTTGGGAAGGGCTCAGACCACCAGCAAACGCTGCCCGGCTCTGCGGGCACAGTCCTATCCCCATATCTTTCCCTGAGAGCATTTGAAGTACTAAATGAGAATCATTTGAAGGGAGGACATTTACATTTTCCATTTCAGAGAAGGCTTCTGCCTTCCTTAGCAGGCACCTCTCTCTTCAAACCAAGACAATTGTTTATCATCTTGCAGATGCGCAGTTGCTGGGGAGCCCCGTTTTACACCAGGGACCCGGAGAACCATTCCCAGCAATTGGGAAAATCCTAGGTGGTCCATCCACCCACAGATGAGGTCTCCAAATGTGCCCGAAATTGGGTCCAGCTCTTAGAGGCCTAAAAGAGCAAGTCCAAGTGACTTGATGATATTTTTAGCCCAGAAAGCCCTTCAGCTGATGGCACACTTCACAATCAGCAGGGGACACAGCTAGGCCAAAGCCCAAGCCTCTGCTGGGAGCCTTTCTCCTCAAATACCCTTCAAACAAACCTCCATGCAAGTCACTTGGAAAGTTTCTTCAAATGATCCATTTCTGGCACATGACTACACAGGGTTAAGTGAAAGATTCTAAAGTGGCTGCTGTGGAGTCAAAGAGCTAGCACTAAGGGTCTTTGTCATCTCTTTGTAGCTAAATGCCACTTTGGGGGATTTGAGGGAGTTTGGAACGAGCTAGAGAGCAGACCTCCGAGTTTTTTAGATGATGCCATTGCTTTTTCTTCTCTTCTACATAGACAGGAAAGGTGAGTTTGGCTCACATCTGCACTGCATGGCTCACAAGGCCCGCAAGACTTGTAGTTACAAGAGCTTTGAAGGATTTCTTGGCCAAGAAGACACGGCCAACATGGATATTTGTGTTTTGGACCCAATCTCCAATATCTCGTCTTATGGAGTCGTGCTCTTGGGGCCTCTAGCTGGTCAGTGTGACCCCGAGATTTGTTAGAAAGTCTCTTTTCCCAGTCCGGCGGTTGAAGAAGGAGTCAGAGCTCTTCATTTCTCAGTCTCCAGGTTGTTTATTGTATCTTATCTATAAAATTCTTTCTCCTGTCTTTCGAGGTCCGCACAGCCAGACAGTCTAAGGCACTCTGCCTCCTGTGGGGCAGTGTTATCTTTTTATACTAAAAACAACTACGTGTACAATATTTGCCATTACTTTCCCATACATATCATCTACGTTAGACTGTGAGCTTCTACTCTAAACCAATCTAAAAGTGCCAACATCACAGCAGCAGATGGAGGCCAAGAAGAAGAAGGAGAAAGGCTGGACATGCCCAGATTCCTCATCTTCCCCCCTGAAGCCCCATTCTAAAATGCCCCAAAATCTATTTTTCCACTCGGTGATAAATTCACTGTCATTCTACTTAAACCTTTGTGGCTTGTCATTCTTCCTACAAGGTTGGTAATTGTTTTTTCCAAGGGCTAAATCAAAGGCACACGGGTCTTGGGCTCTGTGCCAAGGCCTCTGAGCCCTCTGACAGGGTCTCGAGTCCTGCAGGGCAGCCAGAGGAATTTCCTGCGTTCCCACATCCTGCTACAGTGTAAGCCTCCTTAGCCAATCATGCTATGACACTGTCCTGGTTTAGGGCAAATTTGTTAGAAAATCTGCAAAGGAGGGCCCCTCCAGAAAGCAAAACCCACACGGCCCCTCCCCCCAACCGGTTCGGGAAAAAATTCCTCCGAGAGAGGTGGAAAGAACCTGTTTATTTGACTGGCACAGCACCCCCCGCACACAAAATGAACAATACCAGCTGACACCGCTCTGAGAAAGATGACAAAATCAGAAAGTCTCTTTCGGGGGTGGTTGCTCTGTTCTCAGTCCCTCCGGCGCTGGGCCAGCTGCTGCAGCCAAACCTTCGGTGTTCCCGGATCCCAGTCCGGAGCAGGTTCGAGATGGTCACAGGAACAGGAGAGGAGAAACAGTCCGGGAAGGAATTTGGACTGTTTAGCTAAACTACCTAATAAGCAGAAGCAAAAGCGAGAGCAGAAGCAAGAGCAGAAAAGCAAGCAAGCAAAAGCAGCGAGCTGCGAGCTAGAAGTGAAAACAGCCCTAAGTACTGCCTTGTCTCTGTGTCCTGATAAGGGAAACCCAAACAAAACTTCCACTTTTCAGAGCCAGTCTTAAAGGCACAGAACAGATGAATGGGGATACAAGCATCATAACGTCACCCCAGGACATTCCACCCCTTATCCCCATATCATCAACATATTACAACACATCATGCATTATTCACACAAAGTTTCGATCTGTTTCCCCAAAATTACAAGCAATACCCATCATGCCTTCATCACATCCCCACACTGGACCACTGAATCCAGGCCCTATATTACAGAGCTGCAGGATCCCCCCTTTTCACTTTAGTAACTTAAAGCTCCATCTATCACTTGCTCAGACCTTCGACACTTTCACATTTCGTTCTCCATCTTCCACTTGCCCAGACCTTCAACTCTTACACATTTCCTTCTATCTCATGTCTGTATGGTTTAATGTACAGACAATGGCAGTAACATCCAATGAACAGTGATATTGCATATCATTCTATCCCACAATCAGATCTCCCTGAGGTACACATCGTGTTGTTCCATCTCTTTGCATTATCCACCACGTGCAACCTGGTCCCTGAGCAAAGACAACCCCACGAATGGGTTTGTCTCTACTCGAGGCAGAGTTGATCCATACAGTCTTCCCTAACAAACCTCTGATATGTACCACTGGGACTTTGTCTCCTTCTATTACATTCAGGGACTCAGACTGGGCAGGACCTGCTCGGTTGGTGGAACCTCGGGTGTTGACTAACCAGGTGGCCTTTGCTAAATGCTGCTCCCAATTCTTGAAAGATCCCCCACCCAAAGCTTTCAACTGGGTTTTTAGTAGTCCATTGTACCTCTCCACTTTCCCTGCAGCTGGTGCATGGTAGGGGATATGATACACCCACTCAATGCCATGTTCCCTAGCCCAGGTGTTGATAAGGCTGTTCTTGAAATGAGTCCCGTTGTCTGACTCGATCCTCTCAGGGGTGCCATGTCTCCACAGGACTTGCTTTTCAAGGCCTAGGATGGTGTTCCAGGCTGTGGCATGAGACACAGGGTAGGTTTCCAACCATCCAGTGGTGGCTTCCACCATGGTCAGCACGTAGCGCTTGCCCTGGCGTGTCTGGGGCAGTGTGATGTAGTCAATCTGCCAGGCCTCCCCATACTTGTACTTGGACCACCGCCCACCGTACCAGAGGGGCTTCACTCGCTTGGCCTGCTTGATGGCAGCACACGTCTCACAGTCATGGATAACCTGAGAAATACTGTCCATGGTTAGATCCACCCCTCGGTCTCGTGCCCATTTATAGGTGGCATCTCTGCCCTGGTGGCCTGAGGCATCATGGGCCCATCTAGCTAGGAATAACTCTCCCTTATGTTCCCAATCTAGGTCTATTTTGGACACCCCTATCTTTGCAGCTTGGTCTACCTGCTCATTGTTCTGGTGCTCCTCATTGGCCCTACTCTTGGGTACATGGGCATCTACATGGCGGACTTTCACAGGTAGCCTCCCTACCCTGGTAGCAATGTCTTTCCACTCATCAGCAGCCCAAATTGGTTTCCCTCTACGTTGCCAGTTAGCCTTTTTCCACCTCTCCAGCCATCCCCACAGAGCATTGGCTACCATCCATGAATCAGTGTAGAGGTAGAGCTTTGGCCACTTCTCTCTCTCAGCAATGTCCAGGGCCAGTTGAACAGCTTTGAGTTCTGCAAGTTGGCTTGATCCACCTTCTCCTTCGGTAGCTTGTGCAACCTGTCGTGTGGGGCTCCATACGGCTGCTTTCCACTTCCGGTTCATCCCTACGATGCGACAGGAACCGTCAGTGAAAAGAGCGTAGCGTGTTTCCTCTGGTGGCAGTTGGTTATAGGGAGGGGCCTCTTCAGCACGTGTCACTGGTTCTTGTTCCTCTTCATCTGTGACAGCAAAATTCTCACCTTCGGGCCAATTTGTAATGACCTCCAAAATCCCAGGGCGATTCAGTTTACCTATATGGGCGCGCTGAGTGATGAGAGCAATCCACTTGCTCCATGTAGCACTGGTGGCATGGTGAGTGGAAGGAACCTTGCCTTTGAACATCCACCCCAGCACCGGTAGTCGGGGTGCCAGGAGGAGTTGTGCTTCAGTGCCTATTACCTCCGAGGCAGCCTGGACTCCTTCATAGGCAGCCAGGATTTCTTTCTCGGTTGGAGTATAGTTGGCTTCAGACCCTCTGTAGCTTCGACTCCAAAATCCCAGTGGTCGACCCCGAGTCTCCTCAGGCACCTTCTGCCAAAGGCTCCAGGACAAGCCATGGTTCCCGGCTGCAGAGTAGAGCATGTTCTTTACCTCTGGTCCTGTCCTGACCGGGCCAAGGGCTACTGCATGGGCAATCTCCTGCTTGATCTGGACAAAGGCTTGTTGCTGCTCAGGGCCCCACTGGAACTTGTTCTTCTTGCGGGTGACCAGGTAAAGAGGGCTCACGATCTGACTGTACTCAGGAATATGCATCCTCCAAAAACCTATTGCACCCAAGAAAGCTTGTGTCTCTTTCTTATTGGTGGGTGGAGACATTGCTGTGATCTTGTTGATGACATCTGTAGGAATCTGACGCCGTCCATCTTGCCACTTCACTCCCAGGAATTGAATCTCACGAGCTGGTCCCTTTACTTTACTCTTTTTAATGGCGAAACCAGCTCCCAGGAGGATCTGGATGATTTCCTTCCCTTTCTCGAACACTTCCGCAGCTGTGTTCCCCCACACAATGATGTCATCAATATACTGCAGATGTTCCGCAGCCTCTCCCCTTTCTAGTGCAGTCTGGATCAGTCCATGGCAGATGGTGGGGCTGTGCTTCCACCCCTGGGGCAGTCGGTTCCAGGTGTACTGCACTCCCCTCCATGTGAAGGCAAACTGAGGCCTGCATTCTGCTGCCAGAGGAATGGAGAAAAATGCATTGGCAATGTCTATAGTGGCATACCACTTTGCTGCCTTGGACTCTAGCTCATACTGGAGCTCTAATATGTCTGGCACGGCAGCACTCAGTGGTGGAGTCACTTCATTCAATGCACGGTAGTCCACAGTCAATCTCCATTCTCCTTCAGATTTTCACACAGGCCAAATGGGGCTGTTGAAGGGTGAGTGGGTCTTGCTGACCACCCCTTGGCTCTCCAGCTCTCGGATCATCTTATGGATGGGGATCACGGCATCTCGAGTGGTCCTATACTGCCGTCGATGCACTATGGAAGTAGCAATTGGCACTTGTTGCTCTTCTCCCGTCAGGCATCCTACTGCAGATGGATTCTCAGACAACCCAGGCAAGGTGTTCAATTGCTGGATGCCCTCTGTCTCTACAGCAGCTATTCCAAATGCCCATCTGAGTCCTTTTGGGTCTTTAAAGTACCCACTCCGAAGGTAGTCTATGCCCAAAATACATGGGGCCTCTGGGCCAGTCACAATAGGATGCTTCTTCCACTCATTTCCCGTTAGGCTCACATCAGCTTCCACCAAAGTGAAATCCTGGGATCCTCCTGTCACACCAGCAATAGAAACAGACTCTGTCCCCACATGTCTTGATGGGATTAATGTGCACTGCGCACCAGTATCGACCAAAGCTTTGTACTCTTGTGGCTCCGAAGTGCCAGGCCAACGAATCCACACAGACCAGAAAACACGATTTTCCCTGGCCTCTACCTGGCTAGAGGCAGGGCCCCTCTAAGCCTGGTTATCCTTCTTTCCCTGGGCGTATGTTTTGGATGTTCCTTCGAGAGGATCAGACATGTCATCATCATCATACCTGGTCGGTCGGCTACGGGCTACTGGAGCTGCTTTCCTCCTGGTGGCTTCCTTCAGTTCACGCACCCGTCGTGCCAGAACAGCAGTAGGTTTCCTATGCCACCTTCTCATGTCCTCCCCACAATCACACAGGTAGAACCACAGCTCAGCTCGTGGGGTGTACCTTCTCTCGCCATCTGGGAAACGTCTGCCTTGGAGACCAGAACCTCGGATCTGTACTGCTGAAATTTGGAGAAGGTCTTCTTTAATCTCCTCTCTAAGCTTCTTATGGTTCTCCTCTATCTTATCCTCTAAGTTCTGCAGACGTGTTTCTACCGCTGCGATTCTGGCATGTGTCGGGCCATGTACAGCATCTGCATATGCTCGGAGCTTCCTTGCCATGTCAAGCACCATCTCATCCCTATCATCCCTCTTCATGATGGCTAAGGCAGAAGCATATTCGTGTGGCCCAAGTCGTACGAGTTTTCGCCACATCACAGATGTGCATGGTACTAAGTCTGGGTTCCTGGTTGTTACATCATCTGAGAAGATAATTTCTGCCACAGCCATTTCTCTCAAGCGTTGGATCCCTTGCTCTATTGTCTTCCACTGAGTTTGCTGCATATAGAGATCTTCTGCACACAGGTATCTTTCTGCTACACTTCTTAGGACCCGTTCCCAGAGGCTGTGAGAGTTAGCCCCCCTCATCATTCCTTGGTCTATGACAGTATCCTGTGACAGGGATCCCAAATGCCTGGCTTCAGTGCCATCCAGAATTGTAGCCTCGCCTGCAGCATCCCAGAGACGGACAAGCCAACTAATTATGGATTCATCAGACCTTCGAGTGTAATCCTTCCGTAGGCCACGAAGGTCCTTCAGGGAAAAGGACTCATCTGATCTTGCACCTGCTGCTTTGACTCCTGATTTTATGTCAGGAGGCATTGAGGTTCCTTCTCCTTCATCATCATCATCATCATCATCCCCTGGTCGATTGGTCTTGTCCGTGCATTTCCCACTTCTAGTGCTGGTAGCAACAGCCATGGGTTTAGCTGCTGGTTTCGAGCCTGGAGTGTTAGCTGCAGCCTGAGTCACCGGGACAGTTGCTGATTTATCTCCCTGCCCCCCTGCCTCTCTCTGCTGTCCGACAGTATCTAGCAGTGTGCGATAAGCATATGCCAGGGCCCAGCTCACTGCAATGACCTTCCTCTCCTTAGGCTCATCCTGGTACTTCTCTTTCAGATATTTCCCCACCTCAGCTGGATTCTGAATTTGTTCATGGGGAAAATCCCAGACTATAGGGTCAGAGAATTCCTTCAGGATTTGGCCCATATCCTCCCATTTCCCACACCACTTAGGATTTTCCACACCGGGGTCTACTCCTGAGTCAGGGGTCTCATCAGTCCGTCTAGAAATCTCAGCCCTCATTCTAGAGAAGCAGCAGGCTGTATAGAGGAAGGTTACCAGATTGAATACCAGGAAGATGGTCTCTTTAACATTGAGGGGAAACTGAACATCCTTCACTAGTGATGCAACTGATTCATAGGAGAAGGAGGAAAGCAGAGGCTGAAAAACCTCATTCCCTCCTGCTCCTCCTGCAACAAACTGGATGCATAACCATAGCCATGAACCATTCATACCTGGAGCAGACACTAGCATGTTTATAAACTTCTTGCACATTATTGCCACCAAGCCCAGCAGGATAGCTACTCTGGTCACTGCCCCTCTGATGTAAAAACTACGTATTAGGGGCAATACTAAAGCTATTTCTGGATAAGAAAATAAACCTAGGGACCAGAGAGGTATTAAAATCTCAAAAAACCCTAGGGACCAGAAATGCATGCAAAACTTCACCCCAATAGACATTATCAATTCAAAAACCATGGCTATTAGCTGATTTAAATGAACACAGAGTAATAGCAACCAAAATGCAGTCAAAACAGGGTTTTTCCACTCTCTCTCGAGCCTCACGTTTGGGCGCCAATATTTTGTCCTGGTTTACGGCAAATTTGTTAGAAAATCTGCAAAGGAGGGCCCCTCCAGAAAGCAAAACCCACACGGCCCCTCCCCCCAACCGGTTCGGGAAAAAATTCCTCCGAGAGAGGTGGAAAGAACCTGTTTATTTGACTGGCACAGCACCCCCCGCACACAAAATGAACAATACCAGCTGACACCGCTCTGAGAAAGATGACAAAATCAGAAAGTCTCTTTCGGGGGTGGTTGCTCTGTTCTCAGTCCCTCCGGCGCTGGGCCAGCTGCTGCAGCCAAACCTTCAGTGTTCCTGGGTCCCAGTCCGGAGCAGGTTCGAGATGGTCACAGGAACAGGAGAGGAGAAACAGTCCGGGAAGGAATTTGGACTGTTTAGCTAAACTAGCTAATAAGCAGAAGCAAAAGCGAGAGCAGAAGCAAGAGCAGAAAAGCAAGCAAGCAAAAGCAGCGAGCTGCGAGCTAGAAGTGAAAAGAGCCCTAAGTACTGCCTTGTCTCTGTGTTTGGGTTTCCTGATAAGGGAAACCCAAACAAAACTTCCACTTTTCAGAGCCAGTCTTAAAGGCACAGAACAGATGAATGGGGATACAAGCATCATAACGTCACCCCAGGACAGACACACAAACCTACAGCACTGCATCCTAAACTTCTTGTTTACCACTATAACTGATTTAATTTTTTCTAGATCTTGAACTCTAAAACTCTAAACTTTCCTCCACTTCAACTTTCCTCCCCATGTCTCTGCTATAAACAAGAAATCCACATTCTCGCTTCTAGCACCTAAGTTTGGGAGCCCTTTCCAAGGTCTCCCTTCAAATCCTGTGTTTAATTGTAAGCTTTGCTGACAAGAACAAAGGTCTGAGATTTCCTTGCATTTGGATTTCCAACAAAACTGATGCAGTTAGTTCCAGAGTGCCCAGGGTCCCTCTTGCAAGTCAACTCTGGTAGGAACAAAGCGGCTGCTGGGGGGCTGCTTGTGGCCTCTGACAGCCCATTGCTCAGGGCTTGTCAGCGCCCCAGCCCCTCAGGGGCTGCCCCAGCCCGGCCAAGCTGCCCGGCAGCAGCGCCGCAGCCCCACAGCAGCTCCAGAGCAGCCCTATCCAGAGGCACCTGGGAGCCCTCAGCAAGGCAGCCAGCAGCACACGGGCAGGAGGACACGGATGCGCTTTCTGCCTGGCACAGGGCTTGTGGCCATCTCCAGGCACTGCTCTCACAGGGATCCCCGCAGCCCCGGCCCCTGCCCACCCGCTCTGTCACCAGCACAAAGGCTTCAGCAGAACCACCACAGGCCAAGGGGCTTCTGGCCATTTCCCCTTGCCCACTGCACGCCTGGGCATCTGGCTGAGCGCAATCATCCTTTTCCCTCTCCTCCCCTATGCCCTGCGGACCCTGGGCAGCAAAAGAAAGATCCTTGCAGTCTGTGTATTATAACATAGTCTCTATTTACATTGTAAAGGAAAAGAAAAAATGAAAAGAGCAATCTTGAAGAAAAAGAAAATTCCGCCTGACTCAGGAGGCCCCAGCATATAGAGCTTCTGGGATCAGCTCTCCACAGAGCTCTGGCCTGGCAGGCAGGCAGCTGAGCCATGACAGATGAGTCCTTGTCTTCCATGCCCTGCGCAGATGATTTCGGAGCCACTGGAACCTCGAGATGGCAGCCTGCTCTCCTGACTTGAAGATGCACAGTGTTTGAATTTCCAGGCTTCCGACGGCGAGGCTGATGTCTTCTGTTTTGTCTTCAGGGTCTGCGAGAGAGAGGAACAGAGCCACGATCAGAAGCTGGAGCTGCGGGGAGCCGAGGAGAGCCCCCTGCAATGGCCATCGCAGCCGGCTCCTGCCATGGCAGGGAGGGAACAGGGAGCAAGGGGATCAGCCCGAAGCTGCTGGCCACCAATGGCACACGTGGCCCTGAAAGCTCCGTGTGCTCTCCCCACGGGAGCAGAGCCCTCCGCAGCCGGGGCAGGGCTTGCAGCTCTCCCCCTGGCAGCCCCCACTTTCAGCCCGCTGCCCTCACTCACTCACCGCTGCAGATCAGCTGCAGCTCTTGCTGCTGCCCCCTCAGGCGCCGCCCGACCATGCCTGTGAACACAGAGCCTGTCATGGCCCCAGCGGCACAGCTCCCTGCCAGCGGCGCTGCCGGCGCTGTGGCCACACGGGCTGCTGGTCCGGCAGGGCTCAGCCCGGGCCCTTGCCGCACGCTGCCGCCCCAGGGCACGGCTGCCAGAGGGCGGCAGCAGCAATGCCCGGGCCAGGCGGGGCTTCACGGCGCCGGGCCCCGCTGGCGCTGCCGGGGCAGCAGACGGGGCTGGGGCCCAGCTGCGGCGGGCCGCGAAGGGAAAGGGCAGCCTGGGCTCATGGCTCACCCATGAACCTGATAGCTGTTTTGCGGAGAAAAGAAGAGAACCCCACATTTTTGTAGAAGTTGTAAAGCTGGTATTGTTATTACAGCGCTGGACGCATGTGGAGATTGTTCTCCTAAGAAAAGGCATGCGTACTCTGAGAACTTCAGGTCTCTTTTTATCTCTCTCTCAAATACATACGCATACAGTTTCACAATAGGGTCATACATGATCATTTTTATGGGTTTCGCGTGACATTTACTGCTAGTTCCTTTTTATCAGAAAAATATCCGAGGTCAGGTTGACTTGCCCTTACAGCAGTTCCTGTCTCTCTCTATCAACTTCTGTCTTCCCCCTTTATCTCTGTCCTTCACTGAAGTAACTTCACTGAGCTTAGGCCTTGCAATCTGGCTGAATAACTATGGTTTCTAACCACAGACTCAACTCAAAAATGTACATTTCACCTAAATTAAAATGGATTTCTGTCCTGGAAAATTTTCGCTTTGCCTCAGCGTCCTGATGGCATTAGAGTACACTGTGCACCAGTGTTGACAAAAGCCTTGTGTATCTATGGCTCTGGTGTGTCAGGGATCCACACAGCCCAAGAGACACAATTTTCCCTGGCCTCCACCTGTCTAGAGGCAGGGCCTCTCTAGTCCTGGCTACCATTCCCTCCCTGGGTGTATGTTCTGGATGTTCCTTCAAGGAGATCTGACATATCATCCTCCCTTCTGCTATACCTGGCAGCTCGGTCACAGGGAGCTGGGGTTTCATTCATTTGGGTGGAAATCTCTCTTCTAGTAGGTTCCTCTTTTAGCTCTCATACCCATGCTGCTAGGACAGAGATGAGTTTTCCATTCCACCCTCTCATGTCTTGCCCATGTTCATACAGGAAGAACCACAGGTCCACTCGTGGGGTGTACTCCCTCTCCCTAGCTAGGGGGTGTTGAGCTCTGACACTGGGGCCTCTGGTTTGCACTGGTGCCACATGGGAACTGTCCTTGCTCATCTCCTTCCACATCTTTTCTCTGAATTTTTCCTGTTCATCCTTGAGACAACCACAGCAGAGACATGAGTGTGCATCAGGCCATGGACGATGGTCTCATCATTCCTGAGTTTGCTTGCTACAGAACTCACTGTCTCTTGGTCATCCACGAAATGCTTTGTTCCCATGAAGCTGGAGTATTCAGATGGCCCCTGTTGTGAACGGCTCCACCACATTTGCACTGTGCACCTGACCTTGTCAGGCTCAATGTGTTGTCCATTCCCTGCAAAACGTTGTCTCCAATACGGCCATTTGTTTTAGTGTTGGAGGTCAGAATTTTTCCTTTATTTTTCTTGGGCAGCACCCACCCCTCTGCCCCCTCCAGCCCCGGCCCCAGTGGCTGCTGGCTGCCTCACAGGGCTGTGTGGGCAGGGGAGGCCAGTGCTGGCCACAGGGACAGCCCGGTCAAGGGGCTGAGTCTGCACCAGCTGCATCCTCCTGGCACTCTCCAGCTGGCAGAGGACAGGAGCAAAGCAGTCGAGCACCTGCGCCGGGCCCTTCAGTGCCAGGACAGCCCACAGGAGGCCCTGCAAGAGGCGGCCATCAGGTTCATGGGTGAGCCACGAGCCCGGGCTCTCTGCCTGCCCCACCCTCCTTAGCACCACCCAGCCCCACCCTTCCCCACCTTGCCCAACCTCTGTCTGCCCAGCCCTGCCCAACCCCACAGTGCTCTGCCCCGCACTGCTCCACACAATCCAGCCCCTCCCTACCCCACCTTGCTCACCCCTGCGCCATCCTGCCCCACCCTACTCTGCCCCACCCTACCACACCTTGCACCAGCCTGCCAAACCGTGCCCCTCCCCTCCCCACCCTGCTGCAGCCCGGCCGTACCTCACCATGCTCCACCCTATACTGCGCCATCCAACCCGGCCCTGCCCTGCCCCACCCTGCCCCACCCTGCCACAGCTCGGCCCTATCATTGCCTGGGGGTCTTTGCACAAATCACCAACGGGACGGGACTGCTGGGGAACGCGTCTTGAGCTGTTCATTTTCCAGCATCAGTCTCATTACATGGTTATGACAATGGGTAAATGCCAGCAGCTCACATCTGTCGCAGACGTCTTTTGTGAAAAATCCTTTCTTAGGATTTTTCTCCTTTCTGAGAAGCTGCAGTTTCAGCAACAAGATGTAAACAATGATTATCTGCTGATGTAGAATGCAACAGGTCCACCTGTGATTAGCCCCTCTTAGATGTTTATAATTAATGGCCAATCAAGATGGAGCTGTCTCGGACAGGGTCTGAGAGAGCTGCCTGTGTTATCATTCTTTTCTATTCTATTCTTAGCAGAGCTAGCTTCTGAGGAAACCTTTTCCTTTCTTTTCTTTTAGTATAGGTTTAATGTAAAATATATATATAAAATAAAATAATAAATCAAGCCTTCTGAACATGAAGTCAATATTCTCGTCTCTCCTTTCACCTGAAAACCCCTGTGACCACAGTCACACACATCCCCAGAAGCAGACAAAGAACTTCATGTTAGAATTTACTTTAAAAGTTTTTGACTAATCACACAAAGCAGAAGCATATTGACAAGAGTTCTATCCAAGCACTGTAAGCACATGTACCTTCAGTCAAACAATGCTCGCTTATTTTGAATATAATACCTGCTTGTAAGCATTAACATACAATCCACAGGGCTCCATTATTAAGCTTAAAACTTCCTAATATCTTGGTAGATAAACTTTTCTGTAGCTTAGGGAGGTATTCTAGCCAAGCATTAATACTCAGACCATTGTCCTATTTGTCCGTAGTTTTCTACTTCTTATAAAAACTTTCTGCTGACAAATCTTATGGCTACTGCCTAACTCTAATCGCACTTCTGCTGTCTCTGAGGCCTGCCTTTTGTAGCATTCCTAAAACGCTCTGATTTTCAGGATTCCCACAGGCCCCAGCCCCGCCTGGTGCCCCCGCAGCGCCAGCCGGGCCCGGCGCCGTGGAGCCCCGCCTGGCCCGGGCATTGCTGCTGCCGCCCTCTGGCAGCCGTGCCCTGGGGCGGCAGCGTGCGACAAGGGCCAGGCTGAGCCCTGCCGGGCCAGCAGCCCGTGTGGCCACAGCGCCGGCAGCGCCGCTGGCAGGGAGCTGTGCCGCTGGGGCCAAAATGAACTCTTTGTTCTCAGAGATGGCCGGGTTACCCATGATGAAGGAGCAGCAGGAAGAGTTCCAGGATCTCAGTCAGGGTGAGTGAGGGCAGCGGCCTGGCCAGGCGAGCTGCAAAGCCTGAGCAGGGAGCTTCAATCCTTGTCCCACGTGCAGTGGGAAAAACTCCACTGCAGAGGAGGATGTGTCAGGCCTGATTCCGGGCTGGAGGGATGAAAAGGACAAAATGCCCATCCTTTTAATGCACGGGATGCCCTGAATGTGGGAGGCCTGCCTGCCCTTCCCACTGGAGCACCATGCTGAGATACCCTGAGAGCAGCCCAGTGCTCCTCGCTCCTCTCTGCTGACCTGCGAGTGTTTCTCTGCTTTCAGGATGGCCCTGGCTCTGTCAGGGCTGCTATGTGGACATGAGACAGCCGGTCCTGTCCCGCTGAGTCCCAGCATTTCCTTGCAGCTGCCCTGCACCCACGCCAGGATGCTGGCCAAGAGAGGCCCTGGAAGCTGAGGCAGCTGATTTGAAGCTTTTGCAGATCCACACAGGGGATGGCCGCACACAGGGGATGGCCAACAGCTGTCCTGAGGGGTCTCCCTAATTCAAAGAAATCGGCAGACAAATGCATTGTCCCCCAAAAGCCCTTTTATTGAGCTGGCAGGAGGGCAGGGTCTGCACCCCACTAAAATGCTTCTCTGCCACATGTACATTTCAGTGGGATGATGTCAAAAATTGATCTCAAAATTACCACCCATCTTGACTCTGCTGAGGTGATTCGATAGGCAGGGCGTTAGAAATACATTCTGTCAGGTTCCTGTACTTGAAGCTGATGTCCAGGCGCTGGCCAGGAGCGGCCTCCATGCCCTAAAGCAGCACTTCTTCCTCATGGCTTCCCTACACAGGGCTCATTTTACACTTGCCCTTAGTTCTTCTGGTGGAATGTGTCTAAAGCTTTTTGTCAAGTCCCTCTCCTGTCAAGTTAGGCCAGCCAGGTTTTTCTTATGCTAACTGGTGCTAAGTGCTTGTGTAGGTCTGTGCCAAGTACTTGTTTACTTATGTGAATTGCTTGTGCTTATGTCAAACAAAGGCCTTGTTTCATTCAGCTCTTCTCTTTATCCTGATGCAAATTCTTTTGCAAGATCCTCTGGACAGTTCACAGAACATATGTACTGTTCTGCTGCTGTTTTAATTTTCTACGAAATCCATAGGTTTATGATGCTTCAGAGAAGGGTTAATTTTTAAAATTAGAACTGGTTTGCTGAGGAAGCTAAAAATCTGAGGAGCTGTTGGTGGTTCCAGATTTGTCCATATCACAAGAAGATATCTGACTCATGATGTTCTCTTTCTTTCTCTCTTTTGGTGATGATTTCGATAACAACTTTGATACCGGATTTGAGTGTCCATCAGGCTCTGTGAGATGCATTTTTGACTTCTGCCACTAGCCATTCTATATTAGGCTGGTAGGGCATTTGCTTTAGAATGTGAGCGTCCCGTGCAGTTTGGAATTTGGGCACTTGGTGATACCCATCATGTGCATTCTGCAGAATCTCAAGAGAAGTTCTTGTGTGGTGCAGCTGAACTCGCATCCACTTTTGGTTGTTGTGAAATTACAAATAGAGAAGTTAGTACCATTAGGAGTTTCCTTAAAAGACTCTATTGTAATAGTTGTGCAAGCAGATCTCACACAGGCACAGCCCCTTCCCACATAACACACCTGTGATTGTGCACGGGGAACTGGGCTCATTTCAAAAATACAACTGCTGCCCTCAGCATGCAGACACCGATCCTCTCTTTCAAGCACCGCATTTTTGCACACAAAATTCAGTGCGTCCCTTGGCACACATGCTTTGATACTAAGAGTTTGTCAGCTTCTAGTTTTCTTGTTGAAAATGGCCCAGACATTATGCTGAATGGGTCTGACAGTTATGTGAGTTCTTATAACTCCAAGGGCCAAAATTGGAATGACACGGTATTTTGTTGCATTCTTAATGGTTAATACAAAAGACTGCAGGGTTTTGTTCATTCTATGTGAAATGGACCAATTGCAACCAAGTGTGGAAGTCTTTTTCAAATTGCTTTGTGGTTTCATTTTTAGCCATGATTTAGTTAATTCTTGTGGCAATTTCCCCAGCTCTCCTTTTTTGAAGTTTTCCTGAGATTACAGACCATAGCCACACACAGTTGAGCTTGTAAACATTGAAATGCTTAAGAAATGTTACTCTGTAGTTTTCCCATAAAGCCAACAACTGCTTGAAAATCCTGCAGTGTATTGTTCACCAGGGTGGTTAATAGGTTAGCTGCCAGGCTTTGGGTATGGGCAAGAGACAGTAGGGTTGATCTGAGAGGAGTTTGTATCTGTCCAATATAAGAACTCACAGTGTTTACTTTCTTGAGTAAGACTTCCTGATCAATAGAATTTAATACTCCCAGTTCAGACCCAAACCATCCCCTTAAGTCTTTCTTATACCTATGATTTGGTGTCTGGGAATGTATCCACAGCTCCCATTCTTTTAGGCTTTGCTGTATGAGTGGGCAGAATTGCTGTTTAATTATGGAAATATTAGCTTGTACTCTTCACCTCCAGCTTTTTCAGAGAGTACTGTGGATTTAGAGGCAACAATTCTTCATTTGTTTGTCTTACCCCAGAGTGAAAGACTCTATTATTTCACATATGGGTCCCATTCTACGGAGTTGTTTCTGATATAAAGTTGTTTGTTTTGGTTTTAATTTTAAATGTCTGTGGTGTGACCCATTCCGTTTCGCTCCTTGTTGCGTACCCAAGGCATGGTAAGTGGTTTCTTCAGATACATTGCCTGCCTTTAGGGAGGCATTTTGGAAACCTCCAGAAACCTTACACTGGCCCCTGGTAGTATTACAAAGGATACTTTACCAAGTTCCCAGTGCAAATAGTTGAGTATCCTGAGTACCTCAGCCCATTAGAGGATGAAGTTGTGCTATTGGATTCCATGCATATCTGGGTTGCAATCATGTGGCCATGAAATCGGACATGATATACCCTAATAGGCTGATTGTGCTCCTGCCTACCCCTCCAGCTTGATTGCTTACTATTTATGATGGCCTGGAATATCCCAAGAATGAAACTCAATTCTCAAAAGCAGATACTGTATGAGACCCGTTCCATGTACTAAGCGCACAAGCAGGAAAACCTTCTGCCCTTGCCCAGGTTCCTGCCAGCTTCACCAGGGAAAATGGCTGCTGGTGCCAGTCCATTCCCTTGCCCAGAAGGCACCCACTTGTGTTTGGACACCAGCTGCTGGCCACAGCCAGAAAGGCAGCGCCCGCAGCATTGGCCATCAGAGGCTAGGCTGATGATTTTATCCAGAGAGCAAAAAAAATAGCCAGAAGGCACCTTGACAGTATCTCTGTAAGAATGTCATTGTCCTGTGAAACTCAATAGTGGATGGTGGTTTTGTGCTGCAGATAATGACTTCCGAGCAAACATCATTCCAAGAAGGGACAGCTTCTGCCTTCTGACGGATACCCAGTGTGGCCACCAATTGCTCCAGGTGCTCCTGCCAACAGCCACCTGTTGGCAGGAAAGATTGCACAGACACCAAGGCACTTTGGCTTTGGCTATCCTCTGGCAGAGATGTCCCCCGGGGCCACAGGCCTCTGTGGCAGGAGACAGGCACCAGCATTGGCAGGCCTTGGGGATGGCAAATCTCCTTTGGCAGGGACTCTTCCACAGCTGCTGCTGTAAGCGCTGCCCAGAGGACAGAGCAGCATTGGTGCTCTGGGCCACAGGTCCCGTGCCTGTGACACGCCCCTGCGAGTGTGCCGGCCACCCAGCACCGGGACTGGTCCCAAAGAGGCCGTGGCAGGGCCTGTGGAAGGCCCCGGTGCCCTTCCTGCTCTGCTGTGTGTGCAGCCGTGGGGGCTCATTCTGCTGCCTTGAGCAGGCAGAGCAGAGGAACAGCTGCTTCTTGTTTGGGCCCTTGCTAAAGTTCATGCTGGGCTTCAACACTTGGGGCAAAGTCTTGCCTGCAAGCTGGTGCAGTTTGGGTGGGGTGGGGGTGTCCCCAGGGCACGTGGAGATGTGTCCTGGGGCTCTCTGTGACACAGTGCACCGTGGTCACTGTGGGATGGAAAGGGACAGTGTGCAAGGGTGACCCTTTGTGACACGCCGTGACATAGGTGCTGGCGGCGCCACGGCCACGCCACAGTGCTCGGGGCACGCGACGGGACAGGACGGGACAGAGCAGTGCTGTGAGGAGCCCCCCCACAGCCAGCTTGTTCCTTGCTGACCCGGAGCTTTTCCCAGGCGTTCCCTGTGCAGGTGACCTCGAGGCCAGGCTGCAGGACTCGGTGACGTGGAGCATTTCCTAAGCGTCTGCCATCCCTGCAGCCGGTGCCCTTGAGGACAGACTGCGGGACTTGCAGTCCTTTTTCCTTCTTGAAACTTCTCTGTTGCTGGTGCCTTTGAGGACGTACTGCAGGACTTCCTATCCTGTAGCCTTCCCGAGGCTCCTCTGTTGCAGGTGCCTTCAAGGCACAACTGCAGCATTTGCTCATCTTCAGCCCTTCCGAGGCCTCTCTGCTTCAGCAAGCGCTCCTAACTGCAAGGAGTGACATGGAGCAGAGAGCCCCCAGCGTGCCCAAGTTGGCCTGGCTGGAGGAGGAAGAGGCTGGAGCTACCTCAGCACAGCAGCCGGAAGAACTGGAGCAGTTCCAGCTGCTGCAGGAGCGTGAGTGTCTGAGATGGGCTGCAGGGCTGGTGCCTGTAGCCAGTTTGGCCCCATCCCATCCCATCCCATCCCATCCCATCCCATTCCATCCCTGTGGACACATCCATGGATAGGACAGAAGCTGGGCTGGAGCACCTGGCAGCTGCACTCCATCCCCCGGGGCATCCTGAGGCTCTCCCTGCCTGGGCAGCGCAGGGCTGGGCTGTGTTCTCCGGCCTCGCCTGCAGCCCCTCAGCTCTGGCTGCGCTCGCTCTTTGCCAGATGCAGCCAAGGACCGGACAGAGGAAGAAGAGGCCGCCCATGGCCGCTTTGGCAGAACGGCGCAGGTACCTGCAGCCATCCCCACCTGGGCTGGGCCTGCGGGCACTGCTCAGCCAAGCACCAGGCTTGGAGCGCCCCATGGATTCTCCCTCCCCTGCTGCCCTTCTCCGGAACACCCTCTGTGAATTCATCATGTGTCTTTTGCAGGAAGTGACCGCCGGTGCCGGCACGGGCATCTTGGAGAACCTTCCGTTCCTCGATGCCGAGACCGGTGCTGCCATGCTGGATTTGCTTGTGGAGAAGGGTGTCTCCAATGCAACGCAAGTAAGCAGCCTGGGGCAAGGGCTCGATGGCCCCAGCAGTGGTGTGGCAACTCGAGCCGGCTCTGCCGGGCTCCCTCGGCCTTTGAGGCCCGACCCAATGCTGCGCTTGGAAGGGAAGCACTTCTCAGGGGAAGGTGCTGCTCTGGCAGCTCTGTGAGTCTGCCCGTGCCTTCTGCAGGTGCCCGCCATGGTGATGTACATCCACCAGCGGCTCACGGCCAATGAGTCTGCTGGGCACAGGCTGGACAAGGCCCTTCTGGAGCTGACCCAGGAATACCCCTGTGACGTGCTGATCACCCTCTTGCGCTGGGCCCCATCGTGTGACAGGTAGGGCAGCCCCACCTGCCTGGAGGGCTTGGAGTTCAGCGGCCCGGCACCCTGTAGAGCCTGTCCCTGCTGGCTGCCAGACAGGCAGGGAGTTCCAGGATCCTCTGGCTCCTCTGTTTTCCAGTGCTGCCATGTCAGCTCCTGAGCCTGGTGCCATGCTCCCTCCCTGCCCCTCGCGGCCCCTGTACCCACATGGGCTGGCTGGCTGCTGCCGGCCAGGGGCAGTGGGCAGGGGCAGGGCTGAGGGCCAGTGCGGGCCCCTGCAGCTGCCCAGGCCACGGCGCTGTGGCCGAGACAGCCCTGACACAGACCTCTGACCCCACAGAGCTGCCGCCACCATGTGGGCATCCATCATGTCCTCGAGCAGGACTGCGGAGCCTGCGCTGCAGCTGCTCCTCGATGTGCTGAGCGCCTGGCCAGTGCACAGCGTGTACACCTCCGATGGGGACGACGCAGGGGTCTTTGCCCTGGCTGTGAGTTTCTGGAGCTGGCCTTTGCCAGCCCCTAGGCTGCCTCTCCAGCAGCCAGCTCTCTGTGCTCCCCCCAGCCGCATCCTTCTGCCTCAGACACTGCGCTGAATCCCGCCTTAGGGGCAGGCTTCAGGGGACCAAGGCGAGCTGCTCCACCCGTGTCTCCCCCGGCCTCTCTCTCGCACGCTCGGGCCCTGCCACGTGCATGTCTTGGCCACTGAGCCTTGTCTCTGGCTGTTTTATTTCTTGCAGGCCATCGTGGCGCTGTGGAGAGTCTTCAATCTGGCCTGGCGCTCACGTGTCGTCCTGGAGTATTTCCCTAATCTCTTTCTGCGTCTGCTCTACCAAACTTACATCAGCATGCAGGAGATGCCAGAAGAGGTTGAGACCTTCTGGAAGGGATGCCAGGAGCAACACGGCCTCTCCACCAACCCCAACAGGTGCTCCATGCCAGTCCTCCCAGTCTCCCCATCCCTCCCATGCCCCCAGGGCAGGAGCCAGGGCTCCCAGCTTGACCTGGCCTTTGCTCTGCCCACAGCTTTGCGCTGCAGACCCTGAAGGCCCTGCTCTGCCAAATGCGCTATGAGCACGTGGTGCTGTCCATGGAACGCAAGCGTGCCTGGGACACGCTGCTCTGTGCCGACACCCACCACTGCGCCGTGGGTCTGCTGGCCAGGTGAGACCTCGTTCTCCCCACCGCCCCTCTCCTTCGTGCCCGCAATGCCCCACACAGTTCCTGTGGTCATGGGCAGCAGGGCCTTGTCACCAAGGGAGGGATGAGCAGACTGGAAAAGGCCGGCAGAGGAGGGTGCCCGGGAACAGCCGCCTCCCAAAGTGCCCCCGGGCTGCTCGGGAGCAGACCAGAGTTCTGCCAGTCAGCCCTGAGAGAGGTTTGCCTGCCCGGCCCAGGAGCAATGGTGCCTTTTCCTCCCTGCCAGGGAGATGCACCATGTCTCCATCGGCTGGTGTTGCGACATGGCATCCTGCCTCTTGGACCTGCTCAGCCAAGGCATTTCAGACTGGGAACTGCCCGCCCTGGCCTTCCTGGTGGAGGTGAGCCCCATGGCCAGCGCTGCCTGGCTGAGCTGCCTCCCAGCCCTCTGCCCTCTCGTAGCCGCAGCTGCCTGGGACGCTGCCTGTGCCCTGTGCTGCTGCCTTGGCTCGGCCCTGTGCACTTCTGAGCTCCTGCCAGCTGGGCACCTCTGTGCCTGCTGTGTGCCTTTCAGGTCCTGGATTGCCTGGACTTGAGCGAATGCGGTGAAAAAGTCCTGGAGATCTTGACAAGGCACCTGCAGAGCCAGTCCAGGCAGATGCGTTGCGTCGCGCTCCGAGGCCTCGTGGTGCTCACTTCCATGGTGAGAAGGAAGCAGCAGCTGAAGCTGTGCTGGCAGTGTGGGGCTGGGGCAAGCAGCCCCTTGGGCTTAGCTGGGCTTTGGCAGCTGTGGCAGCTGCTCCCAGCTCTCCAGGGTCACTCTTCAGCTGCCTGAGTGCTTCGGGACAGGCCTTTGGCCTCTGAGCCCTGCAGCAGCAGCAGCAGCAGTGTGGGGTTGCCCAGCCTTGTTTTGCATACAGAATCCAAGCATGTACAGCCTGACTGAAAGCCTTGGGAAGCTACTGTGGGATAGGGATGGAGACATCGTTGAGACGACCCTCATTGTGCTACGCCTCCTGCTGCTGCAGAAAGACCTGGCAATAGCCAGCCCTATCGCCCTGCAGCTGACTGAGGCGCTCTGGCACCACTTTGACAATGTGAGGCTCTGTGCCCCCAGCCACGGGCACTTGGGTGGTGCCTTGGGCCTGGCCACAGGGGGGCCTGCAGCAGCTGATGTGGAGGCCTTTTGCTTCCTTTCCAACAGGACAACAGCCTTGTGCAGCTGCTCTCCATTCGCCTCTTCCAAGAGGTGATCACGCGGGTCGTGGCAAAGGGAGAAAAGGCCCTGAAGAAGCATGTGAGCCAGAGCCTGCTCCCACTCTTCTTCCACTGCCACCATGAGGACCGGCCTGTGGCACAGGTGAGGCCTCCTGGGCGTCCCCATGGCACGGGGCTCAGCTGTCTCCCCACGCCCTGGCACCTGACGGGCTCCAGCCTCCTCCTGGCCTGGGCACAGAGATGCGGCTCCTGTGCCCTGGGCTGCGCTGCCATCTCTGGCTCTCTGCTGTTCTGCAGGCCTCTCGGGAAACGCTGCTTTCTCCACTAAGGGTCCTGAAGAGGAAGGATCTCAAGTAGCTGCTGAAGACCGATCAGATGTGGAGATTTGCCGAGCGCTTGGTAAGGACAGGCTGTAATCCCCAACCCGATGGCTGCAGAAGCCGCCTGCCCACGGCGCCCAGTCTGTGGGGCTGGCGGCTGTGGCTCCTGCCCAGTGCCGCAGGCAGGGGCACCAGCCTGCGCCCCACACGCCGCTCCCTTCCCTGGGCCGTGCGGGCCCTTCTCCAGGCTCCTCCGGCCCCAAGCGCGGTGCCGACGGAGCCCCGAGCCAGCTGGGCTCTTCTGCGGGGCGGCACCGCGGCTCGGCGGGCCCTCCGCCCCGTCCCGAGCCCGGCGCCTTCATCTACTGGTCGCGCCTCAGGGCTCTCTGGGCAGGGCCAGTGGCGCTGGCCCTAGAGAGCGCCTGGCCCAGGGGCAGGGCCCCCATCAACCCTTTCCCTCCGTGCCCTGCCGCTCTCTGCAGCTGGCAGAGGACAAGAGCCGAGCATCCGAGCACCTGCGCCTGGCCCTTCCGTACCTGCGGAGCGCACAGGAGCCCCTGCGAGAGGCGGCCGTCAGGTTCATGGGTGAGTCCCAAGCCTGGCTCCCTCCCCTCCCCGCCCCATTGCCGCAGCTGGGCCTCAGCCCCACCTGCTGTGCCGGCAGCAGGATCCGGGCGTGGGCATGGGCAGCCCCCGCTGGCCTGGGCATTGCTGCTGCCGCCCTCTGGCAGCCATGCCCTGGGGCACCAGCGTGCACCAGGGGCCTGGGCTGAGCCTTGCCGGGCCAACAGGGCGTGTGGCCTCAGGGCTGGCAGCGGCCGTGTGCGGCAGCTGTGGCTCTGAAGGCAGGACACGCTCTGTGTTCCCCAGGGATGGCCGGGCGCTACCTGACAGGGCAGCGGCCGGAGTTCCGCATCATCTGCAGCGGTGAGTGAGGCCCGCGGGCTCTCGGCGGGGTCTGCCGCTCGCAGCTGCCCTCCCTGGCATGCCTGCCGATGGCTCCGCTCCCTGCGTGCCCCAAGGGCAGCGTGGCCACAGCACAGACACTTTGCAGGGGCCTGCGGCACATTCCTGGCCAGCAGCTGCCAGCTCATCCTTCTTGGCTCCTGCCTCCTCCAGGCTGTGCCAGGAGCTGCGTGCCATGGACGAGGCTGGAGGCTCTGCCCAGCTCCCCACAGATCCAGCCTTTGACTGTGCCTCTGTTTCTCTCTCTGCAGCCCTTCAGGTCATGACGGATGACAGCAGCCCTGCCATCTCATGCCTGGTGCTTCAAGCTCTGTACATCCTTTTAGCTGTACGGAGCGTTCCCTCCTCCTGAGTGCAGAGGATGCGAGACCAACTGCGCCGCCTCTGGAAGTCACGGCCTTTCCTGTGTGCCCGTGGCTGAGTGTCCTGCCGCGGCGCTGTGGAGAACGGATCCGGGAGGCTGCGTCTGCTGGGGCCACCTGAGCCTGCGGGGAACAGCTCTCCTCTGCCAGCACTTCCTTTCCCTTCACCCACTAGAGGAACATTAAATTGCTGTTGTTGCATAGTCGGGTGTCCAGGAGCTTTCTCTTGGTGCAGAGTGTCTTCAGGCCAATGGGGAAGAGGGGAAAAAGGCTGCTTGCTCTGAGCCAGTTGCTCAAGCGTGCGGTGTGGAAGGGAAAGTGGCCAAACAGCCCTTGGCCTTTGGTGTTAAGGCTGAATGACTTCAGGTCCTTTCAGGACAGGCACTCCAGCTCTAGCTCCTATTCCCCCAAGTGAGTTTCCAGGTGCAGGTTCAGATGTGCAGCCCCAGGCCCTCCACAAACACAAGCTGCCCACTGCCTCTTCACCTGCCTTAACTCCTGTCTGTGCTCACAGCACCAAAACCAGGCTGTTCCCAGCCAGGGACCAGAGCCCTGTTCCTGCAGGACGCTCTTGCCAGCACCTTCCAGGACTCTCTGCTGTGCACACAGCGCTTTTCATGCCCGCTCCCAACAGGCTTTGGAATGCAGAGCCCAACCTGGCTGGCTCTGCCACCAGCACAGCCCAAACACAGGCAGAGGAAGAAGCAGCAGGGGTTGTTTTGCGGCCATGCCCAAGAGAAACTGGAAGGGTGCCCTCCCTCTGGTCTCCCTTGCTTGCCTTTCTGACTGGGTCTGAGCCTAGGGCTGCCATTCCTCACTTGTGGGGACCAGAAGCACAGCCAGGATCCCGGCACTGCCTGACAGCACTCCGGGCACCGGCACGGTCACACATCCGAGTCTCGGGCACTGTGCTGCTGCTTCATTTGCCCCTAGGCACACCCAGAGCTCCCTGCTAAGCCTGGATGGTCTCTGGTTCTGCCCTCTTCCTCATCCTGTGCAGGGAAGGAGCACTGCTGTGCTTTCAGGAAGATATTCTTGAAAACTTCCAGCATTCCAAGCTCAGTGACCCTCCATAGATGCTTGCCATGGAATCCCTCACAGCTGGGTTCACAGCATATTCAGGTTGTCTCTTCCAAAATCCAGGAACTCTGAGGTGCTCAGCAAGATCTGGAACTGCACGGTGCTGTGGAACTGCACCTTCAGCACAGGCACCTTTCCAGCCTGACCTGCCCTTGTTCCTCTGGGTCTGGGCACAAAACAGGGCCTGGAAGAGAACGGCAGCAGGGGTCTATGTGTCCCAGGGCCCCGGTTTTGCTTCAGCTCCACAGGGATGCAGGCAAAGTGAAGAAGCCAAACTGTTTATTAATGAAAGGCAAAGCAAAGGGATGAGCTGGAAGGGAAAAAAGGGGATGGGCAGTGTCTGAGGGCTGGAGGGAGGGAGCTGTCAACAGGGAGGGAGAGTGGAGGGAGAAAATGGTGATGGACAGGCTGAGGGCAGAGCTATCAAAAGGGAGGGAGAGTGGAGAGAAATAAAGGTGATGGGCAGTGTATGAGGGCTGGAGGGAGGGAGTTGTCTACAGGACAGGCAGGGAGAGGGCTGAAGCCACAAGAACTGTGCCCAGCATCAGCTGTGCCAGGACTTCCAGCAGCGCTGAGCAGTGATGTCATCTTTAGTGTCTCCATGTGCTGTTCTTGGGATACTGGTTCACTGGATCCAGAAGATGTCCCTAATTCTTGAGCTCTTTGGGGAAACTCGGCTTAATTTTCCAGGTCAGAGCAGGATGGGCTGGCACATTGCCTCCGGGCTTGAAGGACTGAAAGAGAGAAGAACCGAGCCATGGCAACAGCCCAGATCTGTGGGAATCCTACAAGACCTTCTGAACAGGGCCATCCAAGCCAGAAGCAAGTAGGAGACATTGGAATCAGCTGGGAGGTCTTGCTGAAATAAATGAAAAGGGCAGGAGATTTCTCTCCTTTTAATGCCTTTATGAAGGTCAGCTTGGGTGGGGGCTCGACGGGTCGTGCGCACGCCACCGCCACTGCTGCCAGGAGTGGCAGGGAGGAGGAGGTGTGCAGCTCTGTCCGCTGGTGCGCAGGCAGAGCCGGAGCTTCCGTCCTCGCCAGAGCACCAGGAGATTCCCATTTTAGATTTAACATTTGAGGTCTACTTTCTAGCTGACATCTCCGGGTTAGGGTGAGAGGTTCAAAGGTCTTAGCAGACCCTGGATTCAGTTGCTTACCCTTAGACGTCACTTAGATTGTTTAATTCTGTGGTGGCTCGTTGTTTTAGGGGTTTTCTTTGCTGGACTTGGCCAAGTGTTTCTACATTCGCATCCGAGCTCTGACGTGACTCCCTCCTCACAGTCCCGGGTGCCATTTTCCAGGAAGCAGCAGGGGTGGTACCCGAGAGGGGTTTCTAACAATTAAACTATTAACAACAGGTAATTAAAGAATAAAACTATTAACAACAGGTAATTACAACATGAAACTATTAACAATAAGTAATTAAAGATCTAACTTAGTAGCAATTGGTTTAACTTGTTGACTCTCTAACTTTTAAAAATGGACGACTTTTTACTCCTTACACTCAGGACAAAGAAATGGCTGGGGTGGGCAGAAACCTATCCCTAAACTCTGGACCACTCCATGTGCCTATTGTAAGAAAGAAAGGCATTGGAAGAGAGACTGCCTGCAACTCAAAGCCAAGGTGGTTGAAGAACTGAATCAATGCAAGGGTTGGCTGGAGGGCATCCCCCCAGAAAACACTCTGGTCCAAAGAGAACTGGGGGAAAAGATGAGGAAAATGAAATGTCTGGTGAATGCAGGTGCAACACATTCTGTGTTAGATATAAAATTGGAGGAAATTGATCCTGGTAAAGTTGTGAATGTTATTGGAACCACAAGTCAACAGCAGAAGGTATCTTTTTAAAACCACGATCTTATGAACTGGGAAACATAGTAGGAATACATCAGATCCTAGATATGCCTACGCCTCCCAAAACGCCTCATTGGAAGGATTTGTTGGAGACATGAGAATGTTGTAACATGTTCCAACAGGCTGAAATGTAGTTTACCCCTGGAGGAGTACAGATCAAAGTCAATGACAAACAAATATCATGTTCTAAGTCTAGCTCTCCTTACAGATTTTCTGAATCAGAAGAGACATAGAAGAAGTTCTTAGTCAGGTTTGTCTTAAAGTCTGGGTGGATGGGACCCCTGGTAAGGCCAAAGCAGCACAACATGTAATCATTAAACTTAAACCTGGAACATGACCAATAAGAATTAAACAATATCCACTTAAGGTGGAAAAAATAAAAAGTGTTAAGCCTATCATAGAAAATTTTCTAAAATTTGGGTTGTTACTGGAATGTGAATCTGAATAGAATACACCCATTTTACCCATACAAAAGCCTGATGGTTTGAACTACAGTCTGGTTCAATACCTACAGGCTATATTAACAAAATAGCTGGAGATCTCCACCCAGTGGTTGCAAATCCCTATGCTTTGCTAATCAAACTAAAAGGTGAATATGGATGGTTTACCATTTCAGATCTCAAGGATGCTTTCTTCTGTATACCCTTGGACCCTGGCAGCCAAAACCACTTTGCCTTTGAATGGGGAAACGCAGAGACTGGAAGGACAAGTCAAATTACCTGCACTGGAGGACCACAAGGATTCAACAATAGTCCAACCATGTTTGGAAAACAGTTTGCTGAGGACCTTGAAAGTTGGGTAAGCCCGTCCACAAATGGAATTGTGTTATAATAGGTAGATGATCTACTTTTAGCCACTGAAACTTAAAAAGACTGGAATGGACAGTAAGCCTCTGAAATGACCTGGGATTAAGTGGATACAAGGTATCCAGAAATCAAGCTCAAATAATCAAACAGGAAGTCATTTACCAAGGATACAAAATATCCCAAGCGCAGCAGGGACTAAGACAGGATGGCAAAGGGACCATAACCGAACCCCACTCCCTACTAATGCCAAAGAACTGAGAACCTTTCTGGGAATGACTGGATGCTGTATTAACCATGGTAGTGACTTTGGGCTGCTGGTTAAGCCACTGTAGCAGCTGTTAGAAGACAATCCCAGAGACCTGAAATGGACACCCAAAAGTAAGAAAGCCTTCAAAAGCTAAAGGAGGACTTGAGAAGAGCACCTGCTCTGGGCTTGCCAGATGTCTTGGAACCCTTTCAGCTTTTCTCTTATGAGAGGCAAGGGATGGCATTAGGTGCACTAGCTCAAACAGCTGGACCATAGAAGAGAGCAATAGCATCATTTTCAAAACAACTGGATGAAGTAAGTAGGGGACAGCCTGACTGTAAGCAGTTGCTGCTCTTATTTCAGACATCCAAGGAGCCTGGAAATTCACTCTAGGTCAACAAATAATTGTGTTTATCTCACATCCAGTAGCAGCAATTCTTGACCAACAGGATGGGCATTGGCTTTCCCTCTCCAGATTCCTTAAATATCAGGCAATTTTGGTGGAACAATGCAGCGTTACAAAACAAATCTCTTCTCTAGTTAACCCAGCACCATTCCCAGCTACTCACTAGACAGACAAGGAGCCTTTGTAGCATGACTGGATCAAAACCATTCAGCCCACTTTATTCCAGCTGCCCAGATCTTAAAGAAACCCCAATTCCAAGAGCAGAATCTCAGTACACAGATGGGAGTGGCTTTGTAAGAGCAGATCAGTGAAAATCAGGATATACAATTAGCACGGAGCAATAGGGGATAGAAGCCCTACACAAGTCAGCTCAGAAGACAGAGATAATCACTTTAACCCGTACCCTCTGACCAGCCTGAGGAAAAAGGATTAATACATGAACAGATTCCAAGAATGCCTTCAGCGTAATAGATGCCCATGAAGCAGTTTAGGAAGGTAAAGGACTATTGGCAGCTCAAGGAAAGCAGTTGAAGCATTCAGAAGAAATCTTAAAATTGCTGCAGGCAGTACTACTACCTCAAGAGGTTGCAATTCTGCACCGAAAGGGACAACAGAAAGGAGAAACCGACCCCAAAAGAGGGAACAGGTTGCAAAAAGAGTAGCAGAACAAAGCCATGCTGAGATTCAGGCACTAATTCCCAAAGGTAAGGAACAATATGACAATGATGTATGCTGTATAATCAGAAAGATCTAGAATTAACAAAGAATTTGCAAGCAGAATGAAAACACTGTGTTTTTTTCAACTCCTCAGGGAGGGAGAGTTATGCCAGAAAGAACATCATGAAAACTAATTAAAGATGAACATAATTGTATACACTGGGAAGGAGATGTCTTACATAATTATTGGATAAGGACAACAGTAAGATGCAACCCGTACTTTAGTGTAAAGCAGGTAACCCAAGGGTGTGAAATAACGTCTTAGAGCCAATCCACAAACCAGGACTAGACTTGAGCTTGGCCCAGTAGACAAGGGACAATATCCTGGACAGCACTGGCAAGCTGACTTTTCTGAATTGCCAAGAAAAGGGGGGTATAAATACCTTCTGCCTTTAACTGATACCTTCTCAGCATGACCTGAGGCATTCCCAACCCAAACAAAAAAAGCCAAAGTTTTCAACATTTTGTTAAACAATATCATGCCCTGGTTCAGAGTGCCTTTAGACATCTCCTCTGACTGAGGACCATGTTTCCTAGCAAATATTGCACAGCAACTTTGCAATAATCTCCAAATCAACTGGCACCTACACACACTGTATTGGCCCCAGGCCAGTAGCCAGGTGGAAAAGATGAATTATCCAGTCAAACAACAGATAGTCAAAACTGTACCAGAGGCCAACATACCTTGGCCCCAGGCCCAGCCTTTGGCTTTATAATGGATTTGATAAGACCAAGAGCAAAAGAAAATCTGAATCCCTTTGAAATACTGTACAGAAGACCATGGAAGCAAAACTAGCAAGGGGAGGATACTGTACAAGGTGGAGAGGGGTATCTCCAGAACCATGTTGTCCAACTAACACTACAGCTGCAGAAAATAAACCAACACATTTTGAGCAAGAGGATGCTCCTCTCCACAATCCAGCCTGGGGACCAGGTAGACCAGGTAGAAAGCCTCTTATCCCAAAATGGAAAGGAGTCTATTTAGTACTTTTAATCACTTACACAGCCTTTAAAGCTTAAAGCATTAATCTCTTGGATACATTATTCCAGAAATAAAATACTTCTGCAAAAGGCAAGTGGAGTCCAAAAGTGGACCTCAGAAAGAACAGGAGAAACCAAGATACATTTCACATGATCATTGTCTTCCCGATACTTCTAATCAGAATCCAAGCCACAGCAGATGTCTGTCACTACCATAATGATCTCCTTGGCCTGCAAGATCCTGGTAGATGGAACACTCAAAAATATTCAGGACCTAACTGGCTAAAAGGGATTAAAAAGGTAAAAATACTTTATGCCATTTTAAGGATTAATGACTGAGCAGTTAAAGATTGAGGAAACCCTGACTCCATGCTTGCCTTTCTTGTCCCACATGAAAGCAAGATCTCTATGGCTTGTAAATTGGAAACTGACAAACCTCTTTCAGAGAAGATTGCCCGAGTGATCATGCGCATCTGCGACCTTTCTAACAAGTAGTGTGTGGATTCATTTTCATGTGAATCCTATCAGGATTTTTGCCCTATGCAAATTAAAATGGGAGACTATAACCTAGCCAAGATAGTTCCCTTCTTCTGTGGCGCACAGGTGGGGTGGGAGGACCATCATCACACAGAGATACAGGAATGGAGCCCGCCAGCAATCTGACCCAACAAATATTGTTTCCAACCGGCAGCTATTGTGGGACTAGAGTTATAAATTGTCCTGCTTGTACCCTTACTACATGGAACAGGTCTCATACAGGATCTGCTTTTGAGAATTGAATTTCATTCTTGGGATATTTCAGGCTATCAGAAGTAGTAGCGTGTCAAGTTGGAGGGGTAGCCAGGAGCACAATCAGCCTGTTCGGGTATATCATGCCTAATTCCATGACCATGTGATGGCAACCCAAGTATGCATTGAATCCAATAGCTCAACTGCATCCTCTAATGGGCTGAGGTACTCAGGATACTCAACTATTTGCACTGGGAACTTGGTAAAGTATCCTTTGTAATACTACCAGGGGCCAGTGTAAGGTTTCTGGAGGTTTCCGAAATGCCTCCCTAAAGGCAGGCAATGTATCTGAAGAAACCACTTACCATGCCTTGGGTACGCAACAAGGAGCGAAACGGAATGGGTCACACCACAGACATTTAAAATTAAAATCAAAACAAAAAACTTTACATCAGCAAACAACTCCGTAGAATAGGACCCATATGTGAAATAATAGAGTCTTTCACTCTGGGGTAAGACAAACAAATGAAGAATTGTTGCCTCTAAATCCACAGTACTCTCTGAAAAAGCTGGAGGTGAAGAGTACAAGCTAATATTTCCATAATTAAACAGCAATTCTGCCCACTCATACAGCAAGCCTAAAAGAATGGGAGCTGTGGATACATTCCCAGACACCAAATCATAGGTATAAGAAAGACTTAAGGGGATGGTTTGGGTCTGAACTGGGAGTATTAAATTCTATTGATTAAGAAGTCTTACTCAAGAAAGTAAGCACTGTGAGTTCTTATATTGGGCAGATACAAACTCCTCTCAGATCAACCCTGCTGTCACTTGCCCAAAACCAAAGCCTGGCAGCTAACCTATTAACCACCCTGGTGAACAATACACTGCAGGATTTTCAAGCAGTTGTTGGCTTTATGGGAAAACTACAGAGTAACATTTCTTAAGCATTTCAATGTTTACAAGCTCAACTGTGTGTGGCTATGGTCTGTAATCTCAGGAAAACTTCAAAAAAGGAGAGCTGGGGAAATTGCCACAAGAATTAACTAAATCATGGCTAAAAATGAAACCACAAAGCAATTTGGAAAAAGACTTCCACACTTGGTTGCAATTGGTCCATTTCACATAGAATGAACAAAACCCTGCAGTCTTTTGTATTAACCATTAAGAATGCAACAAAATACTGTGTCATTCCAATTTTGGCCCTTGGAGTTATAAGAACTCACATAACTGTCAGACCCATTCAGCATAATGTCTGGGCCATTTTCAACAAGAAAACTAGAAGCTGACAAACTCTTAGTATCAAAGCATGTGTGCCAAGGGACGCACTGAATTTTGTGTGCAAAAATGCGGTGCTTGAAAGAGAGGATCGGTGTCTGCATGCTGAGGGCAGCAGTTGTATTTTTGAAATGAGCCCAGTTCCCCGTGCACAATCACAGGTGTGTTATGTGGGAAGGGGCTGTGCCGGTGTGAGATCTGCTTGCACAACCATTACAATAGAGTCTTTTAAGGAAACTCCTAATGGTACTAACTTCTCTATTTGTAATTTCACAACAACCAAAAGTGGATGCGACTTCAGCTGCACCACACAAGAACTTCTCTTGAGATTCTGCAGAATGCACATGATGGGTATCACCAAGTGCCCAAATTCCAAACTGCACGGGACGCTCACATTCTAAAGCAAATGCCCTACCAGCCTAATATAGAATGGCTAGTGGCAGAAGTCAAAAATGCATCTCACAGAGCCTGATGGACACTCAAATCCGGTATCAAAGTTGTTATCGAAATCATCACCAAAAGAGAGAAAGAAAGAGAACATCATGAGTCAGATATCTTCTTGTGATATGGACAAATCTGGAACCACCAACAGCTCCTCAGATTTTTAGCTTCCTCAGCAAACCAGTTCTAATTTTAAAAATTTAACCCTCCTCTGAAGCATCATAAACCTATGGATTTCGTAGAAAATTAAAACAGCAGCAGAACAGTACACATGTTCTGTGAACTGTCCAGAGGATCTTGCAAAAGAATTTGCATCAGGATAAAGAGAAGAGCTGAATGAAACAAGGCCTTTGTTTGACATAAGCACAAGCAATTCACATGAGTAAACAAGTACTTGGCACAGACCTACACAAGCACTTAGCACCAGTTAGCATAAGAAAAACCTGGCTGGCCTAACTTGACAGGAGAGGGACTTGACAAAAAGCTTTAGACACATTCCACCAGAAGAACTAAGGGCAAGTGTAAAATGAGCCCTGTGTAGGGAAGCCATGAGGAAGAAGTGCTGCTTTAGGGCATGGAGGCCGCTCCTGGCCAGCGCCTGGACATCAGCTTCAAGTACAGGAACCTGACAGAATGTATTTCTAACGCCCTGCCTATCGAATCACCTCAGCAGCGTCAAGATGGATGTGATTTTGGAGATCCATTTCTGACATCATCCCACTGAAATGTACATGTGGCAGAGAAGCATTTTAGTGGGATGCAGACCCTGCCCTCCTGCCAGCTCAATAAAAGGGCTTTTGGCGGACAATGCATTTGTCTGATGATTTCTTTGAATTAGGGAGACCCCTCAGGACAGCTGTTGGCCATCCCCTGTGTGCGGCCATCCCCTGTGTGGATCTGCAAAAGCTTCAAATCAGCTGCCTCAGCTTCCAGGGCCTCTCTTGGCCAGCATCCTGGCGTGGGTGCAGGGCTGCTGCGAGACGCTGCTGCGGCCCAGCAGGACAGGACCGGCTGTCTTGTGTCCACATAGCAGCCTTGACAGAGCCAGGGCCATCCTGAAAACAGAGAAACACTCGCAGGTCAGCAGAGAGGAGCGAGGAGCACTGGGCTGCTCTCAGGGTATCTCAGCATGGTGCTCCAGCGGGAAGGGCAGGCAGGCCTCCCACATTCAGGGCATCCCGTGCATTAAAAGGATGGGCATTTTGTCCTTTTCATCCCTCCAGCCCGGAATCAGGCCTGACACATCCTCCTCTGCAGTGGAGTTTTTCCCACTGCACGTGGGACAAGGATTGAAGCTCCCTGCTCAGGCTTTGCAGCTCGCCTGGCCAGGCCGCTGCCCTCACTCACCCTGACTGAGATCCTGGAACTCTTCCTGCTGCTCATTCATCATGGGAAACCCGGCCATCTCTGAGAAAAAAGAGTTCATCTTGGCCCCAGCGGCACAGCTCCCTGCCAGCGGCGCTGCCGGCGCTGTGGCCACACGGGCTGCTGGCCCGGCAGGGCTCAGCCCGGCCCTTGCCGCACGCTGCCGCCCCAGGGCACGGCTGCCAGAGGGCGGCAGCAGCAATGCCCAGGCCAGGCGGGGCTCCACGGCGCCGGGCCCGGCTGGCGCTGCGGGGACAGCAGGCGGGGCTGGGGCCTGTGGGAATCCTGAAAATCAGAGCGTTTTAGGAATGCTACAAAAGGCAGGCCTCAGAGACAGCAGAAGTGCGATTAGAGTTAGGCAGTAGCCATAAGATTTGTCAGCAGAAAGTTTTTATAAGAAGTAGAAAACTACGGACAAATAGGACAATGGTCTGAGTATTAATGCTTGGCTAGAATACCTCCCTAAGCTACAGAAAAGTTTATCTACCAAGATATTAGGAAGTTTTAAGCTTAATAATGGAGCCCTGTGGATTGTATGTTAATGCTTACAAGCAGGTATTATATTCAAAATAAGCGAGCATTGTTTGACTGAAGGTACATGTGCTTACAGTGCTTGGATAGAACTCTTGTCAATATGCTTCTGCTTTGTGTGATTGGTCAAAAACTTTTAAAGTAAATTCTAACATGAAGTTCTTTGTCTGCTTCTGGGGATGTGTGTGACTGTGGTCACAGGGGTTTTCAGGTGAAAGGAGAGACGAGAATATTGACTTCATGTTCAGAAGGCTTGATTTATTATTTTATTTTATATATATATTTTACATTAAACCTATACTAAAAGAAAAGAAAGGAAAAGGTTTCCTCAGAAGCTAGCTCTGCTAAGAATAGAATAGAAAAGAATGATAACACAGGCAGCTCTCTCAGACCCTGTCCGAGACAGCTCCATCTTGATTGGCCATTAATTATAAACATCTAAGAGGGGCTAATCACAGGTGGACCTGTTGCATTCTACATCAGCAGATAATCATTGTTTACATCTTGTTGCTGAAACTGCAGCTTCTCAGAAAGGAGAAAAATCTTAAGAAAGGATTTTTCACAAAAGACGTCTGCGACAGATGTGAGCTGCTGGCATTTACCCATTGTCATAACCATGTAATGAGACTGATGCTGGAAAATGAACAGCTCAAGACGCGTTCCCCAGCAGTCCCATCCCGTTGGTGATTTGTGCAAAGACCCCCAGGCAATGATAGGGCCGAGCTGTGGCAGGGTGGGGCAGGGTGGGGCAGGGCAGGGCCGGGTTGGATGGCGCAGTATAGGGTGGAGCATGGTGAGATACGGCCGGGCTGCAGCAGGGTGGGGAGGGGAGGGGCACGGTTTGGCAGGCTGGTGCAAGGTGTGGTAGGGTGGGGCAGAGTAGGGTGAGGCAGGATGGCGCAGGGGTGAGCAGGGTGGGGTAGGGAGGGGCTGGATTGTGTGGAGCAGTGCGTGGCAGAGCACAGTGGAGTTGGGCAGGGCTGGGCAGAAAGAGGTTGGGCAAGGTGGGGAAGGGTGGGGCTGGGTGGTGCTAAGCAGGGTGGGGCAGGCAGAGAGCCCGGGCTCGTGGCTCACCCATGAACCTGATGGCCGCCTCTTGCAGGGCCTCCTGTGGGCTGTCCTGGCACTGAAGAGCCTGGCGCAGGTGCTCGACTGCTTTGCTCCTGTCCTCTGCCAGCTGGAGAGTGCCAGGAGGGTGCAGCTGGTGCAGACTCAGCCCCTTGACCGGGCTGTCCCTGTGGCCAGCACTGGCCTCCCCTGCCCACACAGCCCTGTGAGGCAGCCAGCAGCCACTGGGGCCGGGGCTGGAGGGGGCAGAGGGGTGGGTGCTGCCCAAGAAAAATAAAGGAAAAATTCTGACCTCCAACACTAAAACAAATGGTCGTATTGGAGATAACGTTTTGCAGGGAACGGACAACACATTGAGCCTGACAAGGTCAGGTACACAGTGCAAATGTGGTGGAGCCGTTCACAACAGGGGCCATCTGAATACTCCAGCTTCATGGGAACAAAGCATTTCGTGGATGACTAAGAGACAGTGAGTTCTGTAGCAAGAAAACTCAGGAATGATGAGACCATCGTCCATGGCCTGATGCACACTCATGTCTCTGCTGTGGTTGTCTCAAGGATGAACAGGAAAAATTCAGAGAAAAGATGAGGAAGATGAGCAAGGACAGTTCCCATGTGGCACCAGTGCAAACCAGAGGCCCCAGTGTCAGAGATCAACACCCCCCAGCTAGGGAGAGGGAGTACACCCCACGAGTAGACCTGTGGTTCTTCCTGTATGAACATGGGCAAGGCATGAGAGGGTGGAATGGAAAACTCATCTCTGTCCTAGCAGCATGGGTATGAGAGCTAAAAGAGGAACCTACTAGAAGAGAGATTTCCACCCAAATGAATGAAACCCCAGCTCCCTGTGACCGAGCTGCCAGGTATAGCAGAAGGGAGGATGATATGTCAGATCTCCTTGAAGGAACATCCAGAACATACACCCAGGGAGGGAACGGTAGCCAGGACTAGAGAGGCCCTGCCTCTAGACAGGTGGAGGCCAGGGAAAATTGTGTCTCTTGGGCTGTGTGGACCCCTGACACACCAGAGCCATAGATATACAAGGCTTTTGTCAACACTGGTGCACAGTGTACTCTAATGCCATCAGGACGCTGAGGCAAAGCGAAAATTTTCCAGGACAGAAATCCATTTTAATTTAGGTGAAATGTACATTTTTGAGTTGAGTCTGTGGTTAGAAACCATAGTTATTCAGCCAGATTGCAAGGCCTAAGCTCAGTGAAGTTACTTCAGTGAAGGACAGAGATAAAGGGGGGAGACAGAAGATGATAGAGAGAGACAGGAACTGCTGTAAGATCAAGTCAACCTGACCTCGGATTTTTTTCTGATAAAAAGGAACTAGCAGTAAATGTCACGCGAAACCCATAAAAATGATCATGTATGACCCTATTGTGAAACTGTATGCGTATGTATTTAAGAGAGAGATAAAAAGAGACCTGAAGTTCTCAGAGGCACGCATGCCTTTTCTTAGGAGAACAATCTCCACATGCGTCCAGCGCTGTAATAACAATACCAGCTTTACAACTTCTACAAAAATGTGGGGTTCTCTTCTTTTCTCTGCAAAACAGCTATCAGGTTCATGGGTGAGCCATGAGCCCAGGCTGCCCTTTCCCTTCGCGGCCCGCCGCAACTAGGCCCCAGCCCCGTCTGCTGCCCCGGCACTGCCAGCGGGGCCCAGCGCCGTGAAGCCCCGCCTGGCCCGGGCATTGCTGCTGCCGCCCTCTGGCAGCCGTGCCCTGGGGCGGCAGCGTGCGGCAAGGGCTGGGCTGAGCTCTGCCCAGCCAGCAGCCCGTGTGGCCACAGCGCCGGCAGCGCCGCTGGCAGGGAGCTGTGCCGCTGGGGCCATGACAGGCTCTGTGTTCACAGGCATGGCCGCGCGGCACCTGAGGGGGAAGAAGGAAGAGCTCTGGCTCATCTGCCACGGTGAGTGAGGGCAGCGGGCTGGCAGCGGGGGCTGCCGGGGGAAAAGCTGGAAGCCCTGCCCCGGCTGCGGAGGGCTCTGCTCCCGTGGGGAGAGCACACGGAGCTTTCAGGGCCACGTGGGCCATTGGTGGCCAGCAGCTTCGGGCTGATCCCCTTGCTCCCTGTTCCCTCCCTGCCATGGCAGGAGCCAGCTGGGATGGCCCTGGCAGGGGGCTCTCCTCGGCTCCCCGCAGCTCCAGCTTCTGACCGTGCCTCTGTTCCTCTCTCTCGCAGCCCTTGAAGACAAAACAAAAGACATCAGCCTCGCCGTCGGAAGCCTAGCAATTCAAACACTGTGCATCTTCAAGTCAGGAGAGCGGGCTGCCATCTCGAGGTTCCAGTAGCTCCGAAATCACCTGCGCAGGGCATGGAAGACAAGGACTCGTCTGTCATGACTCAGCTGCCTGCCTGCCAGGCCGGAGCTCTGTGGAGAGCTGATCCCAGAAGCTCTATTTGTTTGGGCCTCCTGAGTCAGGAGGAATTTTCTTTTTCTTCAAGATTGCTCTTTTCATTTCTTTCTTTTCCTTAACAATGTAAATAGAAACTATGTTATAATACACAGACTGCAAGGATCTTTCTTTTGCTGCCCAGGGTCCGCAGGGCATAGGGGAGGAGAGGGAAAAGGATGATTGCGCTCAGCAAGCTGCCCAGGCGTGCAGTGTTGCAGGGAAAATGGCCAGAAGCCCCTTGGCCTTTGGTGGTTCTGCTGAAGCCTTTGTGCTGGTGACAGAGCGGGTGGGCAGGGGCCGGGGCTGCGGGGATCCCTGTGAGAGCAGTGCCTGGAGATGGCCACAAGCCCTGCGCCGGGCAGAAAGCGCATCCGTGTCCTCCTGCCCGTGTGCTGCTGGCTGCCTTGCTGAGGGCTCCCAGGAGCCTCTGGATGGGGCTGCTCTGGAGCTGCTGTGGGGCTGCGGCGCTGCTGCCGGGCAGCTTGGCGGGGCTGGGGCGCTGGCAAGCCCTGAGCAATGGGCTGTCAGAGGCCACAAGCAGCCCCCCAGCAGTCGCCTTGATCCTTCCAGAGTTGACTTGCAAGAGGGACCCTGGGCACTCTGGAACTAACAGCATCAGTGTTGCTGGAAATCCAAATGCAGGGAAATCTCAGACCTGTGGTCTTGTCAGCAAAGCTTACAATTAAACACAGGATTTGAAGGGAGACCTTGGAAAGGGCTTCCAAAGCTAGGTGCTAGAAGCGAGAATGTGGATTTCTAGTTTATTATAGCAGAGACACGGGGAGGAAAGTTGAAGTGGAGGAAAGTTTAGAGTTTCAGAGTTCAAGATCTAGAAAAAATCAAATCAGTTACAATGGTAAACAAGAAGTTTAGGATGCAGTGCTGTAGGTTTGTGTGTCATAGCATGATTGGCTAAGGAGGCTTACACTGTAGCAGGATGTGGGAACCGAGGAAATTCCTCTGGCTGCCCTGCAAGACTTGAGACCCTGTCAGAGGGCTCAGAGGCTTTGGCACAAAGCCCGAGACCACTGTGCCTTTGATTTAGCCCTTGGAAAAAACAATTACCAACCTTGTAGGAAGAATGACAAGCCACAAAGGTTTAAGCAGAATGACAGTGAATTTATCACCGAGTGGAAAAATAGATTTTGGGGCGTTTTAGAATGGGACTGCAGGGGGGAAGATTAGGAATCTGGGCATGTCCAGCCTTTCTCCTTCTTCTTCTTGGCCTCCATCTGCTGCTGTGATGTTGGCACTTTTAGATTGGTTTAGAGTAGAAGCTCACAGTCTAACGTAGATGATATGTATGGGAAAGTAATGGCAAATATTGTACACGTAGTTGTTTTTAGTATAAAAAGATAACACCGCCCCACGGGAGGCAGAGTGCCTTAGACTGTCTGGCTGTGCGGACCTCGAAAGACAGGAGAAAGAATTTTATAGATAAGATAAAATGAACAACCTGGAGACCAAGAAATGAAGAGCTCTGACTCCTTCTTCAACCACCGGACTGGGAAAAGAGACTTTCTAACATATCTCGGGGTAACTCTGACCAGCTAGAGACCCCGAGAGCACGACTCCATAAGATGAGATATTGGAGATTGGGTCCAAAACACAAATATCCATGTTGGCCGTGTCTTCTTGGCCAAGAAATCCTTCAATGCTCTTGTAACTACAAGTCTTGCGGCCCTGTGAGCCATGCGGTGGAGATGTGAGCCAAACTCACCTTTCCTGTCTATGTAGAAGAGAAGAAAAAGCAATGGCATCATGTAAAAAAATCGGAGGTCTGCTCTCTAGCTCGTTCCAAACTCCCTCAAATCCCCCAAAGTGGCATTTAGCTACAAAGAGATGACAAGGACTCTTAGTGCTAGCTCTTTGACTCCACAGCAGCTGCTTTAGAATCTTTCACTTAACCCTGTGTAGTCATGTGCCAGAAATGGATCATTTGAAGAAACTTTCCAAGTGACTTGCATGGAGGTTTGTTTGAAGGGTATTTGAGGAGAAAGGCTCCCAGCAGAGGCCTGGGCTTTGGCCTAGCTGTGTCCCCTGCTGATTGTGAAGTGTGCCATCAGCTGAAGGGCTTTCTGGGCTAAAAATATCATCAAGTCACTTGGACTTGCTCTTTTAGGCCTCTAAGAGCTGGACCCAATTTCGGGCACATTTGGAGACCTCATCTGTGGGTGGATGGACCACCTAGGATTTTCCCAATTGCTGGGAATGGTTCTCCGGGTCCCTGGTGTAAAACGGGGCTCCCCAGCAACTGTGCATCTGCAAGATGATAATTGTCTTGGTTTGAAGAGAGAGGTGCCTGCTAAGGAAGGCAGAAGCCTTCTCTGAAATGGAAAATGTAAATGTCCTCCCTTCAAATGATTCTCATTTAGTAATTCAAATGCTCTCAGGGAAAGATATGGGGATAGGACTGTGCCCGCAGAGCCGGGCAGCGTTTGCTGGTGGTCTGAGCCCTTCCCAAAGATCCTGGGGTGCGGGCTGTCTTAGACACCTGGGGGGGCCAGGCATTCCTTCCAGCCTGGGCCACTTTGGCTGGGCTGGGGGCGGCCCCAGGGCAGAAGGCAGTGTGTGCAAGGGCCCTGGGTGGCACGCTGCAGCACGGTCTCGGTGCCATGGAACGGAACCCGGTGACCAAGGGCCCTTTGTGACACGTGGGAAATAGAAGCTTGCCCAGCTGCTGGGAACGCACAACAGGGCAGAACGGGACAGAGCGGTGCCGTGAGGAGCCCCCGCACAGCACACTCGGTCCTGTCTGACCCGGAGCCTTTCCAAGGCGTTATTCCTGCAGCTGAGCTCGAGGCCAGACCACAGGACTTGGTGACCTGTGGCCTTCCCAAGGCTTCTCTTCTGCAGGTGCCCTCACAAATCCAGTCATTTTCATGGAGCAGAGACCCCTGAAAGCGCCCAAGGTGGCCTGGGGGGAAGAGGAGGAAGAAAGCCCTGGAGCTGCCCGTGCACATGAAACCAAAGCGGTGGTGCCGTCTGAGCTGCCGCAGGAGGGTGAGTGGCAGAGCTGGGCCACAGGGTTGGTGCCTGCAGCCAACTTGGCACCATTCCATCTCATCCCATTTTATCCCATCCCAGTTTCTCCCATCCCATACCCACGGACAGGACGGAAGAGGGGCCGGTCAGACACCCCGCAGGGGCCATGCTCCATCCCCTGGGGAACCCCGGGGATGTCCCTGCCTGGGGAGCGCAGGGCTGGGCCGTCTTCTCCGGCCTCTCCCGCAGCCCCTCAGCTCTGGCTGCGCTCGCTCTTTGCCAGGTGCAGCCCTGCAGCGCACACAGGAGCAGGAGTCCAGCCGTGGCCTCTTCCGCAGCACAGCCCAGGTACCTGCAGCCATCCCCACCTGGGCTGGGCCTGCTGGCACCGCGCTTGGAGCATTCCCTGCAACATCCCTGGCTTCTTGCCCTTCTCCTACAGCTGGTTTGCCAATTCATCAAGAAAATTCGGGCGGAAGAGACCAGCACCATGGGTACTGGGCTCAGAGCATATTCGCACATCTTCAAAACCAAGACCAGTGCTGCCCTGCTGGATATGCTCGTAGAGGAGGGCTTCTCCAGTCCAAAGCAAGTAAGCAGCCTGTGGCCAGGGTTTCATGCTCCCAGGAAATTGCTTGGTCTCCCAAGCCACGCCTGCTGGTCACTGGAACTCTTTGAGGCCATGGCAGTGTGGTGGGAAGGGAGGCACTTCTGTGGGGAAGCTGGTGACATTGCTCCCTCTGGCAGCTTTCCAAGTCTCCCCGTGCCTTCTCCAGGTTCCTGCCCTGGTCAGGTACATCCACCAGTGGCTCCTGGCCAATCAGTTTGCTGAGCACAGGCTGAACAGGACCCTGCTGGATCTCACCGAAGCACAGCCTGCTGACGTAGTCATGACGCTCCTGCGTGTGGCCCCGTCCTGTGACAGGTATGGGGCCAAAATGCCCAGAGGGCTCAGGGCTCGCCAGCCCATCAGCCTGTAAAGCCTGGCCCAGGTGTGTGACCAACAGAGAGTTCCAGGGCCTTCTGGCTGCTCCCTTGGCCAGCCCCGGCACGTCAGCCCCCGAGCCTGCTGCCGTGCTCCCTCGCTGCCCCTCAGGGGCCTGTCCCCAGTGGCCTGGGCTGCCTGGGTGCTGTTGGCGAGTGGCAATGGGCACAGGCAGAGCTGGCAGCCAGCTCAGGTCCCCACTGCTGCCCAGGCCACGGTGCTGTGTATGAGACAGAGCTCTAACCCCACAGAGCTGCTTTGACCATGTGGAAGAGCATCATGTGCTCGCCCAGGACTGCAGAGCCAGCGCTGCTGATACTCCTGGATGTGCTGGGCAGCTGGCCAGAGCACAGCATGTGCACCTTGGATGGGGACAAAACGGGTGTCTTTGTCCTGGCTGTGAGTTTCTGTAACTGGCCTTTGCTGGCCCCAAGGCTGCCTCTCCAGCAGCTCTCCGTCCTCCTTCCCCCACTGCATCTCCCTGCCTTAGGCACCGGGTGGAAACCCGGCCCAGGGGCAGCTTCAGGCCCACCAGGCCCCGTGCTCCCCCTGCGTCTGTCTGAGCCTCTCCCTGCCCTGCTCGGGCCCTGCCACACCGACACCTCGGCACTGAGCCCTGTCTCGGGGGGCTTTGTCTTTTGCAGGCAACCGTGGTTATGTGGAAGATCCTCCAGATGCCCTGCGTCCCACATATGGTGACGGTGTATTTGCCCCGCCTCTTTCTACATCTGCTCTCCCAAGTGTTTTCCAGCACTCTGGATACGCCAGAGGAGGTCGATGCATTCTGGAAGGGATGCCAGGAGGAATACGGCCTTGCCACCAGCCCCAACAGGTGCTCCATCCCAATCCTCCTTTCCCTGCTACGTCCCTGGGCAGCAGCCAGTGCTCCCAGCGTGACCTGGGCTTTGCTGTGCATGCAGGTTTGCAGTGCGCACCCTGAAGTCCCTGCTCTGCCGAATGCAGCATGAGGATGTGGTGGTGGCAATGGAACGCAATTGTGGCTGGGACACGCTGCTGTGCGCTGACACCCACCACTATGCCGTGGCTCTGCTGGCCAGGTGAGACCCCCTTCTCCCCACTGCTGCCTCTGACATTTGTGCTCTGTGTCCAGGGAGCTCCACACAGTCCCCGAGGTCGTGGCCCAGAAGGCCTTGTCACCGAGGGATGGCCAAGCAGACTGGGAAAGGCTGGGAGAGGAGGGCGCCCACCAGGAGCTGCCTCCCAAATAGCTCAGGGCCCCTTGCAGGATGCTGGGGAAAGACCAGACCTCTGTGTGTCAGTCCTGGCAAAGGTTTGTCCCCCTGGCCCACAGTCTTGGTTCCTTTTCCTCCTGCCAGGGAGATGTGCTGTGTCTCCATCCCCTTGTGTTCCCGGATCGCTCGCTACCTGCTCCGGCTGCTCAGCACACAGGAGCCACGCTGGGAGCTGCCCGCCATGGCGTTCCTTGCAGAGGTGAGCCTGACGGCCAGCGCTGCCTGGCTGAGCTGCCTCCCAGCTCTCTGCCCTCTCGGAGCCGCAGCTGCCTGGCACGGTGCCCGTGCCCTGTGCTGCTGCCTGGGCCCGGCCCCGTGCGTCTCCGGGCTCCTGCCGGCCGGGTCCCTGTCACTGCCCTGTACCTTTCAGGTCCTCGAGTTCCTGGACTTGAGTGAACGTGGTGCTAACAGAGTCCTGCAAATTTTGTCAAGGCAGCTGCAGAGCGAGTGCAGGGAGAGGCGTCGCCTGGCGCTCAGGGCCCTTCTTGAGCTCATTGAGGAGCCCTCAATGGTGAGAAGGGGGCAGTGGCTGAGGCTGAGCTGGGGAATGTGGTCGCTTGGGCTTGGCTGGGCTTTGGGTGCTGGGGCAGCTGCTCCCACCCCTCCTGCCTCCCAGTTCAGCTGCCCCAGTGCTCCAGGACAGGCCTTTGGCCTCTGGGCCCTGTGGCAGCAGGATGGCGTTTCTCAAACTTGTGTTCCGCACAGACCAAAAAAATGTGGAGCCTGACTGAAAGTCTTGTGGACTTCCTGTGGGATGCAGATGGAGAGATAGTTTTCATGACAGTCATGCTACTCAGCTTTATCATCTTGGACAAAGACATGCTGATGCCCGGCCCCATCACACTGCAGCTGCTTGAGGCGCTCCTGCCACTCTTTGACCACGTAAGGCTCACTGCTCCCAGCCACGGCCACTGGGTGCCGCCCGGACACTTTGTGCCCTGTGGATTTGCAGGCCTGCGCCAAGCTGAGCCCCATGCAGCCGCAATGCTGAGGTCTTTTTTTCTTCCTTCCATACAGAACAATTGGCAGGTGCAGCTGCTCTCCATACTGCTCTTCCGAACACTGGTGACTCTTCCAGAAGGGGAAAAGGAAAAAAAGGCCCTGAAGACACCCCTGCACCAGAGCCTGCTGCCCCTCTTCTTTCACTGCCACGATGAGAAGCGGCTTGTGGCACAGGTGAGGGCTCGTGGGTCGTGGGCTGCTGCTGTCCCCCTGGCAGGGGGCTCGTCTGCCTCCTGCCCTGGTACCTGCCGGGCTGCAGCCTCCTCCAGGCCTTGGCACAGGGGACGCGGGCCTTGCACCCTGGGCTGTGGGGCCATCTCTCCATCTCTGCGTTTCTGCTCTTCTCCAGGCTTCTCAGGAAACTCTGCTTTGTGTGACCGAGTTCCTGAAGAGGAGGAATCTTGAGAGACTGGTGAAGAGGCAGAATCTGTGGAAGTTCAGCGAGTGCCTGGTAAGGAGGGCCTGCAAGCCCCAGCCTCAGCCCGGAGAAGCCCCCTGAGCGCGGTGCTCAGTGTGTGGGGCTGGCAGCTGTGCCCCTGCCCAGGGCTGCACCCAGAAGCTGTGAAGGCTCTGCTCCAGGCTCCCTTGGGCCTGAACCGGGGGCCGATGGAGCCCCGGCCCGGCGGGGCTGCGGGGCTGCGGGCCGGCACCGCGGCTCCCCGGCAGCAGCCGGCCCTCTGCCTCTCCCCTCGGGAGCCCGGCGCCAGCGGCTGCTGGCCGCGCCTCAGGGCTGTGCGGGCAGTGGAGGCCAGGGCGGGGTGCAGGCAGCGCCTGGCCAAGGGGCTGAGCCCGCGCCAACCCTTCCCTCCTGCCGCTCTCTGCAGCTGGCAGAGGACAGGAGCCGAGCGGCCGAGCACCTGCGCCGGGTCCTGCCCTACCTGCAGAGCCCACAGGAGCCCCTGCGAGCGGCGGCCGTCAGGTTCGCGGGTGAGTCCCGAGCCCGGGCTCCCTCCCCGGCCCGGCCGGCGCAGCTCGGCCCCGGCCCCGCCTGCTGCCCCGGCAGTGCCAGCGGGGCCTGGCGCCGTGAAGACCCGCCTGGCCCGGGCATTGCTGCTGCCGCCCTCTGGCAGCCGTGCCCTGGGGCGGCAGCGTGCGGCAAGGGCCCGGGCTGAGCCCTGCCGGGCCAGCAGCCCATGTGGCCACAGTGCCGGCAGCGCCGCTGGCAGGGAGCTGTGCTGCTGGGGCCATGACAGGCTCTGTGTTCACAGGCATGGCCGCGCGGCACCTGAGGGGGAAGAAGGAAGAGCTCTGGCTCATCTGCCACGGTGAGGGCAGCGGGCTGGCAGCGGGGACTGCCGGGGGAGCTGCAAGCCCTGGCCCGGCTGCAGAGGGCTCTGCTCCCTGTGCGGACGAGGGGCGGCGTGGGGAGAGCACACAGAGATTTCAGGGCCACCTGGGCGATTCCTGGCCATCAGCTTTGGGCTGGTCCCGTTGGTCCCTGCTCCCTCCTGGCCATGGCTAGAGCCGGCTGCGATGGCCCTGGCAGGGGGCTCTCCTCGGCTCCCCGCAGATCCGCGATCTGACCATGGCTCTGTTCCCTTCTCTTTCAGCCCTGGAACACCTGACAGAGGACATCAGCAGTGCCGTGTCAGATCTGGCACTTGAAACATTGTATGTCCTCCAGGCACTGCAGAGTGAGCGATATTCCCTCTTCCAGAGGCTGCAAGATCTGCTCCGCAGGGCATGGAGGATACGGCCTCGTCTGTCGGGGCTCGGCTGGCTGTGCTGCTGGAGCTCTGCAGAGAGCTGATCCCAGAGGCTCTGTCTGCTGAGGCCACCTGAGCCAGCGGGAATTTTCCATTTCTGAAAGATTGTTCTGTTTCTTTTCTTCCATTTGTTTCTTCTTTAGTGTATAAATATAGAGTATGTTATAATACACAGACTCCCAGGAGCTTTCTTTTGCTGCCCAGGGTCTGCAGGGCATTGGGGAAGAGGGGGAGAAGGGTGCCATGGCTCAGCAAGCTGCCCAGGCATGCAGTGTTGCAGGGAAAATGGCCAGAAGCCCCTTGGCCTGTGGTGGTTCTGCTGAAGCCTTTGTGCTGGTGACAGAGCGGGTGGGCAGGGGCCGGGGCTGCGGGGATCCCTGTGAGAGCAGTGCCTGGAGATGGCCACAAGCCCTGTGCCGGGCAGAAAGCGCATCTGTGTCCTCCTGCCCGTGTGCTGCTGGCTGCTTTGCTGAGGGCTCCCAGGTGCCTCTGGATAGGGCTGCTCTGGAGCTGCTGTGGGGCTGCGGCGCTGCTGCCGGGCAGCTTGGCGGGGCTGGGGCAGCCCCTGAGGGGCTGGGGCGCTGGCAAGCCCTAAGCAATGGGCTGTCAGAGGCCACAAGCAGCCCCCTGCCAGCCGTCTTGTTCCTACCAGAGTTGACTTGCAAGAGGGATCCCGGGCACTCTGGAACTGACAGCATCAGTGTTGTTGGAAATCCAAACGCAGGGAAATCTCAGACCTTTGGTCTTGTCAGCAAAGCTTTGAATTAAACACAGGATTTGAAGGGAGACCTTGGAAAGGGCTTCCAAAGCTAGGTGCTAGAAGCGAGAATGTGGATTTCTAGTTTATTATAGCAGAGACACGGGGAGGAACGTTGAAGTGGAGGAAAGTTTAGAGTTTTAGTGCTGAAGATGTAGAAAAAATCAAAGTAGTAACAATGGTAAACAAGGAGCTTAGGATGCAGTGCTTTGAGTTTGTGTGTCATAATTGGCTAAAGAAGCTTACACTGTAGCATGAGTCCCTAAGACGAAATATTGAAGGATTGGTGGCAAAACATAAAGATTATTGTTGGCAGTGTCTTCTTGGCCAAGAAATCCTTCAAAGCTCTTGTAACTACAAGTCTTGCGGGCCTTGTGAGCCATGCAGTGCAGATGTGAGCCAAACTCACCTTTCCTGTCTATGTAGAAGAGAAGAAAAAGCAATGGCATCATCTAAAAAACTCGGAGGTCTGCTCTCTAGCTCGTTCCAAACTCCCTCAAATCCCCCAAAGTGGCATTTAGCTACAAAGAGATGACAAAGACCCTTAGTGCTGGCTCTTTGACTCCACAGCAGTCACTTTAGAATCTTTCACTTAACCCTGTGTAGTCATGTGCCAGAAATGGATCATTTGAAGAAACTTTCCAAGTGACTTGCATGGAGGTTTGTTTGAAGGGTATTTGAGGAGAAAGGCTCCCAGCAGAGGCTTGGGCTTTGGCCTAGCTGTGTCCCCTGCTGATTGTGAAGTGTGCCATCAGCTGAAGGGCTTTCTGGGCTAAAAATATCATCAAGTCACTTGGACTTGCTCTTTTAGGCCTCTAAGAGCTGGACCCAATTTCGGGCACATTTGGAGACCTCATCTGTGGGTGGATGGACCACCTAGGATTTTCCCAATTGCTGGGAATGGTTCTCCGGGTCCCTGGTGTAAAACGGGGCTCCCCAGCAACTGCGCATCTGCAAGATGATAAACAATTGTCTTGGTTTGAAGAGAGAGGTGCCTGCTAAGGAAGGCAGAAGCCTTCTCTGAAATGGAAAATGTAAATGTCCTCCCTTCAAATGATTCTCATTTAGTACTTCAAATGCTCTCAGGGAAAGATATGGGGATAGGACTGTGCCCGCAGAGCCGGGCAGAGTTTGCTGGTGGTCTGAGCCCTTCCCAAAGATCCTGTGCGGGCTGTCTTAGACACCTGGGGGGGCCAGGCATTCCTTCCAGCCTGGGCCACTTTGGCTGGGCTGGGGGCGGGCCCAGGGCAGAAGGCAGTGTGTGCAAGGGCCCTGGGTGGCACGCTGCAGCACGGTCAGGCACTGGGACGGGTTCCCCATTGATGTAGCACAGCGGAGCCCGGACTGGCTCTTGGGAAAACTGCGGCGCTGCGCCAGGAGTGGGGAACGGCCAAGGCGTGGGTCCTGCCTGCGGCTGACCCTGCTGAGCCACTGCTCAGTGGTTCAGGATCTACTAACTGCAGCACGGAGCAGCCAAAAAGAAGGAGGAGGCTCCTCAATTGTGAGCTTCCACAGGCAAAGGTTTATCCCAAGGGAAGGATTCAGCAGCATAGAGCCACCAGCACTTCTGTGCATGAGATTTTATCGGGGTACAACTCAGGGGGGCGGATACAAAGGATTGAGCAAAAAGGAATCTGCAGGGGAGGAGCGAGGGGATTCCATCAGTTGCTTGGCACTAATTAGGACAGATGAGAGGAAAGGGTAGGTCACATGGGCCAGTGGGGCTTCCAGCAATAGGGAATTCCAAAGGGGTGGTGCAGTCAGGGATTGGTCCAAGGCAAAAGTGACAGGGAAGGTTCAGGAATAAAGAGCTGGATTATCTTGAGAGGCAGGGAAGGAGCTGGAACAAAGAGCGGGGAATGGCATGAGGGACAGCTTTGAGGGAGGGAAAAACCTAGGGGTAAACCAACTTGGGGAAAATACGGGGTACATGAAAAGAAACCATTCTACCATAACTGATAAATAAACACGAACCGGAACACCCCAGGGAAATGGGCACAGCATCAATCCCGTCTGAGTTTGAGAAGTGTTTGAACAACTTGGAGCAGTCACGCAAGCTTTTAGACACTACATCAAAAGTAGAAAGTGTACGATAGTGAAGAGCGGGAAAAAGAGCTCCCTGCAGCCATGGTGGCAGCTCTGGATCGGCACCAGGGAGAGGACTGATGTAGGCGTGGTTGAAGCAGAGGCAGGGGCGAAAATAGCAGAGGCAGAGGAGGTTCAAAGCAGCCACAGACCAAGCTGGGGCCAAATCAATGTGCATCTTGTAAGAAATCAGGACACTGGAAATAGGGCCAGTGCCCAGAGTTAGCAGACAAAGTACACTAAACTCTTGCAGCCAGTCTAGATGATAAGAAATGACCGAGACTGGCAGTTCTTACCCTGGCAGGCCACTGTTTAAAATACAGCTAAAGAATGATGAAGAAGTTGAAATTTTAAGAAATAATGGAAACACATTTTCACTCTTGAATCAAGCACTGATACCCAAAAGTGAAAACTATCTTCAAGCACTAAGAGCAACTATAGAGCATCCATAAAATGCATTCTTCCTGAAACCACTTCGATGTAAAATCAAGAAGAAAATGGGAATACATCAGTTTCTTTATTTACCAAACTCACCCAAATCTGTCCTATGCAGGGATTTGCTTGAAAATTTGGAAGCAACAGTTCCATTTAGAAAAAGAAAACTTCAATGGAAGGTACCTGAAGACAAATGTGCGGTTTTAGCAGTAGGACTGACAATTGACACCAGACCAACAAACAAGAAGAACTAGTTAGAGGAAGTATTGAATCAGGTATACCCAAGAGTATGGGATACTGATAGCCCAGGAAAATCAAAACGAGCAGACCCTATGAAAATTGAGCTACAGACAAGAGTTAGGGCAGTCAGAAAGCAATACCCTTGAAGATTAGAAGCTAGGAAATAAGTCGAACCCAAATAAGTTCGGATCCCCGAACACTCCCAGGACTCCAAAATGATCCCCCACATCTCTGTACAGCCCTCCGGAAGCTCTCCAAACCCTGCAGGACATCCCAGTGCCATCCCAATTTTCCTCAAAGCCCACTCTGGATGACCCTGAAGCTGAACCAAGACCCTCTATATTCCTCTAGAACTCCCAGCCAAGCCACTGTGGGCTCACTTTCCCCGAGCTCAGGAGACCTGGGTGCTGCCAACCACTTTCCCCACTCTGAGGGCTTTTCCTCACTCCAGGACGCCCATCCCCTCCATTGTCACTCACTCCGTGGTGCCACCAGTTACAGCCCCTACTGACAGCCACGAGCAGGAACAGGGGGGTCCTGCCAATATTCACAGCCACTACTGGGGCCAGAGGGGACACACCTTCGACCCTGGGAGTCCTGAACATCCCGGCAACCCTGCGTGACTCCACCTGTGACCCAGGGTGAGCCAGATGTCACCTCCAGGACCACCTAAGGTGTGAGTGCCTTAAACGCGTAGTGCCCGTCCTGTCCCAGCAGGTTGGTTCAGGGAGAGGACACTTGGAGAAGAAGAGGGGGGACCTCAGGAAGGGGTTGGTTTGGGGCACTGTGGGGGTGTCGCTATAGAGCACAACAGAGCAAAAAACACCACAACTCCATCAGAAGGGTGTAAAAGAGAGATTTATTATAGTTTTTTTAATAGTTTTTCAAGATATTTACATTTACTTAAAAGACACATTCAGTGCCCATTGGTCGTAAGAGAGAAACAAAGTTCTCAGTAGGTGTACAAGGAGCCACGTCATTCTGTGAGCCAGCTAGAGTCCGTATCTTTTAGCTTTCTCTCCTTCATCATGTCTCCGTGGTGACAGCCTCGGCGTCTTCCTCGGGAGAGATATGAGGCTTTCCTTATCTTTAGGAAGCCTTTACTGACGCACAAGAACAGCACAAAATGCCTTTCCTACAATTCCCCCTTTTTGTATTTGACCCAGAAACACAACTGCTAAGGACTTTTGCAGGGTCCTTGCAATAATCCAAGCAGACAGAGGATCCATTCTTCATTCACTTACAGATAACCAACTTCTTCCAACTCCACAACACACACCCTCACAATCCTAACATTCATATACAAACAAGGTCCATAAAAACAGATCTTCAAATACCGTTACAGACCTCATAATTTTCAGATGACACATTTGTAGCAGAATGACACCTTCACCTCTAATCAAATAACTTTCTCCCACACAGAATCAGAGACCAAGTCATCTGCCTAGTCACCACTTAGAACCAAGTAGCATCCACTTAACTTTACAATTGGTTGCTGCTCTCATAACCAACCTAATTGCTCGAAGTCTGGACTTCAGCAACTAATTCAACCCTTATGCAAAGGCAACATTTCTCCCTGAGGTACATCAAATTTCCCTATTTTTGGAACTGTGTGTGCCCTGCAAAAGGAAATGGTACAAGACACATTTCTCAGTACTACCAACCTCTCTATAGGAGAATTCAAAGAAAAGAAGAAAAAGTAACATCCATTACCTTAAATTTTTGATTTTCAGCGTAAGTCTGTAACTCCCTTTACTCTGTCTTGAATTACCATCTTTACCATACATTCCTTGAGGGTCCATGCTTCCATCCACCTAATAATCAACGCAATTACCTACTCATTTTGCTTCTGCTGTAGAACTACTTATCCTGTCCTTTTCTTTGGGTTCCAAATAAGGTTTAACGAAATGGACAGAGACACAACGAGGTCCATTTTCTGTTAAAATGCATGCATATCCTCTTCCCCATGTTACTAATTCCACTGGGCCAGTCCACCTTTCTGTGATTAAGTCTTTTACCCATACCTTAATACCTTTCTTAAAGCTTGGCTGTTTTGAATTCAAAGACAGAAAATGATAGAATATAGGAGACACATGTAAGTCAGGTAAAGGACGCAAAAAGTTTAAGACATAAATGGCTTTGTCTAATCTCACTTGAGGCAATTCCCTTTGCATTCCCCATTTTTGTTTTTGTACCTAGCACTTCAACACACCATGATCACGTCCAATAATTGCTTGGCCTGTTGAGGCATAAGGAATACCAGTGGAATGATCAACACCCCAGGCACAAAAAACCACCTGGAATTTCTTTGAAACATATGCCGGGCCGTTATCCATCTTTACATGTGATGGAACAACTAAGATGGAAAAGGTGTGGCAAAAATGATAAATAACATCCCGAGATGTTTCACCTGCCAACGCTGAGGCAACCATGGCATGAGAAAAGGTGTCAATTGTAACATGAACATACTTTGACAGCCAAATTCAGGCATTTTTGTAACATCTGTTTGCCATTCTTGCAAAGGGAGTAAGCCTCTAGGATTAGTACCGTAATATTGTGAAACATGAGATGTATGACGATGAGGGCAAGAAGAAATAATTGACTTTGCTTCACTATGTGATAATTTAAATTGCTGCTGTAGTGTCTGAGCACCGTGATGAAAATTTGGTGAGATAGAACAGCTTGCTATAACACATTAGGCACCATTTTTACTGCTGAGGCAGCCACAAGGGAATCCACATAGGCGTTACCTTCAACAAAGAATCCAGGTAGCGATGTATGGCTACAAATATGCATAATGAAATAAGAATGCTTTTAATTATGAATAACAGTCCACAATTTCAACAACATAACAAATAATGGTTTCTCCTTTACATTATAAAACACAGCTTGATCCAACTGTATTACTAAATTAGCATCATGAACAGAATCAGTAACTATATTTACAGAACTAGGAAATAAGGTAAAGGCTAAGAGTATGGCACAAAGTTCAATTAATTGAGGAGACTCTTGTTGAACCATTACTTCATATTCCTAGTGGTCATCTTTCTTCCAGGCTACAGCAGCTTTTCCAGTTCTTCCTGATCCATCTGTAAAAACTGGCACAGCTAAAAACTGTCACAGCTTCCTCTGGCACAGAAGAGCAAAGTTGTTTCCCCTGAAAAGGAATCCTCTCAAAATAGGATGAGAAGGTGTGCTGGTTTGATGGGGAAATGGAAATTCTGGGATGCTGTAGTCAAACTAATGTGTGCTCAGATTTTAATATTGGCACCTGATGTAGCCAGTGAGGTTTGGACACACCTCTGAGAACACACAGGAGTTAAAAACCAGAGCTGCGCCCCTGGGAAGCTCTCTTGAGACTTCGAGGGAAAGAAGTCAGATCTCCCTCCACCGTCCAGCTGCTGCTGCTGGGTGGGGGAGAGGCAGCCATGTGGTAGGCCTGGGCCTGGACAGAGATGGGGGGTGAGGAGGCCCTTGAAGATAGAAGGGTGGAGGAGCACCAAGAGACATCGGGCAGCCTCCCCTCCCCCCATCCCCAGGAGAGAGAGAGAGGGAGAGCCGGCATCTGAATTTGATAGCGGCTGGCCCGGAACGAGAAGAGGGGGGAGCGTGGGGAGAAGGTGCCCGGCCAGAGCAGCGTGGGAGTTCCGGAGCTCTAAGACAAGCAGAGACTGAAATTTTTAACCCTTTTCTTGCATGATTGAGACCTTGCAAATGCTGATCCTCCTGAAGCTGAATGAGAAGAGAGATAAGCGATGAGATAAGAAGGGATTAGCCACGAAGAAAGTAGAGAAGACTCTTGAATGAGGGGAGAGATGATAGAGTAGCCTTTTGGCTGGACTTTTTTTGTGTAGCCATAGACTGAACCATTTTTTTCCCTGTGACATTTCCCAGAGACTGCATTTAGGGGGAGGCAGTGCCTCAGAACCAGGAGGGTTCAGTGTGGGTACCCCTCAGCCCCAGGGGGTGGAAAAACTAGAGGGGACAGATGTCCGGAAGGAAAGACTGTGCCTTTTTTAGAGTGAAACAAGACATCCTTGAAAGACAACCCTAGAAGCAGTTCTGGTCCATGCACAGTAGTGAAAGCACTAAGCATAGAAGGAAGGTGTCACAATAGCAAAGAACTTTCCGAGCAGTGCTGAGTGACATAGAAGCACACGAAGTTTCAACGTGTTTCCAGGAGAAGCCTATAGTGCAAGAAGGACTCCTCTCCTCTTCATGAACTGAGGATTGAGTATTCTAAAGAGTGGTGCCAGACTGAGAGTTAGCGATTTAGGAGAATGTATTGCATTGAGAAATTTGGTGGAGGGGAGGAGAAAATTGCTTTTGTAAGGTTTTCATTTTCCTTGTATTTTTTTTTCTTCTTTTCTTGTAGTTTAGTTAATAAAGTTTTCTTTATTTCTAAGCAAGAGCCTGCTTTGCTTATTCCTAGTCACATCACACAGCAGACACCAGAGAGAAGGTATTCTCATAGAGGCACTAGCATTGTGTCAGAGTCCAACCATGACAGAAAGTAAATGATATACTATTTGACCTGTAAAGGAAGATAAAGCAGATTGTAGCTCATGATTGTTTTGAAAACACCACTCAAAATACCATTGTTGTACTGGTATGACAATAGTTACAGGACCATGGCCTAAGGTGTCATGGCAGCGTCTGCGACCTTTGATAATGATGTCTGCAAAAAGCTTGTACAGACCTGGAGCTGTTTTTCAGGACCTGAAAGATAAAAATATCCAGTCCAAAAGATATGCAATTTTTCTTCCCTTTTATCATTCTATTGACACAACAATCTGCATGATATTTCATCATCTCTCAAAATAAAGAATTGCACACCAACAGAAACATCTATCCTTGTAACAAATCCAGATGTCAAGGCTAATTCAACTTCTACAGCCTTTTTTGCTGCAGTGGTCAAATGTCTCTCATCGGTAGAGGAAGTTTTCCCTGATAGTAAGTCATACAAAGGTTGTAGTTGGTGATTAGTTATCCCCAAGTATGGCCTAAGCCAACCTATTGCAACAACCAATTTCTGCACATCAGCAGAGGTTTTAATTTCAATGTCCAATTTTACAGGTTAAGGCACAATTTGTGTATTGGTGACTATCAACCCCAAATATTTCCAAGGCATCTGTCTTTGAACTTCGTCTGGGGCGATAACCAAACCAACTAGAGTGTACACATCGTCCAGCAGTTTGAGGGCATTGGGTCTTCACATGCCCTGATTCTTCACAAGCTGAACATCTGGGTGAGGATTTTATGACTTTGCCAAAGCGGTCATTTTATGCTCAACCGAACCAACCTTTGAGCAAGCAACTACAAGATCAGACAGCAAGGGATCTCCCAGTAAAGAATCAATAATTCCCCTGCAATCATCGTTCGCATTTTCCTGTGCTAGCTGTCTGCATAAAATTTACCTCAACTTATCATCTTCTACTTGCTTCTCAAGGGCTGCAGCAACCCTCTCCAAAAACTGCAGAAAAAGTTCCTTCACCCCTTGCTGGATGGTAATATACCTTGTTTTAGGACCTGCCATCGCCATTGTTTTAAGTAAGGCACTCATACCCAGCTGCTGGGCCTGTGCCAGAACCAGGGGGTCCCATCTTGCCTGTAAATACAGGTTAGAGAATGGTCCATTGCCCAGCAAGGCATCAACTCCCACAGCATGACGTAGATCATGCTGAGGTAACTGCATATTGTCCAATGCTATTCTTTCAACCATTTGTTTCCAGGTAGCTTGAGACACACCATACTGCACTGGCTGAAACAGAATCCTAGAAAGGTGAACAATATCATAAGGGGCGAGTACATCAGCATTTAAAACACGAATCACTTGCATCACCTGTGAAGAGTTAACACCATACTGATCTACTTTTGACTGAAAGTCCTGTACAACCCTCCATGCAAAAACCTGATGACTATCTTGTCCTGAATTAGGAGCAGCTTTGAAAACAGGAAAAGCCACAAGCCCACCAGAAGCAGCAGCAGCAGCAGCCATCTCCATCCTTTTAGGTGGACCTATTTTCTCTAACAAATTCCAATCTCCCACTTCAGCTGCTTTCATTCTCACATGCTCCCAAAATTGTAAAGAGTGTAAAGGAGTCACAGCCACCTGGCAGGGAGGCAGAGCACAAGAAACAGCTGGCCTGGATCTGCTACGAGGTCTAACAAATTTCTGCGTCTTTTTAGGTGTACTTTCAACTGGCAGTTCATTGTCAGAACTATCACTAGACAAAGAAGGACACAATGTTAAGGATTGAATTTTTCAACCAGTTCAGGAGGGAGGAGGAGGGCAGACGGTGCAACAGGGGACTGAGCAGAGGCAGATGACTCGAAGGAGGGCAGAGAAGGGGTGGATGGCTCAAGGGAAAGCAGGGGCTGGAGCAGCCGACCAAGGGGAAGGTGAGGGGGGAGCAGATGGCCCAGGGGGAGACAAAAGGGCCAATGACCCAGCCTGTTTTTCACTTCACTTCTGTAACTTCATTTTTGCTAACTGCTGTGCAGGCGTAAGAGACTTTGGTTTTGTACTCAGTTCAATTAACGGCTGAGCAGGTGAACTATGCACAGGTTTAACATGGTCTTCTGGAGATAAATACCAAGAAACAGTCTTAGCCTGCCGTTTGATTCTCACAATAGCAAACCCTGGGGGAACCTCCACAACAGCTGCAGCAGCCTCCTCGGGGGAGATACATTGACAGGCTCAGCCTCATCTTCCACCTGTTCCTCTACTTCAGTTTCTTGCTCTAATTCCTGCTCCTCCAGTTCCTCCTCGCTATCTTATTCTGCTTTCCATTCCTTCAATGCCTCATACAACAGTCTCCAGGTAGTAGCCAAATGGACAACCGTCTTTTCCCCCTTAGATATCACTTCCCATAGTCTCTTCCAAACCTCTTTCCATGCCCAGACACTGAAGGCATTGTCGGCATCAGCTTCAAAGTCCTGTGATTTACACCATATCAGTAAGCTACAAAGAGCATAATCAGAAGCTTTAACATTTTTCCTTTTCAATAAAGATTTCCATGTGGACAAAATAGTCCTTTCCTTGTTTGATAAATTATGTCCCATTATTTTTCCCAATTATTCACCTCGAATCAGATGTTTGAATTAGGTCTGGACCTCTGCAGCATCCTTGCTGCCTTCACTCAGTTTTAGGGTACCCTTCACCTTTTTTCTCTCTTTTTTCTTTCCATTTTTTACAGTCCAGTTGCAATCAAGGGGGGCAGGCACCAGATGTGGCTATAGAGCGCGACACAGAGCAAAACACCACAACTCCATCAGAAGGGTGTGAAAGATTTATTAGAGCAACATGTTGCTTTTATAGTTTTTCAAGATATTTACATTTACTTGAGACACATTCAGTGCCCGTAGGTCATAAGAGAGAAACAAAGTTCTTAGTGAGTGGCCAAGGAGCTACATCATTCTGTAAGCCAGCTAGAGTCTGTATCTCGTCTTTCTCTCCTTCATCGTGTCTCCATGATGACAACCGTTGTGTCTTCCTCAGGAGAGATAGAGGACTTTCCTTATAATCAGGAAGCCTTTGCCGGCTCACAAGAACAGCACAGAATGCGTTTCCTACACTAAACTATAAAATATTTATCACATTAAAATATATTTTCTACACTGAGATTAGGGTAAAAAGGCTGACAATTTTTAGTGTATCAAAACAGTTAAAAAGTGACTAGAAAGTGCATTATATCAGAATAATTTGCAATAACCAATATAATAGTGAAAGCCAATGACTACATAGTCCTTCATAACAGAGAAAAGGTGTACTGGAGGATTTATTTACCTTCTTCTTATCCTACTCTGATTTTATCATCAATAAATTCAATTCATATCTCTAAATCATAAGCAGTTTTACCCGTGACAGGATTTGATGAGTGATCTCTCCTAGTCCTTGTCTCAACCCAGGAAGCCTTTGCTCAATTTTCTCTCCCCATCCAGGTGTGGAGAGCAGTGAGAGAGAGGCTGTGGTGGGTGCAGGGCATCCGGCCACTGTCCATCCACAGCCAGGCAGGGAGGAGGAGGAGGGTCCAGGTCAGGTTGTTGAGCAGACTGGTGTGGGATTTGCAGTTGTTCTTGGGCTATCTCAGTGTCTTGGGGACAGGTACAAAATTATATATTGCTGCATTTCTGGACTGGTTCCCCCACATGTCCCCCTGCAGCGGCAGTTTGCAGCCAGCCCTGCTCTGAAAACCATCAAAGGCCCTCCCAGAGCCTCTGCTTCGGCTCCCTTTGGGTTTTGTGCTTCTTGAAGAGCTGAGCAAACCACAGGCAGGCCTTTTTCCACCCACACAATTCTCACCTCTGCAGCAGCTCTAAAGCTGCCAGAATCAAAGCCAAGGGGGCAGGGGGGACCCTCAGGTGCTGGCTGCCACCTGGGCTGGCCAGAGCAGGGCTGGGCAATGGCCATCCCTGTGCAGTGGGGCTGGGCCATGGCTGGGCCCCACCCTTGGATGGCCACTGGCTTCACAGAGCAGGAGTTTGGGAGCTCCTTCCTGCCCAGGGCTCCATTCCCCAGCGGCTCTTGCCGGCTCAGATCCTGCAGGGGACGAGCAAGAATGGAGAAGTCTGGACGCCCCCGGAGCTGCCATGCACCAGGACAGGAGTCCCTTGTCCAGCATGTGTCGCCCCTGGAATAGGGTTCCCCCAGGACAGGTACCCCCTGGTTGTGCCCTCCCAGGACAGAATCTGCCCTCCCCCGTGTGACACTCAGCACAAAAGGCCTCTTCCTTCTTCTGTGCAGGAAAGAGAAATTGTTGGGGGGGCACTGTCAGACACCCACATCCCCCACAGCCTCCTCAGCCCTCCCTGCAGACCCTTCAACTCGGCTTCCCCCACACTGGGCTTCCCTCAATCTGTTCCCTGCTCAGGTGCCCCCCAGGATCATGAAGGGATGAACTGGGGTCTTGTGAAATTGAGAGGCAAAATAATGGAAATGGAAATAAAGAGGGGAAAAAGCCCTTGGGGGCTGGGGGAACACAGACCCAGACCCTGTCAGAATCTCCCTGCCATGACCCTTGTTTTGCGGAGAAAAGAAGAAACCTCACAACTTTGTAAAAGTTGTAAAGCTCGGTATGCTTTTATTACGACGCGCTGGACGCAAGCCCCCCAAAAAGGCATGTGTGCCTCTGAAGACCTCGGGTTGTCTTTTATCCCCCTTCCAAATGCATATGCATACAGTTTCACAATTAAGTTCATACATATTCATTCTGTGTGACATTTAGCACTAGTTCTTCTTTATCAAAGGAATTTCTAAGTCGGGGGCAAATCGACCTTGTGGTCTTTCTGTTTTTCTTTCTCTGTCTCCTTGCTGTCTGGCATGTGAGTTTTTCCTTCAGCTTTGGCCTCACAGACTTTTCACCTTTCTTAGGCACTTCACTTAATTCAGAATGGATCTTTACTCTGTCTCACCCTCCCAAACCACAAGCACCCTGGGGGGACTTTGCTGAGCCCTGGGCCACCTCAAAATCTGATCCAGCCAGGGAAGGAGCTTTGACCCACGGGCTCACCAAGCCACTGCCCATTCCTGGCACCCTCATTCCCCAGGGATCCCAATCATGGGACCCCGATTCCTTCCATCCGCCCTCCCCTGGGCCTCCCATCCTTGTACTCCCATTCCCCAGGACCTCCATGTCCCAGCACCCGATTCTCAAGGAACCCTCTCCTGTTCATTCCAACCCCTGAAAGGCCCCTTTCCCCAGGATCTTGATTCTCTAAGGAACCCCTATTCCCACAGGATCCCTCATTTCCCCAGCATCCCCACCTCATGACCCCAAATCCCTGGAGCCCACGTTCCCCTGGCACTCCCATCCCTGAGTCCCTCCAGCCCGGACGACCCCCATTCCCATGGCCCCCCCATGCCCAGTGAATCCCCAGTGATTCCCCCTCATCAGCACCCCCATTCCCAGGGACCCCCCATTCCCCTGGACAGTCATGTCCATGTCCCCCAAAGGCCCTGAGCCCCCCAGTCCTGGGAACCCCATGTCCCACCTTGTCCCACCCAGGTTTGTCCCCATCCTGTCCCCGCCCTGCTCACAGCCTGTGCCCAGCTTGTGACCATCCTGCCCCCACCAAGGGCCACCTACGCATGGGGATGAGACCTGACCTCGCTTCTTTCCCCTTTGGCTGAAGAGCAACCACCCAGGGGACAGCCACCCCCTGCAGCGAGTGACAGCCAGTGCACATGGCGGGGGACACCGGGATGGCCGGGAAGGTGGCACTGCTCCTGTGGCGTGAGTGCCCTGGGCACGGGCCTGACACCCCAGGGATGGGGAGGGGAGGGGGCACAGAGGGGCTGTGGGGTCCCCTGATGTCCTCAATGCCAGCAGAGCCAAAGCATGGGGTCTGTTGGGCTCGTGGAGTGGTCACGGGGACAGGAGAAGGGGGACAGGAACATGGGGACAAAAAAGGCGGGACAAGGGTTTGGGGAGGCATCATGGGGCTGGTGGGGGTGACCTGTGCCAGCACAGGGTGGCCGTGGCATCCTCAGTTCAGAGGTGTCCACAGTGTCCCTATGTCCTGCCTGAGCAAGGGGTGGCTGCAGTGTCCCTGTCCACAAGGAGTCCATGTCATACAAGGACAGGTGGGGACAGCCCCCCACCCCCCCTACCCCTGTGCCTCTGTCCCCATGGTGCCACCCCCACTGAGCCATGTCCCTTCTGCCTTCCAGCCCAGACCCTTGGCCTCACTGGTGAGTCCTTGGGGATGCCATGTCCCCACCCTGCTGTCCCCAGTCCCACACTGGGCCTGGCAGGCTGGTGTCTCCTGTCACCCACAGGTGCCCAGACCACCCAGCTCCTCGTGGAGCCCCCCTGGAGGCCGGCGGTGCTGTGGGACCGGGTGACACTGACCTGTCAGGGCTCGGGGACCATTGGTGCCACCACCTGGTACAAGGACGGGAAGCACTGGGGGCAGGTGGAATGCGACCACCTCAATGTCACCGAGAGTGGCACCTACACATGTGACAGGCCTGGCAGTGGGCGCAGCCCCCCCGTGAGAGTCGTAGATGGTAAGGGGGAATCTTAACTCATCACGGTGGCCCTCGATAGGTCTGGGTGGGCTCCATTTCGTAGGTGGCCTCACATCCCCCGCATGGCGAGAGCCTGTGCCCTGCACACAGGGAAATCCCATTGCACCCCAGTGCACCTCAGTGCACCCAGATGTCCTCGGTGCCGTGGGGACCCACCTAGGACCTCTCTCAAGCCCCTCAGTGAGATGGTAGTCTCCTGTCCTACAGACGAGCTGGTGCTGCAGATGCCAGCATGGGCACTGCTGGAGGGGGACACAGTGACACTGCGCTGCCGGGGCCGGTGGAACAGCCCAGTACCCAGGATGCGATTTTACCAGGACGAGAAGGACCTGACAGAGTCCCTCAGAGGGACCGAGCTGTCCCTGCAACCCCTGCAGCGGCACCACAGCGGCCACTACCTCTGCGAGGGCTTTCTGAGGTCCTGGCCATCACGGTCAGCACCAGTGACAGTGACAGTGCATGGTGAGCACCCCCATGGCTGGAACTCCAATCTCCTCATACCCCCAAAAATACCTCCCAGCAGACTCAGAGTGACAGTCCTCACCTCCCCTCTCCTTCCCTGAGCTCTTCCCTGTGCAAGTGCTGGAGGATTCCCCCAAACCCACTCTGTGGTCCCCCCTGACTCTCAGCTGCCTCAGCACCCCCAGCCCCCTGTGGCCCCGAGCCCCCCTCCTGCACATGTTCTATTGGGACGGGCAGGTGATGGGGGGCCCACAGGGGTCACCACATCTGCTGGTGCCCACCGTGGGGGTCTCCCACTCTTGGAATTACAGCTGCCAGGTGCGCTCTGAGGGGGGGGCCGTGCTGAAGAGCAGCGCCCGGCTCCACGTCACGGTGCGCAGTGAAAGCGGGGATGGGCACTGGGAGCCCCCACAGCCTCCTTGAGCGCTCTGGTTGGGCACCTCCATGTCCCCCAGACACATTGTTGGGTCCCTCTGCCCAGTGTCCCCTCTCCCCTCTGTGGTGTGACCCCATTCCTGACATCTCCCACCACACCCATCCCCCCCCTCCCTATCCCCTAACACTGGCTGCCAGCCCCTCGCTGTGGCCTCAGCCCTGTCTGTGTCCCCGCAGTGCCTGTGGACAATGCCACCATCACACCCGGTGTCCTGGAGCTGACACCACGGGACACAGGGACACACAGGGACACAGGTGGGGTCACACAGTGTCACCAGGGAGTGCAGGACCCCTGGGGTGATGGGTGAGCCTGATGTGTCTCCCTCTGTTACTTGCAGCGGCCGCAGGGGTGAGTGGGGCCTTTTTGTTCCTGCTCCTGCTTATGGGTGTCATTGTGGCTTGGTACCACTCGCACTGCCTGGGTAGGTGACAATAGGGGAACAGGGGTCCTGGAGATCAGTGGGAAGGCCCCCAGAGAAGGGGGCCATAGGGCTGCACACACAGCCCCTGACTTGGGAGGGGCTGAGCCCCCAGTGACCATGGCTCAGAGCTCTGGGAGCTGTTGGAGGGTCCTGCAGGGATGTTGGGGGTTCTATCAGGGGTCCCCCTCCCTGCCAGGCGCGGGGTTCTGGGAGCTCAGGGTGTTGGTGCAAGTGGCGTGGGTCAGGGATACTGGGGGTGCATCAAGGATACTGGGGGACCCTGGGAGGAATTGTGTGTCTGGTGGTGGTTCAGCATTCCCAAGGGTGGATGGGAGCCCCTGGGTCTCCAAACTCACCCCTCCAGTTTTCCTTTGCAGATGCCAGGAAGCACCAGGAAAGGTGAGTGCAGCCTCCAGCCATGATACACCTTTTACCCAAACTCCCAGCACCTCCCATCCCCTTCCACACACCCCCTTATTCCCACAGGCCCCCCCTAGACCCCCTGGCACTCCCAGTGGAGGATCCTCAGGCAACGTACATGGAGCTGCACAGGCAACCGTGGGAACCCAGTGACATCTATGAAAATCTACACCAAAAGTTGTGATGCTCTGGGAAGTGGGAGGAACTGGGTGACACTGGGGGTGCTCCCTCCATGCCTCCTGTGGTTGCCCATCCTTCCAAGGGAGGTGGTCATGAGTCAGGGGGAGGCTACACAGGGCACCCTGTGCTCCCCATTTCCTCTCCCAGTACCCCCAAGGGCTCCCCCATCCCTTTGCTGCTACCTGCAGGGGCTCCCCAGCCCCATCCAAGTGCCCAAGTACCCTCAGGGACTGCCCCATTCTCTCCCCACAGTGCTTGCAGTGCACCCAGGGCTTCCCCATTCCCCCTCCCACTACCCCTGTCCCATCCCGCTGTAAAAGGGGGAGTCGGGGAAGATTTTGCTGAAAGGTTTCTCAGATGAAAATGAAGCACAAAAGTGGCAATATTATATCTGAGAACAGTTTCTTGATAAAGGAGGATAAGCGTTTGTACCGAAGGGGAAGAGAAGGGAGTAGAACGGGAAAAGGATAGAGACAGAAACAGAAGACAGGGACAGCGTTACCGCAAGGAGCCCGGGCGCTCTGTGGGCATCAGCTAAGCAGATGGAGTGTGTGTGCTGCAAGCCAGGGCGAGCCCACATGGCTTTTGTGAGTGGCTGGGTGTGATTTCCAACAACAGCACCTGCGTGTCTCTGGCATGGGCGAGCGATGTCTGCAGGCTGGCTGCTGCGGGCTGGCTGTGGGCTGGTGCTGCGGCACTGGTGGCTCTGGGCTGGCTGCTGTGGGCTGGGGCTGCAGTGGGCAGGTGCAGCAGGCTCGGTGCTGTGGGCAGCACGGGAAATGCGGCAGAGGCGGTGGGTGGGTGCAGGCAGCATCTGCTCCGTTGGGGAGCAATGAAGGAACATCCAGGACGAACAGGAATGAGCTGCCTCGGGGAAGCAGCAAAGCAGGGAAGAATGGATGCAGGCAGGGAAGAAGGACCACCGGGAGGAAAAGTTGAGGCGGGGGGAGTACCAGTGATATTTTTGCCTGACGACTAGGAGGAATGATGCATCTGACTCCATCTTATCAGAAGGCTAATAATTAGTATACTAAATTATTCTATATGATATTACATTACATTTAAACGGAATCTGACAAGCACTCAACTGCACTCCACTGCACAGTCTCATGACTTTCAGCCGACAGTCCCCACACACACACACACCTGGATTCAACTGGTCAGTGAATCAAAACACTCACACCAGAATCCAATTATTAATTCCCTTCAGGTAAACAATCTTCCACAATTCATTCTACTTGCAAAGAACACAGGAGCAGTAAATGAGATAAGAATTGTTTGGATCATTCTTTGCTTCTCTCAATACTTCTCCCAGGTTCAGAGAATGTGAATCGCACAGGGAAGGAGGGTGAAGCTGACCCTCTGAGCGAGCCCCTGATCCCTCCAAGAAACCCAAAGCAAAACGCTCCTGTTGTGTCACAGTCTGCTGCTTTTATTTGCAAAGGGTCCTTCCAGAGCCCGATTTTCCCAGGCATTTTTCCCCACACATTTTTCCTGGCCATCTGTCCCACCAGCCAGTGGGGGTCACTCACAGCCCAATCACTGAAGCTTTCTCTCCCCTGATTCTCTGTTATGTGAAGCCTAGCCAGGGACAGGGTTCCCAGCACATGTACAATCCACAGAGTCATTTTCCACCTCATGTGTAGCGTATGTTGAGACGTAAATCAAAACCAGATTTGTTCCTCTTAACCCCCATGTGCTTAGTGGCTCTGCAATCCCCCTCCCAGTGCTCCCGCTAAGGTGGCTTACTGGTGCCCGTCCCAGTTCCAAGGGGGCACAGGACCTGGTTCTTTGCTCCTGGGACAAAAATGCAGCTCTTTGGTTAACCTGGCAGAAATGGTGTTTCTTTGTTCAGCTCTGTCAAGGAAGCTGAACAAGGTGGGAACCTCCCTCGGAATGGAAAATATGACCCCCTTCTCTCTGAACTATTGTAACTTTGAAATTATGGGGCTTTTAGGCAAAGATGTGGGAACAGGAATAACAGTTCTTCACTGGTATGTATTGTGAGAAATAAGTTAATGGAAGTTGACTTTCGCTGGATATTTTACAAATTGATATAACATTATTGATTATATTGTTGATTAAATATTGTGATGTTGTTGGGACAGTGATGTGCATTGTGGAGTGGCTGATGTTGTTGGGGTGGCCATCCATGTGTGGGGCCCAGTCATGGCCCAGCCCCACTGCACAGGGATGGCCATTGCCCAGCCCTGCTCTGCCCAGCCCCAGGTGGCAGCCAGCACCTGAGGGTCCTCCCTGCCCCCTTGCCTTTGATTCTGGCAGCTTTAGAGATGGATGGGAAATTGAGGAGAGCCATTCCCAGCAGCATTCCAGGAGCAACTTCCTCTGATAAATCCCTTTTTTTGAGAATGTGGAAGGGACTCTACCCAGAGCAGGAGGTTCTGGCATTTCCCAATACAGGATGGAATAGCCTCTTTTTCCTTCATTCTATGGGAAATTACCATGTGAAAAGCTTTGGATTCAGTGGGTGGAAGCTCATGGAATTCCTCTCCCACCCCTTTTCCAGGGAGCTGGGAAGAAGCTCCTCAGCCCAGTGCAATATTCCCTGGATATAATGGAGGCAGTGTGGAAAACATCTCATCCACCAGCTGGGGCGGGATCTGGAATTCTTCTATTGGGAAAAACGGAGCTGCTGGCAAAGGCTGGGAGATCCTGGGATCTGGGAATCTTCCATTGGGAAGAGCAGAGCTGCTGGCAAAGCGTGAGAATGAAGCAGAATTCCCATCAGGCCAACACGGATGAGCAAGGGCCCCATGACACGGAAAAATTTCTGGGGTTCCTGTTCTGACAGGGATTGAGTCATTTTCCACCAGGATTTGGGAAAATTCCCTGACTTGGGGTCTGTCAGGGGAATTCACTGTGAGGAGCTGGGCAAGAAGAATCCTGGAGATGGAGGCCCCTGGGAATGGATGGGGTGCATGAAGGATCTGAAAAATTCCAGAGGGAAGAGAAGGAGAGGGGAGGGAAAAGGAGGGGGAAAGGGGAAAAGCGGAAAGAAAAGAATGGGAAGAGGAATCAGCTGTGGATCAAAGGGATTTTAGCTTCCACTTCCAATCCATTTCCTAAATTTTATAAGGTTAAAGACCCCTCAGAGCTTCTGGACAAGGAAATTCCCACTGCCTGTTCCTGGGGTGAATTCCCAGCAGCGCCTTTGGTGAGCAGAACACCAGGAATGCACCGAGCCAGCAGCTCCCACTGCAGTGTAGAGACCATTCCAGACCTTTCCAAGGTAGAGCCGGCTTCTCCCATCCCACAAAATGGAAATTGAGTCCACAGAGAGAGGGACAGTCCAACCTCCTGAGGGAAAAGCCTTTGGCCTGTCAGGGTCTGTCCTAGTGGACAGATGACCTGAAGGTTCGTAGGAATGATCTCAGAGTGCAAAACACCAACACGGTAGAAGGGGGTTTGCAGTGATAATCAAATCAAATGCAATTTTATTGAAATAGTCACAGCAAAAATGCAATAGAGGGATTAAGGGAGAGAAAAAGATAGAGAAAGAGAGAGAGGGAGAGCGGGAGGGAGAGGGAATATAGCTACCAACGCAGAGATGGAGTCCTTTGGTGCAGTCCAGCCGAGGGTCCGCCTGCTACGCTGGGGAGATCTCAAAGGCTCTAGCTAACTCAGAGGTTTTTATTACTGAAAATTGTGAGGGGGGGAGAAACAGATACAATAGGGAACAGATGTAACAGGTAGTCCATGTTCTCAGCAGTAAATGAGCTTGATAGATGTAACAGGTAGTCTATGTTCTCAGCAGTAAGCGAGAGCCATTGTTTTCTTGGTTCAGTGATCACAATCTGCAGGCAAACATCTCGCTTCGGTCAGCTTGCCTGCCCCACACACCTCCCCCGGGCTGGGGGTTTCAGTCCCAGTCCTTGGAAGGAGCAGAGGGGCCTTTCAGGAGTTTCATGTCTCAGTCCTTGGTGGAGAAGCTTCTCACATCTCCATCTGTCTGTCACGGTGGTTGTAAAACAGGTGAGGGTCTTCGGTAGGAGACCACCTGAAACTCAGGAGAAGTCCAGTCAGGCCGAGAGATGGGACAGCTTCCAGAGCTGCTATTGTTGCAAACGGGGCATGGTGCCCCCTTCTCTAGCATACAGCAAACAGTCCTGTGAAAACAATAGCTCAACACTGAGGTTTCAGGTCTCAGGGCCCGTGGCGTGTGACTTTTCTCCTTCAGAGCCAGATATAGACGGGAGGGGTCTTCTCTTCAGTGGTCTCCCAAGGACGATCCTGAGGCAGATGAGGGAAAATTCTGACAGACTCTCACACCCAGGGCATTGCCATGGCACAGGGGCAGGGAAAATGTATTGGCTGTATGCAGCAGTGAGAAAGGCACTGGCCCAGGCAGCTGCTGCCATGTGGGCACAAGCTCTGCTGCCCAGGAGGGTCCCGTAGTGCAGAGGTTTGCAGATGGACACGGAGCAGTCATAGCACATGATGGTCAGGAGGGAAAGCTCTCCTGAGATGAAGAACAAAAAGAAAAAGAGCTGTGCAGCACATCCTGTGTAGGAGATGTTCCTGGTGTCCCAGAGGAAATTGTGCATGGCTTTGGGGACAGTGGTACAGATGCAGCCCAGGTCAGTGAGGGCCAGGTTGAGCAGGAAGAGGAACATGGGCGTGGGCAGGTGGTGGCCGCAGGCTACGGCGCTGATGATGAGGCCGTTGCCCAGGAGGGCAGCCAGGGAGATGCCCAGCAAGAGGCAGAAGTGCAGGAGCTGCAGCTGCCGCATGTCTGTCAATGCCAGCAGGAGGAAGTGCCTGATGGAGCTGCTGTTGGACATTTGCTGTGTCTTGGCATGGGGATCTGTAACAAAAAGTAACCATGGAATAGTTGGGTTTGGAGAGGACTTGAAATATCCCTGCACAGCCTTGGGGCACTTTCCCCCCCTGCCCAGGGCTCTGCTGCCTGGAGCTGTCCCTGCCAGCAGTTGCTTCTCTGTGCCCAGGGCTGGGCCCTGCCAGTGCTGCCAGAGCCCAGCCCAGCCCAGCCCTGGGGGCTCAGCTCTGCCCTGCAGACCCCTCTCAGCTCTAGCACTGCCCAGCGGATGCTCTGGCTCTGCAGGATCAGATGGCAACGTCAGAGCAACCCTGAGGAGGCTGGAAAAGCGACACTGATGTGCAATCATAGCCTCCAATTATGTACTTTAATTAGTCCCTGGAGAGGCTTTGTCAGTAACAACAGACAGTGGGGCTCATTAATGCTTCAAGGTACTTCAGTTTTTTAAGCTACTTGGTGTTTTACTTTTGATACAGACTATGAGAAGGATTGTGCAGTCACAGCCTCCAATTATCTACTTTAATTAGTCCCTGTAGAGGCCTTATCATTAATGAGAGTCCATGGGGTTATTAATGCTTCAAGGTACTTTGGTTACTTTAAGGTACTTGGTGTTTCCCCATTTCATACAAACTCTATGACAAATTTGTGCAATCATGGCCCCAATTATCTGGTTTAATGAGTCCCTTGAGAGTTTTGTACTGACACTCAGTGGAGCTTATTAATACCTTGAGATACTCAAGGTTTTTAAGGTACTTTTGATTTTCTTTTCCACACTGATTCTCTGAGAGGTTTTTGTGCCATCCTGGCCTCCAATTCTCTCCTCCAAGGAGTCCATGAGGAGTCTGTGTTGGGGATGGACCTCAGTGGGGGCCATTCATGCTTTGAGACTGTTTGGGTGCTTCCTCTGACTCTGACTCCTGGCAAGGTTTGTGCAATCTCCTCTCAAGCCCTGAGGTTCAAGGGCTCAGCTCCAAATGCACCACGGAGCTCATTAGAATCAGGCAAGTCCTGACAAACCATGGCTCTCCTTCGATTTCCCTCTATTCTTGTGCCGTTCATCAGGAAGGTTTCTGTAGTGGTTTTGGTTTGCCATTTTGAGATTTCTTGGCAAATGCTTTAATTACTGTGATGGGTTCAGTGTTGGCTAATTACCAGTGCACTCACTGGAATATACTTATTCATTTCCTGCTGTGAGATAGGATTAGGAAGAAGGCAAAGTAGGCTCAAAACTTTAAAATGGTATAAAGAAAAATTACAAAAGTAACTAAAAGATTAAGTAATAAAAGGCTATAAGAAAAGTTTATCAATGGTAACTAAAAGAAAGAGGAATAAGAATCAGAACAAAACTTTCAGAACACTCTTCTTCTCCTTAAAAACTTTTCTTCCTTACTGAAAATGTAAGGAGACAAAACGTAAAATTTTCAGTCAGTTTAGCACCTCTGGAATAGTTTTGTTCAGTTCACTTAAGGAGAGGAGTCTCTCTATTGTGCTATGGAGACTTCTCCACAAGAAAACCGTTCTCTCGTGGCTCTCAATTCCACAAATAGCAGTCCCCTAAAAAATCTGAAATTGTCAAGTCCTGTGGGATCTCAGCCTCTCAGAATTGGGGGACAGAGTGAACAAGACCACCCCTGGGGGGCTCGGGAGTCCTGGAATGTTGCCAGAAATGTCTGGTGGCTGGACTTTGATCCTACAGGGGAGATGACATCAGTATGAGGATAGGAGGATTTCACCGGGGTGAACGGTGAAGGGATAAGTTAATTGGAGTGTGAGATACAGGGTTTAAGATTTCTGTACAGGGGAGTCTAGAGAAGTAAGATGGAGGAATTGGGGCGTGCCCTTCTCCTTCTTCTTCTTCCTCTAGGCCTCCATCTTCTGTGGTGATGTTGGCACTCCGGGATTGGACCTTACTAGGGGAACACTGGTTAATAAGGGTAGAGGGTATTGGAGAAAAATGATAAATATTGTATACGTAACTCCAAGTATAAAGATAGGTGGCCGCCCCAGGGGCTCTCAGTGTGTGCCCATGGCTGACTGCTGAGCAGAACTCTGTCAGGCCAAGAGAAAATCTTTTAGATAAGCAATTAATAAACACCGAGACCGAGAACAGATCTGAAGTTTCCTCTCGTCCTTTCGAACCCGGGCGGCCCAAGGCCATCTTTGGGCTTTTTCCAGACCATCTAAACAGCCCCAAAATCCGACAAAGTCCCTCCAATTTTATCACCACTTTTTCCACAGCTGTGTTTATGGGCCATGTCAACTTATGGGATATTAAAGATGAGCTGTTTAAGAGCAAACGTTCTCTTGTTTAAGAGCAAAGGTTCTCTTCATCTATTTCTGAAATCATCTTCATCTCTGGGAACAGAAGTCTTATCTCCCTGATGAAATAAACATGGCAGGAGACTTTTTCTCCTTTTAATGCCTTTAATTAAAGTGATCAGCTCATAATTGGGCAGCTCCACGGGTCTGCAGTCTCCGTCGGCTGTCCCAGCGTGATGAGGAGGAGAAGGATATGCACAGCTTTATCCACTAGGAGCAGAGCTGGGGGTCCAGTCCTCGTAGGAGCCAAATGTTAATCTTCGCAGCCTCGCCCCCTCCAGGTCCTGGTTTCAGGATGACTTTTGTGCTCAGGGTGAGGGGCTACAAAGGTCTCCAGTATCTCTGCAGGCTCAGCACTCTGCTCCTCACATTCAGACATCACTCTAATTTCCTAACTTTATGTTAGCTCATTGTTTTGGGGGTCTTTTCAGTAAGTTTGGAGTAGTAGCTTCTCATGGCATGCTGGTCCTGAAGTTAGTTTGCATGCACCCCCTCCCAAGTCTCAGTCCCTTCTCCTCACCGTTTGGGGAAGTCCCCACCCTTCTCAGGAGAAGAGCCATTAATTTAGCTCCAGCAGGGGCCTTTACTGATACAAAAAAGAACCATTAATGATAACGACTTGTAATTATCATAACAAACAAGTTATGATATGAACAAACTTTAGCAGCACAGCAACAGTGGTCTGACTAGTTTTTGTAACTTTTTTTTACAGAAAAATTGGCAGAATTTTGTTTATAACAGTCCCCCCTCTTCTTCTTTGATCGAGCTTAAATTTAAGCTTGCATCAACTTGCAATTTCTGACCGATGAGCTTCATATTTCTTTAATTTTTGGTATTGATTATAAATTTCTTGCGCACTCTGGTAATCGTGGTTACTTAACTTCGTTACCTTTCTTGGTTTCTTTAGGTTGGTCTGCATGGCCAATGCTACTATTTTAATTGTCCTGGTTTAGGGCAAATTTGTTAAAAAATCTGAAAAGGATCCTCCAGAAAGCAAAACCCACACGGCCCCTCCCCCCAACCGGTTCGGGAAAAAATTCCTCGGAGAGAGGTGGAAAGAACCTGTTTATTTGACTGGCCCAGCACCCCCCCAGCACACAAAATGAACAATACCAGCTGACACCGCTCTGAGAAAGATGACAAAATCAGAAAGTCTCTTTCGGGGGTGGTTGCTCTGTTCTCAGTCCCTCCGGCGCTGGGGCAGCTGCTGCAGCCAAACCTTCGGTGTTCCCGGGTCCCAGTCCGGAGCAGGTTCGAGATGGTCACAGCAACAGGAGAGGAGAAACAGTCCGGGAAGGAATTTGGACTGTTTAGCTAGAACTAGCTAATAAGCAGAAGCAAAAGCGAGAGCAGAAGCAAGAGCAGAAAAGCAAGCAAGCAAAGCAGCAAGCTGAAAGCAAGAAGTGAATAACAGCCCCAAGTACTGCCCGTCTCTGTGTCCCTGATAAGAGAAACCCAAACAAAACTTCCACTCTTCAGAGTCGGTCTTAAAGGCACAGAACAGATGAATGGGGATACAAGCATCATAACGTCACTCCAGGACAGGAAAACAAGCACAGTAAAAAGAGCAATCCTCCATGTATACACAGAGTGAGAAAAACTACTTTTTCCCATACATCCTTATTGAAAATCCATAGGTTATCTCACCAACTGGAATCAAGTGTAAGAGTTTGTTCTTGGTTATTTACACACGCTAATTTTTTTTTTATTTCATTTGAAATGTTTCTAATAATTGCATCCTTCATCTTTAATACTCCCTGGAGCCTGATGATTCTATTTAACATAGATATTGGGGTCTGAACTTGGCTTTACAATTTTGGACTTTCTCTATTTCTATTGCACTTTGCTTCTTCTGTTTGGTTTCTCCTAAATCATTGCATATAGGCACTCCTAAACTTGATCCAGTTTCTTTGGGTAATAAGAAGAAAGCTGGTTTTATTATTCTAGCTGTGCAGCTGCCAGACCAGTCTTCTGACAATTTAGTGTATGCTGTAGTACTAGAGATCAAAACCAGGTGTTTAGAGCTCTCCCGAAATGTGTCATCAGTTTCTGTTGGGCATTTCCAATATTTACACAGTTCTTTCATTTTCCAAACGAGTTTATCTCTTTTTCAGTACACTCATAACATTCATATACTTCATAGTGGGTACACTTGTTCTTTCTTTTTTTCAACAGACTCTAATTTGTTTGGATCTCTTGGGATCCCCTGGGTAGCTGAATATTTTACTGCTAAATACTTGTTACAAACCATCTTTCTTACTGTTTTTACAATTTCTTTTCTTTTTACTAGATCTACTGAGCTTGTTTCAGCAGCATCCCACTCAAAGCACAACCAGGCTTCTCCTATAGGGCACTCTCCCAGGAGTGGCTGCCTAAAAGTGGCAGTATTCTGGGCCATCTAATGCATTGTCTTATTTTTCTGATAAAGGACCAATTGGGAGAGGTTAACGCAAGTAGGGTTAGAATTGATGAGGACTCCAGACAAGGAGCTCACTTCTTCCTCCTCATAGAGGGGTTGGTAGCACTCACTGCCCGGCTCTCCTGGGCTCCCCAGAGCACCACCAGCAATCAGAGTCATCATTACTACCCTTCCCAAGAGTCCTGTATGGGTCATCTTGCAGAGCCTGCCCACCCGGCCTTGCCTCTTGGGGAATTTTACTGAGAAGAAGCTTCCAAGCTCTTTAGAGTCTCTTCTACCCGCTTCTCTGGTTAAACTTCTCTTGGTCTTTTCTCTACCAATTTTGGTTTCTCTTAGTGGAGTGCTCTGTAGGGGATTAACCTGGAGTCTTTAGAGCCAAATTGGGGAACTTAACTAGAATTACTTATTTACAGTCTTAAACTTTTTACAAACTTATTTTACACACAGAACTGTCTAGAAACATTTTAAGCTATGTTAGGGCTCTAATACCAATTATTTTCCTATACAGTTCAGTCTTTTTGACTCCTCCTTCTGAGAGTCAACTTTAAATCTTTTGGTCTTTTTATCGCAGTATACTCGGATGAATTAACTTGTGATGTGGTTGAATCCTGTCCAGTGCCCGGAGATGAGAGTGATGCAGAATCTGGTCCAATGCCAGAGAGAGAAGCTGATGTCAGATCTGGTCCTATACCTGGGGATGAGACTGGCCCTTTTATTCTTGTAATGTGAGTCCAACCTTTTTGTCTGGTCCGCACAGCCGAATTAGTGATGAGGAGTACCTGAAAGGGGCCTTCAAATTTAGGCATTAATGGTCCTGTATTCCATGATTTTATCAAAACCCAGTCTCCTGGGCTTAGTTATGTCTTCAACTTTCGTGTCAAGAGGGGAAGTTTGGGGGAGGTATCCTCCTTTTCTAAGTCCTTCCAGAGTTCTTCCAATTATCTCTAAATACTTTCTGGTAGCCTCTTCCCCTTCCAGATAGTCTCCTATGCTATGGGGTGTTAACAAGAATGGCAGTCCAAACATCATTTCATAAGGTGAAATTCTTATGTCAGACCGAGGTCTTGTTCTGATGCGCAAAAGCGCTAGGGGCAAACACTTTTGCCAATTCATTTTTATTTCTTCAATCAATTTAAATAATACATTTTTGAGAGTTTTGTTCATCCGCTCCACCCTCCCAGAACTCTGGGGGTGCCACGGAGTATGTAATTTCCATTTTATTCCTAAAGCTCCAATTATATTTTGCAATGTTTGGGACACAAAATGTGGACCTCGGTCTGAGTCTATTGTGTTCACCATTCCATATCTGGGGATAATGTTGTCTAGGATTACTTTTGCTACAACTTGAGTTGTTTCCCTTCTGGTTGGGAAGGCTTCTACCCAATGGGTGAGATGATCTACTATAACCAGTAAATATTTGTATCCTTGCACTGGGGCCATCTCTGTGAAATCTATCTGTATGCTTTGGAAAAGTCTTAAAGCTAATTCTCTCCCTCCAGGTGCTACTTTTCTCATGACTTTCTGGTTCCCTTTTTGACAAATGACACACCCTCTTGTAATTGCTTTGGCTAGGCCATATACACCTATGCATAGGTTATTTCTTAAGAAATGATCACATAGTCCTTGAACTCCCCAATTAGTTAATTTATCTAATTCTGTTAGCACTGTCCGAGCCAGTGCTTTATTCAAAAACACCCGTCCATCTGACGTTAACCATTCCCCTCGTTGCCCTTGGAGTAACTTTAAATATTTTATAGCCTCCAATTCTTTTTCACTAAATACAGGTTCTTCTCTTCTTTCTCCTTCTTCAGGTGTTGTTCCTGCTTTAACATTTTTTACTGGATCCCCTGGTTCTAAAGCTGCTTCTTTTGCTATCTGATCAGCCAGTTGGTTTCCTCTAACTTCAAGACTGTCTCCTCTTTGATGCCCCTTTATATGGACCACTGCTATTTCTGTAGGTTTCTGTAGAGCTTCTAACACTGCTCTAAGCTCTCATGGGCTAAGCTTTTTCCTTTTGAACTTAAATATCCACATTCCTCCCATATTTCCCAACTGTGTGAACTATCCCATATGCATATTGGGAGTGTGTATAAATGGTTCCCCGGTCCCCCTCCAGTAAGTCCAGTCCCCTCTTCAGGGCATATATTTCACAGCTTTGAGCTGACCAATTTGGGGGTAGTTTCCCTTTTTCATCAATTTGCAATGTTTCTCCATCTGTAATAGCATAACTTGAAGCCCTTTTTCCATCTACTACCCTCAAAGAGCCATCTATGAATAAGATTCTTCCAGTTGCTAGAGGCTGATCTTCTAAATCTTCTCTTACTTTTGTTTGGAGGTTAACCAATTCAAGGCAATCATGTTCTAAATTCTCTATAGGCTCTCCCATTAGGAATTGTGCTGGATTGAGGGCATTGGAAGTCATAAATTCTAAGTCCTCTGTGTTCATTAGTATTATCTCATACTTTAATATTCTGGCATCAGTTAGCCACTGCTGAGCCTTCTGTCTCGGTACCGCCTTAAGGTTGTGAGGAGTATGTACTTCAACTTTTCCTTGTAAGGTCCATTTTTGAGTCTCCTCTATCAGGATTGCAGTTGCTGCTACTGCTTGTGTACACACTGGCCAGCCTCTAGCCACTGGATCTAACAATTTGGAGATGTAAGCCATGGGTTTTCTGCAACCTCCCCACTCTTGAGTTAGTACACCATAGGCTATACCCCCTTCCGCACTCGCAAACAGGTCAAAGCCCTTCCTGAGGTCTGGTAAGCTTAGGACTGGGGCAGAAGGCAATTTGCCTTTTAGGTTCTCCAACTGTCGGTCATCTTCAGCTGTCCAAATCAGGGGATCTGGAGCTACTAATATATTGTATAAAAATTTTACACTCTGTGTGTATTGATCTAACCATAACTTGCAATATCCAAACAGGCCCAGGAGTTTTTTCACATCTCTTTTTGTTTTTGGGGCCGGGAGAGCTAAAATGTCTGAAATTCTGTCATGGCTTAACTTCTTATACTCCCCTCCTATTATGTGCCCCAGGTATGTTACTTTTGATTCCACAAATTGTAGTTTTTCTTGGGAAACTTTTAATCCTTTCTCCCCTAGAAAATTCAAAAGCTTAATACTAGTTTGTCTGACCTGATTATAGATTTATAGTGTTATAGATTTGAAGGACGCTTTCTGGGCATATCCTCTAGCAAGGGAATGTAGAGATTGTTTTGCCTTTGAATGGGAGGACCCGAGTACAAAAAGGAGACAACAGCTAAGGTGGACCTGATTGCCACAAGGGTTCACGGATTCCCCCAACCTCTTTGAACAAGCTTTAGAGAATTTGTTGGAACAATTTGTCCCTGAAGATGAAGTGCAGATCCTGCAGTATGTTGATGACCTGATGGTGTCAGGAAAGGGAAAAGATCCAGGTCAGACAATCAGAGAGATAAATTATTTACTTGGTTGCTAAAAATGTATAGATTTAAAAAATTATTAAAAAGTGCAGGATATTATATTAATTAGAATAATATGTTTATTATTTTTTTATTAATAATTTATATTTTTAAGGAAAACTGCTTAAATTTTTATATGTTTTGGAATGTCACTCCCAGGTGGGTGATGTCAGACATGGTGAGGCTGGGGGTGAAGAGCAGTTTGTCCAAAGAGGCTCAGCCTGCAATGGGCTCATTCTTCTCTGTGCCCAGACCTCCTAAGGAGTCATTCAGCATAAAGATCTCTTGGGGGAATGCTTCTATCCCCTCTTCTCATAACTGGAAAACAAAAAAATACTCGTGAATAAAAACCAAAAATCATGATGTGCACTCTGGAATCTCCCTCCTGAAGACAACTCCAAACTGACTCCAGTCACTGCACAAGCCCTGGAGACTCAAAGACAATGGAAGGGTGACAAAGAGCTCCTGAGGGCTTTCTGTATTTTAATCAGCCCCACACTGGATTTGGGGCTGGGTCCAGGAGCCTCAGGCGCTCAGAGAAGGATGAAGAAGCTGCTCAAGGAGTCAGCAGCAAAACTCCAAGTCCCTTGGAGCAGCACTGGGCCCCAGTGAGGGCAGGGAGTGCCAAAGGCTGCCCAGGGCCTGGTGAGAGCAGATTCTTGAGGCAAGGATTGCAGGGAGCCAAAGGCTCTGAGCAGGGAACTGCAATGCTGAGCAAGGCCTGGGCGGGCTGGGGGAAGCAGAAAGGCCAAGCCCTGAGCCCAGCCTGGGCCAGCAGGGCCTGTCCCTCACAGCTGCCTTGGGGCTGTTTGTGGGCCAGGGGGATGTGAGGGGCAGCAAGGACAAATGTCATAAACCTGCAGCCCCTGCCAGCCTCCCCAGGGAGGCCGAGGGAGAAGCAAAGTGCAGCCCCTGCCAGGAAAGTTCCTCCTGTGGGGCCTCCAGAGGCGCTGCCCGAGCCCAGGGCACAAAGGCCTGGGTGCCTGTGACCCTGCCAGCCCTGCCCAGCCCTTGGCCATCTGTCCTGCAGGCTGCGCCCCCTGGGCGTGCTGCTCCTCTGCCCTGGCCGGCTGCACTCGCCCATCTCGCTGTGCCCCAGCATTTCTCACCCAGCGTTGCTGTGCCCTCCCTGGGCTCCCTGCACCCAGCGCTGCCGGCTCCTGGCACACAGAGCCCGTCCATGGCCCAGCCTCATGCTGCCACACCTCCAGCACCAACATGCTGCCCTGCGAGGGACTTTGCTTTCTCCTCAGATCCAGCCTGAACTCTCCAAGCTTCACTTTGGGGAGGTTTCCTGCAATTCCCACTGCCAAGGAAAGCTCTGTCTCCTGCTGGTCACAAACAGAGAAGGGCTGGTGGGAGATGTGGTGGTCAGAGGCTGTTTGGGGCACAATGACCATGAAATTATTGAGGTTTTATATATTCTGTGAAAGGAGGGGCATCATCAAATCTTCTGCATTGGATTTTTAAGAGCAGACTTCAGCCTATTCAGGATGCAGATTTGGAGAGTACTGAATCAGGTACTGATTTTTTAAAGGGAAACAGCCCTTAAAAGCAAAGGATTCCAGGAAGGATGGACACCCTTCAAGATAGAAATTTCAAAGGAGCAGCAACAGCCTTTACCTCTGTGCCCAAAACTGAGTTAGCATGAGAAAGGACGGGCCTGGCTGGGCAGGGAGCAAATTACATTATACGAATTACATGATACAATCATCATGTAGCCAACACAGGACAGGCAGGAAACTCAGGAAATTTTTAAGAATATCGCTAGGTCATTTAGAAAGAAAATTAGAGAGGTGAAAGATTAATTAGGACTTAATCAGGCCACTTCTTTGAAGGATAACAAAATATATCTTATAAATGCATTCATGGCAAAAGAAGGGTTGAGGACAACCTCCATTTCTTATTGTGGGGGATATGGTTACCAAAGATGAGGAAAAGACTGAGGTACTTAACCTTTCTTTGCTTTCAAAAGTAAGAGTAATTTAAAAAATAAGACAGTTTCCAACCAGAACAAGTGTTCTCCTGGCCTGGTAGATGGGGACAGAGAGCAGAACAGCCCCCCTGGAATCCAGGAGGAAGCAGCTGGAGACCTGCTGAGCCACTCAGATGCTCACAGGTGTCTCTAGGACCAGATGGGATCCTTCCCAGGGGGATGAGGGAGCTGGTGGATGAGCTCCCCAATCTGCTCTCCATCATTTACCATCAGTGCTGGCTCAGCAGGGCGGTCCCAGAGGACTGGAGGTGCCAATGTGAGCTCATCCCCAAGAAGGGCTGGAAGGAGGATCTGGGGAACTCCAGGCCTGTCAGCCTGACCTAGGTGCCCGGCAAGGTGTTGGAACAGATCACCTTGAGTGCCATCACAGAGCACCCACAGGATGGCCGAGGGGTCAGAGCCAGCCAGCATGGATTTCAATGTCTGCATTGATGATCTGCATGAGGGGACTGAGTCCAGCATCAGCAAATTTGCAGATGACACCAAGGTGGGTGTGAGTGTGGATCTGCTGGAGGGCAGGGGGGCTCTGCACAGGGACCCGGACAGGCTGGATCCAGGACCCAAACCCAACAATGTGAGGTTGAACAAGTCCAAGTGCCGGGTCCTGCATGTTGGACACAACAACTCCTGCAGCTCTATAGGCTGGGGACAGAGTGGCTGCACAGCAGCCAGGCAGAAAGGGACCTGCAGGGGTGATGGACAGCAGGCTGGACATGAGCCAGCAGTGTGCCCAGGTGGGCAAGAAGGCCAATGGCTCCTGGCCTGGATCAGGAATGGTGTGGCCAGCAGGAGCAGGGCAGGGATTCTTCCCCTGTGCTCAGCACTGCTTGGGCAGCACCTCAAGTGCTGTTTGCAGTTCTGGTGCCCCCAATTTAGGAAGGACATGGAGGGGCTGGAGCGTGTCCAGAGAAGGGCAACAAGGCTGGGGAGGGGTCTGGAGCACAAGGTCTGTGAGGAGTGGCTGAGGGAGCTGGGGTTGTTTACCCTGGAGAAGAGGAGGCTCAGGGGAGACAAGGTGGTGTCAGGGCACAGGGTGGACTTGATGATCTCCATGGCCTGTTCCAGCCTTGCTGATTCTGGGATTCTCTGAAACCACCCTTGGAGCAGTTGCAGGATGAGCCCTGGGCCTCCTCTTCAGAAGCTCCAGCAGCCCAGGTCCCTCAGCTTCTCCTGCCAGCCCCAAAGCCCATCCTGTCAGTCCTGCAGAGCCTCTGCAGCTCCTCCTCACTGCCCAGAACAGGGAACCCCAGAGCCAGACACAGCAGCCCAGATGTGCCCCCCTGGCCTGGGGTGCCTCTGCAAGGGAGCAGCACCAGGCACTGCAGGAGCCTGCAGACAATTCCTGCAGCACTTGCAGGATGATCCTGCTGCCCAAGGGACGTTCCCATGTATAGTATAGGTGGCTTTTGAGTCCTAGTAAAATATCTGTATTGTACTTGAATATCTGTATATAGGCCTTGCCCAGGTAAGTCCCAGTTGTTCTCGATGGGCTGCAGCTGTGATGTCCTTCATTGGGCTGCAGCTGTGGCTAGTGAAGATAACTGGGATAAAAGGGGGTGGGTTGGCCAGTCAGGGAGAGCCTTGTGGGTGCCCTGACTAAGAAGGAAAAACCTGCAGAAGGAGGAGTCTGTGCTGTGTAGGTCTTTAGCTATAGGAAAACGCCGAGGAGAGGAGGTATGGGACTAGAGAAATATGGGACTTTAGAAACAGTATGTGACTCTAGAAATATAATAACAACACCCATGGGGCCAAGTCAGGAACTGCAATAGGGAGTGGGGCCAGAGAGGAAAGGGCAAGCATGGATGAGCTGTTTGCAGGGGAGGGAACAGGGGTGGGCAATGGGAAGACATTTGTATCAGGAAGAGTAAAGAAAGCAAAGGTGATGCCAAAGAAATGCTCAGGGCAGTTTGGGGGTGGCTGCCAGGCATCCCTGGCTCTGACCAACAGCATCTGCAGTGGCACAGGAAACTCCCAGCTGATGGGAACAAACTTTCTGGCTGACTGCAGAGGCCAGGACAAAGCTGAGTGGTTTCCCTGGTGTCCCCCAGCCCTTGCTGGCCCCAGGGGCTGATGGCATTTGTGCTCCCGCTCAGGTTCATGTCCCCACAGCAACAGCATGGGGGTGCTCCCACCTGCTGTGTGCAATGCAAACAGGGGCTGCGGAGCCAGTGCTGCCGTGTCTGTGCCTGCAAGGATGGGGCACCTGTGTGAACTGGGGGAGAGGCCAGGGCTGCAGAGGGGGGATGTTGTTGGCAGCTCCATCAGGACGCTCTGGGACGCTGCCCTGGGCTGTGCAGTGCACTGGGGATGGATCAGCCCCTGCTCTGCTGCTCCTTTCTGTCTCCCCCAGGGCCCTTGCAGAGCCCCAGCTGTTGCTGCCCTCATCTGCCATGTCAGCCCTCAGGACAAAGCGGTGCCAGGGCTGTTCCAGGTACAATTCAGTGACATATGTTGGTGCCACGGCAACGCCCACGGTGACCCGTTCCTTGGTTTGGTGCCATAGCAGCCAATGCCTGGAGCCGTTGTGATGTTGGTGGCCATGGAAAGCTGCCCTGGCCCCTTGCTCAGGGCTGGTGTCAGTGCCCAGAGCCAGAGGGGATCCCTTGCTGGGGGCTGTGCCATGGCCACCTGCCCTGTGCCGCGCTGGCCACTCAGGCACCAGGAACCAGCAGCCAACGGCACTGCCAGGGCCAAAGGCCAGGTCAGCCAGACAGAAAGGGGCGGGGCTGGGCACTGTTTCCATGGCAACCGGCACTGGGGGGACACCTGGGTCACCCGTCCTGACAGTTGCCATGGAAACCCCTGGCAGGGACTGAGGGCACAGCCCCTGGCACTGAGACACTGCTGGGCCGGGTGCTGAGCACAGGGCTGAGCACGCAGAGATGGTTTTGTTCTTGCTGAGCTGCAGCACAGCCAAGGCCTGTCCTGCCCCTCGTCCAGCCATGCTGGGGAGGGGCTGGGGCTGCAGGGGAGCTGGGCAGGGGACACAGCCAGGACAGGGGAGCCCAACTGACCCCGGGCATACCCCAGACCAGAGCACATCATGCACAGGGTGTAAAGGGGGGAACAGGGAGGAAGGGGGGAACAGGGAGGAAGGGGGGAATTTTGGAGGGAGGGCTTTTGCCTTCCCAGGGAACACTTAGGCAAGAGGGGGCCCTGTTTCACCAGTGGGCAAGGTCACTACCAAAGACACAGACACCAACTTAAGGAATTATGTCATTTATATCATGCACAGCTGCAGAGATTTACAAAAGGATAAGCTCAGCAAAGCACATCATCATTAGCAAAGAATTACAAAAGAAGCTCAGCAATCCATCATAAGCCATCATTACATTTTGATGACCAATCCCTTGGTGAAACACCAGAGGTGTTTGTGGCAGACAAAGATTCTGGCTGACTATCAAGGTACACCTTACAGACATCAGTAGTACTTCAGTGACACCATTCTTTGTTCTTTTTTCTCAATCTCATTCCAATTAGGAACAAGAATTCTGTTGTCCCTGGCGCTGGCACCTTTTTAATTCCAGAATAATGCCCCGAGGCCCTTTGCTGTTCAGCTTTACCAAGCTGTCTGTGGCTAACAAGGCTTGGGGGGCCCTTTCCCCTCTGGCTGGAAGGGGCCGGGTCCCAGTCCCTGAGGGGCACCCAGGCTCCTGGATGGAATTCCTGTGCAAGTCCCTCAGTGTCACAGCAGCCTTCACATGGAGCCCCGTGGATCAGAGCATTTTCCACAGGGGCCCTTGGGGCAAACAGAGAAGATCTGGTCTGGCAGGATGTGTAAAACAGTATCCTGTCAGATCTCCTTGTTCTCACACAGAATCCTTTGCTGCAGGGACACATTCCCATTGTTCCTGCCCAGGTTTCAGGACTCAGAGTTGTCTTTCCTAGGAGCTGCTCCTTCAGCTGCCTTGGGAGGGCCATTTGGCCTCTGGACCAACACTCTGGCTCCATTATTAGGGCTGCTGGATCCAAACCCTTTATCTCCACAAACGGTGGTGACTGGAGCTGGATCTCCTTTTTTCACAATCATTCTTAAAATTGCAAAATCGATAATTGTGCTACCCTGTCATGGGGTTGAATAATCCTATATTGTTCATTATTGTTTACAGAATTACTGTAATTTCTCCTTGATATTCTGCATCAATTCCTCCTGCCATGACAGGACCACTTTGCAAGGCCAAGCTCCAAGGGAGCAGTTACCAAAGCAAAGTGTCCTGGAGGAATCTGAATTCTTCTTTCAGAATTGATAGCTCTCATTTGCTTTGAATTTATCCTAATGAATTCCAATGCATGAAGGCCCAGCCCTGCAGCCTCTGGGCTGGCCCTGCCAGGGGCCATCACAGCCAGAACAATTTCCCAGGCAGCCCAAGTCTCACTGCCCATGGCTGGATTTGCAAATTGGGGGCAGCCGTGCACAGCCAGGGGGTTTCTATTTCCCCAGTGGGCCATTGTGAAGGGCATGGAGCACATCCGGGAGATGGGTTCTCCATGGGAAAGTTCCCATCTCCTCATTTTTTCAACTGCTCTTTTAACAACCCCTTCACCCATTCAAGGAATCCTGCAGCTTGTGCATAGTCTGGTACATGAAAAACCCTGCAGACAAAATCACTGTGTTTTTCACAGGAATGGACAAAGCATTCTGCATCACAGTATCAGCAAACCCTGTAAAAATAACCAATTTCCTCCCTTCCTCCTTTTTCCATTGTATACAATCTCACAAAGTTGACCACTGACATTAGGGTCCTGGCCAATCCTGTTCTGTAGGATATTTAGTGTTACATCCCTGAGCAGCCAAAGATACCAAATTAGTATTGTCAGCACTATTTCACATTATTATTATATGTACATATTTATATATAAATACAGATATAGACATGTAGATATAGACATATATACATTAAAAGCTATAAATATAAACATGAAGGTCTTATTATCCCATAAATATGTATATAGTTATTTATTATATTGATATTTCACTTGCACAAGTGCATCTGAGCTCAAGATTAAAACCTTCTTCTGTTGCTCCATGTGGGAGCATTCCAACAATCATTGTTCCTTCTGAAGGTGCTGTTTCCTATGTATTCTCAACAAATTCATCTTTGTCAGCCCAAACCCACAAGGTCTTTTCCTTTTCCATATGAAATTTCTGGATGCATTTGAAGCCATCCAGGGGTGCAGCTTCTTTTACCCGACTGCCCCACTGCTCACATGGGGCTCCGACCTCAGCCCACTCCAGAGCCAGGGAATTCCAGGGAAGGGCTTCCCAGCTGGGAATTTCTGATGGCACTGATTCCTCACATTTACACTGAACAAGTGACATTTTGTTGGGATCTGGCCAGACTGTGCCAGTTTTGTTTTACCAGTGGGCAGGGTCAGCACCAAAGACACAGACTCCAACTGAAGGAAGCAGTGTCATTTCCTGCAGTTCAGAGCAGCAAAGAATCACAAAAGGAGCAGCTCAGTAATGCACCCAACCATCCCCACCAAAGACTGCCTGCAGTGATTAAGAAAGATCCAGCAGCATTTACCCTCAGCCTTTACCATCCCCCGGACCCACACAGCAGCTGGGGAAGCTGTCACAGCCAAGGGCTGCAGAGCCACTCCTGGGCACTGGGAATTCCTGCAGGTGCCTCCAGCCCCAGGTGAGGCTCCAACCCCACTGGGAGAGGGCCCAGCTCTGACAGTGCTGAATGAACAAACTGACAGCACTGCTAGTGTGGCAACATCTGCTTTCATCCTCCTCTTGGGTCCCTCCCAAAGCCTGGCCAGGGCTCAAGGAGAAACCAAGGGAGGTGACTTTGATCCTTCAGCCCCAAACAAGGCCAGATATCAGATTTCATGGCCTTGTCTGGCTTCTAAATACACAAAGGTCAATACATGTCTCACTAATGAGTGGCTACATCTATTACAGGGCTAATGACCATGCATATTTCATTAGGGAGCAAATACAAAGATAACCTTTGGTTGGAAGGTTCATCCAGAGGCCACCTTTGGCTCAGGGCCTACTGTCCAGGTCCCACTCAGGGCTGGTGTCCAGGCCTTGGCACTTCAGGGACGTGGTTTAGTGCTGGGCTTGGCACTGCTGGGTGAGCGGCTGCACTGGGTGAGCTCAGAGGGCTTTTCCAACAGAAACGATTCTGTGATTCCATGATTCTATCCACTGCATTCAGCTGGGGCTATTTTAGCAGCATTACTTTGCTCCAAAAGTTCCCTCTTGCCCAGCTCCTGTGGCCTGAGGCTTCAGCTCCTTCAGCTCCTGGTGCTGAGTTGCTCATGCTGAACGAGACAAGTTGGAGAGAAGAACACAGTCCATGCAATTCCTTCTGGGACACGGAGAGGGGAGGCTGTGCAAACAGGAGCATTGTTTGCTGTGGCCACCTCTCTGCCCTTCACGCCTTTCAGCGCTTTGAACCAGCCAAGAGCTTTCTCCAAGAGTGCAATGGAGCAGCTGTTCCTGCTCCCAGGCCTGGCTCTCTCCAGTCTCTGCCCTTGCCTGGTTCTGTCCCTCTTGCTGTGCCCTCTGTTCCCCCAGGGCTCGCTGGCTGCTGCCCAGGACTGTGGCACTGGCACAGATCCAGTGCTCCAGAGCCTCCTTTCTGTGCCCTTGCAGCTGCCTGGGCACAGCAGCCTTTTCCATCTGGAAGCCCCCAATGGACAGGGTGTGCCCAGCTCCGTTCCCTGCACAGCCTCCAGGAGCCCAGGGCTGCCATCTCCAGTCCCTGCTGGCACTGGGGGCTCCCAGGTGCCTCAGGCTGCTGTGACACCGCTGCACACGGGAGGGAAGAGGGGCAGGGGCTGTGCTCAAAGTCAGCTCCATCTGCTGCTGCTGCTGCTGTGGGGTCATTTGTGCAGCCCTGTCTGCCCAGAGTCAGGGATCAGATCCTGCCAGTCTCTTCCAGCCCTGGCTGCTCAGAGTTTGGGCCTTGGAGCCTCAGGTGGCCAAAGGCAGCTGCTGCTGGTCCCTCTGTGTGCCCATGTTCAGCAGTGCTGCTCCATCAGTCTGTGCCCAGCAACGGGGAAAAGCCTCAGCCCTGCAGGGCCAGGAGCTGCCGGGCTCTGCCTGCGCAGCTCAGCCAGCAGGAAGGGAGCTGCTCCACACGGGAACCAGGAGCAAAGGACATTCCTTTGATAGGACATGTTTTCTATTTAAAGGATAAAAAAGGAAAAAGGAAAAATAATTGAAAATTTGTAAAAGATAAGAATAAAATCCAAGTATTAGTGAAAAAACATTACATACAGTTATTGAAAAAAACCAAACATAAATGCAAAGTTACATTCTTTGCATTAAGAGGTAAATGATCTTTTTAAAAAGAGAACTCAAGTATTTCCATTGTAAATGTGTTGATGGCATGGATCCATCTTTGTGACCTCAAAAGCCTCTTAAAAGATTTTGGGCTTTGTTTCCAACATTGGTATTTGAAATTGTGCTCGAAGCAAGAAGAAATTGCTTTGTGCCACTCCAGCTCCAAGCAGGACTGGAAACAGAAACTCTGTCAAAGCCCAAATCCTTTACAAGATGACCTTCCTTCTCACCCTGCGAATGAGCTGCACATTCCTTTTGAAACTGTCAGGGATTTCTTAAAAGACACAAAGTCCCACTTACGGCTTTTTGCTCTGGTTTGGAAGTGCAGAAGTGCAATTCTCCATCCACCAGCTCCAGACTGCACTGCCTCAGGAGCTCGGCCCACTCGCCAGCTTTGGCCCACTCGTGGCACTTCTAGAGGAAGAAAGTGCAATTGCACAATTCCAGCCAATCAAGAAGGAAGAACGGGACAGACAAAACACCCTGTGCAGATCCAGGCATTCAGCTGGGACTGTGGAGAGTCTGGGTCCTTGCCAGTTGGATGTGTGTCCCCAGCTGCAATCTCTGGGCCTGCAGCAGAGTCTCACTCACCTGCCAAAGCAGAAAGCTCAGGCGCTGTGCTCGCAACGGGCTCGTCTGGTGCAGAGCTGTCAGAGCAATGTGAGGGCAGAGCCAGCCCAGCTGTGCCCAGGGCTGAGCCCAGCAGAGCCCTGGCAGAGCCCAGAGCAGCCTCAGCACCTGTAGAGCCTGGCTGCAAGGAGAGAAAGCAGAAACCGGCCGTCAGCTGAGGGCTCCTGTGCCCTTGTGCCAAGGCCTGCGGTGCCCAGGCCATGCTGGCTGTGCCCAGAGCTGTGCCCAGAGCTGCCCATCCCTGCTGCCTTTGGCAGCAGAGCAGGAGGGCAGCACATGTGCCCAGCCTGCAGCCAGCCACGGCACATCCAGCCCTCAGCAGCTGCCCAGAGCCAAAAAGCAGCTGGGCAGCTGACTGAAGAATTCATTGCATCTGCCCCTGCACAGGGGGAACCTTTGGTGCCCGGCCAGGCCGTGCCATGCCCAGATCAGGGAGCATCCCCCTGCCTGTGGATTCACCTGCAAATTGGGCCTGGAGCCTGGCTTTGAAGAAGGTGCCAGAATCCAAGTCCATCATCTTCAGCTGGCCAGGCCAAGGAAGAGATTGTCATCCTTGAGGTTGTTCTCGGTGTCTCCAGCAGCAGCCCCACCTGGAACAGCTTCTCCAGGGGCTCCTTCTCCTGCCCTGGGGCCAGACCAGGCTGTCAGGGCTCTGCCCAGGGCCCCAGCCATCCATGAACAGGACAAACAAAACCAGGGGGGATGGTGGCCACCAGTGCTTGCCACACCAGGTCTGCAGCTCAGCTCCAGCCCAAGAGCTGCATATTCCCTTCTGCTGACCCCTGCTCAAAGCTACAGGCAGGACAAAACCAGCCTGGTTTGCTTTGCCACTGATTGCCAAGAGATGCATGGAGCTGGTACCTGCCAGACCCCTGGATCCAACTGTGTACGTGGATCTCTCCCATCTTCTAGGGCAGAGGAACACCCTACACCCAAGGATGACAGAAAAGCTCTTCTAAGGATGGCCTGTCCGAGGGTTGCATGGACAAACACCTCTTAATGATATCCTGGCACTCTGGGGAGAGAAACCAGAAATCACCAGTCAGTTGGAGAAGTTGCCCTCCCGTTCCCATGCCCAGGCCATGCTGGGTGTGCCCAGAGCTGGGCCTAAACTTCCCCATGGATGCTCCGTTTGGAGGACAGCAGGAGAGCAGGACATGTGCCACCTCCTCAGCAGCTGCCAGAGCGGGATGCCCATGAGCCTGCTCCTGTCTCCCAGCAATGCTACTGCCCCTGTGCCCAGAGGTGAGGATCCACCTTGAGAGAGCCATCGTGGGAACAAGATCCGCCCCCGGATGATCTCCTGGCCCCTCCTGAACGGGTGTTTCCCCATGACCAGGTGGCACAGCAGGAGGCCCAGGGACCAGATCGTGGCTGCCTCGCCGTGGTAGCGTTGGTGCTGGATCCACTCTGGTGGGCTGTAGGACAGGGTTCCTGTGGAACACAGACAGAGATCAGCAGGGGGATGCTGCTGCTCCCAGAGCCTGGCCCCAGCATCCCTGGGCATATGGGGGCTGCCCCAGAGGCACACGGGGTGAGCGCTGCCCTCTCGCCAGCACCTGGGACTTGTGCACAAACTTGGGGCTGGAAAAGAAGCCACTGGTGCTGGAAGAGGGCAGAAGAGACCCTAGGAAGGCCCAACCATGACACACAAAGGAAAAACCTACCCAGTAGTGGAGAAAACCCACTCTCCTCCCCACCTGCTTGGCCCCCTAAAATGTTAATAAGCCAAGGTGAACAAGGACAGCAGAGCAGTCCAAGCCCTTCCTCACCTGCACACCAAACCATCCGGGGCACGCGGTCAGACCCCCTCTCTGCTACCCCCATGGGGGTTTGTGTTGGGCTGGCTGCCCCAGCTCCAGCCCCAGCCCAGGCCACAGTGGCTGCTGAAGGCTGTCAGCAGGGCTGGGAGCTGCCCCCCCTCGCACCCCACCCAAATCAACTTGGCTCCAGCATCAATCCCATCCCGGCTGCAATAGGGGGAAGCCCCAGTGCTGCACCCAGGCTGGGCCACGAGATGCCCAGGAGCATCCCCTGCGAGGGCTCACCTGCAAACTGGGTGTAGGCTGTGTCTTGGAGGAAGGCGCCACAGCCAAAGTCGATCAGTTTCAGCTGCCCACTGGCCAGGTCGAGCAGAATGTTCTCGGGCTTGATGTCCCTGTGCAGGACCCCGCAGCTGGTGCAGTGCCGCACGGCCTCCAGCACCTGGCGGAACAGCCCCCGCGCCTCCTCCTCGGGCAGGAACCCCCGCTCCGCCAGGAAACCCGAGAGTTCCTGGCACCGCTCCGGACGCTCCAGCACCAGCAGGAAGCTGTCGGGGAGCTCAAGCCACTCCAGGAGCTGAATGACACCGCCACAGCCACGGGACACCTTGGCCAGCAGCACGATCTCCAGCGGGGCGCTGGTGCCGTCGGGCTGCGGGAGGAGCGCGGTGCCGTCAGTGGGGCCGAGGCCGTGCCGGGGCTCTGCGAGCCCTCAGCCAGCCCGGGATGCTCTGCCCGCCCCGCTCACCCCACGCCCGCTCTCCCCGCAGGGCTCACGGCGGCTCCCACCCTGCCGGGCCCCGGCTCCTCGCCGCCTGGCACGGCCCGGCTTCTGCCGCTGGCCCCGCTCACTCACCAGCTCGCCCCAGTGCCGGATGCGATCCCGCGGCACGCGTTTGATGGCCACCTGCGAGCGAGGGAGAGCAGCGGGCTGAGCTCGCCACCCGTCCCGCCGCGCCCCGACCTTCTCCTCCTCCTCCCTCCTCCTCCGCCCCCTCCTCCCGCGCCCGCCGCCGGCCCCGCCGCTCACCGGGGCGCCGTCCGAGAGCCGCGTGGCCGCGAAGACGCTGCCGAAGCCGCCGCGCCCCAGCAGCGATCCCAGCCGGTACCGCTCCTGCAGGGCCTCCTGCGCCTCACCTGCGGGCGGGACGCGGCTGTTAGCGCTCGGCTCGGGGCCAGCAACGACCCCCGAGCGCCCCTCACCCGCCCCGGGCCCGGCATCCCCACCCGCCCCGGGCCCTGGCGGCTTGGGGTCGGAGGCCGCGCTGCCGAGCGGCGGAGCTCGGGCCGGGGAAGCCGCAGCGGAGGCGGCGGGAGCGGCCGCGCCGCGTGTGTCCTCCGCGGGCCCCGGGAGGAGCCGGGGCCGGGGTCGGGACTGGAGCCTGTCTCGGGGCCGGGGCCGGGCTCGGGCCAGGCGGAGCCGAAGGGCGGCGATGCCGCCCCCGCACCAGCCACTGATGCCCGCCCAGCAGCGCCACCGCCAGTACGGCCAGAGCCGAGCGGAGACGAGACCGCGGCGGGACGGCCGGGGCCGGGCTCGGGGCAGCCCCGCCCGGGGCCGGGGGCGGGCCGGGGGCATGGCCCGGCCCGGCAGGGGAGAGGGAGGCGGGGAGAGGAGAGGGACGCCGGGCAAGGGACCCCGAGAGAAGGGTGCCCGACAGCGGGAAAGGGAGAGAAGAATGAGAATGAGAATGAGAGTGAGAATGAGAATGAGAATGAGAATGAGAATGAGAATGAGAAGCAGTGTTTAGGGTCTGTGCTCTTTTTGCTGCCGACGCTGTTGCTGCTGCTGCCGCCGCTGCCGCTGCTGCAACTGAAGCACCGGGGCCGTTCGTCCCCATGTCCGTTCCCCGCTCGCCCCACGAGCCCCACGTTCGAGCCCCGCGCGCCCCGGGGACAGCCCCTCCGTCTGCCCAAACACGGGAACTTTGCAGCGCTGAGCCCAGATGCAGAGCCCTGACTCCTGCGCACTGGCACAGCGATCCCCTCGCCTGCTGCTGTGCATTGTCCTTGCTGAGGGTCAAACGCTGTCGGGCCACCTTCCCTTGGTGTAGGATTCCTACCTGACCCAAGCACTGCACTTACACCTCCAGTGTTGCTTTCCAGTAAAAACAGGAGAAGGAAAACTGTGTGTGGCTCATGATATTTTAGAATGCCTAAAATCCCTAAGTCACTGATCTTAGAGGTGAGGTACATCTGGAATTACTGGGATGCAACATGGAAAAGGGGAGCATAGAAATAAATAGAGGAAAACATCTTGGATTGTTTCTTCCATTTTCATTTCACTTCTGGAAAGCTGTTTCAGTTTTCCAGGAATCTTCTCCTGTCTGCTCTTCCCAAGAATTTCTCATGGAGAACAAGGTCAAGCTTCTGTCACAAGATTTGCCACCCGGAAATTATGCCACTGGTGCAATTTTCATTGTGACAGTTTGTGCTGGCTTAGGGCAAATTTTGGGAGGAAATCTCCAAAAGGAATCCATCTAGAAAGCAAGTTCAAGCAGCCCCTACCCCTACTAGTTCAGGAAAAGACTTCCCTCGAGAAAAGTGAAAAAAAACCCCAGTTTATTGAACAAGTCAAGTATTCACAAGCATGAAAAATGAATAATATTAAATAAAACCTCGGACAGTGCTGAAGAGATGGAAAATTCAGCAAGTCCTTTTGTGGGTTGTAGTTGGCTCACACGGTCTCTTCTAAGTCCCTCTGGTGCTGGAATGCAGCGTCCCAGAGCTCAGGGAGCCACAGGTGTGAGCTGCCGGTGTTTGTCAGGGTTTTCAGTCCAGAGCAGGTTTAAACAGTTCCAAGAAAAAGGAAAGTCACAGTCCGAGGAACTTCTCTTCCTAAGGTGGCTAAAACCAAATTGCTAGACCTAGGCTGTGAAGGCATCGGGAAATTTCCAAATCTGTGCACTGGCGGTCCCAGCAAACACTAGATCTCGATGGTGCTGGAGGCAGAACCTTGAAATTTCCAAATTTTAGATTTCTGTGCCAGCAAATCACTGGATTTGGGCTGTGCGGGCACCAGGAAATTTCCAAATCTGGGTACTGGGGCAGCAAACACAAGATGTGGGAGGTGCCAGACCCAGTAGCAGGAATTTGCCGGGTTTTGGATTTCTGTGCCAGCAAATTGCTGCACTTGGGCTGTGCCAGAATAGGCAAATTATAAGGTCAAGGCACTGGCAGTGCCAGCAAACCCCACATTTCAGGAAGGATTGGATCTGGACCCTTCCCTTCCCTTCCCTTCCCTTCCCTTCCCTTCCCTTCCCTTCCCTTCCCTTCCCTTCCCTTCCCTTCCTCCACAAGGTGCCAGAGGGGCTGGACAGCAGCCAGGCAGAAAGGGACCTGCAGGGACTGATGGACAGCAGGCTGGACATGAGCCAGCAGTGTGCCCAGGTGGGCAAGAAGGCCAATGGCTCCTGGCCTGGCTCAGGAATGGTGTGGCCAGCAGGAGCAGGGCAGGGATTCTTCCCCTGTGCTCAGCACTGCTTGGGCAGCACCTCAAGTGCTGTTTGCAGTTCTGGTGCCCCCAATTTAGGAAGGACATGGAGGGGCTGGAGCGTGTCCAGAGAAGGGCAACAAGGCTGGGGAGGGGTCAGGAGCACAAGTGCTGTGAGGAGTTGCTGAGGAAGCTGAGGTTGTTTATCCTGGAGAAGAGGAGGCTCAGGGGAGACAAGGCAGTGTCAGGGCACAGGGTGGTTTTCATGTTCTCCATGGCCTGTTCCAGCCTTGCTGATTCTGGGATTCTCTGGAACCACCCTTGGAGCAGTTGCAGGATGAGCCCTGGGGCTCCTGTTCAGAAGCTCCAGCAGCCCAGGTCCCTCAGCTTCTCCTGCCAGCCCCAAAGCCCATCCTGAGTCCTGCAGAGCCTCTGCAGCTCCTCCTCACTGCCCAGAACAGGGAGCCCCAGAGGCAGACACAGCAGCCCAGATGTGCCCCCCTGGCCTGGGGTGCCTCTGGCAAGGGAGCAGCACCAGGCACTGCAGGAGCCTGCAGACAATTCCTGCAGCACTTGTGGGATGATCCTGCTGCCCAAAGGGACGTTTATGGGGCCAAGTCAGGAACTGCAATAGGGAGTGGGGCCAGAGAGAAAAGGGCAAACAGGGATGAGCTGTTTGCAGGGGAGGGAAGAGGGGTGGGCAATAGGAAGAAATTTGCAGCAGGAAGAGGAAAGAAAGCAAAGGTGAAGCCAAGGAAATGCTTAGGGCTGTTTGGGGGTGGCTGCCAGGCAGCCCTGGCTCTGACCAACAGCATCTGCAGTGGGACAGGGAACTCCCAGCTGATGGGAACAAACTTTCTGGCTGACTGCAGAGGCCAGGACAAAGCTGAGTGGTTTCCCTGGTGTCCCCCAGCCCTTGCTGGCCCCAGGGGCTGATGGCATTTGTGCTCCCTCAGGTTCATGTCCCCACACCAACAGCATGGGGGTGCTCCCACCTGCTGTGTGCAATGCAAACAGGGGCTGCGGAGCCAGTGCTGCCGTGTCTGTACCTGCAAGGATGGGGCACCTGTGTGAGCTGGGGGAGAGGCCAGGGCTGCAGAGGGGGGATGTTGTTGGCAGCTCCATCAGGACACTCTGGAACACTGTCCTGGGCTGTCCAGCACACTGGGGATGGATCAGCCCCTGCTCTGCTGCTCCTTCCCATCTGCCCCAGGGCCCTTGCAGAGCCCCAGCCGTGCTGTTTGCCCCCAGCCTGCCCACGGCCAGCCTGGGGCTGCTCACAGGGGTTTCTGTGCTGAGCATTGGCCTGGCCGTGTTCTTGAGAGAGCCTGGGCAAGGAGCCTGGAGCCCCCAGGGCCTGGCCTGAGGTGTCAGCACTGCCGCAGCCGTGCCCATGGCCTGTCCCTGCTTCAGCCCCGGCACTGCCACACCCAGGACTGTGCCCGGCCCCGAGAGCACTCAGGCCCTACAGCAACACCAGGGCCACCAGGGCAGCCAAGAGAATCTAGACAGCCCTGGCAGCTTTTGTCTGGGAGCCACCTTTGGATATAAGGAATTTTGGAGGCGGATTCTCAGTTTTGGCCATGGATGTCTGGACTTGAAAGTGTTTTTTTCAATGGGAAGAAAAGAACGGGCCCCCAGTGTTTTTAAGGCAGAGGAGGAGTGGCCCCCAAGAGGCCAAGGCCAGCCAGAGCTGTCTGTCCTGGCAGGTTTCATATGGGAATAATCCTTGGATATAATCAAATTTGGAGGAGGAATCCCAATTTCAGCCTTGAACCCCTGGAGAAGGACAGTTCTTTCCCACAGGAAGGAATGCACAGAATTCCAGGGTTTCAGGGGTTGATAAGAAGCAACTCTCAACATGCCAAGGCCAGCTGGACCAGTCAAGCAGCCCCCAGGAGGCCCAGCCACCCAGACCTGTTCCATGATCTTGGATCCTTGGGGCCCTGCAGCATCAAAATTGCCCCTTGGTTCCATGAGGCCCTGTAGGATCACCACAGATCTTGCTTTCCATGAGGCCCAGTGATATAACAATGGTCTTCTTGGCTCTGCAGAGGCACAATGGCCCCTTGCTTTCCAAGTGGCCTTGCAGTGTCCAAATGGTTTCCTTCTTGCCATGGGACTGCACAATGCCACAATGGCCCCTTGCTTCCATGAGGTCACAGAGTCTCCAAATGGCCCCTTGGTTCTATTGGGTTCCCCAGGATCACAGTGGCCCCTTGGTTCCACCAGGCCTGGATGTGTTACACTGGCCCCTTGTTTCCATGGGGACCCACAGTGTCCCAATGGCCCCCTGCTCCCATGAGGCCCTGGGATGTCACAATGGTCTCATCACTTCCACAAGGCCCTGCTGTTCCACAATGCCCTTGAAGTGTCACAATAGTCCCAGTGGGTTCCCCTGCTGGTTCACAGTGGCCTCCTTTGTTCTGTAGTGTAACAATGGTATCCTTGGTTCCATGGTCAGAATGGCCCCGTGGTCTCATGGAACCCCACAGCCCCTTATGGAGCTCCACAGCCCCTTATGGAGCCCCACAGTGTCACTTTGATCCCCTTGAGTCCATAAGGCCCTGCCATGCTACAAGGACCCCTTGGTTATACAAGGCCCTGCAGTGTCACAATGGCCCCTTGGTACCAGTGGTCCTGAAGTGTCCTAATGGTCTCCATGGTTCCATGACACCCCACAATGTCACAATGGACTTTTGGTTCCATGAGCTTTCCTACTGCCAACAACAGTCTCCTTGGTTCCACAGTGTCACAATGGACCCTTTGCTCCCTGAGGTTCAGTAGTGTAACATGGACGCCTTGATTCCATGAGGTTGTGCAGTGTCACAATGATCTCCTTGGTTCTGGGGCCCTGCTGTGGCTGCTGTGTAACAATGGATCTGTGGTACCGTGAGGTTCCATAGTGTCACCATGGTGCTTTTGGTTCCACAAGGTCTTGCTGGGCCACAATGGCCCCTTGGTTCCATGAGGTTCTGTACTGTCAACAATGATTTCCTTGGTACTGCAGTCACAGAGGATTCTTGGTTCCATGAGGGGCCTGGCCTCCCACAGCCCCTCACAGACCCTTATGGCCCCTCATGCCCCCTCACAGCCCCTCATGGCTCCCTCACAGTTCCCCATGGCCCCTCACAGCTCCCCATGGCCCCTCATGGCCCCTCACAGCCTCCCACAGCTCATGGCCCCTCACAGTTCCCCAAGATCCCTCACAGCCTCTCACTGTGGATGCCCTGGAAGAGAGAGAGAGAAGCAGCAAGTGTTTCTCACAGCAGCATGTGAGAATTTTTAGGGTATGGTAGGGATGTGAAAACTTGTTAACTATAAACAATCTGCAGGTGGTGTTCTACTTCGTCTTTCTGTTTCTCTATAAAAACTGCATGGTTCTCTTGATAAAACCTTCTTTCACTCTCTCTACACAACTGCCTCCTGCCTGGTTCTGTGACATTCTCGACTCAAGATTGACACCTCACAGCCCCTCATGGCCCCTCACAATCCCTTCCCAGTTCCCCATGGCCCCTCACAGCCCCTCACAGCCCTTCACGGCCCCTCATGGCCCCTCAGAGCCTCTCATAGCCCCTCACAGTTCCCCATGGCCCCTCGCGGCCTCTCACGGCCCCTCACAGCCCCTCACAGTCCCTCATGGCCCCTCACAGCCCCAGATGCGGGGCTCCTCCCAAAGGAGAAGGTGTCGGGCCCTGATTGCTCTCCTTTCATTTCAGTCCTTTCACAGCCACGAGTGCAGAAAGGCTGAAATGGAGCCTTTGCCCAGCGTTTCCCTCGGGGTTAATTGCGGGCTGAAGCTCTGTGCTGGCCCCAGCCCAAGCGCCACCATCCCTGCAGCCACCAGGCCTTTGCTGTCCCCCCGTGTCTGTTCCCTGTCCCCTAGTCCCACCCGGCTCTGGCAGCAGCAGCAGCCGCAGCGCAGGGGGCGCCGGTCCAGCCCAGCCGGGCTCCCGGCCAGGGGCAGCAGCAGCGCCGGCCCCTTCCCGCCTGCTCCTGCCTCGGCTCCCAAGGGCTTTTTCCAGCTCAGTTCTGGAGCAGAGCAACCAGCACCCACACACAGCCCTGACTGCTCAGGGCTCGCCTGTGCTGCCCTGAGCCAGCCCTCAGAGGAAGAAAGGATTGGGTTCCAGCACTGTTTCCAGCTCTGTTTGACTCATCCTGAGGTGACAGGAGGAGGCTGCTGGTGCCTCTGCCTTGGGAATTGCAGATCATGGCTGCTCTTGGCCCTCTTCTGCTTGCCACCTGAATTTTATCCATAAAAATGCAAGTGCCTCTTTCAGTTGGTGCTACCCACGGTGCTTTCATGACAGTGAAGTCAGTATTTTTGTCACAGGCATAAAGATCAGCAGATACTGGAATGCTCACCAGCCCCTGAACACTAAGATGAGGGGAATTAAAGCTTCACAGGCCACATTTGCAGGGCTCAAACAGAGCCCTGTTGCTGGCACTGTTGAAATAGAATAAGCTTACAGAGGCTGTCACAGAATTCGCCTCCGCAGTGTGGAGTTAAATTAAAAAATCAACTAGGAGAAGCAGAAACCAGAACTTCTCAACTCGCTTCATTGTTCCTTCCCAGCAGCAGGAAACGCAGATGCCCAGAGGTGTTTTGCACTGCTGCTGCCCCCAGTTTGAGCCCAGGCTCTGTCCAGGCCCAGCGGGAACCTGAGCCCAGCCCAGGGAGCTCAGCGCACGCGGGGCCAGGCCCAGAGCCCTGGGCACAGCTGCCCATTGCGGGGCAGCGGTGCAGATGGAATGTCCTGTGGCCCAAACCTCCTGCTCCTGCCACACAGCTCCAGCGCTCTCCCCCTCCTCCTCCTCTCCCAACACGGCACAAATTCCAGCTCGGAGGAGGCTTCCCCAGACAGCGCTCCGGCTCCTGTTCCAGTTGAATGTCCCTGCAGAGAAACAGGGAATCTTTCAGCCACTTCCACAAGCTCAGGCTTCGCACTTCATGGGGAATCTGGGATGCAAATGGCCTTGTTAAGAAAGCCAAAGGCCAAGGGAATGGATTATAGATTACTGAAAAAAAATCACCCATCTTCCAGGCAAGGTTTACCAAGGCATTTCCTGCATTTCTTCTTTTCAGATTCTTTCAGTTGGCTGCTCTGGGAATTCCAGCTTGTACTGGTGCTTATCATGAACTGATTGTGCTCTTGATTTACGCACCAAGACACCAAATGTGGAATCATCTATATGGAACTGTTATGAATGATCAATCGAAAGCCAAATTATAAAAAATCTGAAAAGATTTCTTTATCTTTTTCTGCTATTAAAACATGGTCTTCAAAACCACCACAGCCAAAGAGACAGTGTCGAGCCCAGGGTTGGTGCGGGGTGAACCTGGATCCCACCTCTATTGCATCGGACCCTCCACCATTCACGAGAGCCGCTTCTTGCAGGGATGCTTTATACAGTTTAATATGCCTGAGCGAAGAAATCCCAGTTTCTTTTGTAACTCTGCATATTCATAGTTGGTTCTTTCACTGTGCAGAGCTGGACAATCGCCATTTCCTTGTTGATAGCCAGCACTGATCGGATTCAGGGAAGTCACGTATTCACACGTATCTTTCTGGCGACTGACTATCTTGATCGATGTTATCAACAGGGCAATGATCACTCTCAAGCGTCTTCCGATGACATGACATGTCTTGGGATAATGGTGATCATCGCACTGGGTGTGTCTATTCTTGGGCTAAAGTGCCGATCGTTATCTGGCCACCTTCAGGAATTTCGGAATTTGAATAGACGCCTGCCTCTCAGGCTGCTTGTGGTCAGAGACTTGTTTGGATTTTGCAATCTTTATGAAATACATGCTTTTATAGCATGAATTATTTCCCAACATATATTACAACATCACTACAATCTCACAGAAGAAGGCAATCATACCGATCAGTGTATAGTCAAATTGCCCCCTAATTCTCATAAAGTCCACCTACTCTGCACACCCTTACTTTGTATTTTTGTTTCTCAGTCATCACAGAACTGAGAGCTTCAAGAAAAAGAGGAAGAAATATTAACAGGTATCCCTTAGGTAAGGGAAATACTGGACTGTCAGGAACTAAAAATAGTTGATAGCATCTGTATCAGGCAATTTTTTTTACCCTCTACCAGTGTCCATTTCAGGCATCCTGTTAGCATGACCTAGGATTTTGCAGCTAAATGCAATGGGCTGCAATTTGAGAGGCCTACAAGAAAAAAAACTTATCAGACTTTCCCCCCTCCCCCCGCCCCGAGTGACAGGTGCAAATTACAAAATGAAAGGGCCTACAGAAATTTAAAATTTTCTAATTTTAGAAAAATACAGTATTAGCATCAGATTCCAAGGGCATAGAGATATAGGAGCAGCAAGGAAATGCTCCCAGAAATGTTTTCTAGCCCGAAGAGACAAGCTAGCCACAGGAAGAGGAGAGAGCCACTTCTTTTAAAATGTGTGAATTACTGAATGCAAGAGCCATTGGCCCTTTCAGCTTCTGTTTTTAACAAAAAGTAAGCTATTAACGTGTGTTTATGAAGACTTTAGTTGGACTTCAATGTTTTTGAGACAGCTTCTGAGCAAAATACAAAGAAACTACATTACATATTCGTAAATGCAGCATCTAGAATAACAACTACATAGTCCTATCTCATAGTTAAATGTTCAGTTCTTCATAAATTGTGATCAAGTCCATGAAATGCAGTACCTAATCCAGTTAAATCCCACCTACACCTCAGATTGGCTTGTGTAACTAATATTTTCCACTCCACTCCCTATCCCTTCTCTCACCTCAGTCGTCAAGCTCTCAGCCAGGCACAAGCCAACTTCTCAGCTCAACTGCTGTTAGCAATTACCAAGCACCTGTTGGTAATTGCCTGAGCACCTGCCCCACCCACAGCAGCTGTAGGTCCCTGGCTGCTGGGAGAACAGGTCTGAAGTGCAGACCCGAACACCACCACCCCCCACAAAAAAAAAAAAAATTAAAACTTTTCTAAATAATTTGAGATTAGTAAAAGATCAGGACATGGAGGGACTTGTTTATCCCCTTTAGGCCAATCAAGAAAAGGTTTATAGCCTTCTCTGGAAAGGGAAGACTGGGGGGTTTTTCTTGAAGCAGAAGCATGTTTTATCAGCCCAGTTTCCTTCCTCATTTGTTCCTGCTGCCCAGGAGGCCATTCACTAGGCATATATATAAATATCTCTGTCTGAAAACACATCTAGAGGAGTGAATGACTTACACTGGTGTGATTTAAAACATAGCTTTTATTGTACAAAAATGCAAAAATCTGTTCTAGGAGAGGCACATCTTGTGGAGCTGTAAGGACCCTGACAGCACATCTGCTACCAAAGCAACAACTCCTGCTCTGCAGTGGCTTAAGCGGGCTGAGATGGAAGTGTTTCTTCATAAATGCATAAACCACAACAAAGTAGTGGTGACAAGCCTTTTTTCCAAGTCTGACTGAAGGTTTGGGAAGCAGGTCTGCCTGCAGAGGGCACACAGAAGCATGACAGGTTTGCCTACTGTGCGCCTACAATTTCTACACCATCATATGACTACTCGGTCACTGAGCAAGCTGACAGTGTATGACAGGTTATCCATCCTGCATAGAAAGTCACAGAGAGAAGAAGAGAGGAAGAAAACACGGAAGATGACAATGCAAAAGAAGTTGAAGAAATGTGGCAAGGATTGAGCATTAAGGGACAGAAATAAGAAGAGACCATACCCTTGAACTGTAAAGTCCTGTCAGGAAACTGCAAGTACTTGCATATTTGAGTTCACCACCTGGACTTGCATGCTTCTCCACATTACCATTATTTCAAAAATTTTGCTTCCTGGACAAGCTGCCAGGTCTCCAGTACCAGTCCTAGCTCCCTTCCAGCAGTCTGCATCTGAGCAGGGAGTTGAAAATAGATCAGGGATTACCTTTTACACTGTAAGCATTCAAGACAGCCAAAGAACTTTGAGGAAAAAGGCCATACTGAGTGCCCAGGACAAAGAAATCTTAAGAAATTGGAAGAAGGAAGTATTGATTGAGGGTCACAGTTATGTTGAGGTTTAGCCTTTCAAAGGTTTGTTGCTTTTCTACTGAAAACTGCAGGTGAGAAAGCCTAGGCAGAAAAGGGAAGGAGAAGCTATGTGAACAAACCCATAGCTGTACACAAGGACAGAAGCAGATTTCTTCTTCACCAGGCTGAAGAGAGTGGTTTTATTATTCGAAAAACAAAAGCCAAACTACCCCAAGTCAAATATATATTCTCCCACTACATTTAGATATTACAACAATAAAAATGCACTATAAAACTACTGCAGTAAATTAGTCAGTTAGGAACAATAAACAGGGCACATGTTAATAGTATCCATATCTATCTTTGGAAAGATGAGCAATTACAATCTGCATCCCAGCTCATGCTCAGTATTTACTACAATCTCAAGTAACAATAAAGTCAAACACAACAGATGACTGATGTTCCTACCTTCTGCTTTCGAAACAGAGTTTTAAAAGATAGTTTACTGCAAAATCAGTCTCAAGTATGTTCAAGGCCTTGGGAGCTCTCTAAGTTTAATTAATATCACACATATAGAACCCATTTTAATATTTGTGTAAAGCCAATATTATAATATTATAATTTGTATATAACCATCTATCTGTAATATTGCTGAAAGAAGGCACACTTTTCTAAATATCTACTGGCTTTGGTAACTGCTAAAGGTAATGTAGATTGGGCTCTACTACTGTTTACTCATCTTTCTGTTGCACAGAAATCTTGGATACTTTAGTACATACATCTGTAATTCTGACATTTTCTGAAATTAAAGTGGGAGGAGAAATGGGCTAAATTCAGGTACCTTAAGTTACGTATCAACATTTGCAGACATAAATCAAATACATAAGGAAAACTTTTCTATGGGAAGAATGCCAGAGCAAATTAAAATATGTATTGATAAGAATAATCAACACAGTAGAAATGAAGAGCATCTGCACCATAGGAGAGAGTGTATAAAATCACACTCTGCATCAAGAGAACATCATTCATATTTCTTCACAGCCTTCTCCCTTTGCATGCCCCTCTGCAAAGTGCAAGGGGCCTCAAGGACTGAAGGAAACAAAGGGAGTCAAATGGAGACACTTGCACCTGTCTCACTGGGGGCTCCTGGGGAAGCAGTTTCCTTGGGAATCAAGCCCCTCTCTTCCAAGGGCACTTCCCCAGATGTGTACATTTCATGGGGAAAACCAACACACCCTTAAGTGCATGGTGCAGAGGTTCAGGGGACATCACAACATAACCAATATGATCCAGTGAAGCTAAATTTATTATTCCTAAAAAGACTCTATTTATAATAAATCTTTACTGCCCACGTGTCTCTAGCTAATACATGATTGGTTAATCCAAGCTGTTCACACATCTAAAATAGAATGCTGATTGGATCATCTAAATTTTTACGCATCTTGCTGGGGTTGTCTGGCCCACCCACGGCTCACTTTCCCAAGCCTGCTGACAAACTTGCTGAGTCCTGATGACTCTTCTTCTTGTATCTTTTTCAAGGATACACCAAGCTCATTTCTGAATATGTCCATAAATAATGCTTTGTGAAGGTGTTCATTGTCCATTATTACAAGCAGGCTGGATTGCGCATTGGCTGAATATGGCCATTGTCTAGCAAAAACTCCTCCATTCTGTCTCTGAGCCAGCATTTGAGCCGGTTAAACAAAATCCTCCCTCTCACCCTGTAAAGAATGTGGAATTAGAGTTGGAATGTGACCCTGAAATAGAAGCAACTCAAAAACTACAGTAGAAAAAAGTAATTCCAGAAGCTATTGTAGAAGGGACTTTTCTCTCCAATGATGTAGAAGCTTTTCCTGTAGTAACTAATGCTGCAAGTAGAGTTTGAGAACCTTTCAATTGGAAGATTTTAGAAAAATTGAGAGCTGCAATTTCACAATTTAGTTGAAAATCCCAACTTGTACAGTCACTTCTGCAGTATATTTTTCCATCTAACACATTAATTCCTGCTGATATGCATACCCTAAAAAGACTCATAAGACCACCCTATCAGCAGGAGATGTTTCATAAAAGCTGGGAGGAAAAGTGTGCTCAAGAAGCAGCAAGACCTAGAGTGCAAGGTGATCCTCTGTATGGTTTAACAGCACAACAGTTACTTGGCAAGGGGCCCTGGGCTACTGTCACTGCCCAGGCTAAGAGCATTGATCAAGTCTTACAGATGAGCCAACAACTAGCATATAATGCTATTCCTTGCACTTCCAGATAAGTTACACACCATGTCTTTTACACAGATTTGTCAAAGAAGAATGAAGACTTTGATAAATTTGTAGACAAATTGCATGAAGCTATCTATAATCATTCTGATTTAAATTCAGACACAAAGATACAATTAGACTTTGGGACCAATTTGGGACAATATGGACTTTGGGATCATTACTCCATTCCAAATGGCTTTCCCTTCAGTCACAAGAGGCTTCCATCTCTTCCAAAAATTGCCTGCTGAAACTCTTCTGCTCCCTTGCAAATCAGTTCACTACTCCAGCATAACCCTTGAAGCACAGACAGACGACTCTTCAACTAATTATAGTAGAAAAGAGGGTATTTATTGCAGCCCTGGTCACATGTGAACTAGTTTCCAAAGACATGTGCAAGGAGTTGCAGACTCCTGCTCTCTCTTTCTACAGAAAAGGTTTTACAATAGGTTTCTAAGGACCCATAATACATAATTATTACCTGCCTGTTTCGCATTTTTATCAGCTGAATATCTACTACAGCTGTGCAATTGTACTCCCTTAACTGGGTCGGTGGGATTTTGAAATGAGGGAGTGGTTTTATGGGAGGAAGAAAGCCGTCTTCCTCATGGTGAGCTCTTGTCCCATGGCCAGCTGGCAAGACCTTTGGACCTGCTGCTCACGGTCCAAGCCTCTCCTGACTGTTCAATTATTCTTAAGGCAAGTTATTTCTATGGTTTCTGCTTCTTCACAATTGCTTCCTCTATCCCTGTCACTCCTAGCTTTATGTTCCTAATATATTTGGTACTCTTTACCTAAGGTACGTGATTTCTGCTAGCTGTATTACTAACTTAGCTTCTTACCTCATTTGAAGATCTTAACTAAAATATGCAATCTTCTACTATCCCAATTCTATTCCCAGCTGGCCCCTCAACTCATCTGCACTTTTCAATTATCCTCATTACATTTTCAGCTAACCCTTTGACACACCTCAGGCACATCCCCGACTGCCTCTCTCCCAGAAGCTCAAAGCTGCATTGCACAGCGCTTGCTGCGCGCCAGAGAGCACAAAGCAGGCTGGCCTGGTGGGCCTGAATATTTCTGCCAAAAACTCTGCATCTCACACCTTTGCTCAGGCTCAGTGCAGAACTGCAGGATTGCAGGCGCTTCCTCCCAGAGCTGCGTGAGGCGCTGGCTCCTGCAGATGTGCCCTGCCAAGCTGTCCCTGCCTCACGCTGGCCTCACTTCCCTGGCACAAGTGCCGGCCCTGTAGGAGCTGCCCTGTGCTCCAGCCTGCCGAGCAGCCCGGCTCCCTCCCACGGTGCCCAGAGTGCTGCACACACTGCTGGCCTTTGCCAGGAGTTGCAGGGCAGCCGGCAGAAGAGGAGGAATCCTCAGCCAACCCAGCGGCCCGCGGCTGCCCTTGGCCTTTCTCTGCTCCTGGGCACACTCCAGATGGCCAATGCCTCCAGGCCGGGCTGTGCCCAGCACGGATGCGCTTCCCCTCAGCAGCAGCCAGCTGCCACCTGGGCTCTGAGAGCGGAGGATTCACCCGCTCCCAGCAAGAGGCACCCAGGGCCTGGCTGCTGCCTCTTGCAGCTACAAGGGCCTCCTTCCAGCCTGCCTCTGCCGGGGCTCAGGCTGCTCCGGCCTCTGCCGGGGCTCTGCTGGGGCTCCAGCCCGGGCAAGGCCGGGCCCGCTCTCACCTCACAGGCGCTGACAGCTCTGCACCACAGGAGACCTTCCCGAGCACCCTCCCTGATCTTTCTGCTTTCTCACTTGAGCAAGGCTTTCCTCCAGCCAAAGAGATTATTGCATTTAGGGATCCAAATCCAAGTGGCAGGAACCCCAATGCTCTCCAGTCACAGCTGAAGGTCTGCATCTGCACAGGGTGTTTGGGCTGCCTCATTATTCCTTTGGTTTTTCCTTCAAATGCCATTGCCCTTTCTGCCTCAATTAAAAATACCACAGCTGTGCCATAACCAGCCAGTGGCTCATATTCCAAAGGCAGTGTGGTCTGGAGAGGATGAATGAAGAAGAGCCCTCCTCGCTTATGAAACCATACAAAACAAGCCATATGTGTGACTTAGCACCAATAAAAAAAAATTGTAATTCAGAAGGAAATGTTGAATTTTCTGAAGGGGTCAGAAGGAGGAGAATCATCCAAATGAGTTGATGTTTCAGAAACTTTATTAATTACAACTCTAATCTATAATTCTATGCTACAAATCTCTTTAGCAAGCCTACTCTACAATCCTACTCTAAATTGGTAACAGAGATAACATCTTGACATGATTATCCTGTTCTAGTCTCCCAGGGTTAGTGTTAGAGTTAGGCTTAGGCTTAGGCTTAGGCTTAGGCTTAGGCTTAGGTTTAGGCTTAGGCTTAGGTTTGAGTTTAGGTTTAGGCTTAGGTTTAGGCTTAGGTTTAGGCTTAGGCTTAGGCTGAGGGTTGAGGTTAGGGTAAGGGTTAGAGATACGGATAGGGTTAGGGTTTGGGTTTGGGTTAGCATTTAAGGTTAGGGTTAGGGGTTAGGGTTAGGGTTTAGGGTTAGGGTTATTCGTCTTCTTCACTGAGTTGATGAGTTGTGCCAGGATGAATGGTGGCTTGGCTGAAGTTACAAATGGATGCTGTCCACCGGAAAAAAAAATACAACAAAGAACAGTGAACCATTACTTTCCAAGCTCATTGCTTCAGGGACTCAATCAGGATACATCAAGTTCCTGGAAAGACCCAGAAAGAGGAGCAATGGGACCATCTGCTCCCCAGTCATCCCCAATGTGCAAGACCTTGCCATCACAGGCAAACCTGGCCCAGAATCCCACTCCTCTGTTTATTGTGATGTCTTCATCATGCTGGGATTTTTGCCCTGCCAGTGCTCCAGAAATGGCGCTTTCTGTCCCTGGGTTTTCTTCTTTCAGGAAACTCCAGTGACTCACACAGGCCCCTGCCTTTGAAAGACAGGCACTGTGCTGATTCCCACAGGGACAGAAAGCAGTGTCTACCTTTCCATGCCCTGGCCCTCGTGTGCTGGATGGCACCTTCCTTCCCAGCAGGGCCAGCCCAGTGGCACTGGGCCCTGCAGTTCCCTCTCTGCCACACAACCTGGCAGTAACCCTGGCGCAGTTCCCGTCTGCTTGAGGGTGCCAGGCAGCAGATGGGGCTGGGACAAGTCCCACCCAGCTGTCCCTGTTTGCATGGCAGAAACCTCTGAGGGTGGGCTGGGGGGCACAAACCAGGGCCCCTCAGAGGCTCACAGTGAGCCCCCCACAGCCCCTCCTGCCCACAGCCAAATCTCTGACCCCTAGGCTGGGACTGGCTTCCTTGGGCTCCTCCACCACCATTTCATGTCTCTGTACCCCGCATTGCTCTACTTCAATTCTTTTGCCTTTAGATAAAACTGAACACCCCACCAAATCACAAAAGAGGGCAACAGAAACAGTCAGAGGACAGAGCATCTCTCCTCTCAAGAAATGCAGAGGGAGCTGGAGTTATTCAGTTTTGTAAAGGACAGGCCCCAGAGAGACTTTATTGCCACTTTCCAAGACTTCAGAGTGGCTTTGAAGAAAGTGGGGGACATCTTTTTTGACAGGGCCAGTTACAATAGGATATGGACAAATATTTTTAAACACAAAGGGCATCTAATCAGAGTAGGTCTAAGGAAGAACTTGTTTACTCGGAGCATGGTGCCACCCTGGCACAGCTTGCCCCAAGAGCTTGTAGGTGCCCCATCCCTGCAACCATTCCGGCTCCGGTGGCAAAGGGCTCTGAGCAACCTGATCTCTTTAAAGATGTCTCTGCTCATTGCAGGACACTTGCACCACAGGACCTTTACAGGGCCCTGCCAGCCCAGCCCAGTCTAGGATTCCTCACCATTTTCATTTGAAGAGCAGCAAGAGTGGAGGTGAGGAGGAAGGGGGCTCATCTGCTGCCTTGGAACTGAGTGGAAGAGGAGCCCACCGCTCAGAGCCTGTTTCACCTGCAGCCCCTTCACATTTTACCTGCAGGAGCTCCTTGGCAGACCAGCGCTGCTCCTCGTCTGTCTGCAGGCAGCAGCTCAGGAAGTCACGCAGCAAAGCCGAGAGGAGCTTGGGCTGCCGCAGCTGTGGAGTCCCTACTGTGGCTATCAGGTGTGTAGCCTGGAGAAAAAGGAGACACCAGGCTCCACCTCCTGCTTTCACATCTCTAAGGCTCTCCCAGATCCCTTTGTTTAACCTCTGTTCTGCAGTGGCAGTTTCTGCCCTGGCACAGACCCAGAGATAACTTTCCTTTACGAACCAAAAAACCCAAACCCCGATGCAGCCACAGCTTTTCCACTATCCCTCAGATCTTGCCTTGGCAGCTGATTTCATTGCCTGACCTAGTTAGTGGGAACTACATCAGCAAAAGGACATTTGCTTCTCTGAGGATTCATGCCAGCTTGAGAAGCTTTTTGGAAGAGGGACTTTGCTATACTAACTAATTTCAAGGGTTAGTACATGAAAGGCATTTCTGCAGTGCTTTTTGGTCCTTTAAGCGCACGTACCCTAGAACAAAACTCATCAGGCTTTTTGTGCTGTTCTTGAAAACAATGGTAATTGGAAGAAAAGAAAGGAAATCCATCAGTTAATACCCAGGTAGGGAACCAAACATTTACAATCTCCTCTTCAACACAGACACATTAAGATGCCTGCACAAATGTATTGGGATGAAAATGCCTGCTGGGGCACACAGGAGCCACCTGCAGCTCTGTCTCTCAGCAGTCTGAAAATTGCAGCTTCCCATTTTTGCAGCAATAGAAAAATTGTCTAGGTCAGAAGAAGGAGAGGTTCCATCCCTATGGCCACCCTCTAGTCATTTGGCTACTCAAGTCAATGCATGAATGGTTGGCCCATCCCAGAAAGTGCCAGGAATCACTGAGAGGTTTTGGCAGGCTCTCCGCATCACCACGCTCTGGCTTGGTGACGTGCAGAATGTTGCTTGGGCTGGGAGAGAAACACGGTCACTGAGTGTTTCAACAGCACTGCACAAGAAGCAGAAGAGACTCAGTGGCCTTTACAGCCACATGCCCATGTTTCCCAATAAGAAGAAACTGCACACAGGGTTAGGTTCCTCTCTAAAGACCACAGTTTTAGAAACTTTGTTGGGTTTGGGTTTGGGTTTCCTTCCTTCATTTCTGGAAAGATAACGACACTCTTATAATACTCCTTTCCTGTTATTAAGGCCATCTACACAGACAAAAGAACTGGAACCACTAACCCAAATGAAAGTGTTGCCTGAGAACACTTTGTTTGTTTGGAGTTTGTTTGCATGTGGTAAGGCTTGAATTCCCCCATTGATGCAACCAAAAGTACAGCAGATGCTGATGTGTTGCAGGGACATTTGTAGGAGGGGACCTTGGTGGAAGTAATTTCAGCAGATGGCAATGGGATTTTGTCCAGTGGCACACAGGACATGGGACAGTTGAGAATGACAGTGGGATCAGTGAGTATTTGCTCCTTACCGTGCCAGAACTTTCACTCAGGTAAGGAGGTTCTTGTTCTATCATTTCAATTCCCACAATTCCAAAAGACCATATGTCCACTTTGGGGCCATATGGTTGACCTGTCACCACTTCAGGCGCCATCCACCAAGGAGTCCCAGTTAGTGAGCACCGTTTGCTCTGCTCAGGGGTGAGCTGAGTAGCGAGGCCAAAATCAGCTGAGGAGAAAACAATACTGGTTTTATCTGAATTCTGTGCAATTAGGAAAGCAGGCAAAAGAATTCCCCAGTAGAAGTTTGAAATTGTGCTGTTGAATCTCCTGGCATTGGTGACTTTAAAAATCCCCCCATTTTTTACACTGCCTCTAGCAGTGGCTTTTGTTCTTTGGAAACTTTGGACTTGTAACTCCCTCCCTGTGGAAGGGACACACACAGAGCAAGGCCACTCTTGACTGCTTGTGGCTCCTTATACCTCTGTGCACGTTGCAACTGTGTCCTCAGCTCGCAGCAGGGGTCCCTGCACTGCCACCAGCACCATTTTTGGGGAGCTGGCAGTCACTCCAAGCAGCCCCACACCCACATCCCTGGAATGCTGCACCTGACCAAGAATATACTGACCCAGTTTGACAGAACCATCAGTTTTGAGAAGGATGTTGTCACTCTTCACATCTCGATGGATCACATTGTTTGAATGAAGAAAATCCAGTCCTTGCAGGCACTGAGCGAGAAAACAGAAACAGAAGGGCAAAAATGAGTGATGTGATTTCATCACACAAGAAAGGAAACAAAGAATCTGAAAGATTCCCTCTCCAGGGGAATGGGGAGTAATGACAGAACAGTAATGGCCACTGAGAGGAAGAGCTTGCTGCTCCAACACCTGCAAAGCAGGACCTTTCTGAGGAAAGGCGCGTCAGCTTTTGAAAGGGCAACAGCACCTGCTGTTGTAGGCTGTCCCCTGCCAACCAGCCAGGATGACTCCTGCTGCAGTGCATGTGCTCAGAAGCAAAGAGCATTCTGGCTGCACTCCTATCCTTTTTAGCTGAGGACTGAGAGAAACGAGTCTCTCTCTTTTTTCTTTGCTGTTTGTTTCAAATCCTGCCACCAGCACCTTTGCTTTTACAGGCAAGGAATGCAGTGAAGACAGACTCCAGGCAAACATTTAGAGAGGCAAAGTGGAGAGCAGCAAATACAAATACAAGAGACAGAGCGAGAATACAACAGCAGGAGATAAAAGTACTGGCACTGAGTACAGGGAGTGCAGGGGCACTGGCAGGCCTTTCACTTGAGATGCTTTTACTTGCCCATAGCATACCAGCAACACAGAAACAAAGCTTGGCACAGGAAACCTCTCCTGTTCTGAGCCCCTGTTTCCCAGACAATTCTGCCCAAGCCCTTGGAAACACAGCTGGGATTGCTGACCTCCCGATTGATGGCTGCTGTCTCATCTTCAGACAGGCAGGTCTGGCTGACGATATCGCTCAGGACACCTCCATCCATGTACTCTATAACCAGGAAGAGTTCCTCGCCCAGAAGGTAGCTGAAAGAAGGAAACAAGGGGGTAGAGATGAACATGCATGGCTACATTGATTTTTGCTTCCAGGTTTCTTATTTCCAGATGCCTTTGTGACAAGGACAGAATCAAAGGAATAGATATTCCCTCTTGGCTGTGCATTGTTTGCAATCTGTGCAGTCTCAAAGAGAAAGACACATCTGTGGAAAAGGAGATGTCTTAGATGGGCAGCAAATGAAAAGTGCAGTTTAGAAACAGCCCAGATAAAAAAAAACCTGTCAGGCATGGTGTTTCTGGAAATAAGCACCTAGTCTTCCTGGCATGCATAGCAATGGCAGGGAGGGGCAACAATCCAAGCGAAATCAACTTTAGGATGGTTAATCTGCACTTAAAAAACTTTAAAAAATCAATCCCAAATAAATGTGGAGGCAGTGAACTTTGAGGCTATTGAGTTAGGAAGATACAGCTGATCCAGGTATTGAATATTTTGGAGTAATTATCAAACTAGGTGTGCCAGGGAAGACTGATGCAGACAAGATGCACTCTCTTCTCATCCATTGGAGATGAGTAGAGAAATAGGAATAAATAAAAATTAACAGCTTTACTTGCTGCCACTGACCAAAGTGGGTTTTTAACCTCTCATGTTTGCTTTATGTAAACACACATCCATGGGAAAAGACCATGACCTCTCACCTTTCTAAATAATTCACAATATTGGGACTCCTATACCTCTTCATGATCATTATTTCATTAAAGGTTAGCTCCTTCCTCCTCACTCCTTGAAGATTTATTTTTTTTATTGCCACCTAAAACGACATTGAAGATCAGTAACTTGGGAGGTTGGTGGCACGAGACCACAAGGCACGTGGAGCGAGTGATTTTGCAATGACACGGCTGAGCTGTGCCAAACTGCCTTGTGATTAGGCACTGCAGTAATTAGGAACTGACATTCCAACAGCCCATTTCTCTGCTCCCTTGGGAGCCAGTTACAGGACACGTGGGGGCACTGACATTTTGCCTTGACCATTTGGTAACAGCAGTGTCTCAGTTATCACCCACAAACCTCTGACCACACTCTCTGCTGCTTTGTTTGGCACTCAGAAGAAGTAATCCATGCCTTAATACTCTGTGGATACATCTTGGGATACGGGCAGGGCTTTGGGCTTTCAGGGACACCTTGCAGATCTCTCCCTATGTGCAGTTTCCAAGTGCAGCACTGCAGGTGGCCAAGGAACTACCAGTAACTTTCAGATGGATTTGCCAGCAGCCAGAAATGAGAATTCAGGACTCTGAAGCTGTAGCCCCAAAGAGCAGCGAGGTGCTTGAAGGCACCGCCTTTGTTTTAGCAATGGAGAGCGAGTGAGCGCGTCCTTCTCTGAAAGGAATCGCTGCCCTCCGTGCCCTCCTTCCGGCAGCTGAGGAGGACAAAGTCCCAAATGTGTTCTGTGGGCTGGCACCAGTCTGTGCTTCTTGTGCCTTTTCAGCACAGCTTTGCCCAAAGCTCCAGCCACAGCTCACACCAGAGGGGAAAGCCCTCGAGTGCAGCAGAGCCTGCAGGGGCCGATGACATTTACCTCTCCTCCTGTGGAAGTGTCAAGTGCTCTGTAAACATCTCCATATCCCCTAGAAACAAAACAGAAGCAGAGAAAGGAGAAGCCGTTTAGACCTTGCAGTGAAAGCCAGCCCACACAGGAAATCTCTGCTGGAAGTGTCAAAACCTGCAGGATGCAGGAGAGCTCTGCCAGAAGGCAGATGATACATTTTCCTCTCAAGTGCATGGGCACTGGGCCTGTTCCTGAAGCACTGGGGTTCAACTTCTAAAGGGAGGTTAGTATTTCCTCTTGGGTTTCACTGTCTAAATGGTGTGGTCCTATCCTGACCACAGAGTGTTTCCTTCGTCAAACCAGGGGAAAGAATTGTTCCTGGGAACTGTTATCTCACAGCTTTGGTAGGGCGTAGGTTGCTCTTTCAGGCAAGGAAGTTTCTTCTCTTTTCATTAGTGTGCCAGTATGATTTTGAGACATACAAAAAACGCTAAAGAAATTGACACAGAGCTGTCCCACACTTGAGAGACAAGGAGACCTTCCAGGTCCTGTTCCTTGATGCAGGCAAGACCTCGGTAGCAAGGCATCTCTGACAATGCCTTCTGAGCCCACTCACAAATTCTGAGCAGCATTGAGAGATGGGACAATCTATCCCCAGTGTGTGAACATTTTTGCAGCTGGCCTGACTTCATGCTGGATAGACATTCCACCAGAAAAACACCTGGCCCATGGTTGTACAGGAGTAACTGCTGTTGGACTCACCCGCTGCCAATATAATTCAGATGCGTGTATTTCATATGGGGATTTTCAGTGGGGTTCACCGTTCTCCCTGAGGGAAACAAAATGCAAGATGCTGACTTTAAAGCAGAGATCCCAGCTTCCAGGAGATACAAAAGGTAGCCCCAGTGCCTGGAGCTCTGAGCCCTTTGTGGTCGGCTGGGTAAAAACAACCACAACCAGGCAGACAGCCCTGCAGCACAGGTGGCCAGCACAGAGAGTGATTTGTACAGTCTTTTGAAGAGTTCTCTTGACAGGAAACAAAGCACAGGGACCTGCAATCCCAGGAGAGGAGGACATCTTCCCCACCTTTCAGCAATTTGCAAAAGGAATGCCTTCCCATTTGTAAACCAGAGCACCTCAAGCTGTAACTGATTCTGACGGGGCTTTCAGCATCAGGACCCTGACCTGTTTATGAGCAGGCTGAGCTCCAAGATGCCCCTCTCCCAGCTAAGGAAGGCTCCAGCCTCTGCAGTCCCTCCAGCCCTCAGGGACAGGGCAGTGATCACAACAAGGCTGGCAAAGCCCAAGCATGAGCACTGACAGGCACTGATGGGAAGAAGCCAGAGTGAGCCTGGGCCCCGGACAAGCTGTTGCCCCCATTCAGGACACACCAGGATGGGCTTTGAGATCAGCCACACCGAGGCACAGATCAGTGCCCTTTTTGTACCAGCAGGTGATGGCAGACACAGCATCCACTGGGCTCTGGTCTCAGCCCCACCAGGTCTTATCTGAGAGCACAGCACTGGTAGCTGTTACGGGCAAGAAGCAGATTCATTGGGTTGTGCTGCAGAATCACAAAGGGCTTGATGTGTTTTCCTAGAGATGTATCTGAGCAGGGCCTGGGCCAATGGGTAGGATTCTAACAGTCATGGGAAAGAGTGGGAATCAGGTATGGAAAAGTGCCATGGATCTGAGGAATATACCATGGCTGAGCTGGAGGCTCTCTCCTGAGAAAGGCCTGCAGTACAGTTTTATCTGATCACGCCACTTGGATGTGTCTCCTGGACACATCTTGATAAGCATAAAACTAGAAGATTAAATAAAGGTTGTTATCAAAGTCTCTGTTTTTTCTTTGGGGGCACATAGAAAATACCTCGTGCTCTCTATTTGTCCTGTAACCTGATGTTCTTTCAAAGTAGTTCTTATTGACAAAAAGATAGCATTCTCTTATTGACAAAAATATAGCATTCTCATGAAAATAAACTGCAGATGTAGTAGTGGTAACAGTAACAGTCATAAAAATGACATCAGTAAGACGTGGGGTAGAAGGGCTCCTTCAGGATGGAGAAAAACACAACAAAGAACCCCCACCAAAAATGAACAACACAAAAGCAATCCCACCCCCCCTCCCCCCAAAAAAGATTCCCCAACCAAAAAGACAAAACTCCAAAGCCAGTCCATTTCTGTGAAGTTTTTTTGCTCTGATGACTGGTTGGAAGTCAGGAGTCTAAGGAGAATTTAGGAAGCTAAAAATTCTGTTCAGTTTGGCCACTAGCACACAGGACTTCCTAGATCATTTGCTAGGTCACAGCCTTCTGCTGATCCAAGAACAATCCCTGCTTCAGCCTTTAGCAGAGAGGGAAGCTCAGGCAAACCCAAGCCAGTCCCAGGTGCCCTCAGAGGCAGCAGGAACACCCAGAGCTCTCTCGCTGCCTCGGAGCACAGCACTGCCTCTGGGGAATCCTAAATGGCCCTGTGACACCAAGCTCAGGAGGAGCATTTGGTACAGCTCTGCTGACACCCGCACACAACACACTGTCCCTCAGATAAGAAACACCCCAGACGTACCCAGCAGCTCCAGGTACTCCTCCTCAATCTCCTGTTACCAGGATCTGCCTGAGCTTGAGTTCCCAGGTTTCACAGAAGGGTTTCCTCGAGGTGATGCTGCTGCGGCAGCAGGTTCAGAGCCCAGGATGTGCTGGACCTGGAGCATTTCTGGTGGGCACTGTTCCTGTGCCTCACTCCTAACTTGGGGTCCTTCATTGCCACACATTCCCTGCAAGTCTTCGCAGGCTGCCCGGTGAGACGTCAACACTTGCACCTCAAGTCAAACAGAACAAAGCAGTCAGACACTACAGCTTGTCCCTGTCAGCCAGGAGTCATCGACTGTGAGGAAAGGCAAAGAACAGATTGACAGGGGATACAACAGCTTGTTTCAATCCTCCATCTGGGTCACCAAGTTCCACTGTAAAAACACCTCAAGAAAAAAGGAGAGCAGGAACAGGCCAGCAGGAATCAATTTGGATGACTGCTGGCCAAAAGGCCAAAGGACAAGTTTCGCTGTCCAGGGCAGCAGCTGAGATTCAGCACACCAGGAAATGTCCTTCAGAGTGACTGTGATACACACACTACAGCAGCATGGCACTCAGAGGCATGGCCCCACTCCCTGCTGCTCTGCACTGGAAAGGCAAGAAGGGCAGAAACCACCAGACTGGTGACTGCAGTGGCTGCATCCCTCTTTCACTCACTAGGTTTTGCAGAGACTGATGGAAGCAATTAAGTTTCTCTCTAATGATTTTCATTTCTTCCTCCAGCCGCTTATGCCTTGCCTTGATCATACTGTGAGCTATCTGAAGCTCTGCATCCAGCTGTTCCTTCATGTTCTCTGAGAAACAAAAGAGAGGACATTTCATGAGTGGAGTGGCTGCCACTCTTTCATTCACCTGGTTTTGTTGATCGCCCCTCTGCTGATGGAGATTCTCCTGTTGAATTCTTCCCATGTCTTCCTTGTTCTTTCTCTTCACTGCCATGATGTCACTCTGAGCTTCGGGCAGCTCTGCTTGTGGCTCTGCCTTGATGTTCTGTACACACAAAAGCAGAGCAAGTGACTGGGAGCTGCCGTAAGGCTCAGCTTTTTTCCTCTTTTAGCCTCAAAATCACATTTATTCAGCCATTTCTTTCTGCTTCCCTCCCCACATCACCCTCCATGGCAAACCTCCTGTCCCAGGGCTGATCTCTGCAGGTTGCAAGGCTCTGTCCTTCCAGTGCCTGTGGGACTCCTGGCCTCCTCAGTCCCAGGAGCTCTGGTTTATGCCCCTCTTCCTGCCCTTCCCTCTGTCCCCTGGCCAGTCAGGCTTACCTGGCCATTCTCCTGTGGCTCTTCCACCTGCTGCCTGAGCTGCTCTTCCTGCCCTCGGGCAGGGAACAGCTCTCCCTGAGTCTGGCATGGCATCTCAGATAAGGCAGTGTGCTCCTGCTCTTTCTCTAGAAGCACCTGCACAGAAAGCAAGACAAGATGGGTTTCAACTTCCCATACGCCCTTTGTGGGCCAACACTCAAAGGCTGCTGGGCTCACACGTTCCCAAAGCACTGTGCTGCTGCTCTCCTGGGTCGTTCTCTGCCCGAGGGGAGGCACAGATTCCAAAGTGACCCTGGCCCTACAGTCAGGGGCCATCTGGGACTGAAGCCCCAACAGCCTCTCAGGCAGCTGGCAGGGAAGGGGTGGCATTTCTCAAGGGTCTGGTGAGAGCCTCCCTCTGCTTCTGCCATGTCCTGTTTGTCTTTCAGTAGTGACTGACACCCCGCCCTGTCCCACAGCTCCATCCTGGCTCTGCAGGGGCTTCCTGGGTGAGCTCACTCCTTGTGAGAGACACTTCTGGAGTTCACCTTCTCTTCAGGCCTGCACCAGCTTTGTGACTGCCTGACATCCACATTCTTGTTAGAAAACCGGGTCATTCAGGAGATGAGGATGCGTGCAAAGATCTCTGATGGAAGTCAGAGAACCTCTATGGCCACCTCAAGTATATGGAGGAGGACCAAGGTGTTTTTTCTCCCTTTTTTGTCAACTGAGAATTCTGACCAGCAGTAACAGAGTTTCTCATAAGGCCTCATTAACGAATGCACTTACACAGCTCTGGGGATGCCAGTGAAGGAAACCATGTGTCATGTATGGCATGTATGAGCAAAGTCATCAGACCCCAGCTACAGCATGGGATAGTTCCACTCCCTTAGGACATGCAAAAATTTAAAGGATAAAAAGAAGGCTTCAGGGCACAAGAAGCTGGAGAAGGAAAACAGCACTGAGGGGAAAAACCAACCATCTCTGGAGGGGGAAACATCTCTGCCTGCTCAGGATCCGTCAATGGAACTTGTCTCTACCCCTCTCCTGAAGGGATGCCTTTACATGAGTTTTCCATCTTCCACTGCTTTGGAGCAGAGCCAGGAAGATTCAAATTGACAGATAGACAGATCTCACTTTTATATCTCTCTTTACTGTGCTGTGGTATTTATAGTCTTTGAATGGAGAGAGATATAATTCTCTCTCCTAGGTTTTTTTTAAGGGAAGGTAGTGAGAAAATCATAGAAGGAGAGAAAACAATTATTATCTCTACTTGCTGTTCTTGTTTTTTAGTACATGAAGAATGTGTTATAGTGATTGTTTACTGAAAGTGATTTGTTAATTGGATTTTAGTGATAGTTGTTTAGCTTGATTAGCTAATTAGATAAAAACTGTGTCGTGACTGTCTGGAGACAGTCACGAGTTTTTCTTTAGCAGCTTTTTAGTAAAGTATCTCTTTAGTATAGTTTTAATATAGTGCCAGTGTAATATAACATAGCTTAAGAAAGCATTTGTTTAACCTTCTAAATCATAGAGTGAAAGCACATTTTTCGCCACGTGGGGGTCACCCTGAATCAATTCTGTCCATTCTGTTGCTACACACATCAGCACTCGGTAGCAGTGCCCTGATCAGCAGCCATCCTGAACTTGCTCTCCTGTTGCTTCAGTAACCCACACTCCTGGGTAATCTGGAGCGTGTGGGTCCTTATGGAATGCAACCAGACCCAGAGCATTGCACTGGGAACTGCACTCTTTGTGCATCTGTGCTCGGGCAAGTTCTTCTCTTGGACTCGACCACACTGGTGGTGCTGAAGTGGCTGGAATCAGAAATGCAGCCCAGCCCCTCCCAGCTCCTCGAAACTCCGAGGGCCATCTGGAATGCAAGGGCATTGATTTCCTGCTCAATTCCCAAACACAAGACACACTGATTCCCTGGGCTGCCAAAAGACACAGGAGCCGTTAACTTGAAAATGATGGGCAAGCCCTACTGGCTGGTCTGGCACCAGAACAGCTCGTTCTGCACCAACATCCCTGCCCCAAACTATGTGTTCTTGTGCAAAAATACTGCATTATCCAGAACTGCCTCCTTGAAAACTAAAATTCTAGCAGAATTTCTGCCGGTGCTGTAAAAGGGCAGGAAAGATTGAGAAAAAGCTCCCTTGCTCCCTAGAGAAGGAGAAATTGAACAAGGGTTCTCCTATCAAACAAACAAATAAACAAAATGTGAAAGTGTTACCTATTCCACTGTCTAAAGCACTTGGATGCAGTGAAGGGATGTTTGGCAGGGAAGCAGCCCTTGTGCTGAGCATTGGCTCTATGGATCTAAGGCAGGGATCTATGGAAGTCTGCCTGAAGGTCCCTCAGGAGCCCCCATTGTGCAGGCTAAAGCTCCCTCAGCACCTCCTCCCTGGCCTTGTGCTGCCCCCCCTTGCCCAGCTCCCCTGTCCTTCTGTGCACTCGCTGCAGCCCCTCCATGACTTTCTGCTTCCCAGGGCCCACAGCTGCACACAGCACTCCAGCTGTGGCCGCAGCGCTGCCCAGCACAGGCCACGCTCACTGCCCTGCTCCTGCTGCCCCACTGCTGCTGGCACAGCCACCGTGCCCTTGGCCTTCTTGGCCCCCTGGCCCCACGCTGCCTCATCTTCAGCTGCTCACGGCCGCCAGCCCTGCGTCCTTTGGGCCCACGCAGCTCCCCAGCCACAAAGGTGCCCATTGCACTTCAGATACTGCAGGCACCATTGCAAGATGGCCTTCCTGTTCTACCACCTCATGTTCCAAGTAGATATCATAAAATTTGATAGGAATAGGATTCTAAGTCACTCTGTTTAAATTGAAATGATCTAATTCAACTGTACAGGAAATTGCTCCTAATTAAATTTTCCCTATCTGCTGTCTGCAAGCATCGTTCTCTTTTCAAAACTAGGTTTTTAATTCTTTAAACTCTGAGAAGGAAATTTAAAAATATCTATCTCTGCCATTATTATTTTTGTTACAGGCAGGAATATGGATTTTCTTTCAGCCTTCCTAGCTGGCCCTGTACAGTCTATTGCTACTGGCCAAGCTCACATCTTCCTCTACAATTCTTAAACACCAGGAACATGAAATGTTCCTTTCTCACTCACCTCAGGATCAGCACCTCTGAATACACGGATCATGTGATCTGGAGTGGGCAAGGGAAAATGAACAAGTGCTGTGAGAAAACTGCCTGGGCTGCTGAATCCCACAGAAAAGTAGAAGTCAACTCAAACAGAGAGTATTTTTCTTTATCAACATCCCTCCACGTGACATAGTTCTTTCACACAGCCAGCAAGAGATCAGGACAATAATCTTGGCTGTGCCTACACTTTGGCCTGTCTAGTCAGTAAATGAATACAAACATGATCAAGGGAATGCAAATTGTTCTTCAACACTCAATCCTTCTGTTCTGTCCAACAGATAAAGCAGCTTTTGTTCTCTTGTCTTTCAGGTACTTTTTTCAAAAAAGAAGTTGCATGCACTTATTCCCATTAAGTTGCTGAAAACAGTCACCCAGAAAAGCTTGCCCCAAATCCCCCTGAGCTGTGGCAGTTCTATTGTGAAACAGCACAGCAGCAGCTCCAGGGCTCAGGAGCAGACACTCACTGCTTTGGCGTTTGCACTTCACTGCAAAGGGAATCTCTCTTTTAGCACTCAGGCAAGGGTCAAAACAGACTGTCAAAACCTTTCATTACAAAATTTAGAATAAAAGAAGCTTTCCCTGAGTTCTGGGGAGAACTACAAAGTCCTTAGAAGGCCTTCTGAGAAGGCCTCCCAGGCTGCATTTTGGAAGTTGTCCTGCCTGTCCCAGCAAACTGAGGAAATGACAGACTCTGCTGCCACAGACTCTCCCGTGGAGGGAACAGAAGCCCTGCAGGTTCCCCTGCAAATGCTGCCCCTGTGGCTACAGACACCCCCTTTTAGCTGAACCTCTTGACAGGAGCTTTACCAAACCAGAGGCATCCTAATGCTCTTTCAAAATCAACTCAGTCACTAAGAAAGAGCAAGAAGACATGCAAAAGCCAAGTTAGGTTACACCCTAACCTAAATAGAGTTGAAACCTCTACTTACTTGCCAGGCTGGTAATGAAATAGGCGGAATAAACAGTGCCATACATGGTGCAAACTGCAGCAGCGAGTTGCTCAATCATTGTAGCACTGTTGTTGAAGTTTACTCCAACCAAGACTCCTGTCAGTGTGCAGCTACACGCTGACAAAGGCCACAATCAGTAGGACGCTCCTGATCTGAGCAACCCCTAGGACTGCTCTAGCATTGAAGCCTTCCGTGCACCAAGGCAACCCTCTGATGTCACCATGACGATGGGGCAACCATGCCCTGATATCACAAAGCAAAGTATGACAAAGCAAACATGACAAAGCATGTTAGTCTGTGAATTTTTGCACAGCAATAAGCAGCCTTTCCTACAGCAAACACAAAATGGCCTCGGAAGTTCTCCTCTGACACAAAGCAGAACAAACTACCCCCACGGGCCAAACCCTGTTGTTCAAGGGATCCAAGAGGAACTCCAAGAGTGCCCCAAGCACCTACAGCCTGTACCCCAGCTGAGCCCTCAGGTGGGACCCAAGCAAAGGAAACCAGACCAAGAAAATAGCCCAAATCATTGTACAGAACCAGGAGAGAAAGCACTATTGGCATAGCAGTGTAAGTAATTCCTAACAAATCACCCCATATATCTGCATGTTTATAGGATGTTCCCAGGGCTGCTGTGTATGTACATCTCTTCCTCTGTTCTGCCTTTCTTCCCCTTTGGCAGCAGTTGAACTGGCAGCATCTGCCCGCCAGCAGCAGCTGCTCCAAGCTGGGAACGCCACTGGCGGTGCTGATTTCCAGAGGCTTCTGTGTGCCAGGGGAAGCCAAGGCAGGAGCGGGTTGAACGGCGCTGGCGCTGCTGCTGCTCTGTGCCAGAGAGCCCCGGCTGGGCAGGGCACGGTGCCCACTGCGCTGCGGGCTCCTTCTCCTGCCACAGCTGGGCACACCTGGCAACAAGACATGACAACTTGTGGGCAAGCCAAGGGGTGTCTGGGCCTGCACTGCTCTGCACACACCCAGCACACCTGCAGCACAGAATTTTAACCCTCAAACAGCTAAACCAAAGGGAAACAGCTGGAAAGATTTCATTTCAACCATTCTTTATGCTTCAATAGAAATGACCAAAATGAAAGTTACCAAGCAGGGCCCAATCCACACTGCCAGCTCAGTGTGAGAAAAGAGGCATTACTTTATTTCAGTGCTGCGTGCGTGGGAATCACTTTCCTGAAACATGCACACCCACGTGTTAGTATCCATGGATCTAAGACATTATTTTTATTCATTACTTTTATTCATTACTTTTGTTCATTACTTTGCTCAAACTCGCAGGCAAAGTATGATTTAAACATGTCAAATACTCGCAGGCAAAATGATTTAAACATGTCAAATACTTTGTGAGAATGTTTAACATTCTCACAAAGTATTTGACATGTTTAAATCCCTTCCCCAAAATTACTGACATTTAGAGTAGGGGTCTCTTGAGGGTCTCTGGTGGTCATGTGGTGAACATCCCGTTCCTCAAATTCTCCTCCCATGGTTAGGAGCCTTCTTCTCCTTGAATGCATTGCAGCTACCTCCTCAGTAGGCCCACTGTCTTTATTCTCAAGGCTAAGACATCCACTTGCACACATTAACCACTGGTGTGAGGGAAGGTACGACTAAGCACTGCCTGTTAAAGCTTAACAAATTCACAATTTGTTGCAGATCAACACTTCCCCAACATCTCTTGTTCCTTCTCTGGTAAGCAAACACAAGCATTTTGCTATCACTGAGCCCAAGGCCACCTCCAGCCCTCCTGTCATCCAGCAGCCCTTCTCTCCTCACAAACAGCAGGCCCAGCAGTGCCTTCCCTCACTGGCTCAGTCACCAGCTGTGTCAGGAGTTCTCTGTCACACACTCCAGGAACATCCTGGACTGTTTGCTCTCCGCTGCACTCTGTTGCCAGCAGACATCCCCACCCTGTTCCATGCCCCTTGCAGAACCCTGCACCTGCTGTCCATGGGCACCTGGCAAGGGGAGGCACTCACGGCAGAGATGCACCAGCTGCACTGGGCAGGAACCAAAACCCTCTGGCGGCACAGCTGCTGGCCTGGGTCTGGCACAGCTCTGCACGCCCCACTCCTCACGGGCTTTGGGCTGGAAATGCAATTGCACTTTCTGCCTCATGGAGAAACACCAGGGCTGCACAAACAATGGCCAGCAGGCCACATCCCAAAGGCCCTGCAGCATGGAGTTTAGAAGGAAGAAGACCCTTGCCCAATTCCTAACCATACCAAAACCACCATAATGGGGACTTTTAATCTTCTGAATGGAGAGTTGATTCACAGGGTAGCAAGGGAATCTTCCAATGGAGTTGAAGTTTGGTAGAGTTTTTATTCTGAGTCCTACTCAGACTGTTGATTTGAAAATTTATTTTAAAATATTTTTTAAAAGGCTGTGCAGTCATATGGTTTTGTTCTAATACCAAAATGGCTAGATGAAATGTGCTGGCATTTTAATTACATCCAACTCATTAGTCTGTAAAAGCTTTCCTGCAGAATAGCCACTAAACAAGAAATGAAAATCTGTGGACTGTGGACTTTGCAAATTTCTACTAAACTTATCAGACAATGAGACATTTTTAGGTAGATCATAGAGCAAATTAATTCCTATGGATAACTTGATTTGGATAAACCTGTTGATTTCAAATTAAAACTGCCAGCACATACTAAGTGGAAATCTGAATACTCACTTCTATGAGTTCTGAATTATTAGATAGTCATTGTCTGCCATATTAACAAAAATTACCATTCTGGCTATTTTTTTTACTTACAGTCAGCTCTTCAACACTCTTTGTAACATCAGAAAGAGAGTTTGTAGCAATGTGAACCATGGGTTGATGGGGCATTGCAGAAGGCTCCTATGTCAGCACTAAACGTTCACATTTACCATGGCATCACTTCTTGCCTTTAATTCCAAGCTACAGCTCAGTTCCTGCAGTATAGATTCACACTTGTAGTCTGTATTTGCAGCTGGTTCTTATTTCCCTGTCCAGGAAAATATCATGCTTGGATCTCAAATCAAAATAAAACGAGGAGAGAGTCAGGTTCTGGATAGGTATAGCAAGAACTAAGAGATTTTTTTGCAAATATGTTGAAAAGTTGTTTGTACATGCTGCAAAACCAGCCGATTAAAGACTTGCACTCTAACTTGTAAGCTGAGCTTTGCCTGTTCTTTCTGGACTGATTTCTTGAGGCCAGACACTGAACCTAATCAGTAAGAAAATCAAAACCACAGGAGTAGTTTGGAGAGTATTGTAAATTATTCTGTCATGATGCTTTTTGCCTAAAAGTTCTGGCCATCATCCGATTGGAGTAATTAGAGGAGATCGAAGCCATCACACTGTGCCTGTGCACACAATTCCTTCCCAGGGGTAATCCATGAAGCAACGCTGACAAATCCACACCAGCAGTGGCTGCCACACAGTCATGAAGCAGACAATATGTATTTCTGCTACACTTGGACAGCTGAAGATGCCTCTGCTGAGCTAATTTTAGTGACTGCTCACCACAGATGAGACCTTGTGGTCAGTCTCCAGCAAGTCAGGGCAGTTAATATTCTGCCTAAATGAAGTAAGTCTAGCAATACATAGACCATGGGGTCTGAGGAAAGCCAGCAGCTGTGGGAGATTTGATTTGTTTCCGTATCTTTCTGTTTACTAATTTATTGCAGTCAATTATTTAAAGAATGGAAACTTTTGGCATACCATTGGCTGGAAGGTTAGTCAGTCTTCCATTCATGACTCCTCTGAAAGCATCACCCCCGTGTTTTTATCAGTAGCTCTTCCATCATCATGGCTCACACAGCATTTCCTGCAGCTCTTGCTGGAGTCAGGGAAAGGCACCAGGAGAAGGGGGAGAAAGCTGTGTGCAGAGACTGTGTCAGCTGAAGAGACATTTGTTTCCTCTGATTTGACTGAATGGCTGCAGGAACCTTGCTGGCACTGCTGGCGGGGTGGCCTTTTGCAGGGCTGGGCAGAGTTTGGGGCCCAGGATCCCTCCTCTCAGTGGGACACCAGGGTGAGCAGCCCCTGTCCCAGGCAGGAGCAGAGGTTCTGTGGCTCTGCCCTGGGAGCAGGGACCTGCCACTGCCATGAGCTCCTGCCGCGGCTCCTCTGGGGCAGGGCCTGCTCTGCAGTGATGATGGGCGCAGCTGGGCATGGCTGCAATGGAGGGTGGCTTCCAGTGGGCTCTGCTGGTCTGCCACACTGGAGCCAGCAGAGCTTCTGGAAGGAGTCTCCTCTTGTGAGCTGCTGGAGCTGGAGCTGGCACTGGCCACAGAGCCGCTGTGTTCATCCCTGACAGGAGCAGAGCACAGCAGCCTCTGGGCCTCCTTGCTGCACGTTGGCAGTGAGGAGGCCATGGACCAGAGGTTCAGTATGTGTGACTCAGTTTCCTCATAAACTGTGCTGAGAAAACCCTGCATCCCTCCTGACAGATCTAAGACACTCCAAGAAATCTGTTGGCACATTGGGAACTCAGAATTGTTTGCATTTTGAACAATTGTCTTATGAGTGCTTTTGATTGTTTTTGTCATTTTGTGTTGATTCAGTTGATCCTTCAGAGAAGCTTTCCTAATAATATAAAACATGGGAAATTGTGGAGACCCTGGGGGGGGGCATTCCCTAGTCTAGGGAGACACAAGAAGCTTCCCTCAAAAAGCTGTTAGACCCCATTTGCTACTTCCCCTGTTCCTGTGTCTGTTCCTGCGTTCCTGAGCCACACCTTCCCTATTCCCTGATTGGCCCCCTTATCTTTGTACTGCCCCAAGATCAGGGTCAGCCCCCAGGCCCCGTGGAGACAAAGTGAGACCCTCTGTGTGTGGGTGCTGGGACCTGAACATCTCCCTGCACAGCTGAATAAAACATCTGTGGAGATTATGCAAAGGCCCTTTTAGCTTCTTTACCCTGGGCTATGCTAGCAGCAATTCAGACTGCTACAGAGGAGAAACTGCAGTACTGGCACCAAGATTTGGGCAACTTGACCATAGGCACAGAGGGCGTGCAGGATGCTGCTCTATGAATTCCTTAACCAGCCATCTCTGGTGCTGGCATATTCCCTGCAGCTTCTGCTGCAGCCAGGGTCACCTTTGGTCAAGTAGATGACATTGTTATTTGAAAAATTTGGCCCACACCTTGGGCAGGAGGCCATCCACAGGCTCTGGTCCTGCAGCCCCTGCTCAGCTGGGGACAGTGTTCCCTGCAGGGAAGATGGAGCAGCCATCACAGGGTCTGGGGGGCTGTTTTCAGCAAGGTGGCCAGGCTCTCTCCCTGCTGGACTCTAGCAATTGTTTGGGGGAGCTGATGGCACACTGTATGTAGTCCTGTTCATCCTACTCAGAAAACCTGACAGCTTCTATCATTCCTCTGCAGAGTTGGCATGCTGGATTTCTCTTTGCCCACTGCAGGATGCAGCCCAGGCAGAACTGGTGGTGACAGGGCAGAGAAAAACTCACATCCTTCTTAGTGCCCTGGCAGATGGGGCAGCTCCATTCTGTCCCCATGGCCATGTCTGTCTGTCCCAGCAGCAGGGAAGAGCTGAGGACCATGAGCTGCTCTCATTTGCAATCTTGCTTGGCCAGAGCCCAAGCTCGAGCCAGAGTGCTCCAGGCTCTGTCAGTGCCCAAATAGAAGCAGAAAGGGATGTTGTATCACAACCCATTCCTTGGTGAAGGAGGTCCATAGCAGCCTCAAGAGGCACCTCAGACACTCAACAGTCAAGGCAGTAACATATGGACAGGACACAGATGGCAGCTCATGGCTGGGAGAGCATTCGTAGACATATCCAAGGACAAATTTCCCAGGAACTCTCCACAGCTCTGGGATCTGCCCATCAGCCCTGTCAGAAGCTTCAGCAGAACAAACAAAGTCCTAAAAAGCAACTTCCACACATTTTTCCTACCATCCTGCCTGAGTAGCAGGGTTGCTTGCTGCAAAACACTCTTTTTCTCCTCTTCCCCAATGCCCTGTGGACACTTGCAGCCAAAATAAAAAGCTCCTGGCCCTCTGTGTGATGTGATAATATAGTTTTTATATTTCCATGCTGGGATGAAAGAAAGCTGTGCTGTGGGTCAGGAGAGGCCAGGACCCACTTGGCCTTCCTGCAGGCTGAGGGGGTCCCAGCAGACATCCTGCTGCTTTTTTGGGGAATGTGTGAGGGGGAGTGGAGGGGGTGACAGAGAGGCCGAGATCATAGAGTGGAAACTCAGCTCCAGAGTGGCAGTGCAGACTCTCCCTGCTGAATGCCTGCTGGGGCTGGCAAAGAAGGAAAATGCCCCAATAACAGCCCGGTGGCACTGTGTCTCAGGGACAGGTACAGGGAGGTGACAACAAACAGCAGCATGGCCTGGTCTCACAGCTTCTAGGAAGCAGTGACAGAGGGGCCTCATGTGCCCGAGATTTCAGAAAGGCTGTCTTCTCAAATGGCCACTCTGAAACCCCTCTCTTTGCCTCTTGGGTTTGTGGATGCTTTTGACAGCCACAGCATCCTGGGGCAACGCATTCCACGATTTCATTAAGCACTCCTTGAAAAGCACCTCCCATTGTTCACTGAGCTGCCAGCCTGGTCATTTCAGAGGGTGCTGCCTTGGTGGAGAGAAAAATCAATCTTCTGCCTTCCGGGGAGCTGAAGGAGAAGGGACTCTTCACCATCCAACACCTGGCTGGGTCCCATTCAGAGGTCCTGCTTTGTAGACTTGGTGAGGTTTGCTTGGCAGTTACCAGCGAGGTGAGAACATTGTTCGGAATTGTCCCCCATACTTCATACACAGTGTGTAGAGTAGGTATGTGCTTGTTCATCTCCATGTGTGCTCAGGGTCTGCCTTCATTTCTGGTTTTAGACCTGAGATTTCTAATGTCTGTCAGCTGTCTGAAGGATCTGTGGGTACATGCAGCTGTATTTACTGGCAGGTCAGGTATCTGACACTCATCTTTGAGTGTGGAGCATTTATAATGCAATGTGCAAATGCAGAAACTGAGACACAAATGACGTTATTTGCCAGAGTCCCAGTCTCTGCCCAAGCTGTAATGCAACACTGTAAATTATTCTGTAGACCTGAGCCTGTGTTTTCTGTTTCCTGGCTGAGTGCTTCAATTGCTGGTGTTGCTTTTTTGAACAGGAGCACCTGACTCATTTATCTTTATCACTTGTGCCTTTATGATTTGAAAGCAGCCCTTGATTTAATTTTCTAGTAAAAGGGCCTGAAATCAAAGCTGTGGACATTTTAGAAGGGTTAAGTAGAACACTTAATGAAATTTTTATTTTAGGCATTCAGTAAAGAGGTCTGAGGCCAGAAATTGGTGCCTTTCTGTGCTTGTGCTCTCCTGCTCTTCCTGTACTTGTATGTTCCTCTGGACACAGTGGGATGTGTTGTCATTTTCTGGGACTTCTGTTGAAGGCAACTGGTTTTCTTTTCAAGGTGGTTCTTATGTTTCCCCTCATGGTTCCCCAGGTGCCAAGCCTCCGTTCCCAGGTGTCCTGCTCTGCCATTGTCACTCTGGGAGAGCTCTCTGTGACCTTGAAGAAGGACATGGACTCTGAGGTGGATGAGGTTGCTCGGGTCCCTCTCCAGATGGTGTCCAACTCCCCAGAATTTGTTCAGAAAGCAGCCAGTCAGACCCTGGGGATCATGGTGGAGAATGTGACTTCTGCACGAGCAATGACTGCTCTCATGTGTGGAGAGTGTTGTCGAAGAGTGGCTTGAGGAAAGGGGACACAATCAATTTTGTAAAGAAGCCTAATCAATTTGGTAAAGAAGTCTTAACTAGAGCCAAGGCCCCTTCAAGGCTAGGGTGTCCTTGTGGATAAGAAGAATGCAGAAGTTGCTGTGCTTGCTAACCACAGGAATGTGGCTAAAGGCTAAATTAAGTGAGGCTGACATGTAGCTGAATAGCCAATCCTGAGCTCAGCTTTTGCAATATGTATGAGACTCATTGGACACTGGATTTAAGTTGCTGAATCAATCAATAAATCAGACCTGTGATGAACAATCTGGTGTCCTGGTCTCCTTCCTTCGACACTCATGGACATGGGAGTCAAGTAGGTTCTTTTTCTTTTAGTGATATTCTTCACCTTCGTGTGTGTGGGAGGGAGAAGGGATGAGACAGAGAATGGGAATGCTGGGAGCGAAGGGTCCTGTATCCTGCATCTCCTGTGAACTCAGTGACTTGATTCTCCAACCAACCTCACTTCTTTCCTCTTGTCACCTATTTCTGCCCTCCGGCAGCCCATTAGTTCTCAGAATCACAGAAGTGTAGAATATGGGGAGTTGGATGGGCCCATCAGGACCATCAAGTCCAGCTCCTGGCCTTGCCCAGAACAGCCCAAGGGTCACACCAAGTGCCTGAGATTGTTGTCCAAATGCTCCTTCAACCCTGTCGGGCTTGGTGCTGTGACCACTGCCCTGGGGAGCCTGTTCCAGTGCCCAACCACCCTCTGGGTGAAAAACCCTTTTTCCTGATGTCCAAACTAAAGCTCCTCTGACTCAGCTTCCTGCTGCTTCCTGGAGTTCTCCCAGTCTGTCAGATTTTCCTAGATGGGGTGATCAGTGGGGAAGGGAAAGTACCTGCAAAGGCCAAGGATAGAGCCTTGTGATTTTGTGGGCAGAGGGACAATTGCAATTGCAGCTGTGAGCAGTTTGGTATTTCACAGCTCTAACCACAGAGGCCCTGGGAAAACCATGTCTCCTCATGATGCCATTAACTTGAGAAATGAGGAGGGTCCTTGCTGGGGCATGGAGCACGTGGGGGACAATCTGCTGGGTGTGGCACAGCCTGCACAGCAGCTGCAGCTCCTGCTAAAGGAGCCTTGTATGACTGTCCTGGCTTCAGAGCTCTACTTTCTATTCAAACTGATGTTTCATGTTAGCCTTGAGATGATGAATCACTTTACAGGCACCTCCACAGGCTGACTGCCATGGGACAGTTGGAGCAAATGCTGCCTTAAATGTTGGTGCTGGGCCTGATAGTTCCCAAGAGACGCTCTCTAGAACAGGACAGCCTGGCTAAACTGCCTGCCACCCTTTCCTCAGCTTTGGAATAGGGTAAAAGATTCAGATGGATCCATTGCCAAGCCCCACAGAAGAAACAGGCTGCATTGCTGGATATTCTGCAATTTCACAGCCCAACACATGTTTTCCCTGCATTTGTTGTTTTCCAAAGTTCTGCAGATTTGGGGATAAATGGGTGGAAAGAGCCTCAATCCTGCTGCAGCTCTGTGTACTGGGTGCCCTCTGATGGGTCAGCATCAATGGTCCTTAATTTCTAAATTATTCATATGTCATCTATTTCTTTAATCTTTCTCAGAGTAAATACTGTGAAAGAAATTGAGTATCAGACAGTGCAGGGAGACTGAATTCTCCCTCTTCCGTGCAGGCAGGCCTTGTGTGCAATGCTACCTTTGTGTTTTTCTGAGGACAGAACCTTCTGCAGGTGTCTGAAGGTGCAGGGACAGCCCAGGCTCCTTCCCCCAGCCAGGGCAGGGAGCAGCTCTGGCCAAGGCCGGCACTGCTGCTGCTCCTTGTCCCTGTGCCCAGGGTTTGCTCTCTCCTCCCCAGCAGCCGCCCCGCCCCGGTGCGCGAGTGTGCGGCCCAACTCCTCCTGTCCCTGATGGAGAGAATTGGAGTCACCCAGCCCGCAGGCACAGCCAGGGCTGAGAGGCTGCCACATGTGGCAGGGAAGCTTGCTCAGGACTGTCACAAGGACACAAGGTAATGATCTTCATTTCACCTCCCAAAACAGGAAAACCGTTTTGTGTCTGGCTGTAAAGGTGAAACCACACAAGAGTGGAAACTAAAGGGAATATGAAATTACCTCACGGTGTGAATAAGGGCCATAGAATCATGGAATATGCTGAGTTGGAAGGGCCCATCAGGGTCATCGAGTCCATCCCCTGGCCATGTGCAGGACACCCCAAGAGTCACTCCATGTGCTTGAGAGCATTGTCCAAACTCTTCTTGAGCTCTGTCAGCCTTGGCACTGTGACCACTGCTCTGGGCTGCCTGGGCAAATGGCTGTGCTGGGAAACCTGAAAATGGCCAGCAAAAAGGAGCATTGCCAACTTTTTCCTGTGGCTTGAAGGATTCTTTACTGAGATCAAAGGAGCTCAGATCAGCCAGTCCAACAGTTCTGATTGGCCTCAGGTGCACAACACAAAGCCAAAGCGTTGGCTAATGTTCATCGCTGAAGGATCCCAAACATCCATTTCTCATTAACTTCAGACTTGCCTAGAAATATTTCAGGGGTCTTTAGCCAACATATTCAGTCTTTCTAAACCTGTTCTGCAGATTTCTAGAATGCTGTTACCTGTGGCTCACAGAATTCCAAACTTCTTCTTGAAGAAAACTTTGGTTTCCTAGTGGCAAAATCAACCCTAAACACCAAAATCCCCTCCCTTTGATGATTAAATTCCCATGAATAGCTGCCAAGAACACCAGAGCAACTAGCTGCCCCTCTGCATACACATAGTATAGAATAATCAAGAGGATGCATGAGGTGTTTTGTCCTGGCTTCCCTGCCAGGTAAAGAAAGGCAAATTATTGTGCAATGGCAGCAAGACGCTGCTAACAGGCTCTGACAACAAAGCAGATGTGTTTTTCTTGTTCCCTGGGATCCTTTGATGCCACAGAAGCACACCCCCAGTTTCAGAGTGAAATGCTTTTTTTCTGTTGCCCCACATTCTCCTCTTTCCTCTTGTGTTCAGCTGACAGCACTGTGCAGTGTCAAGTGAGGTAAATCTCCCTCTTTGCTGAGTAGGTAATGCCTTCTCGTGCAGGGATTGCACCTGATGAGTTTAAGGGATCAGCCTCTTCTGTTAACACTCTTCCTTTGTTTGTTCACTTTTCTTTTGTTTCCTTCCTTCCTGCCTTCCTTCCTTAGGCATTATGGACAGGAGATGGTGAAGATGTTGCTCAACCATCAACAATTTAAAATGCTTTTGGAACAGTCTCTTTCCCCTTGTGACCATGAAGATATTCTGACAAGAATTAAGAAGAAAGTAAGTGCTTGGCAGGAGAAATGTCTCCTTTGTGTAAGTATTGCCACTGCTAATATGAGAGCAAACACACCTAATCTGTCTTTAGCTCATTCCTCTTCTGCTGAATCATTTTGCTCCTGGGAATGAGCTGTTAATCCTCAGCCTGGTCATCTGCAGACCACAAAGGAACTGATATTATTAGGGGAAAAGTGGGGTTTTGCATATTTTCAATATTGGTCACAAAGAGGAAAGGGAAAGGGGAGAAAATGGGTTTACATTTAAGCGTAAGCCCCCACCATGCTCTCCCTACTCTGCCCCATGTAAAGCAATTAAGTGAGAATTGTGCTTTTGAAGATAACAGAGTCTTTGCAAATGACACTGGAAGTAGTACTGCCAAGAAAATTCCCAAATTTACAAAAGATGTCCAAGTCAATCCTAGTTACTACAATTACTGTCTGTCTTTTGGGAATACTGCCCTGCTGTCCAGCCCTGTGGAGCTGGAAGAAGCTTGGTGAATTCAGCAGCATCCAGTGGAAAATCCTTTGTTTGTTTGGGGGGGATTTTTTTTTTTTAATCGACATTACAGAAGGGAGCCTGCCTTTGTGTAGGCACAGGGAGAGTGAGTGTTGAACCAAATGGACTTCCAACACAATGGACCAACCCCCAGAGTCCAGTTTGTTCTGCTGCTTCCTTCACAAACACTCATTGCCTGCCAGTTTGCATTATTCCCATTTCTGCTCAAGATTAAGGAATTTGGGATTTTAAACTGCTGCTCAGTCTGGTAGCACCCATAACATGCCTTGGGCTATTAAAAACAAAGAGTTGGCATCACTGAATCTCTGGTTTGTTTCCATCTCTAAGTTAGGAAATGTTTCCCTAAGCCTCGGTAGCAGTGATCCTGGTTCTAACTTGAGTTTTCAACAGGGAATTTCCTGGTTTATGTTCTAATGATTGATGGGGTTTCTCTATGTCTTTGTAGGGGATGGAACACCAGAAGTCTGAAGGCCCATCTGTCAAGGAGCCGGTGAAGGAGAGGAACGATGGCTCAGAGGAGCCCCAGGCCACATTGTCTGCTAGCAAACGGTACTGAGCACTTCTGTCAGATGTGACAAAGCACATGACAAGCTTTACATGCCTCTTCCTCAGGAAAAACTTTCTGGCAGAGATGACCAATGCCACAGATTGTTTCCTTTCCCTACAAATGCTCTAGGATAAAAAATGTCTACTTGTGCATTGTGCTGAACACAACTTCTCTGGAGGGGTTTCCACAAAAATGGAGAGACAAAAAGACACCCATTTGTTGCAGCTCAGACAATCCAGTGCAGTGGCAAGGGCAGCGCTGTGGAGGCTGGGAGAGGGCCAAGTTTCTGCTGCCTGACTTGGGACAAGTAAATTCAAACAGGGCTTTTTTTCATCTGAGTGGAGTCTTTTTCAGATGGGTGTTTTGATGAGAAATCTCAGTCTGGCAGCAAGATGCCATTCCACAAAGATGCAGTTCTCATCCATGTGCTTTGGCATGGTTGAATCATGGTTTTCTTGCCCTCAGTACTAAGTTTGAGTAGTAAGAAGCAAGGCAATTCCTGAACAATTTCAGTAAACAGGTGTCTTAATGTGGACTTTTTGTCTTGATATTCCTGTCCTTCATGTAATTTGCTTGATGGACAGCATGTTTGGTTTATTTCCCCCTGTGCTGCAATCAGCATTTAAGACAGGAATTGCTCCTTGCTGTCTCTTCATGGCAGTTGCAGAGCTGCTTGTGCCTGTTCTCCTCTGATAGCAGAGGGGATTTATTTAGCTCTGTCCTGCTCAGCAGTGGCAGGAAAGTGACCACATGCCTCAGTAGCACAGCTGGCATCTTCCCGTGCTCATGGAAGAGACAGGTTGATCCAGGAGAATTGTTCCCAGTGGGGTTGTAAAGCTGTGCATCTGGTCTCTAGGGAAGCAAATGAAATGGGAGCGTAGTTCTGGGATTTCTGGTTTCTGTTTTTATCTCTCTTACTGATTTTCTGAATCCTTTAAATATGGCCCTGTTCATCTGTTCAGATGCATCTGAGCTGCTTTTGCAGATTGTCATGCCTGGTTGTAGAGACACTTCTCCAGAGTGATGAGTTTCCTTATTCTAAGACACACACGTCCCACATGAGGAGGCATTTAAACTTGGCAGTAGTGTCTCTCTTTCTCCACAAAGCAATGTGACCTGTGTGCTCTGGCAGCCATCTGAAGATAGATCAGATGCATCTCATCCTTGGTTTTCCTGAGTGAGCAGTGGTGAGAATGTCACTTGCAGATTGTCTCCTGTAATGATTGTCATGAGGTCCATGTTGTTCTTCAGACCCTCATGACTTTCCAGCTTGAAATCCCATAATTAGGAAAACTGCTCAAGATGTTTTGCTCACAATTAACTGAAGGCATTGTCTGTGGCTCCAGCTCTCTCCATAGAGAGCAGCAGGCACAACTTTCCCAGGCATTGTCCTGGGGAAGGCTGTGGGAAGATCAGAGAAAAGAATGAGAAACAATTCTTATCTTCACTTGCTGCATCTGTTGTTGTGAACATGTGGAATGTGTTCTGGAGATTTGTTTACCAAAGGGTGATTTCTTAATTGGCCACTGGTGATGGTGTTTTGGATTCAATTGACCAATCTGGTCTGTCTGTATATGGCTATCTGTTAGGGTGATGATTTTCAGTATAGTATAGTATAGTATAGTATAGTATAGTATAGTATAGTATAGTACAGTATAATAAAGTGATTGATCAGCCTTCTGGAATCATGGAGTCAATGCTAACTATTTCCACTATGGGGATGCCATGCTAGGATAATTATCACCACCAGGTCCTCATTTGGTTTTATTTTCCAGGGTGGAATCTCCCTCTGATGGACACCTCCTACACTGTGCAAAAGCCCAGGTCACGTCACCTCCAGCTGTGGAAGAAACGGAGCTGCTCCAGAAGCTTTACCATCTCCTGGAAGCCAAGGGGTTTCAGACAAGGATGGAAGGAGTGGAACTCCTCCTAGACCTGTGCAAAATCAGCCCCCTGCTCATCTCCACTAACATTGCCCAAGTATGTAGGGTATCTTCACTGCTCCTTTCCTTTAGCTCCTTTCCTAAGCCTGTAGCAGCAAAGTTAATTCAGTGTGTCTTGGCACTCCATCCTGGCTGTTTGGGACACGCTGGTCCCTCTTACCCAGACAAATGTAATTCAGGTCCAGGCTTCAGGACAAGTTATTTCAGTCCAGCTGTATTTGTCTGGCAGGTGCCTATTGATGCTGTTCATCACATGATGGCAGAATTTTCTGCAGGTGTAACTGCTGCTCTCCCCTACTCCAAGTTGGGTTAAGTGAAAGGAATCCAGCCCCTGAAAGCGTGGCAATTGTTCTCTAGACCAAAAATGGGTTTGCATAGGGAAGAGAAGTATCAGGCTGGGTTGGTTTAAATCCAGTTGTTTTTTTAAAGAATACTTCTATATACTCCATCTTGTCACAGCTCTGGCTACTCATTTCCATCCTTGTTCCTATTCCTCTTGGTAAAGACAGTGCTCACCCTTCTTGGAGGTCTTTTTTTCTCTTTGGAAAAGGAGGAAAACAGCTAAGGACCCATCTCTGCCTTCTCCTCCCAGTAGCTGCTTTTTCCCTTTTTCCAGGGAAAGGTGCCTGATAATGAGGCTGTCAGGGGACTGAACCTGCTCTAATGAGAGCTGTACAGCACATCACATTTCAGAAGTCCACCTGTTACTTAGAGAAATGGTCTGGATCCTGGAAGAGTTGATCAGAGCCCTGCACTTCTCCAGAAACAGGCTCTGAGACAAACAAAAGAAAACTTAGATCTCCTCCAGCCATAGTTTTGGCAAAATCATAATTGCCCTCAGTACTTGAGGCAACTGTATAGAAAACCAGGCATTGTAAACATCTGCTTCCATTCAAAGCAAAGGTACTCTTTTGCATTAATAAATGGAATTGATTTAATGATTTATAGATGGAGAGAAATACCATAGGAACTATCCTGTCCCCAGCCAAACCTCTTAAAAACAGAGGAAAATCTTTCAACCAGCATGAGGTTGCACCACCATTCCAGTGAGTGGCCCACATGAAAACAGTGAAATTGTGCAAGTGCTGACCTGACAGAAAGGATCACTTTCATCTTTGACGTTGCTGACTGCTACATCCACTCTTCAAACAAGGACATTTGAATCCAGCTTTCGCATTGCTTGTTCTCTTCACAGATTTTTGATTATTTTGTCCTGAGAATATCTGAAAGCCACAAGAAAGTTAAGCAGAGGGCGCTGGACGTGCTGGCTGAAATCACAGGAGCCCTGAAAGATGCCTTGAACCCGGTGATCATTGGTTTGGTGGAAGGAGTAACAAAGAACCTGAACTCAAAGGGTCCCAGGGTTCGTGGGGCAGCTGTGAAAGCACTGGAAGAATCCTTTGCTCATTTGGGTAAGGCTGAGCCCTGGCAGGGACTCTCCTCAGCTTCGTCTCTGTCTCTCCTGCACAAGAGAGCGCTGAGTGCCTTGACAGCTGCTCTTGTCTGTGGAACACTGCAGCTGACACCCACCAGAGGCTGTGCAGGTGCAGTCCTTATGCACCATCCCCAACAGGCTGGAATGGGATCGGCATTTCCCAACAGTCCCAGGAGCCCTTGGCTCTGTGCTGCTTGTCTGAAGAGCAAGTCCTGGACTACAGCTCTGCTACAGTTCAGAGGCAAAGGGGGTTTGGAGTTTGCTTGGGCCCCATCTGACTTCCCAAATGAACAGCTTTGCTGTTGGCATGAAGGGACACTGACCCATCAGAGTGTCTGCAGGGCAGCCACCTGGAAGGCTCTACATTAGAGGCATTAGCTGCCTATTTTCCACTTTTCTTCTTTGTCTTCTATGTTCAACGGGGAACTTGTGATTCACCAAGTTCATTTCTTTAGAACAAACAGGTATAAACCCAGCTGTCAATGATGCCTTCTTCCACATGTTGTTTTGCATGGGGCAAAATGGTTACAGCAATTAACTACATAAGCAAGGACTGCTCTAAATTCCTTTGCCACACACATTTATGTCAGCTCTGAGAATGCTGCACTGGGGAAATATGCCTGAAAAAAGGAGTGTTGAAGAGGCAGGTCTTCAAGAGGAGTTTCCACTTTCTCCTCCCCAGCTGCTCTGTGAGCTCAGGAACTGTCTGACTCAGTGCCTTTCTGTGTCCCAAGTATAGGGCTCTTCCTTTTTGCTCTGGGATGCAAAACCTTTTCACTGCTTCCATGTGACTGAACTCTTGAGGTCCCTGATGTGAAATGTTTTAACACAGCTCCTGGTACAGCAGACAAGTTTGGATTTACAAATGTGAAAGGAGAGCTTTTCTTTTGGAATTTAAAACCGTGCCAAGCAGGCTGGAGGGAAAGAAGAAAAAGATTCAAAAATCCACAGAAATGTACTTTATTTTATAAAATTGGGCTGGCCCTGACCTTTCTCTCCCCACTGTCCTTTCTCCTGTGACCTGAGAAAAGTGAGCAGAAACGTGTGTTTCCCTTGTAGATAAAGTGTCACTGCTGAAAGAGTTCAGCTACCAATGGAATCACTGAGTGGCCAAGCCCTGCTGGATGTCACCGAGCGTATCACAGGTATGGCCTCCCCTTCTGAGCCAAGAGCTCTTCCCAGGGAGTATTTACAGGGAATGCCTGTGAACAGACAGCAGAGCAGCTCCTCCAAACCAGGAGGTGCTGAGCGTGTCCCTGCTGCCCCATAGCCAAGGCAGGTGGGTTTGGCAGGTTTTCCCTGGCTGCTGCAGAGCTGGGCAGCATCTGAGATGGGGGTAGCGCTCGGCCTGGGGCTGAGCTCTCACTGGGGCATCTCAGAACCACCTCCAGCAAAGGGAGGGCTAAAAATGCCCCAGCTGGCTCCTCTCTGGGGAGCTCAGGGACATCTGTGATCTTTGAGGGAAATGGTGGCAAATGCTGTTTCAGGGCATCAGTTTGTTTTGTCCTCACAGAATTCTTGTTTTTCTCTTGGAAAGTTTTGAGGCTGACCCGTGCAGAGCCTGGGGGTCACAGCTTAGGCCAGAACTCAACAGAGGTATCAGAGGCACGAGTTTAGTGCAAGGCAGCCTCTGGGTGATAGTGGAACCCTGGAAAAAGTTAAAGCTTTGTGCTTTGTGCTTTCCCAGATCAACTGCACCTGCGTAAGCAGTATGATAAATTATATAATTGTTAGATGTGATGATTGTTTAGGAATTAAATGTAATTATTATATAACCATAAGAAGAATAGTGAGAAACTATGTTGGAAATTCAGAGATTTCAGAGACGGGCTAAATTTATGTATACAATAGAACAATACAAGTTTATAATTAACATGAAAGTTATGTAACGATAGAGTATAAAACATGATCATTTCCGATGTATGGTCGGAATCAAATTTGGGTTGAATATACCCCGATTCCCAGAGCTCTTAATAAAAGCATCGCATATAGTCCCCGAGATTATGTGTTTTTGAACGCTAACATTTTGGCGACCCGCAGATGGGACCCTTGTGAGTGCTGCTGAGCAAGTTCGCGACTTGATCACGCTCCAGCTGGCACCGAGGGATTCTCGGGGAGCCCACCGGCCAAGACCACTTCCGCCGCTCACAACGTCCCCGGGAGAAAGGTAAGGTGCTTTTTTTACTTTGGTTTGGATGCCTGCCAATAAGACGCAGCGAAAGCTACACTTGGTTGGTCTGAAGGAATTCCTGTTGGTACAACCTTAGGCGCCGTTCAGTAAGACAATCGCAAAAGCGTTGCGGGTTCGGTATTTGAGGTGTATTTGAAATGGAGAAACTTAAAGGGATTTTGGGCAGTAACACCCCTATCCTGCAAAATTCTCCTTTGGGGTGCTTATTAGCACATTGGAAACAGGGTAACTTTGGGGAAGAATTACATAAAACGAAGTTGATTGATTATTGTAATTCATGGTGGCCAGAATATGCCTTGGAGAATGGCGAAAAATGGCCAAAATACGGTACTTTGCAATATAACACTATTTCGCGGTTAATGTCATTTTGTAAACAAGAAGGAAAATGGGATGAAGTCCCATATGTTGATATGTTTTTCTACTTACAGGGAAAGCCAGAATGGCAGGATGAATGTGGATTATTAGTGGTTAAAACATCTGCAAAGTGTGGGGTTTGTGAGGAACGTTGTTTAAAACACTTGGCATTAAGAGAAAGCTTGAGTAGGGAAAATTATACAGATATTGATTTACAAGTAGCTCCAATAGGAATAAGAGAACCTAACCCTATCCCACCTGTTTCATCTGTCCCTATCCCACTACCTGCTCCTCACCCACCTAGCCCTGAACCTGTTTCATCTAGTACACCCTTCCCTCTTTATCCTCCTCTCCCATCATCACCCGATCCCTCTTCCTCGGAAGATGAGCAAAACCTAACTGTGATAGAAAGGAGAAAGAGGTACGCAAGTGAAAAAGATAGCAATGGTAATGAATCAGTTACCCCAATAGCTCATAGAACCCGGGGTCGGGCAAAGCTTGCCCCAGTTGTGCATAGAGATGGCATAAGCAAACAAAAACGGACTGTGATTGCCCCCTTACAACAAGGTGTCAGAGTGGAAGGGCCAGTATTTGTAAAAGTGCCTTTTTCCCGGCAGATTTAGTTATTTGGAAACAGTCAGCCAGAACTCATAGAGAAAATCCTGATAAAGTGGCATGTGTAGTAAAAATGGTTATGAAAACTCAAAAGGCTGACTGGGATGACATACAAGTAATATTAGATACTCTGATGGATTCTACTGAAAAAGAAATGGTACTTAAGGCAGCCAAACAGAGGGCAAGAGAAGATATTAGAAATGGGCTAGTAACAGAGAATTTAGATGTGAATTTCCCAATTGAGTGTCCAAATTGGGACCCTAATTTATTTTGCGATATGAGGAAATTACGTAAATAACAAGAGTGGATCCAAATAGGAGTTCAGAACGCTGTGCCCAAAACTATAAATTGGTCCAAACTATATGAGGTTTGACAGGAAAAGAAGGAATCTCCCACTGCGTTTTTGGAGAGGCTTAAGGAGATAGCAAGGAAATATACAGACCTCCAAATGGATACAGAGCAAGCAAAGGTTCAGCTCGCTCTCATATTCTTGGGCCAATCACAGGATGACATTCGTAGAAAATTGGAAAAATTAGAGGGGGAAGAATTAAGGAATTTGGATAAGTTACTTGAGGTTGCTTGGATGGCATATAGCAATCGGGAAAAAGAAGCTAGTAACAGACAGCAGCAGAATCTATTGGCCGTAATACAAGGAGAAGGTGACCCAAATTTCAGGGGACGTAACAGGAATATCCGCGGTAAGAGACCAGTCACACAAAGGTTAAGCCTGAATCAATGTGCGTATTGTAAGTGGGAGGGGCATTGGAAGCGAAATTGTCCAAGCTTGAATAACCAGTTTGACCAGGGCAATCAGTTGCAGCAGGGAAACGCTGCCAAAGCCATGGTGTTAGGAGAATATAACTAGCTGAACCTGTGGAACAGGTTCAAGAACTCACCACAAATATAGAATAGAATTTAATCCACCAATATTTCCAGTAAAGAAAACAAATATCTGAATATAGGTTAGCGCAGGATTTGAGAACAATAAATAAAAAGGACATTTATCCAGTGGTAACAAATTCTCACAAATTGCTAACATCCGTAAAGGGGATTTATAAGTGGTTTACTGTAACTGATTTAAAAGATGCCTTTCTCTGCACACCCTTTGAGAAAGAAAGTAGGAAACTGTTTGTTTTTGAATGGGAAAACCCAGGGAACGGAAGAAAGACCCAGCTCACCTGGACACAACAAGAACTCGCCGACCCTATTTGGAAACTAACTGGCAAAGGAACTGGAGATTTGGACCAAAAATGGGCTGCAGTACCAAGAGACCAATACTTATTGTTGCAGTATGTTGATGATATACTAATAGCTACAGAAGAAAAAGTAACCTGTATAAAGATAACCATTGAGATTTAAATTTCACAAGGGCAACAAAAACTAGGTACTAACCACATCCAAGCTATTTGTGCTATTCCAGAGCCCCAGAATTTACATGAGCTGCGAGTCTTCCTCAGGATGGCAGGATGGTGTCGCTTGTGGATCATGGACTATGGATTGATTGAGAAACCCCTGTGTGAAGCTCAGAAGATGCAGCCATTCACCTGGGGCAACCACAGAAAGAAGCCTTCCTAAAATTAAAGGAAGCACTGACAACTGCTCCAGCATTAGGGTTACCTGATCTGTCTAAAGATTTTCAGCTGTTTGTACATGAAAGGCTGCGCCTAGCACTGGGAGTCCTGACCCAACGTCTGGGAAGCTGGAAAAGGCTGGTGGGCTACTTTTCTGAACAACTCGACAACATAAGTGCCGGGTGGCCCCCACGTCCGCCGGCAGTCGCAGCTACTGTGATCCTGATACAAGAAGCCAGGAAACTTACTATGGGAAGGCACATAGATACCTATGTACCACACATGGTAACCACTGTCTTAGAACAAAACGGGGGCCATTGGCTATCTCCCAGCAGGATGATGAAATTCCAGGTAGTCCTGACTGAGGAGGATGATGTCACATTAAAAACAACTAACCTTTTGAATCCAGCTTTGTTCCTAGGTACCACAACTGAAGAAGGCCCATTAGAACACGACTGTGTAGAAGTAATAGAGTGCACCCATTCAGCAAGGGAAGACCTGAAAGACGTCCCACTAGAGCAGCCGGAGTGGGAGCTGTTTACAGATGGGAGCAGCTTCGTGGAAAACGGAACCAGGCATGCTGGATATGCGGTAACAACAGTCAATACAGTAGTGGAGGCAAAGGTATTACCACCAAATACATCTGCCCTGAAGGCAGAACTGGTTGCTTTAATCAGGGCACTAGAATTAAGTGAAGGGAAAAAGGTAAATATCTGGACTGACTCAAAATACGCCTTTGGAGTGGTGCATGTACACGGAGCACTGTGGAAAGAAAGAGGACTGTTATCTTCTCGGGGTATGCACATTAAACATCAGGATGCAGTCCTGCAATTGATAAAGGCAGTACAAAAACCTGAACAAGTGGCAATCATACCCTGCAAAGCACACCAACCAGGAAACTCCAAAATCTGTGCGGGAAATCGAAAGGCAGACTGGGCAGCCCAACAGGTTGCTCGAGAGGTACAAACAACAATGGCATTGATACCTTTGAAGCTTAATGTATCCCAATTCAATTTACCTCCAAAACCAAAATATTCAGTAGAAGATGAGAGACTGGCACGTTTGCTAAATGCACAAAAGAATTCACAGGGATGGTATGTGACTGCACAAGGACAAATAGTGGTACCCCCCTTGATAATGAGAGAAGTTCTATAAATTAAACATAATGAATGTCACTGGGGAGCAGAGGCATTGGTAAAATTGCTAAAGCAGAGTTTAATTTCAGTACGGATGTTAACAATGGCAAAATCAGTAATGACAAAATGTGATATCTGCTTGAAAAACAACCCAGTGGCCAGGCGACAGGCACAGCTAGGAAGAATTCGGGTAGGAATAGAGCCAGGAGACTATTGGCAGGTAGATTTTGTAGAGCTACCAAGGACTTGAGGATACAAATACCTGTTAGTGGGGGTTGAGACATTCTCTGGGTGGCCAGAAGCCCTTCCCTGTCGCACGAACCAAGCAAAGGAAACAGTTAAGTGGTTACTACAGGAGATTATTCCCAGATTCGGGGTACTCCTAGGGGTATCATCACATAGGGGACCCCATTTCATAGCTACAGTAGTAAGAGAGGTAAGTAGATTGTTGGGGATAACTTGGGACCAACACACACCGTGGAGACCCCAGTCAAGTGGACAGGTAGAGAGGATGAATCAGACACTAAAAAGGCAAATCAGTAAAATATGCCAAGAAGCCAAATTGCAGTGGCCCCAGGCTTTGCCAATAGCACTGTGGAGGATTCAGATAAAGCCTAGGAGTGGGATGTCAGTCAGTCCTTATGAGATATTGTATGGGAAACCATGTGAATCTCCTGAACCCTAACGTACATGTCACAGGAAAGCAGGAAGTGTATAATTATGTTCTGTCTCTAGGGAAAACTTTAGCTCGGCTCCGGAGTATCCTCGTGTGGAATAGACCACTGACTCTCGAGAACCCAGTTCATAACATACATCCAGGAGACGAGGTGTACATCAAGAACTGGAACGAGGAACCGCTGAAAGAAAAGTGGAGTGGACCCCATCAGGTACTACTGACCACCTTTACAGCAGTCAAAGTAGCCAGTGTGGACCCCTGGATTCACTATACCCGAGTGAAGAAAGTCCATCCTGGATCACAGACTGTATAAACTCTGGAATGAACAAAGGCTGCAGATAAGATGTGTTTAATTGCTTTCAGAATGCTATCAGTAATTGTGCTAACATTATGGTTATTATTATCTTTGGGATGTGGAGTGCAAAATGATCGACTAACCATTCTTCATTCTAGAATGAAGAGAGAGGTACAAACAGAAACACAGGTGATAAAGGTTTCTAATGCAGTTCAGGCTGAGAATGTAATGATTGGATTAGTCAAAGATTTTGCCAAAATGCAAAACACCAGTCGAATAACTGCCTGTCTGCCAATGCCAAAGGCAGCAGGAGACCCAGTAAATTGGAGAATCATAACATCAAAACTACCTGAAATACAAAAGAACAAAACAATTACATGTAAACAGGTACCCGAATCGAGGCAAGTTACAGAAACCACTCTTGTATGGAAATGTGAGGCCAAGGATAGGAAAGATCAGATAGAACCTTGGGACAGTGTGTGGTCTGTGAGTATTCTTCAAAGATTCCAATATATGGCAAACACCCCTTGGTGTATTAAGTGGGAAGGCCCTGAGAATGAAACAGATCCAGCAATAACGAACACTGACACTAGTATCAGAACGAGGGCAGACAAAGTAAGTTGGTGGACATGTAATAAAACTTACAACTGCACTTCAGATGATGTAGAGATAAAGCAGATGCCACCCCTGGCAATAGCCCTACAAATTGGTTGTGCTTGCAGAGGGATCAAACATAAACAAGGCAGAGTGAATTATAGAGTAATTATAGGGTGTACCAGGGTTACAGTCTGAGGTCCAGGACAATTTGTATGGGCAGCAAGTGATGGTACCTGGACAACATATCTGCCTGTAGACGGGAAAGTAAAGGAGATTACTTTAGGCCTCCCAACCTTATGTCCAATTTGGAAAAAGTCCCCATTTAATGGAAAACATGAACTTCTGCAGATAAGAGCAAGACGAGAAGTTCTAGACAATGAAAATCCAGATGACACTTGGCAAGAACCCTCTACTGGAGTGAAATCTGGATGGGCCCTAGAGTCATTGCTTGGTCCTATAGCAAACTATAAGAGCAGAGAGATGCTGTGCAAACTTACAGGTCAGGTAGGTAGACTGGCAAGAGTCACCCGGGAAGGATTTAAAGAATTAAATATACAATTACAAGCCACCACAAAAATTACTTTACAAAATTGATTGGCCCTAGATATGTTACTCCTGAAAGAGCATGGAGTATGTGGATTCTTAAAGGGACAAGTTGATCATTGCTGCATTCATATCCCAAATGTAACTGCAGATGTTGAATATGACATCAATCAGTTGAAACAAATAGAGCATGAAGCACAAGAAGAGCAAAAGGATTTGGCTACAAGCTGGTTAGGAAAAATCTTTAATAGATTAGGGTGGAATGTGAGTTCATGGATTAAAATCTATCATTGAGAGTGTGATAATCTTACTAATTGTATTCTTAGCAATTTGGTTCGTTTACAGCATCTTAAAGGGAGAGATACAGAAGAAAACATCCTGGAACCAGAGGATAATAAAGGCACTAACACGAGATCCACGCCCACCATCTTCTGGTTCTCCAGTTCGTAACAGCATCCACGACAATGTTTACATCAACCCTGGATTTGAAGAACCAAGTACAAACTGAGGAATAAAGGACTGTATCAAGTGAAAACATTTACACCTATAGTGAAGTGAAAATGCTTTCAAAGGGGGGAGAATGATAGTGGAGCCCTGGAAAAAGATAAAGATAGAATCTAAAATGTTAGGCTTTGTGCTTTCCCAGATCAACTGCACCTGCGTAAGCAGTATGATATATTATATAATTGTCAGATGTGATGATTGTTTAGGAATTAAATGTAATTCTTATATAACCAAAAGAAGAATATTGAGAAACTATGCTGGAAATTCAGAGAGGGGTTAAATATATGTATACAATAGAACAATATAAGTTTAATAATTAACATGAAAGTTATATAAAGATAAAGTATAAAACATGATCCTTTCAGATGTATGGTAGGAATCAGATTTGGGTTGAACATACCCCGATTTCCAGAGCTCTTGAATAAAAAGCACCGCACATAATCCCTATGTGATTATGTGTTTTGAATGCTAACATTGCCAGCAGTTGCTCCAGGTGCTCCTGCCATCAGCCCCTGCAGGAAGGAGCACAGCCCCTAATGCACGTGGGCTTTGGCTCCCTGTGGCACAGAAGCCCCCGGGGGCACAGGTCTCTGGGGCAGGAGACGGGCACCAGCGCTGCCAGGGCTCGGGGGGTGGCAGCTCTGCTTGGGCAGGGACTCTGCCCCAGCTGCTGATGGCAGCACTGCCCGGGCCCCAGGGCTCAGAGAAGCTTTGGTGCCCGGGCCCACACGTTCCTTGTGCGAGTCACACCCGTGGGTTTAGGATGGCCACGGGCCGGGACGTGTCCCAAGGAGGCTGTGCCAGCTTCCCTGGAAGGGCCTGTGCCCTTCCCAGTGCGGCTGCGTCGGCAGCCCTGGGGGCTCCTTCTGCTGCCCTGAGCCTGCAGAGCAGGGCAGCGTTTGCTGATGCTCTGAGCCCTTCCTAAATATCCTGTCAGGCTGCCTTACACACCTGGGGCCAGGCATTTTTTCCAGCTTGGGCCACTTTGGCTGGGCTGGGGGCGGCCCCAGGGCAGGCGGCAGTGTGTGCAAGGGCCCTTGGTGACACACTGCAGCACGGTCACTGTGAAATGGAATGGAACCCGGTGTCCAAGGTCCCTTTGTGACACGTGAGAAATAGAAGTGTGCCTGGGTGCTGGGAGAACGCAATGGGACAGGATGGGACAGAGCAGTGCTGTAAGGAGCCCCCGTACAGCGCACTCGTTCGTGTCCCACCTGGAAGTTTTCTGAGGCGTTGTTCTTTTAGCTGAGCTCGAGGCCAGACCACAGGACTTGCTGACCCGTGGTCTCCCCGAGGCTTCTCTTTCGCAGCTGCCCTTGAGGGCAGCGTGTGGGACTTGGTGCCCTTGGAGCATTTCCAAGGTATCTCTTCTGCAAGAAGCTAGTGCCATTGACATGAAGCACAGAACCTCAGAAGTCCCCAATCTGGCCTGGGGGGAAGAGGAGGAAGAAGGCCCTGGAGCTGCTTCACCACTGGTGACTCAACAGTTGGAGCCATTCCAGCCACCACAGGAGGGTGAGTGGCAGAGCTAGGCCACAGGACTGGTGCCTACAGCCAACTTGACCCTATGCCATGCCATGCCATGCCATGCCATGCCATGCCATGCCATGCCATGCCATGCCATCCCCTGGGGAAATGCCCATGGAATAGATGGAAGAGGGGCCGGGCAGACACCCCGCAGTGGCCGTGCTCCATCCCCTGGGCCATCCCGGGGCTCTCCCTGCCTGGGGAGCGCAGGGCTGGGCCGTGTTCTCTGGCCTCTCCCACAGTCCCTCAGCGCTGGCTGCGCTCGCTCTTTGCCAGATGCAGCCCTGGAGCACACACAAGAACAGAAATCCAGCCGTGGCCGCTTCCGCAGCACAGCGCAGGTACCTGCAGCCACCTCCACCTGGGCTGGGCCTGCTGTCCCTGCTCAGCCCAGCACCGTGTGTGCAGCACTCCATGCAACATCCCTGGCTTCCTGCCCTTCTCTTACAGTTGGTCTGCAGATTCATGAAAAGAATTCGGCAGGAAGAGGGTATCGCCATGGGCACTGGGCTCAGAGCACATTCAGAGCTCCTCGAACATGAGACCAGCGTGGCCCTCCTGTGTATGCTTGTAGAGGAAGTTTTTTACAATCCAAAGCAAGTAAGGAGCCTGTGGCCAGGGTTTGATCCTCCCAGGAATTGCTTGGGCCTCCCAAGCCACGCCTGCTGGTTGCTGTGAGCCTTTGGGTCCACATGGCAGTGCGCTGGGAAGGGAAGCACTTCTCTGGGGAAGCTGGGAACATTGCTCCCTCTGGCAGCTTTCCAAGTCTCCCCATGCCTTCTCCAGGTGCCCGCCATGGTGAGGTTCATCCACCAGAGGATCATGGCCAATGATTGTGATGAGCACAGGCTGGACAAGGCCCTGCTGGACCTCACCGAAGCACAGCCAAATGACGCAGTCATCACGCTCCTGCGTGTGGCCCCGTCCTGTGACAGGTATGGGGCCCACCTGCCCACAGGGCTCAGGCCTCCCCAGCCCATCACCCTGTACAGCCTGGCCCAGGTGTCTGAGCAACAGAGACTTCCAGGGCCCTCTGGCTGCTCCCTTTCCCAGCCCTGGCACGTCAGCCCCTGAGTCTGCTGCCATGCTCCCTCCCTGCCCCTCAGGGCTCTGTCCCCACAGGGCTGGGCTGCCTGGCTGCTGCTGGCCAGGGCCAGTCGGCAGAGGCAGAACTGGCAGCCAGCTCAGCTCCCCTCGTTGCTGTGTCTGAGACCCCTCTGAGACATTGCTCTGACCCCACAGAGCTGCCATGGCCATGTGGAAGACCATCATGGGCTCAGCCAGGACTGCAGAGCTGGCACAGCTGATACTCCTGGATGTGCTGGAGAGCTGGCCAGAGTACAGCACGTGCACCTCCGATGGGGATGAAACGGGTGTCTTTGCCCTGGCTGTGAGTTTCTGCAACTGGCCTTTGCTGGCCCCAAGGCCGCTTCTCCAGCAGCTCTCCATTCTCCTTCCCCCACTGCATCTCCCTGCCTCAGGCACTGGCCTGAAACCTTGCCCAGTGGCAGCTTCAGGCCCACCAGGCCCCGTGCTCCCCCTGCCTCTCTCCGGGCCTCTCCCTGCCACGCTGGGGCCCTGCCACACGGACACCTTGGCACTGAGCGCTGTCTCGGGGGCTTTGCCCTTTGCAGGCAACCGTGGTGACGTGGAAGATCCTCCAGGAGCCCCATGTTCCATGTATATTGAAAGTGTATTTCCCCTGCCTGTTTGTGCATCTGCTATTCCAAGTGTTTCTCAGCACAGAAGAGATGCCAGAGGTGGTCGATACATTCTGGAAAGGATGCCAGGAAGAGCACGGCCTTGCCACCAGCCCCAACAGGTGCTCCATCCCACTCCTCCTGTCTCTGCCACATGGCCTGGGAAGGAGCCAGTGCTGCCAGTGTGACCTGGGCTTTGCTGTGCTCACAGGTTTGCAGTGCAGACCCTGAAGTCCCTGCTTTGCCGAAAGCAGTACAACGTTGTGGTGGTGGCAATGGAACGCAGGTGTGGCTGGGACACACTGCTCTCTGCTGACACCCGCCACTATGCTGTGGGTCTGCTGGCCAGGTGAGACCCCCTTATCCCCACTGCCTCCGAAAATTGTGCCCTGTGCCCAGAGTGACCCACACAGTCCCCGAGGTCATGGGCCAGACGGCCTTGTCACTGAGGGACGGCCAAGCAAACTGGAAAGGCTAGGGGAGGAAGGTGGCCAAAAGAGCCGCCTCTGAAGTAGCCCAAGGGCGCTTGCAGGCTGTTGGAGAAAGACCTGACCTGTGTGAGTCACTCCTGTGAGAGGTTTTATTCTCCTGGCTCACAGTCTTGCTGACCTTTTCTCCTGCCAGGGAGATGTCCTGCGTCTCCATACCCTCCTGTTCCCGAATCCTTCACTACCTGCTCCGGCTGCTCAGAACATGGGAGCCACGCTGGGATCTGCCCGCCCTGGCGTTCCTTGTGGAGGTGAGCCTCAAGGCCAGCGCTGCCTGGCTGAGCTGCCTCCCAGCTCTCTGCCCTCTCACAGCCACAGCTGCCAGGACAGTGCCCGTGCCCTGTGCTGCTGCCTGGGCCCAGCCCTGTGCGGCTCCAGGCTCCTGCTGGCCGGCTCCCTGTCACTGCCCTGTGCCTTTCAGGTCCTCGAGTTCCTGGACTTGAAGGAACGTGATGCTGAGAGAGTCCTGCGAATCTTCTCAAGGTACCTGCAAAGCGAGTGCAGCGAGAGGCGTCGCCTGGCATTCAAGGCCCTTCTCAAACTCACTGACGATCCCTCGATGGTGAGAAGGGGGCAGTGGCTGAAGCTGTGCAGGCAGCGTGGGGCTGGGCAACTCAGTCGCTTGGCCTTGCCTGGGCTACAGGCGCTGGGGCAGCTGCTCCCAGCTCTCCTGCCTCCCGCTTCAGCTGCCCCAGTGCTTCGGGACAGGCCTTTGGCCTCTGGGCCCTGCAGCAGCAGGGTGGTGTTTCACAAAATTGCGTTCCACACAGACCAAAAAAATGTGGAGCCTGACTAAAAGACTTGTGGGGCTCCTGCGGGATGAAGATGGAGAGATAGTTAAGATAACAGTCATGGTGCTCAGCTTTATAATCTTGGAGAAGGACACACCAATACCCAGCCCCATCGCCCTGCAGCTGGCTGAGGGGCTCCTGCCACTCTTTGACCATGTAAGGCTCTGTGCCCACAGCCATGGCCACTGGCTGCTGCCCTGACACTTGGTGCCTTGTGCAAATGCAGGCCTGCACCCAGGTGAGCCCCTCACAGCCCATGCTAAGATCATCTTTTCTTCTCTTCCTACAGGATAACGGCCAGGTGAAGCAGCTCTCCATATTGCTCTTCCAAACATTGCTGAGTCTTCCACTGGAAAAGAAAACAAAGGACCTGAAGACACAAGTGCGCCACAGCCTGCTCCCACTTTTCTTCCACTGCCATGATGGGAATCGGCGTGTGGCACAGGTGAGGACTTGTGGGCTGCTGGTGTGCCCCTGGGAGGGGACTCAGCTGCCTCCTGCTCTGGTCACCTCCCAGGCTGCATCCTCCCCAGGCTGTGGCACTGGGACATGGGTCCTGCACCCTGGGCTTTGTGGCCATATCTGGGACTCTGCTGCTCTCCAGGTTTCTCGGGAAACGCTACATCGTGTGGTCAAGTTCCTGAAGAGGAAAGATCTAGAAAAACTGGTGAAGAAGGAGAAACTCTGGATTTTTGCCAATTGCCTAGTAAGGACAGCCTGCAAGCCCCAGCCTCAGCCTGGAGAGGGCCCCTGAGGGCAGTACTCAGTGTGCGGGCTGGGCAGCTGTGCCCCTGCCCACTGCTGCAGCCAGAGGCCACACGGGCTCTTCTCCAGGCTCCTGTGGGCCCGAGCCGGGTGCCCATGGAGCCCCGGCCCGGCGGGGCTGCGGGGCGGCACCGCGGCTCCCCGGGCAGCAGCTGGCCCTCTGCCCCCTGCCCCCGGGAGCCCTTGGCCAGCGGCTGCTGGCCGCGCCTCAGGGCTCTGCGGCCAGGGGAGGCCAGGGCTGGGCGCAGGCAGCGCCCGGCCCAGGGGCTGAGCCCGCGCCAACCCTTCCCTCCTGCTGCTCTCTGCAGCTGGCAGAGGACAAGCGCCGAGCGGCCGAGTACCTGCACCAGGCCCTGCCCTACCTGGAGAGCCCACAGGAGCCCCTGCGAGAGGCGGCCGTCAGGTTCATGGGTGAGCCACCAGCCCGGGCTCCCTCCCCGGCCTGGCCCGCCACAGCTCGGCCCCAGCCCCGCCTGGTGCCCCCGCAGCGCCAGCCGGGCCCGACGCCGTGGAGCCCCGCCTGGCCTGGGCATTGCTGCCGCCGCCCTCTGGCAGCCGTGCCCTGGGGTGGCAGCGTGCGGCAAGGGCCGGGCTGAGCCCTGCCGGGCCAGCAGCCCGTGTGGCCACAGCGCCGGCAGCGCCGCTGGCAGGGAGCTGTGCCGCTGGGGCCGTGACAGGCTCTGTGTCCACAGGGATGGCTGGGCGGCACCTGAGGGGGAAGCAGCAAGAGCTCCAGCTGATCTGCACTGGTGAGTGAGGGCAGCGGGCTGCCAGCGTGGGCTGCCGGGGAAGCTGCAAGCCCTGCCCCGGCTGCTCACACACAAAGACATTTCAGGGCCATGTGGGGGATTCGTGGCTGCTCTTCGGGCTGATCCCCTTGCTCCCTGCTCCCTCCTGGCCATGGCAAGAGCCGGCTGGGATGGCCCTGGCAGGGGGCTCTCCTCAGCTCCCCACAGATCCAGGATCTGATCTTGGCTCTGTTCCTCTGTCTTGCAGCCCTGGAAGACATGGCAAATGACATCAGCCTCTCTGTGAGAAGCCTGACAATTCAAACTTTGCATATTCTCAGGGCACTACACCGAACTCAATATTTCACTTTTACGAATTTGCCCGACCTACTTTGCAGGGTGTGGAAGACAGGGCCACAACTGCTGGGGCTCAGCTGGCTGTGCTGCTGGAGCTCTGCAGAGGGATGATCCCTGCTGGTGCCACCAGAGCCAGCATGGATTTTTTCAGTTTGTTCAAGACTGTTCTTTTCTTCTTTTTTTTTCTTTTGTATGTAAATATAGAATGTGTTATTATAGAGAGAATCCCAGGATCTTTATTTTGCTGCCCAGGGTCCATAGGGCATAGAAGAAGAAGGGAAAAATGTGCTTGTGCTCAGCCAGCTGCCCAGGCGTGCAGTGCTGCAGGGAAAATGGCCAGAAGCCCCTTGGCCTTTGGTGGTTCTGCTGAGTTCTTTGTGCTGCCCACAGAGCAGCTGGGCAGGGGCCAGAGCTGTGGGAATCCCTGCCAGAGCCATGTCTGGAGATGGCCACAAGCCCAGGGCCAGGCAGGAAGTGCCATCCGTGTCCTCCTGCCCAGGTGCTGCTGGCTGCCTTGCTGAGGGCTCCCAGATGCCTCTGGATGGGGCTGCTCTGGAGCTGCTGTGGGGCTGCGCTGCTGCTGCCGGGCAGCTTGGCCGGGCTGGGGCAGCCCCTGAGGGGCTGGGGCGCTGGCAAGCCCTCAGCAATGGGCTGTCAGAGGCCACAAGCAGCCCCCTGGCAGCTGCCTTGATCCTAACAGCTGCCTGCTCTGGCGCTTCCTCAGTGGGCGGTTGGAGGGACCCCCCGGAATCAGGCGTGGAGCCCTGGTCCTGGCCTTTCAGGGCTGTGAGGCCAGGAGTTGTGGGGCTGGGCGTGTGCCCTCCCTGTGCTCCAGACTGGAGCCCCTGGCCCCTCAGCCTTAGGCATTGAGCACCACTGCCTGCCTGCCGAGTCTTGTTCCTGTTGCCGTGGGGGAGGCCAAGCTTTGTGGTTTTAGGCCCCATTGAGCCAGAAGAGCAGCAGCTTTGAGCTCAGAGGGGCCACAGAAAGGCCCTCTGCACAAAGGGCATTCCTGGCTTTCCCAGGGCAGGGACATATGAGATTGTGGCAGGTACCTTCAGGGTGCCACGCTGCCTTTTGCACTGGGCCACCTCCCTGTGTGCAGGGCTAGCTCTTTGCTTTGCTGTCCTCGGCCTGTTGCCGTCATGCTCCTTTGGCTGCCTGCAGAGAGGGGCAGCCCTATAAGGAGGGTGAAAGGCCCTGTCTCCAACACCTCAAGGGGGAAATGGAGCTCTCCCGGTCCTCAGCCCATGCTGTAAGCAGAGCAGAGCCTTTTCTCCAGCTCTCATGGATTTCTGCCTGCTGCTGGCCCCTGGCCCCCATGACCCACTGCACTCGCTCTGAGTCACCTACAGGATGGCTGGTGCCTCTTCATTTGCTGATGGGACGTGAGGGGCACTGAGAGAAAGGTGGGTGTCCCAATGCTGAGGGCACACTGAGCAGACTTGAGGCTTCCCCAGCAGGTTGCAGGTGCCTTCTGCGTCACTGAAGGGAGAGCAGAAGCCCTGCATGCCACTGAGGCCAGCGAGAGTCCCTGAGGGGAGGCGGTTGTCTGTCGTGTCCCTCAGGGTACGGCGGTTTCACTGAGGGAACGGGAGCGTCACTTGAGGGGGACACGGGCACGCCTCATGTGGCTGAGCGCACATGCCGCTGGCTGAAGGGACGCCACGGCCGCTGAGGGGCCGTGGGCTCGCCCTGAGGGACACGGCAGGGCCGGGCCGGTCCCCGCTGCGTCGCCGCCCGCTCCCCTCAGCCGCAGGGAGCGTTTCCCGCCCAGGCGCGGGCGGCCCCGCCCCGCCGCTCCCCTCAGCCGCGGACGGCAACTCGAACCCGCTGGGGCCGCCCCGCGGGGCCGGGCGCCGGGCGGCCTTCCAGAAGCCCTGGGAGAGCTGCCCCGGGGCTGCCCTGCAGTCAGACACACCGAGGAGCATGGGGCAGCCTTGGCTCAGCGCCAGGGAGTGTTTCACTTTGCCAGGGGTGAAGCTGCAGTAGCTTAGAGGGACAGAACTTCCTAGCACAGGACTGCTGGAATTTCCTGGTGTCACCTGTAGGGCACAGAATGAACGTTTGGGCTTTCAAGTTGAGGTAATCATTGGACTGTGAGAATAATGAAATCGGAGGTGATATGTCGAGTACATGTAGTGGATGTTTGAGCAGGAAGATCTGAGATGATCTCCAGGGGAATAAATTTCTTTTCAGGCAAAGTCTGAGTAATTTCTAGAGGGTACATATAGATCATTTTGTGACAAAACCTGAGGTAAAAGTTATGGCAAAGCCAAAACATTTGGGGATAAAATCTCAGGTTCTCTGCCTTCCCACTCCCTCATGCCATGCCCCACCAGGGCAACTTTGCCCTCCCTGTGCCCAGCCAGCCCAGCCTGGGCACCTCAGGGGTGCCCCCACCCTCCTGCTGAGGCCTGGCCTCGAGGGCTTCTGCCGCAGGCCTGGGAGACGCTCCTGGGCAAGCGCCAGAGCAGCCGGGTGCCAGGGACAAGGGCGGCTGCCTGGGGGCTGCTTGTGCCCTCTGACACCCAATTCCTCAGGGCTTCCCAGCACCCCGGCTCCTCAGGGGCTTCCTGGTGTTCTGCCAATTGACTGAGGTGATAAAAAGGACACATCACTGGAAATAATGTTCTTCTTTTACTGTGAATATGAAGGAACCACAATGTAAGATGATACATTCAATAAAAAATATGCTTTTGGGTTAAGTGACAAGCAGTAACAAGCAAGGTAATGCACCTAATACAGTAGTATAAGAGAGAAATGAGAGCGATTCAGAAAGATGCATCACCAGTTGCCTAAATTGTTTATCATCTTGCAGATCTGCACTTGCTGGTGAGTCCCATTTTACACCAAGGACCTGGGGAACCATTCCCCGTAATTGGGAAAATCCTAGGTCATCTGTTCACACAGAGATGAGATCTCCAAATTTGCCCCAAAAGTGGGTCCAGCTTTTATAGACCAAAGAGAGCAAATCAACATGACTCAATTATATTTTTAGCCCAGAAACACCTGCAGGTGATGGCACACTTCACAATCAGCAGGACACACAGCCAGGCCAAAGCCCAGACCTCTGCTGGGAGGGTTTCCCCTCAAATACCCTTCAAACGAACCTCTCTTCAAGTCAGTTGGGAATGTTTCTTCAAATGATCTATTTCTGGCACCTAGCCCCACAGTGTTATGTGAAAGTTTCTAAAGCAGCTGCTTTGGAGTCCAAGAGCCACCATTAAGAGTCCTTGTCATCTATTTCTGGCTAAATCACACTTAGGAGCATTTGAAGGGTTTGGACCGAGCGAGAAACCAGACCTCTGAGCTTTTTAGATGATGCCATTTCTTTTTCTTATCTTCTACATTGATAGGAAGGATGAGTTTGGCTCACATCTCCACTACAAGGCTCAGAAGGTCACAAGACTTCTAGTTCAAAGGCCTTTTAAGGATTTATTGGCCAATAAAACATTGCCAACAAGGATATGTATGTTTCTGACCCAATCCTTCAATATTTCATTCTATGGACTCATGCTCCAGTGTAAGCTTTCTTAGGAAATCATGTTCTGACACACAAACCTACAGCACTGCAGTCTAAACTTCGTGTTTACTGATTCAACTACTTTTATTTTTTCTACATCTAAAACTCTAAAATGCTAAACTTTCCTCCACTTAGCTTAAGGTTTCTGTGCCTTATACTAGAAATCTACATTCTCGCTTCTAGCACCTGAATTTGGAAGCCCTTTGCAAGGCCTCAGCTCAAATCCTGTGTTTAACTGTAGGCCTTGGCTAACAGGCCCAAAGATCTGAGAACTCCCTGCATTTCTGTTTCCAACAACACTGATGCTGTCAGTTCCAGAGTGCCCAGGAACCACCTTGCAAGTCAACTCTGTCAGGATCAAGGCAGCTGCCAGGGGGCTGCTTGTGGCCTCTGACAGCCCATTGCTGAGGGCTTGCCAGCGCCCCAGCCCCTCAGGGGCTGCCCCAGCCCGGCCAAGCTGCCCGGCAGCAGCGCCGCAGCCCCACAGCAGCTTCAGAGCAGCCCCATCCAGAGGCGCCTGGGAGCCCTTAGCAAGGCAGCCAGCAGCACCTGGGCAGGAGGACACGGATGGCGCTTCCTGCCTGGCACAGGGCTTGTGGCCATCTCCAGGCACGGCTCTGGCAGGGATCCCTGCAGCTCTGGCCCCTGCCCAGCCGCTCTGTGCGTAGCACAAAGGCTTCAGCAGAACCACCACAGGCCAAGGGGCTTCTGGCCATTTTCCCTGCAACACTGCACGCCTGGGCAGCTGGCTGAGTACAAGCACCCTTTTCATCCTCCTCCCCTAAGCCCTGCCGATCCTCGCAAGGAAAAGATCCTGGGAGTCTGTCTACTATACATATTTTTATTTACATACAAAAGAAAAATAAAAATATGAAAACAAAAATCTTGAATAAAAAGAAAATCCCTGCTGGCTCAAGTGGCCCCAGCAGACAAGAGTCTTCCAGATCAACTTTACACAGAGTTCCAGCAGAACAGCAAGGCTCTGTGGCACAGATGAGGCCGTTTCCTCCATGGGCTGTGGAACTCATCTCGCAGCTTACGCCACGTGGAGTAGGGAGCCCTCTGTACAGCCCAGAGAACGAACTCAGCTTCAGCTGACAGATTTCTGATGGCAGGACTGCTGTCATATGCCATTTCTTCCAGGGCTTCAAGAGAGAGGAACAGAGTCAAGGTCAGGTGCCATATCTGCAAGGAGCTGAGGAGAGGCCCCTGCAAGGGTCATCCCAGCCGGCTCTTGCCATGGCCAGGAGGGAGCAGGGAGCAAGGGGATCAGCCCGAAGTTGCAACCAACAAATCCCCCATGTTGCCCTGAAATTTCAGTGTGCTCTGCTCACGGGAGCAGAGCCCTCCACAGCCGGGGCAGGGCTTGCAGCTCCCCCCAGCAGCCCCTGCTGTCAGCATGCTGCCCTCACTCACCAGTGCAGATCAGCTGCAGCTCTTGCTGCTGCCCCCTCAGGCGCCGCCCGGCCATGCCTGTGGACACAGAGTCTGTCACGGCCCCAGCGGCACAGCTCCCTGCCAGCGGCGCTGCCGGCGCTGTGGCCACACGGGCTGCTGGCCGGACAGGGCTCAGCCTGGCCCTTGCCACACGCTGCCGCCCCTGGGCACGGCTGCCAGAGGGCGGCAGCAGCAATGCCCGGGCCAGGCGGGGCTCCACGGCGCCAGGCCCCGCTGGTGCTGCCAGGGCACCAGGCGGGGCTGGGGCCAAGCTGCTGCTGGCCAGGCCGGGGAGGGAGCCTGGGCTCAGGACTCACCCATGAATCTGATTGCCGCCTCTCGCAGGTGCTCCTGTGGGCTCCGCAGGTAGCGCAGGGCCTGGCGCAGGTGCTCGGCCGCTCGGCTCCTGTCCTCTGCCAGCTGCAGAGAGCGGCAGGAGGGAAGGGTTGGCGTGGGCTCAGCCCCTGGGCCAGGCGCTGCCTGCGCCCAGCCCTGGCCTCCCCTGGCCGCAGAGCCCTGAGGCGCGGCCAGCAGCCGCTGGCCAAGGGCTCCCGGGGGCAGGGGGCAGAGGGCCAGCTGCTGCCCGGGGAGCCGCGGTGCTGGCCTGCAGCCCCGCCGGGCCGGGGCTCCATGGGCACCCGGCTCGGGCCCACAGGAGCCTGGAGAAGAGCCCGCGAAGCCTTTGGCTGCAGCAGTGGGCGAGAGCACAGCTGCCCAGCCCGCACACTGAGCACCGCCCTCAGGGGCCTTCTCCAGGCTGAGGCTGGGGATTTGCGGCAGCTCTTACCAGGCCCTCGCCGAACCTCCATGTCTGATCCACCTGAAGCATTTGTTCTATATCCCTCCTTTTCAGGAATCTGGCTGCAGAATGCAACGTTTCCCGGGAGGCCTGGAGAGCACCAGAGAGGCACAGTTGGCCCCACAGGCCAGGGCACAGGAGCATCCATGTGCCACAGCCTGCAGGAGGCTGCAGCCCGCAAGGTGCCAGGGCAGGAGGCAGCCCAGCCCCCTCCCAGGGGGATCACAGCCGGCCACAGGTCCTCACCTCAGCAACAATCTGATTCTCATCATGGCAGTGGAAGGACAGTGGGACCAGGCTCTGGCGCACGTGGGACTTCAAGGCCTTTCTTCCCTCTTCTGTTAATAACTCCAGCATCTCTTGAAAGACACACATGCAGCTCAGCTGCACCTGGATATCATCCTGGATGAAAGGAAAGGCCAAAGACCTCAGCATCAGCTGCTTCAGGCCCCCCAGGGCACAGGCCTGAATCTCCACAGGACACCAAGGGTCCAGGCAGCAGCCAGTGGCCGTGGCTGTGGGCACAGAGCCTTACGCTGTCAAAGAGTGGCAGGAGCGCCTCAGCCAGCTGCAAGGCAATGGGGGTGGGTATTGGGGCACCAATATCCAGCAGCAAATATCTCAGTAGAAGGATGGTCATCCTGATCACATTGCTTTCATTTTCCTGCAGGAGCTCCACAAGACTTCCAGTCAGGCTCCACATTTTTTCAGCCTGTGTGGAACACAAGTTTGTGAAAGGCCACCCTGCTGCTGCAGGGCCCAGAGGCCAAAGGCCTGTCCCGAAGCACTGGGGCAGCTGAAGCGGGAGGCAGGAGAGCTGGGAGCAGCTGCCCCAGCGCCTGTAGCCCAGGCAAGGCCAAGCGACTGCATTGCCCAGCCCCCCGCTGCCTGCACGGCTTCAGCCACTGCCCCCTTCTCACCACGGAGGGATTCTTGCCCAGCACTACGAAGCCTCGGAGTGCCAAGTGACGCCTCTCCCTGTGCTCACTCTGCAAGTTCTCTGACATGATGTCCAGAACACTGTCACTGCATTGGCTCAAGTCCAGGCACTACAAGGACCTGAAAGGCACAGGGCAGTGACAGGGAGCCGGCCGGCAGGAGCCTGGAGCTGCACAGGGCTGGGCCAAGGCAGCAGCACAGGGCACGGGCACTGGTCTGGCAGCTGTGGCTGTGAGAGGGCAGAGAGCTGGGAGACAGCTCAGGGAGGTAGTGCACCTGGAGAAGGCATGAGGAGACTTGGAAAGCTGCCAGATGGAGCAAAGTTTCCAGCTTCCCCAGAGAAATGCTTCCCTTCCCACTGCACTGCCATGGCCTCAAAGCACCCAGGGACCAGCAGGCGTGGCTCGGGAAGCCATGTGATTCATGGGGGAATTGAAGCCTGGCCACAGGCTGCTTACTTGTTCTGGCCTGAAAACACCCTTCTCTACAAGCAAATGCATCAGGGTGACACTGGTTTGAAGTTTGAGGAGCTCAGAGTGTGCTCTGAGCCCAGTGCCCATAGTGCGGGTGTCTTCCTGCTGAATGCTCTTGGTGAATTTGCAAACGAGCTGTAAGAGAAGGGCAGGAAGCCGGGGATGTTGCATGGAGTGCTGCACACATGGTGCTGGGCTGAGCAGGGACAGCAGGCCCAGCCCAGTTGGGAGTGGCTGCAGGTACCTGCGCTGTGCTGTGGAAGTGGCCACGGCTGGACTCCTGCTCTTGTGTGCGCTCCAGGGCTGCATCTGGCAAAGAGCGAGCACAGCCAGAGCTGAGGGGCTGCGGGAGAGGTCGGAGAACACTGCCCAGCCCTGCTCTGCCCAGGCAGGGAGAGCCCCGGGATGGCCCAGGGGATGGAGCACGGCCACTGCGGGGTGTCTGCCCGGCCCCTCTTCCGTCCTGTCCTTGGGCATGTCCCCAGGGGACGGCATGGCATGGCATGGCATGGCATGGCATGGTATGGCATGGCATGGCATAGGGTCAAGTTGGCTGCAGGCACCAGTCCTGTGGCCTAGCTCTGCCACTCACCCTCCTGTGGTGGCTGGAATGGCTCCAACTGTTGAGTCACCAGTGGTGAAGCAGCTCCAGGGCCTTCTTCCTCCTCTTCCCCCCAGGCCAGATTGGGGACTTCTGAGGTTCTGTGCTTCATGTCAATGGCACTAGCTTCTTGCAGAAGAGATACCTTGGAAATGCTCCAAGGGCACCAAGTCCCACACGCTGCCCTCAAGGGCAGCTGCGAAAGAGAAGCCTCGGGGAGACCACGGGTCAGCAAGTCCTGTGGTCTGGCCTCGAGCTCAGCTAAAAGAACAACGCCTCAGAAAACTTCCAGGTGGGACACGAACGAGTGCGCTGTGCGGGGGCTCCTCACGGCACTGCTCTGTCCCGTCCTGTCCCATTGCGTTCTCCCAGCACCTGGGCACGCTTCTATTTCTCACGTGTCACAAAAGGACCTTGGGCACCGGGTTCCATTCCATTTCACAGTGACCGTGCTGCAGTGTGTCACCAAGGGCCCTTGCACACACTGCCGCCTGCCCTGGGGCTGCCCCCAGCCTAGCCAAAATGGCCCAGGCTGGAAGGAATGCCTGGCCCCAGGTGTGTAAGGCAGCCTGACAGGATATTTAGGAAGGGCTCAGAGCATCAGCAAACGCTGCCCTGCTCTGCGGGCCCAGGGCAGCAGAAGGAGCCCCCAGGGCTGCCGACGCAGCCGCGCTGGGAAGGGCACAGGCCCTTCCAGGGAAGCTGGCACGGCCTCCTTGGGACACGTCCCGGCCCGTGGCCATCCTAAACCCACGGGTGTGACTCGCACAAGGAACGTGTGGGCCCGGGCACGAATGCTGCTCTGGGCCCTGGGGCCCGGGCAGCGCTGCCATCAGCAGCTGGGGCAGAGTCCCTGCCCAAGCAGAGCTGCCACCCCCCGAGCCCTGGCAGTGCTGGTGCCCGTCTCCTGACCCAGAGACCTGTGCCCTCGGGGGGCTTCTGTGCCACAGGGAGCCAAAGCCCACGTGCATTAGGGGCTGTGCTCCTTCCTGCAGGGGCTGATGGCAGGAGCACCTGGAGCAACTGCTGGCAATGTTAGCATTCAAAACACATAATCACATAGGGATTATGTGCGGTGCTTTTTATTCAAGAGCTCTGGAAATCGGGGTATGTTCAACCCAAATCTGATTCCTACCATACATCTGAAAGGATCATGTTTTATACTTTATCTTTATATAACTTTCATGTTAATTATTAAACTTATATTGTTCTATTGTATACATATATTTAACCCCTCTCTGAATTTCCAGCATAGTTTCTCAATATTCTTCTTTTGGTTATATAAGAATTACATTTAATTCCTAAACAATCATCACATCTGACAATTATATAATATATCATACTGCTTACGCAGGTGCAGTTGATCTGGGAAAGCACAAAGCCTAACATTTTAGATTCTATCTTTATCTTTTTCCAGGGCTCCACTATCATTCTCCCCCCTTTGAAAGCATTTTCACTTCACTATAGGTGTAAATGTTTTCACTTGATACAGTCCTTTATTCCTCAGTTTGTACTTGGTTCTTCAAATCCAGGGTTGATGTAAACATTGTCGTGGATGCTGTTACGAACTGGAGAACCAGAAGATGGTGGGCGTGGATCTCGTGTTAGTGCCTTTATTATCCTCTGGTTCCAGGATGTTTTCTTCTGTATCTCTCCCTTTAAGATGCTGTAAACGAACCAAATTGCTAAGAATACAATTAGTAAGATTATCACACTCTCAATGATAGATTTTAATCCATGAACTCACATTCCACCCTAATCTATTAAAGATTTTTCCTAACCAGCTTGTAGCCAAATCCTTTTGCTCTTCTTGTGCTTCATGCTCTATTTGTTTCAACTGATTGATGTCATATTCAACATCTGCAGTTACATTTGGGATATGAATGCAGCAATGATCAACTTGTCCCTTTAAGAATCCACATACTCCATGCTCTTTCAGGAGTAACATATCTAGGGCCAATCAATTTTGTAAAGTAATTTTTGTGGTGGCTTGTAATTGTATATTTAATTCTTTAAATCCTTCCCGGGTGACTCTTGCCAGTCTACCTACCTGACCTGTAAGTTTGCACAGCATCTCTCTGCTCTTATAGTTTGCTATAGGACCAAGCAATGACTCTAGGGCCCATCCAGATTTCACTCCAGTAGAGGGTTCTTGCCAAGTGTCATCTGGATTTTCATTGTCTAGAACTTCTCGTCTTGCTCTTATCTGCAGAAGTTCATGTTTTCCATTAAATGGGGACTTTTTCCAAATTGGACATAAGGTTGGGAGGCCTAAAGTAATCTCCTTTACTTTCCCGTCTACAGGCAGATATGTTGTCCAGGTACCATCACTTGCTGCCCATACAAATTGTCCTGGACCTCAGACTGTAACCCTGGTACACCCTATAATTACTCTATAATTCACTCTGCCTTGTTTATGTTTGATCCCTCTGCAAGCACAACCAATTTGTAGGGCTATTGCCAGGGGTGGCATCTGCTTTATCTCTACATCATCTGAAGTGCAGTTGTAAGTTTTATTACATGTCCACCAACTTACTTTGTCTGCCCTCGTTCTGATACTAGTGTCAGTGTTCGTTATTGCTGGATCTGTTTCATTCTCAGGGCCTTCCCACTTAATACACCAAGGGGTGTTTGCCATATATTGGAATCTTTGAAGAATACTCACAGACCACACACTGTCCCAAGGTTCTATCTGATCTTTCCTATCCTTGGCCTCACATTTCCATACAAGAGTGGTTTCTGTAACTTGCCTCGATTCGGGTACCTGTTTACATGTAATTGTTTTGTTCTTTTGTATTTCAGGTAGTTTTGATGTTATGATTCTCCAATTTACTGGGTCTCCTGCTGCCTTTGGCATTGGCAGACAGGCAGTTATTCGACTGGTGTTTTGCATTTTGGCAAAATCTTTGACTAATCCAATCATTACATTCTCAGCCTGAACTGCATTAGAAACCTTTATCACCTGTGTTTCTGTTTGTACCTCTCTCTTCATTCTAGAATGAAGAATGGTTAGTCGATCATTTTGCACTCCACATCCCAAAGATAATAATAACCATAATGTTAGCACAATTACTGATAGCATTCTGAAAGCAATTAAACACATCTTATCTGCAGCCTTTGTTCATTCCAGAGTTTATACAGTCTGTGATCCAGGATGGACTTTCTTCACTCGGGTATAGTGAATCCAGGGGTCCACACTGGCTACTTTGACTGCTGTAAAGGTGGTCAGTAGTACCTGATGGGGTCCACTCCACTTTTCTTTCAGCGGTTCCTCGTTCCAGTTCTTGATGTACACCTCGTCTCCTGGATGTATGTTATGAACTGGGTTCTCGAGAGTCAGTGGTCTATTCCACACGAGGATACTCCGGAGCCGAGCTAAAGTTTTCCCTAGAGACAGAACATAATTATACACTTCCTGCTTTCCTGTGACATGTACGTTAGGGTTCAGGAGATTCACATGGTTTCCCATACAATATCTCATAAGGACTGACTGACATCCCACTCCTAGGCTTTATCTGAATCCTCCACAGTGCTATTGGCAAAGCCTGGGGCCACTGCAATTTGGCTTCTTGGCATATTTTACTGATTTGCCTTTTTAGTGTCTGATTCATCCTCTCTACCTGTCCACTTGACTGGGGTCTCCACGGTGTGTGTTGGTCCCAAGTTATCCCCAACAATCTACTTACCTCTCTTACTACTGTAGCTATGAAATGGGGTCCCCTATGTGATGATACCCCTAGGAGTACCCCGAATCTGGGAATAATCTCCTGTAGTAACCACTTAACTGTTTCCTTTGCTTGGTTCGTGCGACAGGGAAGGGCTTCTGGCCACCCAGAGAATGTCTCAACCCCCACTAACAGGTATTTGTATCCTCAAGTCCTTGGTAGCTCTACAAAATCTACCTGCCAATAGTCTCCTGGCTCTATTCCTACCCGAATTCTTCCTAGCTGTGCCTGTCGCCTGGCCACTGGGTTGTTTTTCAAGCAGATATCACATTTTGTCATTACTGATTTTGCCATTGTTAACATCCGTACTGAAATTAAACTCTGCTTTAGCAATTTTACCAATGCCTCTGCTCCCCAGTGACATTCATTATGTTTAATTTATAGAACTTCTCTCATTATCAAGGGGGGTACCACTATTTGTCCTTGTGCAGTCACATACCATCCCTGTGAATTCTTTTGTGCATTTAGCAAACGTGCCAGTCTCTCATCTTCTACTGAATATTTTGGTTTTGGAGGTAAATTGAATTGGGATACATTAAGCTTCAAAGGTATCAATGCCATTGTTGTTTGTACCTCTCGAGCAACCTGTTGGGCTGCCCAGTCTGCCTTTCGATTTCCCGCACAGATTTTGGAGTTTCCTGGTTGGTGTGCTTTGCAGGGTATGATTGCCACTTGTTCAGGTTTTTGTACTGCCTTTATCAATTGCAGGACTGCATCCTGATGTTTAATGTGCATACCCCGAGAAGATAACAGTCCTCTTTCTTTCCACAGTGCTCCGTGTACATGCACCACTCCAAAGGCGTATTTTGAGTCAGTCCAGATATTTACCTTTTTCCCTTCACTTAATTCTAGTGCCCTGATTAAAGCAACCAGTTCTGCCTTCAGGGCAGATGTATTTGGTGGTAATACCTTTGCCTCCACTACTGTATTGACTGTTGTTACCGCATATCCAGCATGCCTGGTTCCGTTTTCCACGAAGCTGCTCCCATCTGTAAACAGCTCCCACTCCGGCTGCTCTAGTGGGACGTCTTTCAGGTCTTCCCTTGCTGAATGGGTGCACTTTATTACTTCTACACAGTCGTGTTCTAATGGGCCTTCTTCAGTTGTGGTACCTAGGAACAAAGCTGGATTCAAAAGGTTAGTTGTTTTTAATGTGACATCATCCTCCTCAGTCAGGACTACCTGGAATTTCATCATCCTGCTGGGAGATAGCCAATGGCCCCCGTTTTGTTCTAAGACAGTGGTTACCATGTGTGGTACATAGGTATCTATGTGCCTTCCCATAGTAAGTTTCCTGGCTTCTTGTATCAGGATCACAGTAGCTGCGACTGCCGGCGGACGTGGGGGCCACCCGGCACTTATGTTGTCGAGTTGTTCAGAAAAGTAGCCCACCAGCCTTTTCCAGCTTCCCAGACGTTGGGTCAGGACTCCCAGTGCTAGGCGCAGCCTTTCATGTACAAACAGCTGAAAATCTTTAGACAGATCAGGTAACCCTAATGCTGGAGCAGTTGTCAGTGCTTCCTTTAATTTTAGGAAGGCTTCTTTCTGTGGTTGCCCCAGGTGAATGGCTGCATCTTCTGAGCTTCACACAGGGGTTTCTCAATCAATCCATAGTCCATGATCCACAAGCGACACCATCCTGCCATCCTGAGGAAGACTCGCAGCTCATGTAAATTCTGGGGCTCTGGAATAGCACAAATAGCTTGGATGTGGTTAGTACCTAGTTTTTGTTGCCCTTGTGAAATTTAAATCTCAATGGTTATCTTTATACAGGTTACTTTTTCTTCTGTAGCTATTAGTATATCATCAACATACTGCAACAATAAGTATTGGTCTCTTGGTACTGCAGCCCATTTTTGGTCCAAATCTCCAGTTCCTTTGCCAGTTAGTTTCCAAATAGGGTCGGCGAGTTCTTGTCGTGTCCAGGTGAGCTGGGTCTTTCTTCCGTTCCCTGGGTTTTCCCATTCAAAAACAAACAGTTTCCTACTTTCTTTCTCAAAGGGTGTGCAGAGAAAGGCATCTTTTAAATCAGTTACAGTAAACCACTTATAAATCCCCTTTACGGATGTTAGCAATTTGTGAGAATTTGTTACCACTGGATAAATGTCCTTTTTATTTATTGTTCTCAAATCCTGCGCTAACCTATATTCAGATATTTGTTTTCTTTACTGGAAATATTGGTGGATTAAATTCTATTCTATATTTGTGGTGAGTTCTTGAACCTGTTCCACAGGTTCAGCTAGTTATATTCTCCTAACACCATGGCTTTGGCAGCGTTTCCCTGCTGCAACTGATTGCCCTGGTCAAACTGGTTATTCAAGCTTGGACAATTTCGCTTCCAATGCCCCTCCCACTTACAATACGCACATTGATTCAGGCTTAACCTTTGTGTGACTGGTCTCTTACCGCGGATATTCCTGTTACATCCCCTGAAATTTGGGTCACCTTCTCCTTGTATTACGGCCAATAGATTCTGCTGCTGTCTGTTACTAGCTTCTTTTTCCCGATTGCTATATGCCATCCAAGCAACCTCAAGTAACTTATCCAAATTCCTTAATTCTTCCCCCTCTAATTTTTCCAATTTTCTACGAATGTCATCCTGTGATTGGCCCAAGAATATGAGAGCGAGCTGAACCTTTGCTTGCTCTGTATCCATTTGGAGGTCTGTATATTTCCTTGCTATCTCCTTAAGCCTCTCCAAAAACGCAGTGGGAGATTCCTTCTTTTCCTGTCAAACCTCATATAGTTTGGACCAATTTATAGTTTTGGGCACAGCGTTCTGAACTCCTATTTGGATCCACTCTTGATATTTACGTAATTTCCTCATATCGCACAATAAATTAGGGTCCCAATTTGGATACTCAATTGGGAAATTCACATCTAAATTCTCTGTTACTAGCCCATTTCTAATATCTTCTCTTGCCCTCTGTTTGGCTGCCTTAAGTACCATTTCTTTTTCAGTAGAATCCATCAGAGTATCTAATATTACTTGTATGTCATCCCAGTCAGCCTTTTGAGTTTTCATAACCATTTTTACTACACATGCCATTTTATCAGGATTTTCTCTATAAGTTCCGGCTGACTGTTTCCAAATAACTAAGTCTGCAGGGGAAAAAGGCACTTTTACAAATACTGGCCCTTCCATTCCGACACTTTGTCGTAAGGGGGCAATCACAGTCCGTTTTTGTTTGCTTATGCCTTTTCTATGCACAACTGGGGCAAGCTTTGACCGACTCCGGGTTCTGTGGGCAACTGGGGTCACTGATTCATTACCATTGCTATCTTTTTCACTCGCGTACCTGTTTCTCCTTTCTATCACAGTTAGGTTTTGCTCATCTTCCGAGGAAGAGGGACCGGGTGATGATGGGAGAGGAAGATAAAGAGGGAAAGGTGTACTAGACGAGACAGGCTCAGGACTAGGTGGGTGAGGAGCAGGTAGTGGGATAGGGACAGGTGAAACAGGTGGGATAGGGTTAGGTTCTCTTGTTCCTATTGGAGCTACTTGTAAATCAATATCTGTATAATTTTCCCTACTCAAGCTTTCTCTTAATGCCAAGTGTTTTAAACAATGTTCCTCACAAACCCCACACTTTGCAGATGTTTTAACCACTAATAATCCACATTCATCCTGCCATTCTGGCTTTCCCTGTAAATAGAAAACCAGATCAACAAACGGGGCTTCATCCCATTTTCCTTCTTGTTTACAAAATGACATTAACCGCGAAATAGTGTTATATTGCAGAGTACTGTATTTTAGCCATTTTTCGCCATTCTCCAAGGCATATTCTGGCCACCATGAATTACAGTAATCAATCAACTTAGTTTTACGTAATTCTTCCCCAAAGTTACCCTGTTTCCAATGTGCTAATAAGCACCCCAAAGGAGAAGTTTGCGGGATAGGGGTGTTACTGCCCAAAATCCCTTTAAATTTCTCCATTTCAAATACACCACAAATGCCAAACCCGCAATGCTTTTGTGATTGTCTTATGGAACGGCGCCTAGGCTTGTACCAACAAGAATTCCTTTAGCCCAACCAAGTGTAGCTTTTGCTGCGTCTTATTTGGCAGGCATCCAAAACCAAACCAAAGTATAAAAAGCACCTTACCTTTCTCCCGGGGACGTTGTGAGCAGCAGGAGCGGTCGCGGCCAATGGGCTCCCCAAGAATCCTTCAGTGCCGGCTGGAGCGTGATCAAGTCGCGAACTCGCTCAGCACCACTCACAACGGTTCCATCTGAGTCGCCAAAATGTTAGCGTTCAAAAACACATAATCACGGAGCGATTATATGCAGTGCTTTTTATTAAAGAGCTCTGGGAATCAGGGTATTACCCAAATTTGATTCTGACCATACATCGGAAATGATCATGTTTTTATACTCTATCTTTATATAACTTTCATGTTAATTATTAAACTTATATTGTTCTATTGTATACATAAATTTAGCCCCTCTCTGAATTTCCAACATATTTTCTAATTATTCTTCTTCTGGTTATATAGTAATTATATTTAATTACTAAACAATCATCACATCTAACAATTATGTAATTTATCATACTGCTTACGCAGGTGCAGTTGATCTGGGAAAAGCACAAAGATTAACATTTTAGATTCTATCTTTAACTTTTCCCAGAGCTCCACTATCATGGAGAGAGCTGATGTGGCTAGCAAAGGAGGAGGTGCAGTGTCCTCTTGCATCTTTGTGCTGTAGGTTTTTGAACTGATAGAAAGGAATGGGCCCCCAAAACTGCAGAAGCCCAGGCACCACTCGGCTCTCCTGCACGACTTCCTCCACTGCTGCCTGCAGGCAGACGAGGACAGGCGCTGCTCTGCCCAGGAACTCCTGCAGGTAAGAAAAAGCAAAGGGGCAAAAAGCCCTGTCAGCTGAGGACACCTGCATGAAGGGATGAGGAGGAGTGTGGGCCACATGGCGCAGACAGCTCCCAGGACAGGAAGGCGCAGGGGGACACACTGCCCTCGGTGCTCTTGGTGTGTCTTCCTGGTAGCCAGGGAATCCTGCTTGAGCCCATGAGGATGGGATCCTGGAAAGTAAGAGTTCCTTTCTTTGTTCTTTATCCTCTGGGCAGCATCCCTTTGTGACCTCAGGCCATCCTGCCTCCAGCCTGGCTGCTCTGATCATTTCAGCCAAGCAAGTGCAGGTAGACTGGAGAGGAGACACCTGCACCTGAGGAGACCCTTATGCCCCGCCAGCTGAGAGGAGGGAAAAGGGGATGTGTCATCTTGAGGCAGAGCTTCAGCCGTCCCCCAAGTATTAAGAGGAGCTGTGCCCTAGATAGGAAATGTGACAGTTTTCATATTTGCTCAGTTTAGGTCTTAGGTTAGGTTAGGTTAGGTTAGGTTAGGTTAGGTTGGGTGTGTTAGGTTCCATTTAAAACTCTGTTGTTTTTTCTTTCTCAAAAAGATGAAAGTTTAAAAAAATTAGGAAATATAGGGATCAACTTCTAAGGACTATGGTGGCGTTGGCACGCTATATACAGTCACAAACGGAACGGGACACTCTGAATCAGTGTCGTGAGCTGTTTATTTCAAACATCAGTCTCAGTACATTGTTAGGACAATGGAGACAGGATATGTTTACAGCTTGCTGATTCAAATGGAATGCCAAGGAAACATCACATTACAGGGTAGCATAAAACCCTCTCAGCCTAAGTTTCAGCCAATCACACATAAAGCAAAACATATTGACAATAATTCTATCCAGTCATATGAAACACACGTAACAGTAGTTAACAAAATAAGGACTTATTTTCTAACACAATGGCTCGTTTATGAGAGACAAAGCATGGCTCGTTTATGAGAGACAAAGCACAGAGGCTCATTCATACTAACCTTCTAAAGATATACATTAAATAAACTTGTTGCAACCTATCAGGGCAAATCACAGGGGCTTATTGTTCTATTTCTCATGTCTGCTCTACTGCTTACAAAACTTTTTGCTGTATTAGCAATGTTCACAAATCTGCTGTCTGAGGCCTGTCTTTTTTACCACTTTCTCAAAACCCTCAAATTTTATGAATCCCAACATTTGGAACATAGATAGCTTAGATAATAGAGGATTGTTTAGCTTAGAGTAGAGTGTTGTTAATTTAGGGAAGCTCTGAGGTATCTTATAAGTAGAAATGAAAGAATTGTCATAATAAGAATTAAGCTGTGAGAGGAAAAGCTGGGCTGCAGCCCAACTGGAGCTTGCAGGTGCTCCAATCTGTCAGCCTGAACAGGCCACCTGCAGGACAGAAGGATGAAGATGCAGAAGTAGTGAGGGGATGCTTTGTTTCAGCCTGAGTGCCAATAAAAGTCTAAAATATCCAGAGTGTTGTAAGACTCCCTTCCTTGCCAGGCTGTAGCTAAGGGGACAGTCCCTTTCAGAGGCCTAAAGAACATAGTGAGGTAAGCAGCTTTGCTTACCTGAAGTGTGGAATGCCCGTGGGAAGCTGAGAGGCTTGCGGGTAATGAACGCCAGGAGATGAGCTCACATTCAGGACAACACTAGGAGGCAGATGTGCAGTCCTTTCTGGGCCTCTTGTCTTGGAGATGTCACAGTCATCAGCAGCAATCACCATTTGGTTCCCACCCTCCTCTCACTATGTCACCTATGGGATAGAATGGCATTGTCATAGCGGCATCTGGCCCTTCCTCCCTGATTCTCTTTTCCCCCCTTTTCAGCCCAGAGCCCCAGGGCCCATCTGGGCCAGCCTCATCCCCCACGGGTGTGTGCAACCACCAGGGCCTCTTGCAGAGCCCCATTCCCACTCTGCTGCCTCCTTGGCCTTTTCCCACATCTGGGCCAGCCTGCTGTTGCCAGCTGTTGGGCACACACACACACAGCATACCACACCTGTCAGGGAGCAATTTGATGCAGGAGCCCCTGCTAACCACGGCTCAACAGCCCGGCACTTTTCCCACCCAGCTGTGGCTGCATTTGGACTCCATCTGCTGGGATACCCACTGTGAGGGACTGCTCAGGGCCTGGATGCTCCTCGAATGGTGCCCACAGGCCTGATTTCCACGCCTCCCCATTCCTCCTACCCCTAAGGCTGCCTCAGCCTTCTAAACACAATTGTTCTTACTCTAATGGCTTCCTGTGCTTTCCTTCATACTGTAAGCAGGAGCACACAGTTTTGATTGTCTTTAATCTAGAATTAATAAAGATAAGTTGGAAGTGCTACAAGACTTTGTCATTTCAAACTTGAAGCAACTGCAAAAAGTAGAGAAGCTTTCTGTGCAGCTTTTCAGTGAATTTAAAGTCTCCTTCCTCTTCACTCACTTTCAGCATATCTGTTGATTTTCCTTTGCTGTCATCTTTTAAGCTTCATCACTTGTCTATGGATTTGTAAAAACACCCTGAAAACCCAACCCAAATTTACTATCCTTTGTATTTCTCCTCTTCTGGAAAAACTGAGGCTCCTGTGATCTTCTCCTGTGATCTAAACTGTGATTCCCATCTTGGCTCTGGCTAAGAGCAGAACAAATGGAATTTATTACCTGCTAGTAAGATCTGCTAGCAAAGGTCACAGTTAGAGCTAAGCACGGTGCTTCTCTCCCTCCGTTGAATACACATCTTTGTGTCTAGGCCTAGTGATTTCCAGGAGCACCTGGAAACTACTGCCAAGGACAAAAGTCTCATTCTTGCTGGTTTGGACATGGATTTTTTGGTATGATTTTGATCTACATCCACAGTGACCAACAGGAACTGGATCTTTGACACAAAGTGCCTTTACCAACATTTCAAAGCATAGTTGGCACTGAAGTCCAGATACTAATGCGTTGTGGTTTCTTTGAACTGTTTCTAACATCTGGTACAATATCCCAAAACATGTCATTTTTGAATGTTTCAGGCATTTAAAACTCAGGCTTATTGTTGTCAACACTTTTCTTTCCTCCCTTCAGAAATCTGCATGCCCAGGTACTAATTTCTTTCTCAGTTTGTTGACAAGTTACCTGTCAGACAATACTTGTTTCTTGACCCAGAGATGGGGCAACTGTCGCCATGAGGCCAGACGTGAAATACACACGTGATCAGGGTACGAGAAGAAAGAAGTCTTTTTTATTTGCGTGTTCTCCGGCTTATACACTCTTAACCAAGCGTGATCTTAAGTCCACCGCTGGCCTTGGCTCGCAGGTGGCCATCAAGCGAGTGTCCCAGGAGCGCATCTCGGAGTGGGCGCGGCTGGGGAGTGAGCGGGGCCAGCGGGAGGAGCTGGCGGGGCGTGCCGGGCAAGGCCCGGCAGGGCGGCAGCGAGGGCAGCAAGCGCAAGCGTGGAGTGAGCGGGGGCCGCGCAGCGCCCCGGGCCAGGTCATGGCGAGCCGCGGCGGGGCTGGGCAGGGGCTGCCCGAGGCGCAGCACAGCATTGGCCCCGCTGACGGCATCGCGGTCCCCCCGCAGCGCAAGGGCGCCCTTGTGCTCCTGGAGCCGGCGCTGCTGTGGAAGGTGTCGTGGCCTGGCTTCAGCGGCGTCGTGCGGCTCCTGGACTGGTTCGAGGTGCCCGAGGGCTTCGCGCTGCTCATGGAGCATCCGCAGCGCTGTCAGCACCTCTGGTACTTCCTGCACGAGCGGCGGTTCCTGACGGAGCCCGTGGCGCGGGGGCTGCTCCGCCAGGTGCTGGAGGCCGTGCGGTGCCGCAGCAGCCACGGTGTCCTGCTCCGCCACATCAAGGCCGAGAACGCCCTCGTCCACCTGGCCACAGGTGAGGCAAAGCTCATCGACTTTGGCTGCAGCACGATCCTCCAGGACACGTTCTACACCCAGATGTCAGGTGAGCCCAAAGCCGGGGCCCAGCAGGGCAGCAAAGTTCCCCCCTTGGCTGGCAGAGGGGGAAGAGGGAGGGAAGGAAGGAGGGAGGGAAGGAGGGGGAATCCTTCTTCAGCCAGCTGTAGCCAAGTTGCTTTTTGGCAGGGCAGGGGCTGGCTGTTGTGGAACGGGAGCTGGCTGGGGGGGAGGGAGCAGCATGGGCCTGATGAGCTGCGCCCATGTCCCATAGGAACACCGGAGTACAGCCCACCAGAGTGGATCCTCTTTGGCTGCTACCATGGCCAGCCAGCCACCATCTGGTCCCTGGGCATCCTGCTCTATGAGCTGGTCTGCAGGCACCTTCCATTCCACACCAATGAGGACATCATCAGGGTCCAGCTCTTCTTCCCACCACAGGTGTCTCAAGGTGGGGATGCACCTTCAAGGCATGAGGGGAAGAACGGGGTTGTGAGAGGCAGCTGGCACATAAGCATCCTACTCTTGCAGCTGGTGAGGAGGTGGATCTCCTGGGCTCAGCTGAAGTAGGTGGCACCTGTGCCTCTGTGCTGGTGTCCTCTGCAAGAGAGGATCAATAGGAAGCTTTTGGCTGTAGCTCTGAGCACTCCTGGTGGCCTGGGCATTGTGGAATGTGGGAGAGCATGGACAGGAGCCTTGTCCCGCTGAGCGGCGGTTTCTGGTTTCTCTCCGCAGAGTGCCAGCACCTCATCAGGTGATGTTTATGCATGGACCCCACAGACAGGCCATCACTGCAGGACCTTTTTGAGCATTCTTGGCTGCAGGAGCCCTGCCTGGCCCAGGAGACAGCAGAGATGCATCTCTGTGCACAGTAGGATCCAGGAGCCAGCATGTAGCAGCGGCACGAGTCTTGTGGCGCTGGAAGAAAACCCCAGAGCATTTCCCTGTGGCCGCAGCGCTGAGGAGAGAGCGCAGCCAAGGAGATGCTTCCGCTGGTCCCCGTGAGCTGTGGAGGGAGTGGATCCATGCTGCCCATCCCACTGGAGAAGTGGTGGCAGTGCAGTGAAGGTGCCACGGACTGGGACAGGGGAAACATCCCCCTGCAGCTCAATGGCATCGTGATGTCCCCGCAAGCCGAGGCACAGCTGGCATGTTCTTCTGGAGCACGACGTGGAGCTGGGAACACCATCCTGGAGCTGGCCGCTGGCAGGGCAGGGCTGATTGGCTTTGGCTGTGGCCCCTGCCTGGAGAACACGCTCTGCACCCCGATGGAATTAAGATGAGTCCCCAGCCAGCGCAGGGGTGGGGGGATGCTGGTGCTTCCAGGCACGGCAGGGCTTGGCCTGGCCACGTGCCGGAGGTTCCCCGCTCGGCAGCGCTGGGGAATATTAATTGTTCCGCCGGCCGCCGAGCTGCTTTTTGTGGAAGGGGAGCTGGCTCCTGGCCTTGCTGACAGCTTCTGCCAGCCAGCCTGGCACGGGCTGAGGTGGGGGCAGCCAGCCTGACAAAAGCATCCATCCATGTGGATGGGGGGCGGCAGAGGGGGACGGGCTCCAAAGCTGTGCCCCAGCTGGCCCGCTCTGCAGGCCCTTGAGGAAGGGCTGCGTTTATGGGCAGGAAAGGTGAGGATTTTCCCCACCCGTGGACAGGTTTAATTCTCCCATGGAGTGGTCAGACTCTCCACAGGCCCATGAAACAGTGGCAGGCTTTGTGCTTTTTCTTTTTTCCAGGTCTTGTTTTGAATTGGCATTCATGCAATTGTTCTTTGTTTTTCCCAGGAGGATTACACCTGGTGCCCGGACCAGACGGGGAAGCACCTGCAGCATCCGGGGAGCGCGTCCAGTGCCAGCGCTACCCCAGGGGCCACGGTCTGCAGGGACAGCCCCTTCCAGAAGGACGAGGACCTGGTGCGGGATCGGCTCCTCTCCTGGCAGCAGCTCTCCAGAGGTGGGCATCCGGATCCACAGCTCGGCTGGCAGAAGGGCTCTGGGCAGGCGGCAGCGGGCACGCGGGCATGCCGCTCCTGCAGCTGCTGAGGAGGTTGCTGTGCCGTGATTAAGCAGAGGAGGTGGAACGTGGCCTGCCCCGCTGCCCTTCTCTAAAAACAGAGAATGGTTCGGGAGGTTTGGGCTCTGAGCACAGCCAGCAGCCTGGCCTGGGCACAGCCATGGCGGGACCGGGGGACAGGAGCCTGCTGCGACTGACCGTGGCTCTCTGGTTTCTCTCCGCAGGCTGCTAGCGCCTCATGCCATGGGAATGGCCCCACTTGGCCTGCCAGGCTGGGAGGGCTGGAGGGCGGCCGGCGTTCATTTGCTGTCAAAAATAAATTGGTTGTTTTGTCATTGTCATCATCGGAGCGTTTCATTCATCCTTTTCCAAGCTTTTGGCCTTCTGTGATAAATGAATGTCGTTCATGCTAAGAAAATTGTAATTATATCAATATTTTTGGAAAATAATTGGAAATGTAAATGTGATTAATATGAAGCAAATGGGCTTCTTTGTAGATGATACATGTGGGAAAAAGTATACAGGAGATTGGAATTGGCCTTGATGAACAAAAGTTAGGAAGACTCCCAAGTCAGAATTGGCATCAAGACAAAGTTAAGACAACTCCCAGGACAGGATCGGCTGTGACATGAATAAAGTTGGGACAATTCCAGACAGGGAGTCTAAAATAGTGCTCTTATCTATAAAATAATAAGGCTTACTTGGAACACAGTGCTTACTTACATAACACAGGACTTGGGGCACGTGCACAACCTGCCAGGTTATTCAGAGGACAGCGAGGAAGACTGCTGGCCTTCCTCCAAGAAGAGCACCAAAGAGCCATAAGCCCCCTTAGCCACAGCGGAAGCATGCACTGTGTGTGCTGTGGTGATGTAGATTTCAAGAATCGGAAATAGGAGGAGATTTACAGGAAAATATTGATGAATATGTATTAGCACACAGTATATAAGTTGTGTTGGGATCCTTTTGCCTTTTGCACGTGAGGCAGGGTGGGAAGCCCTCCCCATACCCTGATCGATGGGTTTTGCTTATGCTTTATCCAAACCACTGCCAAATTTCTTTTTGTAACTACTGGATGCTATTTGATCGTATCATTTTATCTCAATTAAAACTGCTGCTAAATTGTAAGTTTGTGGTTTATTAGACATATGGGACCACATATATAAGATCAGGAATATGACTTAATAGTTTACAAAACCAAAATGAATATTATTCAGCTAAATTAACAAGGAATAGAAAAGCATTCGAGACTTAATCACAAAGGATAAAGTAACAGAAATGATGATACTTGATTAAATGAATACGTTTTTACTTAATGAGTTAATAGCTCAGTCTCCTCTGGCTTTTGATCTCCTCCCCAGAAGGGGTGCAGTTCTTTGATCTCCTCTCCATGGGGGGCACAGTCCTTAGGGTTTGGTCTAGGCTTTGGCATGGGGTGTTGTGTTTTGGATGATGATGACTGCCAAAAACCCCCATAAAATCTCCCCTGGAACCCCCAAATTCACTCAAACTCCCTCAAACTTCCTCCCAACCACCTCAGGAAAAATTTTGGGTGGATTTTGGGGGGGGGTTGGGTACCTCATGCATGCCGAAATGGGCATAGGATTCAAAACCACTAAAAATTCTCCCCTAAAATTCCCCTAAAATCCCTCCAAATCTCCCCCAAACCCCCAGAGGATGGATTTGGAGGAAATTTTGGGTTAATTTTTGGTAATTTTGGGTCAATTCTGGGTGGATTTTGGGTGGTTTTGGTACCTCCCGGACACCAAATTTGGCGTAGGATTCAAACCCAGACAAAATCTCCCTCAAATCTCCTCAAAACCCTCCAAATTCTCCCCCAAAATGTGGAGGTTCCCAGGAGGGGGCACTGCTGATCCAGGGCATCAAGGCACTGCCTGCAATCGTCCATAACCGCCCCTAAGGAGCCTCCAGGGCTTTACCCTCCATGAGCTGCAGCAGACGTGTCAGGAAAGGTGACAAGAGCCCGTGGAATGGTCCTTGTTGCAGGCAGATTAGCCACTTGTAGCTCTTCAAAACTCCCTCCCATGAAAAACAAAAAAACTTAAACCGTTCTTAAATGTGAAAAACACGTTCACTCTCTTGTGAAAATGTAAAAAGTTTAATAAAGGACAATGGGAGACCAGGACCATGGAGCAAAGGTTATCACGGGTGCATCTTGGCACTGGGGATCCCCCTGAAATACCTTTCCCCTTACATCAGCCTGTTGCATATTCATAGACCCTCATGCACAGCAAACTTTACCCCCAAACTAGTTTACATGCTTCAAGAACGGTTTAGCACGGCTCTTCCTTGGATCTGCCTTTTTAGGGCATGCAGATTCCTTGGTTGTGGTTTTAGTCCATTCTTATCACGTCCAGTTTTTGGGCCTTGGTCCATTCTGCCTTGAGACGGGGAGTGCTGATAGTTGGCAGATCTGTACAGGTGTCCTCATCCTGTGTGCATTGGATGTTATCCCATCCAAGCAGGCAGTTTAACACAAGCAGCTATTTCACTAAGCTTAATTAACGACAGAAAACAAAACTATATCTTTACAACACAGTTACTTTAACATCACACATATAAAATCTATTTTAATATCTGTGAAAAGCCAATATTATAATACGTATCCATAAAAATAAACCTCTCGCTGAATGATGGTAGATGTCGGTCCCATGGCCCAGTCCCAGTACTGGGAATTTTGCTTCCCTTACTGGAAATTCCCCTCCTCGTAAGCTTTCTACCCCCATGTTTTTAAGGTCACTATCGTTATACACATATATTATAATATTGGCTTTTCAAAGATATTAAAATGTATTTTATATCTGTGTGTTAAAGTAACTGTTATTGTCTTGGTTTGAAAAGACAGGTGTCAGCTAAGGAAGGCAGGTTCCTCCCCTGGAATGGAAAATGTAAACTCCCTCCCTCTGAATTGCTGTAATTTTGAAATTAAGGGGCTCTCAAGCAAAGATATGGGAATAGGAATAACAGGTTTTATAAGGAAAAATTAAAAATACAAATGCTGTAGTACAAACAAACAAAACCACTGACAGAGTCAGAACACTACCTGACACCTTGTGGGTCAGGGTATTGGCAGCAGTCCCAGTGAATGGTGGCTGCAGCCCTCCTGCAGTGCCAGGTGTGGTTCTGTTGGGGCAGGGATCCTGGAGAAGGGTGGAGTTTTCCTCTGAAGGTCCGGGCTGCTGCAGATGGGCCGGGGAATCTTCCGTCCTCTGGGAATCCAGTGGAGAAGACAGCTGCTCCTCTGGGAATGCAGTGGGAAAAGGCTGATCCTCTGGGAATCCAGTGGGAAAAGGCTGCTGTGGAATTCCAAACCTCAGATTCTATCCAGGTAGGAATGCTTGGCTCCTCCTCCTGGGCGGAGCATCACCTAATGGCAGGATGTCATTTTATCAGCCATGCAGGGACACTCAATGGCCCATTAACAGCAGATAATTAATAATTAATGGCCAGTCCATTATCAGAAGATATCTCCTGGAGGGAGGATTGGTTGTGGAAGAGATAAACTGCCCAATGAACAGAAGATAACTGCCCCACCTCTGACAGATGGCAAACAGAACACACACTTATCTTGCAATCCAGGACCTGTCCTCACTGGCTGCCCCCATTCTCCAGAGTTCATGGTATCCAGGGAGGCTGCAGCTGCTGATGTCAGGAACAAACAAGTTGGGTCTTGGTTTGAGAAAGCTCCAGAATCCATTTCTGACCCCCGACAGACAGGGCAAAGGCAGAGCCATGGGGTTTTTATAGGGTATCCCAGGGCTGGAGTTGGGGTTTGGGTCAAGGGAAGAGTTCTTAGCAACACAAGAAGGGTGAAATCAAATTCCTGCCTCTTAGACACAGAGGCACTCCACACAGAATGTGTCCCCAAGTCCTAAATTCCCCCTCAAACTCCTGATTAATGGAGGGACTTTGGACATCTTTGATCAATTTCATTCATTTAACACTGTTTGGCTGCTCTTAAGAGATGAAGATGAAGCAGAAGAAAATTCAGGACAAACGGAAAGGAGAAGCCATAGATGAGTGACCAGGGCTGTGCCCAAAGTGCCTCCTCCAGTGGGGGATGGAGCTGGAGCAGCACACGAAGCTCCTCCTCCCGCACTCGGGGCACTCGCAGGGCCTCCCTTACTGGTGGCTCCGCTGGTGCTTGTTCAAGTGAGAGCGCTGTGAGAAGCTCTTCCCACACTCCTCACACTCGTAGGGCCTCTCCCCAGTGTGAATGCGTTGGTGGGTGACGAGGGTGCAGTTGTGCTTGAATCCCTTCCCACAGTCGGGGCATTGGAAGGGCCTCTCCTCTCTGTGAATGCGATAGTGCCGGAGGAGACAGGAGCTGGTCTTAAACCTCTTCCTGCATTTATCACACTCGTAGGGCCTCTCCCCAGTGTGGATCTTTTGGTGGCGGATCAAGTAGGAATGCTGCCTGAAGCCCTTCCCACATTTCCCACACCTGTGTGACCGTTTTCCAGTGTGGATGTTCCGGTGCTGAATCAGGTTGGCGCTCTGTCTGAACCTCTTCCCACACTCCCCACACTCGTAGGGCCGTTCCCCAGTGTGGGTCCTCTGGTGCCTGATCAGGGTTGAGCTCCGACTGAAGCTCTTCCCACATTCCTCACACTCGTGGGGCCTCTCCCCAGTATGGATTTGTCGGTGCATGACAAGATGGGAGTTGTGCCTGAAGCCCTGCCCGCAGTCGGGGCAGCGGAAGGGCCTCTCCTCTGTGTGCGTGCGCTGGTGGAGATCAGAGCTGGACTTAAATCTCTTCCTGCATTGATCACACTCATAGGGCCGTTCCCCAGTGTGAGTCCTCTGATGCCGGATCAGCTCGGACCTCAAGCTAAAGCTCTTCTCACACTCCTCACACTCGTAGGGCCTTTCCCCAGTGTGGGTCCTCTGGTGCCTGATCAGGGTGGAGCGCCAGCTGAAGCTCTTCCCAGATTCCTCACACTCATAGGGCCTCTCCCCAGTGTGAACCACCTGGTGCCTCATCAGCTGGGATCTCAAGCTGAAGCGCTTCACACATTGCCCACACTCATAGGGCCTCTCCCCAGTGTGGATTACCTGGTGCCGGATCACGCTGGAGCTCCGGCTGAAGCTCTTCCCACATTCCTCACACTTATGGGGCCTCTCCCCAGTATGGATTTGTTGGTGCATGACAAGATGGGACTTGTGCCTGAATCCCTTCCCACAGTCGGGGCAGCGGAAGGGCGTCTCCTCTGTGTGCGTGCGCTGGTGCTGGAGGAGATGGGAGCTGGTCTTAAATCTTTTCCTGCATTGATCACACTTGTAGGGCCTCTCCACAGTGTGGGTCCTCTGGTGCTTCTTTAGGTCGGAGCTCCTCCAGAACCTCTTCCCACACTCCACACGTTTCTGGGGCTTCTCCCCATCATGGAGCTGCTCATGGAGCACCAGCTCCGAGCTCTGGCTCCATCTCCGGCCGCCTTCCCGGCCCAGGCTGGCTCTTTCCCCCTCAGATCCCCGCCAGCTGCGTTTGCAGCCCCTCCTTGTGCGGCATCTCCAGGGCTTTTCCTCCCTGTTGGCTTCCTGTGACGTGGAGCCGCTCAAAACGGCCTCTTCCACCAGGTTCTGCCGCGGGCATTTGTCCTCCCTGCTCTCCATGCTCAGATCCTGCTCTGGGGGAGGAAGGACAAGGACAGGATGGGATTTGCCTCCATGCCACAGGCAAGGGCAAGGAGATTCCCCCAGGGCTGTACTGCAGCCGGGGCCGTGCTGGGCTGGAGATGGAGCAGCACAGAGGGGAAAGGGGCACTGACTTCCTCCACACCTGCCTTAGTGTCCTGGGGCATCTTCCTCTTCCTCACAGCATCCCAGGGGTTGGGAATGGGAAATCCTGGTTTGGGGAAAACAAGGGATGAGCACATTGAGTTTGAAGGTCCCTCTGCCCAAGTCCATCTCTACAAGTCACTGGCAATCTGGGTGGCATAAAAACCTCCCAAACACCAAGATTCAGCCCTGGAAAAGCCTCCCAGGAGTTCCCCGTCCCTGGTCCCTCCTCTCTGGTGTTTGGGGGTTCCCCCTGTCCCAGCTGCTGGGGCCACGCTTGGATTGGGGGTGCCCCTTCTCCTCGGTCCCCGCCCTGCCCAGGCTGCTGGGAGACCCAGCGATCCGAAAAGCTCCCCCCTCTTGGCTCTCCCCATTTCGGGATGCCGGGGCTGTTTGGGCTCCCGGGCTCCCTTCTCCCCTCATTCTCTGCTCTGGGCTGCAGCGGCTCCAAGGAGTCCCCCCTGCCCCTCTCCAGGCTCTTGAGGCTCCCGCCAATGGCGGCGTTCCCCCCTCTCTGGGCTCCCCACTTTGGGCTCCTGGGGCACACAGGGCTCTGCTCCTCCAGGCTGCCTCTGCCGGCAGCCGCCACCGGCACCCCCCGATGTCCCCCCGAGGGGCCTTTTCCGCTCAGCCTTGGACTGCGTCATTCTCTAAACATCCCCCCAAAAAAACCCAACCCAGGGACCCCCCGGGATATCTGGGCTGAGCTCTCCCCCCCCACTCACTTGCGCGATGGTGGGGGGGGGCGATGAGCCCACAGGTGGGGGCTGCGAATTCAGGGAAGGAATGACCGCGTGGTTTTCTTCTTTCCTCGATGCTCCTTTGTCCCTCCTCTTCCTCCCTCTCCTCTTCCATCCCTCCTCCCCCCTAACCCCACCTCCTTCTCCCCCTCCATCCCTGCCCTTCCCTCCCTCCTCCTCCTCCCCCAGCAGCAGCCACACCCACGGTGCCCCGTTCCCGCAGCCCTCGCAGCCCGCGGCAGGAGCGGGGATGGAGCCGGGACAGGTCGGGATGGGCAGCGCGGGGCTCTCGGCTGCTCCCAGCCGCTGCGGGCGGGGAAACCCGGCCTGGGCCAAAGGAGAGGCAAACTGGGCAAACTGGGGGCTGCACATCCAAACTGGGCCTTGCTGGGGACCCTGCCTGGCCACTGCCAGCCCTTGGGGCTCCTCTCGGCACATCCGCCGGGGGGAACGCACACAGGGCTGGGGCATCCCAGCAGTGGCAGCACTGCCAGGGACTGGACTGGACTGGGCTGCACTGGGGTAACTGGGAATGACTGTGAGCATGCTGAGGGACACTGGGATATACCAGGAGTGTCTGTTAACCATACTCAGGTGACTGGTACCACTCTGGGAACAGGTGGGACCATGCTGGGAACAACTGGGACCCCATGCTGGGCATACCTGGGAGCAAGAGGGAATGGCTGGGTGTACACTGGGGACAACTGGGCATGACTGGGACCATCTATGGAGTACCTGGGACTATACTGGGACAACTGGGATCACACTGGGAGGAACAGGGATTGACTGGAACCATGCTAGGGGCTTCTGGAATCCTACTGGGATAACAGGAGGAGGAGCTGGCCAATGCTGGGTGTGACTGGCATCATACTGGATCATACTGGCGGCCACTGGGACTGCACTGAGGGTGACTGGGAGTGGCTGTGAGCAACTGGCATCAGGCTGGAAGCAACTCAGGGCAGCTGGGAATGACTGGGAACATGCTGGGAGCAACTGGGATACACTGGGAGAGACTGAAACCACACTGGGGGTAAATGGCAGCAACTGGAGCCACACTGGATGATCATGGGAGCAGCTGTGCCCATGCTGGGATCCTACTGGGATCCTATGGAAAATGGCTGGGATCATACTGGGAGTGACTGGGAAGGTGCTGGTTCTGACTAGAACCATACTGGAAGTGACTGGGAGCAACTGGGCCCACACTGGGAGTGCCAGGGAGTCACTCTGAGCATGACTGCAATAACGCTGGGAGTATCTGGGACTGACTGGGGTCATACTGGGAGTGACTGGGAGTGGCTGTGAGCAACTGGGATCATGCTGAAAGCAACTGGGGGGAACTGGGAGTGACTGGGAGCATGCTGGGGCTGACTGGGATATACTGGGGGAGACTGGGAGTCACTGGGATCATACTGGAGGCTCCTGGGGTAATCCTGGCATTGACAGGGAGCAACTGGGATCATAATGGGGGCCACTGGCATAATACTGGGAGTGACTGGGATCATCCAAGAAGCGAGTGGAACCATACTGGGAGTGACTACTGCTCCTGCTGGGGTCACCCTGGGAGCCACTGGAATCACACTTTGGGCAACTGCCAGAAACTGGGATCATCCTGGAGGCAACTGGGAGGAACTGGAAAAGACTGGGATCATTCTGATCTAACTAGAACTGTACTAGGCCAACTGGGATACGCTGGGACTGTCTGTGACCATACTGGGGGGACTGGAAGCACACTGGGAACAGCTGGGACCATGCTGGGGGCAACTGGGAGTGAGTTGGACCTCGGTGAGCGGGACTGGGACTATTCTAGGGACAACTGGGACCATCCTGGGAGGAACTGGGAACAAGTGGGACTGTACTGGAGGCAACTGGGATCATACTGGGATGACAGTGGTAGCAGCTGGGTCCATGCTGGGTGAGACTGGGATCACACTGAAGGTGCTTAGAATGATACTGGGATTGACTGGGGGTGGCTGTGAGCAACTGAAATCATGCTGGAAGCAACTGGGGGTAAGTGGGAGTGACTGGGAGCATGCTGGGAGGGACTGGTATATACTGGGGGAGACTGGGAACCATGAGGATCATACTGGAGGCTCCTGGAGTCATGCTGGCATTGACAGGGAGCAGCTGGGATCACACTGGAGGCCACTGGCATCAGACTGGGACTGACTGGAAGTGACTGGAGTTACACTGCAAGTGACTGGGATCATACTGGGACTGACTGGAATCATACTGGGAGTGACTACTGCTCCTGCTGGGGTCATCCTGGGAGCCACTGGGATCACACTTTGGGCAACTGCCAGAAACTGGGATCATCCTGGAGGCAACTGGGAGGAACTGGGATCATTCTGATCTAACTAGAACTGTACTAGGCCAACTGGGATATGCTGGGACTGTCTGTGACCATACTGGGGGGACTGGGAGCACACTGGGAACAGCTGGGACCATGCTGGGAGCAACTGGGAGTGAGTTGGACCTCGGTGAACGGGACTGGGACTATTCTAGGGACAACTGGAACCATGCTGGGAGGAACTGGGAACAAGTGGAAATACTCTGGCAGCAACTAGGATCATACTAGTTTGACAGTGGGAGCAGTTGGATCCATGCTGGGTGAGACTGGGATCACACTGAGGGTGACTGGAGTCATACAGGGATTGACTGGGAATGGCTGTGAGCAACTGGAATCATGCTGAAAGCAACTGAGGGGAACTGGGAGTGACTGGAAGCATGCTGGGGAGGACTGGGATATACTGGGAGAGACTGGGAATCACTGGGATTATATTGGAGGCTCCTGGGGTCATGCTGGCATTGACAGGGAGAAACTGGGATCATAATGGGGGCCACTGGCATCAGACTGGGAGTGAGTGGAGTTACACTGCAAGTGACTGGGATCATACTGGGAGTAATTGGGATCATACTGGGACTGACTGGGATCATACTGGAAGTGACTGGGATCATACTGGGAGTAGCTACAATCGGACTGGGATTGCAGGGGGTGTGATTGGTCCCTATCTGGGGGGTGCTGGGAGCTGCCAGGCGCATGCTGGGAGCCGACTGCGCAGCCACTGGGAGCAACTGGGAGCAGCTGGGAATGGCAGGATGCAGCTGCAGCAGTGGCAGCTCCCCGGTGGCCCCGTGCCGGTGCCGCTCATGGTGCCGGCTCTGGCTGTGCCGAGATCCTGCTGGAAGGGGATCCCAGCCAGGGACCCCATGGACACCAACTGGGGGAACCCCGGGCCGGGCTCCGACAGCGCCACGGGCAGGGAACGCGGGGACAGGAGAACTGGGGGGACACCGAGATTTGGGGGCTGGGGGGGCACGGGGGAACCAAAGGGGGAACCAAAGGGAGAGCTGGGAGAGCAGGGAACGGGGTTTGGGGGTTCCAGGACTGAGAAAAGGGGAGGCTGCGGTGGGTAGAGGGGGCACGGGCTGGGCTAAGGGGGTTCCTGCATGCAGGAAAGGGAGCTCCAAGGAGCCCAGGTGTTCCCATTCCCAGCAAAAGGTGGGAAAACCCGGGATGGCCGGGAATAAGGGTCCCAGGTGTCCTCGGTGTGAAGGAAAGGAGGGGCTGGGGGCTGGGAAAGGCAGGAACTGGGGTCCAGGGGGTCTCTGCGGGAAGGAAAAGGGGGCTCTAGGGGCTGGGAGAGGCGAGATGGCCGGGAAGGGGGTGCGGGGTGGATCCCCTGCCCGGGAGTGGGGGTGCGGGGGTTGTTGGTGCCGGATCAGGGGGTGCAGGGTGGATCCCATGCCCGGGAATGGGGATGTGGGGGAATCCCGGTGCCCAGGAATGGGGGTTCAGGAACCCCCGGTGCTCCGGGATGGGCGATCAGAGAGTCCCGGTGCCGGGGGTCCCCCTCACCCCTCGCCGCACCTCTGGACCCCAGGAGCGCCCCCAGCCCCAGCGCTGGAGCCATCGCGCTGCTCCTCCTCACTCCCAGTGTGATCCCAGTACGGTCCCAGTAGAACTCAGTCACCCGCGAGCTGCTCCCAGGATGATCCCAGTACAGCCCAGTCACTCCCACTGCTGCCATCCCCCCCAGCCCTCGCCCCGTTCCGACCTGTCCTGGCTCCATCCCCGCTCCTCCCGCCGGCTTCGAGGGCTCCGGACCGGACGAGGAGGAGGAGAGAGGGGGGAAGAGGCGGAGCGGCAGCAGGAAGCGGCGGGAGCACAGGACGGCCGGAATCGTGCGGCTCCAGCGCTGCCTGAACTCTGGAACCCAAGAGCATCGCCCCCCATCCCGCAGGTGCCCGGGGAGGTTCCCCCCTGTCCCAGCTGCTGGAGATCACGCTTGGACTGGGGGTCCCCCGTCTACTCGGTGCCCGCCCTGCCCAGGCTGCTGGGAGACTCGGCGATCCGAAAAGCTCCCCGTTTTCCATCTCCCCATTTCGGGATGCCGGGGCTGTTCGGGCTCCCGGGCTCCCTTCTCCCCTCATTCTCTGCTCTGGGCTGCAGCGGCTCCAAGGAGTCCCCCCTGCCCCTCTCCAGGCTCTTGAGGCTCCCGCCAATGGCGGCGTTCCCCCCTCTCTGGGCTCCCCACTTTGGGCTCCTGAGGCACACAGGGCTCTGCTCCTCCAGGCTGCCTCTGCCGGCAGCCGCCACCGGCACCCCCCGATGTCCCCCCGAGGGGCCTTTTCTGCTCAGCCTTGGACTGCGTCATTCTCTAAACATCCCCCCAAAAACCCCACCCAGGGACCCCCCGGGATATCTGGGCTGAGCTCCCCCCCCCCCACTCATTTGCGCGATGGTGGGGGGGGGCGATGATCCCATAGGTGGGGGCTGCGAATTCAGGGAAGGAATGACCGCGTGGTTTTCTTCTTTCCTCGATGCTCCTTTGTCCCTCCTCTTCCTCCCTCTCCTCTTCCATCCCTCCTCCCCCCTAACCCCGCCTCCTCCTCCCCCTTCATCCCTGCCCTTCCCTCCCTCCTCCTCCTCCCCCAGCAGCAGCCACACCCTCGGTGCCCATTCCCGCAGCCCTCGCAGCCCGTGGCAGGAGCGGGGATGGAGCCGGGACAGGTCGGGATGGGCAGCGCGGGGCTCTCGGCTGCTCCCAGCCGCTGCGGACGGGGAAACCCGGCCTGGGCCAAAGGAGAGGCAAACTGGGCAAACTGGGGGCTGCACATCCAAACTGGGCCTTGCTGGGGACCCTGCCTGGCCACTGCCAGCCCTTGGGGCTCCTCTCGGCACATCCGCCGGGGGGAACGCACACAGGGCTGGGGGATTCCAGCAGTGGCAGCACTGCCAGGGACTGGACTGGACTGGGATCCTACTGGGAGTGACTGGGACTGTACTGGGTTTGTACTGACATCCTACTAGGATCGTACTGGGATTGTACTGGGTTTGTGTTGATATTATACTGGGAACATACTGGGAGTGGCTGGGATTGTACTGTGTTGGTACTGACATCGTACTTGGATCGTACTGCCATGCCAGGCCAGCATGTGATCGCACTGATGGACACTGGGATCATACTGGGATCATACTGGGAGTGAGCAGGAGCCTGCGGGGAGCAATTGAAACCATGTTAGCGGCAAATGGGATACACTTGGAGTGACTGGGATTATACTGAGGATGACTGGGAGTAGCTGTGAGCAAGTGGGGACATGATAGGAGCAACTGGGAGGAACTGGGAGTGACTGGCTGCATGCTGGGGGTGATTGGAAACTGCTGAACTTCAACTGGGATCATGCTGGAGGTGACTGGGATCATACTGGCAGTGAGTGCCACTACACTGAGGCTGACTGGGAGTGCTTGTAAACAAATGGGATCATACTGGAAGGAAGTGGAAAGATGCTGGAGGGAACTGGGGTACACTGGGAGATACTGGGAGTGACGGGAAGGAAAGTGAGGGTGAAAGAGAGCAACTGGAACCATGTGGAGCACAACTGGTTCATACTGGCAGGGACTGGGAGCACACTGGGCTCATCTTTGGATCATACTGGCAGGGACTGGACTAATACTGGGAGTGTCTGAGAATGACTGGGAACACACCCTGCACATCATCCCCCATACTGGGCCTGACTGGGAGCAACTGGGAGCATGCATGGAGCAAATGGCATCATACTGGGACTGACTGGGCTGATCTAGGAAGCAACTGGAACCATGCTGGATGCAGCTGGGACCATACTGGGAGAGACTGGAAGCAACTGGGATTATACTGGGACCACACTGGGAGAGCGGGCATGTGAATGGGATCAAACTGGAGCTTACTGGGATGATACAGGGGTTGAAAGGGAGCAACTGGGATCACACTTTGGGCTACTGGGAGCAACTGAGGGAAACTGGGATGATGCTGCAAGTAAACTGGAGGAACTGGGAAGGACTGGATGCATGCTGGAGGCAACTGGGATATTCTGGGCATGACTGGGGGATCATACTGGGAGAACTGACACCTTACTGGGACCACTGGCAGTGCCTGGAAATGACTACAGACATGCTGGGGGCAACTGGGATATACTGGGAGTGTCTGTAACCATCCTGGGGGGACTGGAACCACACTGGGAACAACTGGGACCATGCTGGGGAGAACTGGGACCACACTGGGAGTAACTGGGAGTGAGTGGGTATAGTAGGAGTCCTAGTAAAATATATGTATTGTATAAGTGGCCGTGCCCCGATCCTAATTGTAAATGGGCTGCAGCTGTGATGTCCTTAATTGGGTGGCTGCTGTGGCTGATGAAGATAACTGGGATAAAAGGGAGTGGGTTGGCCGTGCAGGGAGAGTCTTGGAGGAGCCCTGACCAAGAAGCAGGAGCAACACTGCTGTGAAGAGCTGTGTGTGGGAAGAGCAGCCTGAAGGTATCGGACTCTAGAAATATAACAACAGCAATAGAAGATAGGACAGCTGAGAGCTGTGGCAGCCTGAGAGCTGGGACTCCAGAAATATAATAACAACAACTGGGACCATGCTGGGAGGGACTGGGATCATCTGGGGAGTAACTGGGACTAGAGCAGGGACAACTGGGTTCAACTGGGACCATACTGGGAGTGTCTGTAACCACACTGGAGTGATGGAAGCACACTGGGAACAGCTGGGCCCATGCTGGGAGCAACTGGGATCACACTGGGGGCACTGGCATCAGACTGGGAGTGACTGGGAGCAACTGAGATTAGACTGCAGGTTACTGGGATCATACTGGGATTACACTGGGTGTGAATGGAACCTAACTGGGGGGTTACTGGGAGCTACTGGGCCATGTTGGGAGGAAAATGTGACACACTGGGAGCAACTGGGATCGGCTGGAAGGTTCTGGAACCATGCTGAGAGGACTGAGACTACAATTGGGACAACTGGGATCATACTGGGAGCAACTGGGGCCACCCTTTGAGCAACAGATGGAAACTGGGATTATGCTAGAGGAAACTGGGAGTAACTGGGAAAGACTGGGATCATTCTGAGGTATCTAAAACCTACTGGGAGTGTCTCTAACCATACTGGGGGGACTGGAACCACACTGGGAACAGCTGGGATCACACTGGGAGCAACTGGGACGATGCTGGGGGAAACTGAATCTACCCTGGAGGCAACTGGGCACAACTGGGACTCTGCTGGGAGGGACTGGGACTGTTATTGGGGCAACTGGGATCATAATGGGAGGAACTGGAAATATCTGGAATTATGCTGAGGGCAACTGGGATCACAGTGAGAGCAGCTGAGTCCATACTGGGTTACACTGGGACCGCATTGAGAGCGACTGGAATCGTACTGGGAGTGACTGAGAGTGGCTGGTTTTGTGGATTTTGGGGGGTTTGGATTTTGGGGGATTTTATTGGCATTTTAAGGGGGAGTTTTTCTGGGGGTGTTTGAGGGTTTATTGAAAATTTTTGTGGCTTTTTTTTAATTTTGGGGGTTTTACTGAGATTTTGCTGGGACTTTTTGGGATTCTCAATGATTCTGGGGGTTTTATTGGGATTTTTAGGAGATTTTGGGGTATTTTATTGGCATTGTGGAGCCATTTAGTGGGGTTCATTGGGGTTTTGGGGTTTTTCGGGATTTTTGGTGGGATTTGAGGGGTTTTGTGGGGTTTTTTGTGTGTTGCCAAGATTTCTTTGGATCTTGGGGGAGATTTTGTGGGACTTTTTATGGTTTTGGGGACATTTTTGGGGGATTTGAGGAGTTTAATCAGGATTTTTTGGATTATTGGGATTTCAAAGGATTTTGTGGGCTTTTATTGGAATTCTAGGGTGTTCTAATGAGATTCTGAGAGATTTAATTGGGATTTAGTGGGTTTTATTTGGACTTTCGGGGGCTTTAAGGAGATTTTGGTGCCTCTCAGGTCTTCCCCACACCAAGGGAATGCCCCAAAAGCCCCCCAAAATTCCATGAAAATCCCCAATAATTACAAGAAAACCCTCAAAAACCCCAGAGAATCTCTGAAAATCCCAGTGGAACTCACCAAGATTAAAAAATACTCCAAATAATTTCAATAAATCCTTTCTCAAGAAACCCCTCACAACCCCAATAAAATCCCCCAAAATACAAAAGCCCAAAAATCACGTAATTCTCGCCCAGTAATTGCATCCCAAAACCTCCAATAATTCCTTTGAAACTGACAATAAAATCCCCCAGAAGCCCAAAAAAGTCACCCCGAAATCCCCAAAACCCTCGCAAAATCCCCACAAATCCCCCCAGACCCAGTGGGCCCGTCCTGGATCAGGGGTGTGAGATGCAAAGCTGTGTTTCGTGTCAGGTACAAACAGGCGAAGCGTGTACTTGCGAATGCGAAATGTGTGGACATCGACAATGGGATAGTTGTGAATTCTAATAATAACTGAGGAAAATAAAGCATGGAAAAAGGCCTTTGAGCCTACCTTTTGTTTGCAATTAACCCTGGTTGATTTAGGAGCATTGGAATTAAGGTGTTAAGGATGTTCCCTTTTGCTTGCATTTAATCCATAAAAAGCTCTGCAATAATAACCTTCTGAAGTATAATTTTAGAATATTACTTGTATCCTTGAAACTGTAGCTTTGGAATACATATAAAGGAAATATGCTTATCTCATGCCTTATTGAAGCAGAGAAAAACAGCTTGAGAAAGAAAGATGAACATCATCTCAAGGGTTTATGGTTTCGACCAAAGGGAAGCTGGACATCACTGTTATGAGATTTAGAGTCTCTGCAATTAAAAGGTGGACACACATCTGGGGAGCTGGACCCCACCAGATGGGATTAGTCTTTCTTTTTTCGGAAACTAGACCGTCACCATCTGGGGATACTCCTTTGAGATACATCCTGAGAAACTAAGATCACAATAATGTATAGAATCGTGATGTAATAATTTGGAATAAAAATTGCTGATGAGTAAAAAAATTGGAAATAGAAACTGCTGAAAAAGCTGATGAGTACCCCTATAAATACCTGTAACCATCAATTATCGCTGTGCAGTTGGAGGGAAAACTTCCCCCACTGTACCCGGCACTGTATTGCTCATACTTCACCATATTAAATAATAAATTGATTGCTGCTTTAATATTGGCCTAGTCAAGCTTCATATTCTTAACAGGGAGAAGGTGCAGTTTTAGGATTTGGTGTACTTCTCATTCCCTTCCTCCAATTTATTTGATAATAAATTCAAGTAAAATTAATGTCCCCATTCCAGGCTTGTTACACTTAAATGGGTGAGAGATCTCTGGCTGCCTTTCTTGAGAGCCCCGAGCCTTTCCTGCTGTGTTCTGTTGCTTGCCCAGGGGCAGGAGCAGAGGCTCCGAGCGCTTTTCCTGGCCCCGGGCACCTGGCCTGGCCCAGCACGGCCCAAGAATCCCTGCGAGAATTCACTGTTGAGAGCCCCAGAAGCGGCTTCCCCGGGGCTGCGCTTCTTCCCCAGCTCCAACAGAGTGGAGCCCTTTTTCTTAGCACCCTTTTTCGAGACAGGAACGTCGGTGTCCCGGCGGCGCGCTACTCGCTTTGCCGCCCCGCTCGCTGCTCCCCTACTGCTCGGCATCGCTGCCGCACGCTGAGGAGCCAAAACCCTCCCACAGCAAGAGCCCCGAGCTGCGGCGGCAGCAGCCCGAGTGCCCGCGGAGTGTGAGCGCAGAGCGGCACTAGCCCGAGTGCCCGCGGAGTGTGAGCGCACAGCGGCAGCAGCCCGAGTGCCCGCGGAGTGTGAGCGCAGAGCGGCACCAGCCCGAGTGCCTGCGGGGTGTGAGCGCACAGCGGCAGCAGCCCGAGTGCCCGCGGGGTGTGAGCGCAGAGCGGCACCAGCCCGAGTGCCCGCGGGGTGTGAGCGCAGAGCGGCACCAGCCCGAGTGCCCGCGGAGTGTGAGCGCAGAGCGGCAGCAGCCCGAGTGCCCGCGGAGTCTGGCCGGGACGGGAGGGGCGGCGGGCGGAGCGCTCCGTTTCATTCCGCAGCGGTGGCGGCGCCCGGAGCCCGGCGAGGCGGCGGCGGCGGAGCCCGGAGGCGGCTCCAGACCAGGTGGGACTCGCGATCGGTGCTGCCCCAGCTCGGGGCTCGCGGTGGGGGGGTCCGCGGAGACGACCGCGGTGAGGGCCGGGGGGGACATGGGGGAAGCCGGCACAAGGAACTCGTGGGAATTGCTGGTACCGGCACCGGGCCAGGCTCACTCCAAAAATCCCTGCCGTAATTCACTCTTGAGAGCCCCAGAAGGGGCTTCCAAGGGGCTAAGGTTCTCGACCAGCTTCAACAGAGTGGGGCCCTTTTTCTTAGCAAGGCTTTTGCACCAGCCCGAGTGCCCGCGGGGTCTGAGCGCACAGCGGCACCAGCCCGAGTGCCCGCGGAGTGTGAGCGCAGAGCGGCACCAGCCCGAGTGCCCGCGGGGTGTGAGCGCAGAGCGGCACCAGCCCGAGTGCCCGCGGAGTGTGAGCGCAGAGCGGCACCAGCCCGAGTGCCCGCGGGGTGTGAGCGCAGAGCGGCAGCAGCCCGAGTGCCCGCGGAGTCTGGCCGGGATGGGAGGGGCGGCGGGCGGAGCGCTCGTTTCCTTCAGCAGCGGTGGCGGCACCTGGAGCCCGGCGACGCGGCGGCGGAGCTCGGAGGCGGCTCCAGACCAGCTGCGACCCGCGGTGGTGCTGCCCCAGCTCGGGGCTGCGCTTGTCTCCGCACCTGCTGCCGCACCTCTGGGCAGCGCCGACAGCGCAGCCACAGCTCCCACCGCCCTCCTGAACCCCCGCACGGCCGGCACCAGCAGCAACCTCTCATCGTGTTCCTTTCAGGGTACCATCAGCGCAGCTGGAAAGCTGTTCCCGAGGCCGAGCTCCCAAAGGATCTGCCAGCAGCACTCCTGATGTCTCCCAAGCAAGGTGCTGTTTGTTCTGGGCAGAGAGATGCTGCCTGTGCGCTGGAGAAGAGTGAATTCTGCTCCATTTGTGGAGTTGTGAATGGGCCCCAGCATCCCCAGGAGGGACCAGCAGCCGCGGTTCCACACTTGCCTGAGGCCCAAGAAGCCTCTTGGCATAAGGAGGAGGATGCCACTTGTGAGCATGCAGTGAGTGCAGATGTGGAGAATGGATTCTGCACCAAAAATGGGAGTGTGAGGGAGCCCCTGGCTCCCCAGGGAACACCAGCAACCAACAATGAACACAAAAGGAACCTCAGAAGATTCCTGGGTGAGTGCAGGGCCACCCCTGTGGCCTAAAGGCTGGGGACAGTGTCCCCTCCCAAGGCCAGGGCTGGCAGGTGTGTGGCTGTTTCCCGATGTCTGGAAGAGGCCTCGTGTTCTGCTGGGCCCCATCCGTGGCTGGAAGCAAGAGCCCCAGCTGCCCCCAAGGCTGTGCAGTTCTCCTGCTGCAGCCTGTCCCCATAGCTGTGTCCCTGCCTGTCCCCACAGCTGTGTGCCTGTCTGTGCCCACAGCTGTGTGCCTGCCTGTCCCCACAGCTGTGTCCCTGCCTGTGGCCAGGCTCTGGGCTCTCTGGCTGCCAGCTGAGGGAGGGCCACACTGGCTCAGGGCTCCCTGCTCTGCTCCCTGGCCATGGGCTGAGCAGATTGCAGGGCCGGCTCTGCTTCTGGCAGCCAGCAGCTCTTTCCTGCTCCAGGTGAATGGTTCAGGTGCCATCCCGTGGGCACAGTGGCGCTGATTCTGCTGCTCCTGGTGCTGGTGCTGGCTTTGGGGGCGGCCTTGGCTGTGCTGGCAGGTAAGGGAGGGGCAGCAGCCTGGGCCCAGCCCCGCGGGGCAGAGCGGGCTCCCTGCTCCCTGCACAGGGGAATCCTCAGACCTTCTCCTCTTCCCCCTGCAGCAGCACCACAGCTTCCAGTCACACCTGTGACTCTGCCGTCTCTTCTGGGCTGTCCCCATGGCTGGGTTGGGTACAAGGGGGTCTGCTACTACTTCTCACGGGATTTCAGCACGTGGGAGCAGGGTCAGGAACGGTGCTCCGAGCTCGGGGCCTCCCTGGCCATTGCCAAGGATGAGGAGGCCATGGTGAGTGAGGGGCTGCGGGCGCTGTGGGGTGGCTGAGGGCAGCCTGGGGGCGCTCCTGGGCCGGGCTCGGTGCTCGCAGGGCCGGGGCTGCAGCCCTGGGCCGGGGCCTTGCAGGGAAGGAGCCCCGGCGTGCGGGGGGAGCCCCGGGCACGTGTCCCCCCGAGGGGCCGGGGCAGCTCCCACTCCTCTCTCCTGGGCAGGATCTGCTCTCCCGCCTCTGTGGGAATTTCGGTTACTGGCTCGGGCTGCGCAGACGGGGCGAGCGCCTGCACTGGGGGGACGGCAGCAGCTACAGCTCCCGGTGAGTGCCGGGGAGCCGGGCAGGGCCTGGGGGCACAGGGGCACATGGGCTTCCCCTGGCAGCCAGCGCTGCCTCTGCTCCTCCCTGCAGGGTTCCTGTCCTCGGCAGTTCCCAGTGCGTGTACCTGGCTGACAAGAGATTGAGGAGTGACAACTGCTCCAATGAGCGGCCGTATCTCTGCAGCAAGGCCCAAGCTTCCCTTTAACAGGGGCTGCAGAAAGTGTCTTCTGCACACTGGGCAGTGCCAGCTTCACCTCTGAGCCCAGCACAGCGCTGTCCTTCCTCAGCTGCGCCCTGTGCCTTGCACTTCCTCTCAGGGTCACCTCAGTGCCTCTTCATCCCCAGTGCCAGCACTGGGCTGGGGCTGCAAAGGAAAAGTCTCTGCAATCCATCCTGCCACCGACGCTGCCTGCAGTGAGTGCATTGCCCTCATGACACAATAAGCTCCAATGGGAAATCCAAATCTTCCTGGCCTCTTGGAAATCATCACCAACTGGTCTGAATATGGCACTTGTGAACTGTCTTTGGAAGAGGAGGAAGAACCGCTGACACATGCTGAGGAGGAATCCCACTATTGGCATCAGGCACCTGACTGTGGGGAATGGTCTGTCTGTCTGTCCAAGTTGACTATATGATGCTTTTAGCCCAAATCGTCTTCTTCTGTTTATGCTGAATAATAAGTTTTGCCTCTTTAAGACGTCTTCCAGAGAGTGAAGAGGGGAGAGAAGAAGCACGCATTTTGTTTTCAGACACTGCTCTCACTCCTCCACATTCCTGCTCCTGGACTGTGTTGTCTGCAGATGGACAGACAACAGGATCGAGCTCTCCTTGGCTTTTAGTTAGTTGAGCTAGCTGAGGCAAAGAAGTTCCCTGGACTCTGTTTTTTTTTCCTTTTCCCCTTTTTTCGGACCTGTTTGAACCTGCTCTGGACTGAACACCCAGAAGAGCACCAGCAGCTCACACCTGTGGCCTGCCGGGCTGGGCCTGGGGCACAACATTTCCAGCACCAGAGGGACTGATGGGAGACTCAGTGAGCTGAACTGCAACCTGGAGGAGGACTTTCTCAGTTTGTCATCTCTTTTGGAGCAGCAAGGGGTTTTATTGTTTAATAAATAGTTTTTTTCCACTTTTCTCCAAGGAGGTATTTTCTCCCAGATTGGTTGCAGGGAGGAGCCAAATGAATCTGCTTTCCTAGAGGAGCCCAAATTTGCCCTGAACCAGGACACTGTCACAAAGGATCTGACTGTCCTCCTGTGGGAGGAATCCCAGGCTGGAGCAGTGTAGGGGGATAGAATATAAGAAAATAAAGATGGTCCAGAAAGTAATCTTACCCCTAAGGAGTTGCAGATGGGGCAATTAGCAAATATTAGGAATAGGCCTGATTTTAACAGGCCACAGCTGTAACCAATGAGAAGAAGAGTGCTATGAAAGAGTGGGCTGGCAGGTTGGGAAGGGAACTGGAGTCAGTTGGCCACTTTGTGAAGAATGAAGAGTCAGTGCTCTGAGGAGCTACCCAGGAGAAAACACCAAGAAAGTGTGAAACATCTGCGATAAGGAGACAACAGTATGGAACCCCCGTGATGACAACAGAGCAAGACAGATTTGTCTCCCTGAGGGGGATGCAGTGACATGATGTGACTGTAACCCCCATCCCTCTGTGTCACTGTGTGGGGAGGAGAGAGGGAGGGAATTGTGGATAAAGTGAAGCCCAGGAAGGAGAGAACAGTGTGGAGAAGGTGCATTTTTAGGATTTGGCAGCCTACTCACTCTCTTGTTGTGATTTCTTTCATAATACATTCAATGGAAATTAATGGCCCCACGCCAGGCTTCCAATGCCCATGATGGGTGAGAGATCTCTGGCTGCCTCTCTTGAGAGCCCCGAGCCTTTCCTGCTGTGTTCTGTTGCCTGCCCAGGGGCAGCAGCAGAGGCTCAGAGTGCTTTTGCTGGCCCCGGGCACCTGGCCTGGCCCAGCCCAGCCCAAGAATCCCTGCCAGCATTCCCTGCACCATTACCCGGCCCCATGGCGGCTGCGGCTCCGCGGGCAGGCGGCTCCAGGAGTTCAGAGTGGGCAAAATGGGAGCGAGGGACAGGAGGCAGCTGGTGCCAGTGGGGGAAATGGCTTTCCTGGAGCTGGCAGAGAGAGGAGGAGCAGGGAGGAAGTGGCATCAAGTAAAGGGAAGAGAAAGAGGGACAAGGTGGTGGGCATGGCCATGGGGCAGGCAGGCATTTTGCTTTCCAGCTCTGTAGGAAGAAAGGAAGAGCTGTCAAATCTAGGAAAAGAAGGGAGCAGTAGCAGGTGGTGGAAATCTCTGACAACTGAGATTCATTTGATCTGCCTGAACTCCAAAAGCCAACAGTCTCCAAGCACCACCAGCGCTGTGATGTCCCTTGCCCTGCCCCTGCCCTGGCTGCAGCAGCCGCCTGTTGGGACGGGCCCTGTTCTCTCAAAGAGCTGCACCCAGGCACCATTGGGGCAGTGCTGGGTAAGAAGTGAGGAATGGCAAAGGGTGGGAAGTGTCAAAGGAATAAAATAGAATGGTATAAGAAAAAATGATAACAGAACTGCACCAGGAATGGCCACCCACCGCTGTCACCAAAAGAGCTGCACTGAGGGACGGCCACACATTTCCGTTCCCACACAGAAATGGTGGGACTTGCCTTCTCCTTAATAACCATCAGTGGCATTTCCAAGGCCAGCAGGTACACTCAGACATGTCCAGAATCATCATTACACTGGGAAAATGGGGTTGGCATCAGCTGTGACACACATCAGGAAGAGCACAGCAGCAGAAATAGGGATTTCCCAGCTCCCTCCCAGGGAGAACAGTATCAGCACAGGGACAGAAAATGCTGATAGAACATCCTTTCCCACTGCTCCCTGTGCTCAGCTGGAGGTAGCATCCTTTAGCTTGTGCTCTTCAGTGGGTTTACCCATGGAAATACTGCAGAGGTACGCAGAAGATTTACTAGCACATAAAAAGAAGCTGAAAACCCAGGAAGGATGACATTTGGGATAGGGACACAAGCAAATTCACACATCATATGACAGTTAAATATGGCTGCTGTGAGTATGCAGCATGGAGGACAGCTAGATGAAACTAGAAGAGATTCCAAAACTGTTTGGCCTTGCAACAGCAGCTAAGGTTAATAACCCTCTCCAATTGAAAAAATAAAGGAAATCTGCTCAGAACTCATTTGGATCACCATCCCTGCAGCCACTGGGTATCACGACTCCTTTTCCCCACCAAACTACAAAGGCTTTCCTGGAAATCTCTCATTTTCTGTTTCCTACCTGTAACAGTGCTCAAGGGACCTGTGTGATCTCTCTGAATGAACTGAGCTTTCCCTTCACAGCAGCTCTGCTCTTCACTGCCCAGCCTCGTGCCCTTGGCAATTTCCATCTGGCAGCATTGGCCTGCTGAAGGAGAGGCTCTGTTCCAAACATGCCCACTTTGCAGCAGTACCCCATGAGGGGATGTTCTCCTGCCTGGACTAATCCCTTTGCTTCTCAGCTCCAGCTGCAGCCCACAGACCTGGCAGTTGTTCAGGAGCCTTTGCCATGGCACGGCCCCACCCAGCTGATTCCCAGCCTGGCAGCACAGTGGGCACACATTCCCAGCCCTGGCCGTTGTTTCCATCCCGCTGCAAGGAGCCCAGTTGTTCCCGAGTGTTCCTGCAGGAATCCAGGCCCAGGTGTCTGTGGGGTTTGCAGGGGCTCTCTTGGGGGTACCTGAGGGTGTCTGTGGGATTGGGGAGGGGGGCCTGAGCTCTGGGGGTGTCTCTGGGGCTCCTGCTCTTTTCCCCTCATATTTCCCATCCTTTTTCCTCTCATGTTTCGCACCCTTTTCTCCTCACCTTTCTAGAGCTTTCCTGCTTCCTAAATGCCACCTTTTCACCATTATGCCATCTCCATTTATTGACTCGTCCCACCTTTTCCTGCTGCCCTTTTTTTCCCCCCATTATTTGTGCTAATTCTTCCTACTTTTTCAGTCCTTTCTCCCCCCTTTTTTTGATGCCTTTTTTCCCCACTTTTTTGCCAATTTTTTCCCTCTCATTTTTTATACTGCCCTTTTTTGCCACCTTTTTCCGACCTTCATTTCCCACTATTTTCTGCAAAATTTTTTTCCACTATTTTTTGCTTGCTCTTCAGTGCCACCTTTTTTTTCCAGCCTTTTTTTTTGCCCTGCAATATCAATCCATCAAATTATGCAATCAATGGGGATTTCTACCAACTTAAACTCTAAAAAATAAGGGATAATAAAGATTCCTTGTCATTTTAAACTTAGAGGATGAAAATTGAAAATTGTTTGCTCTCATTTCAAACCCATAAATCCCATCATAAAGGGTGTTCCCTGATCTATTTCAGCAAGAAAATGGGGATTCCCCATCCATTGATAGCCCTGAAATAACGGCCAAGGCAGGGTTCCTTTCCATTGATTCCCTCAACATTGCAGGTGAATGGGGATTCCCCCAGTTGAAGCACAGACTATAAGGGAAAATTAACCAGTTAAACAACTCCAGAATACACTTGGACAGAAATCCATTGAAAGGGAACCACACACCTCTTGTCTTCCCTAATTAATTCCATCAGGCTTCCTTCACTAAAAACACTCTCAGAATTAAAAGTGGAGATGCCTGGTGTGTTACCTCAAAGCAGTGGAAGAGGCAGCATGGAAATGCTTCTTCTTCCATGGCAAACTCTCCTGGGAGCACTCCCAGAGCCTTGCAGGGCTCCCCTGGGAAGCTGCTGAACAAATGGAAAGAGTTGGGATGAGCAGAGCCCCAGAGAAATCCCAGCCCCACTGATGGAAAAGTCAGATTATCCAAGCAGCAACAGCAGCTGGAGTGTTTGCAAAAGAGCAGCTTTGTTCTGAACCTCAGCTTAAAAGTTCTGCTCATGCACTAAGGGAGTCCTTCCATCTATTTGGACCTTTTCTATAGCACTGGCCACACAGCAGTTCAATGTGATCATGTTCTTCAACTCAATTATGTTTTTAAAGTATCTAAACTTGATCTAACTACTCGTCAGTAGAGAATTTTATGAATTTTCAGTGTAAATTACCTTCCCTGGTCAAACACCAACACTTCGCAAGGTTCAAGTACCTCTGTTTTCCACCACTAACTGCTCATTAGCCTTGTCTCAATTAAAAACCCTCTGTTAACCCCATTTTTCCACCACAGATTTGTCTGAGTCTCTCACCTCTCAGCAGTCCAAATTGCTTGAAATGTAGCAGAACCTTCTTCACACTTCCCAGCTCTTGCTGTCCATCTCTAATCCCTGTCCAACCTGCCAGTGCTCTCCCTGAACTGCTGACAAAGGAAATTACACAACAACAGTGGAGGACAACTCATTAATTGCTGAATGAAAATGAAATAAAGAGAAATTAAGAAGCTGATTTGGACCCAGCAGGACTGCACTGTTGCTGTCTGTGTATCAAGAATTTCTATGTATTTTATATCAAATTTAACTTGTTGAAAACCTAAGTTCTCATATTTAAAATAGATTTTTCATTCCACATGAAAGCAACATGCTGCATGCCTTCCAGCCACATTTTCACTGAAAAAACCCCAAACTGCTCAGCCTGGGCTCACATCATGCCAGCAGTAGCTGTATATCAACATTCAGCAATAATGGAATTCATTCAGAAAATGAACAATTACAAAAATACTTTCACTCCAAGAACTGATACTGCACTGAGGAAGTTATGCATACCTTCAAAAAATTCAGTAGTCAAGATGTATTTCTGTTTTGATTGAAATAAATTTAAAAAATACTGCTGGCCAATATTTACACATTTGGTCCAATTACTCTTCCTGCAATGTGGTATTTCCCCACCTGCCCCTGAAGGCAGCAGCATTTTCAGAACAAGAACTGCTCCCCAGATATTGACCCCACTCAGCAATGGATAAAAGGACGTTTTAGAAATGTGGCAAATTGGATCACTGAATGAAAAATGGGAGAGAGGTGTTGTAATAAAACAAAACCTCAATTGAGTCATGCATTCAACATCATTTCCCAGATTTCTGAAAATGTGCTAACATTAGGAAAATCTCATTTCCACCCAAGACAGTGTGCAAACAGAAGCTTCTGCAGGTAAATTCACTCTGCTGAAGTGACACAAAAATGAACAGAATGCTCCAAATTCAAACCTTTGGCCTCTTCTCCCACATCCTGCTCGTGTGTCTGTGCTCCATCTCCCCAGCAGCCATGTCTTGTGCCAAGGCTCTCCCTGCCTTGCTCAGCTGCCAGTGAGCTCTGTGCTCTCAGGTAAATTCACCCCCAGGCTCTGTAAATGTTCCAGCTGGGTCCTGCCAGGCCAGCCTGGGCACTGCGGGACTCGAGCAGCTTTGCCACCAGGTTCATATCCACAGCCAGGGCTGCCAGCTCAGCAGCCTCAGCTCCACAATCAGGGCCAGCACTCTCACATGGGGCTGCTCCAACAGAACTTGCCTGCAGACAGTACAAAGAGAAAGCTTTATCAAATTGCACGAGCAGATTTAAGGGGGGAAAAAAAAGGGCAAACCACAGGAGAAAAGAAACAGCAATTCTGCAGCCAAAAGAGTCCAGTACACTCCTGAGTCCTGACAGATAGGAATTCAGACACCAAATGCTCATGCCAGCTGAAAATCACCACTGTCCATTACCCAGATTAGGTTTCAAGAGAGGGACACAAAGTGTTGCTGAGCCCTGGCTCAGCTTCCTATGGGAGAAAACTACTACAGGACCTTACAAGTGAAGCTGCAGCTTCTTGCCCTACTACTAAAAACAGGGAAAAGATGGGGAAACAAAAACTAAGCCTTGGAAAAGATGGGCAAATTCCAAGCTTAGCTAAGTTTCAGTTTATAAAAAATGTATGATGGTGCAGGTCCAGCACATTTTGCTTGCACGTGGGAAGGTTCCAATCCCATTACTCAGAATGGCCACTTGCAGCACATTTCCTGCTTGGAAATTACTGCTGCAAATCAGAGCTCAAGGCACACTCACCCCTCTCTTGTGGCTGCTGAAACTTTTCCCAACGTTGCTCTGTGCCAGCTCACGCTCCATCTCCTTCATGTACGCCTTGACACTGCCCACGAGCTCCTCAGGAGACACCTTCTGCTCCTGCCTTCCATTCCCAGCATCCAGCTCTTCATCATCCTCAGCTGAGAAACCAAACTCCTCCTCTTCATCTAGATCATCACAATCCAGCTCCTCCGAGTCTGCCCCTGCACATGATGTTGTGTCAAAGTACAACAGCAAAGAAATCAGTGCTGGCATTTGTTTCAAAGAAAGAAGCAATCTCACCTAAAATTCTGTCCAGGGCTTTTGTAAAAGAATCCACATCAAAGGTAACATGGGATTCATCAGGTGACCTGAAATCTAAAATTATTTTTAAAGAAATGAAGCTTCTATGCTTGCCTAAGCCTGACACAGGCACAAGCCATATTGATTTCTCGCAAGCCAGGACTGAAGTTGGGACATTTGAATTTAAAAGGCCTCAGAAGTTTGAAGCCTGTGTGCATTAGACATCCAACAGTGAGTGGACAAATACTTGGCATAAAAAGAGAAAAATTGTGAAGACCACAAAATCCAACTGAAGGACAGAGAGCAGCTCAGCTTGCAGCACTTGAACCTGCACCAGTGCCAGAGTGGCACCAAGCTGATTTAAAGCAAGCACAGGTTCACTGCTCTGGCTTTGCTTCAGGCCCTGCTCAGCACAGCACCTTCAAACTCTGATTCTCTGCATCACAGAACCAAGCACAGGGCTGCAGCACAGTGCAACATTCCACACCAGAGCCAAACTTCAGGGGCTACTACCATGGCATTTCTGCTCCTTCCTGCATGGAGACTTTGGACACAAAAGCCTTCATGCTCTCAGCAACTGTTTCCAAGTCATAGTTTTGCTCCTCCTCATTTGGGGAAGGAAGGGACTCATTTCTTGTCCCCTTCAGCATCTGATCCAGAGCACCTGGTGTAATATCCAGCCAGCTGTCATCTGAAAGAACACAGCACACATCCGTTACTCTGCACAAGCCTGCTGGCCCACAAGCCCAAACCAGCTGACTGACAGGGCTGCAACCATCCTGCAGCTCAGTTCTGCAGTTCAGCTCTTGTGCTGGTCCTGGGTCACACACACAGCAAAGCCAGAGAGAGGCTGAGAAGAACTGAGTGCAGATTTCTCGTCACTACTTAAAAACTCTGCTTTGCAGAGCTCAAACTAAAGAGAGACCATTCTAGTCACTGAGAAGCCTTTGGCCACTCAGTGGAGGAAGAAAGCCTTACTCTAAACTGGGAGAGCCAACCCAGTGTTTAGTCTTAAGGAAGGCTGGATTTGCTCTCCCTTCACAGCTGTCAGCATTGCCCCTCTCCCCCCACAAATAATCATCTGTAATAGGAATAATTCCCCCATCCAGCTCACCATCCCCTGCAGGAAGACAAGCTTATTTCTCAAATTCCTTCACATCAATGGGGGTTATCTGTAGTAGTGTCAGGATTTCATCACCTGGGCTCACTTCATCACAGCTAGAAGTAATCAATTTACTGAAATGGATTCAATGGGATCACATGCTCTGCATTCAGGTTTTCACTTGAATTCTTCCATTTTCCTTCTGTGCAAGCACATCAAAAAGGGAAATGAATCTGGGGAAGTACCAGAGCACTACACAGAGCACTGGCCAAAACAGGACACAGTCAGTCCCTGCAATTCCCAGCTGATGGCTCCAAAGCCCATTGGTCATGGCTCCTTTCCTTCACATTCAATTTGCCTTGGTAAATATTAAGATTACCTGATCCCAAGCAGCACAGACTGGAAACTGAAGAAAATAACAGTCAAGATATTATGGACTGGCAAAGCCTCAGATATTTCTGCAGTGATTTATTTTTTGGATTTGATCATCCAGAGAAATCCACAGCCAGCTCCTTGAGAAAAGGAGACAGATTACCCTGTATTCATTATTCACTGGGACTGCTTTTCAATGAAACTTTTCTACACTTTCTACAGTCAACCATGCAAAAATTGCTTTGCAGTCACCACTTGGAATCCACTTGGAAGAGCTCAGCATTTCACAAAACCAAGATAAAAGAGTTACTCAAGCCAGAACTTCTCCCAGTGGAGCATTCCAGAGGAATTTGTACTTGTATGTCCTGGCCACAGCTCCCATGTTCAATGTGCAGTGGAGAAAAGGGTTCAGGTGTTTGTAACAAGCATTTCAAAGGTCACTTACAGGATTTGTAGGGTATATGACACTCATGAATTTCAAGTAGCTCTCACCTTTCTGGCACTGCAACAGATTGCTGGAAGTGATCTTCTGCCATGTGCAACAGTTCCAGGTACTTGGCTGATCCTTCCATTTCTCCCTATTGAATGCAAGTCACAGGCATGAACCCAAACAATTCTCCCTCCCCTTCCTCCTCACAGTCAGGCTTCCTAAGGGTAACTGTTGGTCACACAGAAATGCTGAGAGACCCAAAACCACTAAAACCTCTTGGCCATCTACACTTGGAACTCAATATAGCCAAGGGGCATTCCTCTATTTAAAGTATATTAAAGGATATTAACCTAAGAATCTCAATAAAGATGTCCAATTTTATAACCTTTAAACAAGTAGTCAATTTATGTCCCATTTATTAACATCAAAAAAGTAGTCAAAGGCATCTTAAAAAAAGAAACAAAAAAACCCACAGAACCTCACCAAAACCCCCAGAAGTGACAAAAACCACACACACATAAAAATTACACTTGCATGGGCCCAGATAGGTCGATGGTGTTATGTATGGATCTTGAAGAATATTGAATTCCAGAGGGGTGGAAATGAAATGTAAACCAGTGAAATCAGTTACACCTCACACAATCACATATGGGGGTTTTCTTCACTCAAGTGTATTTCTCCCCTTGCTTTAGATGAATTAATCAATCCCCACATCTTGCTTTTTCCTTTTTAATTTCCAAAATAAATTACTTTCAAAGGGGAACAACCTGCACGTGTCCCCTTTAAACACATTACTTCATTTCACACAGAGATAAGGGTTCAAGCTCCTCACACAAGTTCAAGGGTTAAAATGTATTTTCCCTGGAATGTTTAAAAGCCACAGACTCTGAAATACTCACAGACCTTGAAATAATCCTTCTCCTTCAAGCTCCTGAGGAATCTCTCCCACAGAGGACCGCTTAACACATTTCTCTTGGCATCAGGAGCCACTTTACTGCTCTTGGAGCACAACATTTCAAAGCCATGAGCCTGCAGATAAAAGATGCAACAACAAGAGGTTCTCAAGGTGTGACAGACTTTGCTCACATTTCTCTGGACAAGCAGGCAACCTCCAGACAAGGACCCATTCCCTGGGCATGCATGAACCAAGGCCAAAATGCCCCAGCAATCATTACCAGCTTCATGCCCAGCTCGCAGGCTCCGTACTGAGGATGAGCTGGGGCGGGCAGGGTGTATCCACTGCGTCTGTCTGGAACAAACTGCTGCTGCACCAGCTGTGCATATAAACACCGAGTGAAAGTCACCTGCAACAGCCAGAGCAGAAACAAACACTCCCTGCAGCGGGACTGGGCTGGGGACAGCCAGCAAACTCCCTCCAGGTCACCAGACTGGGTTTGGAGGCACCCATATTACAGGCAGTGCCTGAGACTGCATTCAAAATATATCTTAGAAAGATTTTTCTGATAAATTGCTTTTCAGGCCTTACAAAGTTTGTTCCAAATTGAAATCCCCAAGCAAATATAAACTTTTGTCATTCTAAATACATTAGGAAAAATCCTTGATATTCTGGAAAATCCCTATTTGAACTGGCACAAGTTTCATCAAATACATCTTGTTTCCTTAACAACAATAATTGTTACATGTTTCTCTTCAACTGGAAAAGTGCTTCAGGAGAACCAGCATAGCCCAACTGCTTCAGAGCATCCCAGGCATTAAAAAGCAGCATTTCAGGTGCTACCTGCGACCTCTGCTGGTTCCTGATCCTAAGTAAAGCCCTGAATGCAACGTTCTCAACTCCCTCACTCAGTCTGTTCCCTCAAACAAAAGGAAAGTATGAGACTGACACTCTAGGTACACACTTGCAATCTATTTTGGTCTTGTGTTCCAGCCCTTGTAAGACTCCTGGAGTAGGGGAAAAATAATTGAACAATTTTTTCCTAATGACCAAATTAATGATCTTCATTTTAATCCACTGCCATTAGCAGCCATCCATATCCAGGTGAAGGTGTCTGCTCATTATTTCACCTGAACAAGACAAAGCCTGTGTCCTTACAGAGACAGCAACACTCCAGCCCTGAGTATTCCCTACTCTGAGGGCAGCAAATCCTCTGGCCTAAACACTCCACAACACAGTAGAAATAAAATAATGCAAGTAGTACTAGCAGAGCTAGAAAGTTCAGGTGGATACAGGAGTGCTTATGAAGGGAGCAACAGTCAGGGACAGACAGCACTCTGGATTTTCAGAGGCAGTCAGACCACTTGCCTAGAAGTGCAAGAGAAAACTCCAGCTGCTACAGAAAAGGCCATTGGGTCCCCCTTGCCAACTGCACACAAGTTTTTCTTACCCTGTTTTTACTGTTCTCAGGATTCAGCCACTTTGGGAGAAAATCAGCTGCTTCTATCAAGAGAAACTCTCCATCGTTGTCATCAATTCTGGCCAAGGAGAAATTGGTTTCTTAGCAGGAAAAGCCTTGCAGAGCACAACAACACACTTCTCAATTCATGTCTGCTGGGGTTTTTTTAATATTCATAAACCCATAGAAAGGCTTAGGTTAGAAGGGATCTTAAAGATCAACACCTGGTTCCAACACCCTTGCCACAGCCAGGCACACCTTCCACTAGCCCAGGCTGCTCCAAGCCCCATCCAACCTGCCCTTGGACACTTCCAACGTGTCTGGGATGGGGAAACACCTCCAAGGATGGGCAATGCTAAGACAGGACCTTCAGAGCACAGGCACTGCCCCTTGGCACCCCTCCTACTAAAGCAGCTCAGCAGCACCCGCCTTACCTGGCTGCCAGCCCCGCGAACTCCCTGCTCATGTCCCGCAGCAGCTACACAATGAACCACTCATCCTCCACCTTATCCCCGAACACCGCGGTGCCGCCCAAGTGCGCCGGGATCTCGCCTGCACGGGGCACAGACAGGAGAGGCGGCTCAGCAACGCCGTGCCCAGCAACAGATTGTCCACACGGGCTGCGGAGTCTCCCTCACTGCGGATATCCCAGACCCTGCTGACACAATCTTGCGTCCTGTGCTCGGGGATGGCCCCGCTGCAGCAGGGAGGTGGCACCAGATGCCTCACTGGGTTAACCCGTGCTGTGACACCGAGTGTCGGGGAAGCCGCCGGGTCCCCCTCACACGCTCCCGGTTCGAGCCCGCCGGGTCCCCGTCACACGCCGTCGGTTACCGGCCGCCGGGTTGCCCTCATACGCCACAGTTCCCCCCTCAGACGCTCCTGGTTCCCGGCCGCCGAGTTCCCCTCACACCCCCGCCCCCGGGTGCTCCTCACACGGCCGAGTCGTCCCTCACACACTGCCGGTTCCCGGACGCCGGAGTCTCCTCAAAAGATCCCGGTTCTCGGCCGCCGGGTGCCCCTGACACTCTCTCAGTCCCCACTCACACTCTCCCGGTTCCCGGACTTCGGATCCCCCTCAGACGCTCCCGGTTTCCGGCCGCCGGATTACCCTCAAAAGATTCCGATTCCCGGCTGCCAGGTGTCCCTAACACTCTCCCGGTTCACCCTCACAAGCTCACGGTTCCCGGCCGCCGGATCCCCTTCAAACGATTTCCGCCCAGTTCTCCCTCAGAGACTCCTCGAGTCCGGCCGCCGGGTTCCCCCTCACACACCCTCGGTCTCCCCTCATGCTCTCCCGGTTCCCGGCCGCCGGGTCCCCCTCCCAGTCCCTCCGCACCTCTCGGCCCGCTCCCGGCTCACCGCGGCCCGGCACGTAGCGCAGGCGGAACGGCTGCCGCTGCCACACGCAGGCGGCCAGGAGCGGGGCCAAGCGCACCAGGGCCAGCTCAGCGCAGCGCCGCAGCAGCGCCTCGCCGCCCGGGCCCGCCGCCGTCGCCAACAGGCGGGAGCGCACCGCGTCCTCGGGCAGCGCCGGCCGCAGCAGCGCCTCCATCGCGCCGGGGCCCAGAGCGCTCCGCCCCCGGGGAGGAGCGGCGCGATGGCGACGGCGGGGCGGCGGCGCTGAGGGTGATATCGCGATACGCGCGGAAACCGCTGCAGCCGTGAGTGGCCGCCGCTGCCCCGGTGCCCGGCGCGGCCCCGAGCCCCAGCGCGGTCCCGGTCGCGATCCCCCCGATCCCGCTCCCGGGCCTGCCGCCCGCGCTGCCCCCAGCACCGAGCAGGGCCCCGTGACGGCCCGGTCACCCCCTGTCCCCGACGGGAGATGGTTCCCGGCATTCCCGGCATTCCTGAGCACCGGTCCCGGCCCGACACCGGTGGGACCGAACGCGATTAAATCCCTGCAACCGGCTCTTATCCCCTGACTCGAGAGTTGGGTCAGTTCTGACTTACTCGGCTCGTTTACTCTTGTTGTATTTAATTTTATTCAATGTAATTAATCTACAGGGATAACGGCGTCATCTCTGCTTTTAGGGAGGTGTACATCAATTCGCAGCATCTTAGGTTTAACTGATTTTGATCTAGCTGTCCTGTTGGTATAGAGTCAAATTGCCAAGGCCAAGAGACTTGAATATAGTATTGAGGCAGAAAACATCTGGGTTTGTTGCCAATTTTCCAACCATGTAGAGCCAGGGCCTGGCCAGAGCCCAGACCCTCATTGGGAGGGTCTCCCCCACATACCTTAAAAACAAATCTCTCAAGAATAGCAGCTATGAGATGCCCCAAACAAAGCAAACTGCTGGAGTGCTCCTGTGAGAATAATTGGGGCTGTGTGTGATTGCAACAGAGCAGGAGCAGCCTTGCCCTCAGCAGGTCACAGCCCTGTCCCATGAGGATGTGGCACAAAAGGGTCGGGAAAGACCACAGGACCTCAGCTCAGATGAGGCTTTTGACAGAGCCCAGAGATCTCATCCTGGAACTCTGGAAACACAGGAAAATCATGAGACAGCCCTGGGTCAAGGCACAGCAACCCTGCTGGAACAAGAGAAGGGACTAAAGGCTGAGTAGGCAGTGCAGGGAACAGCTGCAGACAGCCTGTTCAAAGAGATGCATCTGCAGCTGCAGAACAAAACAGAGAGATCCCAAAGTGACACCATGTCAAAGATACGTCAAAGTTCATGAAAAGCCAGCTATAAATAAGGTAATGATGTGTCGTAGGAAGGAGACCAGGACACCAGATGGTTCATCACAGGTCCAGTTTATTAAAGAAAGCATCAAACACTTATACAGCAAATAATAAGCTCATGAATATTCTATAAGCCAAGCAATCTATTGGTTAAACTATGCCATTAACTCATCCACATTCCTTTGGGCCTACGTTCTCTACTTCTCACACCTCGCTGTCCATTTCTTTATCATCCTCTGCTAGGCCCAAGGACACGTTATCTTTGCAGGTGCAAGATTTGGAATTAACCACTGTCTTGTACTTTTCCATTCTTTAGCCTGCTACTTTCTCAACAGACACCCTGCCTGCAAAAAGGCCTCTGCCCTACTTAGGACATCTCTACCAAATCAATTCGGCTGTGTCCTCTCTCCTCAAGCCACTCTTTGACAAAACTCTCCACAATGATGTCTTATGAATAATGCCTGTTATAAAAATGAGGGAATTCACATGATGGAACAAATATATCAGTAGTGACTGTCTCAGGAATTGGAGACAATATTCTTCCAGCATTCCTGTATCCATAGCAATGAAACACTGAACAGCTTACAATGGATAACAGCCACAATGTGGAACAACCACCCACTCTCCTGTGTTATCTGTGGGAGATAAACCAGAAGAGATCACAAACAATGGTCCTGCCAGGCAGTGCAGCACTGACACCTGTGCAATCTGTGAGAGGATCAAGGGTCCAACAAACTGTATCTTCTTCTATCCAAAGGCAGGTGTTTATCAGTGTTTCATCACAGCTGTTTCAGTGGGATCTGTCTTATCTCTAGAAGGAAATAACCACATCTTGCAATGTAAACAAACATATTTATCGAAATTAAGTTAGGACTTGTAATCACTTGCAGTGGAATTCAATGTCATCTCAGTAGACTTAGAGGTACACTTAAGACAACTTAAAGTTAACATCTTTAATACTCAATAAAAAATGATTTTAATAAAACTGGAATAGAACATGAAATGGCTTAAAGTGAAGAAGGTTGAAACTTGACCTCGTCTAAACTCAGCAACACTCAACCCTGACAGAAATCCACCTCGACATAAATGACTCTTAACAAAATTAACTCAACAGAGTAATAAAACATAACATCACTCAGATCTAACTTTGCTTAATCTTAGCAACACTAAAATCATATTCAGATAGAACAGAACTGAAGGAACAATCAATATCCTTCAAAGTTCGAGGTACTACAAAATGTAACTTATTCTGATGGTATTAATACCAAAAGACAATGAAAATGTGGACCAAGCATGTTTGAAATAACACCCTGATGGATTTACTGGAGGGATTAGAAAAGTCAAATACCTTGACCCTATGTAATTTAACATTGAGAAAAACTCATGGTAACTGCAATTTTTAAGGAACCAAAAATTTACTAAAAGCATTTAAAGTGCAATTCTACCAAAAGAAACAACAATGTAAAATTTGGCTACGTGTGGAACAAACTGGGAGCTTCTCGAGATTGTATTCAGTGTAATAGCATATGCTAAAAGTTATCAGCATTTGTGTTAAAGAAATTAGATTGTGTTATGCTGCACGTGATAATAATAACGAGGGACTGGATTTACCCCTTTGAATCTCTCCAGTAACAATTCTCAGAGAAATCAGAGTTCACGAAAAACACAAGATTAACTTCAAATAAGCATTTCAGCACATGTTTACGGCATTCTAGGACACGGAGCGTGAGGCTTCAGTAGCCAGGGGCACTCAGAGCCCTTCGGCAAATGCCGGGGGTTCGCCCCGCCGCAGGGTTGGGGAGCCACGGGGGGCAGTGAGTTCGGCCGGGGCCAAGCGGAGGCGCCGGGCAAAGCCGAGCCCCGGGAGCGGGGAAAGCGCCGGCGGCAGCGAGGGAAAAGCCGAGCGGGGAAAGCCGAGCTTGGACCCGCCCGGGGCTCGGGGTGAGGCGGGGCAGCCCCGCGCCTGCCGCCACCGCAGGGGGTTTGCACTGCGCTCAGCCGGGCCAAAGGGACTCGGGTTCTGATCCCGAATCCGGGCTGGCAGCGACGGGAGGCGCCGGAACGGTGACGGAGCCGATCCCGGAGAAGGCAGCGGGGAGCGCCGGGGCGCGGCGGGGGAGCCGCCGATCCGCGATTGGCTGCGCTCCCGCCGCCGATTGCTCAGATCGGCCAAAATCCCTCCCACACTGACGCTGCCCGTGTAGCAGTGAGGGGGTACGAATCGCGCCCATTAGACTGGAGGCGCAGCGGCTGTCGCGCCCAGAGCCCGGCAAGGCTATAATAAAGCTGGGAGGCGGCTTCAGCACAGGTGCGACTCGCGGTCAGTTTTGCCTCAGCTCGGGTTTCTGGCGAGTTCCATGTGCCGGATTTCTCCGTGTGCCCAGGCAGGGAGCCGCAGCGGCCGTGCCGGCGCTCGGTGTGGCCGGGCTCCGAGGCGCCGGGGCAGGGAATCATGCGGGGCACAATGGTGAGCAGCCCGGGGCTGCTGCTTCTCGCCCCTCGGCAGGCGGACTCCGAGCCGCAGCTGCCCCGGGCCAGCAGCAGCCGGCAGCTCCCTGTCCAGGGGCGAGGCCGCCACGAGCCGGGCCGGCAGTGTCGCTCTCAGGAGCGCGGGCAGCGGCAGGAGCGGCTTGGAGTGCGGCCGTCCGGGGGCAGGGGCGGCGGGGAGGAGGCTGCGGACAACGGCATTGCGGGGAGCGGGGCCACGCCGAAAGGTGCCGAGGGACCTGCGGTGTCGGCCGGCGGGGGCTCGGGGGGCGGAGCTGGCGGCCCGGCCTCCCATTGTGCCCGCTCTGAACAGAGATTTTTGTTCTTGGAGGCACATAATTTTATTACTCTTCTCTCCGTTTCAACTTCTTATAGGATTAGAGTGACTTTAATATTTGTTTGCTTTGCTGTGGAGTCTTTTGTTTGATATTAATTACAACTATATCTCTCCATACCTTTAAGTCTTAGAGAAAAAAGTCTTGTTTCCATAGTTTTACCAGAGGGTTTTAGCTTTAAGATTAAGGCATTTCTTTATTTCTCTTGTTTGGGATTTAATTTCTTCTTTACTGTCTCAGAAGCTGTACAGCTTTTAGTAGCTAAAACTTTTGCATCGCTTTTTTAAATACCTGCCGTGCAAAACCAAAACTGGTGGATGTCGTCGAGAATTGGAATACAGTTTATCTGCCTGAGCTGCAAAGGCGCGGTGGGAGGGGACGGCCGCTGTGAATGCTGTGCGAAAACCGCGCGCTAAGGAAAAGGGACCTGTGAAAAACGCCAATCACTTGTTTTTAAAAATTTTAAACGTTTAATAGTAATAAAATATTTAGGACAATATGAGACAATAAAAACAAAGAGTTACGGACGTCCGGGTACCTTTCTCTGGGCATCACGAGCCCAAAAAAGGACACCCGTTAACAAAGGATTAACCCTTAAGAACAGTAGCCCGTTGCATATTCATACACTTTATCCATTATGCATAAATTCCATTCAAACACAGGATTCTGTCTGGTCAGTGTCAGCTTCTTCCTTCTAATCCTAACAGCACCTCCGAGGCAGGAAGAAGCTCGTTTCTTCTGATAAGAAGGCAATAAATTCTCTTTCTCTGAAAGATTTAGGTGTCCTGTGGCTGCTATCTCGCTGCAAGCCCTTCTTGTTAAACAAAGCACCTTACATGGCATAGTTTCTATTTTAACAGTTTTTATAGCCTAAAACTATATTGAACACAGTACTTAAGAGAATTAATACAGCATTACTTTCTAACACAACACAGATAATATTCATTTTAATATTTGCAAAAAGCCAATCATAAAATACATGCATTTTTCACAATTCTCACTCTTATTCTTTGTAAAACATTTGGCTTGAGAAGTATTTTTATCTACTTGCATCTTCTGGGCTATGCTGGCAAAATAAAACGGGATTACGCGAGTAAGAAATATAAAAACAGTTGTAACAAAAAATGAAAGATCCTAATTTCTTCTAATACATTACCCCACCAGCTAGATTTTAACATGGTTTTCTAATTTTTGGACTGGAATCTGGGTTATTATATGCTTATATATTTTTCTTCTTTGATTTCTTTTGCTTTTTCTAGAATGACTTTTTTGTGGTCATCAATTTTCAACAATCTGATATATTGAACTTTCCACAAACACCCCCTTCTTTGGCCAATAAATAGTCTAAAGCCAACCTATTCTGATACACCACAGTTTTTGTTTGGCTTTGCTGGCTTAATATTAACTCTAATGCTTGAGCAGCCTTATTTGCTATCATTTCTATAACTGCTTGGAGTCTTGTAATACGATTCAACAGATAATTTGGAGTCAATACAGAGTTAGATTGCTGTGCTGGTTTTACCTTTTCGTTTATTGTTTGTTTTTTTACCAAATCTTGAACCGTATCTTCAAGATTAAATGTAAAACAAATCCATCTCTCTCTTTTTGGACATTCAATTCTAAATCTATTACCACTTTTTCCTAAGTTTCTTGTAATCTAATAATTTACTCTGTTTTGCCTACAAGTTCTTAATTTGGATGGGTTATAACAGTGGCTGTTGACATAGGTGTGTGTAATAAAGGAGGAACTTTGGTTTCTTTCTATGTGATGCTTTCTGTAGCATTTTTGACACGATCTTTCTGGTATCCCGAAAGGGAAAAGACAACAAATGAGTGCCAGAGACAGGAATAACAGAGGTCCAGAACGGCTTATACTCCCACCTCCCATGCCTGTGAGGTTCCAACCCACAGCAGCTGTATTTGATCTTCTCGGTGGTGAAATACAGAGGCCAATCTGGTCTTGCCCTGTATTTTCTTGTCACTTTCTCTTAACTAATTTCCAGGCAAATTGTTTTTAACACTCTTTAACTGTGGTCTCCTACTGTTCTTCAGGTATCTCTCATTCAACAGGCACTAATAATTCCCATCCACAAAACTAAGTTATTACTATAACACTTTTTGCAATAAGAGCATAAATTTTGTGAACTACAATACTAATTACTCTCACAATTTAAGCATTTACCTATAACCCAGCTAGCATGTCCAGTATTGGAATGAATCAAATAAAGTGTACTAATGGAAATGGCAATTCCCCTTCTCCCCTGTACAATTCTCAGGCTAAGGTCAGAATACAAAAACAGTCTTGATCCTTCTATCTGAGGTATTCCTTCCCAAGGAGATGTTTTATTCAGGCAGTGCTCAAAACTAGTGATATAAGGATTATCTTATTTCTTAATTCAGTGTTATTCTTTGTATATTTCTTGGATAATTTGGGTTTTCCCAGACTATTACCACTCAGATCCCATTGGAAAGTCAGTTCATTATCACACGGTTTAAATGTGATAGTCCATTTTTCAGGTTTCTTCACAAGTCCTTTGATTCTGCTGGCATGAAATTCACCTTCTTTCTGTGATTCTGGTTGTTGCTTCAGTAGTACCTGGAAAGGACTTCTTAATAGCATAGTAATAAAAGAAAGATAATACTGCATTAACTTTTACCATTCGTGGGTTTTTTTCCCAAACTTTCTGGGTTTAGCTATAAGCTTTCTCCACAGCAGCCTCTTCTTCTATGCAGCTGTGCTAATAGCTGCAGAGCAAATTCTTCTTTCTGTGAGTTACAGTTAGTTAAATAGAAAAGCTAGACCAATTTTAACACGAGATGTATTACATCTATTGCTTTTTACTTTTGGGGGAGCATTTAATTGTTTAGCTTTACAAACCTATTCTTCAGGAAAAAAACCCAACTCTTTAACAGCAAGCAAAAAACAAAAAAGGAAAAAAAACCCCAAAAAACATCTTACTTAAGAAAAACAAACCGCTTTGTGAGGTTTGGAGAGTCATCAATCTCTGCTTTGAGTTTATCTTTTATTGCTGGCCCCCCTGCCCTTCTTTCCACAGCCTTGCTGTCAGTGCTGTTCTTCGCCCTTGCCCCAGTGCTGCCCCTTGGCTGCAGGGCCGGAGCAGGGGAGAGGAACCACGGGCATGGGGGCCCTGGGGCTGCCCTGGGTCTGTCTTGCCCCCTGTCTCTCTCTCTCTCTTCTTGTCTCTCTTCCTCTTTCCTTCTCTCTCTCTCTCTCTCTCTCTCTCTCCTTTTCTCTCCCCTTCTCTCTCTCTGCCCACTTACCGGGCTGACATTGCCATCCTGGACTCGGCACCCCGACAGTCTGGGAGCCCCCCCGGCAGTTCCGCCCCTGAGCCAGCCCGCTCCTGGCTGCAAACCTGTGTCCTCTGCTGCCAGCACCGCCCGGGTCACCTCCATGGATCGGTCCCTGCCGCAGCCCCCGAGACCCCGCCGCTCGTAGGGAGCGCTCAGACACCTCCCAGCCTTGACAACCCCAAACTCGGCGTCCCCAGGTGCTCCTGACATTCTTTTTCTTTCTGTTTCTTTCTTATCCTCTTCTCTCTTCAAGCAGGGCCTGTTCTGCTAAATCCTTTCTGGACCCCAGTTCGGCACTGAATAACCTCCTAACAACCATGTGTTAACACACTTCCCTGCCTTTCATGCAAAAAACTCCATTCGCACTTCTGCTCTCTTCTAGCACCAAGATGTCATCACTTCACATTCCAACATCTTAGAGTTTCCTAACTACCTCTCTACTTCAACTGCTCTCTTTCTTCTCTCTCAATTGTAACCCTTATGGGGTTGATATTTAATCTTCCCCTATTTCTTTCTCCAGCCCAAACTTCTTTGTTGAATTTTTTTTTTTCATCTTCTTGGCCTAATTTCAAAACTCTAGCTGTCATTTTCCCATTTTCTGATATAACTACCATTCTTAATTGCACTGGTAAGACTCCTCCTGATAAATTGCTACCTGCCCCTGGGACAAATAACACATCTCCCATCTAAATTTTAGTTTCTTCTCTCAATTACCACATCTTTAATGACTAGAAATGTAAAACTTTCTCTTTTTGCCCCATTTGCTTTCACTATAAGTTTGCTCACACTATAACTTTTTGGAACATTTAACAGGAAAGTTCTCTCTGCCCCTGTGTCTATTACAAATTCCAATTCTTCTTCTTGGGGACCCATTTTTAAAGTTATCACAGACTCTAAATGGTGTTTGTCCCCCCCAAAAAATTAGAGCCTATGACTTTTTTAATTTTTTATGTGCTCATTTCTTTAAAGATTTTCAGATCTTCTGCTTACTTAGGACCATTTTCCTTTTTAGTCTCAAGTTTTTTCATCTATTTAGTTGGAGTTTCTTCTTTCCCCTCTAAACGCTGTCCCTTAAGAACCTTTTGTTTTTGCATTTCGCCTTTGATATGCTGTCTCATTTATTCCCTTGATTATGTAATTACAATAATTATTCATGTGTTTACTCGCCTCCTCATTATTTTAACCCCACTCAGGAGGTGCAGTTGGCGTTTTGTCTTCTCTGGGGGTCCCTGCGGATTATCTTTTTCTTAAGCTTTTATTTCAGTTGCTCTGATTAATTGCTTTTCTTCTTAAGAAAAATATTATTTTCATTACCGACCACATCTCTTCTCAAGTATAAATGTTTGGACTTAAAAGTTGGTCTAATTGTTCAGCTATGCCTATGGGATTCTCCAAATATCCCTTGTATTTATTTCTTAAAATTCAGACCTCAGACAAAGTCAAAGGAGCATTTACAAACTCTGATCCGTCCACTCCTATGAGAACCTTTCGTAATGGAAATAGACCAATCTCTTTATCCCGTTCTTTTTGGATTTTTATATTCTATAGCCTTTCTCCCCTATTTTTAGGAAGAATCAGGAGAGGGCTTTCTTCTAACTGAACTTTTAGTGTTTCGATAAAGCGATTCCTTTAGAGAGTTTCCCTGAGCAGCCGGAGCTGTGGTTACCGAGGGAACGGAGCTCAGGGCAGGACGGGAGAGCTCGGAACAGCTCAGGGTCTGGGTGCTCCAAAGGCCGGGTCTGCAGGGGGAATCGCCCGCGGGGATCGGCACAGCTCAGGGTCTGGGTGCTCCAAAGGCGGGGTCTGCAGCCGGGATCGCCCGAGGGGATCGGCACAGCTCAGGGTCTGGGTGCTCCAAAGGCGGGGTCTGCAGGGGGAATCGCCCGCGGGGATCGGCACAGCTCAGGGTCTGGGGGCTCCAAAGGCGGGGTCTGCAGCCGGGATGGCCCGAGGGGATCGGCACAGCTCAGGGTCTGGGGGCTCCAAAGGCCGGGTCTGCAGGGGGAATCGCCCGAGGGGATCGGCACAGCTCAGGGTCTGGGTGCTCCAAAGGCGGGGTCTGCAGCCGGGATGGCCCGAGGGGATCGGAACAGCTCAGGGTCTGGGTGCTCCAAAGGCGGGGTCTGCAGGGGGAATCGCCCGAGGGGATCGGCACAGCTCAGGGTCTGGGTGCTCCAAAGGCGGGATCTGCAGCCGGGATCGCCCGCGGGGATCGGCACAGCTCAGGGTCTGGGGGCTCCAAAGGCGGGGTCTGCAGGGGGAATCGCCCGAGGGGATCGGCACAGCTCAGGGTCTGGGGGCTCCAAAGGCGGGGTCTGTGGTTGAGATCGCCCGAGGGGATCGGCACAGCTCAGGGTCTGGGTGCTCCAAAGGCGGGGTCTGTGGTTGGGATGGCCCGAGGGGATCGGCACAGCTCAGGGTCTGGGTGCTCCAAAGGCGGGATCTGCAGGGGGAATCGCCCGAGGGGATCGGCACAGCTCAGGGTCTGGGTGCTCCAAAGGTGGGGTCTGCAGGGGGAATCGCCCGCGGGGATCGGCACAGCTCAGGGTCTGGGTGCTCCAAAGGCGGGGTCTGCAGGGGGAATCGCCCGCGGGGATCGGCACAGCTCAGGGTCTGGGGGCTCCAAAGGCGGGATCTGTGGTTGGGATCGCCCGAGGGGATCGGCACAGCTCAGGGTCTGGGTGCTCCAAAGGTGGGGTCTGCAGGGGGAATCGCCCGCGGGGATCGGCACAGCTCAGGGTCTGGGGGCTCCAAAGGCGGGGTCTGCAGCCGGGATCGCCCGCGGGGATCGGCACAGCTCAGGGTCTGGGTGCTCCAAAGGCGGGATCTGCAGGGGGAATCGCCCGAGGGGATCGGCACAGCTCAGGGTCTGGGGGCTCCAAAGGCGGGATCTGTGGTTGGGATCGCCCGAGGGGATCGGCCCAGCTCAGGGTCTGGGTGCTCCAAAGGCGGGGTCTGTGGTTGGGATGGCCCGAGGGGATCGGCCCAGCTCAGGGTCTGGGCGCTCCAAAGGCGGGATCTGCAGGGGGAATCGCCCGAGGGGATCGGCACAGCTCAGGGTCTGGGTGCTCCAAAGGCGGGGTCTGCAGGGGGAATCGCCCGAGGGGATCGGCCCAGCTCAGGGTCTGGGGGCTCCAAAGGCGGGATCTGCAGCCGGGATGGCCCGCGGGGCCGTTCCGGTGCAGGCCGAGCTGGAGCGGGGATCGCCCCCACGCGGCTCACGGTGGCTGATCCGGCACAGACAAAGCCGGGACTGACCCCGGCTGCAGCGGCGGGAGCCGACAGAGCCCGGGAAGCCGGGGATGGGACAGACGGGACAGACGGGACAGACGGGACACCCCTCGGTGCGGTGACCACGGTGCACAGGGCAGGACAGACCCCCAGCCCCGGCACGAACTGCGGAGCGACCACGGGCCAGGCGGCCGGACCGGGACAGACGGACCGGGACAGACGGACTGTGCCAGAGCTGGCACAGGGGCTGGGAGGGGTGGTGCAGCTGCCAACGAGTGGGGGAACGAACGGGAATGGGTGAGGTAATTTGTTCTCAGCTTTATACTTGCCCCGTTTTGCTTTTATTGCCTTTCAAAAATGTTATTTTCTTACAGCCTCCCCCCTCCCCAGCATGTGGTATTCTCTTTTTCTTCTGGATTAAACGGTTTTTACAAATAAATCCAGAGCTTAACAAATCTAAACTTCTGCTTGCATGCTTTGAAATGGTTGATAAGCTAACTCATGACCTACTCATATTGTTTTTCTCATCACCCTTTAATTTATCTTTTGGCAAATTATACATGTTTCAGGTACTTGTTTTTCTACTCTTAAAGTCTCAGTGCACCCATAATTCTTTTAAAAAAAATGATCACCCAAAGCCTGAATATCCCACCGGGCTTTTTGAAACATGTCCTCTGCTATTCCCTAGTAAGGCTTCTATTATGTAATTGTCTTCCATCAAGATGTTTCTATTTCCCCGATTTCTCTTGTTCACCACCTATCTTGTTTTAATTCCCCCCCTTTTTTTTTTCTTCTCTAAACTTGGGAATTTACAATTTTTCTTCATTTGGAGTTAATATTAACTCTTTCAGCTCTATTTTCTGCTGCATCTTTAGCTTCTTGATCTGCTAATTATTTTTTCTTATTTCTGGGTTTTTACCTTTTGATGTCCTTCAATATGTATTATTACAATCTCTCTTAGATAATTTAAATGCCTCTAAAACCTCGAAAATAAGTTTCTCATGTACTAATCTTTTTCTTCTTTAATTAAGTAATCTCCCTTTTTAAATTTTTCTTAAGGTATGTCCTACTCCAAAGGCATACCTTCAATCAATATATAACTCCTTCCTTTTGTGTTCAATTTTCTAATGCTCTTTCTAAGTATATAATTCACAAGTTTGCATGTTTTTTCTCATTAACTTCTGCATACCCTGTATTTTGCAAGGAGTTGTATTTCTGTTTGTTAACATAACTCCCAAAGTGTTATCTTGGGGTATTTCTGTTGGTAATTTTTTTCCTGTTTTTCTTTTCCTGTATTCACATTACTGGATTTCTGTCTCATTTTTCAATATTCTATCTATTCGTCCCCTGCTTCCATTTTTCACTTTTTACTAACAACTTAAATACCAGTTTTCTTCCAACTACTTACACCCAAAAATCTTTTTCTCTCACACTGCTTTTCAGTACAATCCACCTCCCTCCAAGGAGATATGGTAAGGCTCAAAATGCACAATCGACATGACCTATACTTTCATTCGTCTACATTCACTCACTTTTATTTCTCATTCACTTTCACACATTCCTTCACACTCCCAAGACACAGAGTGGATCCTTATTGCTAGGAAATCACGGCTCCTTGTGGCCCCCTCTTTCGCTTTGGGGTTTACCTCCAGGTCTCAGTGTCACCAGGCCCCCTAGAAGGGCCCTGACTCTGGCTGCCTCTGGTGTCCGTTCCCCTGTGAGGCTGTCTGTGTGTCTTTCACACTCTTCAGCTACAGCCCCTCACACACCCAGGGAACGCTACCTTGGTGCGTAAGTCACTCACTCCTCTTTCCACTGCCTCCCCCTTCCCACCTGCCCAGGAAACTGAGGCTGACTTTGTGTGGGTCCCACTCTCACACACCACAAAACAACAATAAGGTACCTTTCACTTTCACATCACCTATTACAAGTTTAGGTGTTACTGGCCAGTCCCGGTGCTATTGGATATCCCTCAACCAAGCTGTGTTATCCAACCCCAAATGCTCTTGGGCAATGTTTCCCTCAATCCTGCCGTGTTGTCCAGCTCCAGATGCTCTCGAGTAATTTTCCTTCAGTCCTGCCGTGTTGTCCAACCCCAGATGCTCTTGGGTATTTTTCCCTCAATCCAGCCGTGTTGTTCAACCCCAGATGATCTTGGGCATTTTCTGTCCCTCAACCCAGCGGTGTGGTACAACTACAGATGCTCATCGACATTTAATTTGTTTTACTGTGTTGTCCAACCCTGGATGTTCTTGGGCATTTGTTTATCCCTCAATCCGGCTGTGTTGTTCAACCCTGGATCTTGTTGGGCAAAATTTTTATCCCTCAATGTAGCTGTGTTGTCCAACCCCAGAGACTGTTAGGCAAAATTTTCATCCCCCAATCTAGCTGTGTTGTCCAACCCTGGATACTGTTAGGCAAAATTTTCATCCCCCAATCTAGCTGTGTTGTCCCACCCTGAGTGTTCTTGGGCATATCCTCACTCCGACAGAATTCTGCTCAACCCTGCTCTTGGATGCTCTTGGAATAGAAATCCCTCAACCCAGCAGGTTTTAGGGGCCCCTCCTGTCCCGTTTCCTAGTGGATTGGGCTAGGAAACCTTGCTCCCTACCTCCGAGGGGTCCAACCCCTCCCTGAGACCCAGTCCCAGTTACCCTGGGGGATTCTTTCACTCTCTTATGAATCGCTTCGTCTCTTTACTGGCTGCTTTTCTCGAGAAAAGACGAAAACGCAGCATGGGAGACTCCTCACTCACTTGGCAGGTCTGGGACAACCAGCCCACCTCTCATTCACACACATTCATCCCCCCGCACCTGCCCCCCCCCGAGAAATACTTACCAGTCCTTTTTCCTTCCCGGGTTCTTCGTGCTCACTACTAGTCTTAGGGGGCTAATTACCGCGGTTGTAGGGAGCCTTTTTCCCTTTTATTTGTTTTATTGCCTTCTTTTGTCCACAGATCGTAACCTGCGTCTGTCAGTCACCCCAAGGGAAATAGAGCGAGGCTGCCAAAGAGGGCAGGGCGCGCCTTCCCCACTCTGACTCTCCTAAAGCACCGGCAGCGAGGTGTTAGTAACCATCCTCTGCTACCAAATTGTGAAAAACGCCAATCACTTGTTTTTAAAATTTTTAAAGTTTAATAGTAATAAGATGTCGGAGAATGACTTAAAGAAAAAGGCCATGAGACATACAATTGAGAGAAAAGTATAAGGGAAAAGTAAAGCAGTTTCTAACAGTTCTCAGCCTTCTGATTTGTATAAACAATTAGACTCTCTCAGGCATCATTCTATAAACAATGGAGTTCTCGGGCTGTCTTCCCATAACAAGCAGAACACCGTCTCTGGGAAGGCCTGCCATCCTGAGAACAGATGTAGAAGTTTTGGGAACACTGGTTTCTGTTTTAGTTTCTGGTTTCTGTTTTGGTTTCTGTTTTTAATAAACAATTGTAGGTATTCTAAAACAAAGGGAGTGGTTAGAAATTTCTCTGTTAGCCTATCATGAAATTGGATTACAGAATATGCATGAAGTTCGTTAACTTTGTTATTTAAGGTGATTGATTGATCAATAAAATCGGAGTTCGATGCATTACCAGGATGGTCGTCTCCCCTTCACTTCAATAAAAAGATGGTTATATAGTAACACAATTAGAGTAATAACAATTTGGACAAATTGAATTAGGACAATATGAGACAATAAAAACAAAGAGTTACGGACGTCCGGGTACCTTTTTCTGGGCATCATGGGCCCGAAAAAGGACCCCTGGTAACAAAGGATTAACCCTTAAGAACATTAGCCCGTTGCATATTCATACACTTCATACATGATGCATAAATTCCATTCAAACACAGGATTATGTCTGGTCAGTGTCAACTTCTTCCCTCTAATCCTAATAGCGCCTCCAAGGTGGGAAGAAGTTTGTTTCTTCCAATAAGAAGGCCATAAATTCTTTTTGTCCGAAAGATCTTGGTGTCCTGTGGCTGTTATCTCGCTGCAAGTCCTTTCTTTTAAACAAAGCATCTTACATAGCATTGTTTCTATTTTAACAATTTTTATAACCTAAAACTATATTTAACACAGTACTGAAGAAAATTAATACAGCATTATTTTCTAACACAACACATATAATATTCATTTTAATATTTGCGAAAAGCCAATCATAAAATACATGCATTTTTCACACCCCATTTCTGGACATGAGGACCCCCTGCTCCCCTATTCCTGGCCATCCCATGGCTCCCAGCCTCCAGACTGGCCATTGGCTTGACCCTGGGATGCCCTGGAATGCCTTGGACCCCCATTCCTGCCTTTCCCAGCCCCCAGCCCCAGCTTTGTGCAAAACCAGAGACCCCCTGAACTGCCCCTTCCTGAACATCCCGAGTGTCCCCACCCTGGTTCCCCCTTTTTGGGAAACCCTGGACTCCCATTTCCTGGGCTCAAGGACCCCCTGGCACTCCCTTCTACCTCTCCACGTCCCTGCCCCTGTCTCCTGTCCCTCAGCTGTCCCCTGTCCCTCGGCTCTGTGGGGCCAGGCACAGCAGCAGGACCCGGGGCAGCCCTGGGGGAGAACAACCCTCAGCCCCAGCTGGGCCAGTTCCCCCAGTTCCCCCCAGGTCACTCCCAGCATGGGCCCTGTGGCTCCCAGTCACCCCCAGGATGGTCCCAGTCACTTCCAGTTACACTCAGTGTGATCCCAGTATCATCCCAGTCACTCCCAGCATGATCCCAGTATGATCCCAGGTGTTTCCATTCACCCCTATTATAGTTCCAGGCGCTCCCAGTATGGTTCAAGTCCTTCCCAGTATGATTCCAGGATGAACCCAGTCACTCTCAGTACGGTGCCATTTGCCCCCAGTATGGTCCCAGTCACTCCAAGTCACCCAGTATGATTCCAGTCACTCCCAGTAGGATTCCAGTCACTCCCAGATACTCCCAGCATTATTCCAGTAACTTCCTTTATGGTTCTTTTGTGATTCCAGTCATTCCTGGTCTCTTCCAGTACATCCCAGTTGTCCCTAATGTGTTTCCACTCACTCCCAGTTGCTCCCAGTAGCTTCCAGTATGATTCCATTTGCTCACAGCCACTCCCAGTCACCTCCAGCATGATTCCAGTCACTTCCTGTATATCCCAGTTGCTCCACCATGGTCCCAGTTGCCCTCAGCCTACCCCTAGTCACTTCCAGTATGATTCCAGAAGGATCCCAGTCACCCTCCGTGTGGTGCCAGTTGCTCCCAGTATGATCCTATTTATCCCAGCATAGTTCCATTTCCTCCCAGTATGATCCCAGTTGGCTCTAGCAGAGACCCAGTCCCTCCCAGTATGATCCTACTCTGACGCCATGATGATCCCAGTTGCTCCCAGCTTGGTCCTAGCTGCTCCCAGTTGCTCCCAGCTTCATCCTAGTTGTTCCCATTTCCTCCCAGTCTGATCCCAGTTGCTCCCAGTGACCCCTGTGTTATGTTTTGGAATGGGAGGAAATTTAGGGAAGTGATGCAAAGTTTTTTGTGTATCTGACAGTCTGTTGAGCTGCTGAAAAGCTAAGGCATGCTTTTGCGAAACACATATGGTAAAGACCAAAAAATTCAGAAACTTTTTTTTCTTTGTTGGTCGGCAGGGAGCTGCTGGGTTTTGGGTTCTGCTCTGTGTCTGGGCTGGGCTGGGCTGGGCAGTCTTGCTGCAGGCTGGGCTTCTTTTCTATTTTCTGGGCTGCTTGCTGGCTTCTCTCTCCATGGGCTCTGGTTTGGCCAGGCTGGGCCTCAGCAGCTGCTGGGCAAGGAGACAGGGGAGGCTGCGGAGCTTTAGCCAGAGCAGGGCTGGCTGTGGCTGTGAAGATCTCGCTGTCAGGCTGCTTCTTCTTCTTCTTAGCGTGGCTGAGACCAGAGACTTCTGTGGCTGGTGTAGAAAACTAAACACTAACTATAAAGCTGATCTGAACACAACTGAGCCACAGCTTTCTGTTACAAGTTATTGGTGGGTAGGCTTCAGGCGTGATGTTAACTTTTTCAGTGCTTCAATCTTCTTTTGAGTGAGAGAAAAGAACAACATGCAAGTATATTAAAAACAAGATGAAGACACTAAAGGTAATAAAGAAGAAGGTAAGTAAGTCCCAGATGGGAGGGGTGAGAAGATGCTTTGTTTTTAGAGCTGAAATCCTCTTGTAAGCTATAAAGAAATTACTCTTTTCCCTTATAAGACATAAAACTATAAGGAAATGAAAGTGTTTGAATTGATATTAGGTAAAGGCTTCTATGTTAAAGTAAGCAGATGTTGAAATAGCTGTAATCTCATGAGAAGTTTGCACAAAGAAAGAGTGCAGTCTTGTGCTTCTAAAAATGAAGATCTCTGCTCCCAGAGACGAAGATGATTTTAGAGATAGATAATGAGAACTTTTGCCTTTGAACAGCTCATCTTTAAAACAATACCCCATCAATCAACATAGCCCATCTCCAAGCTGTGGGAAGGTAGAAATAAGGTAGAAATAAGAAAGATTTTACGATAGCAAGGTTCCCCTGGCGGTTGTTGTTCATGACAAAATTGAGAACCATGAGAACACTGTTTTTTTCCTTTTGTAGAAAAGTCTCCATAACTTTATCAAGAGGGACTTCTCTCCCTAAGTGAACTAAAAAAAGACTCTTTGAGAGGTAGTAAACTGACTAGAAATCTTAAGTTTAGTTTCTTTACATCGTCAGTGAGAAAGAAAAAGTTGTAGGGAGGAGTATTCTAAAAAGTTTGCTTTAATTCTTACTACCTTTTTTTTTCTTTTTACTTACTATTATTAAAATTTTTCTTTCTACCCTTTTAAAGTTTTGAGCCTGCTTTACCTTTCTCCTAATCCTATCTCACAACCAAAAATAAGTGTATTAGTAATTAACCAACACCAAACCCACCACATTCTTTAGTGCATTAGCCAAAAAAAATCTCAAAATTAAAGAGATCTTAAATGAGCAAACCAGAACCACGACACCCTAGCACAGACCCAGTCGCTCCCAGTATGACCCCAGCTGGAATCCACTGTGATCCCAGTCTTCCCCAGCATAGTCCCAGTCAATCCCAGTTGCCCCCAGTGTAGACTCAGTTACTCCAGTCGCTCTCAGTGTGTTCCCAGTCACCCCCAGTATGGTTACAGTCACTCCCAGTATATCCCAGTTGGTCCCACTATGATCCATGTTGCCCCAATTCTGGCCCTGCTGAGTCCCAGTGTGCCCTGATCCTGCTCCCAGTGGGTCCCAGTGCTGGGCACGGTGAATCCCAGAGTGTCCTGGTGTATCCTGGAGTATCCTGGTGTGTCTTGGTATGTCCCGGTGTATCCCAGTATATCCTGGTGTGTCCCGGTGTATCCCAGTATATCCCAGTGTGTCCCGGTGTATCCCAGTGTATCCCAGTTTATCCTGGTGTATCCCAGTGTCCCAGTCCATCCCAGCCTGTCCCAGTCCATCCCGGTCCCTTCCCTTCACTGGGAGTGACTGGGATCATACTGGTGGAAAGTGGAACCTTACTGGGCCAAGTGGATGTGACTGGGAATGACTGTGAGTGTGCTGAGGGCAACTGGGATATACTGGGAGTGTCTGTAACCATACTGGGGGTGACTGGGAACACACTGAGAGTCCCAGTGAGTCCAAGGACACTACAGTGACACTGTGGGGACCTCATGGAACCAAGGAGATCATTGTGGCACCACCGGAGCCCATGGAACCAAGGGGCCTTGGTGACACAGCGGGGCTTCATGGACCCAGAGGCCATTATGGCTCTGTGGGGCCTGATGGAACCATGGAGACCACTGGGACCCTTCAGGGCCTCGTGTCACCAAGGGGGCATTATGGCACCTCAGGGACACATGGAAGCAAGGGACCATTGGCTCCCATGGAACTGAGGGAACATGGAACAGGCCTGGCTGGATTGGCCTCCCAGGGGCCACTGGACAGCTCTGGCTGATGTTGGAATGTCAAGAGCTGCCTCTCATCAGCAGCTCTGTGCTTTCCTTGCTAGGAAAAGAACTGTCAATCTCTTCTAAATACCCATGGCCAGAACTGGGATTTCAACTCCAAATTTTTCCCATAGGAATATTGCCAGGACAAGTGTGGCAGGCGGTGGTTTCAGGAGAGTCACCTCCCGTCTGTCCCCAAAACACTGGGGAAGGCTCTGTGCTTTCCTCCCTATGAGAAAGAACTGTCCTCCTTCTCCAGGCACGCATGGCTGAGATTGGGTTCCACCTCCAGAATTCCCTATATCCAAAGACTGCTCCCAGACAAAAATCTGCCATTTCTGAAAAGTCTGGCTGGCCTTGCCTAGTGAGACTCTCACCTGCCTTCCAAACACTGAGGCTCTGTGCTTTCCTTCCTATGGAAAAGAACTGTCCTTCTCAGCCAGGTGCCCATGGCCACAATTGGGATTTCACTTCCAGCATTCCCTGTAGTGACAGACTGGAGGAGATTGTTGGCTAGAAACATTTGCACTGCCCTGCCGTGGAAGAACCCCAATCCCCCCAGAGCCTCTATCCCAGCCCAGCAGTGTCTGCCAGTCCCTGGCACAGCACAGGCAATGCTCCACAGCCACCTCTGCAGCCCCAGCCCAGCTCCTGAGGGACCAAATGAGCCCAAGCCCCACCTGGCGGAAGGGCCCAGGGAGACCAAGGGGTATTGAAGGCTGACCACAAGGCAAGCACACATCTTGACCCTACCTCCTCTTGGAATTTCTATCTGAACACTGCTGGAATCCAGGAGCTGGTAGCTCTGTGTGTGCTCCTCTATATCTTTTCAGCCAACAAAGCCAAGGGGAGGCCCAGCTCCATCAAATGCAAAAGTCATTCCTCTGTGGGATAATAAATCCACTTTCCACAGCAGACAGTCTCAGAGCAATGGAAAACACCTTCTGTGCCCAGCACAGATCCAAGGTCCCCCCAAACCCTCCCTGCCCCGATTCTGCCCAGATTTGCTCTTTGCACACACGAGTCACCCACTGAAGTCAGGAGCTCCCTCCATGCCCAGAGGGAGGAAAAGACAGAAAGGGGATGAAGAGCTCTCCTGTGCAGAGCCAAGGTCCAAGTGCTCTGGGATGTCCCAGAACCATCTGACATGTGCACCATCCCCCAGAGATTTCCGTACAGGAACAGTTTCAGACAAAGACAAAAGAAAAGGTAATTCTGTGAGATATAAACACAATTAAGATGTTGACTAAAATGATATTTATTTGAGCTTCAGAAAGATTGGGCAATTCCCTGAAGCTCAAAGCATGAAACCAGTCAGCTGAAGGGCACTTGAATGACCAGAAAGCATTGGGAGGAGTGCTGAGGGTTTTTTGCAGGACAATGGACAGATGCAACATATGCACAATGCAGCCTTCATAGAACCTGAGTAAGGTCTCTATGCCCTTGAAGGACACAAAAGAAGGAGAACACGCTCACCAGCAGACGGTTCAGGATGCAAAGGCAGACAAGAAAACCACAGCGAGATGCATGAAGAAGAAAGACTAACTAAAATTAACTGAAATGTCAAAATGCGTGCGTAAAAAGGACTTAACCAATCATGTATTAGCTTGAGGTGTGAACAATAGAGAACAGTATAAATATGGCTTGCTTTTTGTAATAAATTGGTTTCACTTATCATATTAATCATGGTGTGATGTCCCGTTAATGATCCTCTGCACTTAGGGACCAGAAATGCATGCAAGCCTCCACCCCAAGAGACATTATGAATCCAAAAAACATGGCCATTAACTGCTTGATACCAACACAGAGTAATGGCAACCAAAATGCAGTCAGCCAAGGGTTTTTTCCACTCTCTCTCAAGCCCCATGCATTGGGCACCAAATTTTGTCCTGGTTTAGGGCAAATTTGGGAGAAAACCTCCAAAGGGGCTCCTCCAGGAAGCAAACACACATTGCCCCTCTCCACAACTGGGTCAGGAAGGATTCCCTGGAGAGAAGTGGAAAGAACCTGTTTATTTAACAGGCAAAGCACCCCCAGCACACAGAATGAACAATACCACGTGACAACACTCTTTCACCACTCTGAAAAAGATGACAAATTCAGAAAGTCTCTCTTGGGAGTGGTCGCTCTGTTATCAGTCCCTCTGGTGCTGGGGCAGCTGCTACAGCCACAAGGTGCAAACTCTCGGTGTTTCCCAGGTCCCAGTCTGGAGCAGGTTTGAGTGGTTCCAAAAAAGGGAAAGGAAAAACAGTCCAGGGAAAAATTCAGACTGCTTAGCTAAACTAACTAATGAGCAGAAACAAAAGCAAGAGCAAAGCAAAAAGCCAAGCAAAAAGCAAAAGCAGCACCATGTACTGCCCTGCCTCTGTGTCCTGCCAGCCATGGGGGAGCGGCTGATAACAAAACCAAAACAAAACTTCACTCTTCAGAGCGAGTCTTGAAGGCAAAGAACATAATATCCAGCATAAACAGAACAAATAGATGGGGATACAAGCGTCCTAATGTCACCCTAGGACAGCACAGTTATTCCAAACTGCCCCCCAGCAGCCCCCTCCTCACCGATGCCATCTGCTGGGGCTGTGCCAGCTTCAGGAGATGCCTCCAGGGCCTGCATTACCTGTGTGAAAAATGCATATTGTATGATTGCCTTTTCACAAATATTAAAATGAATATTATATGTGTTGTGTTAGAAAGTTATGTTGTACTAATTTCCTTAAGTAGTGTGTTACATCTAGTTTTAGGTTATACCATAATGTTGAAATAGAAACTATGCTATGTAAGATACTTTTATAATTAGAGTATTAATAATTTGGACAATTTGAATTAGGACAATATGAGATAATAGAAACAAAGAATTACAGACATCTGGGTAACTTCTTCTGGGCAGCATAAGCCTGAAAAAGGACACACATTAACAGAGGGTTAACCCTTAAAAACAATAGCCTGTTGCATATTCATACCCCTCATACATGACGCATAAATTCTATTCAAACACAGGATTCTGTTTTCTTCCGCTGAATCCTGACAGCGTCTTCATAGCTGAGCAGGCAGGAAGAAGTTCGTTTCTTCTGATAAGAGAGCAATAAATTCTCTTTCTCTGAAAGATTTAGGTGTCCTGTGGCCGCTATCTCGTTGCGAGTCCTTTCTTTAAAAAAAGTATTTTATATAGCATAGTTTTTATTTTAACATTATGTTATACCCTAAAACTAGATTTAACACACTACTTAAGAAAATTAATACAGCATAACTTTCTGGCACAACACATATAATATTCATTTTAATATTTGCGAAAAGGCAATCATAAATCACGCATTTTTCCCACGGGAGGACTGGTCCCCCCCAGTTATTCCCTGTACCGGCGGGACCCCCCCTTCCCCTCAGAGCTCTCCCGCGCTGAGGGGCCGCTGCTGCTTCCCGCCCTTCGCGCCCGCCCTCAGCGGCCGCTGGGAACTGGGGCCGCCCCGCCCGCCCTTTTATCGGAGCCATGGAGAAGGAAAACCGCTTTAAATTGTTCATGCCGCCGCGCCTGAGCGCTGGGCAGGTGTCTGCGGGCAGATCCCAGGTGAGCGCGAGGCCGCGGAGCCGCTGAGGGCGGCCCATACCACACCCGCCCCCGACCCCGGCCGCCTCCTCGGGCTGTGCTGCTCTGGAGGCCGCGGCTGAGGAGGGGACGGGGGGAAAGCACAGGGGCCCTTCCCGGGGACACGGGGACAGTGCTGGGCCCGGGGAGTGCCCCGGCAGAGCCCCGAGCTGGAGCACACACACACCTGCCCCTTGCCCCGGGCTGGAGCACACACCCACCTGCCCCTGCATAGGCCGGGACGGCTCCTGCACTCGACTCATTTCTGTGCGTATGCCTCGAGTGGCACATGCACAGACATCTTCAGTTTGAATTTCAAAGACTTTTGTTGTTGTGTTCTCTCAAAACTGAAGGGAATCATCTTCTGGAGCATCCACTCTGTGTTGTAAGTCCGCGTTTGCTGTGGGTAATTCAGCCCAGAGAGTGAGCAGGGCTCTATCGCCGGCTGGGCTCTGTGTACAAATCACCAACGGGACGGGACTGCTGAGGAACTGCCTTGAGCTGTTTTATTTTCCAGCATCAGTCTCATTACGTGGTTATGACAATGGGAAGATGCCAGCAGCTCACATCCCAGGCAGCAGACAAAGAACTTCATGTGACAACTTACTTTAAAAGTTTTTTGACCAATCACACCAAGCAAAAGCATATTGACAGCAGTTCTATCGAACCACTATAAGCACATGTTCCATTGGTTAAAACAATGCTTGCCTTTTTTGAATACAATACCTGCTTGTAAGCCTTGAAACACAATGCACAGAGTTCCATTATTAAGCTTAGAACTTTCTAATATCTTGCTAGATAAACTTTTCTGTAACTTAGGGAGTTATTCTAGCCAAGCATTAATACACAGACCATTGTTCTATTTGTCATTACTTTTCTACTTTTTGCATAATTTTTCTGCTGACCTATGTCATGGCTACTGCTTGGCACTAATCACAGTTCTGCTGTCTCTGAGGCCTGCCTTTTGCAGCTTTCTGAAACCCCTCTGATTTTATGGATTCCCACAGGCCCCACTCAGATGCTCGCACTGGCATTGGCGTCTTGGTCTCACCAGATCAGGTGTGCAGTGAAAATGTTCTGTCCCCACGCTGAGTTATGAGAATTCAACAAGTTATTTTTTCATGTCAAAGCTCCTTATGAAATATGTTGAGATTCAAACAGGATATTCTGACAGCAGATGAGTTTGCTGTTTACAGGATGAACTTCTGTGACTTAAAAAACTTGTAAAAGGGTATTTTCATACTGAAGCATAATCAGATATCGTTTAGAAGTGCCCTTGGAAGTAAAGCAAAAAAGAAGTATCAACTACTGAAAATTCTTCAGAAAAGTAATTTGTCTCCTTGAGTCCTTTGCCATGCAGCAGTGCCCAGACAGGCAGGAGCTGCTGAGTTCCCTACATTGAAAGCTCCCCTTTGGCCACAGTCTATAAATCAAACTGCAGAACACCAACAGTTTGATCAACCACTGGGAAGTAAGAAGTGAGTTCCAAAGCCATTACCAATACTTTGGGCTTTGAAAATTGTAGGCAGCTGTTTAATTAATGACACATTCTATTTTCACATCATCTGTAGGGATTTTTTCTGGCTTTTATAATTCTTCTTTGCAAATCTACTCTTAAGGAACTAATTTTTAAATTTGTGCAGGGTATTCACAGACGCTCAGATGATGACTTTAAGCTGCCATTCGATGTGTTGAGCCATGGAGAAATCACTGATTCAGGTACAATTGGAATATTTGCCATGCACCTTCTTTAGATTTTTATATATTGTCAAGTTTTAATTTTCATGAGTAATCTCACAGTTTCATGTCTGTAACTGTTAAATACAGTTTCACTGTTACTTTTTTTAGAAATACATTGATCAAAATCTCTTCATGTTTCAGATGCAATTTCACAGCAAGTGAAACTTTGCTCTGGAGTAGATGAAGAGGTCAGCTAAGTATCAACTCTGCACATCTCATTCCTTGGGGTCTTTTGAATTTGTTCCCAAACAGTGCCTAAAGCATTATTCAGTAGATATTTCAGGCCTAAAGGAAGTAGTCAAAAGGGAATAATGTTTTCTGTCTCCTGTTTAAAGCTGAATCACTTAGAGGAGATACTTGTGATTTAGTGAACACACCTGGAAATTAATCTTTTAAAATTAAGGTGATTGCAATATTGTTGTTGTTTTTTTCTTTGTTTGAAGTGTCTGCAAAGTCTATGAGCTTTAATTAGAGTAAGATTTAAACACTTAAGCATCCTTGTCGAACTGCTGCGGAATATTCTGTTGAGGGGCAGAAGGGTTGAAGTCAGAGTATTCTTTGGAAAACTGAAGTAGATTATCCCAATTGCCCTTTCTGGCTTTATTTTATCTGTAAAACAATGAATTCAGTGGTTTCCTCAAGCACTGGATTCCTTTCACAGTGTCTTTACCAGCAGATCTCTGCTTTAGCACAACTCAGTACAGCTCATTTTTTTGCAATAGCTTCTGTACTTTGCAGCTACAAAACACTGTTTGCTACCACAAAATAAAACACATTTCTTGTGCTCTCTCTGCTGTTTTTCATATCCCTGACAACTTTTTAGACTTTTTTAATCCTAAGCTATTAAAGTACCATCAGGACTGTAACAAAACTGTGATGCAGCCAAAACAAGGATGGTGTTTGGGGCTGTTGTAAATGAACCAAAGTGCCCTTGGGACTCGTGTGTTGCTCTCCCTGCCTCGACCACTGGGCCAGCACTGCTTGTAGGGCACTTTCAAGATGCTGTAAGGGCACAAGGGTGGTGGTTTTCCTTCTTGCTCCATGTGTGAGCAGAGAACTGCTGGGACACTTGGATATTTATAAATCCCTGGTTCCAGATGGGATCCATGCGAGGGTGATGAGGGAGCTGGCAGATGAGCTTGCCAAGCCTCTCTCCATCATTTATCAGGAGTTGTGGCTCACTGTGAGGTTCCAGGTGATTGGACACTGGCCAGTGTGACACCCATGTACAAAAAAAGTAGGAAGGAGGATCCTGGTAATTCCAGGCCACTCAGCCTGGCCTCAGTAGCAGGTGAGATAATGGAGCAGTTCACACTGAGTGCTATCACACAGCACTCACAGCATGACCAGGCTATCAGACCCAGCCAGCAGGGCTTTACCAAGGATGGGTCATGTCTGACCAATCTGGGCTCCTTCTGTGAGCAGGTGACTGCCTGGTGCATGCAGGAAAAGGCTGTGGGTGTTATGTGTCTGGGCTCCAGCAAGGCTGGGACAGGAGCACTCTGTGCTGGGCTCAGAACTGGCTGGATGGGCCCAGAGAGTGGTGGTGAATGGTGCTGCATCCAGCTGGCAGCCAGGCACCAGTGCCGTCCCTCAGGGCTGTACTGGGACCAGTCCTGTTTCATATTTTTATAGACAACATGGGTGAGGGCATCGAGTCCTTCATCAGTAAATTTGCAGAGGACACTAAGCTGGGAGCTTGTGTTGATCTGTTGGGAGGAAGGAGGGCTCTGCAGAGAGACTTAGATCAGTTGGATGGATGGGCAGAGTCCAGCAGCATGAAGTTTAATCAGTCCAAGTGCTGAGTTCTACATTTTGGCCACAAAAATCTCCTACAGCATTCCAAGTTGGGGACAGTGTGGCTGGACAGTGCTCAGGCAGAAAGGGCCCTGGGAGTGCTGGTGACAGCCGGTTGAACATGAGCCAGCAGTGTGCCCTGGTGGCCAAGAAGGCCAATGGCTCCTGGCCTGGGTCAGGAATGGTGTGGCCAGCAGGAGCAGGGAGCTCATTCTGCCCCTGTACTGGGCACTGCTGAGGCTGCACCTTGAGTGCTGTGTCCAGCTCTGGCCCCTCAGTTTAGGAAGGACGTTGAGATGCTGGAGCACATCCAGAGGAGGGCAGCAAGGCTGCTGAGGGATTTGGAACACAAGCCCTGTGAGGAACGTTTGAAGGAGCTGGGGCTGTTTAGCCGGGAGAAGAGGAGGCTCAGGAGTGACCTTATTGCTCTCTACAGCTTCCTGCAGGGAGGTTGGAGCCAGGTGGGGTCGGGCTCTTCCACCGGGCAGCACTGACAGAACCAGAGGACACAGTCTCCCGCTACAGCAGGGAAGGGATAGGTTGGATATTAGGGAAAAAATTTTCACTAAAAGAATAATGAAGCACTGGAATGCTCTTCCCAGGGAGGTGATAGAATCACCATCTCTGGATGTGTTTAAAAAAAGCCTGGACATGGCACTTGGTGCTGCAGTTGAGGTGTCAGGGCATAGGTTGGTCTCGATGATCTGAGAGGTCTCTTCCAGCCTCATTATTCTGTGATTCTGTGATTCTGTGATTCTGTGATTCTGTGTGTGTCCATGGCAATATCACAGGTACTCCTGGGCAAAGTCTCTGAAGCTGCTTTTACTTAACTCAGCAGTGTCTGTCAGAAGGAGAGGACAGAAATGGGGTGAAGAACCTGCTAGAAGGAAATTTGGCTTCACTGATAATTCTGGCAAAATTTTTGTTGATTTTGGTGGATTGCAGTTATCCATGTCTTTAAGCCCATCTATTTGGTGATGTCTGAAGGGGGTTTGGGATATTTCATTGTATTTGTATCTCCTATGTGCCCTGTAATGCCTTTTGATACATACACAGAGGATGCACAAAGATTTAAACTTGGGCTCCTGATCATATATAAGCTTATATCACCATCTGTGGAAAAAATATTACTCTTGTGATGTTTCTAAGAGATAAATACATTATCTACAACAGTATTAATTAGATATTATATACTATTAATTAGATAGTATTTGAGATTAACTTGTGGAACCTGTTCTAATAGAATCCAGAAACAACGAATGAATTGTTCTCAAAACTCTACAAAGAGGCTGAGAAGATCAAGCAGTGGAAACTGACTGTAGAAACTGAACTAAACCAGAAAGAAAGAAAACTCCAAGAGAATAGAAAGATTATTGAAGCACAGAATAAAGCCATTCAAGAACTGCAGGCCAGTATTGTATAGTGTACATTGAACAGATGAAGTTCAGTGCTTCCTGATTCAGTATGACACTATTATTGATACAATTAAATATTAAAGACTGTTGCAGTTTGGTTTGTGCCTTGAGAAAATGATTATTTTGAGAAGTTGCAGGCACCTGTCCTGTGTGAGGGTGGGTATGAAGAATATACCTGTAAGTGTCTCATTTGCTGGTAAATTATTGTTCATTAATTATTGTATCTTTCATGCAAAAGATGACTCAGCATGTAATACCAGATAAAACAGACTTCTGTCTACTGATGCCCCAAGTGACTTTTTCATGAGGGATTTGAGAAGTTCAAGTGCATTTCTAATATATTTTTCAATAACAGTGTCTTTTTGCATCTGTTCCCCATGAAATCAGTTTGAAAATGAGAAACTCCATTTGAAACTGGAAGATGAGATATGTGAAAATAAAGATCTCTTGAAAGAGTAAGTAATAGAACCAAGGATATATTTTTGTGGTGGAAATAATCAGTTTCCATGTGGGCAGTTTTATGTAGCTGTTAAATTTTGAAGGTCATTTCCATTGTCACTCCTTAGGTGCACAAAGCACTGTGCACTCCTGTGCAAACATGATATTTTTCCCTCCTTTAGAGCTGCTGCTTCGAGGCATCTGTGTAATCTGCTCAAAGAAACTTGCACTCGCTTCACAGAGAAGACCAGCAAATGTAAATGCTTTTTTAGTTTTTATTTATCAGATAAATGTACTTCTAGCTTGTTCTGAATTCACAAACAGAAGCAAGAAGAAGAAATTTCTCGTGCTGTTCAGAAAAGTTCTACAGTTGAGATCGACTGGATGTGGCTCTCAGAATGAGAAGTGAATTTTAAGTGGCTCACAAAATTGGAAGTGAAGCCCCAGGTCTAACAGATTTGTGGTTTGTAATGCTGAATGCAGAGGGCTTTTGAAGGCAGTGAGATTGTTTGCTGCAAGGTTGCCAGCCTGGAGCTCCTTGGGTGCCCAAACAGTGCTCCAGGTTTGAGGCAGTGCCCACAGCCCTGACTGGCACTGGAGCCACTGCAGGGCAGGGCAGGGCTCCCCAAGGCTGCTCAGCCCATTGAAGCTTTGCAGTCCCAGCCACACTCTGGGAATGTATTCAGACATGAGAAGTGACACTTCATGCCTGGTTTTAGGCAGTAGAATCTACTCTGAATTCCCAGCACTCTGTAACAAATTTCCAGAGCTGACCTTTCCTGTTTTCAGCCATCACACATTTGTGGGGAAAAAAGGTCTGAACCCCAAGGTATAATGAGTAACTGGAATTCTTCTCATGAAACTGAACAAGCCAAGACAGTTGGATAACTTAATGAAGTTTAAATTCTTGAGGTTTTAAAATATGTTATTGATTGGGAATTTTACTTTATATGCAATTTAGAATTGTTATTATAATCATTATAATTTACTAACTTGATCCTGGATACTTAAGAAGTGTCTATTTCTTTTTAGCCTTAATTCTAGAAATCCTTGTATATAGATGTACTGGTTTTTTTTGATAGCTGTTTCTTTTACTGTTCTCTTTTTTATTGTTTTCTTAGGAAAAAATAGTATCAATTACAAAAGTGAAAGGAAAGAAGGAAAATATGGACATGGAGTGTTGCAATTTTATAATGACAGTTCAGATGCTCTATCAGCATCTGCTGATAGGAAGAAATTAAGTGCTAAACCCTAGATTACAGTTTATAAATACTAACAGTTTTGATACGTTATTATTCAACAGCATTAATACTATAATAATGAATATGGTCACATAAACTGATCCAGAATTACACTTTTCACAGAAAAAAATATCTTAGGAAGGAAATTTAAAAGCTGAGCTTGCTTAATGTTTCAATGAAATACACATTTTCCCTAGATTCTGTAACTTTTGGCACCATGTTTCATAATGACTTATTTAGTAAGAATGGAGCTGATAATTCCTTTGTTAATTCATTATGCTGATTAAAAATTATGACTTGGGCAGCTGGCATTCTTGTTCAAAAGAAAAACTTTCTTATATGTTCTTGCTTTGATAGATGAACAGGAAAAGGAAGCAACAATACAATTGTATGAGGAACTTCACAGCAACGTAGAAGTAAGTGAGTAAGCTTGATGAAAGGAATGTGAGTTATGTGAGCTGAGCTGAGTTCCATGTTTATGTTGGGATACTGTTTGTGTCCATCATGTGTGGGTATCATGTCATGTGTGATACATGAAGTTGGGTTTTCAATCCCTTTTCAAGAGTGATTTTTGCGTTATATAAAGCACATTCAATGGAGAAGGTGCAGCAGTGTGTGGGATGTAGATCCCTGTGATCTGGGTGATGTGTGCTTAGTGCTGGGTCACTGGCACAGCTTCTGGCTTCTTTCTGGGCTCTGTTTCACCTCCCTGCTGGTTCCTCAGAATGGCTGAGGTGGGCAGCAGCCCCTGGAGAAGTTCCAGGGTTTCCAGTATTGAACTTCAAATATTAAATTTTGTTTTTAGAGAATGACGGTGGCATTTGAAGAGCTTCGTGTGCAAGCAGAGAACGACAGATTGGAAATGAGTTTTAAATGTAAGAATTCTGTTTATTGAGTTTATGCAGTTGGCTCAGTTTTGTACTTCATAGCTTGTGTTACACATGCAGTGTCAGGGCAGCAGGATGTGAAGTGCTGGAATGGTGAGCAGCTCACACTGAGACACTGGGACCCTTCTTTTATTCATGCTGCCTTTGGTCACTGCCTGGCCCCTTCTGTTGCTGTTCCACTGGGCCAAAGCTGGAACTTTATTTCTCAAACAGTCACTCAAAATTGAAGTTTTGTCTGTGAAGTACAGTCTAGAGATCAATACTTACTTCCCATAGTTTGTTTATTTAAATGATAATGCACGAGTGTATAGCTACAGAAACTTTAGCTAAATGCTCTCTCTCTGTATGTATAGCCTGCTATGTTGCTGTTTCATTCTCACATGCTCTTTTCTGTTTGTATTTTCATTATAAAATCAAACATTGCCTCAACAATTACTCTTGGGAAACAAATGGTACAGCTGTACAATTCCAGGCAACCTTAAACTGGAAGTTGTATTGAGCTTGGAGTTTATTTCAGCTAGAATGTTAACTATGGATGTTACTGTATCTCCAAAGTAAAAGAAGAAGCAGAAAAAGTGGACAAGTTTGAAAAAGAATGCAGACTGGAAGTCAGTCAAAAGGAAAAGCAGGTTTGCTCATTTTACCATCTAAGATGTAGAGCTTTATTTGGAACTAATGGGGCAATGCAAGAGCCAAGAAGTGTTTCTGGGTATTAGTAAAAAAGACAAAATAACATCTGAAGCTGCATTTAAGTCAAATTCTTCTAAGTTTAGTGGTGTTTCAGTCTCTTTAGTCTACTGGAATTTATGGTTTGATTTTGAATTGGAGAACTTTTTTGTTTAGAGTAATGTGACTTGATCAATATTTGGCTAAGATTATATCTAGACAAATATTATCTATCTGTCTGTCTATCTATCTATCAATCTATCTATCTTGAATGACAGCAAAATGTCTGCTTATCATACCTGGGTACAAATGAAAATTAATATCTGTCCCTTTTCCAGACTTCATGATGATATTTCTTGCATTTTTCTAGATTTCAGCTCTTACCATACAGAGAGATGAAAAAGATGATGTCATAAAAGACATCAAGGCTCAGCTGCAGACATCACAAAATAAGATTGCTGACTTAATGGAAGCAAAATGTAAGAGTTCTGCCTGCTGTGTTTAAATGTAATTGTTTATAGAATTGAAATGTAATTGTTTATGAATCTTTATTTATTATATGTAATTGTTTATAGAAGCATAGGAAACAGGGCCATGATAGTCTTATTCTGTTGCTGGTTGGCAGCAGAATTTTGGGGCCTTGAAGGCCTTATTTTTGTTTGGAACAGGAGCTGCTCATGTGGGAGCAGGACTGGCAGGGCAGTTTTTAGGGTGAGTCAAGCAGTGAGAGCTCTTGAAAATTGCAAGGGGAAAATATGTTGCTTCAGTTTTGCAAATGTACCGTCAGGCACATGTCACTGAGGAAACTTACTTTTCAGAACTTGATTTTCAATATTTTTAAGCCATCTATATTTTAATTTCATCTATTATTTTATAGTATATGATGTCAGTACCATTGGTCTTTGTTCCATTCTTTAAATGTATGTAATTTTCCATTTTTAGCAGCATTTTTTACTAAATATCCTATTTTTAAAAATATAAACATCTTTTTTTGTTTAGTACATAATGAAGAAATGTTAAAGGAATCCCAGGGCAGTAAAGAACATTTGAGGGCAGAGCTGGAAGAGGCTAAAATTTCATTGCAAAAGGCAGAGGTATCCCTTGCTTATAGTTTTACAGTAGAAATAGACTAGATGAGTATTTGCATAAGTAATTATGGATACTTTAGACATGAAACAGCTGTAGCTCTTTGTTGCAAAACATGTTTAGAAATGATATCATGTCTTGAAGGTTACTCAAAAGAACTTGGAAACTGAATTCTAGACTACAGTGAAAACATTAATTCAGGTCACTGGAGAAAAGGAAGAGCAGGAGGAAGAATGTAAAAAAATGAAGGCTTTGCTTGCAGCCCTGACAGAGGAGTTTGAGACTTCTGTTGCCAATTTGAAAAGCTTGCTGCAAGAAGAACAAAATAGGTAAATTAATGAGTTTAAATTCCAAGAGTGATCTTACAGGTTGCAGTCTATGACGAAATCAATAACAATTGGAAATGAAGCTGAAATTTTTTTCACACAGTGGTCTAAATGCAGATAATTTAATGTATTTTTTTTTGTTTGTGATAGTTGATACTGTATAAAAAGTAATCTTTTGCCCCCTCCAACTTTCATAATTCTGTCTTTAAGAAATACAGATTTCTGTAGGTATATATTTGTTTACTTTTATGTCTACTGTTCTGAGGTTTTAAAAGTGAAATTTGATGTGTGTTGCAGGCAGATCTATCACCTGCCTGTTGAAAGATAAATGTTCTTAAAGTGCTTGTGCTAAGACTTTGTCTTATTGTCCTGTAAGTTTCAAATGCAGTGCTTTGTACCCTACATTTGGGATTTTTCATTTACCATTTCCTTAGATTAAAGAAATCTGAAGATGATTCAAAGCTGCTTATCTTGGAGCTCCAGAATAAATCTGCTGAACTGGGTAAGGCTTGTAGAAAGGCAGAAAATGAGCTGGGCAGTAATAAAAATGTTTTCTTCTCTTTTCTGGAAATGGACTGTCTCTAGTAGCTGGAGAAATTATTTTACAGTACCTGCACCTGTCAGGAATGCCTGGATTTATTTTTACTCAGCTGATCCCTTTTCTTTGGGGGTCATTGGTGCTGGCAGCAGCCAAAGGGCAGTGCTGTGCACAGCTCCAATAGTCAGACCATTCATGCATGAATTCTTCTGGAGGTAATTTTGGTTTGCAGCTCAGAGCAGCAGCACTGCAGGTGCCAGTAGTGACTTGTGCAGCAGAGACAAAACCTCCCATGGAGGTTTCTGTGACCCTCCCCATGCTGGAAGTGCAATGATGCTGGCAGGGGTTGTCTTTAAATATCATCAATTTGACATCCTGTGGTTTCTAGGATGTGCTCCTTAGTCCCCAGAGTAAGAGCTCTGCCTTGCTGTTGAGAACTTGCAAAAAATACCAGAATTGTGAATGTGCACATAGAAACCATTTAGAAGTTAGTAACAACTGGTTTCCTTTCCCAGCATATCTATGTGATACCTTCAGCAGTTCATATTTTTTTTCTGGAACAATGCAGGTGCATCAATACTTGGAGAATACTCTAGTCTTACAGTCCATGGTTTACTTGAAGCTATATTTGTGGAAAACATAATAGGCTCTAAATTTTATTTAAGATAAATATTCAGTTTCTCTTCAGATATAGATTTGCTAATGTCTGAATCATCTTCTCAAGTCTACATTTAGATTAAGTCATAAATTAGCTTTTCAGTTTCTTAACTTAATCCAACAAGTTTTGAGAACTGGGTATTGCAAAAGGGGAAATGTTTTATACTGCCTGCTAAATATGAAAAATCATTTATGTTCCATTCATTTTACATTCCATGTGCTGTAGAAGAGATGACTAAAGTGAAATGTGATAAAGAAGTGCAACTTGAAGAGCTGTCAGAAACTCTGGTAAATGTTCATTTTATTAATCTCATGGCATTTGCTCTTCATATTAAATTCCTCTTGCTTTGTAAGTATCTTAAATGCCATAAATAAACTCCATCTAGTCTGCCTTAACATTTCTACTAAACTTTCTCACACACAATTTCAGTGTTTTCTTTGAAGAACTTCTTTATTGCCTCCGTTTTTCTTGTCTCCTGTGCTTTTGGTTTTTCTTGTCTCCCATGTTTTTGGTTTTCCTTCTCAAGGTTTTTGGTTATTTCCTTCTTTGTTCATGCCCATTCAAATGCCACTCCCTCTGGATATAAAGTTTTCCCATTTTTTCTTCCTTCCAGGAAGGTAATTAGCTCTGGCCTCTGTGAACCCTGCTGTGCTGTGACACAGGCCCATTTTCTGTCACAGAAGTCTAAGCGATATGAAATACACTCTTAACAGAGGTTTATTTTCATTATGATTTTATATTTACAAGCCTAACAAGAATCCATATCAACTAAAGTTAAGATAGTCTGAAATCAGGTGTGCATTTTACTGTGTCTGCTTGTTGTTATAATCTGTGCATTGAGTGTTCAGAACTGAGTTTCACTCATTTTCTAAAATGGGTAAATTGGAGCACTTTTACTGAAGAAGAATCTTGAGGCTAGTACAGAAAATTTGCAGAGAGAAACATTTGGAGAGAGAAATGAAAATGCTCTCCAAATGAGAGAGGTCTGAAGCAAGGCAACAGTTACATGTTTTTAGAAATAGTGAAGTTGCACATCATGACTTGGATACAAGTTTATACATAAGAAACAGCACCCAGAGCAGGGTCCCACCCTAATTTTGCAGCCCAGGTAATGAAACTCACAGCAGAGGACAGACATGAACAGCACTGGTGTCACAGTTCACTATCTCACACCACTTCCAGATCCCAGCAGAGACTGGGAAGATCCAATCTGGATAATCCATGGCATGGATATTGTTGGGTTCTTCTGAAAGCCTTGTGCTCTTAGTTCATGTCTGATGACCTCCAGCAGTTGGAGTTTGCACATGGGAACTCAAAACTCTTCCTTTTCATTTTGCAGAAAGAATACCATGGTTTGAAAGCACAGCTGACAAGAACAGCTAAGAAGGAACAAGATTATTTAAAGCAGCTTGTGACTCTGAAAACAGATCTTGAACAAGAGGCGTATGACCATTTTGAAAATGGGATATTTCATTAGTTTTGGTGTAATATAGAAGTTGCTTTAATCCACAGTGAAATGAACTATGATTGTTTTCTAATGAAAGTTTTGAACCACATATATGCCATTAATTATATGCTTACATTTCTAAATTCCACTTTCTCTATTTATGTGTATTCTATGGCATATATTGTTCTTTCACTTATTTAACAAGAGAAAGTTTCTGAATTCATTGTTAATCTTGCTTTAAAATACATAATCTTCACTAACCATTATATATATATAAAAGTTGGCTCTGATTTTCTTTCCTTCTTCTGTCACCTTCGTACATCTCTCTGACTCTGCTGCAAAGCTTATATTTGTAGATAAAGGCCTGGACTTCTTTCAGCATGGAATAACACTTGATAATGGGTATTTTTAATTTAAAAGGAGATTTCAAAATGCATCTTCTTATTCCTCTTGGCCATTTGTTTTAAATTAGGTTAAAGAATGAACAGCTAACAGTGTATCTCAGTAAGCTTTCACTAGAGAAAGAACAAACAGCACAAGAGAAAAATGCTGTGGCTGCAGAACTCCAGAAGCTGCAAGAACAACAAGAGGCAAGTTGTAAACTTCCAGCTTTCTTGAAAGGACAATACTCAATTTGGCAAATGACTCCGTTTTACAAATTAGATGATGAGCTGCAACATGACTTGGATCTGTAAAGTACCTGAGCAAATTTTTTTGTGTTTGAATTGGAAAGGAAGTGTATTTACACTTGTGAACAAGGCAGGTCTGTGTGCTTTGGATGGCTTTGAATTTTTTAAGAAGTCACTTTGAATTTTATTTCTTTGCTGACACATGGGTCTTTATTTAGGATAGTAAGAAAAAAGAAGACAATACAAAGCAGTTAGTTGAAAATCTAGAAGAGGCAAATAGCCAGCTAAGGCAAGTAAAACCAAATATTAATAACTGATATTGCTAAAGGAAGTAGACTCAAATAGTTAGTTGTGTTCAAATGTTGCTTTCTGGGATTGTTTGATTAATGTTTTTTTAGATTACATAGCTAAACAGAAACTATTCAGAATTGCTGTTGGCCAAGTAGAAATTTGCTCAGATAGAAATACCAATTGCTGCAGGAACAATGTTTGCCATCATTTTGTATTCCATAGTAGGAGCTGTCTTGTTTTGCATTAGACATCTCAGGTGTGAAGGAAATTCAAATGGAAGCTGAAGGTTATGGATGAAATGTGACAAGGCAAAACTGGATCAGAGTTACTCTCTGTAGCCCCAGTTCAACAGACAGGCAGCTCCCATGTTTCACAGCTGCATTGCAATAGTCCAGGTCAGGATGTATTTTCCTTGGGCTCCTGGAACATCTTTTCCTACTTACAAGAAGTATGGACAGTTCACATATTGACTTACTGGGCCTGTTGCTGCATTTTAAGAACATTTTCATTGAGCAGCTTATGTGAAGTTCCCATCAACATTAGCAGCTCTTTTCAGAAAATAAAATATGGGTTTATTAGAAGTACTGAAAATAAGTTAAAGGCAATAAGGAAATATTTACTAATGCTTGTTAATTTGGCACTTAGAAATGAACTGGAGTCTTTGAAGGAGAAAATGGCAAAGACAGGTGAAGAGATGAAAAGTACACTGGATGAAAGAGAAGAAAATGTATGTCCTGTGTCATGAAAATATCTTACAGAACCTGCAGGGCAGCATTCAATGTAAAATCTTTGTTGGGATTTTTTCTGCAAAGCTCTGCCTGGGGGATGTGATCTCTGCCAGAGGTTTCTTCTTTCCCAGCTGCTGCCAGCTGTGCCCTTGTGTGTCCCCATGTGAGCCCTGGTATTTCAAAAGACAAGCACAATCACTGGGATGTTCACTCTGTGCTGGAAGTTTAATATTAAAGATTTGTTTGTTTTCAGGCAAACAGAGAACCTGCTTTTCTGTTTTTTCATATACCCACTCAGTGATGGATGGGCTCTGGATTAGCTTTTTATATATAGTGTGAGTTTGAGCTGAAATAGATTCAAACATTTTTACTTTTCTTTCTATTGGTTCAAAGCAACCTGGGGTTTTTAGCAAATTTCAAAATTTCATTGTAAAAGTCAAAGATTTACAATTTAATTTCAGGTTAAGAGAACTGAAAATGAAATTTCAAGAAAGGAAAAGCCATTGAAGATTCTAGAAAATAATTGGGAAAATTCATTTTTTCATGGATGTAGGGAACTTCATACAAGTGCATTTTTTAAATTGTGAAGATCTTGGGGTTTTTTTCTTCTTCTTTCTTAACTCCATAACCACTAAGGAACTGGTTCACTGCTATTAATTAACATCTTGTGGTACTTTATGGCTAAAACTCTGATTATTCTGACATGTCAGCTGGTGTTTCAGTCCCATTGGAACAAACCAGACTGGTGCAAGTGCAGGTTTGAGAACATCTACAGGAATTGCTCACATAGGGAGTCATTTGTAGAACTCACTAACTCATGTCTGAAATATCTCTTTCAGATGAATAATTTAAAGAAACAGATGGAAAATAAAACCAAATGCATTGAAGAGTTGCAGCAGGAGGTGTGTAGAGATTTTAAATGTCACAAATACATAAACACATTATACTTTGGGTTGCCTTTCCAGCAGGTTTTTGTCTGCTGTGATGTCTTTAGATACACCTATGTAACTTAAACATTTTCCTTTCTTATCCTAACCCTGAGCAAATTAGAGAGTCATCTTAGGGATCACTTGATTTGTTAAATGAGCCTTAATTTGAAAAGAGCAATTACAAAAATAATATCTTTAATAAACTTCTACTCTTTTTCATTTAGTGCATAGTGTTATTTATGTACGTGTATGAGTATCTCAGTTACCACTAGTAGAAAAGAATTCTGCACTGGCACAAACTGTAGTAACTTCACTGTAAAAATAAATAACTTGTATTTTTGGTCATGACATCTTGACACCTTCTGTCAGCAGCATCTTAGTTTTAATTCCCATTCTGCACCTCATTTGTTATTCCCTGCTGCTGCTCAGGAGGAGCCTTTCTTAAGGTCGTGAAGAAACAGTAATTATCACAGAAATTAGCTGAACGTTCATTTGTTTTAAGAATTATTCTGGAACCTGAGCTGCACAACAGAGAGTTATTTGCCTGATGAAAGCTGGAATATCTTGATGCAGTTAAACCATGACATAATTCTATTAACTTATTAAGGTACAGTGCTTGTTTTGTTTTATTTCAACAGAATAAGGTGCTGAAAAAGAAAATTACTGCAGAAAGCAAGAAAAGCAATACTTATGAAGGGAAGGTAGGTTTAAATAACATCGTGTAGAAGATGAGGTGAGTGTTTTTAACTTCCAGGGTAGGTAATGATAATACTTGTTATACATTCTGAGCTGGTTTATGGATCTAGGATACAGACTTTGCAGGAATGAGCTCATAGTTTTTAGAAGATGATTCCATTTTTAATCATTGGGCACTGACTATTGGACATTTAAGAGATGGATTCACATTGCAATTAATGATGTTTCCAATCTGTTCCTTTTTGTTTTCTTTTGTTGATAGTGGACTGAACAGGGTTCAGCAACCTCATTGTAACAGAAAAGCATTTAAAAGAAATATATATATAAATATATTACTCTTTTTAGGCTGTTCTTTAAATGTGTTCTTCAGTGGCAATCCCTCTGATGGGAATATTGTGTCCAGCTTTGGGTAATGCACTTGAAGAAAAGTGGACTTTTTTGAGGATATTCATATGAAAAACTTAAAAGGAAAAACTGTAGTCAAAATGCACAGCTGGGAGAAAATGTACCATAAAACCTGTGAAAATCTGATACAGATTTACAAGAGAGGGAATAAAATCTCCATCTGTATTTGGTTTTTTTCCAAGGCATTCACAGCATTTAGGGTGACTGCTTAGGGCAGTCTTCCCCATTGTGCTGTTGCCATTGTTCCTTTGAATATTTTCTAACTCACTTCAGGCAAAAGTTCAACTCTTTATTAAAAAAAACCCTGAACTTTTAAATAGGAACCACTTGAATCATATACCTGAAAAGTAACAGTGTTTGTGCTCAAAAATAAGAGGTAAGAAAAAATAATCAACATAGTAATTCCTAAACAAATAACAGCAGCAATTCTGATTTCTCCAAAGGTGAATAAATTGCAGTTAGAAATGGAAAATATGAACAAGCAACATAAGGAAGAAGTTGACATCTATCAAAAAGACATAGAAATAAGAAAAGTAAATGAAAATAAACTTCGCGAAGAGGTGAGAGGTGTTAATTTTTACTGCAATTTATTTTTTTTCAGTTTAAAATGTTGTTCTGAAGCTTTAATTTCCAGAGTCCTTGCTCATATTTCAGTCTTCTCAACATAAATGGAACTTGTTTTGTATGCCTGTGAGCAAAGCTTTAGTACATTAGGTGCTTAGGTTGAAATATTTGAATATGTCTTTGACAATGAGAACTCCATTAAAAATTCCTTCTTTCACGATATAGTTCAAAGAAATTCCACCCTTGGTATAAAGTCAGCACAATTAAATTAAATTATAACGTCTCCCACATTAGGATTTTTCCGCCCACACTTTTTTGATGGCAGTGCTAAGAAATGTTAGGGCAGAGTGCTTGAAATGGCCTTTTGGTTTGCAGTGAGCTTGCCTGCCATGGCTGTACCTTTGATCTTGCCCATTTTAACAATCTGCAGAAAAGATGAGGGATTTGAAAGGGATCTTAAAAGCAAATAAAGCCCAAGTGGGACTGCAAACTTTGCACCCACAGCGGGAAGAAGAAATTGAGATTTAAAAGAAATATATTGTTATGTTGATGAATGAAATGCAATTTATTACTGACAGGTAGAAAAGATGAGGTTGCTTTGTGATGAAACTGCAATGATACAGAGAGAAACTGATGCCAGATGTCAGCAAAAGATAACTGAGATGATGGCATTGATGGAAAAGCACAAGGTCAGAGATTTTCCTGCTTGCTGTGGTTTGCAATGTGTGATACCATGTCAATACCATGTTTATAACTTGTGACACCACGTTAATGACCTTTCCAAAGCAGAAACAGGCCTGAGTCTGGGAAAAGGAAGATGAACACATGCTGGACTTTGCATCATCTAAAATCAAATTCATTTGAAGAATATGAACACATTCCTATGGGCAGATACATTCCATTCATCTAAACTTCTGGGATTTTTAGATTTTTTTTTCAATTCAGGCTTCCTTTGATACCATCTGAATGCAATATTTTTCAGTATCAGTTTGGCCTCTTTCTCAGAGGTTACCTAGTGACTGTCAGCAGTTTAGCCTGACACATTTTAGTTTACCTTTCTATTCCTCATTTTGCAATATCTTTAGCAGCTACATTAATAAAGATGGCACAGCTGGCTCTTAGTGCTGAGCACATATTGCTGCACAGAAATAAAGCACTCTCTGCCCGTCCACCAAATAATACTTGAATTGAGCATTTCCTGTTTTACAGTTTCTGCAGAAGCATCAATGAATCTTTTCTTTATGAATCTTAAGAGCCTGGTTTGAAAAAATGATGTTTTAAGACTGGATAACTCTATATTGCAACATTTAGTCACATGTTTTGAGTTTGTTGTTGGTTTGGTTTTTTTACCACAGAATGAATATGATAAAATGTTTGAAGAAAAAGATGCAGAGTTAAAAGCATATAAAATGAAACAGCAAAAGCAGTTCTCATCAGAAAGGGCACTGGTAAGGAGCACTTTGCAATGGTCAATAATTCAGTGAAGGGGCTGATGTCCTTGTGTAGTGGTTTTATACTGGCTAAGTGCCAGGCACACACAAAAAAACATTCACTCATTTTTCCCTGCTATTGTTGAGCAGAGGAGGGGAAAGAAAAATTCAAGGACTGAGTTGAGATTACGATTAGGAGAAAAACACTTTGAGGGTAAAGCAGATTCAAAATAAATAGTATAAAAAATTATTAATAGAATTAAAAGTGAGTAATAAGAATTTTAAAAATCCTTAAAACACCTTTTATTGCAATCCCTCCCTCTTGCCCACCGACAGCACAGAGAGACAAAAGATGTGATCTTCGGTCAGTTTGTGACTTCTAAAAATCTTTTTTCAGTTTGCTTAGAGAGTTTCTTTTTCCTGCTGTGCTCTGGGGTCTTTCCCACCAGAGACATTCTCTGGGAACTCTTCCAGTGTGCTTTTAATTTTTACCCGCAGCAGTCCCACCCAACCTGCTGCAACAGATCTTATTCTGGGCGCTAAAAACTCCAAATGTTTCTAAAAATAAATTGGAGTGGCAGTGTGTTTGTGTCTGCTCCTCCAGGTAGTGGGTCATGTTCTGACTCTGCACTTTGAATAGGAAACTTTTGTTTTAAATATTTAGATTGTGCCCTCTCACCCCTGTTCTATTGTGCCCTCTCACCCCTGCTCTCCCAAGGGTTTTAAGGTATTACCTTGAACATTTCTGATCAAGTACCTGTTTCTTGCAGTGCTTCAGTCTTTGTTAAACAAGCTAAAGCAAAGCTTCAAGTATAGGGCTGAAAAGCAAATAGAATTATCTTGTGTATCTAATGAGTGTACCTGTTAATTACTGCCTCACTTGGGACTGTTTTCCTTTTTCTGGGCTGTGCAGAGTTAACCCTGTTCTTTATTTAATGGTTTGTAGGAAAATGAGCTGTCATGTTTGAAAAGGGAACTGTCCTCCCTTAAGGAACAGCTGAGAGCAGAAATGGAAGAAAAGGTGGAGTTTTTTATTCCCTGAGCAGTGGGGGTGAGAGGTGTGGCCTGGGCTTGTGCTGTGGGAGGAGTTGGGTAAGAAATGAAACTGAACAGAAAAACAGTGACTTTGGAATGCTGGGGTTGTGCTAAATCTGGTCATAGATTTGTGTGAACTTTGTAACAGTCTGTGATTATAGATTACATATAAATAAACAAACAACAAAACAAAACTCTCCTTGATTTTAGTTAATTTTAACTAGCTAAAGCAAAAAAGTTCCCTAAACTGAAGGGGTTTTTCAGTGACTTTTGAATGCTGGGGTTGTACCAAACCTGGTCATATTTTTGTGTGAACTTTGTAGCAGTCTGTGATTATATATATATAATATATAATATATATATAAATATATATATAATATATTATATAAATATATATATAATCACAGACTGCTACAAAGATTATATATATATATGTATATATATATATATGTGCTCTGTAATTAGACCAAGAAGATTTTTAACAACTGAATTCAAATCAATATTTCCTTGCTGTCACATAACTCTTTTGTAGGAGAATCTTGTAAAAGAGCACTCTGGCAGTGTGATTCCTGAAAGTGAAAAGAAGCACAAGGTAACTTTAACTTTTTAATTGCTTTTAGAATTTGGTAGTATTTATATGTGTAGAATCAATTGAAGTGCCATGATAATTTATTTCCATTCAACAAAAGACGGTAGAATGCTTTAGACTTAAAATTTTAAATTATAGAAAATACAAATTGATGTTCCTGGGACTCCTAAACCTTGTTTAGATCTATGCAGTGAATCTATTCATGTAAAAAATAGAAACTCTCCAAATTATATTCCTAAAAAAAAAAAAAAAAGTCTTCTTCAGTACAGGAAGCCTCTTGGGCAGTCCAACATTAAAGTTTTGTAACTCCTAACAGTGAATTTTTCTTGTTGCATTTTTCTGCCTGTATTTCTTACTTCTCTGTAGATGATTCTTTTTTTCCCCCTGGGATAAGAAGGGATTTTAAAGGGTCACACCATTCCATGGAGATATTAGACAGCAGTTTCTGGAAGGGCTCCCAGTGTGGAATTTTTCTTGCTCAGTTGTTGATTTTTTTATGTCTCTAGAATTAGTTTACATAGTCTTAAAAGTGTCCATTTGTAAAGGCCTTTTCCTCTATGGAAGAGAAAAAAGCTGATACAGCTGTAAAAATGGTCAAAGTATCAAAGTAGTCCTGACTGCAGAACTGACCCTTCTTCCCTGTCAGGAGTTCACTTGTGGTTTTCACATTGGAACAATGGAATCCAGCACCATTTTGAGGTTATCTGTCTAAAAAAGGACTGCACTGGACCATTCAATGCTTCTCAGTTTCACTTCTAGTGAAAAGACTATTTTAAGAAACACCAATCTTGATGTAGCTACCAATCTTTCTTTGAAAGCCTTTTCCTGCAGTTTTGTTTGTTCCCATTTTCTTTGATGTTTGATAGAGTCCAATGTAGTGGCTGCAGTTCAGAATAACCTGAATTTCTGCAGATAAACACGGAGAACTTAAATACAATGTGCCATGAAACTCAGCTCTTCCATAGCTTCCCCTTCATTCTCCTCATTTGGCAACAAAAATAATATAAAAAATGATATTTCCACCCCACCCCACTTTGTTTGGGTCTTTGCTCCATCTCTGGATGGAAAGATCTGAGTTCCACCATTTCTCTCAGGTGAATTCTTGGACACTCAGACTGTAAACTGGGTCCTGAGTTTGGCTTTAGATTCCATACTTACCCCATAAAATATAATCTAAAAATAGAAACATTTTCTTTCCCAGACATATGTTATAAAGACTCCTCCAAGGGATAAAATGCAGAGTGGAAGAAGCACAAACCTGCCTGCAGAGCAGAGCAGCAGGAAAAAGCAGAAAGTGCTTGTGCAGCTGGACACTCAGTCAGACAGCTCTGAGCACACTGACCTCCTGGTAAGAGCCAGAGAACAAATCGTGGGCTGAGCAGCTCTTTGTGCTCACTGCTGGGCTGAGAATGGAAATAAAGAGTTTGGGCTTCCACATTCCAGCCAATATTTATGTATATTTTTAATTTATTGGTTCTTTCTGGAATTGTAGTTGTATGTACATAATTAACATTCTTTTTATTGAACTGTTATGCCTCATAATGACAACTTTTCTTTTCCATAATTTAATATCCTTAGGCAGAAAGAAAAAGTAATTTTAATATAATGTGACTAAGTAACTTTTAATTTAACTTTCAACTTTTAATCATATAGAGCATAGTCTCGGAAGAAGAAACATTTAAAAATTTGTACAAAGATTATCCACAAGCTTCACAGTTACATTCCACAGCACCAAAAAAGGTATGTTAGCCTTTCCTAAGATTAAAGCAAGCAGTTAATCAGATTGTTTACAGAAACGAAAGGATGGCTTTATTTTCCTTCCTAGAGCCCAGCTCCATGCAGTGTGAAATCTCCAGGCTCTGCTCTGAAACTCAAAACCATGAGGAGGATGCGCGAGGCAGGCTGGACTGCACTCTCCAAAATGGACAGGAAAAGGAAAATTAAAGATGCTGTAAAGCTCTTTGCTTAAAATGCAGAAATGCCCAGTGCCGTGGCATTGCTTGCAGGGCTGTTTTTCTCTCAGAGTTGGTGCTTTCTTGCATTTTTCTGTCATACTAAATGTGTTTAATACTGTGTTCATTCCTTTACACATATAAACTTTATAGATCTATAACTGCAACCCCTGCAGAGCATCTTCCACCTTTCCTCCCTTGTGCTTCAAAATGTTGGGACACAAATTAGCCAATTTTAAATTTGGAAATAAGTAGAACTACACAGAAAGTTGTTTCAAAGCTGTTTCTGGCATTAGAAATTCTGGTTTCAAAGAACTTCTGTTCTTTTACATTTACTCTGTTTTTCTTAACACATAAATACTAAGTGGAAGAAATGTAGCTGTTAAATGAATATTCTTTTACCTGAAGTCCTCTTGCTTTTTCCTGCATTTTAATGGCTGTTAGACCTGTCTTTTTAGACTATTTTGTTTTCAGTATGTTAAAATGGTTTCGAAACTTCTAAAATTTCAGTAGAATTACTTGTATTTAAAAAGATTTCAGCTTCACAAGGAGTAAAATATGCACGTTATAAGATTGTGAAACCAATGTTAAGATGCCATTAAATTGTTTATCTGAAATATAAAGTGTGGGACTATTTGTTGTTGCGTTAAATATTTGAACACAGACAGAAATCACCCACCAGCCTTCCTAGGGACCAGCAGAAGTGCAAGGATAGATTAGAACATCTATTTCTGTATTAATCCTTGGTTAATCTTTGTCAGGATCTCTGGCTGGTCAGAGTGACCCTGAGAAAAGTTCCAAAGTCACTTTTCCCAGCCCGGCGCTTGAAGAAGGAGTCGGGGCTCTTCATTTCTCAGTCTCAAGGTTGTTTATTTTATCTTACCTATAAAAAATTTTCTCCTGTCCTGCCAAGGTGAGCTCAGCAAGACAGTTCCAGGCACTCTGCCTCCCCCAGGGCAGTATTATGTCTTTATACTAAAAACGACATATACAATGTTTACAATTACTTTCCAATACCTATCACCTATGTTAGACAGTGAGCTTCTACTCTAAACCAATTGGTAAGTGCCAACATCACAGCAGAAGAGGGAGGCCAAGAAGAAGGAGAAAGCTGGACACACCCAGTTCCCTCCATCTTCCTACTGAACCCCCATACCAAAAACCCTAAAATCTACTTTTCCATCCTGTAATAACTTCACCAATATGCTACATAAAGTGTTGTGGCTTGCTGATCTTCATACCAGATTGGTAATTTGCTCCATGGGTCATAATCAAAACCACAGGGGCATTTTGGGCTCTGTGCCAGGGTCTCTGAGCCCCCTGGCAGGGGTCTGGGCTGCTCAGGACAGCCAGAGGGATGTCCTGCGTCCTGACAAATCTTGCTTCCACAACAATGACAAACCCTGCTTCAGAGCCTAGACATAACAACAAAATTACAAGTACATCTTAATCCCCAAGCCCTGAGCCCCCTGCCCATCACTGGGGACTCTGGGGGTTTCCCCCACCTACCCCAGTGTAGGATTGACGGGGGTAGCACGGTCGGGATGGACGGAGATGAGAGATCTCTGCAGCCAGGTCGTGGAACTTGGGGTTTATTGCAAAGGGCCTGGCTGCAGGGCCCTGCTGGGATTTGGGGTTTATTGCAAAGGGCCTGGCTGCAGGGGCCTTTTGGGATTTGGGGTTTATTGCAAAGGGCCTGGCTGCAGGGCCCTGCTGGGATTTGGGGTTTATTGCGAAGGGCCTGGTGCAGGGCCCTGCTGGGAGCTGCAGCCACAGCTGGAGCAGGCCCGAGAGAGGAGGGGGAAGAGAGGATGAGAAGGTAAGAGAGTAAAAGCGTAAGAGAGTAAAAGGGGTAAGAGCATCTAAGGCAAGAGCTAAGAGACAAGAGGTAAGAGCAAGAGTAAGAGAGGTAAGAGCTAAAACAGCAAAGTTCCCATTACAATATAATAAATCTTCTGTGTTGAATATTCTGATTCTCACTAAGCAATCTAGTACAAGATACAAATCCTACAGCATTTCCATACCACCTGTAAGAATCATTACATTACCATACTGTGCTACATTTTAAACCCTAAAAACTCCTCTGTGGACCCCTTCAGTAGGGGCTGCTCTGACCCTGGGACCTGCCTGCAAGCAGAGGGAATTGTTCCATCAAAAGGGGGTTACTTTCAGCGGCCACACCATTGTTTTCCCGTTGTTCAGTAACTAAGGGATCTCATAGCTTGCTTTCATTTCAATCTCGCTTATAGTTTCCATATTCTCAAAATCTTTTGCCAGACAATCATATTTGTAAGGCTTTCCTGTTTCATCTTCCCCAACACCCCAGAGCCGGCGCTGCTGCGGCCGTGGGGCAGAGGGGGTGCGAAAGGGGGATCCGGGCTTGGAGCAGGAGGAAGGGGAGGGAGAGGAGAAGGGGAGGAGCAGGAACAGGAGCAGCACGGAGGGAGCAGCCCGAGGAGGAGCAGCAGCCGGGGAAGGAGCATTGCGGGGTTCCACGGCGAGCCCGCAGCTCGGCTGGGCCCGGCAGCATCGCATTGCCCCGCGTCCCGCAGGTGAGCGCCGAGGGGAAGCGGCAGCTCCGGGAGGGTTTTTGGGGGGGAAGAGGGGGATTTTGCTGGGGTTTGGACCTTGCCGATTCCGGAGTTATGAAAAGTGCGTATTATATGGCTCTATGCAGATGTTTACTGTGGGAATCCATAAAATCAGAGGGGTTTGGGAAAGCTGCAAAAGGCAGGCCTCAGAGACAGCAGAACTGTGAGTAGAGTGCAGCCATGAGATAGGTCAGCAGAAAAATTGTTTAAACTGTAGAAAAAGCAAGGGCAAATAGAACAATGGCCTGTGTATTAACGCTTGTCTGAATAGCTCTCTAAGCTGCAGAAAGTTTATTTAGCAAGATATTAGGAAAGTTGAAGCTTAAGAATGGAGCTCAGTGCGTTATGTTTTAAGGCTTACAAGCAGGTATTGTATTCGAAATAAGCAAGCATTGTTTTAAGCAAAGGTATGTGTGCTTATGGTGTGTGAAAAACAGCAATCACTTGTTTTTAAAATTTTAAAAGTTTAATAGCAATAAAATAGTTCTACAAATAGTAATATAATTAGAGTAATAATAATTTAGACAATTTGAATTAGGACAATACGAGACAACAAATATAAAGAGTTACGGACGTCTGGGTACCTTTTTCTGGGCAGCAGGAGCCCGAAAAAGGACCCCCACTAATGAAGATTAACCCTTAAAAACAATAGCCCATTGCATATTCATACACCTCATAGATGACGCATAAATTCTATTCAAACATTCAAACACAGGATTCTGTGGTTCTGGTCAGTGTCAGCTTCTTCCTCTGAATCCTAACAGCACCTTCGAGGCGGGAAGAAGTTCTTTTCTTCTGATAAGAGAGCAATAAATTCTTTTTCTCTGAAAGATTTAGGTGTCCTGTGGCTGCTATCTCACTGCAAGTCCTTTCTTTAAAAAAGTATCCTACATAGCATTGTTTCTATGTTAACAATTTTTATAACCTAAAACTATATTTAACACGGTACTTAAGAGAATTAATACAGCATTACTTTCTAACGCAACACATATAATATTCATTTTAATATTTGCAAAAAGCCAATCATAAAATACAGGCATTTTCACATTTGCCATATGTATTTTGATGTATTGATTAGTAGTGCTGTATTAACAGTTTAATAATAAATGTAGTCTTGTAATTAAAAGGTAACTTTTGTAGTTAAAAGAAGAACTATTTCAGTGAGGTTTTTTTAAAGAAAGGAATGAGGCACTCGCACCAGATAGCAGCCACAGGACACCTGAATCTTTCAGAGAAAAGAATTTATTGCTCTCTTATCAGAAGAAACAAACTTCTTCCTACCTCAAAGGGGCTGTTAGGATTAGAGGGAAGAGGTTGATGATGGCCAGACAGAATCCTGTGTTTGAATGGAATTTATGCATCATGTATGAAGTGCATGAATATGCAATGGGCTATTGTTTTTAAGGGTTAATCCTTTGCTAACGGGTGTCCTTTTTCGTGCTAGTGCTGCCCAGAAAAAGGTACCCAGATGTCCGTAACTCTTTATATTTGTTGTCTCGTATTGTCCTAATTCAAATTGTCCAAATTATTACTACTCTAATTGTATTAGTATTTGTAGAACTATTTTATTACTAATAAACTTTTAAAATTTTAAAAACAAGTGATTGGCATTTTTCACAGGAGTTGAGTCCCAAATATATTTTGGTGTCGCTGAGAGAGGTATTTTTAATTCATTTGATGAGGGGATATTTTTGGATCTCTCAGGAATGCAAAGGGGAGCAGGGGAAGCGCTGAGTGCCTAGAGTGGGGGGATGCTGGAGAAAGGGGACCCTGGAACACCTGATATAAAATTTCAATGGTCAATCCAAATTTTACTTCTATACCTTTTATTTTAAAGCAAGCAAGCAGCGCTGGGTGGCCGGGGAGTCACTGCTCCACTCACAGCACACACAGTTCAGTAAAGTATATATACTGTTTTTAAGCCTAAAAAGCAGTTTCCAATGTGCCTGGTTAGTCCAAATTAGCAAATATCAATAAGCTGGGAGCAGTAATTTCATAATATTTCTAGGTTATCCTTGATTCCTATCCTTGTGGTTGTCTGGAGGGAGGCCTTACACTGGTGTCTGCTACATGATTTTGTCAACTGCATCAAGCTTTTTATTATACATAAGCTTTTAATTGCTTTGTTGCAATATCTCTTAACTTTACCCCAACTTCCTCTAATTTATTCTAAGCATCAGTCATCTTGCTACCTCATCTCTTTTGCTCTACTATACTTCTTTGATTTTGATGCTTTTTTTGGCTGTTTGGTCAGAAAGTTTCAAAACCTTTCTTTGTGTCTGTTTTGGACACAGCAGATAGAAGCATTTGCTGATTCCATTGCCAATTGGCACAAATCACAAAAACAATTTCCACAGAATCAGGGGAGGGTAAGCCCTGGGACACCCCCCAAAACCCCCTCATCATGTCTGAGCAGGACCCGGGAGAGGGGGAATGCCCAGGACCCACAGCCCCCCCAGCAGCTCTGAGAAGAGAGACCCCCATAACCCCAAAGTGAGGACACTGGAAACAGGGAACTCCTGGGAGAGGTTTTTGGACTCCTTGATTTTTGGAGGTATTTCTGGCCACCAGACGTCTGGTGACTTCTAGAGATGGACTTGCCCAGTGGGACCTCCGAAGGCAATGCACTCACATCTTGTTTTTCCCCCAAATCAGGATTTCCCATTCCCAAACCTCATCTGGATGGAGAAGGCTGTGAGGAAGAAGAAGATGCCCCAGGGCACTGAGGCAGGTGAGGAGGAAGTCAGTGCCCCTTTTCCCCTCTGTCCTGCTCCATCTCCCAGCCCAGCACGGCCCCAGCTGCAGCACAGCCCCACTGCTGATGCTGTCTAGCCAGGGATGCACTGGGGGAATCCCCTTTCCCCTTCCCTCTGGCATGGAGGCAAATCCCATCCTCTTCTTGTCCTTCCTCCCCCAGGGAAGGAGCTGAGGATGGAGACCAGGGAGGATAAATCCCCAGAGCAGAACCTGGTGGAAGAGGCTGTTTTGAGTGGCTCCAGGGCACAGGAGTCCACCGGGGAGGAAAAGCCCCGGAGATCCCACAGGAGGAGGGGCTGCAAACCCAGCCCAGGGTGCTCCGAGGAGGAAAGACTCAGCCTGAGCCAGGAAGGCAGCCAGAGATGTGGCCAGAGCGCTGAGGTGGTGGTCCATGAGCAGCTTGATGATGGCAAGAAGCCCCACCAGTGCTTGGAATGTGGGAAGAGTTTCAGCAGGAGCGACCACCTGCTCATCCACCAGAGGACCCACACCGGGGAACGGCCCTATGAGTGTGGGGAATGTGGGAAGAGCTTCAGGATCAGCTCCCACCTGATCGTCCACCAGAGGATCCACACCAATGAACGGCCCCACAAGTGTGGGGAATGTGGGAAGAGCTTCAGGATCAGCTCCCACTTGATCGTCCACCAGAGGATCCACACCAATGAACGGCCCCACAAGTGTGGGGAATGTGGGAAAGGGTTCAGGATCAACTCCAACCTGATTGCCCACCAGAGGATCCACACCAATGAACGACCCTATAAATGTGGAGAATGTGGGAAAGGGTTCAGGAGGAGCTCCAGCCTGAAACTCCACCAGATGATCCACACTGGGATACGACCCTTTGTGTGTGGGGAGTGTGGGAAGGGCTTCCGTGACAGCTCCCGCCTGATCATCCACCAGACAATGCACACTGGGGAGTGCCCCTACACGTGCTCAGTGTGTGGGAAGAGCTTCATTGAGAACTCCGGCCTGATTCTGCACCAGAGGATCCACACTGGGGAGAGGCCCTACAAGTGCAGGGAATGTGGGAAAAGCTTTAGGCAGAGCTGCCATCTGAATGCCCACCAGAGGATCCACACTGGGGAGAGGCCCTACAAGTGCAGGGAATGTGGGAAAAGCTTCAGTCAGAGCACTAGGCTGATTCTGCACCAGACGATCCACACCAGTGAGAGGCCTTACAGGTGTGGGGAATGTGGGAAATGCTTCAGGCAGAACTCTAAGCTGATTGCCCACCAGAGAATCCACACTGGGGAGAGACCCTATGAGTGTTCTGAGTGTGGGGAGAGGTTTCAGAGCTGATACCGTCTCCTCAAGCATCAGCAGATTCACACAGAATAGAGGCTCTTCTGCTGCCCTGACTGCAGGAAGGGCTTTTAGAAAAACTCCACCCTCGTCACCCACCAGCGGATCCACACTGGGGAGAGGCCCTGACAGTGTCCCAAGTGTGGGAAGAGCTTCTCCCAGAACTCTGCCATGACCCAACACCAAGGGAGGCAGCAGTAAGGGATGCCCAACAAGTGCCCTGTGTGCAGGAAGAGTGTTACCTTGATTCTTAAAGATTTTCTGAGCCTTCTAATGTTTACATTCTTGTAGCAAACTTTCTCAAACACTTTCTGTAAATAACTTCTTGTTTGGCATTCTTTTATAGAAGAAGAAAAATTTGATGGACTGTTGGTTTGTCCAGTGTCATTGGAGAGGTGGCACTTTCACCCTCCAATCCACGGTCGCTTTTAGAAAATTATAAATGTTGGAGTCAGGAAATAAACTTCCCTTTTCTTCCCCTTGAGAGCAGCAGTGTGTGCGCTCGTGTTGTTTTGTGTCCTGCAGTGACAGGAAGAGCTTTGAGCGCTGCTTCAACTCCATCCCCCATTGGGGACCCCCACTGGATGGTCCACAGTGACCCTCGCTGGGCAGAGACTTGGTCATCCATGGTCCTGGTGATCCATGTTGGGAAGACACCTGGCTGGTGGTCTCCACGTCTTCCTGGCTCCCCTTGGGCACTTGGACACGGCCAGAGAAAAATCCATTGGGATGCAAACAGACATCAGAATTTCACAGGGGACAGCACAGTTTTTTACTTTCGACCCCAAAAAAGTCTCACCTTTTGCATCCAATCATTGCTTTGAGTGGCATCCAGAATTCCAAATGGTGTTGGAGGTCTTTTCCAACCTGAATCATTACATGATTCTAATTCTCTTTGGCCCACCAGCATCTTCCACAGCCAAATGGTGATTGACTGGGGCAAAACCCAGGATTTTGGAGACAATGGAGTGGAAATCTTTCTAGAAAAGGTCCTTTCTACCCGCCCAGGCACACGGATACTCAGCCAGCATGGACATGTAAATGCTTTTATTTTGGCCTTTATTTTCATTCATTTTTCATTATCCTTCACCCAACATTGGGGTAAATATAAAGACATTTAACTAGCACACGGATGGTGACATTGTGGGACATGGGTGGGGACATGGTGGGGATGGGGACAAGGACCTGGGTGGGGATGTGGTGGGGATGGAGTCAAGGACCTGGGTGGGGACATGGTAGGGATGGGGACAAGGACCTGGGTGGGGATGTGGTGGGGATGGGGATCAGGACATGGCTGTGGATGGCGATATTTGGCATGGGGGGGTGTCACAGATAGAGATGGTGACATGGGGCTCTATGGCCATGGAGGAGGACATGGGGGACATGGCCATGGATGGTGACACAAGTGGCCTAGAGACAAGTCCACGGGTTGACATGTCCATGCCATGGGGTGTCCCATGGCCAAGGACAACACATCCCCACCACCACCATGATACTGTCCCTTTCATGCTACCATTTGTTCCCTGCTCCTCCCCACTGCCACCCCACTGTGAACCCAGCCAGGGACAGGGGTGACATTTGGGGACACTCCTGTCCCCACTCCAGCACATGCCTGGGGCCAGCAGAGAAGGGGATGAAGGACAACGGGGACCGTTCCTTGCTGTTCTCCAGACTGAACCTCAGAGGACTGAACACCTGGGGTGACACCGACACAGTCACACCGAGGGGACACAGCTGTCACCACCATGGTGACAGGGACACCTCATAGGGTGGCCCTACCTCAGGCTTGGGCCAGAGGTCTGGGTTGTGGTGGGTCCCGTAGATGCTCTTCAGGCAGATGACCCCTGGTGGGATGGGAATGGCCACTTTAGGGACAGCAGATGAGGGTGGGTGGTGACACTGGGGACACCCTGGCCATGCCATACCCTTGGGGATGACACAGCCGTCACACAGGGGGATGTCCTCGGTGCAGCGCCGGGACACAGCAGTGATAGGAGGGTGCAGCCGCAGGCTCTCCTTGATGCACATGGTGGTGAAGGGCAGCTGGGACAGGTCGTCCCTGGGGACAAGCGGGGGTGGCACCGTGTCCCCGAGCCACATGACCGGGGTGGCCCTGGGGACGTCTCACCATTCAATGTCTGCAGTGTCCCGGCCAGCCAGGAGCTCCTGGACCTGCTGGTGGCATCGCTCCTGGTGCTCAGGATGGCCAGTCAGGTTGTAGAAGAGCCATGCCAGGCCACTGGCCATGGTGGCTGTGGGGACACTGGGTGAGTGAGGGGACACTGGAGTGGCTCCTCCCCAGTGGCACCTGCGAGCTCGTGCTCACCCTCAAACATGAAGGTGTCAGCCTCAGCCGCGATGTCCTCATCCGACAGGGTGCGGCCATTCTCGTCCTGCAGGGGCAAGATGGGCCACGGGCCACTGGGGCCACCAGTCTGTGGCCACCTGGGGCCAAATCCCATCCATGGCCACCACCCTATGGCACCACCATCCCACTGGCCACCAGCTCTATGGTCAGTGCTGCCCATGGCCACCACTGTTCCCCTGTGGCCACCAGTCTATGCCCAAGCTCCCCATGGCCACCAGCATCCTGCTGGCCTCTATGGCCAATCCTTCCATGGCCACCACCACTCTCTTGACCACTTTCATGCCCCATGGCCACCACCCCAGCCCCACCTTGGTGAGCAGCAGGATGTACTCGCTGGTCTGTCTGCACCAGAGACAATGGGGGGACACTGTGGCCACCAGCATGGATGATAGCAGGACCATTGGGGCCACCAGAATGGCCAACAGTGACAGTGATTGGACAGGATGGCCAGTGGGGACCATGGCAGAGCCAGCACAGCCGCCAGGATGGCCAGCAGGGACAATGGTAGGGTCACCAGGGCCACCAGGATGGCCAGCAGGGACAATGGTAGGGTCACCAGGGCCACCAGGATGGTGTCATGATCCGCTCGTACAAGCAGGGGTCATGATGGTTCGTTAACTGATCTCAGAGTGCAAAAGCAACACGGAAGGGGATTTTGGTATTAATCAAAACAAATGCACCTTTAATTGAGTGCCCACAGCAGATGTGATGGAAGGATTAGAAAGGAGAATAAAGGATAGAGAGAGAGGGAGAAAGAGGGGAGGAATAGCTACCAATGGACAGATGAAACCCTCGTGGTCCAGCCAATAGATCCGTCTTGTCACGTCAGGGAGAATCTCAAAGTCTTCGTTCTATTGTAGTCCTCCACCAAGGGGGGGAACAGGTAAGTCTATTGAAACCACTGAGAGGGAACAGGTATGTTTACAGACAGTCCATGTTCTCAGCAGTGAGCGAGACCAATTGTTTTCTTGGTCCAGGGAGCACACCTGAAGGCAACACTTGGCAAACATCTCACTTCAGTCCGGCCAGCCCCTGTGTTAGAGTTATAGGGGTCTCAGTCTCAGCCCTTGGGAGGGGGCTTCAGTCTCCATCCATCACAGTGGTCGTGAGGCAGATGAGGGAAACCTCAGAATGTCTCTTACAGATGATCAGTGGGGACAGGTGACAATCACTCCTGGCCGTGGCTCTCGTGGCTGAAGATGCACTTCTGGAGCGTGTCCAGGGTGAGGAGGCTCAGGGGCTGCAGCACCTCCAACTCCACTGGCCCCCACCAGCTGCCACTGCTGCTGCCGCCCACTTATGGGGAAGGGCTGGGTTGGGGAGGGAACAGGGAGGAGATCAGGGACAGGAGAGAGGTGATAAATTGGGGGGTGGGACAGCAGTGGGAGAGGGGGAAGAGTGGGGAGTGGCTGTAGAACAGGGATGTGGTGATGAATGAGGGGTGGGGTTGGGATTTGGGGGCAGCTTTGTGTTTGGCGTATGGGGCAGTACAGAATTTGGGTACAGGACGGGGCTCGGGGTGCAGGACAGGACTCAGGATGCAGCAGTGGGTGCAGGACAGAATTTTGGGTGCAGGATTGTCCTAAGGTGACGTTATGATGCTTGTATCCCCATCTATGTGTTCTGTTTATGCTGGATATTATGTTCTTTGCCTTCAAGACTCGCTCTGAAGAGCGAAGTTTTGTTTTGGTTTTGATATCAGCCTGCTCCCCAACGGCTGGTGGGACAAACAGACAGGGCAGTACATGGTGCTGCTTTTGCTTTTTGCTTGGCTTTTTGCTTTGCTCTTGCTTTTGTTTCTGCTCATTAGTTAGTTTAGCTAAGCACTCCGAATTTTTCCCTGGACTGTTTTCCTTTCCCTTTTTTGGAACCACTCAAACCTGCTCCAGACTGGGACCTGGGAAACACCGAGAGTTTGCACCTTGTGGCTGCAGCAGCTGCCCCAGCACCAGAGGGACTGATAACAGAGCGACCACTCCCAAGAGAGACTTTCTGAATTTGTCATCTTTTTCAGAGTGGTGAAAGAGTGTTGTCACCTGGTATTGTTCATTCTGTGTGCTGGGGGTGCTTTGCCTGTTAAATGAACAGGTTCTTTCCACTTCTCTCCAAGGAATCCTTCCCGACCCATTTGGGGAGTAGGGCTGTGTGTGTTTCCTTTTTGGAGGGGCCCCTTTGGAGGTTTTCTCCCAAATTTGCCCTAAACCAGGACAAAAGTTGGTGCCCAATGCATGGGGCTTGAGAGAGAGTGGAAAAAACCCTTGGCTGACTGCATTTTGGTTGCCATTACTCTGTGTTGGTATCAAGCAGTTAATGGCCATGTTTTTTGAATTCATAATGTCTCTTGGGGTGGAGGCTTGCATGCATTTCTGGTCCCCAGGTGCGGAGGATCATTAACGGGACATCACACCATGATTAATATGATAAGTGAAACCAATTTATTACAAAAAGCAAGCCATCTTTATACTGTTCTCTATTGTTCACACCTCAAGCTAATACATGATTGGTTAAATCCTTTTTACGCACGCATTTTGATATTTCAGTTAATTTTAAATAGTCTTTCTTTTTCATGCATCTCGCTGTGGTTTTCTTGTGTGCCTTTGCATCCTGAACCGTCTGCTGGTGAGCGTGTTCTCCTTCTTTTGTGTCCTTCAAGGGCATGGTGACCTTACTCAGGTTCTATGAAGGCTGCATTGTGCATATGTTGCATATGTCCATTGTCCTGCAAAAAACCCTCAACACTCCTCCCAATGCTTTCTGGTCATTCAAGTGCCCTTCAGCTGACTGGTTTCATGCTTTGAACTTCAGGGAATTGCCCAATCTTTCTGAAGCTCAAATAAATATCATATTAGTCAACATCTTAATTGTGTTTATATCTCACAGAATTACCTTTTCTTCTGTGTTTGTCTAAAACTGTTACTGTACAGAAATCTCTGGGTGATGGTGGACATGTCAGATGCTGCTGGGATATCCCAGAGCACTTGGACCTTGGCTCTGCACAGGAGAGCTCTTCATCCCCTTTCTCTCTTTTCCTCCCTCTGGGCATGGAGGCAGCTCCTGACTTCAGTGGGTGACTCCTGTGTGCAAAGAGCAAATCTGGGCAGAATCAGGGCAGGGAGGGTTTGGGGGGGACCTTGGGATCTGTGGTGGGCACAGAAGGTGTTTTCCATTGCTCTGAGACTGTCTACTGTGGAAAGTGGATTTAATATCCCACAGAGGAATGACTTTTGCATTTGATGGAGCTGTGCTTTCCCTTGGCTTTGTTGGCTGAAAAGATACAGAGAAGCACACACAGCTACCAGCTCCTGGATTCCAGCAGTGTTCAGATAGAAATTCCAAGAGGAGGTAGGGTCAAGATGTGTGCTTGCCTTGTGGTCAGCCTTCAATACCCCTTGGTCTCCCTGGGCCCTTCCCCCAGGTGGGCCTTGGGCTCATTTGGTCCCTCAGGAGCTGGGCTGGGGCTGCAGAGGTGGCTGTGGAGCATTGCCTGTGCTGTGCCAGGGACTGGCAGACACTGCTGGGCTGGGATGGAGGCTCTGGGGGCATTGGGGTTCCAGGGCAGGGCAGTGCAAATGTTTCTAGCCAACAATCTCCTCCAGTCTGTCACTACAGGGAATGCTGGAGGTGAAATCCCAATTGTGGCCAGGGGCACCTGGCTGAGAAGGACAGTTCTTTTCCATAGGAAGGAAAGCACAGAGCCTCAGTGTTTGGAAGGCAGGTGAGAGTCTCACTAGGCAAGGCCAGCCAGACTTTTCAGCAATGGCAGATTTTTGTCTGGGAGCAGTCTTTGGATATAGGGAATTCTGGAGGTGGAACCCAATCTCAGCCATGCGTGCCTGGAGAAGTAGGACAGTTCTTTCTCATAGGGAGGAAAGCACAGAGCCTTCCCCAGTGTTTTGGGGACAGATGGGAGGTGACTCTCCTGAAACCACTGCCTGCCACACTTGTCCTGGCAATATTCCTATGGGAAAAATTTGGAGTTGAAATCCCAGTTCTGGCCATGGGTATTTGGAAGAGATTGACAGTTCTTTTCCTAGCAAGGAAAGCACAGAGCTGCTGATGAGAGGCAGCCCTTGGCATCCCAACATCAGCCAGAGCTGTCCAGTGGCCCCTGGGAGGCCAATCCAGCCAGGCCTGTTCCATGTTCCCTCAGTTCCATGGGAGCCAATGGTCCCTTGCTTCCATGTGTCCCTGAGGTGCCATAATGCCCCCTTGGTGACACGAGGCCCTGAAGGGTCCCAGTGGTCTCCATGGTTCCATCAGGCCCCACAGAGCCATAATGGCCTCTGGGTCCATGAAGCCCCGCTGTGTCACCAAGGCCCCTTGGTTCCATGGGCTCCGGTGGTGCCACAATGATCCCCTCGGTTCCATGAGGTTCCCTAGTGTCACCACAGTGTCCTTGGACTCACTGGGACTCTCAGTGTGTTCCCAGTCACCCCCAGTATGGTTACAGACACTCCCAGTATATCCCAGTTGCCCTCAGCACACTCACAGTCATTCCCAGTCACATCCACTTGGCCCAGTAAGGTTCCACTTTCCACCAGTATGATCCCAGTCACTCCCAGTGAAGGGAAGGGACCGGGATGGATTGGGACAGGCTGGGATGGACTGGGACACCGGGATACACCAGGATAAACTGGGATGCACTGGGATACACCGGGACACACTGGGATATACTGGGATACACCGGGACACACCGGGATATACTGGGATACACCGGGACATACCAAGACACACCAGGATACTCCAGGATACACCAGGACACTCTGGGATTCACCGTGCCCAGCACTGGGACCCACTGGGAGCAGGATCAGGGCACACTGGGACTCAGCAGGGCCAGAATTGGGGCAACATGGATCATAGTGGGACCAACTGGGATATACTGGGAGTGACTGTAACCATACTGGGGATGACTGGGAACACACTGAGAGCGACTGGAGTAACTGAGTCTACACTGGGGGCAACTGGGATTGACTGGGACTATGCTGGGGAAGACTGGGGTCACAGTGGATTCCGGCTGGGGTCATACTGGGAGTGACTGGGTCTGTGCTAGGGTGTCGTGGTTCTGGTTTGCTCATTTAAGATCTCTTTAATTTTGAGATTTTTTTGGCTAATGCACTAAAGAATGTGGTGGGTTTGGTGTTAGTTAATTACTAATACACTTATTTTTGGTTGTGAGATAGGATTAGGAGAAAGGTAAAGCAGGCTCAAAACTTTAAAAGGGTAGAAAGAAAAATTTTAATAATAGTAAGTAAAAAGAAAAAAAAAGGTAGTAAGAATTAAAGCAAACTTTTTAGAATACTCCTCCCCACAACTTTTTCTTTCTCACTGACAATGTAAAGAAACTAAACTTAAGATTTCTAGTCAGTTTATTACCTCTCAAAAAGTCTTTTTTTAGTTCACTTAGGGAGAGAAGTCCCTCTTGTTAATGTTATGGAGACTTTTCTACAAAAGGAAAAAACTTCTCATGGTTCTCAATTTTGTCATGAATAACAACTGCCAGGGGAACCTTGCTATCGTAAAATCTTTCTTATTTCTACCTTATTTCTACCTTCCCACAGCTTGGAGATGGGCTATGTTGATTGATGGGGTATTGTTTTAAAGATGAGCTGTTTTAAAGATGAGCTGTTCAAAGGCAAAAGTTCTCATTATCTATCTCTAAAATCATCATCACCTCTGGGAGCAGAGATCTTCATTTTTAGAAGCACAAGACTGCGCTCTTTCTTTGTGCAAACTTCTCATGAGATTACAGCTATTTCAACATCTGCTTACTTTAACATAGAAGCCTTTACCTAATATCAATTCAAACACTTTCATTTCCTTATAGTTTTATGTGTTATAAGGGAAAAGAGTAGTTTCTTTACAGCTTACAAGAGGATTTCAGCTCTAAAAACAAAGCATCTTCTCACCCCTCCCATCTGGGACTTACTTACCTTCTTCTTTATTACCTTTAGTGTCTTCATCTTGTTTTTAATATACTTGCATGTTGTTCTTTTCTCTCACTCAAAAGAAGATTGCAGCACGGAAAAAGTTAACATCACGCCTGAAGCCTACCCACCAATAACTTGTAACAGAAAGCTGTGGCTCAGTTGTGTTCAGATCAGCTTTATAGTTAGTGTTTAGTTTTCTACACCAGCCACAGAAGTCTCTGGTCTCAGCCACGCTAAGAAGAAGAAGAAGCAGCCTGACAGCGAGATCTTCACAGCCACAGCCAGCCCTGCTCTGGCTAAAGCTCCGCAGCCTCCCCTGTCTCCTTGCCCAGCAGCTGCTGAGGCCCAGCCTGGCCAAACCAGAGCCCATGGAGAGAGAAGCCAGCAAGCAGCCCAGAAAATAGAAAAGAAGCCCAGCCTGCAGCAAGACTGCCCAGCCCAGCCCAGACACAGAGCAGAAGCCAAAACCCAGCAGCTCCCTGCTGACCAACAAAGAAAAAAAGTTTCTGAATTTTTTCATCTTTACCATGTGTGTTTCACAAAAGCGTGTCTAGCTTTCAGTAGTTCAACAGACTGTCAGATACACAAAAAACTTTGCATCACTTTCCTAAATTTCCTCCCACTCCAAAGCATAACACAGGGCCGCTGGGAGCAACTGGGATCGGACTGGGAGCAACTGGGAGCAACCAGGACCATACTAGGAGCAACTGGGATCATCATGGCATCAGAGAAGGATCATATTGAGAGGGACTGGGTCTGTGCTAGAGGCAACTGGGATCACACTGGGAGGAAATGGGGACATGCTGGGGACCAATGGGATCATACTGGGAGCAACTGGCACCACACTGAGGGTGACTGGGATCCTTCTGGAATCATACTGGAAGTGATTGGGAACAGGCTGAGGGCAACTGGGACCATGCTGGGGCAACTGGGATATACAGGAAGTGACAGGAATCATGTTGGAGGTTACTGGGAGTGGTTATGAGCAATTGGAATAATGCTAGAAACTACTGGGAGCAACTGGGAGTGAGTGGAAACACATTAAGGACAACTGGGATATACTGGGGGAGACCAGGAGTGACTGGGATCACAGAGGAAGCTTAAAGTTACTGGAATAATACTGGGAGTATCTGGGAGTGACTGGAATCATACTGGGGGCAAATGGCACTGTACTGAGAGTGACTGGGTTCATATTGGAATCATACTGGGAAGGACTGGAACCATACTGGGAGTGCCTGGAGCTATGGTAGGGGTGAATGGGAACAGCTGGGACTGTGCTGGGACCATGCTGGGATCATACTGGGATCATACTGGGAGTGACTGGGATGATACTGGGATCACACTGAGTGTAACTGGAAGTGACTGGGAGCCACAGGGCCCATGCTGGGAGTGACCTGGGGGGAACTGGGGGAACTGGCCCAGCTGGGGCTGAGGGTTGTTCTCCCCCTGGGCTGCCCTGCGTCCTGCTGCTGTCCCTGGCCTCACAGAGCCGAGGGACAGGGGACAGCTGAGGGACAGGAGACAGGGGCAGGGACGTGGAGAGGTAGAAGGGAATTCCAGGGGCTCCTTGAGCCCAGGAAATGGGAGTCCAGGGTTTCCCAAAAAGGGGGGACCAGGGTGGGAACACTCGGGATGGGATGTTCGGGAAGGGGGAGTTTAGAGGGTCTCTGTTTTTGCAGAAAGGTGGGGCTGGGGGCTGGGAAAGGCAGGAATGGGGATCCAAGGTGCTCCAGGGCATCCTAGGGTGACGCCCATGGCAAGTCTGGAGGTTGGGAGCCATGGGATGGCCAGGAAAAGGGGAGCAGGGGGTCCTGATGTCCAGAATGGGGGATTCAGGGGGTCCCTGTGCAGGATAAGAGGAGCAGGGGGGTCCCGGTGCCGGGGGTCCCACTCCCCCCTGGGGCCCAAGGAGCGCCCCCAGCCCCAGCGCTGGAGCCATCGCGCTGCTCCTCCTCACTCCCAGGATGATCCCAGTAGAACTCAGTCACCCAGGAGCTGCTCCTAGTATGATCCCAGTTGCTCCCAGTCATTCTTTATTATGATGCAATTTGCCCCTGGCACAGTTCCAGTTGGTCTCAGTTGCTCCCTCTTTGATCCAGTGTGTTCCCAGTTCTCCCAGTTGCCCCTAGTGTAGCCCCAAGTAACTCCCAGTATGATGCCAGTCTCTCCCAGCAGGGCCGCAGTCATTCACACTTGCCCCCAGTTGCCCCCAGCATGGTCCCAGTTCCCCGCAGCACGCTCCCAGTGGCTCCCAGTCGCTCCTAGTCCAGTCCCAGTCATTGCCTGCATGGTCTCAGGCACTCCCAGTATATCCCAGCTGCCCTGAACATTCTCGTAGTCATTGCCAGGCACTCCCAGTTACCTCAGCATGGTTCAGCTGCCCCCAGTTTTATCCCAGTCACTGCCAGGACATCCCAGTTGTCACTAGCATGCATCCTGTCATTCCCAGTTGCTCCCAGTTCCTCCCACTGTGTGCACAGAGAGCTCCCAGCATGGGCCTGGTAGCTCCCAGTAACCCCAGTGTCACAATCCATCCTTATGAACGGGTTTCGTGATTGTTCATGGATTGATCTCAGGGTGCAAAAAGCCGACACAGTACAGGGGGATTTGCAGTAATAATCAAAACAAATGCACCTTTATTGAATGACCACAGCAAAATGCGATAGAGGGATTAAGGGAGAGAAAAATACAGAGAAAGAGAGAGAAAAGAGAGAGAGAGAGGGGGGTATAGCTACCAAACGTAAAGATGAAGTCCTTTGGTCCAGTCCAGTTGAGGATCCGCCTGTTACGTCAGGGAGATCTCAGAGGCACAGTTCATCTGGACCCCAATTATACTCTTTTTCAATGGGGGAAGGGAGAATGAATTTTGCAACTGAATCAAAGGTAGTTTTGGGGAAAGAATGGTGTTTTGAAAGGGTACACACAGTCCATGTTCGGCAGTGGGCGTGAGCCATTGTTTTTGTGGTCCAATGCTCACACCTGCAACATCCATCTTGCTTTGGTCAGCTTGCCTCTCCCCACACACCTCCCCCGGGTTGGGGGTCTCAGTCCCAGTCCTTGGAAAGTATAAGAGGGGGCCTTCTCACATGGGGGTTTGATGTCTTGGTCTCTTGATGAAGAGGCTTCTTACATCTCAGTCTGTGTGTCACGGTGGTTGCAAACGAGTGAGAGGGGTCTTCGGCAGGGTTCCACCACTCAGGAGAAGTCCAGCCAGACCGAGAGGTGGGGCAGCTTCCAAGGCTGTTGTTGCAAAAAGGGCACGGTGCCCTCTTCTTCTCATTGGGCTCAGTGTAGCATACAGCAAACAACACCTGTGGAAACAGTAGCTTAGCAATGCTCTCAGGTCTCAGGGCCTTGTGGCATATGACTTTCTCCTACAGAGGAGACAGGGGGATCTTCTCTTCAGTGGTCCTCAAATGACGATCGTGAGGCAGGTGAGGGAAAATTCGGACAGACTCTTACACCTGCTCAAGGGGAGGTCTCTGTCCCTGTCACTCCCTTGCTCTCCCCCCCTTTTCTCTTTCTTTCCATCTCTCTCTCTACCTCACATTTACTGTTCAATAAAATCCACTTTGGATTTGGTCTCGTTAGTGCCTTAATTGGGGCTGAGGCATCTCTCTGACAATTTTCTTAACCAGATTGCGACATGATTTTGGCACAGTGAGTTCAGGGCACTGTTGTCTGTCCCCAAGTGCCTTTGACAACAGCATGGTTCCCGTCCTCTGAGGAGGTTGTGGTTCTCTCTGGAGGAACTCTTGGAAACTTGGATGCAGCTTCCTCTGAGCAACTTACGGGAGAACTGATGAGGAAAATGGCTGTTGTGGGTGGCCAGTGAAAAGAAAATATTTTGTTGTCCTTCCTTGAAAAGTGTGTTAAAATCATTGGAGGAAAGGGAGCAAATGTTACCAGCGAGACTGACAAGGTTCATTCACCCCACAGTGAGGAACATAAGGCTGCTGAAAGTCCTACAAGAAGCCCAGCTCAAGTACCTAAATTCCTGAATATCTCCTGAATTCCCAGGCTTGGGTTCTTTGCCAAATGTGAGAATCATTTTTCTCTTGATCCCTGTCACCTTTGTGACAGCTACACAGAGCTTCCCCTTCCTTTTAATAATCTGTATTGGGCCAAATTTTCTCTTTTCTTCTATCAGAACCTGCCAGAAGCTGAGCTAAAGCTGTGCAGGAACCAATGAAACTTGGAATTGCCACATCACTGCTTGGATTGTCGGTTTATTCATATTTGGGATTTGTTTGCATTTCCATCACAAGTTACTTGTGGGAAGAGCAAATATTCTTCAAAGTGATTTATGCAGAGTTAAGTTTGATTTCTGTCAAGTTTATTTTGTCCAGTGCCCAGGAGATGCTCAAGGGGTCTCTGTGCCTCTCGCCCTGGGGGATGCTTGGGAGGGGCTTGGGAGGGTTGTCCCTGTCCCTGTCACCCCAAGCCATTCCCCAGGGGACAATAAAACCTCACTGAAACTGTAGCAAATTTTGCAAAAGTGGCAGTTAATGGAACAGTCAGTGCTACCTTGAGAACTTGGTAACAAATCAAGGCGGCCCAAGGTAATTATGGGGCTCTGTGGACACCTAAAGTAGAACATCTAGTAAATGGCAGGTATCGAAGGGAAGAACTTGATTTGTCTTCCCCAACAGTCTTGGGGACATTGGCAGGAGCAATTATGTCATTGTCTTCTTTATGGACTGTCAAGCTGACATAAAACCTGACTTGGAGGAAAATGTCCAAAGGCTTCACCCACAGAGACTTTTTGCCCTGAACTCCTGAGAAGAAAGGATTCTGTGCCCCAACAACCCCATAGCTCAGCCAGGGGCTCATGCACAGCCCCCCTGGCAAAGGCTGATCCCAATGGATGCTCCAAACCAGGCTGAGGGTTTGCAGCAGTGGGGGAACTGGCTCAGATGTGACGCACATCTTAAACTGATCAAAAGAAAAACAATGAGGCTGTACTCTCCTGGGAGAACTTGGAGCACTTTATAGGAATTAAAAAGACTATAAAAGGGCTGGAGGTGGACTTTGTACAAGGGCTTGGCATGGAAATGGCGTCACAATGACAGAGGGGAAAGATAGGTGGGATATTGGGAAGAAATTCTTCCCTGTGAGCATGGTGATGCCTTAACAGAGCCTGCCCCATTCCTGGAAGCATCCAAGACCAGCTTAGATGGGATCTTGCTGCAACCAGGTCTAGTGGAAAATGTTCCTTTACCTGTCCCTGACAGGGGGTGAAACGAGATGATTTTTTAGGTCCCTTCCAGCCCATGCCATTCCAAGACTCCATTATCTATGACTTAATGGGACCCACTGGCTCCCAGGAGTGGAGTGGGATGCGTTGCCTGGCAACAGGAGTTGTGTTGAGGAGGGCCTCAGTCCTGCAAGGGATTTGGAAGGAGAAGGAGCCTGCTGGCTGCTCGTCCTTTTTATCATTGCTTTGCTCATTGCTTCTATCAACCCTTTTGTTCACCCTGTTTGTCGTCCATTTTGCTCGTCTCTAACAGACCCAAATGGGCAGAAGGCTTGTGACAAATCAAGGACAGAGTGTGTGCAGACAAGGGGGAGAGGAGTGTGCTCCTACATCCTGGGGTGTGCCCCAGCCTTGCTGTGGTGTCATGGGTTCCTTTCTGTGCTGAAAGATGCTGTCCCAGTCTCTGGAGAAGCTGCAGAAGGAGAAAGCAGATCCACGGGACATGATGGCTGCAATGGACATGGTACAGTCTAAGGGGCCTCTGTGCCAGCCCAGGGCTTCCCGGGCAGGGTGACAAATGCCCCTTGTCCCTTGGGGGCTGGGTGGCAGAAATTGTCCCCTTGGGAGGGGGAATTTCCTGAGCTCATGGGGTCTCTCACCCTTCACATGGTGGGACCAAGCTCACCAGGGTGATGGGGCAAATGGGGCCACAGCACCCTGAAAGGGGCGTGATGGCCTGGAGGAAGCACTCCTCCCTCTGCCCCTCACACGCTGGCCCTGCCTGGCATTCCTCATCCCTTTCCCTGCCGCTCTCCTGCCGTTCCCCTCTGCTAGAAGGCGGACAAAGCTGCCTTGGACAGCAAAGTCGATTGCAGCCAGTTTGAAGAGAACATGGAGGAGCTGGATGGGAGGATTCAGGAGTTGCAGAGCCAGATTTCAGGCCAGGAGCAGCACTGGAACAACATGCAGCAGCAGTTCAGCAATGCAATTGAAGACAAGGTGAGGGGTATTTCGTCCCCACCATGAGGAACTGGCACCTTTGGGACTTGACAGCCTGCGGCAGAATCCCTCTGAGGATTCCCCCTCCAGGCTTTTCCCTGGAGAGCTCCATGTCACATCCTGGAGCAGCTGGCTGAGGCTGTGCACCTGTTCACAGCTGGATCGCCTGGAGCTGAAGACTTTCTGTAAACACCTGGAGGACTCCTGGAACAGGAACATGGAGGAACTCGAGGATAGGCTGTTGCGTGAAAACGCCGCTGGGATTAAGAAGTGAGTGCAATGGAGATTCTGATGGCTTTGGGAACAGAGATGGCAACTGCTCCTCCCAGGCAGGGCTGTCACACACCATGCCCCTGAGCTGGGCCGTGTCCTGCCCTCCTGGCCATGCACACGGGGGGACTTTGGTGCCAGAGAGGGGCTGAAAGCACTGCAGGGGCTGCTTGAGATGGTGGCATGGGTGCCTGTGCCCTTCACCTGGCATCAGCCAGCACCTTGGGGATGGGGAGAAACAGGCTCAACAGCCCACGGTTCACCCTGCAATGGCTGTGACCCTGTGCAGTGACCTGCCCAGCAGCTGGCTGCTGCAGGGAGCTGCTGCCTGTGTTCTGCAGGCCTGTGGCCCCAGGAGCTCAGCTGGCCCTCTTCCCTCACCCTCCATAGGCAGCTGCCAGTCCCTTTCACATGTCTGTCCTGTGACCGCATGCTCAGTGTGCAGGTTCCTGGCCAGTGAGTAGCACCAGTGCATCAAGGGCAGCAGGGCTGGCATGGGGGAGATGGGTGCCAGCAGTGACCCACTGTGCTGGGCACAGGGGTGACAGTGTCTGCTTGGGAGGGGCTGATGTGGGGAGCCCCCTCTGCAGCCCTGCCCTTCAGCAGGGCCTGTGGGGGCTCATCCCAAGGGCTACAGGCAGCGAGATGCCATGGGCTACAATCCCATGGCCTTGGGGGTGCTGCCTCCAACAGGAACAGGTTCGTTGTCCCCTGCCACACACCTGTGACCCCTGCCCTCCCCAGGTACCCCAAAAAACTCCTGTATTTGCAGCCGATGCCCCCTAGCAAGGAGCCACCGCCCAGCCGAAGGTAAGGGCTCTGAGGACACGTTCCCCGCGCCTGGGGTGCAGGGTAGCCCTGACACAGCAAGGAGGGCTCTGCACCTGGGCTGGGGCAGAGGAGCCTGGGGGGACGGGGCAGGGTAGGGGAGCAGAAGGCAGCTGTGGAGGGCCAGTGCTTGCCCCAGGGCTGGGGGCTTTTGCATTCCTTGCCTTGCACTGCTCTGTCTGGCCCACTTCTCTGTCCCAAGGTTGCTGAAAGCACATCTGATGAGCTGTGTCTGTTTTCAGTCTGAGCTCAGGCTTGGTGGGGAATTGTGTGCCTCCTGTGAAAGGAGTTCCCAAAACCAATCCCTGCCAGCTGGTGTCCTGTGCACAGGGACCTGCCATGGCCATGGCCAGCACACCTTGCTGTGGGGACAGAGCCAGCAGATCAAGCCTGGTGGGATAGGCTCGGGGCTCCTGCAGCAGGTGGACAGGAGCTGGCAGGGACATGCCCCTGCAAGCAGCACTGCTAGTGCCCTCCCTGGCACAGCAGGGTGAGGCCCTGCATGCCACAGGGCTGGGCACTGAGCCTCCTCTGTCCCATCCCACAGGAGGCCGCTGGTCTGTGCCAGTGTCCCCCGTATGCCTCAGATCTCTGGGGACCATCAAAGCAGCAGTTTCACGATGCAGAACATCAAGGCTTCCCCACATACAAGTGCACAGCTGCAGCGTCTCCTGGTACACCACAACAAGGTAGGTGTGATGAAGGTAGAGACACAGAATGGTGACTGAGGCTTTAAGCATTGCTGACTATCCAGGAGGAATCTGTGCCTTCAGTCCCCAGGGAGACCTGGGTTGGGAGGGTTATTGGGGGGTGCTGGATTGGGCCCTGCATTGCAGCCAGCTGCCCTCTCCTCCTCAGCCTAGTGTGACCCTGCTGCACGGTGATGGACACATCTCGAGGGGCCGTAATGACCAGCATCAAACGGCGATCAGGACACAGGATGTGTCATATATGGCCCTGTCAGGGCGAGGGGGTCAGTGACGACAGGGGCCTGATTATCTGCAGGGTGCTAGCTGGGGGATGAGTAGGGCTCTGTGTACAGAGCTGGGTAATGTGGCATGGGTATTTTGCGTCTGGGGTAAGAAGGAAGGGGCAGAATGGAGCAGGAGGACTGGCACATGGGGCAACTGAGCTTGGAGCTGGAGTAACGTGGGAGAATGGCCATGCCCAGTGTGGGACAAGACCTTGAGTCCTGGTGCGCTGGGGCCAGCACCTGTGGCGGCTCACCCTTGTCCTTCACCGCCCAGGCCCTGCCGCCTCAGGACAGCACCGGACGGGCACAGCTCCTCGACAGCTCTCATGGGCCCCAGGGCTCGAGCAGCCTCTCCAGCCCCGCCAGACATCAACAGCCCCCGGCCAGCTGGAAAGGACTCAGTGCCCAATGCTCAACCTGGGACATCTTGTCCGAAGCGAGAAACACCTGTGACAACTGTCATAAGGAACTTGACTTTTTACTTGTATATAATAACTAAGTTAGTTGTATATAGTTATTAGGTTAATAAAAACTGTTAAAATTATGGGCAGAGCCTTGTCTCACAGCCTGCCTCTCCCCAGGCTCCCTGGTGCTCCTTCAGCTCCTTCCCCCCTGCTGTGGTTCTGCCCCCGGGCTGAGCAGTTCGAGCCCCGGGCCAGGCCCTGAGGCCGCTGCTGCTCCCGCGGCGCCTGCGGGGCAGCCCTGAGGCTCCGGGCCGGCTGTGGGAGCAGGAGCTGCGCTGCAGAGCCCGCGGCCCTCACGGGCTGCGAAGGCACGGGCAGATGGCCATGGGGCCCGGCTGGCACTGCCGGCGCTGCTGCTCTCGGCTGCCGCCTGCAATCCTTACAGACAGCCCTCATGCCGGCTCAGGAGACGCTCAGAGCCGTGCCCGAGGGCTGGCCCCGACCCGCGGCCCCCAAGGGCACTTGTCCCTTCATCTCTGCACTGCCACATTCTGAGCTCCCTCCTCCCTTTCCTTTCTGCGGGGCAGAGTTAGGGGCCAGCCCAGCGGCTTTCCTCCCACACAGCCGGCAGCCCCTTGCCCACAGCTCCCTGGCGGGAGCCAGAGCTGCTTTCCAGCATGGCAGCCCCGCCGTGTCCCACAGCCCGGGCCGGCTCCTTCCCGCTGCCGGCGAGGCCCGGCGGCTGGGCCCGGCCATCCCGGGCCATAGCAGCTCCCTGGCCGGGGGAACACAGCCAGACATGGGGGGACACACGGCAACACAAAGGGGACACACGACGGGCACCGTTTCCCGTGTCCCCATTGCCGCAGAGCAGTGCTGTGTGCGGGGCTGGCACAGACCTGGGCATAAAGGAATGTCTGTGCTGTCACCAGAGAAAGGACACGGCAGGGGTGCTGCTCACGGATGAGGGTGCTTGGGGCTGGGGGGGCTCTCCGACCTTCTCACACCTGCGGAGGTCGGGGCAGTCTCTGTCCCTCTCAGCCCTGGTGTGACCCCAGCCAAACATCATCGGGGTCAGAGGGACAGAGACACCCGCAAACCCCCAGAACGGCAGAACTGGGGTTTGATTTGGGGTTGAGGATTTAGGAAGGGGCTGGAATTGGGGCTGAGTTGGAGTTGGGGCTGAGATTTGGATTAGAGCTGGGATTGGGGTTAAGGCTAGACATGGGATTGGCTTTGGGCTGGGGTTGGGTTGTGGTCTGGGGCTAGACAAGTTTGGAATTGGGATGTGATTAAATACAGAACTGTGAGTTTGTCTAAACGTGGAGTGAGATTGAGACCAGGATCAGGGTCCGGTTTGGGACTGAGCTCACCCAGAGCGGGACAGAGGGGATGTCACTGCAGGATGTCCCAGGCATCATCCCAGCCCTCCTCAGGCACCTCCAAACATGAGGGGCAGCTGGGTGCCCCAAGATCCAGGTGCTCGCACACTGCCCCACCATACCAGGCAAGCATTCCCTGAGGGCAGCCCTGACTGTGATCCTTAGGGCTCTGGGATCAGCCCTCACATCCCTGTGGGAGAAGCTGCAGACAGGATGAGAGATTTTCCCCTCCTCTTCCCTGTGGAAAGATGAAGCCCAGCTGCCCTTTCCTTCTGGTGCCTCCTCTCCTCAGCTGAGGATGTCAAACTTCCCAGGAGCAGGAAAATCCCCATTCCCTGTTTCCTTGTGCCTGCAGCTTGGAACACCCACCCAGAATTAAGGACTTTCTGACCACCCTGCTGAATGACACTGGGAGGAGATTTGTGAGAAAGGGAGGAAATTGTATTTCAATAGTAAATAAAAGGCGCAAAATTATTGCTTTCTGTCACATTTGTTTTCAGTCAGTTGCACTTCTGGTCCCAGGCCAGAGAAAAGGGTGGGGCTGGGGGCTGGGAGAGGCAGGGGGGGGGGGCCGGGAAAAGGTTGCGTTAGTGCTTGATGAAGAGATGCAGGGGGGTCTGGGTTCTCAGGAATGGGGGTGCCAGGGGGATCTCAGGGTCATGAAAATGAGGGGGGGAGGGCAGGGACGTGGAGAGGTAGAATGGAGTTCCAGGGGGTCCTTGAGCCCAGGAAAGGGGAGTCCAGGGTTTCCCAAAAAGGGGGGACCAGAGTGGGGACACACGGGATGTTCGGAAAGGGGGAGTTCAGGGGGTCTCTGGTTTTGCAGAAAGGTGTGCCTGGGAAAGGCAGGAATGGGAGACCAAGGCGTTCCACGTTGTCCCAGAGTCAAGCCCACGCCAAGTCTGGAGGCTGGGAGCCATGGGATGCCCGGGAAAAAGGGAGCAGAGGGTCCTGATGTCCACAACAGGGGGATTCAGGGGGCCCCTGTGCAGGCTAAGGGGAGCAGGGGGGTCCCGGTGCTGGCAGTGGCGGTTCAGGGTCCCAGTGCTGGGGGTCCCACTCGCCCCTGGCCCCCCAGGAGCGCCCTCAGCCCCAGCGCTGGAGCCATTGCCCTGCTCCTCCTCACTGCCAGTGTGATCCCAGGATGATCCCAGTAGAACTCAGTCACCCAGGAGCTGCTCCCAGGATGATCCCAGTACAGCCCAGTCACTCCCAGTCCTGGCATCCCCCCAGGCCTCTCTGCGTTCCGACCTGTCCCGGCTCCATCCCCGCCCCTCCCGGGGGCTGCGAGGGCTGCGGGAGCGGAGGAGGAGGAGGAGGAGGGAGGAAGAGGCGGAGCGGGGGAGGAGAGGGGGAGCCAGGCGGCTCCGGCGCTGCCTGAACTTGCAGCAGCCTCTTGTCCCCTCCTGTCAGGGAGTTGCGCAGAGCCAGAAGGTCCCCCCTGAGCCTCCTTTCCTCCAGGCTGAGCCCCCTTCCCTGCTGCCTCAGCCCCTCCTGCTGTTCCAGCCAGAGTCGGATACTAGTGCTGCAAAGAGCAATGTACAGACCTGGCATAGGTGCCTTCGTCACCACATTTTAACCTTTCATTAGTTACAGAAAGACTCTTGGGAAGCCCCAAACTGCAGTCCGTCGCTGCAGTGCCAATCTCCTTTGCAAATCCCTGCGGCCCCGCCCGGCCCCGCACTCGGTGCCGCGGTTGCCCGGTAACCGCGCCCGGGCCCTCAGCGTCTGTGACAGCGGCGCGGCCTCAGTTGCGTGAGAGCGCGGCCCTGGCTGGGTGTGCGCAGCCTGGGCTCCTGCAGGCGGCTGCACCGGGCCATTCGCCAGGTGAATTGTCAGCGTAGAGAATTGCTAAAGGTGCAGAGCATTGGCCTCTGCGAAAAGCTCCTCAGCGTGCAGAACACTGGTGTCTGCTAGGGAGTCCTGAATTTCATTTGAAGGTAAAGACCGACTAAAGTTGAACTTTTTGGTTTTGTTTCATCTGTACTCTGAAAGAGAATGCCAAAGGGAAATAGAGGATGTGATCATGCCAGTCTTCTGGCGCAGTAGTTCAGTGACATGTACACCTGAGAGGATGAACAATAAATGGACTACTGATAGTGCTTTTTTTACTGAAGAAATGCAACATTTTCCAAAGATAGTAGTCTATACATTTTTGTCCTATAGTAACTGCTTAAACTGCTTAAAGGTGAATGAGTTCTCTTCAAGTTTCAGTGGGTTTTTATCATCTGGGTTTTAAAATTTTTAGGGAGATGCCTCTGTGTTGAGGTGCAAACGAGACCATATGCCAAAGTCAATGGTCTGGATTTTATGGAACAGTAAATGTGAGGGAGAAAGAGAGAGAAAGAAAAGTGGGAGGGGGGTGGAGGTTGGAAAGGGGGGAGGAGAAAGAGAGTGACAGAGAGAGATTTAGCAGAAAATATCACCATTCCATGGATCCCATTGGTCTACCATTAAATCCTCTTGTGGTCTTCTCTGTGGTGAGGTCTGGCAAAATGTAAGACTCCAATGGATTAATGGAGATTTGGGCAAGATGATACCTTGCCCAGGTACCTCCCAGGGGGGGGCAAGTTGGACTCTGTCTCTTGCTACTTTCATAAAATACAAAATCTTTAGCACCCGTATATCCTTTGAGTCTGCCATGAGTTGGGTTCTGGATTTTCTGATTTGTTGTGTTGCTTTGCATGCCCTGCAGTCGTCTGGTGCAAGGCCTCCGGAATGGGTCTGGAGGCACTGTGGAGGTCTTAGCTGGGAGGTTTGTGTGCAAACCTGGCCTCAGCAGAAGAGTCTGTGGCTATGACTTCCCCAGCCTGAACCCAGAAAGAGGTGATTTTCACGACAGCTGCTGGGTTTGGCTTTGTTGTGGATAGGTTTTTCTCCTCAGCCTTGTTTACTTCTCCCCAGACCTGAGCTAATGGGACAATAGTGTCACCTTGATCTTGTCTCAAGTTCCCTTAGGCAGCTTAACTCACAGTGCCATGTTCCAGTCAGGAGGCATTTTCAGGGAAGGGTGGGCTTGGGTGGTCGCAGCTTCTTTATACAGTTTTGTCACAATGGGCAGAAAGTCCTTTATAATGATATTTAAGCCATTAGCCATAACATTCCAGTCTCTCATTAGTGTCTCAGGTGTGAGAAGCAGCTGATAGAGCAAGGGTGCTTTAGCCTAAAGAAGAGGAGGCCCACTCTAGCTATTTTTGAGTAATATTTAAGCTACAGCTTTGTCTGTTCAAACTGTTAAAAATGTTCAGATTTTTAGCACCAGGTTTCAGTATGATCTAACTTTGAATTGCACAAGGTAGCCATATAGTTCAAATAAAGTTCAACTAACGGCCTAACTATACTAGCTACTTACACCAAACAAGCACTTAGCTACTTTCAAGTAATGTAACCCTTTTAGCAGCAGAATAAGCCTTGAATCTGCCATGAATTGGGTTGTGGATTTTCAGAGTTCCATTGTTGCTCCTTCCAGTTTTGTTGAGGCATTGTCGCTCACCTGCGACATCGTCCCTTGGAAATGGCGTCTGGATTGCCAAAGAAGACACCAACACCTCGTCTTTTGTCCAGGGAAGGGCTGAAGCCTAATACTGTGAGTACCCACTGGGGCTGTGTTAAGGCTGGCACTGCCCTGGTGTCCCTGCTCTCCCTGCCCCTGTTGTCCAGCAGTGCTGTGAAGCTGCAGAGCCCCTGCCCAGCCCTTTGTGCTGTGCTGCTGTTGCTGGGGCTGTCCTGGTGCAATAGGGAACACTGTGGGATGCTTCAGCTGTGTCTTGCCTGTCTGTGCCAGCAGAGCCGAGTGAAACCAATGCACAGCTGAAGGCCTGAGCATGTGTTCTGTCCCTTTCCCTTTGCCACAGGAATTCCTTCTGTCAGGCTGGGCACTCACCTGTGCTGCTCTGACCATCCTGCCCTTGGGCACCTGGGCATGTGGAGGGGGGAAGCTCAAACTCTGCCCAAAGCCTTGAGAGCCACGGCTGGTCCCAGCTGGAAGAGCTTCCAAAGCAGCTGTTCTCTCCCAGCTCCTGTGTGGGCACAGATGCAGCCCTGCAGGCAGCGCTGGAGCCAGGGCCACAAAGCTCACTTGGCTGAAGATGCCCCACTGCTGAGGCTCTGTCAAGGAGATGCCTCTGTTTTCTTGTGTGGAGGGCTCTGTCAGCCCAAACAGAGAAAACAATTAACAGGGAGAACTAAAACCTGGACACATTCCTGTGCACCTCACTCTTGGTACAGTGTTCCTTTCTTGCATCTCTTGGACTCATCCAGCAGCGATATCTCCTTGCTGTGAGTTCTGAGCGTTGTGCAGGGATGGAGTTCAGGCAGTTCTGAGAGCTCCTCCCCATTCTCTGGAAAGGTCACTGCCTCAATCCAACGAAACATAAGAGGAAACAAATGCCCAAAGAGCAGAAATCCCCAACCATGTCCCATGCAATCATGGAGAAGCCAATGGGACAGAGCCATATGGCTGGAGTATGTGTGTTCCACTCTTTATTATTAATTCACTGATGCTAAGTATTTCAGCCGGAAATTCCCAGGGCTCCCAGGGCTGTCCTAGTGGCTGTGATCACAAGTTATTCACCAGTGCCACTTGTTCACGAAAAGCCTTTCTGAACAAGCACAACTCTGAGGCTCTAGCTGGTTTACTTTTGCCTTTCAGCTGCTTCCCTCTAAGTTCCAGAGGGAGAAGTTTCTCAGCAGGAAGAAGGAGGCCAGCACTGGGGGGAGTATTCTGCCCAGAATTGGCCCATTTCTAGACAGGAGTGAGACTCGCCCAAAGGTAGCCTTTTCCTGCTCTTTTCCTTTCTGTTTCACATGAAGTTTGAAGAGGGTGTGTGTTTGTGACAGGCTTGCCTCCAGCAAAATACCTCAGTGTCCAGGTCCTGCTGTCATTGCAAGGTGCTGGGAGTGGTGGACTGGGAGTCCTGATCTGCACTAAGCCAACACAAATACCCTCTGCTGAAGCTGCTGGGGTGTGCTGGAGTGCAGCTGCCATTGCTAAAACAATGGGAGGAAGGCTGGGGACACAAAGGCACAAAATTGCCCTTTGCCATTCTCCTGCTGAAGGAGCCACCTCTTGTTTTGGTGTGGTCACCATCAAATGCTCGGGGTCACAGGATTCGCTGCAGAGTGGCAGCGTTGGCCTTTGAAGGCCAAGGATGTGCAGGAATTACTTCAGATTGAACACAACAAATTGCATTTCTGCTTTGGGCTGGAACAATGTGTTGGACCCTGACGGGGTGTTAGATTTTGCAGGCTGCCAGATGTACAGGGGACTGGCCCTGGGCAGAGGGGAATGGATGTGCTTTGTCTGGATCAGTGCCTACTCAGAGGTGTGTTTAAAGCTGCCTTTCTGGCAGGACTAGCTCGGTATAAAGCACAGTCCAAACGGGTGGGTGACTGAGGTGGGCTGTTGAGCAGGAAATTGGCAGCAAGAGACACAATCCAGGTAAAGGATTGTCCTGGAGAGGAGCCTTGGGAACACCTCAGGGAAGGGCACAGCTAAGGGACAGTGTGCTGCAGCCACTCCCTTCAGCGGAATGTGTCTGCTGTGAAGTCACAGAGGAGACCTGCTTGTGTCTCTGCAGTGACAGCAGTGTGGCTGGAGAAGGCAGAGAAAGCAGGGCAGAGTTTTCTCCAAGCAATGTCTCTGCTCCAGAAGCATTTGCTGTTGTTGTGTCATTCCAGACGTGCCTCTAGAGTGGCATGAAATTGGATCGCAGTAGTGACAAGAAAGCACCCATTTAAAGGCCATTGAAAAAGGAGATACCAACTCTACTTTTACCCAAGTTGCTGAGAAAATAACTGAACCTTATCCTCATTCAGCATTCACCTCACTTGTCTTTTTATTTTCAGCTCATTTGTCTTTTTATTTTTGCCTTTTCCTCTCTTTGGAACACACTAACTTTTAAATACAATGAAAAGGAAAAAAATCATCACAGCAAAAGAAAAGTGTTTTTTAGTAACGATTCAGCTGAGCTGGGGATGTCTCCCTCCCTGAGAGCCAAGCGCACACACACACCCTCTGAGAAAATGGCAATCTTTGTATCCCCTTTGTACCCGGCTGGGGCAGTCCCTGTGCCCTTTGCCATTGGATGGCTACTCAGGAGCTTCCATTCTCTACTGAGCACCAACTTTTCTGTGCCCTCCCTTCTCGTCCTCCTTCCTTTTGGTCAGGTCTTCAACCCTGTCCCTCTCACTGTGACACTCAACAAACCAACCTGAACAAATGCAAACCACAAATAACACACAGAACCAACAAATTCCATTCTTTTGCCTAATAACCTTTTGGCTTCAGCCAAGTGTCACCTCATCTCTCACACCACCTCTGGTCCTGTGCTCTTCTTACAGATGTCTAAGTTGTAGAGCAAAAAAGATATTTGCAGTTGTGTGGGCCTCGGTTTCCCTGTCTCAGAGTAAAAGACATCCCAAATTCTTTCCTATGGAGTCTCCTGTAAATTCATGGGTTTTACTTACTCCTTGAGTGCTCAGTCAGTGCCCCAGAGCTCTGTGACCACATGGGCACAGGGCTGTGTTTTAGGAAAGTGCTGCCTGGCATTCTGGAGAAAGAAACCTGGAGAAATCCATGCCAGAAGAGCAGCTTGGCTTGAGCCTGCTCTGTGTGGCCCAGCAGCTGTGGATCAGCTCAGAGCAGAGGTGGGTGAGCCACTGTTTGCCCAGTGTGGGCTGGGCAGACGTGCTCCCCCAGAGTCTGTACTTCACTGGGGATCAGTGGAAGATTCTCCTGCATGAACCTTCCTCCCAGCAGCTGAAGCTCTCCCTGCTCTCTCTCCTCTCCAGCTGCCATCAGCTGCCCCGAAACAGAGCTGGTTTGGGGTTTCCCCGCCAGAGCTGGTATTTCAGAACTTCGTCGCTCGGGAGGTCTCTGAAATGGTGCTGTCTCTCATGAATAAGGACAAGGTAAGTGCTGGCACGTGAAGCTTTAACGCTGTGCTGGAAGAGGAGAGTGCTGTCATTCCCTCAGTGTAGAGCAAAGCAAGTTATCTGCTGCAGCACATGCAGAAGAAAATGTCTCAGCACCTTCTTCTGCAAGATGGTGGAAATCTTCCTGCTGGGAACTGTCCCCAGATTTTGGCCAGGCGTTGATGGTGTCTATCCCAAAGGAGTTTCCTTCTCTTGAAAGCTCTGGATTGACAGGAATGTTGAGGGCTGTACAGTTCTTACCTGCTCTCATGCTTGGCCTTGGGTCTATAGCACACCCTGTGTGTCCTTGGTTAATCTTGGCTCCTGGTAGGAATCTCTGCCTCTCTCAGCCAGTTTGGCTCCCTTTATGCAGTTCACAGGCAAAGCTCAGGGGCTGAGCCTCCTGCACTTTATGCTGGAATCACTTCTCATTAATGGCATTGGCCCTGCAGGAACCGTGTTCTGCAAGAGCCCTGCAATCAGAGTGATGGAGCAGAAGCAGTGAGAGGCCTTTAGGTGCCACTTGAGGCTCCTGCTCAGCTTCATCCAGCTCTGCTCAGCTTTTCCAAAAGCAACACGGTGCTCTGCTTTCCCTTTGCAGAAGCACAGCACATCCAAAGCCATGTGCTCCTGGAGGTTTCCACCTTCACCTGAAGAAATTGGGATTGTTTTGCAGTTTCCCAAGAGAGCTGAGAGGGAAACAGTTGAAAACTGTCAGTTGTGTTCCACTGTAAAGAGGAAAACTTGAGACCATTTGAATTTCAGTCAGGGAAACATTTTCTCAAGTGAGGCTTGTGCCAAGAGTGGGCTGGTGGGAGGAGACAGGAGGGAGTCCAAATCATCTGGTTTAGACTTTTGGAGAGCATTTTGGTGCTCAGGGGTTATGATATCAGTGTGTTAGAAAATGCATGTGTGCTGTGCATGGGTACCCCAGAGGGCAGAACCTGGCCTGCTGGCTGCAGGCAGGAATGCCCAGCAGCCCAGCTTGCCTGTACAGGCAGCAGGAAGCCCTGGAGAGCCAAGATTGGCTTTGCATACTGGAACCACACTGTCAGTCAGTGCTGGTCCTGTTTCTCCAGGCAGAAAATGCCTCTGAAGCCCCATGGTCAATAGACACCGCCTGTCTGTGTTTCTGTTACTTTTGGCAAGCTGGTTGCTCTCATGGTTTTATGATTCTTCCTTGCTGCTTTACTGCCCATTTAAATTCTCTTTGCCATCTCCTTGTTTTAGGGATTGTCTTGCTGTGTTCATTCCTTCTTTTGCTTTTCAGGTTTGCTTTTATTCCCAGTAAGACCCCAGTGTTTGGTCTCCTGTCTTGCTGCTCTGCCTGCCTGACTGTATCCCCAGAAGGTCCCTACCCAAACCTGATCTGCTGGAAGGGAATTTCTTCCTTGCCCCACAGTAATGTGCTGGTTTGCTTTTAGGTAGCACATTCCCCCTCTGGAACATGACAACTTCATGGCTGTGTGCAGGCAGAAGCCAGCAGGTTTTTTGGCCTTGTTGAATACGCAGGTGACTTGGTTCAGATGCTGTGTCTCCATCCTGCTGGTGCTGACCTGCTCAGCCCTTCCTTCCCAGCAGGCACTGCCCTACTGCCCCTGGCCAAAATGCGGGAGCCAGAGAGAAGGGATTCAAGTTCAGCCTTGTGAATGATGTGCCTGTGCCTGCTCAGCTGAAAGTGCTTTGGAAAAGGGGCAAGGGAGGGATGGTAGCAGGCCATGGACAGGTCTCCTCTCGTCTTGTTTCCACAAGTGGCAAAATGATAATTTCATGTCTTTGCTGCAGTTTCTTCACGTGGTGAAGGTCTCCATGGAGAGCTCACCTTACTTCCAGCTGGTGAGCTCCAGCGATGCGTACCGTGCCGTGCCGCCGGGCGCCTCTGCCCCTGTGCGCATCCGCTTCACCCCCAGCAAGAACAAGGTGAGGCTGGAGGAGCCAAAGCACACAATGATCTCCACAGCCATTGTTTTCCCTGCACTCTGGCTCCAGCCCATTGCATGCTGTGAGCTGGGCTCCAGGCGTGGGCAGGCAGCCTGCAGCCAGTCACACCTTGGCACTGCTGGCAGGCACTGCAGCCAGGCCTGAGAGGCTCTGCTTCCCCTCCGTGCACATTGCTGAGCATTGCCAAGGGAAGATGCACAGGAAACAGGATGAAAATGACAGATAGATGTTGGGCCATCTCTAGGTGCAGTGGAAGGGGTTTCATTCTGATGGAAAACACCAGAGGAACAAAGAGGTCAGAGAGCTTTCCTCCTTCCTGGACTGCCAACAGCTTCCCTGCCTGTCCCTGGGCTGGAGCAAAGCCGGTGCTTTTTCACTCCCTCTGTTGTGCAGCCTTGCAGCTGTGCTGTCCCAGAGCACAAGTGAGCATGGCACAGCTGCAGGGACAGGGCAGAGGATGTGCTGTGCCCGTGAGCCCGGCCTGGCACAGGCACACTGGGCTCTGGGTGCCCTTGGTCAGCAGGAGATTGCTGAGCTGCAGGGGACTTGGACACCTGCCTGAAGGAGCTGGTGTAGGGCAGGTACAAGCTGCAGGCAGAGCTGTGGGCCCAGTGCCCGTGGCAGTGACACTGCTGGGGCTCTGTCTTCATGCCTGTCGCTGTGCTTGCTCTGTCAGCTGGCACCCATTCCGTGCCAAAGGTGCTTTTGTGGGGAGGTTTGAACAGCAGTGCTGAGGCCCTGGCAAGTCTGATCTCAGTGCTGGGATCTGGAGGGTTCATGTTCTGATCTGGAGGCTTGTTCATACAGAAGGGTTGAGGGCATGGCATGGAAGGGAGGAAGCCTGGCAGGGAAACAAAGAGAGGCCCTTTCCAACAGCATCCTGCTACCTCTTAGCACTGTTCTTCTCCTGACTTGGTTGGACAGGCAAAGTTAGAGGGGAGTTGTGAGCCAACTGATGTTTCTGCACCAGGCCAGAGGTGCAGGATGTCTTTGGGTGCAGCTGTTTTCTCCTCTTCCTTTTGCTGCTTAGAGTCAGTTGGACACTTTGTCCTATTCTCAGACAGTGGGAATATAGAAGCCTAAAGAGCAATGTCCTGTGTTCCCCAGCTCCATGTTGCTTAGAAGGGGCTTAGGAATTCTTTAACATCATTTAAGTTTAGAGTAGGAATGATGGTGGCCTAGGGCTGTTATCTCTATGAGCCAAGTGACACAAGAGCTGAATGCCACTGAGACAGATTTTGCAAAGTGCACTGGTGCCTTTAAAATGTGACATAGTAGTAGAACTTAGTGTTCATTTGAGGGTGCAATAGGTAAATGGATGCCCTTGAAGGGGTATAGGAAATGGTTTTTCTTCTGCCATGGGGATGGCACTAAATGTCCTGTGCTGAGCCAGTTTCTTTTCCTGCAGGATTATTGCCACGAGCTGGTGTGCCTCACTGCAAGGGAAAGGATCGTTGTGCCAATTCGGGCCATTGGTGCCCGAGCTGTGCTGGACTTCCCTGCCCAGCTGGACTTCTCCAAGTGTCCAGTCAAGGTCAGCGCCCAGCAGACTCGGCTGGTGCGCAGTGTCGGTGTCCGGGCAGCTCGGTACCAGCTGAGCACCCAGAGGTGAGGCAGCTCATCTGTCGCTGTGCAAACACCTTTGGGTGAGAGCGGAGTTGGGAAAGAGCTACAGACGGAACCAAGCATCGGATCTGCTGCCCTGCAGCCTGGCTGGAAGTGAGCAGGATGGAAGGCATCTGCTCTTGCTTTCAGTGGCCTTGGAGCTTTCTGTGTCCCAGATTCCCTGGAGGCTGCTGGAACATGTTGGGAGCTGGCTTGCACCCTGCTGAGCACAAGCAGCTTCGGAAATGCTTCCTCAGCACTGTCAGCCAAACAGAGCCATTCTCTGGGAGGCCACAGGCACGTGGCTTTGCAGTGGTCCTGGAGGGGGCCTCTGGAAATCATCTGAGCAAACACACTGCTCAAAGCAAGAGCAGTGTCTGGGGGTTGCAAGGTGCCATTGGGAGACATGGACCTGTCTTTAGATGCCATACAAGAAAACAAACATGTCAATGGACCTAGTTATAAAAGCAGAAGAAAACAACCTTTTTAAAACCCCTCCATACCTTATCTTTTCTGCCTGTCAGGTGCAGCAGTGATTCATTGAGAGGATGGATCTAACAGGATGAGAAGTGTCTTAAGGAGCAGCTCACAATTAACAGAGAAAAGCCCAAAATTTAGCTTTCCAGGCCTATCTCTTGGCAGTGATTTTCCTTTGGTTCTTACAGTGTCAGGGATGTCTCCTTCACAGTTCTTCTAGCTGTGGGCTCAGGGAACAGTTTAGTGGTGTTGGCTGAAATTCAGAGGAGTTACGTTTAGCTGTAGACTTGTAGAGCTTGTGTCTTCGGGTCTTGGGGAGCCAGGTGTGTGTGAGAGATGACTGCTACAGCAGGAACGGAGGAGTCTGGTGGGTACCGCCCAGGGATTGAAGAGATGCGGGGGCTGATTTGCACTCAGTTTTTCAGTGCTGACGGCTGAGTCCTGGACTTGGCTGGATCCTCTTCTCCTGATAATTTGAAAAGAAGAAGACACCTTCTTTCTCAGGCAAGCCCTGAAGTCGTCCCTGGAATGTTATTCCCATCCTGCCACCTGAAGGCAGGAGCATGTAACATGGGGCAGGAGTGGGAAGGGAATGGAATGGAAGGTAGTGCTGAAGCTTGGCCAGGGATTCCCCTAACTGGCAGCTTCTCTATTGTGGTGAAATTTCTGGCCAAAGACTAAGAACAGAATGCTGTGCCTTGCCCCCAGCAGGCCCTGATCCCCCCAGCCCCAGCAGAGCTGCAGCCGTGCTGGCATCAGCCCCGGGGCAGATGCAGGAGCACGAGCACTGATCTGGCTGTGGGGCTGCTGGGGCCTTGTCTTTCCTCCCCTGCCTCCAAAGTCTCACGTCCAGCACATGAACATTGCTGGCCCAAGGCTTCTCCATCAGCCAGCAGTGATGTTCTCACCAGTGGCAATGGGAACAGGTCAGCCCATAATTACAGCAAGAGGTCCTTAATGAGCAGAACCTGAAGTGAGTTCATCAGCTGTTACTACTGACATGAACAAAGTTCAGCTTGGCAGATGTTCTCTTTGTTTTTGTGTGTGATGCATTCATCAGCAAAGTCCCCAGAACACATTTGAAGTGACAGATTGACCAGCAACAAAGCACCAGGGCCAGGAACTTTTGTTTCCTCACTGGGGCTGTAGAAGGGCACAAAGCCCAGCAGCTGCTGGGCAGAAGCACATTTCCCATGAGCTGTCCCTGAGCATCAAAGCACAGAGTCTTGTGCCTTTAACCGAGCCATTGCCTGCTCTGTCCTCGGCCTCCAGGGGCAGCGTCACTGCACCGAGTTTACACTTCGACCTCGCTGAGCTCGACTTCGGGGACATCTCCTTTGGTGAGTGTTCCCTGGGCTGGGACACAGCCTCCGGGATGTGTGCCTTCCAACAGAAAAGCATCCCTCACTCCTGCTCTGCCCCAGCAGCCTCTTCAGGCTGTGAACTGCAGGGCTGCTGCTGCTGCTGCTGCCTCAGGGGGCATTTTGCCATTGTGAGATCCAATGGAAGCAAGGAATAGAAAGGCAGTATTTTCTGGTGTCTCTGTGCTGCTTTAAAAGACAGATGTCTGCCAAGGAAGGTGGGAATCTTGCTGCAATGGAAAGATGAGCCCCTCTCTCCAAATGATTATCCCTTTGAAATGACAGGGCTCCCAGGCAAAACTGTGGGAAAAGGAATAACAGTTCTTTGCTAGACTATCTCAGGAGAGCACAGACAAGACAAGAACAGACATTTCCCAGATGCCAAGTCCTGTTTTTCCCCTTTGGTGGAGTTGTGGTCACAGCAGGAGGAGCTGTGGGCTCTGGCAGGGCAGTGATCCCCCCCCAGCCGGTAAGGGAAGGGAAGGGAAGGGAAGGGAAGGGAAGGAGGAAATGCTCCTTTTGCACAGCCCCAGAGGGCAGGGGGATGTGGGCAGTGCCCAGCAGCAGCAGCAGTAGCTGCGGGGCAGGCAGGCAGGGTCGGTGCCAGCGCTGAGCTGCAGCCAGGGCAGCCCCGGGCCAAGCACAAACCTCCCGCAGCAGCAGCGGCCGAGCTGCGACCCCCGAGCGGGAGGAAGGGAAGCTCCGCTCCCTGCCCAGCCTCAGCTCCCACTGCACAGCCGCCCACGGCATCACGCCACAACTGCCAAAAAACCCCAAGGGAAAAGCCCAGCCTAGGGCCAAAACCCCCCAGAACCGCTATCCCCCTTCCCAGACCAAGGGCAACATTCACTGCCAAGCCTAAACCCAGAACAATGAAGTTCATGAACTTCTGAAGGAAACTCATTGCCTTTTTTGAGCTGCTTCTTCCCCAGCCTGCATCACCACGGAGGCGCTTGTCAAGTTGCCTTTGGAAGGAATGAAACACGAAAGGCAAGAGATGGAAATATGGGTCTGAAGCAGGAGATTCAGATCCTGCTGAATCCAATTTCATTCCTAAGGGCTCTTGGGCTGAAGGCAGCTGTTGTATCTTTGCTTCTTTGTAACTGTTGACTGTTGTCTGCATGTGCTGGCTTCAGTCTCATTGGAGGTTTTGACATCTGGGTTTGTCCCAGTATCCCCCCCACAGAGCTGGCCAGCCCAGCCAGATGTGCAGTGCAGAGCAGGCTGTGGCTGCTCTGCGCGCTCTGCAGGACATCCCCACCATGAGTGGCTGTATCTCTGGCTTTGCAGGATGGAAAGCAAATCTCAGAGCCAAGGTGGGGTAAACCCTTGCAGGCAGCACTCTCAGTGAGCAGCATGGCTGTGATGTCCCTGTTTGTGGGCTGAGGTGGGACCTGGTTCCTAATTGCTAATCTCAAAGCAAGGCTTGTCTGTGCCCCCAGTTGAGTGGGCTCTGAGCTGTCACGTGCTCAGTCTGTTTGGCCCAAAGCAAGAGATGCCTTAAGGGTCCTGCAGAGAGAAGCTGCATTAGGGTGCTTTGCATCACGTTCTAGTTCCTGATTCCATCCTCACTTTCTTTCGCTGTAGCTTCTTCTCACTGACAACTCACTGTTTATATGTCTTGAAAAAGGTGGGAGTGTTGGCAGGCTGAGCAGGGAATTGGACAGCTTGAATTCTCAGAGTAAATGCTGGGTCTGGGTGCACACTCATCACTGAGAGAGAACTGGTGCTGGTTTGGGGCAGGTGAGGGAGCTCGTCCCCATCCCAAAGAGAGAAGCTTGCAGTGTTCAGCAGGGCTAGGAGTGGGCATTTTCAAGGCTGCAGTCTGGAATCTGTGTCGAAGGGAACTAAGTGACAATTAATTCCTCATGCAGCTTCTAGGTGAGCTGTAGTTCAGATAATAAAGAGCTCAACTCCAATCCCACTTTGATCCTGCCAGGATCTTGCCCCCAGGATCGTGCCCTGCTGGGTGCCTGAATGGATATTTGTGTCCTTGCCCAGGCTTTCCCTACACGCAGCGCTGCCGCCTCACCAACAGCTCCGCGGTGCCCCTGACGTTCCAGCTCCGCATGTCGGACGATGGCACGCAGCCGGCTGTGGACAGCGTGGATCAGATCCGCAGGGACACCGACCCAGCCTGGAGGAAGGGAATCCATTTCCATGTGGAGCCCAAGGAGTTCACCCTGAATCCCAGCCAAGGCACCATCCTCCCCCAGGGACACCAGGACATCGAGGTACGGCAAGAGCCCAGCCACAGCCGCTGCAGCACCAGGGCTGGAGCTGCACTGCAGGGTGGGAGGGCTTTAGCTCTGGTGCCAACTTGGAGCATCCTGGCACTGAGAGATCTGCACTGCTGGGGGCCTCTGCTAGCTGGCTTACTCGGGATGTTCCTCAGGGAGCACTGTTTGCTTTCCAAAATCATATGCCTGAGTTCACAGACCTTATGGTCAAGGCCTGAAGCCATTCTTGTGTTTTTGAGAGCGATTGATTTGATTGCAACGGGGCAGAGCAAGGATGAGGGCAGAAAGTGGCTGTTAGAGAGATGTCATTGTATCAAGCAGTGAGCTTTTCTTCGTGGTGTCATTTCCCCCCTCCTGGGGAGCAGAAAGATTTGTGTTCACTGCAGGAAGCTCCAGTGGAGACAAAAAAATCTGCAGCCATGTGTAGCGGTTCAAATTTATTGTATTGATTCCTTGTTAAGTGGTTTGTTCTGTTGTACCCCGTGTTCTCCCCGAGTTGGTTTGCCCCTGGGTTTTACCCTCCCTCAAAGCTGTCCCTCATGCCATTCCCTGCCCCTTGTTCCAGCTCTTTCCCTTCCTGTCAAACCCAGCCCCTTTTGTTCCCCAACCTTCTTTGCCAATTTAACCTGGAGCCAATCCCTGTCTGCAATGCCCCTTTGGAATTCCCCTATTCCTGGAGGCCCCATTGGCCCATGTGAGCCATCCTCCCCACCCTCCTATCCAAAGTGGCCCCAGACACTTGATGTAATCCCCTCTGTGCTCTGCTGAGGATTCTCTTTTGGCTTGCTGTTTGTATTCACCCCCTGATTTGTATCTGTACAAAATTCCTTGTGCAGGAGTGTGCAGGGCTCTTTTGGCTTTGATCCTTTTGCTTGGAATAAACCCTTCCTTGTGGAACTTCAAGACAGAGATCCTCCTCCTTTCTCCTCTGCCTGGTCCCGTTGGTGGCTTGTCTCTTGCGGTGTTGAGCAAGAGGCTCTGAGGGTTCTGCCTGTGGTCAATGCCCAGCCTGGGGCAGTTCTGAGGGTTCTGCCTCTGGTCAATGCCCAGCCTGGGGCAGTTCTGAGGATTCTGCCTCTGGTCAATGCCCAGCCTGGGGACGTTCTGAGGGTTCTGCCTGTGGTCAATGCCCACCCTGGGCAGTTCTGAGGGTTCTGCCTGTGGTCAATGCTCACCCTGGGGAAGTTCTGGCTCTGAGGGTTCTGCCTCTGGTCAATGCCCACCCTGACGCAGTTCCCCTCTCCTGGCTTGGGGCTGGAGTTCTCAGAGCCAGCCTGGGCTCGGGGTGCCAGGGCAGCCATGAACTGCCCAGCACCTGCTGGGCCACACTTTGCCCTCAGCCTCCTGCTGCAAAGCTGAACTCATTGTGGTCAAGTCAGATTTCCTCTACATGGATGTCTTTGTAGTCAGATGAGCAATTGGCCCCTTAATTTGAATGCAGTGGTGCATGGAGCTGTAGTCTAATGTTTTAATGTAGCTGACCTGTGCCCTGATAGCACGGTGTGTTTAACAAATCTGGTATTGCCAGAAGGCTTTTGTTATTCTGAGACTGTGCTCTACACATGGAGCAGCAGAAGAATGAAGGGCAAATCCTCCCTCAGGAACTGGAGGATATCACCCGTGGGTAATGAGCTTTTGGAAGGAAGAATTGACTGTTCTTCTCTTCCACCAGGTGACCCTGTGCTCCAACACGGTGATGGAGTTCTACCGGAGATTGCTGGTGGACCTGGAGGGTATTGGCAAGGGAGTGGCAGCCCTGATCATCACAGCCAGGTACCAGCCCTTGCCTGGCCTCCCGCAGGCACTGCCTTGCCCAGGCTGTGCTGGCTGCAGCTGCCAAGGAGAAGTGCTGCTGAATGCCCTCATGTTGTGCCAGCTGGACACGAGAATAGCAGTGCTTGGGCAGCAGCCCGTGGTGAAAAGCACGTTTGCTCACAGCCCAGCATGGTCCTGGGCCCTCTTCTAAAGGCACCAGGAATGATATCATTGATTGGCCTTGTTTTTGGTGCTTGAGGTGGAACAAATTTCCCGAGGGCCTCCTCTCCTTCAGGCCGCAAGAGGTGGGGTTGTGCTGGTTGTGAGCACCGTGCACTGGTTTGGGCCACACCAAGCAGCTGCTGAGAGTCAGGCTCTGGCTCTGTCCGTGAGGGCACATGGCAGGGGGGAAGTGGCTCCCAGCAAGAGTGGGGAGGGCAAGGTCTGACAAGGGGAAAGCAGCCCTTGATGTGGCAGGTCAGCTCCAGTTTTTGTCCTTCCCTCTGCTTCCCATTTTGAGCTTAAATGTTGTCAGAGTTGAGAGCAAAAGTTGTTGTTGCTGCAGCAGAATTCCATGCTGCTGTGCTGCTGTGGGTGTCAGTGTGATGCCCAGAGGGATGCAGCTCCCTGGTGCTGTTCGCTGTGCCAGGCAGAGCCATCCAGGCAGTGCCTGGGCTGCCATTGTGTACAGCAGGTGGAGCTGGGGCCAGGCAGTGCCTGGAGCTGTGCAGTGAAGGAGCCAGGGAGCTGCAGGGCCTGGCAGGGGCTGATCAGCCCCTCTGTGGGGCAGCTGCTGTCTCGTGCCCTCCAGGGCTGGGGCAAAGAGCTGAGTTCTCAGGCAGGGCAACAGCACCATGGCAGAGAAGGGAGTCATTTTTACTGAGACCCTGGAGCTGTGTGTTCCTTGAGCCTTAGGGAGCACTGATCCTTGTTGGCAAGGCTCCCCCAGAGCTCGTGGGTCACTGGGACTCTTCCAGGAGTCCTTGCAAGCCTTCTTGGGTAAAGGAGGGGCTGAGGCAGCTGTGGGGCAAAGTGCTCTGCCTGGGGCACTTGTCAGCCTCTGGGTGCTGCCTCTCAGGGTTTGCCCCTCCTTGACAAGACATGTTGGAGTGGGAAGAGGTAGAAGGCAATTTATCCCTGTAGGGCTCTTCAATGTGCATTTGACAGTGACCAATGTGTTCTGCTCCATTTCACAATCTTTGGGGGTAGGCATTCTCCATTCTCTCAGTATCTCTGATTGTCCTGGGGTCATCTCTTTGCCCAGATGTCTCGTTCCTGAGCTCCAAGTGTCCCCCCAAGTGCTGCTGTGTGATGAGTGCCACCTGAAGGTGCCCTATGAGAGGAAGATCCTCATTAGGAATCCCAGCCACCTTCCTGGCTGCTACGGGCTTATTCCCCAGGTTTGGCATCACATTCACCTCCTCCTGTCAAATATTCCTGAGGAGATTATTAGGGGAAAAAAGGGTTTGGATAAGACCTTGCTGTTTCTAATCAGTCCTAAAGATCTGCTGAGAACAGGATCCTACCCTACTGTAAACTTGAGGAGGCAGTTTAAGCTCCTGAGAAAACAGTTGATGTTCTAGTCCTCAGGGTGTTTTCCTGTGGGAGATCTTAGAGGGTTGTGAAAAGCTGCTGCACCCACAGACACCAGTGCCTGTGCTGGCAGCCTCCTTGGAGGATCCCCTGGGAGTGCTAAACCTACAGTTCTTGCATCTTGTTTGTGCCTTTGACCTTTGTCCTGGGGAGTTTTAAAGGTGTGTGTAAGTTGCTGTTGTGGTGGATGTTAAGGAGCCTAAAGTTTCTTGAGAGGTCCCTCTGAATCTGCGTTTCATTGTGTCCCTTCCAGAAACGCAAGGAGGACTCTGCTGTGCTCTACTCCAGCCCCAAGCCCTGTGGGATTGTGCAGCCCCAGAGCACAGCAGAGATCCCAGTTGTGGTGGAAGTGCAGGCCCTGGGCACTCATCGCACCAACGTTCTCATCGGCGTGTTCGGGGATGAGAGAAACCCCCTGGTGAGGGCAAGGGGAGATGTGAGCCTGTGTGCAGCTGCTCCTGGCAGGGTGCACAGGGACAGGGATTCTGCTGGGGAAAACAGGCACAGGCTGCTGGGGAGGAGGACAGGAGGGATGGGGGCACAAACAGCTCCTGCCTTAGAGGTGGGAATCTCAGTGTCTGACACCAAATGGAGTTGGGCTAAGCTGGAATCCAGGGGCATTTGAGTTCATTATTCTTTAAAATGCTGTTAACTTTGGAAACATCTGTTTGAAAATGTCATCTCTCTGAGCACAAAAGAGGATGTCAGAAGACTTGTGGGAACCTTGAGCTTTCTGTAAAAGAAAGGAAAGCTGGCATTTGACGACTGGTTGAAAGGATTGAAACTTCGATTAAAACATATGGAAATGGCAATGCCAAATTCCTTGGATGGCACCAAACATCTGAACCTGGGCCATCGTGGCACTGCCTGTAAATCACTGAACAGGAAGGAAAGGCAATGCAGGCTGTTGCCAGGGAGCCTGAAGTTTGACCAAACAGTTGCTTTCAACTATCAGGCTGCTTCCCTTAAAGAGGAGGGTTTCTCCCCACCAGAAGAACTAGTTGTTTAACTGTCAGCCTGGTCTTAATTAGAGATTTCTTGCAAAGATTAAAGCTTTGGGCCAATAATTTTTAGTTGGAAAGGTTCTCTTACCTTAATCCTTTTTGATTTGGAGGTGAACATGTAATTTTCTTTTTCCCCAAAAGCCCAGCATTTCAGCTGGAGAGTGGTAGCTGTCCCTGAAGAAATAAGTTGAGCAGGGTTGAGCTGTTGAAGGTTTTTTAGGTTTCTCTGTTGTGGTTTGTTTTGGGTTTTTTAAAATCTTTCTTGCTTGCTTCCTGGAACAGAGAGCACAATTACGGAGCTCAGGACGGCTGGCAGAAATCTCCCCAAGCCCAAGGCTGGCAGAGCTTGGCAGGATCCCAGCACCACAGCCTGTGTATGTATGGATGGAAGGATGGATGGATGGATGGATGGGGAATGCGACCTGAGTCACCTGGGAGTGTTGGAAAATGTCAACCAATCCCCCAGCGGTGTCAGGGGAGCATTCCTGATAAATCCCAGGTGGAGCTGCAGAGTTTCTGGCCTTGGGCACTGGGGGGGCTGTGCTGGCTGGGCACTGGCTGGGTCTGCCCCTCGGTGTCTCAAATCTCACCTTTTTGCTGCCTTCTCTGTCGTTTCCTCTCCCACTGTGCTTTTTGCAACCCCACCAGGTGTAAATGCCTGTCCTCTGTAGTTGCTCAATGCAAGCAGTTGCAGCTGCTGCAGCACCTCAGTGTCATCCCTGGGCTGCCTTTAGAACAGACCTGCCCCAGCCTGGATTGGGAAGGGCTGGATCAAACCATTTCTCAGTTCAACGTGCGAGCACTCCGCCAGGGGCTGCATCCTGGCCAGGAGCTGCTCGTGCAGGTGTCCCTCCCTCCCTCCCACTGCAGGTCCCTGTTCATAGTTATTTATTTTCCAGAGATGAGCTCCACCCACCTAAATTCAAACCCCAGCCACCGAAGGAGAGGAGAACCAGTCTGGATTGTGCAGCAACTCGATGGAGGCACTTCAGGGCTGGACAGGAGGAGGCAGCCAGAGCCCTGAAAGAAGTGCAGGATTTTAGCCACTCTTCAGGAGCAGAGGTAGATTTTCTTGTGCACCTACTGCTTGCTTTGCCTCCCCAGCCTGCCAGCACCAAGTCCTGCTCATGCTGAGCTCCCTTTTTGCTGCCCTGCTGTGCTGTGCCCTGACAGTGGGCTGGGCAGCAGGGCCAGTGGCTGGACATGGGCTGAGGGGGAGGTAGAAATAGGAGAGTTTTCCTTGGAGAAGCTGACTCAGATCCTACAGGCCTGTGCTGAGTGTGGGATTTTTTGCCTTGTTTCCTTCCCAATGTAAGATGAGGCTTTTCTCTGCATTATAATGGTAACACCTCCAGCTTCCCTCCCAGAGCAAGCTGGGATGATCCTGATCTCCATGGAGCCTCTTCCCAAGGCAGCCAGACTCCCTGTTTGCAGGGCTCTGCTTTCACCCAGAGCTGCTATTGCACTGCTGGCCCTGGAGCTGTCTGACAAAGGGAGACTTTGCAGGGGGGCTGTCTCTTCCTCCCAGCATAGAAAATGGCTTGTTTTTTGGGTGCCAGCACCAACTGCTGAGCACCCTCACCTCCCTCGAGGCTTGGAGGGATTCAGGTGCTCCCTGGACGTGGCGCACACTGCCCTGGGAGTGGAGAAGGCAAGAGGGAATCTGTCTGTCGCCTTCTGATGCAAGGCGAGGCGACCTGGTTCTGAGGAAACGGCACGGCAACCCAAACTCTCCAGGGTCACTCGGGCCAAGAACACACGCTAGCACCAGTATGGTGGACGGTTCAAGACCTTTATTGTCCCGTCTCGTCGGGTTTTATACTCTGCAAGTTTTTTCTCTACGTCAGGGGGTCTTACCTTACTGTAATTGGTTAGCAAGGAGTAAAAGTTACTAATGTTAGGGGGAACTACATTCCTGGGTGATCCCTTATCACTAGAAGTTAGGGGGAGAGGAATCCTGCTGCTTTCCGTGACATCGCGAGATTTTCCGAGCGCCTCTCCCTGTCTACTATATCTCCCCCCCCTTTTTCACAAATGAACGAGGTAGTCATATACATAGGTACTGAGACGAGGTATGAGGTTGTTGACAAAGAAAGAGGTTTGGTAAACTCGGTAGAAATTCAACCAGTGTTCTCTGGTTGAATTCACAGGAGTTGTCGGCCTATGAACAGGATGTTGGCCCGTTCCAGGCGGGTCTGAATGAATGAGACTAGCTTGTTCAGCAGGCATGGTCCGAAGGTAACTGCTAGAAGCAGCAATGCCAATGGACCTATTAGGGTAGAAATCAGAGTGGTTAGCCATGGTGATCGGTTGAACCAGGATTCAAACCAACCCTGTTGGGCTTCCCTGTCTTTCTGTCTCTGAGCCAGTCTGTTTCGGAGTTCCGCCATGGAGTCTCTAACGACTCCCATGTGGTCTGCATAGAAGCAGCACTCCTCCTTCAAGGCAGCACAGAGGCCTCCTTGCTGCATGAACAGGAGGTCTAGACCTCGCCTGTTCTGCAAGACTACTTCTGAGAGTGAGGAGACTGACTTCTCTAGAAAGGAGATGGATTTCTCGATCCTCTGCAGGTCCTCGTCGATTGTTGCCTGCAGCTGTGACAGTCCTTGGTGTTGGGTCGCCAAGGCTGAGACTCCCGTGGCCGTTCCGGCTGCTCCTAGGCCCAGCAGCATTGCGATAGTTATACCTGTTATTATTTCTCTTTTGTGAAGCCGGCTGGGTTCCTCAAAAAGGGGGTATACTTCTTCATCTGCGCGGTACAGGATCCTAGGAACAATCAGAACTTGGACACAAAAGTCGTTAGAGTCATCGAATTTGGCAAGGAACACACAAGGACTCAGTCCTGATCGCTGGCAAACCCACATCCCAGATGCGGATGGGACTACCCACTTATTGTTTTTCCCATCGGGTTTGACAACTTCGGTGCAGACGTTGCCTTTCCGCTTAGCTAGGGTTGCATTGCCAAAGCATCTGCCCTGGCCTGTGACTTGACTCAGGGTGATTCCTTTGCGGGGGGTGTCCCATCTACATTGGTTGGGTGCATCTGCTGTGGAGTAACTGAAGGGAGTGTTTAGAGCAACTCCTTCGTAAAAGGGAGGTTCGACAGCGTAACAAAGCCAGCAGGATTCGGTTAGGTTAGGGTTAGATTCGTTCAGGGATAGGAAGATAGCTTCTAACATACGAAGGATTGGGTCTAAATCTGACTCGGCTAAACGGTCTACCTGAAAGGCTTATACATGGCCGGTCGGGATATCAGCGACCCTTGTGGGTAAGGGTTTGGGGCGGGTCGCGTTTCTCCCTTTCGGCACACTTTTAATCACTTTGTTGTGTCCAACCGCTTGGGGTGCCGACGGTTGGAGCCTAATAATCCGCACGTTCACCTTTTCTTTTGACCCTTGAAGGACTACTGTCCATGTTTTGCCTGTTGCCCAGCTAGGGTGATGAGGCTGTAAAACTGTCATGTTGTAATCTGTGCATTTCCGAAATCTGGGGATTTTATGGCGATATCGATGGAAGTTTCCAGGTATGAGGATGGGTGTTTTGCAACCGGTGGGTGCCCAGGTGAACTGTAAGAATTTGTCAGGCTCTTGTGGATCCCACCCAGGCCCCAACGGTCTGGCATCTGTGACAATGGTTTCGCAGCCCCAGTGCCCACAGTGTCCCCACCCTGGGTGGTTGCAGTAGCTTTTCCCAGGGTTAGAAGCTGGGCACCAGTAGGATAGGTACATGTGTGTGGCGTGTGGGGAATGAGGGTCTACCTTTGGTTGTCCTGGGAACAGGTCGGTGATGCGGAGCACGAAGGATGGAGTGTTCGGTGTGGTGATTTCTCTGAGCACCTTGTCACTACTAAGGTGTTGCATGACCCACCTGAATGGCCGATGGGGGTAGTGATCTGGGCTGGCTTGCCCTCTGGCAACAAGCCCCAACAGCAAAATCACACAAAAACACCATTGATGCTTGGGTCTCACCCGTGCGGGTCTCTCGGGCGCTGCCTGACGGCTTGGTGGTCTGTCACTTACCTCTGGAATGGGGATGTACGCGTCACGAGGACGTCCCACGAGCATGTCCTGTAAACAGAAACTCGCAACTCTCATCAGTCTCATTCTGCTCGCTATGGAGGTCCGGCTTAATTGACTTAAGTGGACACCACCTAGTTTTGCCGTCCTTTTTGACAGCTGCGTACCCTCGCCCCGTGAGCATCAACCTCCAGCCCCGTTCCCATTCGCCTAGCTTGTTTCTGATTACAACCTGTGGGCCCTCCTCTAGCGTTTGAGTTACCCAGTGTTTTTGAACGGGACTGTTTGTTTCATCTCCCCTGGGGAATTGGTTCAATGCCAGCAGAGCGGTTGCCAGTATACGTGCCTGATCTCCTGGGGGAATGGCATTGGCAAAGCCCTCTGCTTCCACCAACACTTCTATCTTGGTTTTCAGGGTCTGATTTGCTCTCTCGACTATAGCCTGTCCGGTACTGTTATACGGGATACCTCGCACTAATGTGATGCCCCATTTCGAAGCGAACTCTTGTACTGGTTTAGAAATGAAACTGGAACCGTTGTCAGTTTTGATCTGTTTAGGGATACCAAGCCAGATCATGGCTGTCAGCCAGTGCTGAATTGTGGCCTTGGAGTTTGTTTTGGCGTGCTGTGTAGCTACGATCATTCCGCTATAAGTGTCTACTGTCACTGCAAGCCATGCTCGGGGCCTCAGCAGTTCGCACCATGTGAAGTCCTACTGCCAGATTTCTGAGGGCTTGAGGCCTCTCGGGTTGACCCCGTAGGTCCACAGGGGTGACTTCCGGCAATGAGGGCAGGTGGCTACCACATGTTTCGCGTCCGCTGTCGGGATTCCGCATCTCTTCGCCAGTGCTTTGGCTCCGATGTGGAGCGACTCGTGCAGTTGACGAGCTTCCTGCAACGTCCAGACGCCTTTCGCTGCGGCGTCCGCTTTGTCGTTGCCGATCTGGAAGTAACCTTTGATTGGGTCGTGGCTGTTGATGTGAATGACTGACACGGTGCCCTGTCGCGAGGAGAGTGCTTCTTCCAGCATTAGGGCTGCTGCAGATGTTGACACACGTGGTCCTGCCATGGCTAGGCAAAGCCTCGCCACGAATATAGAGTCTGTTACAATGTTGAGGTGTTCTTCTTGGAAGAGTCCGCATGCCAAGACCACTGCTGCTGCCTCCAGCTGTTGTACCGACAGTGTGGGGTCACACGCTTTGACGCAATGCCATTCCTCTCCTGTCTGCCACACTGCTGCTGCGGTTGAGGTCGTGGAGGAAGCGTCTGTGAAGACCGTTGGCCCTGGCTGCGGTCGACCCATGACCTTTGGCGGTGTGTCCATGTCGACTACGGTCAGTAGCTTAGTCCAGGGTGGCTTGGAGGAGTAGGAGATTTCCCCTCCGAAGCCGGTGAGAGCAAGGGCTAGGTGCTCCAATATTATGGCTGACTCCAAGGTCGGTTGCTTACGGAAAGGGAGGTGGATGCTTGTCGGCTCTGTTCCCAGGTGTCTCAAAGCGAGTTTCCTGCCCTTCATGATGAGGTTAGCAATGCATTCTATTCCTGGGGAAAACGCAAGGGCAAGTCTTCCGAGCACCACCCATTGGATGGGTCGGGCCTTTTCGGAAAGTCCTTGGGCCAGTGCTCCCACTCCCCCTTTCGGTGTAAAGTGGACGTATAGGTCCAGGGGCATGGCTGGGTTCCACCTGGCAAGTGTGCCAGTGGCCATCTGGCTTTCGATGAAGTCGAGGGAGCTCCTTGCCTGTGGTGTCAGCTTCTTGGGATCCCAAGGGTTCTTTCCTTTCAGGAGGTCATATAGAGGGTCCATGACCTCGGGGGGAACTAGGAGGATGTTGCGAACCCACTGCAGCGATCCCACCAGGCGTTGCACGTCGTGGAGTGTTTCGATGTCTCGACAGACTTTCGCTTTGGGGGGTGTCATGTAGGAGCTTGTGATCCCCACTCCCAGGAAGGTCACGCAGGGTCCTCTCTTGATCTTTGCGCTCGCGATCTCGAAGCCGTTGGCCTGAAGGGTTTCCGTGATTGTGGACACCAGGTGATCCACTTTGCTTGCTGATGGTGCTGCGACTAAGATGTCATCCATGTATTGGATGATGGTTGCATTGGGATAGGAGTGTCGGACTGGCATCAGTGCTTTGTCCACGGTGATTTGGCATATGACAGGGCTGTCAACAAGACCTTGTGGAAGTACTCTCCATTGGAAGCGAAGGTTGGGCCGCTCGCCGTTCCGAAACACCACGGAAAAGGCGAATCGCTCTCGGTCCTCAGGGTGCAGGGGTATGGAAAAGAAACAGTCCTTGATGTCCAGCACTGCGCACGGCTGCCCTTCGGGGATGGCTGAGTTCGCGGGGAGCAGTGTCTGGACTGGACCCGTGGGTCGGATCGTCTTGTTCACTTCTCTCAGGTCGTGGACGAGGCGATAACCTTCTCCGGACCTTTTGGGGATCACGAATACAGGGGTGTTCCACAGGCTGACGGAGGGTTCTATGTGACCCTTTTGCAGTTCGCGGTTGACCAGTTCCAGCAAGGCTGCCATTCGAGGCTCTGTCAGGGGCCACTGCTCGACCCATCGGAGTGTGATGATTTCCAAGTTAATTTGATTGGCAGCGGGGGGTGCACAGCAGTGGCCCTCAGGATAAATTTGTGATCCGGAATCCTAGCAAGGAAAGAACATCCCTTCCCAACAGGGGTGGAGAATTTTGCAAAATGTAGGGGTAAATTGCTACTGTCTGTTCTGGTCCCTCTTTTGTATGAAGTGTTAAAGCCACCAGCTGGGTGCTTTTCCATGCCCGGGACTGCCCTCCCACTCCGTTCACTGGAGGGACTTCTTTGAATTGCCAATGCCCGGGCCAATGCGCTTGGGGAATAATTGTGCAGTCTGATCCCGTGTCGGCCCAGAACTGAAACCCTATGACGTGGGGATCCCGACCGCCATAAAGGCGGCATGTCCCCCACACCATCAAGGGTTCCTTCCCTATTCTCATGGCCAGGGCCACCCAGGGATCCCGCGCTGAGGCGTCCCCTGCTGGTCCTGTGACACCGGCGTGGCTTGTGGTGGTGGGGAGTGTGAAAGCATTACCGGTGGTGTTGTGCAGTTCTGGCATTGTGTTGTAGGTGGGGATGTAAAATTGACTGCTCCCTGTGAGGGCATGGGGTATGAGGGTCCCCACTGGGGGTTGCTGTAGCCGGGCCGCTGCATATTCCAGGCGGGAGGGGGCTGAGCACGGCCCGGCCACCCCCTCCCTCTGCCGTTTCCCTGAAGCCTGGATCTGCATTCCTTAGCTAAATGCCCCTTCTTCCCACATGCCCAGCATGGTCCCCTAAGTTCTCCCTGGCGTGGTGGAGCAGCTGCTGATCAGCGCCTTGGCTGGGGGCAGTTTACTGCCACGTGGCCTGCCTGGCCACACTTAAGGCACGCCATCACACTGGTTATTGCAGTGTGGACTGCTGCTTGGATGGGAGCAAGGTGTTCCTCCTTTGCGACGTGTCTGATCATGTCTGCTATGTTGGCCCCAGGTGGCAGTGATCTTAGAATGTCCTTGGTGGGTGAGTTGCATTGCTGGCGTAGGCAGTCTGCCAGCACGGGACCCTTAGCCTCTGGGGGCAATGAGGAGGAATCTAACGCTGCCTGAAGTCTGTCCACAAAAGTGAAGCTCTCACTTTCACTCTGTCTTATGGTAGACCACTGTGAAGGTTTGGCTACTACTTTGGCAGTAGCACGGATGGCTTCCCGGGCAGCACGAGTGGTTGTCATAACTTCATGGGCCCTTAATCCCTCAGCCTGAGCCTGGGGGGTGATCATCGTGGGGTCTCTACCCATCAATCTCTGTATACTGGAGCCGTGCAGTGGATGGTCAGGCCCCGTTATCTGGGCCAGCTCCTTTGCGCATTGATCCTCCCACTCTTGTTTAAAAACAATCATCCCCGTGCCATCGAAAATCATCCTACATATCTGTTTGATGTCAAAGGGAAGCATGTCATCCCCCCCAAAAACACCATCAATGAGTGTGGTAACCATGGCAGAATTAATTCCCTTGTCTGCAATCGCTTTAATAATTGCCTGTACCTCTTTTGGATTCACTGGAGAATAGGTCCTTCTTTGGTTTTCGCCTGCCCCCCCCACACGGACAGGAAACACTAGCTTGGCTGAAGGGGTGTACTTGGCGCAGGCTATCTTTATTTTTCGCCAATCTGTAAGAGGGGTCTGGTCTTTCTCTGATAACCCCTTCACCCATGCGGGAGCGCTGTGACTAGAGATCTTGTATGCTGCTGCTCTCCCTCTGTTAAGGCTAGTATCCAAACCGGAGCTCCCCGACTCCCTCTCGGACTCGTCCCGGCTCGAGTCTGAGTCGGAGTCGGAAGTGGAATGGCCAAGCATTTCCGGGCTGCTCTGCCTTTTTCTCGGGCTCCGACCCTGCCCCCTCCTGCGGGGGGCGGACCGTTCCCTCCCCCTGGGGTCTCCCCGCCTCCTGCTGAGGGAGGTCCTTGCCTTATACGGGCTTAATTTGAATAGAGCGCTCTGATTGGTCTCACCCCTCACCGCGGGGACCGCCCCCCCTCCCCGCTCTCCCGCGCATGCGATGTTGAGCGGGCTGATCCCTTTTCCGCCCTTTGTCCCCTCTTCTCTTCCGCCCTGACCACGCGGCCGGCCGCCATCTTCGAGCCCATACGGCGGCGGAGAGATTGTATCGATCCGGGCGGTTTCTGACCGTCCCGCCGCTTCCCGCGCCTCCTCCGTCAGCCCCCCCCAAAAACACCGCGCACGTTGCTCTGCCTCTTCCGTCTGGTCGGCAGTCGGCGGGGGGGGGACGGGTAGAGGGGCCGCGGTTTTGTCGAGAGGCTCCGAGGAGGGGCTGGAATCTGGCGGGCTCCGCGGGGGGGCTGGGGGATCTCCCGGGGGTTTTGGGCTCGGGCTCGAGGGGAGGTGGGACGCGCCTAGCCCCCGCACATCCCCATCTGCAATCTGATCGCTTTCCGGGGTGGTCTGTGTCGCTGCCCCCACCCCTAGCTGCGGACTGACTATTAAACAACTTCTGGCAGCTTTCCAGGTTTCTTGCTCTTGTCGAGCTTTTTGGAGAGCCCGGATGACTCTGCCCCACGATTTTAGGGCTTTCTCCGAGCCTGAACACATGGTATCCTCGGCCAGGGTTTTCGTACAATTATCCCACACCTCCGGGTGTAAAATATCCATGGGGCTCTCTATAGCCCCCAGCTTAATCAATCTCGGCAATGCGAGAGTCATATCCTTGAGCTTACAATCGATTCCCCATTGTGCATGCATTTCACTGACTACCTTTGCGATCGCTTCCATGATTCGAGGGCGTCCCCTCCGATGCACAAGGCCAGCTGTGCAGCCGCCGTCCTCTCTCCAGGCGATCCCCGTTCCCCGGGCACTGGTTCGGTCCCGGGTTTCCGGCACCATCTGTCGCCTTCTGATGCAAGGCGAGGCGACCTGGTTCTGAGGAAACGGCACGGCAACCCAAACTCTCCAGGGTCACTCGGGCCAAGAACACACGCTAGCACCAGTATGGTGGACGGTTCAAGACCTTTATTGTCCCGTCTCGTCGGGTTTTATACTCTGCAAGTTTTTTCTCTACGTCAGGGGGTCTTACCTTACTGTAATTGGTTAGCAAGGAGTAAAAGTTACTAATGTTAGGGGGAACTACATTCCTGGGTGATCCCTTATCACTAGAAGTTAGGGGGAGAGGAATCCTGCTGCTTTCCGTGACATCGCGAGATTTTCCGAGCGCCTCTCCCTGTCTACTACACTGTCTCCCTTGCCCATTGTCAGTGTGGCAAGCAGGGCTGGAGCTGCCAGTGCCACTGGGGGCCCTCAGCATTGGCCACAGAGGGGCCTCCCATCCCTGCAGGCCCATCACAAAGTGCTGCTGGAGCAGCTGCTTGTTGGAGAGGCCGTGCAGGACACGTTGCAGGGCTGTCCAAGGACGCTGTGCGGCACCTGTGGAGGGCACTGCTCCCCCTGGAACTCCTCAGGTGCTCCACAGGAAATTTTTGCAGGAGCTTTTGCTGTAGCACCTTGAGAAAGAAGCATTTAAATCAGAGAGAGAGGGGAAGAGCCTCAGGAGTCAGATGAGCTGGGCTGGACTCCTTCCCTCAGCTCCAAGAGCTCTCACTCTGAGTCTCCTCCTTTTCTAAAAGCAGGTAGTTTTAAAACTTTTTAAAGGAAAGCTGTGCATCAGAGAGAATTTCTACTGCCAGGAGCCATCCCAGTTCACTTTCATGTCATGTACTAATTAATGCATTGACCCATGAGTATGGGAGAAGATTTTCCCCATGGTCCCTGCACTGGTCAATGGCATGGATGCAGGATGAGGTGAGGGTGATTCTGGCAGTGTTTGGGGAATAGGCCCCTCTGGCTACAGCGGCAGTTTGCTCCAAGATGCTCTTCTGCCTCCATTTCCATGCTCAACACCTCAATCTCTCCTGTCTTCCCTCCAGGCTTTCAATATCCTGCCACTGCCAGGTGTGCTGCAGCCAGGAGAGAGCCAGCAGGTCTCCTCCACCTTCTCTGGCCACCTCACCACCACCTGCAATGTCCCGGAGCTGTGCCACATGGAGGGAGGCTCCACCTCCGAGGTGCTAGTGCCCAGGGCGGCCTCACGTGTCAGCTCCTCCCTGAGCCCCCAGGAGATCAACTGTGGCTCACAGGCCCCTCTCAGGGACCGGTGAGTCAGCCTTCTGTGCGTTCCTGCTCTGCCATGGGTTATTGTCCCTGCAGGGCTTCCCTGCTCCAAGGCCTCTGAGCTCAGAGGAGCTGCAGAGCAAAGGCCAGCAGCAACACAGGGATGGCCACTCTGAGCTCCCTGGCTGCCAAGAGAGGAAGGACCTTCTTCTGTTGAGACAGTACCTCTTGTTCTCTATTTGAGTTCTGAGCCCTGCTGGCTTAGCTGCTGCCTGCAGGGAGCTGGGCTCTGGGCTTGCCTTGGCACCACCTCTAGAGGTGTCTTGAAGTCCATGGTGTTGAGTGGCATCTTCTTCATCATCTGCCTTCTTCACCAGAACAGTGGGACTGTGGTATGGGCAGGCGTGGGGCACAGAGCAAACCTTGCTTTGGGTCCTGCTCCTGCCACAGATGAAGTCCTTGCACTGCTGATTTGCCAGGGTTCTCCTTATGGTGGCGCAGCAGCCAGAAAAGCTCCTGTCCTTTAGGCTCCCCTGCAGCTGCAGCCGTAGGCAAGCACAGGAGAAGCTCAGCTCCAGCAAGGCAGCCCAGCTCAGGACACACAGGCACAAGTGTGGAGCTGGGAGTGGAGGTGCTTAAAGCAAGCCTGTGCAGCAGGACTTCTTCAGGCCAGGCTGAAGTTGGTTTCATGGGGAGGAGACGGACGAGGCTGCTTCCAATGGTTTCCATGGCAGCCAGCACTGGTTTGCTTGGTCCCAGCCGGGTTCCAGCAGGAAATCTGCCTGACAAGAGCCTGGCTTGCAGGAGAGGAGTTCCTGCAACCTTTGCTTTCTGACTGATAGGATTGTTCTCATGAAGGAGCAGGCTAGGAGTCTTTAAAACCGAAGATCACGGACAGAGACTCTCTAACTAATTAAAGTTAGACAGTGGGATGTTTATTAACACCGGTGGGCAGCACCAGAGTTGTCCATAAAAGGCATGACCACGCTGTCTAAGGTTCTTTGCCCTCTCTTTATTTCCCAAGATCTTACATACAATACATCTGCACAACCCCGGCACCTCCCATCCCTGCTCTGTATTCAAATGAGGTCATTGGTCCTTCACTCCTGTTCAATTCTTCCCTTGAATTGGGTTGGTGGTCTCGAATTGGGTCAGTGGTCTTAAGGGATGAAGTCAGGAATGTCTTCATCAGATCTCTGTGACCCTCTGGCACCATCCAAGGTCCCCAACTTAGTGATTGATTGACATCAAGCCCAGGTGCTAACCATTGTTCTACTGGTTTCAAGATGTTCTTATAACAGTTCACTTCCTCCACTTCCTTCTAGAAAGAAGCTCCTAATGGTAAACAATAGAACAATCAACTCCAGCTTAAGCATCTCATAATCATTAACCTATGGTCTGCCTATCTAACCTACATCCTGATCAATGGGAATTGCTTCTAACCCTCAGCTGAAATCTGAACTCTTTAAAATCATGCTTCAGCTATGCCCAGGGAGAAGGGAGCTGAATGAGCTGAGTAAGAACTGTAGGAGAGCTAAGCAGATGTCAGCAATCTGTGCTCTGCTTTAAACTGGGAAGCCAAGAGACAAAGAGCGTTTCCAGGCACCAGCGCAGAGAGCTGCTGGATCAGCCTTTGGCAGGGGCTGGAGGGGTCTGGCTGTGCCTTCAGAGGGAGCTTGCACAGTCAACACCTTATGATGGCAAAGCTCAGGTTTGGTTGGTCCTGGAGGTCCCCTTCCACCCATGCCCTCACTTGGGATGTTCCCAACCTATGTGGGTTGAGGAGAATTCACGGAAATGGCCTCAGGGTCAAGGAATGAAGTGCAGGGCCAGCCAGGACTAGGGAGCCCAAGTTTCTGGTGGGACTCTCAGCCATGTTTTCTGTTTTGTCTGCAGAAGGGAGCTTAAGGAGCCAGCTCCAAAGGTCGAGGACGAGGCAAAAGCCTTAGAGAAAGAAGAGAGGCAGAAGAAGGAAAAGAAGAGTGTCTCTGTTGGGAAGCAACCTCCAAAACCAGCAAAGGGGGAAACCAAGACTCGAGAGAATAAGGAAACCAAAATCCCCAAAAAGGAAACCAAATCCCCAGAGAAGAAAGAAGCCAAAGCATCAGAGAGGAAGAAAACCAAAATCCCAGAGAAGAAAGAAACCAAAGCATCAGAGAAGAAGGACACCAAAGCATCAGAGAGGGAGGAAACCAAAATCCCAGAAAAGAAAACCACAATCCCAGAGAAGACGGAAACCAAAGCCCTAAAGAAGGCGGAACCTAAAGCCTCAAAGAAGGGGGGAACTGAAATCCCAGAGGAACCACCTGAGCTGGAGAACTCTTTAGTTTTTATTCACACAACTAATTTTACACAGTTTGACAGACCTTGTATGCAACTTTAGTTAGTTCATGGATTTCTTTCTAGTTATTCTATTATTGGTTAATAAAATAGATTTTACTTGTGCATCAAATCTCTCTATTGTATTGTTTACCTCTTCACTGATTCTCATGGGACAAATCCCTTGTTGTTGCAGGTGCATTTGTTTTTCAGCCTCAGAATAGATTGTTCACAAAGTCTCATTCTCAAAATAGCTTCACACGGGAACTTGTAACTGCTTAGCTGCACTCAGAATAGATGACAGGCCAGCTATTAATATGGCAGAAGAAGGCCTGATTTCAAAAGGACTTTCTTTTATCATTATTCTACCTGTCTATGACATCTCCCCCTTTTCGTTCATTTAAAAAAGGCTCCTATGTCCTGATGTTGAAACAGCTCACTCTTGTGAGGGTATTATCTCATCACAGTTGTCACTGGTTATCTGTTAAATATGGGATAAGATAGATAAAAGACCAATTACAATCAACAAAACTTAGCAAATTCTATCAAGTCATTGACACAGGGTTTTGCAGCATGAGAAAACAAAAGAAAAATGTCCAATGTCTTTTACAGAAATGAAAAGAAATGACCATTTTTTCCAATGAGTTGAGAAGGATGAGAAAGCCTGTGAGCTGGAAATGTTGATCTTTGACATCACTGAATGTCCTCCTGGGCACTGGAACAGGGAATAACTGCAGAAGGTTCGTAGGAGCACTGTACCATGAGGATGCCATGAGGCTTTTGGTGTCAAATTGCCTCTGTCAGTTTCCAGCCACAGCCATGTCTTGGCAGTGCTCCTTCTGCTCCTGCTCTGGCCACAAAGGCTGCAAGGTGATGAGGTTATTTCTCCTTTCACTGGGCCTCGTTTTTTCAGAACTGATCAGTATCTGATGGAATGAACAGGTGACTGCTTTGAACTGCTGATGATAAAACGCAGGCACATCTTCTCCTGAAGTTAATGAATTAATTAGGCTTCACTGTGGTACAGCCAATTGGAATTTAGATATGATGATTTTTTTTCCAAATTTCTAATGTAAATATTGCATTATTCAAAATGATTATTTATCCAAACTTCTCTTGTACATATTGCATTACTTGAACGTTCTTAAGGCGATCATTCCTCTTCTTTTTTGTTTTTTAAGAATGAGATGCATGTCTTTTGTTATGAGTATGATGAAACATCATAGCAAAATAATACATGCAGTGGACAAGAAACTTACAGCAATTAGGAATAATTTGGATACAACAATCAGGAATATTTCAAGTAGCAGACAAAGCTAACAACATAGGTGGAATTAGGTAAATAGCAATCTCTGAAAAAATGTCCCATCACCTCAGAGTCTGCAAACAGCTGACAAACCTCGATTCAGTGGGGACTTGGATAATTATTTCCAGATAATAATTCCCAAACTCCCTTTCAAAATAGTTCAACTGTCATGTCTAGAGGGTGAAATTGCCAAGTCAAAGCAACTCAAATCTAGCTTTGATGCAGAAAACATCTGGGTCTGTTGGCAAATTCCCATCCAGGTAGAGCTAAGGCCTGGCCACCACCCAAGCTCTAAGTGGGAGAGAATTCCTTAAACGTAATTTAAAACAAGGCTCTTGGGAATAGCACTTAGGAGTAAAGGTCTAGGGGTGACAGACTAATGAACCATCCAAGAGCTGTCTCCTCCAAAATTTCGTCAGCACAGAGATGCTTTAAACTCAGCAAACTGTTGGAGTGGGTCTGTAATAATAATTGGGGCTCCATCTGATTACTGAGAGTAGATGTCACAATACCATCAGTTTAGAGGAGGCTTCCAACAAAGCTGAGATCTCATTTCTTGGAACTCTGAAAAATACTTAAAAATGATGAGACAGCACTGGGTCAAAGCACAGAGCCACAGTGTGAAGCCCAGCTAGAGGGGTAGTCTGGTCTGAGAGATACATAAGCAGCTAGGGAACAAAAGGAGGATCCTGAAATGACACGTGTCTTGTAGATAACTACACCAAAAGATGGTAAGGCATATGGAAAGCTGGCTATAAAAACAGTGATACAAACATTTATATATTTATGACAGAATAAATGCATCAAAGGAAAAGACTGAACAGCTCACTAGTAAAATTGATGATACCTCAGTTTAAATAACACTCAAACCTGATAGAATTTTATTTGGACAGCACTAGAGCTTAACAAGAGGAACTTAAACTCAACCCTAAAAGGATTTCAAATTCATTATCACCTTGGTAGTACAAAAAGCGCACTCAAGAGAACTCAAAGTTAATTCCTATTCAATACCAAACATAACTGGATGCATAAAAACTGGAATAGAACATTGTTCAAACTTAGTAATACTGAAACTTAACAGAAATAAAATCTACCAAAATTACCCAAATAAAACTTTGCCTTATTTAATTTAACAGAAGGTAACTGAGCATCAAAATATTGGGCTTTAATTTAACAGAATTAAAATGAACATCCTTAAAAGTTATAGATATGACATGATGTAATTTTGTCCAAGGTTATTAACACAAAAAGACTACTTGAAGGTGAATAAGCCAGAAGTGAAATAACCGCGTGATGGTGTACTGGAGGGATTCAAGTTGTAACAAGCATATTAGAATTATAAGTAAATCAGTTATGAGAAAAACCCATGGTAACTGCAAATTCCATGGAAAGAGAAATTCAGTAAGACTTTTTAAAGTGCAGGGTTACTGGAAAATAAACATAATAACGTGCAATTTAGCATATTGCTGAACAGCCCAACAGCTTTTTGTGACTGCATCTGGCATAATTTTATATGGCAAATTTGTGCGCATTCTTGTTAAAGAAATCAGACCATGTTAAAATTTGATAGGTAATAAGGCATTGCATTTACTGCTTTTCAGTATAGTTGATAGTTATCCATAGGGATAGTTACAGGCTTTGTTAATTGCTGATATGTCTTTTTGGTATGTGTTTTGTGTCCGGTCAATTTTTGGCCAATTGTTTTTCAGATGTCTAAAGTAAAATTTGACACAGGATGTGGCCTTGGAGGACCCCAACAGGTCCAATTCTTCGGATTCCTCTAGAGCATTGGGCAGCATTTTTGTCCACCTGTCCCAAGCATCTGCCAGGTTGGGTCTCTTACCTGTGGTGCAGAGGAGCTCTGAGTTATAGACGGGCCAGGCGTCTGCTGCAAAGGTGTCATAGTTTGACACTGGCGCAATGCCAGTGCCTCCATGAAAATACATTCTCCCTGGTGTCTGCTGTGAGATGTGACCAGGAATAAGGCAAAGCAGGCTCCAGCCTAGGAATAAAAGGGGAAAAAAAACCACTTTATTAACTTAGAATATATAAAAGAAACACACAGAACTCAGGATTAAAACCTTCCAAACATTCCTCCTCCCCTGACCAAATTCCCAATACATCACAGTAAGCAACAACTTGGACTCACAATTCAGTTACCACCCCTCAGATCACAAACTCTCAGTCCATCACCACCCTTTAGATAATCAATTCTCAGTTCATCAAGAGGAGAGGAGTCCCTCTTGTGCCATAGGCTTCCCCTGGAAACACAGTTGAGACCTCTTGTGTTTCCATGTCACATGTAGCACCACCCGGAGATCATTTGCCATGGTGACATCTTACTTCCATGCCCAGTGCTCTCACCACTGCACATGGACCAGAGCTGCTTCTAGGGCTCCTCTTTTAAGGATGCTTTGCCCAGTTCCAGAAAAAGTACAGTCTCTCACTTTGGGACACCCGTCCCCCCCAAATTCACCCCCTGGGGCCGAGGGGTCTTGAGAACAGAGATCTCTTCCCTGAAGACGGAGGGCACCACCACCCTCCTCGCCCGTTGCCTCTGTTCACACACTCCTTCACATAACACCACCATACTCTCTTGGTTCCAAGGCATTGCCTCCCTCTAAATGCAGTCTCTGTGTCACAAGAAAAATGGTTCTGTCCATGGCTATACAGGAGAAGTCCAGCCAAAGGCCATTCCATCATCTCCTCCCACCTAGGATTCTTCTCAGCTCTCCTGATATCTTTCACTTGCATGGACTTTCATCACACTTGTCCATTTCCTTCTATTTCATCTCAATCTCTCATCATTCAGATCCAGAAGGATCAGTATTTGTAAGGTTTCATCATCCAAGAAAAGAGTTCAAATCTCAGGCTCTGCCTGTCCAGGACTCCCACGCTGGCCCTGCCGGGCACCTGCTTGCCGCACCCTTGCTGCACGCCTGTAGAGGCGAAGGGAGACGACCCATCCTCTGATCAGCATCGAACTCCCATTTATTGATCCAACCATGCACATTTTATAACGGTGTTAATTAAGTTCATACATATTGCAAAACCCAAGCTCATCATAGGTTACAGATTAGACATCAACCCCTCCTTTTGTTTTCAATACCTGTGGTTTGTTACTTTTGTTTTCCCATATCAGCCAAGGACAGAATATTTACCTGTTATGAAAAAACAGCCTGAGAACTTTGTTGTTTACAGAAATGTGCCTGAGAACTTTGTTGTTTATAGAAATGTGCCTGAGAACTTTGTTGTTTATAGAAACAGGCTTGAGAATTGCTGCTTTCAGCTGCCTTTTACTTTTCCATCAGCTGTATATTTTCATGGCCTCTTTCTATAAGCCATGTTTGAACAAAATTCTCCAACAATTCCCCGTTTTTTCTTTTATGCACAAGGAGGTTAGTCTGCTAGGGTTTTTCTATTATTCTACTGACCGTATCTTGAATACAATCAAAAATACAAGGCAAAATAAGCAAAAGCAATTTAAAGCACACTTAGTATCTCTGTAAGGTTCTCCAGCCACGGTCTGAGCAATGGCTTTTACCCCAAAGGGTTAAAACCACCCCCAGCTGAGCCATAATGTCCTGCCTTATCAGACATTGCACGGTAGGTGGTAATTGGACTAAGAAAAGAAAGCTGTTAGCTGTTTTCATTCATGCCAACCCGGAGAGGAGGCAAACTGCTAGGGCTAATAATGCTGGAATCAACCCCAGTGTCCAATAAGCTTGAAAATGATCCTTTCTGTCCTTGAAATTCCACGTCCACCCTTTTCTTGAGTTTCTCAGAAAAGTTCAAAGTCAGTAAGGTAAGTCCTCCGGTGGATTCAAAACCATTTCCCCCCTCTCTTGTCCTTTTACAGTCTGTAATCCCTTAGTCATTTGGCTCAAATGGCACCAGCTGAGCGATTCTCGGTCCTTTGTTGATTTGGAGTGGTGGGAAAGTAGTATGCACCATAACATATAGTCCCAACAAATGCAGATCATAAAATAAACACCTAGCATAAATCTATCTAACATCACTCAAACTTAAGAGCACTTAAACTTAAAGCACTTAAAATATTTAAACTTAACAGACTTATTTTCAAATCAACAGAACTTACATGTAAAATCACTTAAACTTAACTTTAACAGAACTTAACTGACTTTAAATTCTACATAATTTAAACCTGATATAATTTAAACTTAACAGAATCAAACTTCACTTAAACTTAATAACACTTAAACTTAACAGAAATTAAACTGAACAGCACTTAAACCTAACAGAAGATAAACTTAACAAAACTTAAACTTAACAGTATTTAACATTTAATGACACTTAATAGATAATCTAACTTAAACTACTTAGCAACGAATAAAACTTACTATAGAAATAGAATATAGCATTTACTATAACTAACTTACAGGCCTGATTCTAAAATACTAAGCTAAAACAACTTTTTTCACATGTTTGCTGCAGCATTTTTATACCAAAAAGCACACTCATAACATCTTACTTATACAATCACTTTACACATTTTTAACATTTTTAAATTTTTCAAAATGCAATTTCGGAGTCTGATGTTCTACCGACTGAGTTATCCGGGCCATGTTAATGCAGGTGATTCTGACCGCATAATGGATGCTAAGCCAAATTGGCCAAAATTTGGCCTATGCATTCAGTACGCTGATTTCTGTTTCACAGTCTGTGCTAGGAAGAACAAAAGGTCTTTTTAACTTAGGCAAGGAACGTCTGGATAGTAATGCTCCTTGGTGTCGCTTGTTTATTATCACTGGTTTCTTAATTGCAGTAGGGGTCTTTTCTGTTGTTGACAAAAGTCACATTTATTACGGCTGTTAGGTCTAAAACTGAAGCTTTTTGCGGCTGCGGGGCGGAGGGAGAAACGCTTGCGCTGGAAAAGCGCTCCGGTCCCGCGCCGCTTGTGTCAGAGCGGGCGAACCCCCCCCACGCTGGGCTCCTTGTTTCACGAGACTCGCCGGCAGCGTGTGCCGATTGTGTTGGAGCGGGCGACCCCCCCCGCACTGGGGTTCTATGGCGGCTCCCTTCCCCCGCGGCTGCCTCCGCTACTGCGGCTGCAGCGCAGCATTTCAGGCGGTCACTTGCCGCGGCTGCTCTCCATGGCGCAGCGCCCATGCTGAGTTCGGAGCAGCACAGCCCTGCAAACGCCCCGAGCCGCGGCTGCTGCCTTGCACTCAGAGACATGCTGAAGCAGTCTATTGTGCACTACCCGCCATAGCTTACTTAACTTCTTGGCAGTTTTATCACTCTCTAAAGTAGCCTCCCATAATAAATCACTGAATTTACGCCACTCCGTTAACTCGTAAACCGCATGGAGGTTAATAAAAACTCCTCTACCGTAGCCGTAAGTCCAAAGTCCTTGTAAATCCTTTTGCAAATCTACCTCCTTAACCTGCCTTTTTTGTAAATATGCTGCTTGCCTTTCCACACCTAAAATCGTCAGCGCTGATTGCAGCCTCTTCAAGGTCCGTGCAGCACGTATCAGTCAGGCTCACCTGTACGACACCCAAGGCACGATGCGTCTCAGCTTCTTTTTTATCCCTTTAGTTGCGTTTACTGCGCCCGGGCTGCTCGGACCTGACCCGTTTCTTCGCTCCTTCATGGTGCGTTGCCGTATCCCGATCGGGTGTCACAATTTGTAGAGGCGAAGGGAGACGACCCATCCTCTGATCAGCATCGAACTCCCATTTATTGATCCAACCATGCACATTTTATAACGGTGTTAATTAAGTTCATACATATTGCAAAACCCAAGCTCATCATAGGTTACAGATTAGACATCAACCCCTCCTTTTGTTTTCAATACCTGTGGTTTGTTACTTTTGTTTTCCCATATCAGCCAAGGACAGAATATTTACCTGTTATGAAAAAACAGCCTGAGAACTTTGTTGTTTACAGAAATGTGCCTGAGAACTTTGTTGTTTATAGAAATGTGCCTGAGAACTTTGTTGTTTATAGAAACAGGCTTGAGAATTGCTGCTTTCAGCTGCCTTTTACTTTTCCATCAGCTGTATATTTTCATGGCCTCTTTCTATGAGCCATGTTTAAACAAAATTCTCCAACACACGCCCCCCTTCTCCTTCAGCCTCGCTGCCGGCACATGATATCAAATTTCAAAGTGGCACAAGCACAGGCACAGGCTCACTCTTTCTCTGTCTCGGGGGCCAGGGGGCTGCCTGCTGCCTCTCAGTGCTCCTCCACCCTTCCATCCTGCAGGGGCCTTCACCTCCCCTCTCTGTACAAGGCCCCGGCCTACCTCACCCGGCTCCATGGCTTCCCCTTCCCCACCCAGCCTGCAGCTGGGCAGGGGAGCTCTGACCTCTTTCACCCACCGGAACCAAAAGAAAGTTTTCTTGGCAGTTCTCTGCTTTTAACCCCCTGTGTTCTCAGAGGCGTATCCATGCCTTCAGTGGCCACACCACGTGCCAATATTCAAATCTAAGCTCCTATTAGTTTGACCACAGCATCCCAAAATCTCACTTCCTTTTCAAACCAGGACACCAGGATAAACAACCCCAGTTCCCTCAGTTGCTACTCACAGGACTTGTGTTCCAGACCCCTCACCAGCCTTGTTGCCCTTCTCTGGACACAATCCAGCCCCTCCATGTCCTTCCTAAATTGGGGGCCTAGAACTGGACACAGCACTCCAGGTGCTGCCCCAGCAGTGCTGAGCACAGGGAAAGAATCCCTGTCCTGCTCCTGCTGGCCACACCATTCCTGATCCATAGAAGTCCCAGAGCTTGGACGAGGGAAATGGTAGGGAGGAGTTAGGCATAAAGTGTGATTCATTGTCAGCCATGAAGGGTTTTGATTTTCATGTCTATTCAGACTGCTTTAGGAGGTTCTGGAGGTCAATATCAATTGGACATTGCTGGTATCAGTCTACAAAGTAGAAAAGAATACAGGACAAGACAATTCTCTCTGTACTGTTTTCCATAGTGTATTTTGCAGTGTCAAAATGGTCTCCTTGGTTCCACAAGGTCCTGCAGAGCCCCTTGGTTCAATGAGGCTTTGAAATGTCACAATGGGCTCCAGTATTCCATGAGGCCCTGCAATGTTACAATGAAGCTTTTGTTCCTTGAGCCCCACATTGTTCCATCAGTCCTTAGTTCCATGGAGCCCTGTAGTGTCACAATTTTCTCCTTGGTTCCAGAGTGCCATGCAGTGCCACAATTGCCCTTTGGCCCAACAGGGCTGCGTAGTGTCACAAGGGACTCCTTGGTTCCATGAGGCCTTGTAGTGTCCCAATGGACTCCTTGGTTCCTTGGGGATGCAAAGTGCCACAATGCCCCTTTGGTTTCACAAGGCCTCAAAGTGTAAAAATGGCCTCCATGGTTTCACGGGGCTGTGCTGTGTCAAAATGGACCCTTGACTCCATGATACCCCAGAGTGTCACAAGGGCCTCCTTGGTTCTGCACTTAAAGAATGCTCCTTTGGTCCCTTGGAGCCCCACAGTGTCACTGTTGTGCCCTTCGTTCCATGAGGCCCTGCAGTGCCACAATGGTCCCTTGGTTCCACATGGCCCCATGTGTCACAATGGTCCTTTGGTTCACACGGCCCTATGTGTCACAATGGTCTCCATGGTTCCATGAGGTCTTGCTGTGTCACAATGGCCTCCTTGGTTCCATGAGGCCCTGAAGCATAGCAATGGTCTCCTTGGTTCCACGGTGTCAGAATGGCCCCTTTGTTCCATGGAACCCCACAGTGTCACTGTGTTCCCCTTGGTTCCATGAGGCCCTGCCGTGCTACAATGGCCCCTTGGTTCCAATGGGTTCTGAAGGCTCATAGTGACCGCTGTGGTTCCATGAGGCCCTGCAATATCCCAACGGACCCTTGGTTTCAAAGGCCCTGCAGTGTCACAAGGCTGCCTTAGTTCAATGAGGCCCTGCAGTGTCGTAGTGGCCCCTTGATTCCATGAGGCAAAGCAGAATCAGAATGGCCCCTTGGTTCCATGAAGCCCCTTGATTCCAAGGAGCACCACGGTGTCACCATGGTCCCTTTGTTCCATGTAGCACCACAGTGTCATGATGGTCCCATTGGTTCCATAGGGCCCCATAGTGTAACAATGGACTATTGATTCCATGAGGTTCCTCAGTGTCTCAATGGCCCCTTGGTTCCATGAGGCCCCACAGTGTCAGAATGGTCTCCTTGGTTCTGTGAAACCCTACAGAGCCACAATGGACCCTTGGTTCCATGAGCTTCCGCACTGTCAACAATGGTCTGAGTTCCACAGTGTCACCTTGGATCCTTTGTTCCATGAGGTTCTATAGCATAACATGACCACTTTGATTCCAGAAGGTTCTGCAGTGTCACAATGGACCATTGGTTCCATGCACCCCCAAACTCTCACAATGACCCCATGGCTCCATGAGCTTCCATACTGTCAGTAATGGTCTCTTGGGTTCCAGGAGACCTTGCTCTGATACAATGGACTTTTGGTTCCATGGGGTTCCACTGCATCACAATGGACCCTTTGTTCCATGGGGTTCCAAGTGTTACAGCTGGATCCTTTGTTCTGTGTGCCTCTGCTGCCACCAAATGTCCAAAATATCAGAGTAAGACTCCTTAACACTAATTTGGTGTTTAGGAGAGCATCATTTATTGAGGCTGGTGGTCCAGCAGGTGATAACTCCTCACAATGGACTTGAGATTCTACAAGTGTTATCGCTTATATACAGTCACTATGTGTATATTAAAATTTACCCATTTCCATAAAACCCACCCCAAGTTCCCAGATTCAGTCCTTGCTTTTTCTATCACTGCATTCTTGAGCCAGATGTCTTCATCTTCTCTTCCAACCATCCTCGCTGGGAAAGCAGCCCCTGAATGCCTTGTTCCTGTGCTAAAAGCTCACAGGCACAGTAAAAATTAATTAACCCTTTTGATAATAAGCCCAAGGCTTTGTGTGGGAAGGCAGAGGCAGGCAGGAGGCAGAGCTGTCAGCAAAGGAAGGGCCCAGCCAGCTGGGGCAGCCAGGGGATGCCGACAGCCTGCAGGGACAGAGGCGCAGGGCAGGGACACCGTAGCACAGCCTGGGCTGCACAGGGCACAGGAATGGGCAGCAGCTGCAAGACAGCCCTGCCAGAGTCAACTTGGGCAGCACTTTGGCCATGGCTGCTGGCCCTGGGCCTGAGGCCACGAGGGGACAAGTGACCCTTGCAGGCCTGGGGCCTCATTGCCTCCTTGTCCCTGCTCAGCAGCCTGGCAGGGGCCGCCCCATGCTCCTGCCCTTGGCATTGCCCATCCCCACATGCCAGTGCCCATCCCGGGAAGAACCCTGAGCAAGGAGGGAGGGACAGGATCTGCCTGGCCAGGGGCTGGGGCTCAGGCCTTGGCCCTGTGCATTCCTGAAACACATCAAGCTTTGCTCAGCACCAGACACCTTTGCCTTCTTTGTCCCCAGCTGTCATCACTGCCTGCAGGGTTCTGCTCTGGATGGAACCTGGGGACACTTTCTTACTTGTGTCCCTGACAGGGATCTCTTCAAAGTACAAGAAACTTCAGTGTTTCAATAGAACTGAGTTCTTGAGGGTTCTGTGACATCACAGAGCTGGCTGCGAGGTCACAGAGTAGGGTGTGAGTCCATAGAGCAGAGTCTGCCATCATAGAGGGTGGCTCTGTGGCATCAGAGAGTGGGTTGTGACATCACCTGGTGGCTGTGTTACATCAGGGAGCAGGCTGTGACATCACAGAACAGATTGTGCCACTACAGGGTGACTTTGTGAAATCAGTCTTCTGTGACGTCACAGCACTGCTGTATTACATCAAAAGGTGACATAGAGATGGCTTTGTGACATCACAGGGGTTGTGTGACATCATGGGGATGTGTGGCATCACAAGGGCAGTGTGACATCACAGGGGCTGTGTAACATCACAGGGGCAGTGTGACATCACAGGGGCTGTGTGAATTCACAGGGGCAGTGTGACATCACAGGGGCTGTGTGACATCACAGGGGCTGTGTGAGGTCACTGGAGACGTCACTCTTCCCCGGCTCCCCTCACAGCTCCCCCCAGAGCAGTCCAACCCTGCTCGTGCACAGCAGGGTCCCCTGTCCCCCCGGGTCCCCCGCCCCCGGCCCTGCAGCCTCCCCCAGAGGATGTTCCACGAGATCGACCCCAGAGCCTGACACGGGGACGGGGGGCCGGGGGATGGGGGTGGCACAGGGGGACACGGACCCCCCGGCAGCGTCCCCATGTCCCCCAGGGCCAAAGCCTGGGCCATGGCTCCCTCACCCTGCTACCAACAAGGCCTTGAGAGTGCTGAAAAAATCCCCAGCAAGGGATCAGGAAAAACCAGATTTAATATTAAGGGACAGCAGCACAAAGTTCCTTGGCAAGAGTCACTCTGCTCCTGACTGGACACTTCAGGCACACCAGGGAAACAAAGCAACAACAAAACCAAACAGAATCCAGGCAATCAAACCAGAAATTAACCCAGAACTGTCCCTCTGTGTGTGTGTGACACAAGGACAGTGAGGGCAAGGATCAAAGGAATATGGCCTAAAACCTTAACAGAGCTCAAACTTAACAGGACTTAATTTATATCTTAACCTTAACTGATACTTTCAACTTCACAATTTAGCAAAAGAGCAGAGCGTAACAGCATTCAACCTAAATAAAACCTATGACTTTGCAATTTAACAAAGGAATAACACTTTACAATATTTTGCTTAGCTTATAACTTACACTAAAGGTAGCAACTTAGCAAAAGAACACCTTAGCAAAAGAACAACTCTTAGCAGCAATTAACTTCACTTAGGCCTTGTGATTTAACCTTTCCTACGGGCCTGACTGACTCAGCTATCCAAGGCACTCAAACTCCTCAGAGAGCAGCATTTCTGCCACATTTCCCCAGCACAGGCACTCCTGTGTGCACACTGACACAAAGAGTCAGTGCAAGGCACCTGTGAGCAATTCCCCTGAGGGCACGGAACGCTCACTGAGGATGCTTTGGCATCTTCCCAGTGGGCAGAGGGCTGAGCCTGGAGGAGTGGGGGGATCGGCCCAGGCTCTGTCATTGTTCAGGATCCCCGAGTGCAGCAAACGGGAGAGTTCCTGGCTGGGAAAGGCCCCACCCAGAGGGAGTCGCTGGCCCAGGAGAGCTCCAAGGGCTCCTTTTGGAGCGCTGTGTGCAGGGCCCCAAGAGAGGGGCTTCAGTCCCAGCAATGGTTCATCCTGGCCGCACTTGGCACCAACAGCTTTCTTTGGCAGTTTGAGAACAGGGATGTTGTGCCACTGAGGGAACAAAAACAGCTCCCAGGGCTGGTCCTAAAGGAACCAGGAGCTGGCTGGGCAGCAGCAGTGCCTGGAACAGACAGTGTTTGTGATGAGCTGCAGAGGAGCTGAGCCAAGGGGCTGTTGGCTAAGGCCCAGGCCCAAGGAGCATTTCTCAGCTGGCAAGGCGGCCTGAGAAGGGGAGGGGGGAATGCAGCAGTACAGGGCCCATGGAACCAAGGGACTGTGGGGCCTTGTGAGACCAAGGGACCACTGTGACACTGTGGGACCTCATGCAATCATGGAGACCACTGCGATATTGCTGAGCCTCATGGAACCAAGGGGACTGTCCTGACACTGTGTGGCTCCATGAAATGTAGGGATCATTGTGACACTGAGAGGCGCCATCAAACCAAGGGTGCATTGTGACACTCCCGGGAGTCCTCAAACTGTGGAGACCATTATGACACTTTGGGGTGTCATAGAACCAAGGGGCCATTGTGACACTGCAAGACTCCATGGAGCCAAGGGTCCAAACTGTGACATTGCAGGGCCTCATGGAACCGTGGAGAGACCATTAGGACACTTCACAGCCTCATGGAATGAAGGAGACCATTGTGACACTGAGGGGCACCATGGAATCATGGAGACCATTGTGACATTACGAAGACCCATGGAATAACCAAAGCATTGTGTCACTGTGAGGCCTCATGGAACCAGTGAGACCACTGGGACCCTGGAGGTCCCCACAGAAACCAAGAGGACCATTGTGATACTGTAAGGCCTCGTGAAACCAAGAGGCCTTTGTGACACTGCAGGGCTGCCTGGAACCAAAGGTCCAGTGTGACATTGCAGGCCCTCATGTCATCAATGGTCCATTGTGACACTGTGGAGCCAAAGGAGACCATTGTGGCACGGCAAACCCTCAGGGTCCTGAGGTCCATTGTGACATTGCAGACCTCATGGAACAGAGAGTCACGTGACATTGTGGGGCCTGGGGAACCATGGAGACCACTGTGACACTGCAAGGCCTCATGGAATCAGTGGGACCATTGTGAGACTTCAGGGCCTTGTGGAGCCGAGGGGACATTGTGACACTGCTGGACCCCATGGAAACAAGACACCAATATGTCACTGATATTTTTTCATAAAAATCGTTTCTTTGGGATTTTTCCTCTTCTGGGAAGCTGAGGCCCCAGAAGAAGAATGTAAACTATTGTTATCTGCTGCTGTGGAATGTAGCAGGTGCACCTATGATTGGCCCATGTTCCATGTTTACAATTAAGGGCCAATCAGGACCAAGCTCTCTGGGACAAGTTCACAGAGAGCTCTCTTATTTATTGCTATTCCTATTCTTTTCTTAGCTTAGCAGCTTCTGAAGTTTTCTCTCTATTCCTTTTAGTATAGTCATAATGTATTATATATAATGAATTAATAAATCCAGCCTTCTGATCATGAAGCCAAGATTCTCGTCTATCTCTTCACCCCTGAGGAACCCTTGCAAAGCCATGTAACACCATTATGGCACTGTGGGGCCTTATGGATCCAAGGCACCATTGTGACACTATGGGGCCCCACAAAACCAAGGGAAGATGGAACAGGTCTTGCTGGTTTGGCCTCCCAGGGGCCACCTGACTGGTCCAGCTGACCTTGGAACATTAAGACTCTCTTGTCATCTGCTTCTGAAACACTGGTCCTCTGTGCTTTTCTTCCCAATGGAAAAGAACTGTTCTTTTCCGCCAGGCACCCATGGCCAGAATTGGGATTTCACCTCCAAATTTCCCTATATCCAGAGATTGTTTCAGTAGGAATATTGCCAGGACAAGTCTAGTTGCCAGTGGTTTTATGAGGGTCACTTCCCATCTGTCCCCAAAATACTGGGGAAGACTCCATGCTTTCCTTCCTGTGGAAAGAACTGTCCTGCTTTTCCAGGTGCCCATGGCCAAGACTGGCCTTCCACCTCCAAAATTCCTTCAGTTCAAAAATGCCTCCAGACAAAATCTGCCCTTATTGACAAGTCTGCCAGGCCTTGGCCTTGTGAGGCTCTCAGCTGCCTTCCAAACACTGGAGCCCTGTGTTTTCCTTCCTGTGGAATAGAACTGTCCTTCTCCTCCAGGCACCCATGGACAGAATTGGGATTTCACCTCCAACATTCCCTGTTGTGACAAACTGGAGGAGATTGTTGGCTCAAAACATTTTTGCACAGGGGAGGAAGGGGCAGGTCCAGCCTTGCCCTGCCCTGGAACTCCAATGCTGCTGTGCCCTGGAACCCCAATCCCCCCAGAGCCTCTCTCCCAGCCCAGCAGTGTCTGCCAGTCCCTGGCACAGCACAGGCAATGCTCCACAGCCACCTCTGCAGCCCCCAACCCAGCTCCTGAGGGACCAAATGAGCCCAAGTCCCACCTGGGGGAAGGGCCCAGGGAAACCAAGCTGACCACAAGGCAAGCACACATCTTGACCCTACCTCCACTTGGAATTTCCATCTGAACACTCCTGGAATCCAGGACTTGGTAGCTGTGTGGGTGCTTCTGTACATGTTTTTTGTTTTTCTCTTTCTGTGTATATTTCTTCCATTTCTCTTCTCTTGCAAATCTTGAGTAACTTAAAACTACACAGGCTTAGAGTTTGTGAAGGTGAATGGTCCAATTTAAAGCTTTGATAAGTGGGTTTTTTTTTCATTGAATGTCATATTAAACCATTTGCCAAGTTTCCATAATTTTCTAATATAACTAGTAAAAGCTGTCTTGTTCATTTGAGCTCCTGATGATCTCTTGTCAGATTTTCTGCACTGCGTCCAACTCAGAGGAAACAAACAATTGCAATTTCTTTTAAATCTCTCATTGAGAAAGTTTTTTAGTGGATGGGAGTCAGGGCTTGTCTGTCCTTCTGGGCACAGCCCAGGCAGGGCTTTCCCAGCCACATTCCACACTCCATTGCCCAGCTGGAGCCCCTGGTGCCTCTGAGTTGTGCTGTCCCAGCCCCAGGGACGCTCTCCTTGTCTGCCCATTCCCCCACGGTCTCTGGGCAGGGATGGCCTCAGTGGGGGCTGCTGACATCCTCAGCAACTTGGAGGCTGCTGCTGAATTTTCCGGCTCCAGAGGCTTATTCAGCCTTCAGCTCTTCAGCGCAGGAATTCAGTGTCCCAGGGCTCATTGACATTGAGAACACCTTAACAAGCCAAGCCTCAGGGAATAATTTGATTTAATTTTCCAAATCACTTGTTCAGCTTTCAGCTCTTCAGTTCAGGAATTCAGTGGCCCAGGGCTCATTAACATTCAGAACACCTTAACAAGCCAAGCCTCTGGGAATAATTTGATTTCAGTTTTCATATCATCTGTGGTTAACTTGACCGATTTCAGTAGTGTGTTCAAACGGAATATATTCTATTTACAAAGATAATGAGAAAACTTTTTTTAGGTCCTTCTTCAGTTTTTTTCCTGTTCATAAATCAGTATGTGTAGTCTCCAATTGACATTGAATCCAAGTACCTCCTCATGCAATTTGAATAAAGATGAAAATCAAGACTCTTCATGGCTGACAATCAATCAGACTCTGTCACTACCCCCACGCCACCATTTCCCCCATCCGAGCCCTGGCACTCAGAGCAGCCTTGTGCAAATCTGAGCTCCCTCCAGCCCAGGCTGCACCTGCAGCTTTCAGCTCCTTGGCTCCAACTCCCACCTGCTTTCCTTGGAGAAGGAGCTTCCCAAGAAAAAGAGGGATGTTCATTTCTTGTCAGCCAACAAAGCCAAGGGAAGGCACAGCTCCATCAAATGCAAAAGTCATTCCTCTGCTGGATATTGAATCCACTTTCCACAGCAGACAGTCTCAGAGCAATGGAAAACACCTTCTGTGCCCAGCACAGATCCCAAGGTCCCCCAAAACCCTCCCTGCCCCAATTCTGCCCAGATTTGCTCTTTGCACACACGAGTCACATGCTGAAGTCAGGAGCTCCCTCCATGCCCAGAGCGAGGAAAAGAGAGAAAGGGGATGAAGAGCTCTCCTGTGCAGAGCCAAGGTCCAAGTGCAGCCCCTGCAGTGGGAACCACAACTCATCAGGGTTGTGTCCTTTGTGGTCAGGGACTGGTGGCATCCAGAGGCACAGAAAGGTTTCTTGCCAACAAACACAAGTTGAACATTTGAACAGTTTAAGAACCACCACAGCTCTTCCCTCAGCTCTCTGGGATGTCCCAGAAGCATCTGACATACCCCCGATCCCCAAGGGATTTCTGTACAGGAAGAGTTCTAAAAAAAGGACATAAGAAAACACAATACTGTGATAAATATAAACAGAAATGAGATGATGTTTAATTATATATTTATTTGAACTTCAGAAATATTGGGCAAATTCTTGCAGCTCAAAGCATGAAATCAGTCAGTTGAGAGGTACTTCAATGACCAGAGAGGACCTAGAGGAGTAAATCTGGGGGCAACAGGAAGTACATAGAGCCACCTGCTTTAAAAGAAGAGATGTCCTTAGACATGGCCATTTACCCAGGAGGGCTGGAAACACCTGATGGAAAAGAAAGATTAAATCATAGAATGAATATTGTGGACACAAGCAGAGGGGAAGATCAGTATTTTTTCTCCTTCTGCCATCAGTATGCTTCCAGGAAATCCCTGTTTTTGATGGGAAAACTTTGCTATAACTTCAAAGTACTCAGATTACCCAGATAATAAAGATTTGTTTGTATATTAGAAACTAACAAGTATTTAAACCTGTGCCCCTTTCCAGGCAGACATCAGCTGTGTGCCCATGAACAGGCAGTGCCACTTGTGCCCTGAGGTGCTGTCCTGGTTTAGGACAAATTAGGGGAAATCTCCAAAAGGGAGCCCCCCCCAAAAAACAAACCTCTAACCACCCCTCCCCTCAATACCGGGTTCGGGAAGGAATTTCTCGGAGGAGCAAAGTGGAAAACCAAACCTATTTATTGACAAATAACAAAAGAACACTCCCCAACACAAGAAAAGAAGAGAAACCAGTCAGTGTTGTGGAGGGCGCCGAGCTTCTCTCGCATACTCCAGGGATCCTGGACGTCCCAGGTCAGGTCCGGAGCCGGTCCAGTATCTTCAGGGGAGGGTAAGAAAGAGAGGGCGAAAGAAAAGGGGAAAAAAAAACAGTGCAGAAAGCAGAAAGCAGCAAAGGGAAAAAAGGCAGCTATCAGCTAGGGCTAAGGCAGTAGCAAGCAAGCAAGCGGCAAGCAAAGCAAGCAGGCCAGCCAGCCAGCAAGCAAGCGGCAAGCAAAGCCAAAACAGCCAAAAACGAAAGTGCCCCAGTCCCCCACACTCCTCCCTCCCTGCCCCACCGCGGCAAGACGGCCGGTGGGGGGGGGAGAGAGAGAGAGAGAGAGAAAAAACACAGCTGCCAGACACAACACACAATACTGGGATAAAGGCTGTCACCCCATGACACTCCACCCCTTATCCCATATTGTGAACATACAATAAAAAACTCTCATTTCACTTACTCACACCTTTGACACTTACGCATTCCTCTCATCTTACTTGCTCAGACCTTTGACACTTACAGTTTCCTTCTGTCTCACATTCAACAAACAATGACATTCATATATGAGTCTCATCCCACAATCAGGTCTCCCTGAGGTACACATCGCGTTGTTCCATCTTTCTGCATTATCCACCATGTATAACCTGGTCCTTGAGCAAAAACAATCCCACGGATGGGTTTGTCTGTACTCGAGGCAGGGTTGATCCATACTGTCTTTCCCAACAAACCTCTGACATGGGCCACTGGGGCTTTATCCCCATCTACTATATTAAGGAGCTCAGACTGAGCAGGACCCGCTCGGTTGGTGGAACCTCAAGTGTTAACTAATCAGGTAGCCTTTGCCAAATGCTGCTCCCAGTTTTTTAAAGACCCCCACCCAATGCTTTTAAGGTGGTTTTTAACAATCCATTATACCTTTCCACTTTCCCTGCAGCTGGTGCATGGTAGGGGATATGGTATACCCACTCGATGCCATGTTCCCTAGCCCAAGTATTAATAAGATTGTTTTTAAAATGAGTTCCATTATCCGACTCAATTCTCTCGGGAGTACCGTGCCTCCAAAGGACCTGCTTTTCAAGGCCCAAGATAGTGTAACGGGCTGTGGCATGGGACACAGGGTAGGTTTCCAACCATCCCGTGGTGGCTTCTACCATGGTTAGTACATAGCGCTTGCCTTGGCGGGTTTGAGGCAGTGTGATGTAATCAATCCGCCAGGCCTCCCCGTATTTGTACTTAGACCACCGCCCACCGTACCAGAGGGGCTTCACCCATTTGGCCTGCTTAATGGCAGCGCACGTCTCACAGTCACGAATAACCTGAGAGATACTGTCCATGGTTAGATCCACCCCTCGGTCTCGTGCCCACTTATAGGTAGCATCTCTACCCTGGTGGCCTGAGGCATCATGGGCCCATCGTGCTAAGAATAACTCTCCCTTATGCTCCCAGTCGAGATCTATCTTCAACTCCCCTATCTTTGCAGCCTGATGTACTTGCTGGTGGTTTTGCTGCTCTTCATGAGCTCTACTTCTGGGGACATGGGCATCTACATGCCGAACCTTCACAGGTAACTTCTCTAACCGAGTAGCGATATCTTTCCACTCTTCCGCAGCCCAAATTGGTTTTCCTCTGCGCTGCCAGTTCGCCTCTTTCCATCTCTTCAGCCATCCCCATAGAGCGTTGGCTACCATCCAAGAATCGGTATACAAATAGAGCCTTGGCCACTTCTCTCTCTCTGCAATACCTAGGGCCAGTTGATTAGCTTTGATTTCAGCAAATTGACTGGATTCACCTTCTCCTTCAGTAGCCTCTGCAACCCGTCGAGTGGGACTCCATACAGCTGCTTTCCACCTCTGTTTCATCCCTATGACGCGACAAGAACCATCGGTGAATAGAGCGTAACGTGTTTCTTCTGCTGGCAACTGATTGTATGGCAGAGCTTCCTCAACCCAGGTCACTGGCTCTTGTTCCTCATCTGCGACACTAAAGCTTTCACCTTCGGGCCAATTTGTAATTATTTCCATGATCCCAGGGCAATTTAACTTCCCAATTCCAGCGTGCTGCGTAATGAGGGCAATCCACTTACTCCAAGTAGCATTGGTGGCATGGTGGGTAGAGGGAACCTTTCCTCTGAACATCCATCCCAGCACCGGTAGTCGGGGTGCCAGAAGAAGTTGTGCCTCTGTACCAATCACCTCCGAGGCGGCTTGGACTCCTTCATAGGCGGCCAAGATTTCTTTTTCTGTTGGGGTATAGTTATCTTCAGACCCCCTGTAGCACCGACTCCAAAATCCCAATGGTCGGCCTCGGGTCTCGCCAGGCAGCTTTTGCCAAAGGCTCCAGGACAGACCATGGCTCCCGGCTGCAGAGTAGAGCACGTTCTTCACATCTGGTCCCGTCCTGACTGGACCAAGGGCTACAGCATGAGCGATCTCCTGCTTGATTTGGACGAAAGCTTGCTGCTGCTCAGGGCCCCAGTGGAAGTCGTTCTTCTTGCGGGTAACCAGATAAAGGGGTCTCACAATCTGACTATACTCAGGGATGTGCATCCTCCAGAAACCTATAGCGCCTAAGAAGGCTTGTGTTTCCTTCTTATCGGTTGGTGGGGACATAGCAGTGATTTTGTTAATAACATCTGCAGGAATCTGACGCCGTCCGTCTTGCCACTTCACCCCCAAGAACTGAATTTCTCGGGCAGGTCCCTTGACTTTGCTCTTCTTAATGGCAAATCTGGCTTTCAGGAGAATATGAATGATCTTCTCTCCTTTCTCGAGAACTTCTATTGCCGTGTTCCCCCAAACAATGGTCTCATAAATATATTGTAAATGTTCTGGAGCCTCACCCTCTTCTAGTGCAGACTGGATCAGTCCATGACAGATGGTAGGACTGTGTTTCCACCCCTGGGGCAGTCGGTTCCAGGTATACTGCACTCCCCTCCATGTAAAAGCAAACTGAGGCCTGCATTCTGCTGCCAGAGGGATGGAGAAAAATGCGTTAGCTATATCAATGGTCGCGTACCACTTTGCTGCCTTGGACTCCAGCTCGTACTGCAGTTCCAGTATGTCCGGCACAGCCGCACTCAGTGGTGGAGTCACTTCATTCAAGGCACGATAATCCACAGTCAATCTCCATTCTCCGTCAGATTTTCGCACAGGCCAGATAGGGCTGTTAAAGGGTGAGTGGGTTTTACTGACCACCCCTTGGCTCTCGGATCATCTTGTGGATGGGGATCACGGCATCTCGATTCATCCGGTACTGCCTGCGGTGCACTGTTGAGATGGCAATTGGTACTCGTTGCTCCTCTACCTTCAAGAGTCCTACTGTAGATGGGTTCTCTGATAGTCCAGACAAGGTATTCAATTGTTTAATAGCCTCTATCTCCACTGCAGCTATTCCAAAAGCCCACCTGAATCCCTTAGGATCTTTGTAATAGCCATTCCGGAGGAAGTCTATGCCCAAAATACACAGAGCCTCTGGACCAGTCACAATCGGATGTTCCTGCCACTCCTTCCCAGTCAAGCTCACCTCAGCTTCCAATAAAGTCAACTGTTGTGATCCCCCCGTCACTCCAGCAATGGAAACAGGTTCTGTCCCCACGTGTTCCGATGGCATTAAGGTACACTGTGATCCAGTGTCAACCAATGCTTCATAGTCTTGTGGCTCTGATGTGCCAGGCCATCTGATCCACACCTTCCAAAAAACCCGGTTTTCCCGTGCCTCTTCCTGGCTAGAGGCAGGGCCCCTCTAAGCCAGATTGTCCTTCTTTCCTTGGGCGTATGCCTTAGAAGTTCCTTCAAGGGGATCGGACATGTCATCGTCATACTCAACATCTCAGCTACGAGCAACCGGAGCTGCTCTCTTTTTGGTGATACTTCCTCTTTTCTTCAAATCACGCACCCGTTGTGCCAAAGCAGTGGTGGGTTTTCCATCCCATCTCCTCATGTCTTCTCCAGACTCACGCAGAAAGACCCATAACTCAGCCCGTGGGGTGTACCTTCTCTCCCCATCAAAGGAGTGCCAGCGTTGGATACCAGGGCCTCTAATTTGCACAGCCGAGATTTGAATAAGGTCCTCCTTAATCTCTTCCTGGAGTTTCTTATGATTCTCCTCTATTTTGTCCTCTAGTTTCCGCAGTTGGGTTTCCACTGCTGCAATTCTGGCATGAGTTGGTCCATGCACAGCATCTGCATACGCTCGAAGCTTCTTCGCCATATTGAGTACAGTCTCACATGTATCATCCTGCTTCATTATTGCTAGGGCAGAAGTGTATTCAGGTGGCCCAAGTCGCACAAGTTTCCTCCACATTACGGGTGTGCATGGTACCAGGTCCAGATTCCTAGTTGTTATATCATCTGAGAAAATGAGCTCTGCCACCGCCATCTCTCTCAGGCGTTGGATCCCCTGTTCTATGGTTTTCCACCGTGTCTGTTCTATATAGAGATCATCTGCACATAAGTATCTTTGTGCTACACTATCCAGGACCCGTTCCCAGAGGCTGTGAGGGCTAGCCCTGCTCATCATACCTTGATCGATGACAGTATCATGTGACAGGGATCCCAAATGCCTCGCTTCAGTACCATCCAAAATCGTAACCTCCCCTGCAGCATCCCAAAGGCGGACTAACAAACTAATTATAGATTCATCAGGTTTTCGTCTGTAATCCTTTCTTAGGCCTCTGAGGTCCTTCAGAGAAAAGGAGTCAGTATTAGCACCAGAATCTGTGCCCCTTGATGTGGCCTCTGATTTTGGTGAGGGTCCTACTCCTGCATCATCATCATCATCTTCCACCTTTCGATCGGTCTTGCCTTAACACTTTCCACCTCTTGTATTAGCTGTGACAGCCATGGGTTGAGGCCTATTGTCTGATTCAGCTGCTAGCCTGGAGCTTGGGATGTTAGCTGCAGCCTGGGTCACTGGGATAGTAACTAACTTATCTCCCTGTTCCCTTTCTGCTATCTGCTGCTCCACAGTATCTAGCAGAGTACAGTAAACAAACGCCAAGACCTAGCTCACTGCAGTAAGCCTTTCCTCCTTAGTCTTACCATGGCACTTCTCCCTCAAATACTTTGCCACCTCGACTGGGTTCTGAATTTGATCAGATGGAAAGTCCCAGACTATAGGATCAGAAAATTCCTTTAAAGTCTGGCCCATATCCTCCCATTTCCCACTCCAGTCAAGATTTTTCTTTCTTTGTTTTACTCCTGAATCAGGAGTCTCTCTAACCCCTCTAGAAATCTCGGCTTTCATTTTATATACATTCCAGACAGTATAGAAAAGGCTTAATAAATTAAATGCCAGAAAGATGGTTTATTTTAAACTCAGGGGAAATTCAACATTTCCTAATAGAGATGTCAACAATTTGGAGGAGAAGAAGGAAGACAAAAGCTGAGAAGCCCCTTCCCCTTCTTCTCCCCAAACAAACTGAGTACACAGCCATGACAGCAATCCATACATTCCTGAAACAAGGTCTTTCATAAACCTCCGACAAATCAGCACACATAAGACCAGCCCAATGACTATTCTGGTTAGTGCCCCCCGCTTACAATGGTTACTTATTAGGGACAACACCAGAGCTATTTCTGGGTAAGGAAATAACCCTAGGGACCACAAAGGTATTAAAGCTTCAAAAACCCCAAGGGACCAGAAATACCGGCAAGCTTTCACCCCAAATGACATTTTGAATACCAATATGCCCAAAAAACAACCAAAACCAAAATATTATTGTTATAGGGGTTTTTTTCCACTGTCTTTGGCCTCCTCTTTCCCGGCCAACGCACCAAAAGGATGTCCTGGTTTAGGACAAATTAGGGGAAATCTCCAAAAGGGAGCCCCCCCAAAAAAAAAACCTCCAACCACCCCTCCCCCCAATACCGGGTTCGGGAAGGAATTTCTCGGAGGAGCAAAGTGGAAAACAAAACCTATTTATTGACAAGTAACAAAAGAACACTCCCCAACACAAGAAAAGAAAAGAAACCAGTCAGTGTTGTGGAGGGCGCCGAGCTTCTCTCACAGACTCCGGGGATCCCGGACGTCTCAGGTCAGGTCCAGAGCCGGTCCAGTATCTTCAGGGGAGGGTAAGAAAGAGAGGACGAAGGAAAAGGGAAAAAAAAAACAGCGCAGAAAGCAGAAAGCAGCAAAGGGAAAAAAGGCAGCTATCAGCTAGGGCTAAGGCAGTAGCAAGCAAGCAAGCGGCAAGCAAAGCAAGCAGGCCAGCCAGCCAGCAAGCAAGCGGCAAGCAAAGCCAAAACAGCCGAAAGCGAAAGTGCCCCAGTCCCCCACACTCCTCCCACCCCGCCCCACCACGGCAAGACGGCCGGGGGCGGGGGAGGGGGGAGAGAGAGAGAGAGAGAGAGAGAGAGAGAGAGAGAGAAAACACAGCTGCCAGACACAACACACAATACTGGAATAAAGGCTGTCACCCCACGAAAGGTGCCCAGCTGGAATTGGATCTCTCCGAGAGCACCTGAGAGACAGTAGAGCACCTTGCAAGCTGCAGGTCCCTGACAGCCCCACAGGGCTCCTGGCCCATCAACATCTGCTCTGCTCCAGTCTGAAACAGGGCCCAGCATGGTGCCGGGATCATCAGAGACCTGAGGTGCTGGAATTCAATGCCCTCCCCATCCCGCAGCAGCCCTGCATTTCCCTCCTGCAGCCTTGGTCTCCAGCACAGCCATGGAGGCTCTTTGGGCTCTGGACTGTTCCTGCAGCCCCAAGGGCAGCTGAGCTCTGCCTTTGGCACAGTCAGGCCTGACCAGCGCAGGCCATGCTCAGCAATTGCTTGTGTGTGCCTGGTCTTGCTGTCAGCCCCGGCAGCGGCTGCATGGCCCCTTTGTGGCCCTGTGCCAGCCCAGCCATGGTGGCCCAGCCCCTGTGCAGGCCCAGCCCAGGCCAGGAGCATTGCGGCTGGGAACGGCCCCTGTGCCGTGGTGCCCACAGCAGCCTTGGGGCTCTGTGCCCCATGGCCTCCCTGCTGGGCAGCCTCTGCCAGCTCCTGCAGAGCCCCTGGCACCTGCGGGGCTGCACAGACAGCCCTGCCCTGGGCTCTTCTGGCCTCTGGGCCAGCAGAGAGGCAGCCAGGGGTAGCCATGGCTGGAAACAGGCCCTGAGCCCCACAGGAGGATGGAGCTGGGCCACAGCAAAACTCAGCCCAGGCCAAAGCTGGGCTCAGCAGCCAGGGCTGCCAATGCATGGGCACAGAGGCTGGTGCTGACAAATGTCCTGGGCCCCCTCCCTGCTCTGTCTGTGCCATGCAGGGCACAGAGCAGCCTCCTCTCTGGGCCACTTGCCTGTTTGCAATGCCTTGCACAGGTGCTGGCCCTGCCCCACAAGGCCTGGCCTGAGTCCTGCCCCTGCATGCTCAGCCAGGCTGAGATGGACACTAATGGTTTCTGGGCCAGGCTCTCTGAGCCCAGCCCAGCTCCCTGCAAGCTCTGCCAGCTGCCCTGAGCTCTGGGCAGCACCAAGGGCCTCTCCCCAGCCCAGCCCAGCTGGCTCTGGCCCCACAGCTCTGCTCAGGCCAGGCTGCTCTGGGCACTGCCCCCCGGCCTCAGCCCCTGGCAAGGGCACAGCAGCAGCTGCAACTGCCACAGGACTCAGCCCCAGCCATGGGGGAAGGTGCTTGGCCAAGGCCAAAGGAGGCTCCCTGGCTGCCCTGCTTCCCTCGGGCTGAGGTGCTGAGAGCTCTGCAGCCCCTGCTGCCATCCCATCTGCCCAGGGCAGCACAAGAGCCCTGGCCTTGGGGCCCTCAAGAGCTGCTCCTGCTCCAGGCCCAGGGCCCATGCCAAAGCTGGGGCAGCCACAAAGCTGTGCCCATTTCTGTTCATTGCTGCTCTGATGGATTCTCAGCTGCTTGGAGGCTGCTGATGAATTTTCCTACTCCAGGGCCTCTTCTTCCTTGAGCTCTTCACTTCAGGAATTGAGAAAAGATCATAAATATTTGTTCAAAAGACCCAAAACAAGAAAAGTCCATGGGAATAATCTAAGTTTTCAATTCTTCTGTGGTTATTTAGACAGATTTCACTAGTCTATTCAGAGTGAATATACCATATTGAAAACAATGCAGAGAGAACTCTTTTGTCCTGTTTTATTTTCTTCTTTATAGATTGATATCAGCAATCCCCAGTGGATATTGATACCCAGCACCTCCTAATGCAGTTTGAACAGATATGAAAATCAAGACCCTTTGTGGCTGACAATCAATCACACTTTGTCACAATCCCCTCCCCACCATTTTCCTCACCCAACCCCTGGCACTCAGAGCAGCTGAGGAATGGAGTCACATCCAGGGCTGTCCCCAGGGCTCAGGATTGGGGCCAGGTCAGTGAAATCTCTTTATTGCTGATCTGGATGAGGCCATCAAGGGCACCCTCAGTCAGTTCCCAGGTGAGCCCAAGCTGGGTGGGAGTGTGGCTGGAGGGCAGGAAGCTCTGCAGAGGGATCTGGACAGGCTGGAGCCATGGGTCCAGGACAGCTGGATGAGGTTCACCAAGGCCAAGGGCCAGGTCCTGCCCTGGGCTCACAACGTGGTTCTGTGATAGATAGAAACATAATTAAGTTCTTGTATCAGGATGCTTAACCTGGAGTGGGGGCAAAAAAGCTCAAACAATTCCTGATTTGGAAAGCTGCCAGTGGTGGATGGAGAAGGGAGGTCAGGCTGCTTTTTGTGTTGAGGAAATGCTAAAACCAGCCTGACTCATTTCATCTCCTCCTGTCCTGGCTGATCTCCCCTCTTTCCCCTTCCACCCATTGGCTTTTGTCTCCCCCCAGCCCCCCGGTGAAGAGCCTGGCTCTGTGTTCTCCATCCCCTCCTCACTGGCACTGCCAAGCTGGGATGAGGAGCCCCTCAGCCTTCCCTGCTCCAGGCTGGAGCAGCCCAGCTCACTCAGCCTCTGCTCACAGCCCAAGGGCTCCAGCCCCACCCTGGAGGCCCTTCCCAGACCCTGCTCCAGCTGCCAGACATCTTTCCTGCCCTGGGCAACCCAACCCAGGCCACGGTGACCTGGATAATCCACATCCTTGATGTCCTGGTCACACAGCCCTGGCCCCTTGTCCCCTGTCAGGCTCTGGGGTGGATCCTGTGGAACATCCTTTGGTGGAGGCTGTGGCTCCAGATGGGCCGGGGGAATCCCGGGGGACAGGGACCCTGCTGGGCATGAACAGCATTGGAGTTGTTGGGAGAAACTGTGAGGGGGAGCTGGGGCAGAGTGACCAACCCAGTGACCTGACACAGCCTGCTGGGATGTCACACAGCCCCTCTGGGATGTCACAGCCTGCTCTGTGATGTCACAGCCCAGTCTCTAATGTCACACAACTGGTCTCTGATATCACAGCCAACTCTGTGACGTCATATTCTGCTCTGTAATGTCAGATCTCTGCCCTGTGGTGTCACAGTCTGCTCTGTGATGATGTCTATAATGTCATACCTGCTCAATAACCTTACATACTGCACTCTCTGATGTCATAGCCCACTCTGTGACCTCATGCTACCAGATGATAAATAGTCTACACCAGGTGAGCTGACACCTGGAGCTTGTTCTCCAAAATTCTAGGCCTATGGAAGCCACACAATGCCCATTGTGTGAGAAGGGGAACTGGAAGTTCAGCAGCCTCAGTGTCCTGCCAGGTCTGCCAGGCCTACGGGAACACTGGGGTCCATGACCACCAGGGACCACCAGAGAGACCCCCAGGACAGAAGAATGCATGCAAAAGGGGAGGGGAAATATGTTAATGATTTCAGGGAAATTATATCATATGTTTAGTCCAGGACAATCAATGAATATGTGTGCAAAATACAGAATATAAACAGAAACTTTCCTGTACTCAGTCTGCATAGCTTTGGGAAGAGCTCTCCCCCATCCATCCAGCTGAATAAAGAATGCTGCTTCTTAATGCTACATTGGGGTTAAGGAGTTTTCTTTTTTACCAAATTTTTGGTAACACTCCCACTGCCAAGGAAAGCTCTGTCTGCTGCTCTTCACAAACAGAGAAGGGCTGGTGGCAGATGTGGGGCTCAGAGGTTGCCTGGAGCACAGTGACCATGAAATAATCAAGTTTTCAATGTTCTGGGAAAGAAGGAGGGGCAGCAACAAAACTTCTACACTGGAATTAGGAAGGGCAGACTTTGGCTTATTTAGGATGCAGATTTGGGGAGTACTGAAGCAGGCACTGAATTTTTTTTAAGGAAAACATCCCTTAAAAACAAAGGGGTCCAGGAAGGATGGACACATTTCAAGAAAGTAATCTTAAGGGGGAAGGAGCAGCCTGTCCCAGTGTGGCAAAAGATGAGCTAGTGAGGAAAATGACTGGCCTGGCTGGCCGTGGAGATTTTGTGGGAACTCAAGGGTAACAAGAGGTGCATCAACTTTGGACAGAAGGTCAAGCAGCTTAGGAAATGTTTAAGGATGTTGTAAAGTCATGCAGAAAAAAAGTTAAGAGGTGAAAGCTCAATTAGAGTTTAACCTGACCACTTCTGTGAAAAAAAAATAGACAATGTTTCCACAATTAAATTAATAGCAAAACATGGGATAAGGAGAACCTCTACTCTTTATTGGATGCAGTGGGGAATATAGTAACTAAAGATAAGGAGAAGGCAGAGCTACTTAACATCTTGTTTCTCTCAATTTTTGATATTAGGACAGGCTGTCCTCAGGACAAGTGCTCTGCTGAGCTGGTAGATGGGCACAGGGAGCAGAACACTCCCTGTAATCCAGGAGGAAGGAGTTGGTGACCTGCTGAGCCACTCAGATGCTCACAGGTGTATGGGATTGGATGGGATCCATCCCAGGGGGATGAGGGAGCTGTGGATGAGCTCCCCAAGCTGCTCTCCATCATTTACCATAAGTGCTGCCTCAGCAGGGAGGTCCCAGGGGACTGGAGGTGCCAATGTGAGCCCATCGCCAAGAAGGGCTGGAAGGAGGAGCTGGGGAACTCCAGGCCTGTCAGCCTGACCTGGGTGCCTGGCAAGGTTCTGGAACAGATCACCTTGAGTACCATCAACAGGGCGCCCACAGGATGGCCGAGAGGTCAGAGCCAGCCAGCGTGGATTTCAATGTCTGCATGGAATGGTCTGGATGAGGGGATTGTGTCCAACATCAGCAAATCTGCAGATGACACCAAACTGGGTGTGAGTTTGGATCTGATGGAGGATGGAGGTAGGAGGGCTCTGCACAGGGCCCTGGACAGGCTGGATCCAGGACCCAAATCCAACAAGGTGAGGTTTAACAAGTCCAAGTGCCGGGTCCTGCACTTTGGCCACAACAACCCCTGCAGCAATACAGCCTGGGGACAGAGCGGCTGGAGAGCAGCCAGGCAGAAAGGGACCTGCAGGGACTGATGGACAGCAGGCTGGGCATGAGGCAGCAGTGTGCCCAGGCGGGCAAGAAGACCAATGGCCTAGATCAGGAATGGTGTGGCCAGCAGGAGCAGGGCAGGGATTCTTCCCCTGTGCTCAGCACTGCTTGGGCAGCACCTCGAGTGCTGTGTCCAGTTCTGGGTCCCCTGAGGAGGGCAATTAGAAGAAATTTGTATCAGGAAGAGTAAAGAAAGCAAAGGTGAAGCAGAGGAAATGCTGAGGGCAGTTTGGGGGTGGCTGCCAGGCAGCCCTGGCTCTGAGCAACAGCGTCTGCAGTGGGACAGGAAACTCCCAGCTGATGGGAACAAGCTTTCTGGCTGACTGCAGAGGCCAGGACAAAGCTGAGTGGTTTCCCTGGTGTTCCCCAGCCCTTGCTGGCCCCAGGGGCTGATGGCATTTGTTCTCCCTCAGGTTCATGTCCCCACAGCAACAGCATGGGGGTGCTCTCCCTGCTGTGTGCAATGCAAACAGGGGCTGCTGAGCCAGTGCTGCTGTGTCTGTGCCTGCAAGGATGGGGCACCTGTGTGAGCTGGAGGAGAGGCCAGGGCTGCAGAGGGGGGATGTTGTTGGCAGCTCCATGAGGATGCTCTGGGACGCTGCCCTGGGCTGTCCAGCGCACTGGGGATGGATCAGCCCCCGCTCTGCTGCTCCTTCCCATCTCCCACAGGGCCCTTGCAGAGCCCCAGCTGTTGCTGCCCTCAGCTGCCATGGCAGCCCTCAGGACAAAGCGGTGCCAGGGCTGTTCCATGTACAATTGCAGTCACACTCATTGGTGCCACCAGGTGCCATGGCAATGGCCATGGGGCCCGGTCCTTGGTTTGGTGCCATGGCAACCAATGCCCAGCCCCGTTGTCATGGTTAGTGGCCATAGAAAGCTGCCCTGGCCCCTTACTCAGGGCTGGTGTCAGTGCCCAGAGCCAGAGGGGATCCCTTGCTGGGGGCTGTGCCATGGCCACATGCCCTGTGCCGTGCTGGCCGCTCAGGAACCAGGAACCAGCAGCCAACGGCACTGCCAGGGCCAAAGGCCAGGTCAGCCAGACAGAAAGGGGCAGGGCTGGGCACTGTTTCCATGGCAATGGGCACTGGGGGAACACCTGGGTCACCCGTCCTGGCAGTTGCCATGGAAACCCCTGGTAGGGACTGAGGGCACAGCCCCTGGCACTGAGACACTGCTGGGCCGGGTGCTGAGCACAGGGCTGAGCACGCAGAGATGGTTTTGTTCTTGCTGAGCTGCAGCACAGCCAAGGCCTGTCCTGCCCCTCGTCCAGCCACGCTGGGGAAGGGCTGGGGCTGCGGGGGAGCTGGACAGGGACACAGCCAGGACAGGGGACCCCAACTGACCCCGGGGTACCCAGACCAGAGCACATCATGCTCAGGGTATGAAGGGGGGGGAACAGGGAGGAAGGGGGGAATTTTGGAGGGAGGGCTTTTGCCTTCCCAGGGAACACCTAGGCAAGAGGGGGCCCTGTTTCACCAGTGGGCAGGCCCACTACCAAAGACACAGACACCAACTGAAGGAATTGTGTCATTTATATCATGCACAGCTGCAAAGATTTACAAAAGGATAAGCTCAACAAAGCACATCATCATTAGCAAAGAATTACAAAAGAAGCTCAGCAATCCATCATAAGCCATCATTACATTTTGATGACCAATCCCTTGGTGAAACACTAGAGGTGTTTGTGGCAGACAAAGATTCTGGCTGACTATCAAGGTACACCTTACAGACATCAGCAGTACTTTTGTGACACCGTTCTTCATTTTTTCTCAATCTCTTTCCAATTAGGAACAAGAATTCTGTTGCGCATGGAGCTGGCCCTTTGCTGTTCAGCTTTACCATGCTGTCTGTGGCTAACAAGGCTTGGGGGGCCCTTTCCCCTCTGGCTGGAAGGGACCGGGTCCCAGTCCCTGAGGGGCACCCAGGCTCCTGGATGGAATTCCTGTGCAAGTCCCTCAGTGTCTGAGCAGCCTTCACATGGAGCCCAATGGATCAGAGCATTTCCCAAAGGGTCCCTTGGGGCAAACAGGGAGATCTGGTTTGGCAGGATGTGTAAAACAATATCCTGTCAGATTTACTTCTTCTCACACAGAATCCTTGGCTGCAGGGATACATTCCCATTGTTCCTGCCCAGGTTTCAGGACTCAGAGTTGTCTTTCCTAGGAGCTGCTCCTTCAGCTGCCTCGGGAGGGCCTTTTGGCCTCCGACCCACACTCTGGCTCCATTATTAGGGCTGCTGGATCCAAACCCTTTATCTCCACAAATGGTGGTGACTGGAGCTGGATCTCCTTTTTTATCAATTGCTCTTAGAGTTGCAATATCAATAATTGTGCTACCCTGTCACACGGTTGAATAATCCAATCTTGTTCATTATTGTTTAACAGAATTACTGTAATTTCTCCTGGATATTCTGCATCAATTCCTCCTGCCATGACAGGAACACTTTGCAAGGCCAAGCTCCAAGGGAGCAGTTACCAAAGCAAAGTGTCCTGGAGGAATCTGAATTCCTGTTTCAGTATTGACAGCTCTCATTTGCTTTGAATTTCTCCTAATGAATTCCAATGCATGAAGGCCCAGCCCTGCAGCCTCTGGGCTGGCCCTGCCAGGGGCCATCACAGCCAGAACAATTTCCCAGGCAGTCCAAGTCTCACTGCCCATGGTTGGATTTGCAAATTGGGGGCAGCCGTGCACAGCCAGGGGGTTTCATTTCCCCCGTGGGCCATTGTTAAGGGCATGGAGCACATCTGGGAGATGGGTTCTCCATGGGCAAAGGTTCCCTTCTCCTCATCTTTCCAACTGCTCTTTTAAGAACCCCTTCACCCTTTCAACCAATCCTGCAGCTTGTGCATAGTCTGGTACATGAAAAACCCTGCAGACAAAATCGCTATATTTTTCACATGAACAGACAAAACACTCTGCATCACAGTATCAGCACACCCTGTAAAAATAGCCAATTTCCTCCCTTCCTCCTTTTTCCATTGTATACAATCTCACAAAGTTGACCACTGACATTAGGGTCCTGGCCAATCCTGTTCTGTAGGGTATTTAGTGTTACATCCCTGAGCAGCCAAAGATACCAAATTAGTATTGTCAGCACTATTTCACATTATTATTATATGTACATATTTATATATAAATACAGATATAGACATGTAGATATAGACATATATACATTAAAAGCTATAAATATAAACATGAAGGTCTTATTATACTATAAATATGCATATAGTTATTTGTTATATTGATATTTCACTTGCACAAGGGCATCTGAGCTCAAGGTGAAAACCTTCTTCTGTTGCTCCATGTGGGAGCATTCCAACAATCATTGTTCCTTCTGAAGGTGCTGTTTCCTATGTACTCTCAACAAAATCATCTTTGTCGGCCCAAATCCACAAGGTCTTTTCCTTTTCCATATACAATTTTTGGATGCATTTGAAGACATCCAGGGGTGCAGCTTCTTTTATCCGACTGCCCCACTGCCCACACAGGGATCCAACCTCAGCCCACTCCAGAGCCAGGGAACTCCAGGGAAGGGCTTCCCAGCTGGGAATTTCTGATGGGACTGATTCCTCACACTGACACTGAACAAGTGACATTTTGTTGGGATCTGGCCAGACTGTGCCAGTTTTGTTTTACCAGTGGGCAGGGTCAGCACCAAAGACACAGACTCCAACTGAAGGAATCAGTGTCATTTCCTGCAGTTCAGAGCAGCAAAGAATCACAAAAGGAGCAGCTCAGCAATGCACCCAACCATCCCCACCAAAGATTGCCTGCAGAGATTAAGAAAGATCCAGCAGCATTTACCCTCAGGCTTTACCATCCCCCAGACCCACACAGCAGCTGGGGAAGCTGTCACAGCCAAGGGCTGCAGAGCCACTCCTGGGCACTGGGCATTCCTGCAGGTGCCTCCAGCCCCAGGTGAGGCTCCAACCCCGCTGGGAGAGGGCCCAGCTCTGACAGTGCTGAATGAACAAACTGACAGCACTGCTAGTGTGGCAACATCTGCTTTCATGCTCCTCTTGGGTTCCTCCCAAAGCCTGGCCAGGGCTCAAGGAGGAACCAAGGGAGGTGACATTGATCCTTCAGCCCCAAACAAGGCCAGATGTCAGATTTCATGGCCTTGTCTGGCTTCTAAATACACAAAGGTCAATCCATGTCTCACTAATGAGTGGCTACATCTATCTCAGTGCTAATGACCATGCACATTTCATTAGGGAGCAGATACAAAGATAACGTTTGCTTGGAAGGTTCATCCAGAGGCCACCTTTGGCTCAGGGCCTGCTGTCCAGGCCTCACTCAGGGCTGGTGTCCAGGCCTTGGCACTTCAGGGACGTGGTTTAGTGCTGGGCTTGGCACTGCTGGGTGAGCGGCTGCACTGGGTGAGCTCAGAGGGCTTTTCCAACAGAAGGGATTCTGTGATTCCATGATTCTATCCACTGCATTGAGCTGGGGCTATTTTAGCAGCATTACTTTGCTCCAAAAGTTCCCTCTTGCCCAGCTCCTGTGGCCTGAGGCTTCAGCTCCTTCAGCTCCTGGTGCTGACCTGCTCATGCTGAACGAGACAAGTTGGAGAGAAGAACACAGTCCATGCAATTCCTTCTGGGACACGGAGAGGGGAGGCTGTGCAAACAGGAGCATTGTTTGCTGTGGCCTCCTCTCTGCCCTTCACGCCTTTCAGCGCTTTGAACCAGCCAAGAGCTTTCTCCAAGAGTGCAATGGAGCAGCTGTTCCTGCTCCCGGGCCTGGCTCTCTCCAGTCTCTGCCCTTGCCTGGTTCTGTCCCTTGTGCTGTGCCCTCTGTTCCCCCAGGGGTCGCTGGCTGCTGCCCAGGACTGTGGCACTGGCACAGATCCAGTGCTCCAGAGCCTCCTGTCTGTGCCCTTGGAGCTGCCTGGGCACAGCAGCCTTTTCCATCTGGAAGCTCCCCATGGACAGGGAGTGCCCAGCTCCGTTCCCTGCACAGCCTCCAGGAGCCCAGGGCTGCCATCTCCAGTCCCTGCTGGCAGTGGGGGCTCCCAGGTGCCTCAGGCTGCTGTGACACCGCTGCACACGGGAGGGAAGAGGGGCAGGGGCTGTGCTCAAAGTCAGCTCCATCTGCTGCTGCTGCTGCTGCTGCTGCTGTGGGGTCATTTGTGCAGCCCTGGCCCGGAGTCAGGGATCAGATCCTGCCAGTCTCTTCCAGCCCTGGCTGCTCAGAGTTTGGGCCTTGGAGCCTCAGGTGGCCAAAGGCAGCTGCTGCTGGTCCCTCTGTGTGCCCGTGTTCAGCAGTGCTGCTCCATCAGTCTGTGCCCAGCAACGGGGAAAAGCCTCAGCCCTGCAGGGCCAGGAGCTGCCGGGCTCTGCCTGAGCAGCTCAGCCAGCAGGAAGGGAGCTGCTCCACACGGGAACCAGGAGCAAAGGACATTCCTTTTATAGGACATGTTTTCTATTTAAAGGAAAAAAAAAAAGGAAAAAGGAAAAAAATTGATAAATTGTAAAAGATAAGAATAAAATCCTAGTGTTAGTGAAAAAACATAACATACAGGTAATGAGAAAAAAACCAAAACATAAATGCAAAGTTACATTATTTGCATTAAGAGGAAAATTATCTTTTTAAAGAAAACAACTCAGTTATTTACATTTTCAATGTGCTGATGGCATGGATCCATCTTTGTCACCTCAGTAGACTCTTAAAAGATTTTGGGCTTTGTTTCCAATATTGGTATTTGAAATTGTGGTCGAAGCAAGAGGAAATTGCTTTGTACCCTTCCAGATCCAAGCAGGACTGGGAATGGAAACTCTGTCAAACCCCAAATCCTTTAGAAAATGACCTTCCTTCTCAGCCTGGAAATGAGCTGCACATTCCCTTTGAAACTGGCAGGGATTTCTTAGAGACACAAAGTCCCACTTATGGCTTTTTGCTCTGGTTTGGCAGTGCAGAAGGGCAATTCTCCATCCACCAGCTCCAGACTGCACTGCCTCAGGAGCACGGCCCACTCGCCAGCTTTGGCCCACTCGTGGCACTTCTAGAGGAGGAACAAAGTGCAATTGCACAATTCCAGCCAATCAAGAAGGAAGAACGGGACAGACAAAACACCCTGTGCAGATCCAGGCGTTCAGCTGGGACTGTGGAGAGTTTGGGTCCTTGCCAGTTGGATGTGTGTCCCCAGCTGCAATCTCTGGGCCTGCAGCAGAGTCTCACTCACCTGCCAAAGCAGAAAGCTCAGGCACTGTGCTCGCAATGGGCTCGTCTGATGCAGAGCTGTCAGAGCAATGTGAGGGCAGAGCCAGCCCAGCTGGGCCCAGGGCTGAGCCCAGAAGAGCCCTGGCAGAGCCCAGAGCAGCCTCAGCACCTGCAGAGCCTGGCTGCAAGGAGAGAAAGCAGAAACCGCCCGTCAGCTGAGGGCTCCTGTGCCCTTGTGCCAAGGCCTGCGGTGCCCCGGCCATGCTGGCTGCGCCCAGAGCTGCCCATCCCTGCTGCCTTTGGCAGCAGAGCAGAAGGGCAGCACATGTGCCCAGCCTGCAGCCAGCCACGGCACATCCAGCCCTCAGCAGCTGCCCAGAGCAGGATGCTCCTGTGCTCACTGCCAGCTCCCAAAAGCTCTGATCCCACCCTGCCAAGCACACAGGGACCCACCTCACGCCAGCCACGGCTGCAAGAAAAGCTGCTCCCAAACCATGTCCTCAGCCTTCTCCAAGGGCATGGCCCATCCACACCACAGCTGCTCCCAAGCACTTCCCCATCCACACTGGACCACGTGGAATGCTTCCTCTGGAAAAACAAACAACACATTCTTGAAAAGAGATGAGATGCAAAAAGGGAAAACAAGAAAAACAGTAAAAACTCTTATCTCTGTCAGGGCCTTGAGGAAGGCCCAACCCCTGCATGCCAGTGAAAAACCCAGCCACGGGTGAGGGAAGCCCACACTTTCTCTCTTCCACCCTGCACTGCCCCCCAAAATCACGGTGATCCCAAACCAAACAAGGGCAGTGGAGCAGCCCAAGCCCTTCCTTGCCTGCACAGAAAGCAGCCCCAGCACAGGTTCTGGAGTCCCACCTCTGCTCCCACCATGGGGCTTTGTTTGTGTCGGGCTGGCTGCCTCAGCCCCAGCCCCAGCCCGGGGCACGGTGGGTGCTGGGGGCTGTTGGCAGGGCCAGGAGCCCACTCCCATTTCGTACCCACCCCAGCCCATGCCCCAGCCCTGCCAAAAGCAGCTGGGCAGCAACTGAAGAATGAGCTGCATCTGCCCCAGCAAAGGGGGAGCCTTTGGTTCCCAGCCAGGCTGAGCCATGCCCAAATCTGGCAGAATTTCCCCAGCTGGGGAATCATCTGCAAATTCCCTGTGGGCTTTGGCTTTGAAGAAGGTGCCAGAATCAAAGTCCATCACCTTCAGCCTCCAGTGGCCAGGCTGAGGAAGAGCTTGTCATCCTTGATGTCACCCTCACTGTCTCCAGCAGCAGCAGCAGCAACAGCAGCAGCAGCAGCAGCATCCCCACCTGGTACAGCTTCTCCAGGGGCTCCTTCTCCTTCCCTGGGGGCAGACCAGGCTCTCAGGGCTCTGCCCAGGGCCCCAGCTGTCAGGGAACCAGGACAAACAAAACCAGATGGGATGGATACTCCAGGGACCTGGAGAGCCATTCCCAGCAATTGGGAAAATCCTAGGTGCTCCATCCACCCATAGATGCGGTCTCCAAATTTGCCCCAAAATTGGGTCCAGCTTTTAGAGGCCATAACGAGCAAGTCCAAGTGACTTGATGACATTTTTAGCCCAGAAAGCCCTGCAGCTGATGGCACACTTCACAATCAGCAGGGGACAGGGGACACAGCTAGGCCAAAGCCCAGAGCTCTGCTGGGAGCCTTTCTCCTCAAATACCCTTCAAACAAACCTCCATGCAAGTCACTTGGGAAAGTTTCTTCAAATGATCCATTTCTGGCACATGACTACACAGGCTTATGTGAAAGATTCTAAAGCAACTGCTCTGGAGTCAAAGAGGCAGCACTAAGGGTCCCTGTCATCTCTTTGTAGCTAAATCCCACTCTGCAGGAGTTGAAGGAGTTTGGAACGAGCTAGAGAGCAGACCTCTGAGTATTTTACATGATGCCATTGCATTTTCTTCACTTCTACATAGACAGGAAGGGTGAGTTTGGCTCACATCTCCACCGCATGGCTCACAGGGCCGCAAGACTTGTAGTTACAAGAGCTTTGAAGGATTTCTTGGCCAAGAAGACACGGCCAACAAAGATATTTGTGGTTTGAAGCCAACCCTTCAATATTTCGTCTTAGGGACTCATGCTACAGTGTAAGCTTCCTTAGCCAATCATGTTATGACACACAAACCTACAGCACTGCATCCTAAGCTTCTTGTTTTCCATTTTAACTACTTTTATTTTTTCTAGATCTTGGACTCTAAAACTCTAAACTTTCCTCCACTTCAACATTCCTCCCCGTGTCTCTGCTATAAACTAGAAATCTGCATTCTCGCTTCTAGCACCTAAGTTTGGAAGCCCTTTCCAAGGTCTCAGATCAAATCCTGTGCTTAATTCTAAGCTTTGCTGACAAGACCAAAGGTCTGAGATTTCCCTGCATTTGGGTTTCCCATAGCACCAATGATGTTAGTTACACAGTGCCCGGGATCCCTCTTGCAAGTCAACTCTGTCAGGATCAAGGCAGCTGCTGGGGGGCTGCTTATGGCCTCTGACAGCCCATTGCCCAGGGCTTGCCAGCGCCCCAGCCCCTCAGGGTCTCCCCCAGCCTGGCCAAGCTGCCCGGCAGCAGCGCCGCAGCCCCACAGCAGCTCCAGAGCAGCCCCATCCAGAGGCGCCTGGGAGCCCTCAGCAAGGCAGCCAGCAGCACGTGGCCAGGAGGACACGGATGCGCTTTCTGCCTGGCACAGGGCTTGTGGCCATCTCCAGGCACCACTCTGGCAGGGATCCCCACAGCCCCGGCCCCTGCCCAGCTGCTCTGTGGGCAGCACAAAGGCTTCAGCAGAGCCACCAAAGGCCAAGGGGCTTCTGGCCATTTTCCCTGCAACACTGCACACCTGGGCAGTTGGCTGAGCACAAGCACCCTTTTCCCCCTGCAGGGCCTCAGGACCCCTCAGCCTGCTGTGCTGCTGAGCACAAGCTCCCTTTTCACCCTTTCCTGCCTCTTGTCCTGCAGACCCTGGGCAGCAAAGAAAAGCTCCTGGCAGTCTGTGTATCATAATACATTCTATAATTATTTACAGTAATCTATAATCTATAATAATATATATAATTATATATACCCTATAATTTAGTTATTTTCAATATAGATAAAACAATGAAAAGAAGAACAGAAAAATATTAAAGAAAAGGAAAATTACCCCTGGTTCAGGTTGCCCCAGCCTCCAGGATCAGCTCTTCTCCTAAGTCTTCTGGCAGCACAGCGAGCCAAGCCCCGACAGACGAGGCCGAGCCCTCCATGCCCTGCGCAGCTGATCTTGCAGCCTCTGGATGGTGGAATATCGCCCACGCTGTATTTCCCCATGGACATGCAGTGTTTCAAGTGCCAGCTGCGACACGGCACTGCTCGTGTCCTCCGTCAGGCGTTCCAGGGCTGCAAGAGAGAGGAACAGAGGCACGGTCAGAGCCGGATCTGTGGGGAGCCGAGGAGAGCCCCCTGCAAGGGCCATCCCAGCCGGCTCTTGCCGTGGTCAGGAGGGAGCAGGGAGCAAGGGGATCAGCCCGAAGCTGCTGGCCACGAATGGCCCACGGGGCCCTGAAAGCTCCTTGTGCTCTGCCCACGGGAGCTGAGCCCTCCGCAGCCGGGGCAGGGCTTGCAGCTCCCCCCAGCAGCCCCCGCTGTCAGCCCGCTGCCCTCACTCACTCACCAGTGCAGATCAGCTGCAGCTCTTGCTGCTGCCCCCTCAGGCGCCGCCCGGCCATGCCTGTGAACACAGAGCCTGTCACAGCCCCAGCGGCACAGCTCCCTGCCAGCGGCGCTGCCGGCGCTGTGGCCACACGGGCTGCTGGCCCAGCAGGGCTCAGCCCGGCCCTTGCCGCATGCTGCCGCCCCAGGGCACAGGCTGCCAGAGAGCGGCAGCAGTAATGCCCGGGCCAGGCGGGGCTCCACGGCGCCCCAGGGCACGGCTGGCGCTGCCGGGACAGCAGGCGGGGCCGGGGCCAAGCTGCGGCGGGCCGGGGAGGGGAGGGGCAGCCCAGGCTCGGGACTCACCCATGAACCCGACGGCCGCCTCTCGCAGGGGCTCCTGTGGGCTCTCCACGTAGCGCAGAGCCCGGCGCAGGTGCTCGGCCGCTCGGCTCCTGTCCTCTGCCAGCTGGAGAGAGCGGCAGGAAGGAAGGGTTGGTGCGGGCTCAGCCCCTGGGCCGGGCGCTGCCTGCGCCCAGCGCCGGCCTCCCCTGCCCGCACAGCCCTGAGGCGCAGCCAGCAGCCGCTGGCGCCGGGCTCCCGAGGGGAGGGGGCGGAGGGCCAGCTGCTGCCCGGGGAGCCCTGGTGCCGGCCCGCAGCCCCGCAGCCCCGCCGGGCCGGGGCTCCATGGGCACCCAGCTCGGGCCCACGGGAGCCTGGAGAAGAGCCCGCGGGGCCTCTGGCTGCAGCAGCGGGCAGGGGCACAGCTACCAGCCCCGCACACTGAGCACCACCCTCAGGGGCCTTCTCCAGCCTGAGGCTGGGGCATGCAGGCCCTCCTTACCAGGAGTTCAGTGAACTTCAAGAGTTTCTGTTTCTTCACAGTTTTTTCAAGATCTTTCCTTTTCAGGAACTTGACTGCACAAAGCAGCGTTTCCCGAGAAGTCTGGAGAGCAGCAGAGATGCGGACATGGCCCCACAGCCCAGGGCACAGGAGCCGCAGCCTGGAGGAGGCTGCGGTCCAGCAGGTGCAGGGCAGGAAGCAGCCGAGCCCCCTGCCAGGGGGACAGCAGCAGCCCACGAGTCCTCACCTGTGCCACACGCAGATTCTCATCATGGCAGTGGAAGAGCAGTGGGAGCAGGCTCTGCCACACTTGTGTCATCAGGGGCTTTTTTCCTTCTTCTTCTACAGCAGAAATCAAGGTGTGAAAGACAATCATGGAGAGCTGCTGCACCTGGCTATCACCCTGTAGAACAGGAAGGCAGCAAGAGCTCAGCATCAGCTGGTTCTGGCCCACATTGGCACAGGCCTGCATCTGCACAGGGCCCCAAGTGTCCGGGCAGCAGCCAGTGGCCGTGGCTGGGGGCACAGAGCCTTACGTGGTCAATGAGTGGCAGGAACACCTTAGCCAAATGCAGGGCAATGGGACTGGGTATGCGGGCACCATTATCCAGGAACAGATAGCCCAGTAGCATGGTGGTCATCCTGACCCGCAGGAGCTCCACGAGCCTTTCAGTCAGGCTCCACATTCTTTCGGCCTGTGTGGAACACGACTTTGTGAAAGGCCACCCTGCTGCCGCAGGGCCCAGAGGCCAAAGGCCTGTCCTGAAGCACTGGGGCAGCTGAAGCGGGAGACAGGAGAGCTGGGAGCAGCTGCCACAGCGCCCGAAGGCCAGGCAAGGCCAAGCGACTGCGTTGCCCAGCCCCACGCTGCCTGCACGGCTTCAGCCACTGCCCCCTTCTCACCAGCGGGGAATGGTCCCTGAGCGGGAGGAGGGCCCTGAGCAGCTGGCTGCCAATGTCTGCGCGGTCCCTCTGCAGGTGCCATGACAAGACAAGATCCATGATGCTGTCCCTGCATTCCCTCAAGTCCAGGCACTCGAGGACCTGCAAGGCACAGGGCAGTGACGGGGGAGCCGGCCGGCAGGAACCCGGAGCCGCACGGGGCTGGGCCCAGGCAGCAGCGCAGGGCACGGGCACCGTCCCAGGCGGCTGCGGCGACGAGAGGGCAGAGAGCTGGGAGGCAGCTCAGCCAGGCAGCGCTGGCCATCAGGCTCACCTCCACAAGGAATGCCAGGGCAGGGAAATCCCAGTATGGCATCTCTATGCTGAGCATCTCAAGGAGGCAGCATAAGATCCTTTTACACAAGGGCCTGGATGCATGGCACATCTCCCTGGAAGGTGGAAAGTGTCACTAAGACCTTGAGCCAGGGGGGGAAGCCTCTCCCAGCACTGACTCACATGGTTCTTGTCCTTCCCCACCACCCACTGCCAGGGGACCTGGGCCCTTTGAGATGTGGCCGCTCCTGGGCCACATCTGGCTCCCCCTTTTCCAGCCTTTTCCAGTCTGCTTGGCTGTCGCTCGTCCCTTTGACCCACAGCCATGGGGACTGTGTGGGACAGCCCGGGCACAGGGCACAAATGCCAGGAGCAATGGGGAGAAGGAGGTGTCTCACCTGGCTAGCAGAGCCACGGCAGAGTGATGGGTATCAACGCAGAGCAGCGTGTCCCAGCCACGCTTGCGCTCCATTGACACCACCACCTGCTGACACTGGAGAAGGCAGAGCAGGGACTTCAGGGTCTGCACTGCAAACCTGTGTGCACAGCAAAGCCCAGGTCACACTGGGAGCACTGGCTCCTTCGCAGGCCACGTGGCAGGGACAGGAGGAGTGGGATGGAGCACCTGTTGGGGCTGGTGGCAAGGCCGTGCTCTTCCTGGCATTGCTTCCAGAAGGTATCAACCTCCTCTGGCATCTCTTCTGTGCTGAAGAACACTTGGAAGAGCAGATGCACAAACAGGTGGGGGAAATGCGGCGCCACTATACGTGGGACAGGGGCCTCCTGAAGGATCTTCCACATCACCACAGTTGCCTGCAAGGGACAAAGCCCCCCGAGACAGCGCTCAGTGCCGAGGGGTCCGTGTGGCAGGGCCCAAGCTTAGCAGGGAGAGGCCCCGAGAGACCTTGGCAGGGGGAGCACGGAGCCTGGTGGGCCTGAAGCTGCCCCTGGGCCAGGTTTCAGATCAGCGCCTGAGGCAGGGAGATGCAGTGGGGGAAGGAGGAAGGAGAGCTACTGGAGAGGGAGCCTTGGGGCCAGCAAAGGCCAGTGTCAGAAACTCACAGCCAGGCCAAAGACACCCGTTTTGTCCCTGTCAGAGGTACACATGCTGTGCTCTGGCCAGCTCCCCAGCACATCCAGGAGTATCAGCTGCACTGGCTCTGCAGTCCTGAGCGAGCACATGATGGTCTTCCACATGGTCAAAGCAGCTCTGTAGGGTTAGAGCTCTGTCTCAGGGGGGGTCTCAGACACGGCACCATGGCCTGGGCATCCCTAGGGGCCCGGCTGACCACGGGCTCTGCCTCTGTCCACTGGCCCTGGCCAGCAGCAGCCAGGCAGCCCAGCCCTGTGGAGACAGGGCCCTTAGGGGCAGCAAGGCAGCACGGCAGCAGGCTCGGGGGCTGACGTGCCAGGGCTGGGAAAAGGAGCAGCCAGAGGGCCCTGGAACTCTCTGTTGCTCAGACACCTGGGACAGGTGGTACAGGCTGATGGGCTGGGAAGGCCTGAGCCTTCTGGGCAGGTGGGCCCCATACCTGTCACAGGACGGGGCCACACGCAGGAGTGTCACGACTGCGTCACCCGGGTGTGCTGCGGTGAGATTCAGCAGGGCCTTGTCCAGCCTGTGCTCGGCAGAATCATTGGCCATGAGCCAGCGGTGAATGTACCTCACCATGGCGGGCACCTGGAGAAGGCACGGGGAGACTTGGAAAGCTGCCAGAGGGAACAATGTCCCCAGGGTCCCCAGAGAAGTCCTTCCCTTCCCAGCGCACTGCCATGGCCTCAAAGGCTCCCAGGGACCACCAGGCGTGGCTTGGGAAGGCACGGGACTCATGGCGGAATTGAAGCCTGGCCCCAGGCTGCTTACTTGTTCTGGCCTGGCAACACCCTTCTCCAGGAGCAAATCCAGCAGGGCGGCACTGGTCTCATGACTGAGGAGCTCTGAGTGTGCTCTGAGCCCAGTGCCCATGGTGCTGGTCTCTTCCTGCCAAATGCTCCTGATGAAGTCGCAAACAAGCTGTAGCAGAAGGGCAAGAAGCCGGGGATGTTGCACAAAATGCTGCACACAGGGGGCTGGGCTGAGCAGGGACAGCAGGCCCAGCCCAGGTGGGGGTGGCTGCAGGTACCTGTGCTGTGCTGCGGAAGCGGCCACGTCTGCGCTCCTGCTGCTGTGTGCGCTCCAGGGCTGCATCTGGCAAAGAGCGAGCGCAGCCAGAGCTGAGGGGCTGCGGGAGAGGCCGGAGAACACAGCCCAGCCCTGCGCTCCCCAGGCAGAGAGAGCCCCGGGATGGCCCAGGGGATGGAGCACGGCCCCTGCGGGATGTCTGCCCGGCCCCTCTTCCGTCCTGTCCTTGGGCATTTCCCCAGGGGATGGGATGGAGCCAAGTTGGCTGCAGGCACCAGTCCTGCAGCCCAGCTCTGCCACTCACCCTCCTGCGGTGGATGGAATGGCACCGCCTCTTCATTCTCCTGTGCTGGAGCAGCTCCAGGGCCTTCTTCCTCCTCCTCCTCCTCCTCCACAGTGGCCAGCTTGGGCACTCTCGAGGCTCTCTGGCGCCCCAGCACCGAACGCAGCCGGTGCCGCTCCTGCAGGGCCTCCTGCGCCTCACCTGCGAGCGGGACGCGGCAATCAGCGCTCGGCCCGGGGCCAGCAACGGCCCCCGAGCGCCCCTCACCCGCCCCGGGCCGGCCATGCCCAGGCGTTCGCTTCCGGGAACGCGGCACGGGAGGCTCGGGGCCGGCGGCCGCGCTGCCGAGCGGCGGAGCTCGGGCCGGGGAAGCCGCAGCGGAGGCGGCGGGAGCGGCCGCGCCGCGTGTGTCCTCTGCGGGCCCCGGGAGGAGCCGGAGCCGGAGCCGGGGCCGGGGCCGGGGCCGGGGCCGGGGCCGGGGCCGGGACTGGACCCTGGGTCGGGGCCGGGGCCGGGCTCGGGCCAGGCGGAGCCGAAGGGCGGCGATGCCGCCCCCGCACCAGCCACTGATTCCCGCCCAGCAGCGCCACCGCCAGTACGGCCAGAGCCAAGCGGAGGCGAGACCGCGGCGGGACGGTCGGGGCCGGGCACGGGGCAGCCCCGCCCGGGGCCGGGGGCGGGCCGGGAGCATGGCCCGGCCCGGCAGGGGAGAGGGAGGCGGGGAGAGGAGAGGGATGCCGGGCAAGGGACCCCGAGAGAAGGGTGCCCGGCAGCGGGAAAGGGAGAGAAAGAGAAATAAAGGGACAAAGAGAAAGAGGAAGAAAAATAGGAGAAAGCGAGTTTTAAATTATCGGTTTCGCTGCTCTCGCCGCTGCTGCTGCCGCTGCTGCCGCTGCTGCTGCCGCTGCTGCTGCTGCCGCTGCTGCCGCTGCTGCAACTGAAGCGCCGGGGCCGTTCGTCCCCGTGTCCGTTCCCCGCTCGCCCCACGAGCCCCACGTTCGAGCCCCGCGCGCCCCGGGGACAGCCCCTCCGTCTGCCCAAACACGGGAACTTTGCAGCCTTGAGCCCGGATGCAGAGCCCTGACTCCTGCACACTGGCACAGCGATCCCCTCGCTTGATGCTGTGCATTGTCCTTGCTGAGGGTCAAACACTGTCGGGCCACCTTCCCTTGGGGTAGGATTCCTACCTGACCCAAGCACTGCACTTACATCTCCAGTGTTGCTTTCCAGTAAAAACAGGGGAAGGAAAACTGTGTGTGGCTCATGGGATTTTAGAGTGTCTAAAAATCACTAAGTCATCGATCTTAGAGATGAGGTGCATCTGGAATTACTGGGATGCAACATAAAAAAGGGGAGCATAGAAATAGATAGGGGAAAACATCTTGGATTGTTTCTTTCATTTTCATTTCACTTCTGGAAAGCTGTTTCAGTTTTCCAGGAATCTTCTCCTGTCTGCTCTTCCCAAGAATCTCTCATGGAGAGCAAGGTCAAGCTTCTGTCGCAAGATTTTCCACCAGGAAATTATGCCACTGGTGAAGTTTTCATTGTGACTGTTTGTGCTACTTTAGGGCAAATTTTGGGAGGAAATCTCCAAAAGGGGTCCATCTAGAAAGCAAGTTCAAGCGTCCCCTCCCCCTACTAGTTCAGGGAAAGACTTCCCTTGAGAAAAGTGAAAAAACCCCAGTTTATTTAACAAGTAAAGTATTCACAAGCATGAAAAATGAATAATATTAAATAAAACCTCTGACAGTGCTGAAGAGATGTCACATTCAGAAAGTCCTTTTTGTGGGTTGTAGTTGGCTCACTCGGTCTCTCCTGAGTCCCTCTGGTTCTGGAATGCAGCGTCCCAGAGCTCGGGGGGGCACAGGTGTGAGCTGCAGGTGTTTTCCTGGGTTTTCAGTCCAGAGCAGGTTTAAACAGTTCCAAGAAAAAGGAAAGTCACAGCCCGAGGAACTTCTCTGCCCCAGCTAGCTAAAAAACAATTGCTAGACCTGGGCTGTGAAGGCATCAGGAATTTTCCAAATCTGGGCACTGGCGGTCCCAGCAAACACCAGAGCTGGATGGTGCTGGAGCCAGAACCTGCAAATTTCCAAACTTTGTCTTTCTGTGCCAGCAAATCACTGGACTTGGGCTGTGCCAGCACCAGGAAGTTTTCAGATCTGGGCGCTGGCGCTGCCAGCAAACACCAGATCTGGGTGGTGTCATTGCCAGCAACAGAAATCTGCCAGATTTGGGCTCTGCTGGCACCAGGAAATTTCCAAATCTGGGTTCTGGTGCAGCAAACACAAGATGTGGGCAGTGCTAGACCAAGTGGCAGGAAGCTGCCACGGGCTTTGGATTTCTGTGCCAGCAAATTGCTGCACTTGGGCTGTGCCAGAACAGGGAAATGTCCAGATCTGGGCACTGGCAGTGCCAGCAAACAGCCCATTTCAGGCTCCAGGCTCCAGGAAGGACTGGATCTGGATGCCTTCCTCTTTTCTTTTCTTCTTTCCTTCCTTCTTTCTTGGGATCCTGCTGCCAGCAAACTCCAGATTGGGCAGTGCTGGCAAGGGGAAATTGCCAGGTTTTAGCTTTCTTTGCCAGCAAATTCTAGGCATGGGTGGTGCCAGAAGAGGGAAATTGCCAGATGTGGGCACTGGCAGTGCCAGCGCACACCAGATCTGGGTGGGGAATGTGCCAGCACCAGGAAATTGCCAAATGTGAACTTTCAGTGCCAGCATATTGCTGGAATTATGCTGTGCAGGCATCTGAAAAATTCTGGATCTGGACACTGTGGTGTCAGCAAACACAAGATTGGGTTGCTGTAGGTACCAGGTATTTGCAAGGTTTTGTCTTTCTTTGACAGAAAATTCCTAGACTTGGGCTGTACTGGCACTGGGAAATTCCCGCATCTGGGCACTGGGGGTGCCAGCAAACACCGGATCTTGGCATTGCCAATGACGGTAGCAGGGAATTGCCAGATTGTGGCTTTCTTTATCAGAAAATTGCTGGACTTGGCTCTGCCAGAACAGGGAAATATCCAGATGTGAGCACTGGCAGTGGCAGCAAACACCAGGTCTGGGCACCTGTATTGGCATCAGGAAATTGCCAGATTTTGGCTTTCTGTGCCAGCAAATTGCTGGACTTGGCTGTGCCAGCACTGAGAAATTTCCAGATCTGGGCACTTGTGCAGCAAACACCAGACCTGGGTGGTGCTGGCGGCAGCACCGGGAAGCTGCTGGGTTCTGGCTTTCTTTGCCAGAAAATTGCTGCATTTAGGTTTTGCTGGCACTGAGAAATTTCCAGATGCTAATTTTCCAGTGCCAGCAAACTGCTGGAATTAGGCTGTGCAGGCATCTGAAACATTCCCAGTCTGGGTAGTGGTGGTGTCAGCAAACCCGAGATCGGTTTGCTGTAGGTACCAGGTCTTTGCTTGGTTTTGACTTTCTTTGCCAGCAAATTGCTGCACTTGGGCTGTGCCAGAATAGGGAAATATCAAGATCTGGGAACTGGCAGTGCCAGCAAACACCACATTTCAGGAAGGACTGGATCTGGACCCATTCCCTCCCTGCCTCCCACCCTCAGCAAGGTGCCAGAGGGGCTGGACAGCAGCCAAGCACAAAGGGACCTGCAGAGACTGATGGACAGCAGGCTGGACAGGAGCCAGCAGTGTGCCCGGGTGGCCAAGAAGGCCAATGGCTCCTGGCCTGGCTCAGGAATGGTGTGGCCAGCAGGAGCAGGGCAGGGATTCTTCCCCTGTGCTCAGCACTGCTTGGGCAGCACCTCAAGTGCTGTTTGCAGTTCTGGGGCCCACAATTTAGGAAGGACATGGAGGGGCTGGAGCGTGTCCAGAGAAGGGCAACAAGGCTGGGGGGGGATCTGGAACACAAGAGCTTTGAGGAGCAGCTGAGAGAGCTGGGCTTGTTTATCCTGGAGAAGAGGAGGCCCAGGGGAGACAAGGCGGTGTCAGGGCACAGGTTGGACTTGATGATCTCCATGGCCTGTTCCACCCTTGCTGATTCTGGGATTCCATGAAACCAGCCTTGGAGCAGTTGCAGGATGAGCCCTGGGCCTCCTATTGAGAAGCTTCAGCAGCCCAGGTCCCTCAGCTTCTCCTGCCAGCCCCAAAGCCCATCCTGAGTCCTGCAGAGCCTCTGCAGCTCCTCCTCACTGCCCAGAACAGGGAGCCACAGAGGCAGACACAGCAGCCCAGATGTGCCCCCCTGGCCTGGGGTGCCTCTGGCAAGGGAGCAGCACCAGGCACTGCAGGAGCCTGCAGACAATTGATCTGAAGGCCAAACCTCCTTAGCTCCTTCTGGAAGAGCAGGAACAGTTCCTCATTCGAGTGTGGTGGAATGCTGGGCACCACAGCTCCAGGTGAGGACTGGACACAAGTTTGCTCCCACTGAGTGCTGTGATGGGTTCTGCAGGAGCTCTGGCCTCCTCCTGTGCTTGCCAGGCACAATGAGGAGAGAAGGAGCCAAGTGCACTGATGTGGGAAATGGATTTGTAGAAAGCTTTTAGGGCCTAATAGAAGGCCCACACAGTATGCATCTGTATATAACCCTTGAGACAGGAAACGCTAACTTAAAAATGCCATGGAATAGGACAGATATTGTTGAGAGAGAAATGGAGCTGGAAAAAAGTTTCAAAAGATGGCCTTGCAAATAAGACTTTGGAAAAACAGAGCTATGAAAGATGCATTGTAGTGGGACACACAAGAGGTAGTTTTAAATAATTGGCTTTAAGGCATCTACAACATGGCATGGCAAAAAGCTGATAGACCAAGAAATACTGTAATTAGGAAATAGTTGGCTTCTTAACTGTGATGGCGTGAATTATAACATCTGTATTGTCTCACCCTTCTAATGAGACTGAAAATGGAATAAAAGTTATTAAAACACCTCTCAGTTTCCCCATCTCTAGGTCAAGAAAAGAGTATTATCCAACACACTGACACACCTTTGCCCTGAGCATAACCCAGCCTGGACCAAACACATTGAAAGGTTTCCCCTGTGGCCCATGTCTCGAAACATCAGGTCTGCTGTTTGACAACTCAGGTTGGTTTGGTGTCAAGGAGTTCCCTCAGAAATACTGGGTTTGTCTTCCTCTGTGCCTTCCCCTCAGCAGCCTTGGGGATGCTCCTGTGTGAAGCCATCTGTCTCACACAGTTTGAGACAACTTCAAACAGGATATTGTGCAATAAGTCGTCTCCTCTAAAGTGTTCCAACAATCCCTTTCCAGCAACAGGAAATTATTACTAATAGATGAAAGTGGAAAACTCCCAACAGTTTATTAACAAACAGAATCCCCCCATGGCATGTGTTACAAGAAGGCGCCGGGGTCTCTCTCGGAAGAACAGGAGCCGTCACGGAGCAGTTCCAGCAGCTGATGGAAGCTCGGGGGCTCGTCCAGCGTTGGCTTTCTCCCATGGCAGAGCTCCATGGAGCGGGCAGGGCAGTGAAGCAGCTGGGCTGGAGCCCCTCGCTGCCTTTTCTCCCCGGCGTGGCTCAGCTCACAGACTCTCGGGCTGGGAGCGGGGCCGCTCCGCTCCGGCCGGCACCGTGTCCCTGGGCTTGGACAAACAGTTTCCTGCCAGGAGAGCCCTGCACACTGCTCCACAGATCTTTCATAAAGGCCCAAACCAACTCCAAACACTCTGTCTGCAGCAGCTTTTCACAAAGGGCTGCAGAAATCCAGGACAGCTGCACGTGAGTGTTGGAAGGCTCTTGTCTTGTTCCTGACATCAGAATTCTTGGTGATCTTGTGCAATTTTATTCAGATGTAACATGACAGCTAAGGTTTTTTTGTTATAATACTTTATGATGAATAACAAGCCTTGGGAGCATGAGGTACAGGACTGACATGCGAAAGCATGAGCATATCCTCCAAAGTGGCCAGTTTAATTGTCCATTTTATTACTCTTATATTTACTCCACACTAATAAGGAAAACCCAGCTTTGCTTGGAGGCAAAACAGGCATGGGATACACTACAGTCCCTCGCAGGCTCAGCAGGGCTGGCAGTGACAAAGCAGGCAGTCTTCTTCATTGTGAACCACTACAGAGCTACATCCCAATCTAGTTTAAGTAGCGTGGTATTATTAAGAGCTCCTTTTCTGCATGAGATACAAAAAGGAGATCCCAAATGATCTTCATGCAAGCATGCAGTAAAGAACTGCTCCTGCTATCCTAACAGAGCGTTTGCTTTGGCAATTACACTCTTCCCATTCATCTTTTGATGCAGACACTTCAGGTTTTCCCCTACACCCCTGCAAGGCTGGCAGTCGCTGTTTCCCATTTCCTGTTCTTCCCTAGAGATGGTGCAGTGGCTGCTTTGAAACAAAAAAGCCCTGGGATCTGGACAGCTTGAAGGAGCATGAAATTCTAATTAGGTGCTCATATTGGTAACACCCAGGTCTGCACTGCCCAGTCCTCAGAAGCAGCAGCAGCAGCAGGACCATGCATCATTCTTGTTGGTGGATGTTCATGCTTCTGGTGTGCAAGAGCAATGACTTTGAGGAGGGACAAAAATGCCCCTCTTCAAACAGTGGCTGTGCAAGGAGGTGTGAAGTTTCACAGCCTTTTCTAGGATATTTTAGAAACATCTAAGAGAATATTGTGGCATGGAGTAGGTCACTAAATTTGCCTCCAGAGAAATCCCCAAAGGGCACATTCACTCTGCTGCTGATGGCAACCCCATAAGCTCATGGACCAATTTTCCCTGCAACGTGCCACCCTGCCTGGGCTTTACTAGGCTGGGACTAGACCCAGAGCTAAGCAAGCACATGCAGCCAGGTGACATTGTGTGACAACAGAAGCTGGCAACCATGAGCACTTTGCTGTCAGAAGGTTACAGTTTGCACTGGGCCCAGAAGTGTTTTTCCCTAAGGCAAAGCAAATTGAAATGTGAAGTTTCAAAGCTTCAAATGACTATGAAAGGAAACTGCAGAATAATTTCTGGATGGGCAGCATTGTCAATGATCATGCAGCCCACCAGCAGCTGGAGCTGAATCCAGAATTGCTTCTTCCAACTGTGCAGGAATTCATTCCCCTGGCAAGCACTGGTCCATGGGAACAAATGATCCCCTAGCTCTGGGCTGAATGGCGCTCAGGCTGCAGTGCAGATTGGAGGAACCCTTGTCACTTGTTATTGGCCTCCCAGTGCACTCATCCTTCTGCAAACAAGGGGCAAACAACACAGCTGCACTGCTGTCCCCAGTAATATACATACAGGTGGCTTTTCCAAAGCAGTGCATCATTTCCCAGTGAAATACATGACCTCTTCATACCTATCGAATTGTGATTGAAGACACCTGTGAGCCAGATCTGTGGGAGATTGCAAAGGAGCAAAGCTTTGGCATTTGGGCACACTTCTCTTGGTTTCTTTGCTCAGGCCTTTGGTGAGCACAGAACACACCTAGGTAGAAAACCTTTGACTAGACAGGATCTTTTGGATCCATTGTCCCCCAAATGTGTGGCCCTCTTACAATGACAAGTTTAAAATAGCAGCAGAAATGACACAAAGAAAACATGGCCAAAGAGGAAGAGGAGAAGCCCAATGAGGAAAGGATGTGGTGAGGCACTGGCACATTGAGTGAGCTGCACTCCCATAATCTCTAGGCTAGCAGGTCCTGGTCTCACATTCTCCTTTTGGTTTTTTCAATTTTGTTTATTTATTTACTTTTTTTCATCATCAAACTAAAATATATAGAATTAAAAATATGTCATCAAAACTTAAAGACAGAATCAAAACACATTAATTCATAACTACATCTAAAGATCAGAACATATGTACAGCTGTAAGTATGAAGCCTAAAACATCAATCCTATTCTTCAAACACTCTTCATACAGGCAGCAGCTTCTTCCTGAGCTTGGAGGAAAGAGAGCTCCTCTGGATGGGAGGCGAGGACTTTGTGGGTAAGGGAACATGGGAAGTGTCCGAGAAAACTTCTCGGTAAGACTGTAACCAGTCAGCTCTGCAAAATGGAGACCCAAAGTTTAACAGAGGCCACCATGCAAACCTAAAGCATCTGAAGCTCCATATTTCATGGGACACATTTCCTGGAAATGTCTATACAGCTGCACAGGGAAACATGCTCCTGCTGGCAGACACTGAGGAAGGCCGGGGCAAACCCTGAGCCACTTGCCCAGAGCTGGCACAGGCACAGCCTGGCCTCTGGGCTGCCCTGGGACAGCAGGGAGCCCAGAGCCCTGTGCTCCCCAGGAATGGCTCAGCTGCACATGCACCCTCCTGCTCCTCTGCCTGCCCCACAGCTCAGCAGCCCTACAGCTCCAGGGGCACTGGCAGCAGCACAGCTCATTGCAGGGGCACATGCAGGGCACAGCTGTTCCCTGGCAATGTGCACAGCCTCTCTGGGCTGCCACAAGACCCTTCCTGCCAGCAGGGATTGGCCCAGCTCCCCCCTCACCTCTGTGTGAGGCTGAGCCATGATTGCCTTCACCTTGTGCTCCATCTGGAGCTGCTCCAGGCCCCCCATGCCATGACTAGGAAGGGCAATGGAGAGAGCAGGGCAGATGCACACCCTTCCTTAGGATTTTGTCATTTTTGGCACAGCTCAAAAGGCAAACCCAGAGGTTTCCAACTCAGCGCTTCCTCAGCTTTCTGGAGAACATCTTGCCTTCACCAGCCCAACATTTTGGAGAGGTTTTCCCGCACATGTGGAGGCTTGCTGGCAGCACATTTCTTCAGCTGGGTGCCCATCACCTTGCAGAGGGCAGAGGCAAGCTTGGTGGCCACGGTGCGGACGTTGGCGCTCCGCACAGGCAGCGCCTTGTTCCCCAGGCAGGACCAGAGCACGGGCAGGGCGTCGCACTGGACGACTTCAGGGCTCCTGGCATGAACCCCCTGCACAAGCACTGCCGGGACAGAGACACAGCTCCTTACCCACCAGCCTCACTGCAAACAGGGATCTGCCTCTGCTTCTGCTTCTTGCCAGTCTCTCTGGCCAAGAGCAGCAAAATAGCACCCAGAGCCCCTTGGTCCAGAAACGGGCAAAGCAGCTGAGCATCCTGGAAAGAGAACCACCAACCCCTCAGCACGAATTGCTCCAACCAGAGCCTTGGCCCTGTGGAAGACTTCCTACCTTTCCTAAATTATTTCACAATCTCTTTCTGCATGAACAATGAATGAAATGTCCAATTGCCTTTGATTTCCATTAAGAAATTGTCTAAACCCACACTGAAGATTTGGAAATGCACCATAGAGAGGAAATGGAGAGATTTCTAATAAAAGTGATGATTCCATTTTTGTAACTTTGATGCCAAGTGCCAAATGTCTAATCTGGCTCTTCCCTGTGCTCAGTGGCACACAGCAAAGGGCAGGATTAGAACACACCTCAAAACTCAAGCCCACCAGAGATGGCTGCTGCCTGACAGCTGGATGAGAAACATCAGTGACCAGCTGGTGTCTTTGGCAGAATGCTTTTGGGGATTCCAACAAAGAGCTGTTTCAAACCTCAGGGTGTCTTAGATAATTACTCAGACCCCATTGCCTTGGCATTTGGGCATCTCCACATTTAATGCCACTTCCCCTCCCAATGGTAATGGCATTTTCTCTTATAATATTCACTGAAATAGGGGCATAGAGAAAGAAAAATGCTACACAGGGGACTGAAATGTAACCAAAATATGAGTGTTTTCTCACATTGTCCCTGAAATATCTCTGCTCATTTTCTGAACTAAACTGTATCAAACACAGACAAATATTTACTACCAAAAGGCTTCTTGCTTGGCAGATTTGGCTGAGAGAAAAAAAACTGAAATGCTCTGGAGACCATTCTTATTTTCTGATCAGACAAAATGTTATCGAGTAGGCATTTAATATTCTGTGGTGGAAGAGACTTCATTTTCTCTATGCTGTTAATCCATCAGCAGTCTTCAACATTGAAACAGCTCCTGCAAGTACCAAAAACCAATTCTGCTAAGCAGGAAAGGGTTAAGGTACCCATTTTAAGATGGCAATTCATTTGAGTTTAAATATAATTAAAGATATCGGTGACTACTGAACGTGAGGAACAGCTGTCTGTTCCTACTAAATCTCAGAGAGAACATGTGCTTTTTCTAAAGTAGTCCTAATTTATGGTTAATTCCTTTTTTTGAAAAAGAGATCAAAAGAACTGCTAAACTAAATTCCCTATTGCTGGAGATCTGCTTTATTCAAATGCTCTTTAAAGGGCCTTTGACATTCCCAATTGCTGAACATGCCCTTTTGAGATTCCTAATGAAGACACAAAGTGTATTAAACCTTGCATTCAAAGATGTTGGCATATTTAGCAGTGGATTTAGCCCCAGTTCAATCATGGCTATCAATCACCTTCACTACTGTATATTGAGATTATCCTTTTTCCATTCCTTGGCTCTTGCTGACACAGCAAGCTCCTCTGAGGAATCAATTATCAGCTGCATTTGTAGCATTTTGCACAGCGCTGACACAGGCAGACACTGTTTGCACACCCTGAAAGGCTCAGTCCAAGGCCACTCTGGCAGCACAGGCAGGGAGCCTCAGCACTCTGCTTCTGTCCCTGTGCCCCCAGAGGCTGCCTTGCACTAAACCCGTGCCTCTGATACCTCTGTTGAGTTCTGGCCTAAGCTGTGACCCCCAGGCTCTGCACGGTTCAGCCTCAAAACTTTCCAAGAGAAAAACAAGAAATCTGTGAGGACAAAACAAACTGATGCCCTGAAACAGCACTGGCCACCATTTCCCCTCAAAAATCACAGATATCCCTGCGCTCCCCAGAGAGGAGCCAGCTGGGGCATTTTTAGCCCTCCCTTTGCTGGAGGTGGTTCTGAGATGCCCCAGTGAGAGCTCAGCCCCAGACCAAGCGCTGCCCCCATCTCAGATGCTGCCCAGCTCTGCAGCAGCCAGGGAAAACCTGCCAAACCCACCTGCCTTGGCTATGGGGCAGCAGGGACACGCTCAGCACCTCCTGGTTTGGAGGAGCTGCTCTGCTGTCTGCTCACAGGCATTCCCTGTAAATGCTCCCTGGGAAGAGCTCTTGGCTCAGAAGGGGAGGCCGTACCTGTGATACGCTCGGTGACATCCAGCAGGGCTTGGCCACTCAGGTGATTCCATTGGTGGCTGGACTCTTTCAGCAGTGACACTTTATCTACAAGGGAAACACAGGTTTCTGCTCACTTTCCTCAGGTCATAGGAGAAAGGGCAGGGCCAACCCCATTTTATAAAATCAAGCACATTTCTGCAGATGTTTGAATCCTATTCTTCTTTCCTTCCAGCATACTTGGCACGGTTTTAAATTCCAAAAGAAAAGCTCTCCTTTCACATTTGTAAATCCAAACTTGTCTGCTGCAGCAGGAGCTGTGTTAAAACATTTCACATCAGGGACCTCAAGAGTTCAGACACATGGAAGCAGTGAAAAGGTTTTGCACCCCAGAGCAAAAAGGAAGAGCCCCATACTTGGGTCACAGAAAGGCACTGAGTCAGGCAGTTCCTGAGCTCACAGGGCAGCTGGGGAGGAGAAAGTGGAAACTCCCCTTGAAGACCTGCCTCTTCAACACTCCTTTGTTCAGGCATATTCCCCCAGTGCAGCATTCTCAGAGCTGACATAAATCTGTGTGGCACAGGAATTTAGAGCAGCCCTTGCCTATGCAGTTAATTGCTGTGGCCACCTTGCCCCATGCAAAACAACAGGTGGAACAAGGCATCCTTGACAGCTGGGTTTATACCTCTTTGTTCTAAAGAAATGAACTTGGTGAATCACAAGTTCCCCTTTGAAAATAGAAGAAAAGAAGAAAAGTGGAAAATAGGCAGCTAATGCCTCTAATGTAGAGTCTTCCAGGTGGCTGCTCTGCAGAAGCTCTGATGGGTCAGTGTCCCTTCATGCCAACAGCAAAGCTGTTCATTTGGGAAGTCAGACGGGGCCCAAGCAAACTCCAAACCCCCTTTGCCTCTGAACTGTAGCAAAGCTGCAGTCCAGGACCTGCTCTTCAGACAAGCAGCACAGAACCAAGGGCTCCTGGGACTGTTGGGGAATGCTGATCCCATTCCAGCCTGTTGGGGATGGTGCATAAGGACTGCACCTGCACAGCCTCTGGTGGGAGTCAGCTGCAGTGTTCCACAGACAAGAGCAGCTGTCAAGGCACTCAGCGCTCTCTTGTGCAGGAGAGACAGAGACGAAGTTGAGGAGAGTCGCCGCCAGGGCTCAGCCTTACCCAAATGAGCAATGGATTCTTCCAGTGCTTTCACAGCTGCCCCACGAACCCTGGGATCCTTTGAGTTCAGGTTCTTTGTTATTCCTTCCACCAAACCAACGATCACCGGGTTCAGGGCATCTTTCAGGGCTCCTGTGATTTCAGCCAGCACATCCAGCGCCCTCTGCTTCACTTTCTTTGGCTGTCAGATATTCTCAGGACAGACATAAATAATCAAAAATCTGTGAAGAGAACAAGCAACGTGAAAGCTGGATTCAAATGTCCTTGTTTGAAGAGTGGATGTAGCAGTCAGCAATGTAAAGGATGAAAGTGATCCTTTCTGTCAGGGCAGCACTCGCTTGCACAATTTCACTGTTTTCCTGTGGGCCACTCACTGGAATGGTGGCACAGCCTCATGCTGGTTGAAAGATTTTCTTCTGTTTTTAGGAGGTTTGGCTGGGGACCGAATAGTTCCTATGGTATTTCTCTCCATCTATAAATCATTAAATCAATTCCATTTATTAATGCTAAGAATACCTTTGCTTTGAATGCAAGCAGATGTTTACAATGTCCGGTTTTCTATACAGCTGTCTCAAGTACTGAGGGCAGTTATGATTTTACCATGGCTGGAGGAGATCTAAGTTTTCTTTTGTTTGTCTCAGAGGCAGTGTCTGGAGAAGTGCAGGGCTCTGATCAACTCTTCCAGGATCCAGACCATTTCTCTAAGTAACAGGTGGACTTCTGAAATGTAATGTGTTGAACAGTTCTAGGAACATGGATGGAAATGAGTAGCCAGAGCTGTGCCTGTGTAAGAAACGATGGAGTATATAGAAGTATTCTTAAAAAAAACAACTGGGTTTAAACCAACCCAGCCTGATACTTCTCTTCCCTATGCAAACCCATTTTTGGTCTAGGGAACAATTGCCATGCTTTCAGGGGCTGGATTCCCTTCACCCAGCTGGGAGTAGGAGAGAGCAGCAGTTACACCAGCAGAAAATTCTGCCATCATCTGATGAACAGCATCAATAGGCACCTGCCAGACAAATACAGCTGGACTGAAATAACTTGTCCTGAAGCCTGGACCTGAATTACATTTGTCTGGGTAAGAGGGACCAGCGTGTCCCAAACAGCCAGGACAGAGTGCCAAGACACACTGAATTAACTTTGCTGCTACAGGCTCAGGAAAGGAGCTAAAGGAAAGGAGCAGTGAAGATACCCTACATACTTGGGCAATGTTAGTGGAGATGAGCTGGGGGCTGGTTTTGCAGAGGTCTCGGAGGAGTTCCACTCCTTCCATCCTTGTCTGAAACCCCTTGGCTTCCAGGAGATGATAAAGCTTCTGGAGCAGCTCCGTTTCTTCCACAGCTGGAGGTGACGTGACCTGGGCTTGTGCACAGTGTAGGAGGTGTCCATCAGAGGGAGATTCCACCCTGGAAAATAAAACCAAATGAGGACCTGGTGGTGATAATTATCGTAGCATGGCATCCCCATAGTGGAAATAATTAGCATTGACTCCATGATTCCAGAAGGCTGATCAATCACTTTATTATACTGTACTGTACTGTACTGTACTGTACTATACCTATACTATACTGAAACTCATCACCCTTACAGACACTCTGATACACACAGACCAGATTGGTCAATTGAATCCAAAACACCATCACCAGTGGCCAATTAAGAAATTACTCTTTGGTAAATAAATCTCCATAACACATCCCACGTGTTCACAACAACAGGTGCAGCAAGTGCAGGTAAGAATTGTTTCTGATTCTTTTCTCTGATCTTCTCACAGCCTTCCCCAGGACAATGCCTGGGAAAGTTGTGCCTGCTTTTCTCTGTGGAGAGAGCTGCAGCCACAGACAATACCTTCAGTTAAGTGTGAGAAAAACATCTTGAGCAGCTTTCCTAATTATGTGATTTCAAGCTGGAAAATCATGAGGGTCTGAAGAACAACGTGGACCTCATGACAATCACTACAGGAGACAATCTGCCAGTGACATTCTCACCACTGCTCACTCAGGAAAACCAAGGATGAGATGCATCTGATCTATCTTCAGATGGCTGCTGGGGCACATAGGTCACATTGCTTTGTGGAGAAAGAGAGACACTACTGCCAAGTTTAAATGCCTCCTCAGAAGGGATGTGTGTGTCTTAGAATAAGGAAACTCATCACTCTGGAGAAGTGTCTCTACAACCAGGCATGACAATCTGCAAAAGCAGCTCAGATGCATCTGAACAAATGAACAGGGCCATATTTAAAGGATTCAGAAAATCAGTAAGAGAGATAAAAACAGAAACCAGAAATCCCAGAACTACACTCACATTTCATTTGCTTCCCTAGAGATCAGATGCACAGCTTTATAAACCCACTGGGAACAATTCTCCTGGATCAACCTGTCTCTTCCATGAGCACAGGAAGATGCTAGCTGTGCTACTGAGGCATGTGGTCACTTTCCTGCCACTGCTGAGCAAGACAGAGCTAAATAAATCCCCTCTGCTGTCAGAGGAGAACAGGCACAAGCAGCTCTGCAACTGCCATGAAGAGACAGCAAGGAGCAAATTCCTGTCTTAAATGCTGATTGCAGCACAGGGGAAAATAAACCAAACATGCTGTCCATCAAGCAAATTACATGGACGGCAGGAATATCAAGACAAAAAGTACACATTCAGACACCCGTTGACTGAAGTTGTTCAGGAATTGCCTTGCTCCTTGCTACTCAAACTTGGTACTGTTTGAGTGTAAGAAAACCATGATTCAGCCTGGACAAAGCACACGGATGAGAACTGCATCTTTGTGGAATGGCATCTTGCTTCCAGACTGAGATTTCTCATCAAAACATCCATCTGAAAACGACTCCACTCAGGTGAAAGAAAAGCCCTGTTTGAATTTACTTGTCCCAAGTCAGGCAGCAGAAACTTGGCCCTCTCCCAGCCTCCACAACACTGCCCTTGCCACTGCCCTGGATCGTCTGAGCTGCAGTCAATGGGTGTCTGTTTGTCTCTCCATTTTTGTGGAAATCCCTCCAGAGAAGTTGTGTTCAGCACAATGCACAAGTAGACATTTTTTATCCTAGAGCATTTGTAGGGAAAGGAAATAATCTGTGGCATTGGTCATCTCTGCCAGAAAGTTTTTCCTGAGGAAGAGACATGTAAAGCTTGCCATGTGCTTTCTCACATCTGACAAAAGTGCTCAGTACCGTTTGCTAGCAGACAATGTGGCCTGGGGCTCCTCTGAGCCATCGTTCCTCTCCTCCACCGGCTCCTTGACAGATGGGCCTTCAGCCTTCTGGTGTTCCATCCCCTACAAAGACATAGAGAAACCCCATCAATCTTTAGAACATAAACCAGGAAATTCCCTGTTGAAAACAGAAGTTAGAACCAGGATCACTGCTACCAAGGCTTAGGGAAACATTTCCTAACTTACAGATGGAAACAGACCAGAGATTCAGTGATGCCAACTCTTTGTTTTCAACAGCCCAAGGCAGGTTATGGGTGCTGCCAGACTGAGCAGCAGTCTAAAATCCCAAATTCCTTAGTCTTGAGCAGAAATGGGAATAATGCAAACTGGCAGGCAATGAGTGTTTGTGAAGGAAGCAGCAGAACAAACTGGACTCTTTGGGGGTTGGCGCATTGTGTTGGAAGTCAATTTGGTTCAACACTCACTCTCCCTGTGCCTGCACAAAGGCAAGCTCTCTTCTGTAATGTTAATAATAAATATAAAATCCCCCCCCATCAAACAAACAGAGGATTTTCCACTGGATGCTGCTGAATTCACCAAGCTTCTTCCAGCTCCACAGGGCTGGACAGCAGGGCAGTATTCCCAGAAGACAGACCGTAATTGTAGTAACTAGGATTGACCTGGACGTCTTTTGTAAATTTGGGAATTTTCTTGGCACTACTACTTCCAGTGTCCTTTGCAAAGACTCTGTTGTCTTCAGAAGCACAATTCTCACTTAATTGCTTTAGAGGGGGCAGAGTAGGGAGAACATGGTGGGGGCTTACGCTTAAATGTAAACCCATTTTCTCCCCTTTCCCTTTCCTCTTTGTGACCAATATTGAAAATATGCAAAACCCCACTTTTCCCCTAATAATATCAGTTCCTTTGTGGTCTGCAGATGAACAGGCTGAGGATTAACAGCTCATTCCCAGGAGCAAAATGATTCAGCAGAAGAGGAATGAGCTAAAGACAGATTGGGTATGTTTGATCTCATATTAGCAGTGGCAATACTTGCACAAAGGAGACATTTCTCCTGCCAAGCACTTACTCTCTTCTTAATTCTTGTCAGAATATCTTCATGGTCACAAGGGGAAAGAGATTGTTCCAAAAGCATTTTAAATTGTTGATGGCTGAGCAACATCTTCACCATCTCCTGTCCAAAATGCCTAAGGAAGGAAGGCAGGAAGGAAAAAAAACAAAAGTGAACAAACAAAGGAAGAGTGTTAACAGAAGAGGCTGATCCCTTAAACTCATCAGGTGCAATCCTTGCATGAGAAGGCATTACCTACTCAGCAAAGAGGGAGATTTACCTCACTTGACACTGCACAGTGCTGTCAGCTGAACACAAGAGGAAAGAGGAGAATGTGGGGCAACAGAAAAATAGCATTTCACTCTGAAACTGGGGGTGTGCTTCTGTGGCATCAAAGCATCCCAGGGAACAAGCAAAACACATCTGCTTTGTTGTCAGAGCCTGTTAGCAGTGTCTTGCTGCCATTGCACAATAATTTGCCTTTCTTTACCTGGCAGGGAAGCCAGGACACAACACCTCATGCATCTTCTTGATTATTCTATACTATGTGTATGCAGAGGGGCAGCTAGTTGCTCGGGTGTTCTTGGCAGCTATTCATGGGAATTTAATCATCAAAGGGAGGGGATTTTGGTGTTTAGGGTTGATTTTGCCACTAGGAAACCACAGTTTTTTTCAAGAAGAAATGTGGAGCTCACTAAGCCACAGATAACAGCATTCTAAAAATCTGCAGAACAGGTTTAGAAAGACTGAATATGTTGGCTAAAGACCCCTGAAATATTTCTAGGCAAGTCTGAAGTTAATGAGAAATTTATGTTTGGGATCCTTCAGTGATGAACATTAGCCACCACTTTGGCTTTGTTTTGTGCACCTAAGGCCAATCAGAACTGTTGGACTGGCTGATCTGAGCTCCTTTGATCTCAGTAAAGAATCCTTCAAGCCACAGGAAAAAGTTGGCAATGCTCCTTTTTGCTGGCCATTTTCAGGTTTCCCAGTACAGCCATTTGCCCAGGCAGCCCAGAGCAGTGGTCACAGCGCCAAGGCTGACAGAGCTCAAGAAGAGTTTGGACAATGCTCTCAAGCACATGGAGTGACTCTTGGGGTGTCCTGCACATGGCCAGGGGATGGACTCGATGATCCTGATGGGCCCTTCCAACTCAGCATATTCCATGATTCTATGACCCTTATTCACACCGTTAGGTAACTTCATTTTCCCTTTAGTTTCCACTCTTGTGTGGTTTCACTTTTATAGCCAGACACAAAACGGTTTTCCTGTTTTGGGAGGTGAAATGAAGATCATTACCTTGTGTCCTTGTGACAGTCCTGAGCAAGCTTCCCTGCCACGTGTGGCAGCCTCTCAGCCCTGGGTGTGCCTGCGAGCTGGGTGACTCCAATTCTCTCCATCAGGGACAGGAGGAGCTGGGCCGTGCACTCGCGCACCGGGGCGGGGCGGCTGCTGGGGAGGAGAGAGCAAACCCTGGGCACATACCTGATTCCCACTCTTTCCCATGAGTGTTAGAATCCTACCCATTGGCCCAGGCCCTGCTCTAGGAAAACACATCAAGCCCTTTGTGATTCTGCAGCACAACCCAATGAATCTGCTTCTTGCCCGTAACAGCTGCCAGTGCTGTGCTCTCAGATAAGACCTGGTGGGGCTGAGACCAGAGCCCAGTGGATTCTGTGTCTGCCATCACCTGTTGGGACAAAAAGGGCACTGATCCACCCCTCGGTGTGGCTGATCTCAAAGCCCATCCTGGTGTGTCCTGAATGGGGGCAACAGCTTGTCCGGGGCCCAGGCTCACTCTGGCTTCTTCCCATCAGTGCCTGTCAGTGCTCATGCTTGGGCTTTGCCAGCCTTGTTGCGGTCGCTGCCCTGTCCCTGAGGGCTGGAGGGACTGCAGAGGCTGGAGCCTTCCTTAGCTGGGAGAGGGGCATCTTGGAGCTCAGCCTGCTCATAAACAGGTCAGGGTCCTGATGCTGAAAGCCCCGTCAGGATCAGTTACAGCTTGAGCTGCTCTGGTTTACAAATGGGAAGGCATTCCTTTTGCAAACTGCTGAAAGGTGGGGAAGATGTCCTCCTCTCCTGGGATTGCAGGTCCCTGTGCTTTGTTTCCTGTCAAGAGAACTCTTCAAAAGACTGTACAAATCAGTCTCTGTGCTGGCCACTTGTGCTGCAGAGCTGTCTGCCTGGTTGTGGTCGTTGTTACCCCGCCGACCACAAAGGGCTCAGAGCTCCAGGCGCTGGGGCTGCCTTTTGTATCTCCTGGAAGCTGGGATCTCTGCTTTAAAGTCAGCATCTTGCATTTTGTTTCCCTCAGGGAGAATGGTGAACCCCACTGAAAATCCCCATATGAAATACACACATCTGAATTATATTTGCAGCGGGTGAGTCCAACAGCAGTTACTCCTGTACAACCATGGGCCAGGTGTTTTTCTGGTGGAATGTCTATCCAGCGTGAAGTCAGGCCAGCTGCAAAGATGTTCACACACTGGGGATAGATTGTCCCATCTCTCAATGCTGCTCAGAATTTGTGAGTGGGCTCAGAAGGCATTGTCAGAGATGCCTTGCTACCGAGGTCTTGCCTGCATCAAGGAACAGGACCTGGAAGGTCTCCTTGTCTCTCAAGTGTGGGACAGCTCTGTGTCAATTTCTTTAGCATTTTTTGTATGTCTCAAAATCATACTGGCACACTAATGAAAAGAGAAGAAACTTGCTTGCCTGAAAGAGCAACCTATGCCCTATCAAAGCTGTGAGATAACAGTTCCCAGGAACAATTCTTTCCCCTGGTTTGAAGAAGAAAACACTCTGTGGTTAGGATAGGAACCACACCGTTTAGACAGTGAAACCCAAGAGGAAAGACTAAACTCCCTTTAGAAGTTGAACCCCAGTGCTTCAGGAACAGGCCCAGTGCCCACGCACTTGAGAGGAAAATGCATCATCTGCCTTCTGGCAGAGCCCTCCTGCATCCTGCAGGTTTTGACACTTCCAGCAGAGATTTCCTGTGTGGGCTGGCTTTCACTGCAAGGTCTAAACAGCTTCTCCTTTCTCTGCTTCTGTTTTGTTTCTAGGGGGTTTGGAGATGTTTACAGAGCACTCGACACTGCCACAGGAGGAGAGGTAAATGTCAACAGCCTCTGCAGACTCTGCTGCACTCGAGGGCTTTCCCCTCTGGTGTGAGCTGTGGCTGGAGCTTTGGGCAGAGCTGTGCTGAAAAGGCACAAGAAGCACAGACTGGTGCCAGCCCACAGAACACATTTGGGACTTTGTCCTCCTCAGCTGCCAGAAGGAAGGCACGGAGGGCAGCGGTTCCTTTCAGAGAAGGACGCGCTCACTCGCTCTCCATTGCTAAAACAAAGGTGGTGCCTTTGAGCACCTCACTGCTCTTTGGGGCTACAGCTTCAGAGTCCTGAATTCTCATTTCTGGCTGCCAGCAAATCCATCTGAAAGTTACTGGTAGTTCCTTGGCCACCTGCAGTGCTGCTCTTGGGAACTGCACGTAGGGAGAGATCTGCAAGGCGTCCCTGAAAGCCCTAAGCCCTGCCCATATCCCAAGATGTATCCATAGAGTATTAAGGCATGGATTACTTCTTCTGAGTGCCAAACAAAGCAGCAGAGAGTGCGGTCAGAGGTTTGTGGGTGATAACTGAGACACCGCTGTTACCAAGTGGTCAAGGCAAAATGTCAGTGGCCCCACGTGTCCTGTAACTGGCTCCCAAGGGAGCAGAGAAATGGGCTGTTGGAATGTCAGTTCCTAATTACTGCAGTGCCTAATCACAAGGCAATTTGGCACAGCTCAGCCGTGTCATTGCAAAATCACTCGCTCCACGTGCCTTGTGGTCTCGTGCCACCAACCTCCCAAGTTACTGATTTTCAATGTCATTTTAGGTGGCAATTAAAAACATAAATCTTCAAGGAGTGAGGAGGAAGGAGCTAACCTTTAATGAAATAATGATCATGAAGAGGTATAGGAGTCCCAATGTTGTGAATTATTTAGACAGGTGAGAGGCCATGGTCTTATCCCATGGATGTGTGTTTACATAAAGCAAACATTAGAGGTTAAAAACCCACTTTGGTCAGTGGCAGCAAGTAAAGCTGTTAATTTTTATTTATTCATATTTCTCTACTCATCTCCAATGGATGAGAAGAGAGTGCATCTTGTCTGCATGAGTCTTCCCTGGCACACCTAGTTTGATAATTACTCCAAAATTATTCAATACCTGGATCAGCTGTATCTTCCTAACTCAATAGCCTCAAAGTTCACTGCCTCCACATTTATTTGGGATTGATTTTTTAAAGTTTCTTAAGTGCAGATGAAGCATCCTAAAGTGGATTTCCCTTGGATTGTTGCCCCTCTTTGCCATTGCTATGCATGCCAGGAAGACTAGGTGCTTATTTCCAGAAACACCATGCCTGACAGGTTTTTTATCTGGGCTGTTTCTAAACTGCACTTTTCATTTGCTGCCCATCTAAGACATCTCCTTTTTCACAGATGTGTCTTTCTCTTTGAGACTGCACAGATTGCAAACAATGCACAGCCAAGAGGGAATATCTATTCCTTTGATTCTGTCCTGGTGACAAAGGCATCTGGAAATAAGAAACCTGGAAGCAAAAATCAATGTAGCCATGCATGTTCATCTCCATGCCCTTGTTTCCTTCTTTCAGCTACCTTCTAGGCGAGGAACTCTTGCTGGTTATAGAGTACATGGATGGAGGTGTCCTGAGCGATATCGTCAGCCAGACCTGCCTGTCTGAAGATGAGACAGCAGCCATCAGTTGGGAGGTCAGCAATCCCAGCTGTGTTTCCAAGGGCTTGGGCAGGATTGTCTGGGAAACAGGGGCTCAGAACAGGAGAGGTTTCCTGTGCCAAGCTTTGTTTCTGTGTTGCTGGTATGCTATGGGCAAGTAAAGGCATCTCAAGTGAAAGGCCTGCCAGTGCCCCTGCACTCCCTGTACTCAGTGCCAGTACTCTTATCTCCTGCTGTTGTATTCTCGCTCTGTCTCTTGTATTTGTATTTGCTGTCCTCCACTTTGCCTCTCTAAATGTTTGCCTGGAGTCTGTCTTCACTGCATTCCTTGCCTGTGAAAGCAAAGGTGCTGGTGGCAGGATTTGAAACAAACAGCAAAGAAAAAAGAGAGAGACTCGTTTCTCTCAGTCCTCAGCTAAAAAGGATAGGAGTGCAGCCAGAATGCTCTTTGCTTCTGAGCACATGCACTGCAGCAGGAGTCATCCTGGCTGGTTGGCAGGGGACAGCCTACAACAGCAGGTGCTGTTGCTCTTTCAAAAGCTGACATGCCTTTCCTCAGAAAGGTCCTGCTCTGCAGGTGTTGGAGCAGCAAGCTCTTCCTCTCAGTGGCCATTACTGTTCTGTCATTACTCCCCATTCCCCTGGAGAGGGAATCTTTCAGATTCTTTGTTTCCTTTCTTGTGTGATGAAATCACATCACTCATTTTTGCCCTTCTGTTTCTGTTTTCTCGCTCAGTGCCTGCAAGGACTGGATTTTCTTCATTCAAATGATGTGATCCATCGAGATGTGAAGAGTGACAACATCCTTCTCAAAACCGACGGTTCTGTCAAACTGGGTCAGTATATTCTTGGTCAGGTGCAGCATTCCAGGGATGTGGGTGTGGGGCTGCTTGGAGTGACTGCCAGCTCCCCAAAAATGGTGCTAGTGGCAGTGCAGGGACCCCTGCTGCGAGCTGAAGGCACAGTTGCAACATGCACAGAGGTATAAGGAGCCACAAGCAGTCAAGAGTGGCCTTGCTCTGTGTGTGTCCCTTCCAGAGGGAGGGAGTTAAAAGTCCAAAGTTTCCAAAGAACAAAAGCCACTGCTAGAGGCAGTGAAAAAAATGGGGGGATTTTTAAAGTCACCAATGCCAGGAGATTCAACAGCACATTTTCAAACTTCCACTGGGGAATTCTTTTGCTTGCTTTCCTAATTGCACAGAATTCAGATAAAACCAGTATTTTGTTTTCTCCTTAGCTGATTTTGGCCTTGCTACTCAGCTCACCCCTGAGCAGAGCAGATGGTGCTCGGTAACCGGGACTCCTTGGTGGATGGCACCTGAAGTGGTGACAGGTCAACCATATGGCCCCAAAGTGGACATATGGTCTTTTGGAATTGTGGGAATTGAAATGATAGAACAAGAACCTCCTTACCTGAGTGAAAGTTCTGGCACGGTAAGGAGCAAATACTCACTGATCCCACTGTCTTTCTCACCTGTCCCATGTCCTGTGTGCCACTGGAAAAAATCCCATTGCCATCCGCTGGAACTACTTCCACCAAGGTCCCCTCCTACAAATGTCCCTGCAACACATCAGCATCTGCTGTACTTTTGGTTGTATCAGTGGGGAATTCAAGCCTTACCACATGCAAACAAACTCCAAACAAACAAAGTGTTCTCAGGCAACACTTTCATTTGGGTTAGTGGTTCCAGTTCTTTTGTCTGTGTAGATGGCTTAATAACAGGAAAAAGGCATCTTAAAAGTGTTGTTATATTTCCATAAATGAAGGAAGGAAACCCAACCCCAAACCCAACAAAGTTTCTAAAACCGTGGTCTTTAGAGAGGAACCTAACCCTGTGTGCAGTTTCTTCTCACTGGGAAACATGGGCATGAGAGTGTAAAGGCCACAGAGTCTCTTCTGCTTCTTGTGCAGTGCTGTTGAAACACTCAGTGACCGTGTTTCTCTCCCAGCCCAAGCAACATTCTGCACATCACCAAGCCAGAGCCTGGTGATGCGGAGAGCCTGCCAAAACCTCCCAGTGATTCCTGGCACTTTCTGGGATGGGCCTACCATTCATGCATTGACTTGAGTAGCCAAATGAGCAGAGGGTGGCCATAGGGATGGAGCCTCTCCTTCTTCTGACCTAGACAATTTTTCTTTTGCTGCAAAAATGGGAAGCTGAAATTTTCAGACTGCTGAGAGACAGAGCTGCAGGTGGCTCCTGTGTGCCCAAGCAGGCATTTTCATCCCAATACATTTGTGCAGGCATCCTAATGTGTCTGTGTTGAAGAGGAGATTGTAAATGTTTGTTTCCCTACCTGGGTATTAACTGATGGATTTCCTTTCTTTTCTTCCAATTACCATTGTTTTCAAGAACAGCACAAAAAGCCTGATGAGTTTTGTTCTAGGGTACGTGCGCTTAAAGGACCAAAAAGCACTGCAGAGATGCCTTTCATGTACTAACCCTTGAAATTAGTTAGTATAGCAAAGTCCCTCTTCCAAAAAGCCTCTCAAGCTGGCATGAATCCTCAGAGAAGCAAATGTCCTTTTGCTGATGTAGTTCCCACTAACTAGGTCAGGCAATGAAATCAGCTGCCAAGGCAAGATCTGAGGGATAGTGGAAAAGCTGTGGCTGCATTGGGGTTTGGGTTTTTTGGTTCATAAAGGAAAGTCATCTCTGGGTCTGTGCCAGGGCAGAAACTGCCACTGAAGAACAGAGGTTAAACAAAGGGATCTGGGAGAGCCTTAGAGATGTGAAAGCAGGAGGTGGAGCCTGGTGTCTCCTTTTTCTCCAGGCTACACACCTGATAGCCACAGTAGGGACTCCACAGCTGCGGCAGTCCAAGCTCCTCTCGGCTTTGCTGCGTGACTTCCTGAGTTGCTCCCTGCAGAGAGACGAGGAGCAGCGCTGGTCTGCCAAGGAGCTCCTGCAGGTAAAATGTGAAGGGGCTGCAGGTGAAACAGGCTCTGAGGGATGGGCTCCTCTTCCACTCAAGTCCAAGGCAGCAGATGAGCCCCCTTCCTCCTCACCTCCACTCTTGCTGCTCTTCAAATGAAAATGGTGAGGAATCCTAGACTGGGCTGGGCTGGCAGGGCCCTGTAAAGGTCCTATGGTGCAAGTGTCCTGCAATAAGCAGAGACATCTTTAAAGAGATCAGGTTGCTCAGAGCCCTTTGCCACCAGAGCTGGAATGGTTGCAGGGATGGAGCTCCTACAAGCTCTTGGGGCAAGCTGTGCCAGGGTGGCACCATGCTCCAAGTAAACAAGTTCTCCCTTAGACCTACTCTGATTAGATGCCCTTTGTGTTTAAAAATATTTGTCCACATCCTATTGTAACTGGCCCTGTTAAAAAAGATGTCCCCCACTTTCTTCAAAGCCACTGTGAAGTCTTGGAAAGTGGCAATAAAGTCTCCCCGGGGCCTGTTCTTCACAAAACTGAATAACTCCAGCTCCCTCTGCATTTCCTGACAGGAGAGGTGCTCTGTCCTCTGACTGTTTCTGTTGCCCTCTTTTGTGATTTGTTGGAGTGTTCAGTTTTATCTAAAGGCAAAAGAATTGAAGTAGAGCAATGTGGGGTACAGAGACATGAAATGGTGGTGGAGGAACCCAAGGAAGCCAGTCCCAGCCTAGGGGTCAGAGATTTGGCTGTGGGCAGGAGGGGCTGTGGGGGGCTCACTGTGAGCCTCTGAGGGGCCCTGGTTTGTGCCCCCTAGCCCACCCTTAGAGGTTTCTGCCATGCAAACAGGGACAGCTGGGAGGGACTTGTCCCAGCCCCATCTGCTGCCTGGCACCCTCAAGCAGACGGGAACTGCGCCAGGGTTACTGCCAGGTTGTGTGGCAGAGAGGGAACTGCAGGGCCCAGTGCCACTGGGCTGGCCCTGCTGGGAAGGAAGGTGCCATCCAGCACACGAGGGCCAGGGTATGGAAAGGTAGACACTGCTTTCTGTCCCTGTGGGAATCAGCACAGTGCCTGTCTTTCAAAGGCAGGGGCCTGTGTGAGTCATTGGAGTTTCCTGAAAGGAAGAAAACCCAGGGACAGAAAGCGCCATTTCTAGATCACTGGCAGGGCAAAAATCCCAGCATGATGAAGACATCACAATAAACAGATGAGTGGGATTCTGGGCCAGGATTGCCTGTGATGGCAAGGTCTTGCACACTGGAGATGACTGGGGAGCAGATGGTCCCATTGCTCCTCTTTCTGGATCTTTCCAGGAACTTGATGTATCCTGATTGAGTCCCTGAAGCAATGAGCTTGGAAAGTAATGGTTCACTGTTCTTTGTTGTATTTTTTTTTCCGGTGGACAGCATCCATTTGTAACTTCAGCCAAGCCACCATTCATCCTGGCACAACTCATCAACTCAGTGAAGAAGATGAAAAACCCTAACCCTAAACCCTAACCCTAAACCCTAACCCTAACCTTAAATGCTAACCCAAACCGAAACCCTAACCCTGTCCCTATCTCTAACCCTTACCCTATCCCTAACCTTACCCTAACCCCAACCCTAAGTCTAAGCCTAGGCCTAAACCTAAGCCTAAGCCTAAACCTAAGCCTAAACCTAAACCTAAGCCTAAGCCTAAGCCTAACTCTAACCCTAACCCTAGGAGACGAGAACATAGCAATCATGTCAAGATGTTATCTCTGTTACCAATTAAGAGTAGGATTGTAGAGTAGGATTGCTGAACAGATTTGTAGCATAGAATTATAGATTAGAGTTGTAATTAATAAAGTTTCTGAAACATCAACTCATTTGGAAGATTCTCCTCCTTCTGGCCCCTTCAGAAAATTCAACATTTCCTTCTGAATTACCAATTGTTTTTTATTGGTGCTAAGTCACACATATGGCTTCTTTTGTATGGTTCGTAAGTGAGGAGGGCTCCTCTTCATTCATCCTCTCCAGACCACACTGCCTTTGGAATATGAGCCACTGGCTGGTTATGGCACAGCTGTGGTATTTCTAGTTGAGGCAGTAAGGGCAATGGCATTTGAAGGCAAAACCAAAGGAAGAATGAGGCAGCCCAAACATCTTGTGCAGATGCAGGCCTTCAGCTGTGACTGCAGAGCATTGGGGTTCCTGCCACTTGGATTTGTATCCCTAAATGCAATAATCTCTTTGGCTGGAGGAGAGCCTTGCTCAAGTGAGAAAGCAGAAAGATCAGAGAGGGTGCTCGGGAAGGTCTCCTGTGGTGCAGAGCTGTCAGCGCCTGTGAGGTGAGAGCGGGCCCGGCCTTGCCCGGGCTGGAGCCCCAGCAGAGCCCCGGCAGAGGCCGGAGCAGGCTGAGCCCCGGCAGAGGCAGGCTGGAAGGAGGCCCTTGGAGCTGCAAGAGGCAGCAGCCAGGCCCTGGGTGCCTCTTGCTGGGAGCGGGTGAATCCTCCGCTCTCAGAGCCCAGGTGGCAGCTGGCTGCTGCCGAGGGGAAGCGCAGCCATGCTGGGCACAGCCCGGCCTGGAGGCATTGGCCGTCTGGAGTGTGCCCAGGAGCAGGGAAAGGCCAAGGGCAGCCGCGGGCTGCTGGGCTGGCTGAGGATTCCTCCTCTTCTGCCGGCTGCCCTGCAACCCCTGGCAAAGGCCAGCAGTGTGTGCAGCACTCTGAGCACCGTGGGAGGGAGCCGGGGTGCTCGGCAGGCTGGAGCACAGGGCAGCTCCTTCAGGCCCGGCACTTGTGCCAGGGGAAGCGAGGCCAGCGTGAGGCAGGGACAGCTTGGCAGGACACATCTGCAGGAGCCAGCGCCTCACGCAGCTCTGGGAGGAAGCGCCTGCAACCCTGCAGTTCTGCACTGAGCCTGAGCAAAGGTGTGAGATGCAGAGTGATTGGCAGAAATATTCAGGCCCACCAGGCCAGCCTGCTTTGTGCTTTGTGGCGCACAGCATGCGCTGTGCAATGCAGCTCTGAGTTGCTGGGAGAGAGGCAGTCGGGGATGTGCCTGAGGTTTGTGCTTGTGGAGTGAACTGATTTGGAAGGGGGCAGAAGGGTTTGAGCAGGCAATTTGTGTTTTCTTCATTAATTTCTGAAAGAAAGTCATAATCTGTTGCACACAGGTAGGGTTATTAGAAAAGAAAGGCCTTATAAAATCAGGCCCTACTACAGTAAATTCCCAGATAGCCTGTTACATCTTCTACGTGCAGCCAGCTAACTTCCCATGGGAACAGTCATGAGTGCAGTTAGCACAACAAGCTATTGTGCTAAGAAAACTGTTTGCATCTGTAATAAACAAGAAATCTCTCCCATGAGCATCCACAAAAAAAAATGTAATCACCTGAGTAAGAGTGAGTCTTAAAAAGAGTGAGTCTTTGCATGTACACACTAATACACCTTCTAAGCAATAAATTGTGTGGCAAGGAAAGTACCAGCCAGCTGGACTGAACATGAGATCTGTGAAAACCCTGTAAAAATGAGTTATGTGAATAAAGAATTGGCTTTCCCTGCTTGAAGAAACTGAGTCCCAGCTGCTTTATTGACACAGCAATGTGGCTTCACTCAGCAAGAGCACTTGCAGGGTGTATTGATGAAACGCTTGTGTTTGATTCCCAGAATAGGAAGAAGAGGCGTGTAACAAACAGGGCTTAGTCTTGTGAATTCTTTTAGCTTTAACAGGAGTGCTGAAGCCTGTATTCCCCCACTGCAGTGCTTACTGTGTGCAACTGGCGATCTTGGCCTTGAGAATAAGGAGAGTGCTCCTGCTAAGAACATAGCTGGAATGCATTCAAAGGGAAGAAAGTGTTTTTAGGAGGCTCTTGACCACCAAAGGAGAATTTGAGGAATGGGAATATTGCCCAAATGACTGTGTCAGCAACCAGAGACGTGCCCGAAGCCCTGCCATATTTGATCCATGTTTGAGCAGGTTGACAAGACAGTGAAGGAAAGTGTCTTGTTTAACATGGGGGACCTTGACCCTTGAAAGAGAAACAATGTATTGGTCAATCGGTGGGCAGTCAAGCTGTGAAAGGGGAACAATGGAGCCGTCAGTGGCAGGGAGTCATGGAGTCATCCTGAGCCATCATCTCACACGCCAGCCATGTGTGAGCTGGTGCTGTAACTGGGAAAATTCCACATCCTTAGCAGGAGATACAAGGCCTGGTTCTGAGCTGGAAGGGTGAGAAAGATATGATGCACAGCGTTTTGATCCAGGGGATGTCCTGGAAGTGCACTGCCTAACTGCCCCTGCTGCCGAGCACCACGCTCCATCTCCTTCTCCTGCTCAGCGGATTTTTGGGAATCCAGGGGTTGGTATGTATTATTTGCTACTGCAACTAATGGAATAAATTTGCTTTGCAAGCCCAGTTGTGTCTTAGGTTCTTTTGTGCATGGATCGCCTCCTGAACCTGTGGCAACGACCAGCAGGGACCTACAGGACACTCCTATTCTCATGTCAGTAAATTCTGAGAAGTGATTGAAATATGTCAATAAATTTGAGGCAATGTTTAGCCTATGAGTTTCAGCAAAGTATTGAATATGTCTTAGTTCCATGGATACAAAACGGGTAGGTGAGATTGCTGGGTGTGCAGGGCTTAGGGAAGTGATTCCCTATGCACCCACCACTGAAACAAAGTAATGCCTCCTTTCTAGCCCAGAGCTGGCAACAGGGATCAGGCCCTGCTTGGAAACTTTCGTTTTGGCAACTTCTGTTAGCAGGTAAGAAAGGTCAAAATGAAACATTTTCCAGCTGGTTTATCCTTTTAGGCACCAAAGCTCTGTGCCACGGGTGGCCTGGGTGTGTGCAGAGCAATGCAGCCCCCACAAAGCCCTTGGTTTCCCCTCAAGTTGCCAGTTTGACTGCTTCCAAAGGGAAAGAAAGGCAGAGATGTACATCCACAGGAACCCTGGGCTGTGGGCCATTTTCTTGGTCTGGTTTCCTTTGCTTGTATCCCATCTGAGTGCTCAGCTGGGGTACAGACTGTAGGTGCTTGGGGCACTCTTGGAGCTCCTCTTGGATCCCCTGAACAAAAGGGTTTGGCCCATGAGGGGAATTTGTGCTGCTTTGTGACAGAGAAAAACTTCCCAGGCTCTTCTGTGTTTGCTGTAGGGAAGGTTGGTTATTGCTTGGCATAAATTCACAGACCAACATGGAGCGTTTGCTTTGTGATGTCAGGGCATGGTTGCCACGTTGTCATAGTGGCATCAGAAGGTTGCCTTGGTGCATGGAAGGCCTGAGTGTCAGAGCAGCCCTAGGCTTGCTGAGAGCAGGAGTCCCCCCCAGTCCAAGCATTTGTCAGTGGGAAGCTGCCCACTGACAAGAGGCTTGTTCTTTTAGTGTTGGGGCAAACTTGCACAACACTAATAGCATGATTCACCACATTGCCAAAGCAGCTTTTGCTGCTTGTGGCGTTTCCTTTTCTATTTATTATATGACACACTTTGCACGTAAGAGGTTTCCCTTCTGCTTAGGTTAGGGTGTAAACTAACTTGGCATTTGTAGGTCTTCCTGCTCTTTCTTAGTGGCTGAGTTTCTGATTTTGAAAGAGAAAGAGCATTAGGATACCACTGCTTTGGTAAAGCTCCTGCCAAGGCTTTTAGCTAAAAAGGGGGTGTCTGTAGCCACAGGAGCAGCATTTGCAGGGGAACCTGCAGGGCTTCCGTTCCCTCCACAGGAGAGTCTGTGGCAGCAGAGTCTGTCAATTCCTCAGTTTCTGGGACAAGCAAGACAGCTTTGAAAATGTAGACTGGCAGACCTTCTTGGAATGCCTTTTAAAATCTCTGCAGTTGTTCCCAGAATTCAGGGAAAGCTTCTTTCTTCCTCAATTTTGTCATGAAAGGATTTGACTGTCTAACTTGAGCCTTTACCAAGTGCTTAACTAGTGATTCTCTTTGCAAGGAAGTGCAATCTATAAAGCAGTGAGTGTCTGTCACAGCTCAGGGGGATTTTGGGGAAGCATTTCTGGGCAAGCATTTCCAGCAAATTAAAGAGAATTAGTGCATGCAACTGATTAAAAAAAAAAAAAAAAAAAAACCAAAAAAACCCAGAAGGAGTGGATTTAAAAAGCTGTTTTATGTCTTTGGTAGAACAGGAGCATTGAGTGTTAAAGAACAATTTGGATTTTCTTGGTCATGTTTGTATTCATTTACTGGTTAAACAGGCTGAAGTGTAGGCAAAAGCAAGAATATTGTCCATATTGTCCATATCCCTTGCTGGCTGTGTGAATGAAATGTGTCTGCTGGAGGGATGTTGTGACATGGGAAATCATCTCTGTTTGGGCTGACTTGTTCTGTGGGATTCAGCAGCCCAGGCAGTTTTCTGACAGCATCTGCTTCATTTTCCCTTCCCACTAAAGGTCACATGAAGCGTGTATTCAGTGGTGCTGATCCTGAGCTGAGTGAGAAAGGGACATTTCATGTTCCTGGTGTTAAAGAATTGTAGAGCAAGCTGTCAGCTTGGCCAGTAGCAGTAGAGGGCCGGCTAGGGAGACCGAAAGAAAATCCATTTTCATGCCTTCAACAAAGGTAACAAAGGCATAAGTGGATAGTTCCTAGTTTCCATCTCAGAGCCCTGAAGAACTACAAACTCAGTTTTGCAGAGAAAATGTCGCTTGCTGACAGCAGCCAGAGGGGAACACTGAACTAAGAGAAACTTCCTAGAGAGCAGAATTAGCCCAGTTCCATTTAGTCAGAGGGACTGAGAATTCTATTCTGTAAATTCAATGCCATCTCCTTAGAAGATGCAATTGTGGAACAAGAAGGCCATCTTGAAATGCTGTATTTGAAGTCAAACAGGCAACTTTGTGCCCGGAGAGCTGCATGGGCCAAAAGGACGCAGGGCTGGTGGCCTTGAGCAGCTGAAGATGAGGCAGTGTGTGGCCAGATGGCCAAGAAGGCCAAGGGCATGGTGGCCTGAGTCAGCAGCAGTGGGGCAGCAGGAGCAGGGCAGTGAGCATGGCCTGTGCTGGGGAGCGCTGCGGCCACACCTGAGGGCACTCTTGAGGCTCCTCTTGGATCCCGTGAACAACAGGCTTTGGCCCACAAGGGGAATTTGTGCTGCTTTGAGACGCAGGAGAACTTCCGATGCTATTTTCTGTTTGCTCTAGGGATGGTTGGTTATTGCTTTGCATAAATTCACAGACCAACACAGAGCATTTGCTTTGTCTTGTCGGGGTATGGTTGCCACGTCATTGTAGTGACATCAGAAGGTTGCCTTGGTGCACAGAAGGTCTGAGTGTCAGAGCAGCCCTAGGCCTTGCTCAGTGCAGGAGCATCCTCAGGCTTGAGGCATTTTTCGGTGGGCACTTGCACACTTACAAAAGCCTTGTTTTTTCTGGTGTTGCAGCACAGCCTGCAAACTTGCAGAGCAGTGCTATAATGATTCACCATCTTGCTCCTGCGCTTTTTGCTGTATATGATGTTTCCTTCTCAATCTACTATGTGACTCTTTTTGCGCATAGGTAGAGATTGGAGTAACATAGAATGCCATTGTTAACAATGTTGATGAACTCTCCTTAGAAGATGTGGCTGTAGATGCGAGGAGAAATGGGGTTATAAGCACTAGGTAACAGCCTGTCCCCCTGTGATTCTCTCTTGCCACAGGTGATGAGAGCAAGAGCCGTCTTTCCCCTGGCTCTCTCTACTATTGCAGAAGAGGCCAGAGAAGAGGAAAATGAGAAAGATGACCACCGCCTTTGTCCAGCTGTGGTCACACCACAGGCTGCTCATCATCCCAAGAGAGTAAGTGTCCGTTGTGGGGGGTGCTGTCTTTAGTGCAAGGCAGAGGTGCAAGTTTCTGAGCACCCAGCGCTTGATGTTTCTGGCTGAGGATGCTGAGTGCTGGAGTCCTGCAGGACGTAGCTATTTCCTGCAGGCAGTGACAGCTAGAAATTGGCCTTTGACCTGTCTTGTTGGGGCAGTGCCGAGCTGGGGGCTCCGGCTGAGCTTCTGGCTGCTTGGCTCAGGGAAGCTCCATCTCTGGGCTTCTGCAGTGTGACGGCCAAGGGCGCATGTGGTAGTTCTGGAGGGTCAAAAAAGTTTGCTGGTTTCTTTTCCCTTTTTGGAAAGGTGTCTTTGGCTTGTGGAAGTGTTCCGCAGTTTTCTTGAGTCGTTCTTCACTTGTAGAGTCACTGTTGACCCAACTGCCTTTTGGCTTTTGAGAAGCTGCAAACAGCAGAAGGGGCAAGTTTCTGCTGATCCATTTTGCGCTGAAGTCTGCAGCTTTGGCAAGTGCATTGGAGCACAGAGTGGGGGTGAAGCTGCGAGTCCTTGACTGCTGTCTTGTGTTGCTCGGAAAAGGAAGGCCGTCTTGCAATGCTGCCTGCAGTATCTGAAGTGCAATGGGCACCTTTGTGGCTGGGGAGCTGCATGGGCCAAAAGGACGCAGGGCTGGCGGCCGTGAGCAGCTGAAGATGAGGCAGCGTGGGGTCAGGGGGCCAAGAAGGCCAAGGGCACGGTGGCTGTGCCGGCAGCAGTGGGGCAGCAGGAGCAGGGCAGTGAGTGTGGCCTGTGCTGGGCAGCGCTGCGGCCACAGCTGGAGTGCTGTGTGCAGCTGTGGGCCCTGGGAAGCAGAAAGTCATGGAGGGGCTGCAGCGAGTGCACAGAAGGACAGGGGAGCTGGGCAAGGGGGTGCAGCACAAGGCCAGGGAGGAGGGGCTGAGGGAGCTTTAGCCTGGCCAATGGGAGCCTCGTGAGGGACCTTCAGAATCTCCTCAGTGCATCCAAATATTTGAGCCACTTTTGGAAGCGACTTTACCCCCTTTTTTTCCTTGAGTTTTTTTTGTTTGCTTGGAGGAAGAGGCTTATTCATTTTCTTTTTCTCCCAATTAAGGCTCTTTTCATCATTATTTTCTGCCCTTTTATAGCACTACGACTAGGTCTGCTAGAATTTTAATTTCCAAGGTGTCACTTCTGGAGAATACAGTATTTTTGCATGAGAATACATCATTCTGTGCAGGGACCTTGGTGCAGAAGGAGCTGTTGTGGTCCCAGGCCAGCCAGTAGGGCCTTAGAGGTCACTTTGAGCTTAGTAGTGCTTGTGCCTTTTTGCAGCCCAGGGAATCAGTGTGTGTTGTGTTCAGGAATTGAGCAGGAAATCAATGCCCTTGCATTCCAGCTGGTGCTCAGAGATCACAGGAGCTGGGAGGGGCTGGGCTGCATTTCTGATTCCAGCCACTTCAGCACCATCAGTGTGGTCAAGGGCAAGAGAAGAACTTGCCCGAGCACAGATGCACAAAAAGTCCAGTTCCAGCAATGCTCTGGGTCTGATTGCATTCCATAAGGACCTACATGCTCCAGATGCTCCAAGAGTGTGGTTTTTTGAGGCAACAGGAGAGCAATCTCAGGATTGTAGTTGAGCAGGGCACTGGCTACCAAGTTCTGATGTGTGTACTGGCAGACAGGAAAGAGAGATTTCAGTAATGAGATCTGTCTATCTATCTATCTATCTATCTATCTATCTATCTATCTATCTATCTATTTAACATTTACATAATTGCATCTTCCTGGTTCTGGTCCAAGGCAGCTGGAGGTGCAAAGCTCATCGAAAGCATCCCTTTCAGGAGAGGATTAGAGACATGTTCCCTTGACCAATTCTGAGCAGGCAGAGATATTTTCCCCTCCAGATATGGTGGGTTTTTTTCCCCCTCAGAGTTGTTTTCCTCCTCTGGCCTCTTCTGCCCTCAAGTCCCCAGTTAATTCTTTCAATTTCTGCCTGTCCCAGAGCTGCAACAATTCCATGTTTAGGTGGTGTTCCATGTGTTTGGTGACTCTGGTCACACATGCTTTATGTGACACCTGGTTTCCTTCACTGGCATCCCCAGGGCTGCGTAAGTGCATTCGTTCATGGGGCCTTAGGAGAGTCTTCTCTTTCCCTCAGCAGCAGCAGCAGCAGGGAGCAGTGGCAGGGTCAGGACAAGGAGGAGGTGGCTGCCCTGGCCCTTTGCTCCCGGGCCCCAGGCCAGGAGGGCTCTGGCTGCAGCAGGGCGCTCTTCGGGCAGCCCCTGGCAGCCTCTGCACGGAGCACAGCACGCTGCCCCGTCCTGCTGGTGCCACTTTTCTTCAGCACTACCCTAGCTCCTCTTCACAAGGAAAAAACTCCAGCAATCTAAAAAGAGATCATTCAAGTACAGTTCTACCTGCCTTTGCATTGTAGTTCAGGGCATGTATTTTTTGGTCTATAATTTCATGATTTTTATGAAAACATGCATTCATATCTGCACATTTTTGTGGTTTTAATTATTCATATACCTAAACACTCCATTTTAAACTCTTGATTTATTGCAGTTGGTAATTTTGAGGTAGTATATTTTAAAATGTCACAAAACAACACCTTTTGGGTAGTTTTTCTCACTCTTAAAAAAACCCCCATAAGCCATTTTAGTCTCTGTCTCTCCAAATTGGTTCATATCGGCCTATTTTAAATCAGGGCTACAATACTTTTATAGGATTGAGAGAGCTCCAATGAAATGCACACTGGTGATTCCTCTTGTGCAATGTCATGGCCCCACCGTAAAGCTTCTATTTACTTTTTTTTTCTCTCATTAGCTCAACTGCAAACACGTTTAGTTGCAAACTTACACAAGATGAGCAAAATCAAAATGATGTGATGGGCCTTTGGGAGCTCCTTGCTGATCTTTATGCTTCTTCAGCTGAGCAAAGCTCTGATCCAGGAAAAGAGATTGCACTTAGTGCTACACAACCATTTGGCTGGAACTTGCTGATTTCTAGGAACAGCTGGAGGCCTCTCTCTCCCCAGGATGTTTTGGCTGAGCCAAGCTTTGCTGGGTTTTGGCTGCAAATACCATTGCCCTTGCTTTCTTCTATCCACAAGTACCATGGCTGGGCAAAAACTGCCACGTGGGCCATCTTCCAAAGGCACTTTGGTCTGGAGTTTGTGAATGAACAAGAGCCTCATCCACTTCCAAACCACATGAAAAAAATCAGGAAAGAAAACTTCCCATCCTTAACAAACAACTGACAATTCACAAGTGGATCTAGAGCTTCTTTACGCAATGAAAAGGAAGGCAATCTTCCAATGGAGTTGTGCTTTCGGGAGTTTTTCTTCTGACTCCCACTCCCAGCTGGCACTGGAAAAAGTCACGTCTCTGCAAGGTTCAGTGTGTTCTGTCTGCCATGAGTTGTTTTGCTGCAACAATCAGAACAGGCATCAGGCTGGAGAGAGGCTCAGCTGATGCTAGGAACAGGAGCTGCCCCAAGGAGAAAAAAGACATGAACTTTTACCTCCCAAACCCATCTCCCCAGAGGCTCTAGCAGGATTCCTCTGGTTCCCAGAAATACAAAGAAATAGGGCTGAGAAGACCCTTTGCAGCTACGTCTTCATGCCCAAGACTTTGCTGATGCCATTTGGGTTTTGCCTTTTTTCTTTTCTGTCTTTTCTGTATTCCTTGCACATTAATTTAGAGCTCTGTAGACTACTCGATTTGTGACTACTTTTCCCAGTCCTTTTCCATGGCCTTTGCCTAAGCAGAAAAACAAACTTCCAGAGCTCCAAGCGCCGGGGGGTAGAAGGCCCCAGTGTTATCTTGGTTCTTCCTGGGACAGACCCCTCCAGGGAGCTGGTGGACTCGCCATCCCTTCAAGCCTTTGAAAGAAGACTGGATGTGGCACTCGGTGCCGTGCTTTAGTTGAGGTATTAGGCCACAGATTGAACTCGATCATCTTGAAAGTGTCTGTCTTCCAAGCCAGGGATTCTGTGATTCTGTGACTGAGGCAGCTTTTCCTGCAGCCCTGCAAAGGGCTGCGGGGGCCCTTGGCCAAGGACGGGGATCAGGGCTCATGGAAAAGAAGCAAAGGGCTCAAGGCGAAGGCTGACAGGGCAGAGCTGCCCCAGCGCGGCGCAGAGCGAGCCTCATGTCCTCCTCCTCAACCTGCGCCCTCTGCGCTGCCCTTTGCGGCGCCGGCGGCTCCTCTGGCTGCGGGGTTCCAGGGCGTGCCGGGGGCCGGGCCCCTCGTCTTCGGGAAGCGCCGGAGCCTCGGAGGCGAGCGGCTGCTGCTGTGGCCGGCAGGGGAGAGCTGCGGCTGCGGCCCCGGGCACGGCGAGCTGCCGCTATGGCCGGCTCCTGCCGCGGCTCCTGCCCCTGCTCCGGCCTCTGCTCCTGCCCTGTGGGCACAGACACGGCCGAGGGCTGCCCGGCAGCTCCGTGCCGCTCCGCAGCGGGCCCGGCCGGGCTGCTGCTCTCTGCGGCCTCTGCCCGCCGCTGCCAGCCCCGCTGCGCTCCCGCCTGCCTCTGCCGCAGCCGGGCCCACACGGGAGGCAGCACATTGCGGCCGGCTCGGAAAAGCCCTGCCCGCAAACCGCCCGCCACGGCCTCGGTCTCAGGGCACAGGCTGCCGGCGTCGTCGCAGCTGCGAGCCGGCCCGGGCCGCCTGCCGGCCTCGGCCACAGCTCCTGCCTGTGTCTCCATGGCCGCGGCTGCTCCGCACAGCGGGCTGAGCACAGCCAGCGCCAGCAACAGCTCCTCACGGGCCCAGGCCCTGGGCGCTCCGAGCCCACCCAACCCCGAATTCCAGCCCTGAGGGGCTTGGCGTCCCAATGCATCCCCTGGGGACAGCAGAGTCGGCCGCTGAGCTCAGCCCATGGTGACACCACCAAGTGACCAATGGAAAATTCACCAAATCCTCATCAGAGACAAGAGAAAACTCCCATGGTGCCTGACAGCCTGAAGCAACTGCCAATTCCAGATCATTCCATCCATGTATGAAAAGAGGCTTTTGCATTAAAGCAGAAAAGAGTTATCAAAAAGGAGGGCAGGAACAAACAACAAAGTTATTTGGACTCATGCTTCTTGTGTCTGTTAGAAAGGCCAAGAAAATGCACTCCTTGCTCTTCTGACACAGCTCTCTCTGTTCATGATGTGGGACAGCGAGTGCTCATGATGTGCAGGAGCTGATGCAAGGGACAGGGACAAGGATGCAGCAGGCACAGTGCCAAGCTGACAGAGGGATGATCTCTGCCAGTGGCACTGAAGAAGAAGAGTTTGCAGACAGCACAGAAAATGGCTCTTTGTTTCACCTCTTCTTTCAGTGCTGCTAAGAATATAGCCTGGAGCAAGCTGGGAACACCAGAGCATGGAGCCCTTTCCAGGCAGGGCTGCATCAGACACAAACCAGCAGGGGACTGAGGAGCCCCTGGGGTGGCAGTGAGCAACCTCGGGCTCTGCTCACTGCTGCTGGCATTTTCTATTGAACCATCTCCAAGGACTTCTGTTGTGCTCTGTATTTCTAAGGGTTTTCCCCCTTGGTTTGTTTTTTGTTGTCTCCTGCACCTTTTTTTCTCCATATTTTCCTATCCTGTCAGCAGCAGCCCTTGTCCAGAACTGGCTCTAAAATATCAGCAAAGTAGCTAGGAACAACAATGGGTGGAATCCTGCGGCTCAGGAATTCATATGCCAGAGCCCTGCCTGTGCCTCATGCTTTGTCAGGACCTCCTTCTCTGTGCAAAACTAGGGATTAGTGGAGTTTTTTTGCTGAAGACCTCCTGAGAAGCAAATGTTGTGCTAAGTGTCGGAGGAAGGAGACCCAGACACCAGTTGGTTCATCCAAGTCCAATTTATTGATCGAATACGGCGGGTTAAATATAGTTCTTAATAAGCTTCATACATATTGCAAAAGTTGAGCTCCGGATTGGTTAGTTACATATCAACAACTACATCTACTTCTACATTCTTGTGCTTATTCTTCTGTTACATTCTGCAGATATTCAGGACTAATCTCACCTCCCTTTCCTCATGTTGCAGCAAGGTCATCCGGCATTCTTGCCTGTCAGCAGTCACTGAATCAGAGACTGCTGACCTCCCTCTTTCAGCTTAACCAGCGGCATTATGTCAGTATGGCCTTTCTCAGCTAACTAACTCTTAATAAAATCCTCCGCATTTCCCCCGTTTTCTTCTTGAGCAAGAAGACTAGTCTGCATTTTTGCTATCATACGGCTGACCATGTTTTGAATACAATTAAAGACACAAGGCAAAATAAGCAAAAACAGTAAAACTACACCCAGTAGTCCTATAGCATAGATCACAAGGTTCCTCAGCCATGGCCCAAGTCCTAAGTTTTTAAGCCACTCATCAATTCCTAAACCTTCTTCTTCCTTGAGATTGTCAAGTTCTTGTTGCAGTTCTTTTATCTTAGTGTGAATGGACACCGAATGATCAGACAGATTCATGCAACACATTCCCTCAAACTCTTCACATCCATGCCCTTGTGCTAAGAGCAAAAAATCTACAGCAGCTCTATTTTGCAAAACAGTATGGTTAACACTCTGTACATCTGCAGTTAACATGTCTAGAATTTGGGATGTCTTGTTCAGCTCATTTTTTGCCCAGCACCCTAATTGCTTTGCTAAATTTATAGCCTTATTGGCAGATCCTCCTGGTAAAATAGTTGAAACTACTACTTGCCTGAATGTACCCCAAAACTTTGGGTCTCCTATCTGGCTGCAGTCCAAGTCATGTATACTACGCTTTTTCCTGTTTGATGTTTGACTGAGCTGCATTAGCAAGGACACATTAGGATGAAACAAGGACAATTTTCCCAAATAACAGGGTCCACCCTGTGACTTAGCTGGTACACCATTCCACGCCCTGTCTCCACAAATTAAAAATATCCCTGTAGGTAATTTCATTGGTGCCGTGATTTTTGTACTATTACATTGACTGTAATACTGCGGAGAGAATTCACTCAAATTCAGGGATGAATCTAAGGTGGCCCATGTTTCTTTAGGTTGATTTAAATTTTGAACATACTGGCATTTGCACTTCCAAAAAGATCTAATTCCTCAGGAGGAGAATGCAAAGAGGTGTTAAGTGATTGGATTAGTAAGCATTGGCGATAGCCATCACTCTGACCTGCAGTATACCCTTGCTGCACTGGCAATGTGATGTTTGACATGTTAGACATACATAAAGTTTGATTATTTATCAAACCGCAAAATTCTCCTGGAGACCACACCGGAAGTCCTACCAGGCATGTTCGAAATGGGTTAGTAATTCCTCCATGACTAAGACAAAGCGATGATTGATTAATTTGATTAGCAAGTGTTACCCATAAATTCTCTCTTGGCTGACTAAAATGCGTTATTCCTACTGCTTCACTTGCTACAGCATTGAGCAATATAATAAAAACAAACCTCATTTTTCTTTCTGCTTTCTCTGTTTTTCCTGTCTTTGTTGTCTTTTCCCTGGTTTGTTAGAATGTCTATTGTAAGGCTGAGTCAATTTCCGAATACACTGATCTAATTCCAAATCAGCATCCTTGCTTACAGGTATAGCGTGAGGTAAGTTTAAAGGCAAATCAGCTTTACAGCGAGCTGCTATGATGCGTGAGGATGTAGTAATTTCAAGCTCTCTAAGTACTTGCTGTAATTTTCACCTTATATATGCTATGGCCACTTGTTCTGTACTCTCATAAAGTTGTAATCTTGACCTTCCTGGTAGACCAGTACTTTGCTTAAGAGCTCTATACCAGGAAGAATATCGAATCCACTTCCCAAAACAAGAGTGACACCATAAAATTCCTACTGTCCTCTGTGAATACCAATAAACCTTATTGCAATCAGCACAATGCAAAGCTACCCAAGCATAACACTTATCATTATCCTTTTTGCAAACATAACAAGGAAGTGTATATAGGAAAGGATCAGTATTAAAATTTGTCTGTGTGATCCAATCCAACCAGTTCAATGGTGGTGATTGCAAAGCCTCTTCAGCTTTCTTACTATATACGGCTACCAATTCAAGCTCCTTCTTTAATGCAAAATGTATCTTATCTCGTAATCGCTGTTCTTGTTCTTCAACACCTATAGCATGCCACGAAGCAGGGTCCCATGGAGCTACAGCATCCCACAAGGCAGGGTCCCATAGATGTGAAATTGCCCTAATCATAAAAAACTAATTAGCAATCACTAATAGCCTTATTTAGATGAGGCCGTTCCCTATCTTACCTTCTTTTTCTTGTGTGTTTTCAGTTTTGCTGCTCCTAACTTTACTGGTCCTGTTACTTGCAAACTTAATTTTTTCAACTTTTCAATGCAGCAGTCTAGTGCTCTTTCAGGATTCCTTCTGAAGTGTCCTACAATAGAACGTTGCGTTAAAGGTACTAATTTTCTACACCTTACAGAGACTATACGTGATTTACTTTGAACCTTAATTCTATTTACAACACATTGTACTTCCCATCGATAATAAGCAAGAATTTTCTGTTCAGGAGACTCATAAAGATTTAAAGCTATATATGCATTTTGCCCTGTTTGTCTCCTTAATTCATCTTGCCAGCTTTTACCCCACGTGTGCTCGTGCTTACAAATGTGACACCATAAATCCCATAATAATGATTGTTCTAACCAAAAAGTTCTATCACAACCCCCACAACGTAGGGCTATCCAGGCAGCACAATGTGGATTGTGACAGTCAAGGCAATGTTCCTTTGCTGGATTTGTTAAACGAAAAGTTGATAATGAGTCAATATAACCAATCAGCTCCTGGGACGTCCGATAGTGACGTGTCAGTGCTTTGTCCAACACTTTCGAGTGTCCCTTCAACTGTAACAGTAGTGGTCGTAGGACTAGAAACAGTTTCTTCCCCAGTCACTCCCTGGCCTCCTCCGTGAGGTGGTCCACCAGAGGCTGCATCAAAAACAGGTTTAGTCCACTTAGCAGGCACCCACAAAGGTCCTGTAGGTGAGGAAACACAAAGATATCCCCGACCCCAGTATAATACTTTTGCAGGTTTTTCCCATAATCCTGTAGTCGGGTTTTAATTTCCTGACCTGACCTCGGATGATGTTTAATTGCAGGAGGGATATCGTCTTCCCCAAAAATACATAAATGATTGATCACATACAGAACCTTAGCTTAACATGATTGTGGGTCCTTTATATCTTGATGCTTTTCAATATACTGCTTAAGGTACCATTTGCTCTTTCCACTATTGCCTATCCAGTAGGAGAGTGTGGAATACCTGTCACATGCTTAACAGACCACTGATTCAAAAATTTCTGGACCCTAGCACTTACATAAGCTCGACCATTATCCGTTTTGATACTCTTTGGGACTCCCATGACAGCAAAGCAACTTAACAGGTGCCTGATAACATGTGTAGCTTTTTCCCCGGCCTAAGCCATAGCCCATATGTAATGACTATATGTATCTATAGTGACATGCACGTACTTAACTTTACCAAATCTAGCTATATGTGTAACATCCATTTGCCATTTCTCATTTATTTCTAAACCTCGAGGATTAACTCCAATGCCTAAACCTATTCCACCATTATGATAACTACATGTTGGACATGCTCTAACAATAGCCTTAGCTTCTGACAAACTCAGCTCAAAGTGCTTTGCTAATCCCTTTGCATTTTGATGATATTTACTATGTGCTTCTCTGGCCAATGTATGCTTATCAATAGGACAAGAGTTATCAATGGGTAGGGTAACCAATTTGTCTGCATGTTCATTCCCTTCTCCTAAACCTTCAGACCATTTATGACTCCCAATATGAATCACAATACACTGCATTTCTTTCTCGTAGAGCTTTCCTTAATTGTATCAATAACTCATACAATCGTTTATTATTCACTTCCTTAATTGCTGCTTCCTCTATTCGTCTGACTACTCCTGCGACATACATAGAGTCTGTGACCACATTTAAAGGCTCCTGTAAGTTGGACACTGCCCATACTACTGCTAACAATTCCAAAGTTTGTAAGCTATCTGCAGGGTCTGCTGTGAGAAGTTGATGCTTCCATTGTCCTTTTTCTTGCCAGGTGACAGCAGCACGCCTTGATTTCTTTCCTGCATCTGTAAAAGCTGTAATAGCTCCTGTATCCAATAATCCATAAAGGGTTATGCTTTGATGCCCATGGGTAATTTCCACTTTTTGTTTTGGTCTATTTTGTAAATCCACAGTTAAAAGTGTAACACCAGTAGAGCCAAAACCCTTTTCATCCCGCGTTTGTCCAGTAAATGATGGTATACCAGATGTCATTTGTGATAGTGGTATTAATTGTGCAATGCGTTGTCCTTTTGTTATTTTAATAGGAGGATAAAGGGTGTAAACCATGATTTGTATTTCCCCTGTATAATCCGCATCGATAACACCAGGTAATACAAATAATCCCAGCATAGTTATTGAAGAACGTCCTAATAACAATGCTCCACATCTTTATCCATTTAATATAAGAGGACCCTTTACTCCAGTTTGTATCCTCTCAGGCCGGTTCGTCATTAGTGTGACGTCTACTGCTGCTGATAAATCCAAATCGAGGCTCTCTGCTGTAGCTGGTTGCAGACAGGAGGTAACAGCGATGTTGCGTCGGCAGCTGGTGTCTCCGATGTCACAGGGGCTACTTGTGTCTGGGTGCGTATGTCCCTCATTGCCGCATCGGTAACACTTGATGAATGGTCTCGAGCTCTGCGTGTCCGCCAGTGAGCCGCTTCGGAGAGGAGCAAGAGCAGCTAACACCTGATTCTGAGCAGCTAACACCTGATTTTGAGTAGACTCTGCTTGCTTTTGTAACCCTAATCCTAATTCCTTTAAAGTTTCTGCTATAAATGCCTGTGAAGCTGTTGGCATTAATGCCATTCGCTCTAAAGCTTCCTCAATGGTCCAATTTGCCCCTAAAGTAGCTAACACTCTTGCATTTGCCTAACAGGTTCACTTTTTACTCCAAACTAACTAACCGTAGAACGTAATTGAGCTAACATCTTCCAATCTAAGGGATTATATTCCGCTATATTATGTGTAAGGTTCCCCTGTGCATCCTACTGTGGTGTGTATGTGACCGGACATGCAAGATTAGAAGCTACTTCCACCGCCTCGCCATCCCCCATCTGCATTACTTCTTTTGCTACAGCAGCCCAAGCTTCCCTTCTCTGTTTAGCCATCTCCCCCCATAGGTCACTGTGTGCCCCCGGGATAGGATCTGGCCCTTTAAGGGTGCTATGCTGCTGGCACTTCGGTACCGAGACCGAGCTCTCGCATGGGGAAGGCGGTGGAGCAGGGGCTGACTCGCGCGGGGAAAGCGGCCCCCCCCGCTGCTGGAGCTGACAGTGAAACCGGAGATGACTCGTGCGGGGGAAGCGACCCCCCCGTCAGAGCCGGCCCACTCGGGGGAAGCGGCGGAGGCAAAGGTGGCGGCAGAGGCGAAGCTGGCTTGCTCCCACCCCCACCATCCGACCCGCCTGAAGCTGGCGGCGGAGGCAAAGCTGGCTTGCTCTTACCTCCACCATCCAACTCGCCCTCCCCCTCTGACAGGAAGGGTGCAGATGGTTCCACTGTATCTAAGGGAAAATTCTCCACACCATTTTGCTGGGGACCCTTAGGCATAAGTATCTGAGTTACAGAAGGTGCTAAGGGATCATCCTCATGACCATACCCTATATTCTTCTTATAAGCTTCTGTTGCCCTTTCTGCTGCCTTTCTCTCAGAGACCTGCTGAAGTAACGTATTATACACCACCCGCCATAACTTGCCAAATTTCTTTGCTGACTTATCATCATCTAACACTGTATCCCACAGGATATCCCCAAACTTTTTCCACTCTGCTATCTCATGAACTGTATGTGAATTAGCAAAAATTCCTTTAGAATGACCATAAGCTAATAACCCTGGTAATTCCTTTTTTAAATCTATCCCTTTTACTCCTCGTCTTTCTAAATATGAGGAGAAGGGATCGTATGTCGCTTGCCTATCCATACCTATATATCAGCGCGCGCTGTTGCAGCCTTCCAGGCTTCCGGCGACACGTAGAGACTTGAGTCACCTTTGTGATCCTCAAGGGTGCTTTTAAAATCCGGCACCGTCCCGGCTGCAAGAACTCTCACCCAACTTCCTCGACCGTGGCGAATTTATAATCCAAGAAAGCGAATGTTCAGAGTGCTGCCCGCATTCTCCACCATTTGTCGGAGGAAGGAGACCCAGACACCAATTGGTTCATCCAAGTCCGATTTATTGATCGAATACGGCGGGTTAAATATAGTTCTTAATAAGCTTCATACATATTGCAAAAGTTGAGCTCAGGATTTGTTAGTTACATATCAACAACTACACCTACTTCTACATTCTTGTGCTTATTCTTCTGTTACATTCTGCAGATATTCAGGACTAATCTCACCTCCCTTTCCTCATGTTGCAGCAAGGTCATCCGGCATTCTTGCCTGTCAGCAGTCACTGAATCAGAGACTGCTGACCTCCCTCTTTCAGCTTAACCAGCGGCATTATGTCAGTATGGCCTTTCTCAGCTAACCAACTCTTAATAAAATCCTCCACAGAGGAGACTCAAAAATGGACCTTACAAGGAAAAGTTGAAGTACATACTCCTCATGACCTTAAGGCGGTACCGAGACAAAAGGCTCAGCAGTGGCTAACTGATGCCAGAATATTAAAGTATGAGATAATACTAATGAACACAGAGGACTTAGAATTTATGACTTCCAATACCCTCAATCCAGCACAATTCCTAATGGGAGAGCCTATAGAGAATTTAGAACATGATTGCCTTGAATTGGTTAACCTCCAAACAAAAGTAAGAGAAGATTTAGAAGATCAGCCTCTAGCAACTGGAAGAATCTTATTCATAGATGGCTCTTTGAGGGTAGTAGATGGAAAAAGGGCTTCAAGTTATGCTATTACAGATGGAGAAACATTGCAAATTGATGAAAAAGGGAAACTACCCCCAAATTGGTCAGCTCAAAGCTGTGAAATATATGCCCTGAAGAGGGGACTGGACTTACTGGAGGGGGACCGGGGAACCATTTATACACACTCCCAATATGCATATGGGATAGTTCACACAGTTGGGAAATATGGGAGGAATGTGGATATTTAAGTTCAAAAGGAAAAAGCTTAGCCCATGAGAACTTAGAGCAGTGTTAGAAGCTCTTCAGAAACCTACAGAAATAGCAGTGGTCCATATAAAGGGGCATCAAAAAGGAGACAGTCTTGAAGTTAGAGGAAACCAACTGGCTGATCAGATAGCAAAAGAAGCAGCTTTAGAACCAGGGGATCCAGTAAAAAATGTTAAAGCAGGAACAACACCTGAAGAAGGAGAAAGAAGAGAAGAACCTGTATTTAGTGAAAAAGAATTGGAGGCTATAAAATATTTAAAGTTACTCCAAGGGCAACGAGGGGAATGGTTAACGTCAGATGAACGGGTGTTTTTGAATAAAGCACTGGCTCGGACAGTGCTAACAGAATTAGATAAATTAACTAATTGGGGAGTTCAAGGACTATGTGATCATTTCTTAAGAAATAACCTATGCATAGGTGTATATGGCCTAGCCAAAGCAATTACAAGAGGGTGTGTCATTTGTCAAAAAGGGAACCAGAAAGTCATGAGAAAAGTAGCACCTGGAGGGAGAGAATTAGCTTTAAGACTTTTCCAAAGCATACAGATAGATTTCACAGAGATGGCCCCAGTGCAAGGATACAAATATTTACTGGTTATAGTAGATCATCTCACCCATTGGGTAGAAGCCTTCCCAACCAGAAGGGAAACAACTCAAGTTGTAGCAAAAGTAATCCTAGACAACATTATCCCCAGATATGGAATGGTGAACACAATAGACTCAGACCGAGGTCCACATTTTGTGTCCCAAACATTGCAAAATATAATTGGAGCTTTAGGAATAAAATGGAAATTACATACTCCGTGGCACCCCCAGAGTTCTGGGAGGGTGGAGCGGATGAACAAAATTCTCAAAAATGTATTAACTAAATTGATTGAAGAAATAAAAATGAATTGGCGAAAGTGTTTGCCCCTAGCGCTTTTGCGCATCAGAACAAGACCTCGGTCTGACATAAGAATTTCACCTTATGAAATGATGTTTGGACTGCCATTCTTGTTAACACCCCATAGCACAGGAGACTATCTGGAAGGGGAAGAGGCTACCAGAAAGTACTTAGAGATAATTGGAAGAACTCTGGAAGGACTTAGAAAAAGAGGATACCTCCCCCAAACTTCCCCTCTTGACATGAAAGTTGAAGACATAACTAAGCCCAGGAGACTGGGTTTTGATAAAATCATGGAATACAGGACCATTAATGCCTAAATTTGAAGGCCCCTTTCAGGTACTCCTCATCACTAATTCGGCTGTGCGGACCAGACAAAAAGGTTGGACTCACATTACAAGAATAAAAGGGCCAGTCTCATCCCCAGGTATAGGACCAGATCTGACATCAGCTTCTCCCTCTGGCATTGGACCAGATTCTGCATCACTCTCGTCTCCGGGCACTGGACAGGATTCAACCACATCACAAGTTAATTCATCCAAGTATACTGCGATAAAAAGACCAAAAGATTTAAAGTTGACTCTCAGAAGGAGGAGTCAAAAAGACTGAACTGTATAGGAAAATAATTGGTATTAGAGCCCTAACATAGCTTAAAATGTTTCTAGACAGTTCTGTGTGTAAAATAAGTTTGTAAAAAGTTTAAGACTGTAAATAAGTCATTCTAGTTAAGTTCCCCAATTTGGCTCTAAAGACTCCAGGTTAATCCCCTACAGAGTACTCCACTAAGAGAAACCAAAATTGGTAGAGAAAAGACCAAGAGAAGTTTAACCAGAGAAGCGGGTAGAAGAGACTCTAAAGAGCTTGGAAGCTTCTTCTCAGTAAAATTCCCCAAGAGGCAAGGCCAGGTGGGCAGGCTCTGCAAGATGACCCATACAGGACTCTTGGGAAGGGTAGTAATGATGACTCTGATTGCTGGTGGTGCTCTGGGGAGCCCAGGAGAGCCGGGCAGTGAGTGCTACCAACCCCTCTATGAGGAGGAAGTGAGCTCCTTGTCTGGAGTCCTCATCAATTCTAACCCTACTTGCGTTAACCTCTCCCAATTAGTCCTTTATCAGAAAAATAAGACAATGCATTAGATGGCCCAGAATACTGCCACTTTTAGGCAGCCACTCCTGGGAGAGTGCCCTATAGGAGAAGCCTGGTTGTGCTTTGAGTGGGATGCTGCTGAAACAAGCTCAGTAGATCTAGTAAAAAGAAAAGAAATTGTAAAAACAGTAAGAAAGATGGTTTGTAACAAGTATTTAGCAGTAAAATATTCAGCTACCCAGGGGATCCCAAGAGATCCAAACAAATTGGAGTCTGTTGAAAAAAAGAAAGAACAAGTGTACCCACTATGAAGTATATGAATGTTATGAGTGTACTGAAAAAGAGATAAACTCGTTTGGAAAATGAAAGAACTGTGTAAATATTGGAAATGCCCAACAGAAACTGATGACACATTTCGGGAGAGCTCTAAACACCTGGTTTTGATCTCTAGTACTACAGCATACACTAAATTGTCAGAAGACTGGTCTGGCAGCTGCACAGCTAGAATAATAAAACCAGCTTTCTTCTTATTACCCAAAGAAACTGGATCAAGTTTAGGAGTGCCTATATGCAATGATTTAGGAGAAACCAAACAGAAGAAGCAAAGTGCAATAGAAATAGAGAAAGTCCAAAATTGTAAAGCCAAGTTCAGACCCCAATATCTATGTTAAATAGAATCATCAGGCTCCAGGGAGTATTAAAGATGAAGGATGCAATTATTAGAAACATTTCAAATGAAATAAAAAAAAAATTAGCATGTGTAAATAACCAAGAACAAACTCTTACACTTGATTCCAGTTGGTGAGATAACCTATGGATTTTCAATAAGGATGTATGGGAAAAAGTAGTTTTTCTCACTCTGTGTATACATGGAGGATTGCTCTTTTTACTGTGCTTGTTTTCCTGTCCTGGAGTGACGTTATGATGCTTGTATCCCCATTCATCTGTTCTGTGCCTTTAAGACTGGCTCTGAAGAATGGAAGTTTTGTTTGGGTTTCTCTTATCAGGGACACAGAGACGGGCAGTACTTGGGGCTGTTATTCACTTCTTGCTTTCAGCTTGCTGCTTTGCTTGCTTGCTTTTCTGCTCTTGCTTCTGCTCTCGCTTTTGCTTCTGCTTATTAGCTAGTTCTAGCTAAACAGTCCAAATTCCTTCCTGGACTGTTTCTCCTCTCCTGTTCCTGTGACCACCTCGAACCTGCTCCGGACTGGGACCCGGGAACACCGAAGGTTTGGCTGCAGCAGCTGCCCCAGCGCCGGAGGGACTGAGAACAGAGCAACCACCCCCGAAAGAGACTTTCTGATTTTGTCATCTTTCTCAGAGCAGTGTCATCTGGTATTGTTCATTTTGTGTGCTGGGGGGTGCTGGGCCAGTCAAATAAACAGGTTCTTTCCACCTCTCTCCGAGGAATTTTTTCCCGAACCGGTTGGGGGGAGGGGCCGTGTGGGTTTTGCTTTCTGGAGGATCCTTTGCAGATTCTTTAACAAATTTGCCCTAAACCAGAACAATTAAAATAGTAGCATTGGCCATGCAGACCAACCTAAAGAAACCAAGAAAGGTAACGAAGTTAAGTAACCACGATTACCAGAGTGCGCAAGAAATTTATAATCAATACCAAAAATTAAAGAAATATGAAGCTCATCGGTCAGAAATTGCAAGTTGATGCAAGCTTAAATTTAAGCTCGATCAAAGAAGAAGAGGGGGGACTGTTATAAACAAAATTCTGCCAATTTTTCTGTAAAAAAAAGTTACAAAAACTAGTCAGACCACTGTTGCTGTGCTGCTAAAGTGGTACTTGTTTGTTATGATAATTACAAGTCGTTATCATTAATGGTTCTTTTTTGTATCAGTAAAGGCCCCTGCTGGAGCTAAATTAATGGCTCTTCTCCTGAGAAGGGTGGGGACTTCCCCAAACGGTGAAGAGAAGGGACTGAGACTTGGGAGGGGGTGCATGCAAACTAACTTCAGGACCAGCATGCCATGAGAAGCTACTACTCCAAACTTACTGAAAAGACCCCCAAAACAATGAGCTAACATAAAGTTAGGAAATTAGAGTGATGTGTGAATGTGAGGAGCAGAGTGCTGAGCCTGCAGAGATACTGGAGACCTTTGTAGCCCCTCACCCTGAGCACAAAAGTCATCCTGAAACCAGGACCTGGAGGGGGCGAGGCTGCGAAGATTAACATCTGGCTCCTACGAGGACTGGACCCCCAGCTCTGCTCCTAGTGGATAAAGCTGTGCATATCCTTCTCCTCCTCATCACGCTGGGACAGCCGACGGAGACTGCAGACCCGTCGAGCTGCCCAATTATGAGCTGATCACTTTAATTAAAGGCATTAAAAGGAGAAAAAGTCTCCTGCCATGTTTATTTCATCAGGGAGATAAGACTTCTGTTCCCAGAGATGAAGATGATTTCAGAAATAGATGAAGAGAACCTTTGCTCTTAAACAAGAGAACGTTTGCTCTTAAACAGCTCATCTTTAATATCCCATAAGTTGACATGGCCCATAAACACAGCTGTGGAAAAAGTGGTGATAAAATTGGAGGGACTTGACAATTTCAGATTTTTTAGGCGACTGCTATTTGTGGAATTGAGAGCCACGAGAGAACGGTTTTCTTGTGGAGAAGTCTCCATAGCACAATAGAGAGACTCCTCTCCTTAAGTGAACTGAACAAAACTATTCCCGAGGTGCTAAACTGACTGAAAATTTTACGTTTTGTCTCCTTACATTTTCAGTAAGGAAGAAAAGTTTTTAAGGAGAAGAAAAGTGTTCTGAAAGTTTTGTTCTGATTCTTATTCCTCTTTCTTTTAGTTACCATTGATAAACTTTTCTTATAGCCTTTTATTACTTAATCTTTTAGTTACTATTATAATTTTTCTTTATACCATTTTAAAGTTTTGAGCCTACTTTGCCTTCCTCCTAATCCTATCTCACAGCAGGAAATGAATAAGTATATTCCAGTGAGTGCACTGGTAATTAGCCAACACTGAACCCATCACAGTAATTAAAGCATTTGCCAAGAAATCTCAAAATGGCAAACCAAAACCACTACAGAAACCTTCCTGATGAACGGCACAAGAATAGAGGGAAATCGAAGGAGAGCCATGGTTTGTCAGGACTTGCCTGATTCTAATGAGCTCCGTGGTGCATTTGGAGCTGAGCCCTTGAACCTCAGGGCTTGAGAGGAGATTGCACAAACCTTGCCAGGAGTCAGAGTCAGAGGAAGCACCCAAACAGTCTCAAAGCATGAATGGCCCCCACTGAGGTCCATCCCCAACACAGACTCCTCATGGACTCCTTGGAGGAGAGAATTGGAGGCCAGGATGGCACAAAAACCTCTCAGAGAATCAGTGTGGAAAAGAAAATCAAAAGTCCCTTAAAAACCTTGAGTATCTCAAGGTATTAATAAGCTCCACTGAGTGTCAGTACAAAACTCTCAAGGGACTCATTAAACCAGATAATTGGGGCCATGATTGCACAAATTTGTCATAGAGTTTGTATGAAATGGGGAAACACCAAGTACCCTAAAGTAACCAAAGAACCTTGAAGCATTAATAACCCCATGGACTCTCATTAATGATAAGGCCTCTACAGGGACTAATTAAAGTAGATAATTGGAGGCTGTGACTGCACAATCCTTCTCATAGTCTGTATCAAAAGTAAAACACCAAGTAGCTTAAAAAACTGAAGTACCTTGAAGCATTAATGAGCCCCACTGTCTGTTGTTACTGACAAAGCCTCTCCAGGGACTAATTAAAGTACATAATTGGAGGTCATGATTGCACATCAGTGTCGCTTTTCCAGCCTCCTCAGGGTTGCTCTGACGTTGCCATCTGATCCTGCAGAGCCAGAGCATCCGCTGGGCAGTGCTAGAGCTGAGAGGGGTCTGCAGGGCAGAGCTGAGCCCCCAGGGCTGGGCTGGGCTGGGCTCTGGCAGCACTGGCAGGGCCCAGCCCTGGGCACAGAGAAGCAACTGCTGGCAGGGACAGCTCCAGGCAGCAGAGCCCTGGGCAGGGGGGGAAAGTGCCCCAAGGCTGTGCAGGGATATTTCAAGTCCTCTCCAAACCCAACTATTCCATGGTTACTTTTTGTTACAGATCCCCATGCCAAGACACAGCAAATGTCCAACAGCAGCTCCATCAGGCACTTCCTCCTGCTGGCATTGACAGACATGCGGCAGCTGCAGCTCCTGCACTTCTGCCTCTTGCTGGGCATCTCCCTGGCTGCCCTCCTGGGCAACGGCCTCATCATCAGCGCCGTAGCCTGCGGCCACCACCTGCACACGCCCATGTTCCTCTTCCTGCTCAACCTGGCCCTCAGTGACCTGGGCTGCATCTGTACCACTGTCCCCAAAGCCATGCACAATTTCCTCTGGGACACCAGGAACATCTCCTACACAGGATGTGCTGCACAGCTCTTTTTCTTTTTGTTCTTCATCTCAGGAGAGCTTTCCCTCCTGACCATCATGTGCTATGACTGCTCCGTGTCCATCTGCAAACCTCTGCACTACGGGACCCTCCTGGGCAGCAGAGCTTGTGCCCACATGGCAGCAGCTGCCTGGGCCAGTGCCTTTCTCACTGCTGCATACAGCCAATACATTTTCCCTGCCCCTGTGCCATGGCAATGCCCTGGGTGTGAGAGTCTGTCAGAATTTTCCCTCATCTGCCTCAGGATCGTCCTTGGGAGACCACTGAAGAGAAGACCCCTCCCGTCTATATCTGGCTCTGAAGGAGAAAAGTCACACGCCACGGGCCCTGAGACCTGAAACCTCAGTGTTGAGCTATTGTTTTCACAGGACTGTTTGCTGTATGCTAGAGAAGGGGGCACCATGCCCCGTTTGCAACAATAGCGGCTCTGGAAGCTGTCCCATCTCTCGGCCTGACTGGACTTCTCCTGAGTTTCAGGTGGTCTCCTACCGAAGACCCTCACCTGTTTTACAACCACCGTGACAGACAGATGGAGATGTGAGAAGCTTCTCCACCAAGGACTGAGACATGAAACTCCTGAAAGGCCCCTCTGCTCCTTCCAAGGACTGGGACTGAAACCCCCAGCCCGGGGGAGGTGTGTGGGGCAGGCAAGCTGACCAAAGCGAGATGTTTGCCTGCAGATTGTGATCACTGAACCAAGAAAACAATGGCTCTCGCTTACTGCTGAGAACATAGACTACCTGTTACATCTATCAAGCTCATTTACTGCTGAGAACATGGACTACCTGTTACATCTGTTCCCTATTGTATCTGTTTCTCCCCCCCTCACAATTTTCAGTAATAAAAACCTCTGAGTTAGCTAGAGCCTTTGAGATCTCCCCAGCGTAGCAGGCAGACCCTCGGCTGGACTGCACCAAAGGACTTCATCTCTGCGTTGGTAGCTATATTCCCTCTCCCTCCCGCTCTCCCTCTCTCTCTTTCTCTATCTTTTTCTCTCCCTTAATCCCTCTATCGCATTTTTGCTGTGACTATTTCAATAAAATTGCATTTGATTTGATTATCACTGCAAACCCCCTTCTACCGTGTTGGTGTTTTGCACTCTGAGATCATTCCTACGAACCATCAGGTCATCTGTCCACTAGGACAGACCCTGACAGGCCAAAGGCTTTTCCCTCAGGAGGTTGGACTGTCCCTCTCTCTGTGGACTCAATTTCCATTTTGTGGGATGGGAGAAGCCGGCTCTACCTTGGAAAGGTCTGGAATGGTCTCTGCACTGCAGTGGGAGCTGCTGGCTCGGTGCATTCCTGGTGTTCTGCTCACCAAAGGCGCTGCTGGGAATTCACCCCAGGAACAGGCAGTGGGAATTTCCTTGTCCAGAAGTTCTGAGGGGTCTTTAACCTTAGAAAATTTAGGAAATGGATTGGAAGTGGAAGCTAAAATCCCTTTGATCCACAGCTGATTCCTCTTCCCATTCTTTTCTTTCCGCTTTTCCCCTTTCCCCCTCCTTTTCCCTCCCCTCTCCTTCTCTTCCCTCTGGAATTTTTCAGATCCTTCATGCACCCCATCCATTCCCAGGGGCCTCCATCTCCAGGATTCTTCTTGCCGAGCTCCTCACAGTGAATTCCCCTGACAGACCCCAAGTCAGGGAATTTTCCCAAATCCTGGTGGAAAATGACTCAATCCCTGTCAGAACAGGAACCCCAGAAATTTTTCCGTGTCATGGGGCCCTTGCTCATCCGTGTTGGCCTGATGGGAATTCTGCTTCATTCTCACGCTTTGCCAGCAGCTCTGCTCTTCCCAATGGAAGATTCCCAGATCCCAGGATCTCCCAGCCTTTGCCAGCAGCTCCGTTTTTCCCAATAGAAGAATTCCAGATCCCGCCCCAGCTGGTGGATGAGATGTTTTCCACACTGCCTCCATTATATCTAGGGAATATTGCACTGGGCTGAGGAGCTTCTTCCCAGCTCCCTGGAAAAGGGGTGGGAGAGGAATTCCATGAGCTTCCACCCACTGAATCCAAAGCTTTTCACATGGTAATTTCCCATAGAATGAAGGAAAAAGAGGCTATTCCATCCTGTATTGGGAAATGCCAGAACCTCCTGCTCTGGGTAGAGCCCCTTCCACATTCCCAAAAAAAGGGATTTATCAGAGGAAGTTGCTCCTGGAATGCTGCTGGGAATGGCTCTCCTCAATTTCCCATCCATCTCTAAAGCTGCCAGAATCAAAGGCAAGGGGGCAGGGAGGACCCTCAGGTGCTGGCTGCCACCTGGGGCTGGGCAGAGCAGGGCTGGGCAATGGCCATCCCTGTGCAGTGGGGCTGGGCCATGACTGGGCCCCACACATGGACGGCCACCCCAACAACATCAGCCACTCCACAATGCACATCACTGTCCCAACAACATCACAATATTTAATCAACAATATAATCAATAATGTTATATCAATTTGTAAAATATCCAGCGAAAGTCAACTTCCATTAACTTATTTCTCACAATACATACCAGTGAAGAACTGTTATTCCTGTTCCCACATCTTTGCCTAAAAGCCCCATAATTTCAAAGTTACAATAGTTCAGAGAGAAGGGGGTCATATTTTCCATTCCGAGGGAGGTTCCCACCTTGTTCAGCTTCCTTGACAGAGCTGAACAAAGAAACACCATTTCTGCCAGGTTAACCAAAGAGCTGCATTTTTGTCCCAGGAGCAAAGAACCAGGTCCTGTGCCCCCTTGGAACTGGGACGGGCACCAGTAAGCCACCTTAGCGGGAGCACTGGGAGGGGGATTGCAGAGCCACTAAGCACATGGGGGTTAAGAGGAACAAATCTGGTTTTGATTTACGTCTCAACATATGCTACACATGAGGTGGAAAATGACTCTGTGGATTGTACATGTGCTGGGAACCCTGTCCCTGGCTAGGCTTCACATAACAGAGAATCAGGGGAGAGAAAGCTTCAGTGATTGCGCTGTGAGTGACCCCCACTGGCTGGTGGGACAGATGGCCAGGAAAAATGTGTGGGGAAAAATGCCTGGGAAAATCGGGCTCTGGAAGGACCCTTTGCAAATAAAAGCAGCAGACTGTGACACAACAGGAGCGTTTTGCTTTGGGTTTCTTGGAGGGATCAGGGGCTCGCTCAGAGGGTCAGCTTCACCCTCCTTCCCTGTGCGATTCACATTCTCTGAACCTGGGAGAAGTATTGAGAGAAGGAAAGAATGATCCAAACAATTCTTATCTCATTTACTGCTCCTGTGTTCTTCGCAAGCAGAATGAATTGTGGAAGATTGTTTACCTGAAGGGAATTAATAATTGGATTCTGGTGTGAGTGTTTTGATTCACTGACCAGTTGAATCCAGGTGTGTGTGTGTGTGGGGACTGTCGGCTGGAAGTCATGAGACTGTGTGCAGTGGAGTGCAGTTGAGTGCTTGTCAGATTCCGTTTAAATGTAATGTAATATCATATAGAATAATTTAGTATACTAATTATTAGCCTTCTGATAAGATGGAGTCAGATGCATCATTCCTCCTAGTCATCAGGCAAAAATATCACTGGTACTCCCCCCGCCTCAACTTTTCCTCCCGGTGGTCCTTCTTCCCTGCCTGCATCCATTCTTCCCTGCTTTGCTGCTTCCCCGAGGCAGCTCATTCCTGTTCGTCCTGGATGTTCCTTCATTGCTCCCCAACGGAGCAGATGCTGCCTGCACCCACCCACCGCCTCTGCCGCATTTCCCGTGCTGCCCACAGCACCGAGCCTGCTGCACCTGCCCACTGCAGCCCCAGCCCACAGCAGCCAGCCCAGAGGCACCAGTGCCGCAGCACCAGCCCGCAGCCAGCCCGCAGCAGCCAGCCTGCAGCCATCGCTCGCCCATGCCAGAGACACGCAGGTGCCCTCCTTGGAAATCACGCCCAGCCACTCACAAAAGCCATGTGGGCTCGCCCTGGCTTGCAGCACACACACTCCATCTGCTTAGCTGATGCCCACAGAGCGCCCGGGCTCCTTGCGGTAACGCTGTCCCTGTCTTCTGTTTCTGTCTCTATCCTTTTCCCGTTCTACTCCCTTCTCTTCCCCTTCGGTACAAACGCTTATCCTCCTTTATCAAGAAACTGTTCTCAGATATAATTTTGCCACTTTTGTGCTTCATTTTCATCTGAGAAGCCTTTCAGCAAAATCTTCCCCGACTCCCCCTTTTACAGCGGGATGGGACAGGGGTAGTGGGAGGGGGAATGGGGAAGCCCTGGGTGTACTGCAAGCACTGTGGGGAGAGAATGGGGCAGTCCCTGAGGGTACTTGGGCACTTGGATGGGGCTGGGGAGCCCCTGCAGGTAGCAGCAAAGGGATGGGGGAGCCCTTGGGGGTACTGGGAGAGGAAATGGGGAGCACAGGGTGCCCTGTGTAGCCTCCCCCTGACTCATGACCACCTCCCTTGGAAGGATGGGCAACCACAGGAGGCATGGAGGGAGCATCCCCAGTGTCACCCAGTTCCTCCCGCTTCCCAGAGCATCACAACTTTTGGTGTAGATTTTCATAGATGTCACTGGGTTCCCACGGTTTCCTGTGCAGCTCCATGTACGTTGCCTGAGGATCCTCCACTGGGAGTGCCAGGGGGTCTAGGGGGGGTCTGTGGGAATAAGGGGGTGTGTGGAAGGGGATGGGAGGTGCTGGGAGTTTGGGTAAAAGGTGTATCATGGCTGGAGGCTGCACTCACCTTTCCTGGTGCTTCCTGGCATCTGCAAAGGAAAACTGGAGGGGTGAGTTTGGAGACCCAGGGGCTCCCATCCACCCTTGGGAATGCTGAACCACCACCAGACACACAATTCCTCCCAGGGTCCCCCAGTATCCCTGATGCACCCCCAGTATCCCTGACCCACGCCACTTGCACCAACACCCTGAGCTCCCAGAACCCCGCGCCTGGCAGGGAGGGGGACCCCTGACAGAACCCCCAACATCCCTGCAGGACCCTCCAACAGCTCCCAGAGCTCTGAGCCATGGTCACTGGGGGCTCAGCCCCTCCCAAGTCAGGGGCTGTGTGTGCAGCCCTATGGCCCCCTTCTCTGGGGGCCTTCCCACTGATCTCCAGGACCCCTGTTCCCCTATTGTCACCTACCCAGGCAGTGCGAGTGGTACCAAGCCACAATGACACCCATAAGCAGGAGCAGGAACAAAAAGGCCCCACTCACCCCTGCGGCCGCTGCAAGTAACAGAGGGAGACACATCAGGCTCACCCATCACCCCAGGGGTCCTGCACTCCCTGGTGACACTGTGTGACCCCACCTGTGTCCCTGTGTGTCCCTGTGTCCCGTGGTGTCAGCTCCAGGACACCGGGTGTGATGGTGGCATTGTCCACAGGCACTGCGGGGACACAGACAGGGCTGAGGCCACAGCGAGGGGCTGGCAGCCAGTGTGAGGGGATAGGGAGGGAGGGGATGGGTGTGGTGGGAGATGTCAGGAATGGGGTCACACCACAGAGGGGAGAGGGGACACTGGGCAGAGGGACCCAACAATGTGTCTGGGGGACATGGAGGTGCCCAACCAGAGCGCTCAAGGAGGCTGTGGGGGCTCCCAGTGCCCATCCCCGCTTTCACTGCGCACCGTGACGTGGAGCCGGGCGCTGCTCTTCAGCACGGCCCCCCCCTCAAAGCGCACCTGGCAGCTGTAATTCCACGAGTGGGAGACCCCCACGGTGGGCACCAGCAGATGTGGGGACCCCTGTGGGCCCCCCATCACCTGCCCGTCCCAATAGAACATGTGCAGGAGGGGGGCTCGGGGCCACAGGGGGCTGGGGGTGCTGAGGCAGCTGAGAGTCAGGGGGGACCACAGAGTGGGTTTGGGGGGATCCTCCAGCACTTGCACAGGGAAGAGCTCAGGGAAGGAGAGGGGAGGTGAGGACTGTCACTCTGAGTCTGCTGGGAGGTATTTTTGGGGGTATGAGGAGATTGAAGTTCCAGCCATGGGGGTGCTCACCATGCACTGTCACTGTCACTGGTGCTGACCGTGATGGCCAGGACCTCAGAAAGCCCTCGCAGAGGTAGTGGCCGCTGTGGTGCCGCTGCAGGGGTTGCAGGGACAGCTCGGTCCCTCTGAGGGACTCTGTCAGGTCCTTCTCGTCCTGGTAAAATCGCATCCTGGGTACTGGGCTGTTCCACCGGCCCCGGCAGCGCAGTGTCACTGTGTCCCCCTCCAGCAGTGCCCATGCTAGCATCTGCAGCACCAGCTCGTCTGTAGGACAGGAGACTACCATCTCACTGAGGGGCTTGAGAGAGGTCCTAGGTGGGTCCCCACGGCACCGAGGACATCTGGGTGCACTGAGGTGCACTGGGGTGCAATGGGATTTCCCTGTGTGCAGGGCACAGGCTCTCGCCATGCGGGGGGTGTGAGGCCACCTACGAAATGGAGCCCACCCAGACCTATCGAGGGCCACCGTGATGAGTTAAGATTCCCCCTTACCATCTACGACTCTCACGGGGGGGCTGCGCCCACTGCCAGGCCTGTCACATGTGTAGGTGCCACTCTCGGTGACATTGAGGTGGTCGCATTCCACCTGCCCCCAGTGCTTCCCGTCCTTGTACCAGGTGGTGGCACCAATGGTCCCCGAGCCCTGACAGGTCAGTGTCACCCGGTCCCACAGCACCGCCGGCCTCCAGGGGGGCTCCACGAGGAGCTGGGTGGTCTGGGCACCTGTGGGTGACAGGAGACACCAGCCTGCCAGGCCCAGTGTGGGACTGGGGACAGCAGGGTGGGGACATGGCATCCCCAAGGACTCACCAGTGAGGCCAAGGGTCTGGGCTGGAAGGCAGAAGGGACATGGCTCAGTGGGGGTGGCACCATGGGGACAGAGGCACAGGGGTAGGGGGGGTGGGGGGCTGTCCCCACCTGTCCTTGTATGACATGGACTCCTTGTGGACAGGGACACTGCAGCCACCCCTTGCTCAGGCAGGACATAGGGACACTGTGGACACCTCTGAACTGAGGATGCCACGGCCACCCTGTGCTGGCACAGGTCACCCCCACCAGCCCCATGATGCCTCCCCAAACCCTTGTCCCGCCTTTTTTGTCCCCATGTTCCTGTCCCCCTTCTCCTGTCCCCATGACCACTCCACGACCCCAGCAGACCCCATGCTTTGGCTCTGCTGGCATTGAGGACATCAGGGGACCCCACAGCCCCTCTGTGCCCCCTCCCCTCCCCATCCCTGGGGTGTCAGGCCCGTGCCCAGGGCACTCACGCCACAGGAGCAGCGCCACCTTCCCGGCCATCCCGGTGTCCCCCGCCATGTGCACTGGCTGTCACTCGCTGCAGGGGGTGGCTGTCCCCTGGGTGGTTGCTCTTCAGCCAAAGGGGAAAGAAGCGAGGTCAGGTCTCATCCCCATGCGTAGGTGGCCCTTGGTGGGGGCAGGATGGCCACAAGCTGGGCACAGGCTGTGAGCAGGGCGGGGACAGGATGGGGACAAGCCTGGGTGGGACAAGGTGGGACATGGGGTTCCCAGGACTGGGGGGCTCAGGGCCTTGGGGGGACATGGACATGACTGTCCAGGGGAATGGGGGGTCCCTGGGAATGGGGGTGCTGATGAGGGGGAATCACTGGGGATTCACTGGGTTGGGAGGACTCAGGGATGGGAGTTCCAGGGGAATGTGGGCTCCAGGGATTTGGGGTCATGAGGTGGGGATGCTGGGGAAATGAGGGATCCCGTGGGAATAGGGGTTCCTTAGAGAATCAAGGTCCTGGGGAAAGGGGCCTTTCAGGGGTTGGAATGAACAGGAGAGGGTTCCTTGAGAATCGGGTGCTGGGACATGGAGGTCCTGGGGAATGGGAGTACAAGGATGGGAGGCCCAGGGGAGGGCGGATGGAAGGAATCGGGGTCCCATGATTGGGATCCCTGGGGAATGAGGGTGCCAGGAATGGGCAGTGGCTTGGTGAGCCCGTGGGTCAAAGCTCCTTCCCTGGCTGGATCAGATTTTGGGGTGACCCAGGGCTCAGCAAAGTCCCCCCAGGGTGCTTGTGGTTTGGGAGGGTCATGGCAGGGAGATTCTGACAGGGTCTGGGTCTGTGTTCCCCCAGCCCCCAAGGGCTTTTTCCCCACTTTATTTCCATTTCCATTATTTTTCTCAATTTCTCTCAATTTCACAAGACCCCAGTTCATCCCTTCATGATCCTGGGGGGCACCTGAGCAGGGAACAGATTGAGGGAAGCCCAGCGTGGGGGAAGCCGAGTTGAAGGGTCTGCAGGGAGGGCTGAGGAGGCTGTGGGGGATGTGGGTGTCTGACAGTGCCCCCCCAACAATTTCTCTTTCCTGCACAGAAGAAGGAAGAGGCCTTTTGTGCTGAGTGCCACACGGGGGAGGGCAGATTCTGTCCTGGGAGGGCACAACCAGGGGGTACCTGTCCTGGGGGGATCCTGTCCCAGGGGCGACACATGCTGGACAAGGGACTCCTGTCCTGGTGCATGGCAGCTCCAGGGGGGTCCAGACTTCTCCATTCTTGCTCGTCCCCTGCAGGATCTGAGCCGGCAAGAGCCGCTGGGGAATGGAGCCCTGGGCAGGAAGGAGCTCCCAAACTCCTGCTCTGTGAAGCCAGTGGCCATCCAAGGGTGGGGCCCAGCCATGGCCCAGCCCCACTGCACAGGGATGGCCATTGCCCAGCCCTGCTCTGGCCAGCCCAGGTGGCAGCCAGCACCTGAAGGTCCCCCCTGCCTTCCTGGCTTTGATTCTGGCAGCTTTAGAGCTGCTGCAGAGGTGAGAATTGTGTGGGTGGAAAAAGGCCTGCCTGTGGTTTGCTCAGCTCTGCAAGAAGCACAAAACCCAAAGGGAGCCGAAGCAGAGGCTCTGGGAGGGCCTTTGATGGTTTTCAGAGCAGGGCTGGCTGCAAACTGCCGCTGCAGGGGGGCATGTGGGGGAACCAGTCCAGAAATGCAGCAATATATAATTTTGTACCTGTCCCCAAGACACTGAGATAGCCCAAGAACAACTGCAAATCCCACACCAGTCTGCTCAACAACCTGACCTGGACCCTCCTCCTCCTCCCTGCCTTGCCATGGATGGACAGTGGCCGGATGCCCCGCACCCACCACAGCCTCTCTCTCACTGCTCTCCACACCTGGATGGGGAGAGAAAATTGAGCAAAGGCTTCCTGGGTTGAGACAAGGACTAGGAGAGATCACTCATCAAATCCTGTCACGGGTAAAACTGCTTATGATTTAGAGATATGAATTGAATTTATTGATGATAAAATCAGAGTAGGATAAGAAGAAGTTAAATAAATCCTCCAGTACACCTTTTCTCTGTTATGAAGGACTACGTAGTCATTGGCTTTCACTATTATATTGGTTATTGCAAATTATTCTGATATAATGCACTTTCTAGTCACTTTTTAACTGTTTTGATACACTAAAAATTGTCAGCCTTTTTACCCTAATCTCAGTGTAGAAAATATATTTTAATGTGATAAATATTTTATAGTTTAGTGTAGGAAACACATTCTGTGCTGTTCTTGTGAGCCGGCAAAGGCTTCCTGATTATAAGGAAAATCCTCTATCTCTCCTGAGGAAGACACAATGGTTGTCATCATGGAGACACGATGAAGGAGAGAAAGACAAGAGATACAGACTCTAGCTGGCTTACAGAATGATGTAGCTCCTTGGTCACTCACTGAGAACTTTGTTTCTCTCTTATGACCTACGGGCACTGAATGTGTCTCAAGTAAATGTAAATATCTTGAAAAACTATAAAAGCAACATGTTGCTCTAATAAATCTCTCTTTCACACTCTTCTGATGGAGTTGTGGTGTTTTGCTCTGTGTCGCGCTCTATAGCCACATCTGGTGCCTGCCCCCTGTGATTGCAACTGGACTGTAAAAAATGGAAAGAAAAAAGAGAGAAAAAAGGTGAAGGGTACCCTAAAACTGAGTGAAGGCAGCAAGGATGCTGCAGAGGTCCAGACCTAATTCAGACATCTGATTCGAGGTGAATAATTGGGAAAAATAATGGGACATAATTTATCAAACAAGGAAAGGACTATTTTGTCCACATGGAAATCTTTATTGAAAAGGAAAAATGTTAAAGCTTCTGATTATGCTCTTTGTAGCTTACTGATATGGTGTAAATCACAGGACTTTGAAGCTGATGCCGACAATGCCTTCAGTGTCTGGGCATGGAAAGAGGTTTGGAAGAGACTATGGGAAGTGATATCTAAGGGGGATAAGACGGTTGTCCATTTGGCTACTACCTGGAGACTGTTGTATGAGGCATTGAAGGAATGGAAAGCAGAACAAGATAGCGGGGAGGAACTGGAGGAGCAGGAATTAGAGCAAGAAACTGAAGTAGAGGAACAGGTGGAAGATGAGGCTGAGCCTGTCAATGTATCTCCCCCTGAGGAGGCTGCTGCAGCTGCTGTGGAGGTTCCCCCAGGGTTTGCTATTGTGAGAATCAAACAGCAGGCTAAGACTGTTTCTTGGTATTTATCTCCAGAAGACCATGTTAAACCTGTGCATAGTTCACCTGCTCAGCCGTTAATTGAACTGAGTACAAAACCAAAGTCTCTTACACCTGCACAGCAGTTAGCAAAAATGAAGTTACAGAAGTGAAGTGAAAAACAGGCTGGGTCATTGGCCCTTTTGTCTCCCCCTGGGCCATCTGCTCCCCCCTCACCCTCCTCTTGGTCGGCTGCTCCAGCCCCTGCTTTCCCTTGAGCCATGCACCCCTTCTCTGCCCTCCTTCGAGTCATCTGCCTCTGCTCAGTCTCCTGTTGCACCGTCTGCCCTCCTCCTCCCTCCTGAACTGGTTGAAAAATTCAATCCTTAACATTGTGTCCTTCTTTGTCTAGTGATAGTTCTGACAATGAACTGCCAGTTGAAAGTACACCTAAAAAGACGCAGGAATTTGTTAGACCTCGTAGCAGATCCAGGCCAGTTGTTTCTTGTGCTCTGCCTCCCTGCCAGGTGGCTGTGACTCCTTTACACTCTTTACAATTTTGGGAGCATGTGAGAATGAAAGCAGCTGAAGTGGGAGATTGGAATTTGTTAGAGAAAATAGGTCCACCTAAAAGGATGGAGATGGCTGCTGCTGCTGCTGCTTCTGGTGGGCTTGTGGCTTTTCCTGTTTTCAAAGCTGCTCCTAATTCAGGACAACAAGATAGTCATCAGGTTTTTGCATGGAGGGTTGTACAGGACTTTCAGTCAAAAGTAGATCAGTATGGTGTTAACTCTTCACAGGTGATGCAAGTGATTCGTGTTTTAAATGCTGATGTACTCGCCCCTTATGATATTGTTCACCTTTCTAGGATTCTGTTTCAGCCAGTGCAGTATGGTGTGTCTCAAGCTACCTGGAAACAAATGGTTGAAAGAATAGCATTGGACAATATGCAGTTACCTCAGCACGATCCACGTCATGCTTTGGGAGTTGATGCCTTGCTGGGCAATGGAACATTCTCTAACCTGGATTTGCAGGCAAGAAGGGACCCCCTGGTTCTGGCACAGGCCCAGCAGCTGGGTATGAGTGCCTTACTTAAAACAATGGAGATGGCAGCTCCTAAAACAAGGTATATTACCATCCAGCAAAGGGTGAAGGAACTTTTTCTGCAGTTTTTGGAGAGGGTTGCTGCAGCCCTTGAGAAGCAAGTAGAAGATGATAAGTTGAGGTAAATTTTATGCAGACAGCTAGCACAGGAAAATGCGAAAAATGATTGCAGGGGAATTATTGATTCTTTACCGGGAGATCCCTTGCTGTCTGATCTTGTAGTTGCTTGCTCAAAGGTTGGTTCGGTTGAGCATAAAATGACTGCTTCGGCAAAGTCATAAAGTCCTCACCCAGATGTTCAGCTTGTGAAGAATCAGGGCATGTGAAGACCCAATGCCCTCAAACTGCTGGACGATGTGTACACTCTAGTTGGTTTGGTTATCGCCCCAGAGGAAGTTCAAAGACAGATGCCTTGGAAATATTTGGGGTTGATAGTCACCAATACACAAATTGTGCCTTAACCTGTAAAATTGGACATTGAAATTAAAACCTCTGCTGATGTGCAGAAATTGGTTGTTGCAATAGGTTGGCTTAGGCCATACTTGGGGATAACTAATCACCAACTACAACCTTTGTATGACTTACTATCAGAGAAAACTTCCTCTACCGATGAGAGACATTTGACCACTGCAGCAAAAAAGGCTGTAGAAGTTGAATTAGCCTTGACATCTGGATTTGTTACAAGGATAGATGTTTCTGTTGGTGTGCAATTCTTTATTTTGAGAGATGATGAAATATCATGCAGATTGTTGTGTCAATAGAATGATAAAAGGGAAGAAAAATTGCATATCTTTTGGACTGGATATTTTTATCTTTCAGGTCCTGAAAAACAGCTCCAGGTCTGTACAAGCTTTTTGCAGATATCATTATCAAAGGTCGCAGACGCTGCCATGACACCTTAGGCCGTGGTCCTGTAACTATTGTCATACCAGTACAACAATGGTATTTTGAGTGGTGTTTTCACTACTCAATCATGAGCTACAATCTGCTTTATCTTCCTTTACAGGTCAAATAGTATATCATTTACTTTCTGTCATGGTTGAACTCTGACACAACGCTAGTGCCTCTATGAGAATACCTTCTCTCTGGTGTCTGCTGTGTGATGTGACTAGGAATAAGCAAAGCAGACTCTTCAGACTCTTGCTTAGAAATAAAGAAAACTTTATTAACTAAACTACAAGAAAAGAAGAAAAAAAATACAAGGAAAATGAAAACCTTACAAAAGTAATTTTCTCCTCCCCCCCCCCCCCCCCCAATTTCTCAAAGCAATACATTCTCCTAAATCACTCAGTCTGGCACCACTCTTTAGAATACTCAATCCTCAGTTCATGAAGAGGAGAGGAGTCCTTCTTGCACTATAGGCTTCTCCTGGAAACACGTTGAAACTTCGTGTGCTTCTATGTCACTCAGCACTGCTCGGAAAGTTCTTTGCTATTGTGACACCTTCCTTCTATGCTTAGTGCTTTCACTACTGTGCATGGACCAGAACTGCTTCTAGGGTTGTCTTTCAAGGATGTCTTGTTTCACTCTAAAAAAGGCACAGTCTTTCCTTCCGGACATCTGTCCCCTCTAGTTTTTCCACCCCCTGGGGCTGAGGGGTACCCACACTGAACCCTCCTGGTTCTGAGGCACTGCCTCCCCCTAAATGCAGTCTCTATGTCACAGGAAAAAAAATGGTTCAGTCTATGGCTACACAAAAAAAGTCCAGCCAAAAGGCTACTCTATCATCTCTCCCTTCATTCAAGAGTCTTCTCTACTTTCTTCGTGGCTAATCCCTTCTTATCTCATCGCTTATCTCTCTTCTCATTCAGCTTCAGGAGGATCAGCATTTGCAAGGTCTCAATCATGCAAGAAAAGGGTTAAAAATTTCAGTCTCTGCTTGTCTTAGAGCTCCGGAACTCCCACGCTGCTCTGGCCGGACACCTTCTCCCCACGCTCCCCCCTCTTCTCGTTCCGGGCCAGCCGCTATCAAATTCAGATGCCGGCTCTCCCTCTCTCTCTCTCCTGGGGATGGGGGGAGGGGAGGCTGCCCGATGTCTCTTGGTGCTCCTCCACCCTTCTATCTTCAAGGGCCTCCTCACTCCCCCATCTCTGTCCAGGCCCAGGCCTACCACATGGCTGCCTCTCCCCCACCCAGCAGCAGCAGCTGGACGGTGGAGGGAGATCTGACTTCTTTCCCTCGAAGTCTCAAGAGAGCTTCCCAGGGGCGCAGCTCTGGTTTTTAACTCCTGTGTGTTCTCAGAGGTGTGTCCAAACCTCACTGGCTACATCAGGTGCCAATATTAAAATCTGAGCACACATTGGTTTGACTACAGCATCCCAGAATTTCCATTTCCCCATCAAACCAGCACACCTTCTCATCCTATTTTGAATTTCACTAAGAGGATTCCTTTTCAGGGGAAACAACTTTGCTCTTCTGTGCCAGGGGAAGTTGTGACAGTTTTTAGCTGTGCCAGTTTTTACAGATGGATCAGGAAGAACTGGAAAAGCTGCTGTAGCCTGGAAGAAAGATGACCACTAGGAATATGAAGTAATGGTTCAACAAGAGTCTCCTCAATTAATTGAACTTTGTGCCATACTCTTAGCCTTTACCTTATTTCCTAGTTCCGTAAATATAGTTACTGATTCTGTTCATGATGCTAATTTAGTAATACAGTTGGATCAAGCTGTGTTTTATAATGTAAAGGAGAAACCATTATTTGTTATGTTGTTGAAATTGTGGACTGTTATTCATAATTAAAAGCATTCTTATTTCATTATGCATATTTGTAGCCATACATCGCTACCTGGATTCTTTGTTGAAGGTAACGCCTATGTGGATTCCCTTGTGGCTGCCTCAGCAGTAAAAATGGTGCCTAATGTGTTATAGCAAGCTGTTCTATCTCACCAAATTTTCATCACAGTGCTCAGACACTACAGCAGCAATTTAAATTATCACATAGTGAAGCAAAGTCAATTATTTCTTCTTGCCCTCATCGTCATACATCTCATGTTTCACAATATTACGGTACTAATCCTAGAGGCTTACTCCCTTTGCAAGAATGGCAAACAGATGTTACAAAAATGCCTGAATTTGGCTGTCAAAGTATGTTCATGTTACAATTGACACCTTTTCTCAGGCCATGGTTGCCTCAGCGTTGGCAGGTGAAACATCTCGGGATGTTATTTATCATTTTTGCCACACCTTTTCCATCTTAGTTGTTCCATCACATGTAAAGATGGATAACGGCCCGGCATATGTTTCAAAGAAATTCCAGGTGGTTTTTTGTGCCTGGGGTGTTGATCATTCCACTGGTATTCCTTATGCCTCAACAGGCCAAGCAATTATTGGACGTGATCATGGTGTGTTGAAGTGCTAGGTACAAAAACAAAAATGGGGAATGCAAAGGGAATTGCCTCAAGTGAGATTAGACAAAGCCATTTATGTCTTAAACTTTTTGCATCCTTTACCTGACTTACATGTGTCTCCTATATTCTATCATTTTCTGTCTTTGAATTCAAAACAGCCAAGCTTTAAGAAAGGTATTAAGGTATGGGTAAAAGACTTAATCACAGAAAGGTGGACTGGCCCAGTGGAATTAGTAACATGGGGAAGAGGATATGCATGCATTTTAACAGAAAATGGAAATCGTTGTGTCTCTGTCCATTTCGTTAAACCTTATTTGGAACCCAAAGAAAAGGACAGGATAAGTAGTTCTACAGCAGAAGTAAAATGAGTAGGTAATTGCGTTGATTATTAGGTGGATGGAAGCATGGACCCTCAAGGAATGTATGGTAAAGATGGTAATTCAAGACAGAGTAAAGGGAGTTACAGGCTTACGCTGAAAATCAAAAATTTAAGGTAATGGATGTTACTTTTGCTTCTTTTCTTTGAATTCTCCTATAGAGAGGTTGGTAGTACTGAGAAATGTGTCTTGTACCATTTCCTTTTGCAGGGCACACACAGTTCCAAAAATAGGGGAATTTGATGTACCTCAGGGAGAAATGTTGCCTTTGCATAAGGGTTGAATTAGTTGCTGAAGTCCAGACTTCGAGCAATTAGGTTGGTTATGAGAGCAGCAACCAATTGTAAAGTTAAGTGGATGCTACTTGGTTCTAAGTGGTGACTAGGCAGATGACTTGGTCTCTGATTCTGTGTGGGAGAAAGTTATTTGATTAGAGGTGAAGGTGTCATTCTGCTACAAATGTGTCATCTGAAAATTGTGAGGTCTGTAACGGTATTTGAAGATCTGTTTTTATGGACCTTGTTTGTATATGAATGTTAGGATTGTGAGGGTGTGTGTTGTGGAGTTGGAAGAAGTTGGTTATCTGTAAGTGAATGAAGAATGGATCCTCTGTCTGCTTGGATTATTGCAAGGACCCTGCAAAAGTCCTTAGCAGTTGTGTTTCTGGGTCAAATACAAAAAGGGGGAATTGTAGGAAAGGCATTTTGTGCTGTTCTTGTGCGTCAGTAAAGGCTTCCTAAAGATAAGGAAAGCCTCGTATCTCTCCCGAGGAAGACGCCGAGGCTGTCACCACGGAGACATGATGAAGGAGAGAAAGCTAAAAGATACGGACTCTAGCTGGCTCACAGAATGACGTGGCTCCTTGTACACCTACTGAGAACTTTGTTTCTCTCTTACGACCAATGGGCACTGAATGTGTCTTTTAAGTAAATGTAAATATCTTGAAAAACTATTAAAAAAACTATAATAAATCTCTCTTTTACACCCTTCTGATGGAGTTGTGGTGTTTTTTGCTCTGTTGTGCTCTGTAGCGACACCCCCACAGTGCCCCAAACCAACCCCTTCCTGAGGTCCCCCCTCTTCTTCTCCAAGTGTCCTCTCCCTGAACCCGCATCCTTCTTCAGAGTTCCTTTCCATACCCCTCATCTCTGCACCCCCTTGCCCTCACTGGGGTTCCCCTGCCCCTCCCTGACAGCCCCCCAGGTCCCTCACTGTCCCCTGCTGTCCCCCCCTCCTGCAGAGGTCCCACACTCAGGGGTCCCCCAGTGGGCGCAGTCCCCCAGGGGCACAGGTGGCACTCAAGGATCGCCTGGTGCTGAGCTGTGCGGTGGCTGCTGGGACAGGTCCTCTGTCCTCCTGGCACCGGGAGGGCTCAGGGGCACTGCCAGGCACCGGCCCCCACCTGGAGCTGCGCCATGTTGGGGACAATGACAGTGGTCAGTACCAATGCCAGGACAGTGTGGCTGAGTGTCCTCCTGAATGTCACCATCCTGGGTGAGCAGGACCCTCGGGCTGGGGGTGACTCCACCCACAGCACCGCTATTCCACCTTGCCCAGTGCCCTCAGCCCTGTCTCTGTCCTCGCAGTGCCCGTGGCCAATGCCACCATCGCCCCTGGTCCCCTGGCACACCAGGTGCATGCAGGTGATGCCGTGACCCTGCGCTGCTCAGTGCAGGTGGGCTCAGCACTTGTCACCTGGCTGCACAAGGGGCACGAGGTGGCTCGGGGTCCCCTCCTGGAGCTTGGGGACATCGATGTGAGACATTCAGGCACCTACCAGTGCATGGCCACCAACCTGCTGGGACAGGACGGGCACTACGCGTTCAAGGCACTCACACCTTAGGTGGTCCTGGAGGTGACATCTGGCTCACCCTGGGTCACAGGTGGAGTCACGCAGGGTCGCCGGGATGTTCAGGACTCCCAGGGTCGAAGGTGTGTCCCCTCTGGCCCCAGTAGTGGCTGTGAATATTGGCAGGACCCCCCTGTTCCTGCTCGTGGCTGTCAGTAGGGGCTGTCACTGGTGGCACCACGGAGTGAGTGACAATGGAGGGGATGGGCATCCTGAGTGAGGAAAAGCCCTCAGAGTGGGGAAAGAGACTGGCAGCACCCAGGTCTCCTGAGCTCGGGGAAACTGAGCCCACAGTGGCTTGGCTGGGCGTTCTAGAGGAATATAGAGGGTCTTGGTTCTGCTTCAGGGTCATCCAGAGTGGGCTTTGAGGAAAATTGGGATGTCACTGGGATGTCCTGCAGGGTTTGGAGAGCTTCCGGAGGGCTGTACAGAGATGTGGGGGATCATTTTGGAGTCCTGGGAGTGTTCAGGGATCTGAACTTATTTGGGTTCGACTTATTTCCTAGCTTCCAATCTTCAAGGGTATTGCTTTCTGACTGCCCTAACTCTTGTCTGTAGCTCAATTTTCATAGGGTCTGCTCGTTTTGATTTTCCTGGGCTATCAGTATCCCATACTCTTGGGTATACCTGATTCAATACTTCCTCTAACTAGTTCTTCTTGTTTGTTGGTCTGGTGTCAATTGTCAGTCCTACTGCTAAAACCGCACATTTGTCTTCAGGTACCTTCCATTGAAGTTTTCTTTTTCTAAATGGAACTGTTGCTTCCAAATTTTCAAGCAAATCCCTGCATAGGACAGATTTGGGTGAGTTTGGTAAATAAAGAAACTGATGTATTCCCATTTTCTTCTTGATTTTATATCGAAGTGGTTTCAGGAAGAATGCATTTTATGGATGCTCTATAGTTGCTCCTAGTGCTTGACGATAGTTTTCACTTTTGGGTATCAGTGCTTGATTCAAGAGTGAAAATGTGTTTCCACTATTTCTTAAAATTTCAACTTCTTCATCATTCTTTAGCTGTATTTTAAACAGTGGCCTGCCAGGGTAAGAACTGCCAGTCTCGGTCATTTCTTATCATCTAGAGTGGCTGCAAGAGTTTAGTGTACTTTGTCTGCTAACTCTGGGCACTGGCCCTATTTCCAGCGTCCTGATTTCTTACAAGATGCACATTGATTTGGCCCCAGCTTGGTCTGTGGCTGCTTTGAACCTCCTCTGCCTCTGCTATTTTCGCCCCTGCCTCTGCTTCAACCACGCCTACATCAGTCCTCTCCCTGGTGCCGATCCAGAGCTGCCACCATGGCTGCAGGGAGCTCTTTTTCCCGCTCTTGACTATCGTACACTTTCTACTTTTGATGTAGTGTCTAAAAGCTTGCGTGACTGCTCCAAGTTGTTCAAACACTTCTCAAAGTCAGACGGGATTGATGCTGTGCCCATTTCCCTGGGGTGTTCCGGTTCGTGTTTATTTATCAGTTATGGTAGAATGGTTTCTTTTCATGTACCCCGTATTTTCCCCAAGTTGGTTTACCCCTAGGTTTTTCCCTCCCTCAAAGCTGTCCCTCATGCCATTCCCCGCTCTTTGTTCCAGCTCCTTCCCTGCCTCTCAAGATAATCCAGCTCTTTATTCCTGAACCTTCCCTGTCACTTTTGCCTTGGACCAATCCCTGACTGCACCACCCCTTTGGAATTCCCTATTGCTGGAAGTCCCTCTGGCCCATGTGACCTACCCTTTCCTCTCATCTGTCCTAATTAGTGCCAAGCAACTGATGGAATCCCCTCGCTCCTCCCCTGCAGATTCCTTTTTGCTCAATCCTTTGTATCCGCCCCCCTGAGTTGTACCCCGATAAAATCTCATGAACACAAGTGCGGGTGGATCTATGCTGCTGAATCCTTCCCTTGGGATAAACCTTTGCCTGTGGAACCTCACAACTGAGGAGCCTCCTCCTTCTTTTTGGCTGCTCCGTGCTGCAGTTAGTAGATCCTGAACCACTGAGCAGTGGCTCAGCAGGGTCAGCCGCAGGCAGGACCCACGCCTTGGCCGTTCCCCACTCCTGGAGCAGCGCCGCAGTTTTCCCAAGAGCCAGCCCGGGCTCCGCTGGGCTGCGTCCATGGGGAACCCGTCCCAGTGCCCGACCGTGCTGCAGCGTGCTACCCAGGGCCCTTGCACACACTGCCTTCTGCCCTGGGGCCGCCCCCAGCCCAGCCAAAGTGGCCCAGGCTGGAAGGAATGCCTGGCCCCCCCAGGTGTCTAAGACAGCCCGCACAGGATCTTTGGGAAGGGCTCAGACCACCAGCAAACGCTGCCCGGCTCTGCGGGCACAGTCCTATCCCCATATCTTTCCCTGAGAGCATTTGAATTACTAAATGAGAATCATTTGAAGGGAGGACATTTACATTTTCCATTTCAGAGAAGGCTTCTGCCTTCCTTAGCAGGCACCTCTCTCTTCAAACCAAGACAATTGTTTATCATCTTGCAGATGCGCAGTTGCTGGGGAGCCCCGTTTTACACCAGGGACCCGGAGAACCATTCCCAGCAATTGGGAAAATCCTAGGTGGTCCATCCACCCACAGATGAGGTCTCCAAATGTGCCTGAAATTGTGTCCAGCTCTTAGAGGCCTAAAAGAGCAAGTCCAAGTGACTTGATGATATTTTTAGCCCAGAAAGCCCTTCAGCTGATGGCACACTTCACAATCAGCAGGGGACACAGCTAGGCCAAGGCCTGCTGGGAGCCTTTCTCCTCAAATACCCTTCAAACAAACCTCCATGCAAGTCACTTGGAAAGTTTCTTCAAATGATCCATTTCTGGCACATGACTACACAGGGTTAAGTGAAAGATTCTAAAGCAGCTGCTGTGGAGTCAAAGAGCCAGCACGAAGGGTCCTTGTCATCTCTTTGTAGCTAAATGCCACTTTGGGGGATTTGAGGGAGTTTGGAACGAGCTAGAGAGCAGACCTCCGAGTTTTTTAGATGATGCCATTGCTTTTTCTTCTCTTCTACATAGACAGGAAAGGTGAGTTTGGCTCACATCTGCACTGCATGGCTCACAAGGCCCGCAAGACTTGTAGTTACAAGAGCTTTGAAGGATTTCTTGGCCAAGAAGACACTGCCAACAATAATCTTTATGTTTTGCCACCAATCCTTCAATATTTCGTCTTAGGGACTCATGCTACAGTGTAAGCTTCCTTAGCCAATTATGACACACAAACTCAAAGAACTGCATCCTAAGCTTCTTGTTTACCATTGTTACTACTTTGATTTTTTCTAGATCTTCAGCACTAAAACTCTAAACTTTCCTCCACTTCAACGTTCCTCCCCGTGTCTCTGCTATAATAAACTAGAAATCCACATTCTCGCTTCTAGCACCTAGCTTTGGAAGCCCTTTCCAAGGTCTCCCTTCAAATCCTGTGTTTAATTCAAAGCTTTGCTGACAAGACCAAAGGTCTGAGATTTCCCTGCATTTGGATTTCCAACAACACTGATGCTGTTAGTTCCAGAGTGCCCGGGATCCCTCTTGCAAGTCAGCTCTGGTAGGAACAACATGGCTGGCAGGGGGCTGCTTGTGGCCTCTGACAGCCCATTACTCAGGGCTTGCCAGCGCCCCAGCCCCTCAGGGGCTGCCCCAGCCCCGCCAAGCTGCCGGCAGCAGCGCCGCAGCACCACAGCAGCTCCAGAGCAGCCCTATCCAGAGGCACCTGGGAGCCCTCAGCAAGGCAGCCAGCAGCACACGGGCAGGAGGACACGGATGCGCTTTCTGCCCGGCACAGGGCTTGTGGCCATCTCCAGGCACTGCTCTCACAGGGATCCCCGCAGCCCCGGCCCCTGCCCACCCGCTCTGTCACCAGCACAAAGGCTTCAGCAGAACCACCAAAGGCCAAGGGGCTTCTGGCCATTTTCCCTGCAACACTGCACGCCTGGGCAGCTTGCTGAGCCATGGCACCCTTCTCCCCCTCTTCCCCAATGCCCTGCAGACCCTGGGCAGCAAAAGAAAGCTCCTGGGAGTCTGTGTATTATAACATACTCTATATTTATACACTAAAGAAAAAACAAATAGAAGAAAAGAAACAGAACAATCTTTCAGAAATGGAAAATTCCCGCTGGCTCAGGTGGCCTCAGCAGACAGAGCCTCTGGGATCAGCTCTCTGCAGAGCTCCAGCAGCGCAACCAGCCGAGCCCCGACAGACGAGGCCGTGTCCTCCATGCCCTGCAGAGCTGATCTTGCAGCCTCGGGAAGACGGAATATCGCTCACTCTGCAGTGCCTGGAGGACATACAATGTTTCAAGTGCCAGATCTGACACGGCACTGCTGATGTCCTCTGTCAGGTGTTCCAGGGCTGAAAGAGAAGGGAACAGAGCCATGGTCAGATCGCGGATCTGCGGGGAGCCGAGGAGAGCCCCCTGCCAGGGCCATCGCAGCCGGCTCTAGCCATGGCCAGGAGGGAGCAGGGACCAACGGGACCAGCCCAAAGCTGCTGGCCAGGAATCGCCCAGGTGGCCCTGAAATCTCTGTGTGCTCTCCCCATGCCGCCCCTCGTCCGCACAGGGAGCAGAGCCCTCTGCAGCCGGGCCAGGGCTTGCAGCTCCCCCGGCAGCCCCCGCTGCCAGCCCGCTGCCCTCACTCACCGTGGCAGATGAGCCAGAGCTCTTCCTTCTTCCCCCTCAGGTGCCGCACGGCCATGCCTGTGAACACAGAGCCTGTCACGGCCCCAGCGGCACAGCTCCCTGCCAGCGGCGCTGCCGGCGCTGTGGCCACACGGGCTGCTGGCCCGGCAGGGCTCAGCCTGGCCCTTGCCGCACGCTGCCGCCCCAGGGCACGGCTGCCAGAGGGCGGCGGCAGCAATGCCCGGGCCAGGCGCAGCCCCTCCGGGCCGGGGCGCCATCGGCCCCCGGTTCGGGCCCAAGGGAGCCTGGAGCAGAGCCTTCACGGCTTCTGGGTGCAGCACCGGGCAGGGGCACAGCTGCCAGCCCCACACACTGAGCACCGCGCTCAGGGGGCTTCTCCGGGCTGAGGCTGGGGCTTGCAGGCCCTCCTTACCAGGCACTCGCTGAACTTCCACAGATTCTGCCTCTTCACCAGTCTCTCAAGATTCCTCCTCTTCAGGAACTCGGCCACACAAAGCAGAGTTTCCTGAGAAGCCTGGAGAAGAGCAGAAACGCAGAGATGGAGAGATGGCCCCACAGCCCAGGGTGCAAGGCCCGCGTCCCCTGTGCCAAGGCCTGGAGGAGGCTGCAGCCCGGCAGGTACCAGGGCAGGAGGCAGACGAGCCCCCTGCCAGGGGGACAGCAGCAGCCCACGAGCCCTCACCTGTGCCACAAGCCGCTTCTCATTGTGGCAGTGAAAGAAGAGGGGCAGCAGGCTCTGGTGCAGGGGTGTCTTCAGGGCCTTTTTTTCCTTTTCCCCTTCTGGAAGAGTCACCAGTGTTCGGAAGAGCAGTATGGAGAGCAGCTGCACCTGCCAATTGTTCTGTATGGAAGGAAGAAAAAAAGACCTCAGCATTGCGGCTGCATGGGGCTCAGCTTGGCGCAGGCCTGCAAATCCACAGGGCACAAAGTGTCCGGGCGGCACCCAGTGGCCGTGGCTGGGAGCAGTGAGCCTTACGTGGTCAAAGAGTGGCAGGAGCGCCTCAAGCAGCTGCAGTGTGATGGGGCCGGGCATCAGCATGTCTTTGTCCAAGATGATAAAGCTGAGTAGCATGACTGTCATGAAAACGATCTCTCCATCTGCATCCCACAGGAAGTCCACAAGACTTTCAGTCAGGCTCCACATTTTTTTGGTCTGTGCGGAACACAAGTTTGAGAAACGCCATCCTGCTGCCGCAGGGCCCAGAGGCCAAAGGCCTGTACTGGAGCCCTGGGGCAGCTGAACTGGGAGGCAGGAGGGGTGGGAGCAGCTGCCCCAGCACCCAAAGCCCAGCCAAGCCCAAGCGACCACATTCCCCGACTCAGACTCAGCCACTGCCCCCTTCTCACCATTGAGGGCTCCTCAATGAGCTCAAGAAGGGCCCTGAGCGCCAGGCGACGCCTCTCCCTGCACTCGCTCTGCAGCTGCCTTGACAAAATTTGCAGGACTCTGTTAGCACCACGTTCACTCAAGTCCAGGAACTCGAGGACCTGAAAGGTACAGGGCAGTGACAGGGACCCGGCCGGCAGGAGCCCGGAGACGCACGGGGCCGGGCCCAGGCAGCAGCACAGGGCACGGGCACCGTGCCAGGCAGCTGCGGCTCCGAGAGGGCAGAGAGCTGGGAGGCAGCTCAGCCAGGCAGCGCTGGCCGTCAGGCTCACCTCTGCAAGGAACGCCATGGCGGGCAGCTCCCAGCGTGGCTCCTGTGTGCTGAGCAGCTGGAGCAGGTAGCAAGCGATCCGGGAATACAAGGGGATGGAGACACAGCACATCTCCCTGGCAGGAGGAAAAGGAACCAAGACTGTGGGCCAGGGGGACAAACCTTTGCCAGGACTGACACACAGAGGTCTGGTCTTTCCCCAGCATCCTGCAAGGGGCCCTGGGCTATTTGGGACGCAGCTCCTGGTGGGCGCCCTCCTCTCCCAGCCTTTCCCAGTCTGCTTGGCCATCCCTCGGTGACAAGGCCTTCTGGGCCACGACCTCGGGGACTGTGTGGAGCTCCCTGGGCACAGAGCACAAATGTCAGAGGCAGCAGTGGGGAGAAGGGGGTCTCACCTGGCCAGCAGAGCCACGGCATAGTGGTGGGTGTCAGCGCACAGCAGCGTGTCCCAGGCACACCTGCGCTCCATTGCCACCACCACATCCTCATGCTGCATTCGGCAGAGCAGGGACTTCAGGGTGCGCACTGCAAACCTGCGTGCACAGCAAAGCCCTGGTCACGCTGGGAACACTGGCTCCTGCCCAGGGACGTAGCACGGAAAGGAGGATTGGGATGGAGCACCTGTTGGGGCTGGTGGCAAGGCCGTATTCCTCCTGGCATCCCTTCCAGAATGCATCGACCTCCTCTGGCGTATCCAGAGTGCTGGAAAACACTTGGGAGAGCAGATGTAGAAAGAGGCGGGGCAAATACACCGTCACCATATGTGGGACGCAGGGCATCTGGAGGATCTTCCACATAACCACGGTTGCCTGCAAAAGACAAAGCCCCCCGAGACAGGGCTCAGTGCCGAGGTGTCGGTGTGGCAGGGCCCGAGCAGGGCAGGGAGAGGCTCAGACAGACGCAGGGGGAGCACGGGGCCTGGTGGGCCTGAAGCTGCCCCTGGGCCGGGTTTCCACCCGGTGCCTAAGGCAGGGAGATGCAGTGGGGGAAGGAGGACGGAGAGCTGCTGGAGAGGCAGCCTTGGGGCCAGCAAAGGCCAGTTACAGAAACTCACAGCCAGGACAAAGACACCCGTTTTGTCCCCATCCGAGGTGCACATGCTGTGCTCTGGCCAGCTGCCCAGCACATCCAGGAGTATCAGCAGCGCTGGCTCTGCAGTCCTGGGCGAGCACATGATGCTCTTCCACATGGTCAAAGCAGCTCTGTGGGGTTAGAGCTCTGTCTCATACACAGCACCGTGGCCTGGGCAGCAGTGGGGACCTGAGCTGGCTGCCAGCTCTGCCTGTGCCCATTGCCACTCGCCAGCAGCACCCAGGCAGCCCAGGCCACTGGGGACAGGCCCCTGAGGGGCAGCGAGGGAGCACGGCAGCAGGCTCGGGGGCTGACGTGCCGGGGCTGGCCAAGGGAGCAGCCAGAAGGCCCTGGAACTCTCTGTTGGTCACACACCTGGGCCAGGCTGTACAGGCTGATGGGCTGGCAAGCCCTGAGCCCTCTGGGCATTTTGGCCCCATACCTGTCACAGGACGGGGCCCCACGCAGGAGCGTCATGACTACGTCAGCAGGCTGTGCTTCGGTGAGATCCAGCAGGGTCCTGTTCAGCCTGTGCTCAGCAAACTGATTGGCCAGGAGCCACTGGTGGATGTACCTGACCAGGGCAGGAACCTGGAGAAGGCACGGGGAGACTTGGAAAGCTGCCAGAGGGAGCAATGTCACCAGCTTCCCCACAGAAGTGCCTCCCTTCCCACCACACTGCCATGGCCTCAAAGAGTTCCAGTGACCAGCAGGCGTGGCTTGGGAGACCAAGCAATTCCTTGGGAGGATGAAACCCTGGCCACAGGCTGCTTACTTGCTTTGGACTGGAGAAGCCCTCCTCTACGAGCATATCCAGCAGGGCAGCACTGGTCTTGGTTTTGAAGATGTGCGAATATGCTCTGAGCCCAGTACCCATGGTGCTGGTCTCTTCCGCCCGAATTTTCTTGATGAATTTGCAAACCAGCTGTAGGAGAAGGGCAAGAAGCCAGGGATGTTGCAGGGAATGCTCCAAGCGCGGTGCCAGCAGGCCCAGCCCAGGTGGGGATGGCTGCAGGTACCTGGGCTGTGCTGTGGAAGAGGCCACGGCTGGACTCCTGCTCCTGTGTGCGCTGCAGGGCTGCACCTGGAAAAGAGCGAGCGCAGCCAGAGCTGAGGGGCTGCGGGAGAGGCCGGAGAACACGGCCCAGCCCTGCGCTCCCCAGGCAGGGACATCCCCGGGGTTCCCCAGGGGATGGAGCATGGCCCCTGCGGGGTGTCTGCCCGGCCCCACTTCCGTCCTGTCCGTGGGTATGGGATAGGAGAAACTGGGATGGGATATAATGGGATGAGATGGAATGGCACCAAGTTGGCTGCAGGCACCAACCCTGTGGCCCAGCTCTGCCACTCACCCTCCTGCGGCAGCTCAGACGGCACCACCGCTTTGGTTTCATGTGCGCGGGCAGCTCCAGGGCTTTCTTCCTCCTCTTCCCCCCAGGCCACCTTGGGCGCTTTCAGGGGTCTCTGCTCCATGAAAATGACTGGATTTGTGAGGGCACCTGCAGAAGAGAAGCCTTGGGAAGGCCACAGGTCACCAAGTCCTGTGGTCTGGCCTCGAGCTCAGCTGCAGGAATAACGCCTTGGAAAGGCTCCGGGTCAGACAGGACCGAGTGTGCTGTGTGGGGGCTCCTCACGGCACCGCTCTGTCCCGTTCTGCCCTGTTGTGCGTTCCCAGCAGCTGGGCAAGCTTCTATTTCCCACGTGTCACAAAGGATCCTTGGTCACCGGGTTCCGTTCCATGGCACCGAGACCTTAGCAGGCACCTCTCTCTTCAAACCAAGACAATTGTTTATCATCTTGCAGATGCGCAGTTGCTGGGGAGCCCCGTTTAACACCAGGGACCCGGAGAACCATTCCCAGCAATTGGGAAAATCCTAGATGGTCCATCCACCCACAGATGAAGTCTCCAAATGTGCCCGAAATTGGGTCCAGCTCTTAGAGGCCTAAAAGAGCAAGTCCAAGTGACTTGATGATATTTTTAGCCCAGAAAGCCCTGCAGCTGATGGCACACTTCACAATCAGCAGGGGACACAGCTAGGCCAAAGCCCAGGCCTCTGCTGGGAGCCTTTCTCCTCAAATACCCTTCAAACAAACCTCCATGCAAGTCACTTGGAAAGTTTCTTCAAATGATCCATTTCTGGCACATGACTACACAGGGTTAAGTGAAAGATTCTAAAGCAGCTGCTGTGGAGTCAAAGAGCCAGCACGAAGGGTCCTTGTCATCTCTTTGTAGCTAAATGCCACTTTGGGGGATTTGAGGGAGTTTGGAACGAGCTAGAGAGCAGACCTCCGATTTTTTTACATGATGCCATTGCTTTTTCTTCACTTCTCCACAGACAGGAAGGGTGAGTTTGGCTCACATCTCCACCGCATGGCTCACAGGGCCGCAAGACTTGTAGTTACAAGAGCATTGAAGGTTTTCTTGGCCAAGAAGACACGGCCAACATGGATATTTGTGTTTTGGACCCAATCTCCAATATCTCATCTTATGGAGTCGTGCTCTCGGGGTCTCTAGCTGGTCAGAGTGACCCCGAGATATGTTAGAAAGTCTCTTTTCCCAGTCCGGTGGTTGAAGAAGGAGTCAGAGCTCCTCATTTCTTCGTCTCCAGGTTGTTCATTTTATCTTATCTATAAAATTCTTTCTCCTGTCTTTCGAGGTCCGCACAGCCAGACAGTCTAAGGCACTCTGCCTCCCGTGGGGCGGTGTTATCTTTTTATACTAAAAACAACTATGTGTACAATATTTGCCATTACTTTCCCATAACTATCATCTACGTTAGACAGTGAGCTTCTACTCTAAACCAGCCTAAATGTGCCAACATCACAGCAGCAGATGGAGGCCAAGAAGAAGAAGGAGAAAGGAAGACATACCCAGATTCCTCATCTTCCCCCCTGAAGTCCCATTCTAAAACGCCCCAAAATCTATTTTTCCACTCGGTGATAAATTCACTGTCATTCTGCTTAAACCTTTGTGGCTTGTCATTCTTCCTACAAGGTTGGGAATTGTTTTTTCCAAGGGCTAAATCAAAGGCACACGGGTCTTGGGCTCTGTGCCAAGGCCTCTGAGCCCTCTGACAGGGTCTCGAGTCCTGCAGGGCAGCCAGAGGAATTTCCTGGGTTCCCACATCCTGCTACAGTGTAAGCCTCCTTAGCCAATCATGCTATGACACACAAACTTACAGCACTGCATCCTAAACTTCTTGTTTACCACTGTAACTGATTTGATTTTTTCTAGATCTTGAACTCTAAAACTCTAAACTTTCCTCCACTTCAACATTCCTCCCCGTGTCTCTGCTATAATAAACTAGAAATCCACATTCTCGCTTCTAGCACCTAGCTTTGGGAGCCCTTTCCAAGGTCTCCCTTCAAATCCTGTGTTTAATTCAAAGCTTTGCTGACAAGACCAAAGGTCAGAGATTTCCCTGCATTTGGATTTCCAACAACACTGATGCTGTTAGTTCCAGAGTGCCCGGGATCCCTCTTGCAAGTCAACTCTGGTAGGAACAAGACGGCTGGCAGGGGGCTGCTCGTGGCCTCTGACAGCCCATTACTCAGGGCTTGCCAGCGCCCCAGCCCCGCCAAGCTGCCTGGCAGCAGCGCCGCAGCCCCACAGCAGCTCCAGAGCAGCCCTATCCAGAGGCACCTGGGAGCCCTCAGCAAGGCAGCCAGCAGTACACGGGCAGGAGGACACGGATGTGCTTTCTGCCTGGCACAGGGCTTGTGGCCATCTCCAGGCACTGCTCTCACAGGGATCCCCGCAGCCCCGGCCCCTGCCCACCCGCTCTGTCACCAGCACAAAGGCTTCAGCAGAACCACCAAAGGCCAAGGGGCTTCTGGCCATTTCCCCTTGCCCACTGCACGCCTGGGCATCTGGCTGAGCGCAATCATCCTTTTCCCTCTCCTCCCCTATGCCCTGCGGACCCTGGGCAGCAAAAGAAAGATCCTTGCACTCTGTGTATTATAACATACGTTCTATTTACATTGTAAAGGAAAAGAAAGAAATGAAAAGAGCAATCTTGAAGAAAAAGAAAATTCCTCCTGACTCAGGAGGCCCAAACAAATAAAGCTTCTGGGATCAGCTCTCCACAGAGCTCCGGCCTGGCAGGCAGGCAGCTGAGCCATGACAGACGAGTCCTTGTCTTCCATGCCCTGCGCAGGTGATTTCGGAGCTACTGGAACCTCGAGATGGCAGCCCGCTCTCCTGACTTGAAGATGCACAGTGTTTGAATTGCTAGGCTTCCGACAGCGAGGCTGATGTCTTTTTTTTTGTCTTCAAGGGCTGCGAGAGAGAGGAACAGAGGCACGGTCAGAAGCTGGAGCTGCGGGGAGCCGAGGAGAGCCCCCTGCCAGGGCCATCCCAGCTGGCTCCTGCCATGGCCAGGAGGGAACAGGGAGCAAGGGGATCAGCCCGAAGCTGCTGACCACCAATGGCCCACGTGGCCCTGAAAGCTCCGTGTGCTCTCCCCACGGGAGCAGAGCCCTCCGCAGCCGGGGCAGAGCTTCCAGCTTTTCCCCCTGGCAGCCCCCGCTGCCAGCCCGCTGCCCTCACTCACCGTGGCAGATGAGCCAGAGCTCTTCCTTCTTCCCCCTCAGGTGCCGCGCGGCCATGCCTGTGAACACAGAGCCTGTCACGGACCCAGCGGCACAGCTCCCTGCCAGCGGCGCTGCCGGCGCTGTGGCCACACGGGCTGCTGGCCCGGCAGGGCTCAGCCCGGCCCTTGCCGCACGCTGCCGCCCCAGGGCACGGCTGCCAGAGGGCGGGAGCAGCAATGCCCGGGCCAGGCGGGGCTCCACGGCGCCGGGCCCCGCTGGCACTGCTGGGGCAGCAGGCGGGGCTGGGGCCCAGTTGCGGCGGGCCGCGAAGGGAAAGGGCAGCCTGGGCTCATGGCTCACCCATGAACCTGATAGCTGTTTTGCGGAGAAAAGAAGAGAACCCCACATTTTTGTAGAAGTTGTAAAGCTGGTATTGTTATTACAGCACCGGACGCATGTGGAGATTGTTCTCCTAAGAAAAGGCATGCGTACCTCTGAGAACTTCAGGTCTCTTTTTATCTCTCTCTTAAATACATACGCATACAGTTTCACAATAGGGTCATACATGATCATTTTTATGGGTTTCGCGTGACATTTACTGCTAGTTCCTTTTTATCAGAAAAAAATCCGAGGTCAGGTTGACTTGCCCTTACAGCAGTTCCTGTCTCTCTCTATCATCTTCTGTCTCCCCCCTTTATCTCTGTCCTTCACTGCAGTAACTTCACTGAGCTTAGGCCTTGCAATCTGGCTGAATAACTATGGTTTCTAACCACAGACTCAACTCAAAAATGTACATTTCACCTAAATTAAAATGGATTTCTGTCCTGGAAAATTTTTGCTTTGCCTCAGCGTCCTGATGGGATTAGAGTACACTGTGCACCAGTGTTGACAAAAGCCTTGTATATCTATGGCTCTGGTGCGTCAGGGATCCACACAGCCCAAGAGACACAATTTTCCCTGGCCTCCACCTGTCTAGAGGCAGGGCCTCTCTAGTCCTGGCTACCGTTCCCTCCCTGGGTGTATGTTCTGGATTTTCCTTCAAGGAGATCTGACATATCATCCTCCCTTCTGCTATACCTGGCAGCTCGGTCACAGGGAGCTGGGGTTTCATTCATTTGGGTGGAAATCTCTCTTCTAGTAGGTTCCTCTTTTAGCTCTCATACCCATGCTGCTAGGACAGAGATGAGTTTTCCATTCCACCCTCTCATGTCTTGCCCATGTTCATACAGGAAGAACCACAGGTCCACTCGTGGGGTGTACTCTCTCTCCCTAGCTGGGGGGTGTTGAGCTCTGACACTGGGGCCTCTGGTTTGCACTGGTGCCACATGGGAACTGTCCTTGCTCATCTCCTTCCTCATCTTTTCTCTGAATTTTTCCTGTTCATCCTTGAGACAACCACAGCAGAGACATGAGTGTGCATCAGGCCATGGACGATGGTCTCATCATTCCTGAGTTTGCTTGCTACAGAACTCACTGTCTCTTGGTCATCCACAAAATGCTTTGTTCCCATGAAGCTGGAGTATTCAGATGGCCCCTGTTGTGAACGGCTCCACCACATTTGCACTGTGCACCTGACCTTGTCAGGCTCAATGTGTTGTCCATTCCCTGCAAAACGTTATCTCCAATACGGCCATTTGTTTTAGTGTTGGAGGTCAGAATTTTTCCTTTATTTTTCTTGGGCAGCACCCACCCCTCTGCCTCCTCCAGCCCCGGCCCCAGTGGCTGCTGGCTGCCTCACAGGGCTGTGTGGGCAGGGGAGGCCAGTGCTGGCCACAGGGACAGCCCGGTCAAGGGGCTGAGTCTGCACCAGCTGCACCCTCCTGGCACTCTCCAGCTGGCAGAGGACAGGAGCAGAGCAGCCGAGCACCTGCACCGGGCCCTGCAGTGCTAGGACAGCCCACAGGAGGCCCTGCAAGAGGCGGCCATCAGGTTCATGGGTGAGCCACGAGCCCGGGCTCTCTGCCTGCCCCACCCTCCTTAGCACCACCCAGCCCCACCCTTCCCCACCTTGCCCAACCTCTGTCTGCCCAGCCCTGCCCAACCCCACAGTGCTCTGCCCCGCACTGCTCCACACAATCCAGCCCCTCCCTACCCCACCCTGCTCACCCCTGCGCCATCCTGCCCCACCCTACTCTGCCCCACCCTACCACACCTTGCACCAGCCTGCCACACCGTGCCCCTCCCCTCCCCACCCTGCTGCAGCCCGGCCGTACCTCACCATGCTCCACCCTATACTGCGCCATCCAACCCGGCCCTGCCCTGCCCCACCCTGCCCCACCCTGCCACAGCTCGGCCCTATCATTGCCTGGGGGTCTTTGCACAAATCACCAACGGGATGGGACTGCTGGGGAACGCATCTTGAGCTGTTCATTTTCCAGCATCAGTCTCATTACATGGTTATGACAATGGGAAAATGCCAGCAGCTCACATCTGTCGCAGACGTCTTTTGTGAAAAATCCTTTCTTAGGATTTTTCTCCTTTCTGAGAAGCTGCAGTTTCAGCAACAAGATGTAAACAATGATTATCTGCTGATGTAGAATGCAACAGGTCCACCTGTGATTAGCCCCTCTTAGATGTTTATAATTAATGGCCAATCAAGATGGAGCTGTCTCGGACAGGGTCTGAGAGAGCTGCCTGTGTTATCATTCTTTTCTATTCTATTCTTAGCAGAGCTAGCTTCTGAGGAAACCTTTTCCTTTCTTTTCTTTTAGTATAGGTTTAATGTAAAATATATATATAAAATAAAATAATAAATCAAGCCTTCTGAACATGAAGTCAATATTCTCGTCTCTCCTTTCACCTGAAAACCCCTGTGACCACAGTCACACACATCCCCAGAAGCAGACAAAGAACTTCATGTTAGAATTTACTTTAAAAGTTTTTGACTAATCACACAAAGCAGAAGCATATTGACAAGAGTTCTATCCAAGCACTGTAAGCACATGTACCTTCAGTCAAACAATGCTCGCTTATTTTGAATATAATACCTGCTTGTAAGCATTAACATACAATCCACAGGGCTCCATTATTAAGCTTAAAACTTCCTAATATCTTGGTAGATAAACTTTTCTGTAGCTTAGGGAGGTATTCTAGCCAAGCATTAATACTCAGACCATTGTCCTATTTGTCCGTAGTTTTCTACTTCTTATAAAAACTTTCTGCTGACAAATCTTATGGCTACTGCCTAACTCTAATCGCACTTCTGCTGTCTCTGAGGCCTGCCTTTTGTAGCATTCCTAAAACGCTCTGATTTTCAGGATTCCCACAGGCCCCGGCCCCGCCTGCTGTCCCCGCAGCGCCAGCTGGGCCCGGCGCCGTGGAGCCCCGCCTGGCCCGGGCATTGCTGCTGCCGCCCTCTGGCAGCCGTGCCCTGGGGCGGCAGCGTGCGGCAAGGGCCGGGCTGAGCCCTGCCGGGCCAGCAGCCCGTGTGGCCACAGCGCCGGCAGCGCCGCTGGCAGGGAGCTGTGCCGCTGGGGCCAAGATGAACTCTTTTTTCTCAGAGATGGCCGGGTTTCCCATGATGAATGAGCAGCAGGAAGAGTTCCAGGATCTCAGTCAGGGTGAGTGAGGGCAGCGGCCTGGCCAGGCGAGCTGCAAAGCCTGAGCAGGGAGCTTCAATCCCTGTCCCACGTGCAGTGGGAAAAACTCCACTGCAGAGGAGGATGTGTCAGGCCTGATTCCGGGCTGGAGGGATGAAAAGGACAAAATGCCCATCCTTTTAATGGAGGGGATGCCCTGAATGTGGGAGGCCTGCCTGCCCTTCCCACTGGAGCACCATGCTGAGATACCCTGAGAGCAGCCCAGTGCTCCTCGCTCCTCTCTGCTGACCTGCGAGTGTTTCTCTGCTTTCAGGATGGCCCTGGCTGTGTCAGGGCTGCTATGTGGACATGAGACAGCCGGTCCTGTCCTGCTGGGCCGCAGCAGTGCCTCGCAGCAGCCCTGCACCCACGCCAGGATGCTTGCCAAGAGAGGCCCTAGAAGCTGAGGCAGCTGATTTGAAGCTTTTGCAGATCCACACAGGGGATGGCCGCACACAGGGGATGGCCAACAGCTGTCCTGAGGGGTCTCCCTAATTCAAAGAAATCGGCAGACAAATGCATTGTCCGCCAAAAGCCCTTTTATTGAGCTGGCAGGAGGGCAGGGTCTGCACCCGACTAAAATGCTTCTCTGCCACATGTACATTTCAGTGGGATGATGTCAGAAATTGATCTCAAAATTACCATCCATCTTGACTCTGCTGAGGTGATTCGATAGGCAGGGCGTTAGAAATACATTCTGTCAGGTTCCTGTACTTGAAGCTGATGTCCAGGCGCTGGCCAGGAGCGGCCTCCATGCCCTAAAGCAGCACTTCTTCCTCATGGCTTCCCTGCACAGGGCTCATTTTACACTTGCCCTTAGTTCTTCTGGTGGAATGTGTCTAAAGCTTTTTGTCAAGTCCCTCTCCTGTCAAGTTAGGCCAGCCAGGTTTTTCTTATGCTAACTGGTGCTAAGTGCTTGTGTAGGTCTGTGCCAAGTACTTGTTTACTTATGTGAATTGCTTGTGCTTATGTCAAACAAAGGCCTTGTTTCATTCAGCTCTTCTCTTTATCCTGATGCAAATTCTTTTGCAAGATCCTCTGGACAGTTCACAGTACATATGTACTGTTCTGCTGCTGTTTTAATTTTCTACCAAATTCATAGATTTATGATGCTTCAGACGAGGGTTAATTTTTTTAAAATTAGAACTGGTTTGCTGAGGAAGCTAAAAATCTGAGGAGCTGTTGGTGGTTCCAGATTTGTCCATCACAAGACGACATCTGACTCATGATGTTCTCTTTCTTTCTCTCTTTTGGTGATGATTTCGATAACAACTTTGATACCGGATTTGAGTGTCCATCAGGCTCTGTGAGATGCATTTTTGACTTCTGCCACTAGCCATTCTATATTAGGCTGGTAGGGCATTTGCTTTAGAATGTGAGCGTCCCATGCAGTTTGGAATCTGGGCACTTGGTGATACCCATCATGTGCATTCTGCAGAATCTCAAGAGAAGTTCTTGTGTGGTGCAGCTGAAGTCGCATCCACTTTTGGTTGTTGTGAAATTACAAATAGAGAAGTTAGTACCATTAGGAGTTTCCTTAAAAGACTCTATTGTAATAGTTGTGCAAGCAGATCTCACACAGGCACAGCCCCTTCCCACATAACTCACCTGTGATTGTGCACGGGTAACTGGGCTCATTTCAAAAATACAACTGCTGCCCTCAGCATGCAGACACCGATCCTCTCTTTCAAGCACCGCATTTTTGCACACAAAATTCAGTGCGTCCCTTGGCACACATGCTTTGATACTAAGAGTTTGTCAGCTTCTAGTTTTCTTGTTGAAAATGGCCCAGACATTATGCTGAATGGGGCTTACAGTTATGTGAGTTCTTATAACTCCAAGGGCCAAAATTGGAATGACACGGTATTTTTTTGCATTCTTAATGGTTAATACAAAAGACTGCAGGGTTTTGTTCATTCTATGTGAAATGGACCAATTGCAACCAAGTGTGGAAGTCTTTTTCAAATTGCTTTGTGGTTTCATTTTTAGCCATGATTTAGTTAATTCTTGTGGCAATTTCCCCAGCTCTCCTTTTTTGAAGTTTTCCTGAGATTACAGACCATAGCCACACACAGTTGAGCTTGTAAACATTGAAATGCTTAAGAAATGTTACTCTGTAGTTTTCCCATAAAGCCAACAACTGCTTGAAAATTCTGCAGTGTATTGTTGGCCAGGGTGGTTAATAGGTTAGCTGCCAGGCTTTGGGTATGGGCAAGAGACAGCAGGGTTGATCTGAGAGGAGTTTGTATCTGTCCAATATAAGAACTCACAGTGCTTACTGTCTTGAATAAGACTTCTTGATCAATAGAATTTAATACTCCCAGTTCAGACCCAAACCATCCCCTTAAGTCTTTTTCATACCTATGATTTGGTGTCTGGGAATGTATCCACAGCTCCCATTCTTTTAGGCTTTGCTGCATGAGTGGGCAGAATTGCTGTTTAATTATGGAAATATTAGCTTGTACTCTTCACCTCCAGCTTTTTCAGAGAGTACTGTGGATTTAGAGGCAACAATTCTTCATTTGTTTGTCTTACCCCAGAGTGAAAGACTCTATTATTTCACATATGGGTCCTATTCTACGGAGTTGTTTGCTGATGTAAAGTTGTTTGTTTTGATTTTAATTTTAAATGTCTGTGGTGTGACCCATTCCGTTTCGCTCCTTGTTGCATACCCAAGGCATGGTAAGTGGTTTCTTCAGATACATTGCCAGCCTTTAGGGAGGCATTTCGGAAACCTCCAGAAACCTTACACTGGCCCCTGGTAGTATTACAAAGGATACTTTACCAAGTTCCCAGTACAAATAGTTGAGTTTCCTGAGTACCTCAGCCCATTAGAGGATGCAGTTGAGCTATTGGATTCAATGCATACTTGGGTTGCCATCACATGGTCATGGAATTGGGCATGATATACCCAAACAGGCTGATTGTGCTCCTGGCTACCCCTCCAGCTTGATTGCTTACTATTTCTGATGGCCTGGAATATCCCAAGAATGAAATTCAATTCTCAAAAGCAGATCCTGTATGAGACCTGTTCCATGTAGTAAGGGTACAAGCAGGACAATTTATAACTCTAGTCCCACAATAGCTGCCGGTTGGAAACAATATTTGTTGGGTCAGATTGCTGGCGGGCTCAATTCCTGTATCTCTGTGCGATGATGGTCCTCCCACCCCACCTGTGCACCACAGAAGAAGGGAACTATCTTGGCTAGGTTATACTCTCCCATTTTAATTTGCATAGGGCAAAAATCCTGATAGGATTCACATGAAAATGAATCCACACACTACTTGTTAGAAAGGTCGCAGATGCGCATGATCACTCGGGCAATCTTCTCTGAAAGAGGTTTGTCAGTTTCCAATTTACAAGCCATAGAGATCTTGCTTTCATGTGGGACAAGAAAGGCAAGCATGGAGTCAGGGTTTCCTCAATCTTTAACTGCTCAGTCATTAATCCTTAAAATGGCATAAAGTATTTTTACCTTTTTAATCCCTTTTAGCCAGTTAGGTCCTGAATATTTTTGAGTGTTCCATCTACCAGGATCTTGCAGGCCAAGGAGATCATTATGGTAGTGACAGTCATCTGCTGTGGCTTGGATTCTGATTAGAAGTATCGGGAAGACAATGATCATGTGAAATGTATCTTGGTTTCTCCTGTTCTTTCTGAGGTCCACTTTTGGACTCCACTTGCCTTTTGCAGAAGTATTTTATTTCTGGAATAATGTATCCAAGAGATTAATGCTTTAAGCTTTAAAGGCTGTGTAAGTGATTAAAAGTACTAAATAGACTCCTTTCCATTTTGGGATAAGAGGCTTTCTACCTGGTCTACCTGGTCCCCAGGCTGGATTGTGGAGAGGAGCATCCTCTTGCTCAAAATGTGTTGGTTTATTTTCTGCAGCTGTAGTGTTAGTTGGACAACATGGTTCTGGAGATACCCCTCTCCACCTTGTACAGTATCCTCCCCTTGCTAGTTTTGCTTCCATGGTCTTCTGTACAGTATTTCAAAGGGATTCAGATTTTCTTTTGCTCTTGGTCTTATCAAATCCATTATAAAGCCAAAGGCTGGGCCTGGGGCCAAGGTATGTTTGGTCTGGTACAGTTTTGACTATCTGTTGTTTGGCTGGATAATTCATCTTTTCCACCTGGCTACTGGCCTGGGGCCAATACAGTGTGTGTAGGTGCCAGTTGATTTGGAGATTATTGCAAAGTTGCTGTGAAATATTTGCTAGGAAACATGGTCCTCAGTCAGAGGAGATGTCTAAAGGCACTCTGAACCAGGGCATGATATTGTTTAACAAAATGTTGAAAACTTTGGCTTTTTTTGTTTGGGTTGGGAATGCCTCAGGTCATGCTGAGAAGGTATCAGTTAAAGGCAGAAGGTATTTATACCCCCCTTTTCTTGGCAATTCAGAAAAGTCAGCTTGCCAGTGCTGTCCAGGATATTGTCCCTTGTCTACTGGGCCAAGCTCAAGTCTAGTCCTGGTTTGTGGATTGGCTCTAAGACGTTATTTCACACCCTTGGGTTACCTGCTTTACACTAAAGTACGGGTTGCATCTTACTGTTGTCCTTATCCAATAATTATGTAAGACATCTCCTTCCTAGTGTATACAATTATGTTCATCTTTAATTAGTTTTCATTATGTTCTTTCTGGCATAACTCTCCCTCCCTGAGGAGTTGAAAAAAACACAGTGTTTTCATTCTGCTTGCAAATTCTTTGTTAATTCTAGATCTTTCTGATTATACAGCATACATCATTGTCATATTGTTCCTTACCTTTGGGAATTAGTGCCTGAATCTCAGCATGGCTTTGTTCTGCTACTCTTTTTGCAACCTGTTCCCTCTTTTGGGGTCGGTTTCTCCTTTCTGTTGTCCCTTTCAGTGCAGAATTGCAACCTCTTGAGGTAGTAGTACTGCCTGCAGCAATTTTAAGATTTCTTCTGAATGCTTCAACTGCTTTCCTTGAGCTGCCAATAGTCCTTTACCTTTCTAAACTGCTTCATGGGCATCTATTACGCTGAAGGCATTCTTGGAATCTGTTCATGTATTAGTCCTTTTTCCTCAGGCTGGTCAGAGGGTACGGGTTAAAGTGATTATCTCTGTCTTCTGAGCTGACTTGTGTAGGGCTTCTATCCCCTATTGCTCCGTGCTAATTGTATATCCTGATTTTCACTGATCTGCTCTTACAAAGCCACTCCCATCTGTGTACTGAGATTCTACTCTTGGAATTGGGGTTTCTTTAAGATCTGGGCAGCTGGAATAAAGTGGGCTGAATGGTTTTGATCCAGTCATGCTACAAAGGCTCCTTGTCTGTCTAGTGAGTAGCTGGGAATGGTGCTGGGTTAACTAGAGAAGAGATTTGTTTTGTAATGCTGCATTGTTCCACCAAAATTGCCTGATATTTAAGGAATCTGGAGAGGGAAAGCCAATGCCCATCCTGTTGGTCAAGAATTGCTGCTACTGGATGTGAGATAAACACAATTATTTGTTGACCTAGAGTGAATTTCCAGGCTCCTTGGATGTCTGAAATAAGAGCAGCAACTGCTTACAGTCAGGCTGTCCCCTACTTACTTCATCCAGTTGTTTTGAAAATGATGCTATTGCTCTCTTCTATGGTCCAGCTGTTTGAGCTAGTGCACCTAATGCCATCCCTTGCCTCTCATAAGAGAAAAGCTGAAAGGGTTCCAAGACATCTGGCAAGCCCAGAGCAGGTGCTCTTCTCAAGTCCTCCTTTAGCTTTTGAAGGCTTTCTTACTTTTGGGTGTCCATTTCAGGTCTCTGGGATTGTCTTCTAACAGCTGCTACAGTGGCTTAACCAGCAGCCCAAAGTCACTACCATGGTTAATACAGCATCCAGTCATTCCCAGAAAGGTTCTCAGTTCTTTGGCATTAGTAGGGAGTGGGGTTCGGTTATGGTCCCTTTGCCATCCTGTCTTAGTCCCTGCTGCGCTTGGGATATTTTCTGTCCTTGGTAAATGACTTCCTGTTTGATTATTTGAGCTTGATTTCTGGATACCTTGTATCCACTTAATCCCAGGTCATTTCAGAGGCTTACTGTCCATTCCAGTCTTTTTAAGTTTCAGTGGCTAAAAGTAGATCATCTACCTATTATAACACAATTCCATTTGTGGACGGGCTTACCCAACTTTCAAGGTCCTCAGCAAACTGTCTTCCAAACGTGGTTGGACTATTGTTGAATCCTTGTGGTCCTCCAGTGCAGGTAATTTGACTTGTCCTTCCAGTCTCTGCGTTTCCCCATTCAAAGGCAAAGTGGTTTTGGCTGCCAGGGTCCAAGGGTATACAGAAGAAAGCATCCTTGAGATCTGAAATGGTAAACCATCCATATTCACCTTTTAGTTTGATTAGCAAAGCATAGGGATTTGCAACCACTGGGTGGAGATCTCCAGCTCTTTTGTTAATATAGCCTGTAGGTATTGAACCAGACTGTAGTTCAAACCATCAGGCTTTTGTATGGGTAAAATGGGTGTATTCTATTCAGATTCACATTCCAGTAACAACCCAAATTTTAGAAAATTTTCTATGATAGGCTTAACACTTTTTATTTTTTCCACCTTAAGTGGATATTGTTTAATTCTTATTGGTCATGTTCCAGGTTTAAGTTTAATGATTACAGGTTGTGCTGCTTTGGCCTTACCAGGGGTCCCATCCACCCAGACTTTAAGACAAACCTGACTAAGAACTTCTTCTATGTCTCTTCTGATTCGGAAAATCTGTAAGGAGAGCTAGACTTAGAACATGATATTTGTTTGTCATTGACTTTGATCTGTACTCCTCCAGGGGTAAACTACATTTCAGCCTGTTGGAACATGTTACAACATTCTCATGTCTCCAACAAATCCTTCCAATGAGGCGTTTTGGGAGGCGTAGGCATATCTAGGATCTGATGTATTCCTACTGTGTTTCCCAGTTCATAAGATCGTGGTTTTAAAAAGATACCTTCTGCTGTTGACTTGTGGTTCCAATAACATTCACAACTTTACCAGGATCAATTTCCTCCAATTTTATATCTAACACAGAATGTGTTGCACCTGCATTCACCAGACATTTCATTTTCCTCATCTTTTCCCCCAGTTCTCTTTGGACCAGAGTGTTTTCTGGGGGGATGCCCTCCAGCCAACCCTTGCATTGATTCAGTTCTTCAACCACCTTGGCTTTGAGTTGCAGGCAGTCTCTCTTCCAATGCCTTTCTTTCTTACAATAGGCACATGGAGTGGTCCAGAGTTTAGGGATAGGTTTCTGCCCACCCCAGCCATTTCTTTGTCCTGAGTGTAAGGAGTAAAAAGTCGTCCATTTTTAAAAGTTAGAGAGTCAACAAGTTAAACCAATTGCTACTAAGTTCGATCTTTAATTACTTATTGTTAATAGTTTCATGTTGTAATTACCTGTTGTTAATAGTTTTATTCTTTAATTATCTGTTGTTAATAGTTTAATTGTTAGAAACCCCTCTCGGGTACCACCCCTGCTGCTTCCTGGAAAATGGCACCCGGGACTGTGAGGAGGGAGTCACGTCAGAGCTTGGATGCGAATGTAGAAACACTTGGCCAAGTCCATCAAAGAAAACCCCTAAAACAACGAGCCACCACAGAATTAAACAATCTAAGTGACGTCTAAGGGTAAGCAACTGAATCCAGGGTCTGCTAAGACCTTTGAACCTCTCACCCTAACCCGGAGATGTCAGCTAGAAAGTAGACCTCAAATGTTAAATCTAAAATGGGAATCTCCTGGTGCTCTGGCGAGGACGGAAGCTCCGGCTCTGCCTGCGCACCAGCGGACAGAGCTGCACACCTCCTCCTCCCTGCCACTCCTGGCAGCAGTGGCGGTGGCGTGCGCACGACCCGTCGAGCCCCCACCCAAGCTGACCTTCATAAAGGCATTAAAAAGGAGAGAAATCTCCTGCCCTTTTCATTTATTTCAGCAAGACCTCCCAGCTGATTCCAATGTCTCCTACTTGCTTCTGGCTTGGATGGCCCTGTTCAGAAGGTCTTGTAGGATTCCCACAGATCTGGGCTGTTGCCATGGCTCGGTTCTTCTCTCTTTCAGTCCTTCAAGCCCGGAGGCAATGTGCCAGCCCATCCTGCTCTGACCTGGAAAATTAAGCCGAGTTTCCCCAAAGAGCTCAAGAATTAGGGACATCTTCTGGATCCAGTGAACCAGTATCCCAAGAACAGCACATGGAGACACTAAAGATGACATCACTGCTCAGCGCTGCTGGAAGTCCTGGCACAGCTGATGCTGGGCACAGTTCTTGTGGCTTCAGCCCTCTCCCTGCCTGTCCTGTAGACAACTCCCTCCCTCCAGCCCTCATACACTGCCCATCACCTTTATTTCTCTCCACTCTCCCTCCCTTTTGATAGCTCTGCCCTCAGCCTGTCCATCACCATTTTCTCCCTCCACTCTCCCTCCCTGTTGACAGCTCCCTCCCTCCAGCCCTCAGACACTGCCCATCCCCTTTTTTCCCTTCCAGCTCATCCCTTTGCTTTGCCTTTCATTAATAAACAGTTTGGCTTCTTCACTTTGCCTGCATCCCTGTGGAGCTGAAGCAAACCCGGGGCCCTGGGACACATAGACCCCTGCTGCCGTTCTCTTCCAGGCCCTGTTTTGTGCCCAGACCCAGAGGAACAAGGGCAGGTCAGGCTGGAAAGGTGCCTGTGCTGAAGGTGCAGTTCCACAGCACCGTGCAGTTCCAGATCTTGCTGAGCAGCTCAGAGTTCCTGGATTTTGGAAGAGACAACCTGAATATGCTGTAAACCCAGCTGTGAGGGATTCCATGGCAAGCATCTATGGAGGGTCACTGAGCTTGGAATGCTGGAAGTTTTCAAGAATATCTTCCTGAAAGCACAGCAGTGCTCCTTCCCTGCACAGGATGAGGAAGAGGGCAGAACCAGAGACCATCCAGGCTTAGCAGGGAGCTCTGGGTGTGCCTAAGGGCAAATGAAGCAGCAGCACAGTGCCCGAGACTCGGATGTGTGACCGTGCCGGTGCCCGGAGTGCTGTCAGGCAGTGCTGGGATCCTGGCTGTGCTTCTGGTCCCCACAAGTGAGGAATGGCAGCCCTAGGCTCAGACCCAGTCAGAAAGGCAAGCAAGGGAGACCAGAGGGAGGGCACCCTTCCAGTTTCTCTTGGGCATGGCCGCAAAACAACCCCTGCTGCTTCTTCCTCTGCCTGTGTTTGGGCTGTGCTGGTGGCAGAGCCAGCCAGGTTGGGCTCTGCATTCCAAAGCCTGTTGGGAGCGGGCATGAAAAGCACTGTGTGCACAGCAGAGAGTCCTGGAAGGTGCTGGCAAGAGCGTCCTGCAGGAACAGGGCTCTGGTCCCTGGCTGGGAACAGCCTGGTTTTGGTGCTGTGAGCACAGACAGGAGTTAAGGCAGGTGAAGAGGCAGTGGGCAGCTTGTGTTTGTGGAGGGCCTGGGGCTGCACATCTGAACCTGCACCTGGAAACTCACTTGGGGGAATAGGAGCTAGAGCTGGAGTGCCTGTCCTGAAAGGACCTGAAGTCATTCAGCCTTAACACCAAAGGCCAAGGGCTGTTTGGCCACTTTCCCTTCCACACCGCACGCTTGAGCAACTGGCTCAGAGCAAGCAGCCTTTTTCCCCTCTTCCCCATTGGCCTGAAGACACTCTGCACCAAGAGAAAGCTCCTGGACACCCGACTATGCAACAACAGCAATTTAATGTTCCTCTAGTGGGTGAAGGGAAAGGAAGTGCTGGCAGAGGAGAGCTGTTCCCCGCAGGCTCAGGTGGCCCCAGCAGACGCAGCCTCCCGGATCCGTTCTCCGCAGCGCCGCGGCAGGACACTCAGCCACGGCCACACAGGAAAGGCCGTGACTTCCAGAGGCGGCGCAGTTGGTCTCGCATCCTCTGCACTCAGGAGGAGGGAACGCTCCGTACAGCTAAAAGGATGTACAGAGCTTGAAGCGCCAGGCATGAGATGGCAGGGCTGCTGTCATCCGTCATGACCTGAAGGGCTGCAGAGAGAGAAACAGAGGCACAGTCAAAGGCTGGATCTGTGGGGAGCTGGGCAGAGCCTCCAGCCTCGTCCATGGCACGCAGCTCCTGGCACAGCCTGGAGGAGGCAGGAGCCAAGAAGGATGAGCTGGCAGCTGCTGGCCAGGAATGTGCCGCAGGCCCCTGCAAAGTGTCTGTGCTGTGGCCACGCTGCCCTTGGGGCACGCAGGGAGCGGAGCCATCGGCAGGCATGCCAGGGAGGGCAGCTGTGAGCGGCAGACCACGCCGAGAGCCCGCGGGCCTCACTCACCGCTGCAGATGATGCGGAACTCCGGCCGCTGCCCTGTCAGGTAGCGCCCGGCCATCCCTGGGGAACACAGAGCGTGTCCTGCCTTCAGAGCCACAGCTGCCGCACACGGCCGCTGCCAGCCCTGAGGCCACACGCCCTGTTGGCCCGGCAAGGCTCAGCCCAGGCCCCTGGTGCACGCTGGTGCCCCAGGGCATGGCTGCCAGAGGGCGGCAGCAGCAATACCCAGGCCAGCGGGGGCTGCCCATGCCCACGCCCGGATCCTGCTGCCGGCACAGCAGGTGGGGCTGAGGCCCAGCTGCGGCAATGGGGCGGGGCGGGGAGGGAGCCAGGCTTGGGACTCACCCATGAACCTGACGGCCGCCTCTCGCAGGGGCTCCTGTGCGCTCCGCAGGTACGGAAGGGCCAGGCGCAGGTGCTCGGATGCTCGGCTCTTGTCCTCTGCCAGCTGCAGAGAGCGGCAGGGCAAGGAGGGGAAGGGTTGATGGGGGCCCTGCCCCTGGGCCGGGCGCTCTCTAGGGCCAGCGCCACTGGCCCTGCCCAGAGAGCCCTGAGGCGCGACCAGTAGACGAAGGCGCCGGGCTCGGGACGGGGCGGAGGGCCCACACCGCGCTTGGGGCTGGAGGAGCCTGGAGAAGGGCCCGCACGGCCCAGGGAAGGGAGCAGCGTGTGGGGCGCAGGCTGGTGCCCCTGCCTGCGGCACTGGGCAGGAGCCACAGCCGCCAGCCCCACAGACTGGGCGCCGTGGGCAGGCGGCTTCTGCAGGCATCGGGTTGGGGATTACAGCCTGTCCTTACCAAGCGCTCAGCAATTCTCCACATCTGATCGGTCTTCAGCAGCTACTTGAGATCCTTCCTCTTCAGGACCCTTAGTGCAGAAAGCAGCGTTTCCCGAGAGGCCTGCAGAACAGCAGAGAGCCAGAGATGGCAGCGCAGCCCAGGGCACAGGAGCTGCATCTCTGTGCCCAGGCCAGGAGGAGGCTGGAGCCCGTCAGGTGCCAGGGCGTGGGGAGACAGCTGAGCCCCGTGCCATGGGGACGCCCAGGAGGCCTCACCTGTGCCACAGGCCGGTCCTCATGGTGGCAGTGGAAGAAGAGTGGGAGCAGGCTCTGGCTCACATGCTTCTTCAGGGCCTTTTCTCCCTTTGCCACTACCCGCGTGATCACCTCTTGGAAGAGGCGAATGGAGAGCAGCTGCACAAGGCTGTTGTCCTGTTGGAAAGGAAGCAAAAGGCCTCCACATCAGCTGCTGCAGGCCCCCCTGTGGCCAGGCCCAAGGCACCACCCAAGTGCCCGTGGCTGGGGGCACAGAGCCTCACATTGTCAAAGTGGTGCCAGAGCGCCTCAGTCAGCTGCAGGGCGATGGGGCTGGCTATTGCCAGGTTTTTCTGCAGCAGCAGGAGGCGTAGCACAACGAGGGTCATCTCAACGATGTCTCCATCCCTATCCCACAGTAGCTTCCCAAGGCTTTCAGTCAGGCTGTACATGCTTGGATTCTGTATGCAAAACAAGGCTGGGCAACCCCACACTGCTGCTGCTGCTGCTGCAGGGCTCAGAGGCCAAAGGCCTGTCCTGAAGCACTCAGGCAGCTGAAGAGTGACCCTGGAGAGCTGGGAGCAGCTGCCACAGCTGCCAAAGACCAGCTAAGCCCAAGGGGCTGCTTGCCCCAGCCCCACGCTGCCAGCACAGCTTCAGCTGCTGCTTCCTTCTCACCATGGAAGTGAGCACCACGAGGCCTCGGAGCGCGACACAACGCATCTGCCTGGACTGGCTCTGCAGGTGCCTCGTCAAGATCTCCAGGACTTTTTCACCGCATTCGCTCAAGTCCAGGCAATCCAGGACCTAAAAGGCACACAGCAGGCACAGAGGTGCCCAGCTGGCAGGAGCTCAGAAGTGCACAGGGCCGAGCCAAGGCAGCAGCACAGGGCACAGGCAGCGTCCCAGGCAGCTGCGGCTACGAGAGGGCAGAGGGCTGGGAGGCAGCTCAGCCAGGCAGCGCTGGCCATGGGGCTCACCTCCACCAGGAAGGCCAGGGTGGGCAGTTCCCAGTCTGAAATGCCTTGGCTGAGCAGGTCCAAGAGGCAGGATGCCATGTCGCAACACCAGCCGATGGAGACATGGTGCATCTCCCTGGCAGGGAGGAAAATGCACCATTGCTCCTGGGCCGGGCAGGCAAACCTCTCTCAGGGCTGACTGGCAGAGCTCTGGTCTGCTCCCGAGCAGCCCGGGGGCACTTTGGGAGGCGGCTGTTCCCGGGCACCCTCCTCTGCCGGCCTTTTCCAGTCTGCTCATCCCTCCCTTGGTGACAAGGCCCTGCTGCCCATGACCACAGGAACTGTGTGGGGCATTGCGGGCACGAAGGAGAGGGGCGGTGGGGAGAACGAGGTCTCACCTGGCCAGCAGACCCACGGCGCAGTGGTGGGTGTCGGCACAGAGCAGCGTGTCCCAGGCACGCTTGCGTTCCATGGACAGCACCACGTGCTCATAGCGCATTTGGCAGAGCAGGGCCTTCAGGGTCTGCAGCGCAAAGCTGTGGGCAGAGCAAAGGCCAGGTCAAGCTGGGAGCCCTGGCTCCTGCCCTGGGGGCATGGGAGGGATGGGGAGACTGGGAGGACTGGCATGGAGCACCTGTTGGGGTTGGTGGAGAGGCCGTGTTGCTCCTGGCATCCCTTCCAGAAGGTCTCAACCTCTTCTGGCATCTCCTGCGTGCTGATGTAAGTTTGGTAGAGCAGACGCAGAAAGAGATTAGGGAAATACTCCAGGATGACACGTGAGCGCCAGGCCAGATTGAAGACTCTCCACAGCGCCACGATTGCCTGCAAGAAATAAAACAGCCAGAGACAAGGCTCAGTGGCCAAGACATGCACGTGGCAGGGCCCGAGCGTGCGAGAGAGAGGCTGGGGGAGACACGGGTGGAGCAGCTGGCCTTGGTCCCCTGAAGCCTGCCCCTAAGGCGGGATTCAGCGCAGTGTCTGAGGCAGAAGGATGCGGCTGGGGGGAGCACAGAGAGCTGGCTGCTGGAGAGGCAGCCTAGGGGCTGGCAAAGGCCAGCTCCAGAAACTCACAGCCAGGGCAAAGACCCCTGCGTCGTCCCCATCGGAGGTGTACACGCTGTGCACTGGCCAGGCGCTCAGCACATCGAGGAGCAGCTGCAGCGCAGGCTCCGCAGTCCTGCTCGAGGACATGATGGATGCCCACATGGTGGCGGCAGCTCTGTGGGGTCAGAGGTCTGTGTCAGGGCTGTCTCGGCCACAGCGCCGTGGCCTGGGCAGCTGCAGGGGCCCGCACTGGCCCTCAGCCCTGCCCCTGCCCACTGCCCCTGGCCAGCAGCAGCCAGCCAGCCCATGTGGGTACAGGGGCCGCGAGGGGCAGGGAGGGAGCATGGCACCAGGCTCTGGAGCTGACATGGCAGCACTGGAAAACAGAGGAGTCAGAGGATCCTGGAACTCCCTGCCTGTCTGGCACTCAGCAGGGACAGGCTCTACAGGGTGCCGGGCCGCTGAACTCCAAGCCCTCCAGGCAGGTGGGGCTGCCCTACCTGTCACACGATGGGGCCCAGCGCAAGAGGGTGATCAGCACGTCACAGGGGTATTCCTGGGTCAGCTCCAGAAGGGCCTTGTCCAGCCTGTGCCCAGCAGACTCATTGGCCGTGAGCCGCTGGTGGATGTACCTCACCATGGCGGGCACCTGCAGAAGGCACGGGCAGACTCACAGAGCTGCCAGAGCAGCACCTTCCCCTGAGAAGTGCTTCCCTTCCAAGCGCAGCATTGGGTCGGGCCTCAAAGGCCGAGGGAGCCCGGCAGAGCCGGCTCGAGTTGCCACACCACTGCTGGGGCCATCGAGCCCTTGCCCCAGGCTGCTTACTTGCGTTGCATTGGAGACACCCTTCTCCACAAGCAAATCCAGCATGGCAGCACCGGTCTCGGCATCGAGGAACGGAAGGTTCTCCAAGATGCCCGTGCCGGCACCGGCGGTCTCTTCCTGCAAAAGACATGTGATGAATTCACAGAGGGTGTTCCGGAGAAGGGCAGCAAGGGAGGGAGAATCCATGGGGCGCTCCAAGCCTGGTGCTTGGCTGAGCAGTGCCCGCAGGCCCAGCCCAGGTGGGGATGGCTGCAGGTACCTGCGCCGTTCTGCCAAAGCGGCCATGGGCGGCCTCTTCTTCCTCTGTCCGGTCCTTGGCTGCATCTGGCAAAGAGCGAGCGCAGCCAGAGCTGAGGGGCTGCAGGCGAGGCCGGAGAACACAGCCCAGCCCTGCGCTGCCCAGGCAGGGAGAGCCTCAGGATGCCCCAGGGGATGGAGTGCAGCTGCCAGGTGCTCCAGCCCAGCTTCTGTCCTATCCATGGATGTGTCCACAGGGATGGAATGGGATGGGATGGGATGGGATGGGATGGGGCCAAACTGGCTACAGGCACCAGCCCTGCAGCCCATCTCAGACACTCACGCTCCTGCAGCAGCTGGAACGGCTCCAGTTCTTCCGGCTGCTGTGCTGAGGTAGCTCCAGCCTCTTCCTCCTCCAGCCAGGCCAACTTGGGCACGCTGGGGGCTCTCTGCTCCATGTCACTCCTTGCAGTTAGGAGCGCTTGCTGAAGCAGAGAGGCCTCGGAAGGGCTGAAGATGAGCAAATGCTGCAGTTGTGCCTTGAAGGCACCTGCAACAGAGGAGCCTCGGGAAGGCTACAGGATAGGAAGTCCTGCAGTACGTCCTCAAAGGCACCAGCAACAGAGAAGTTTCAAGAAGGAAAAAGGACTGCAAGTCCCGCAGTCTGTCCTCAAGGGCACCGGCTGCAGGGATGGCAGACGCTTAGGAAATGCTCCACGTCACCGATTCCTGCAGCCTGGCCTCGAGGTCACCTGCACAGGGAACGCCTGGGAAAAGCTCCGGGTCAGCAAGGAACAAGCTGGCTGTGGGGGGGCTCCTCACAGCACTGCTCTGTCCCGTCCTGTCCCGTCACTTGCACCGAGCACTGTGCACGTGTGGCCGTGGCGCCGCCAGCACCTATGTCACGGCGTGTCACAAAGGGTCACCCTTGCACACTCTGTCCCTTTCCATCCCACAGTGACCACGGTGCACTGTGTCACAGAGAGCCCCAGGACACATCTCCACGTGCCCTGGGGACACCCCCACCCCACCCAAACTGCACCAGCTTGCAGGCAAGACCTTGCCCCAAGTGTTGAAGCCCAGCATGAACTTTAGCAAGGGCCCAAACAAGAAGCAGCTGCTCCTCTGCTCTGCCTGCTCAAGGCAGCAGAATGAGCCCCCACGGCTGCACACACAGCAGAGCAGGAAGGGCACCAGGGCCTTCCACAGGCCCTGCCACGGCCTCTTTGGGACCAGTCCCGGTGCTGGGTGGCCGGCACACTCGCAGGGGCGTGTCACAGGCACGGGACCTGTGGCCCAGAGCACCAATGCTGCTCTGTCCTCTGGGCAGCGCTTACAGCAGCAGCTGTGGAAGAGTCCCTGCCAAAGGAGATTTGCCATCCCCAAGGCCTGCCAATGCTGGTGCCTGTCTCCTGCCACAGAGGCCTGTGGCCCCGGGGGACATCTCTGCCAGAGGACAGCCAAAGCCAACGTGCCTTGGTGTCTGTGCAATCTTTCCTGCCAACAGGTGGCTGTTGGCAGGAGCACCTGGAGCAATTGGTGGCCACACTGGGTATCCGTCAGAAGGCAGAAGCTGTCCCTTCTTGGAATGATGTTTGCTCGGAAGTCATTATCTGCAGCACAAAACCACCATCCACTATTGAGTTTCACAGGACAATGACATTCTTACAGAGATACCGTCAAGGTGCCTTCTGGCTATTTTTTTTGCTCTCTGGATAAAATCATCAGCCTAGCCTCTGATGGCCAATGCTGCGGGCGCTGCCTTTCTGGCTGTGGCCAGCAGCTGGTGTCCAAACACAAGTGGGTGCCTTCTGGGCAAGGGAATGGAGTGGCACGAGCAGCCATTTTCCCTGGTGAAGCTGGCAGGAACCTGGGCAAGGGCAGAAGGTTTTCCTGCTTGTGCGCTTAGTACATGGAACGGGTCTCATACAGTATCTGCTTTTGAGAATTGAGTTTCATTCTTGGGATATTCCAGGCCATCATAAATAGTAAGCAATCCAGCTGGAGGGGTAGGCAGGAGCACAATCAGCCTATTAGGGTATATCATGTCCGATTTCATGGCCACATGATTGCAACCCAGATATGCATGGAATCCAATAGCACAACTTCATCCTCTAATGGGCTGAAGTACTCAGAATACTCAACTATTTGTACTGGGAACTTGGTAAAGTATCTTTTGTAATACTACCAGGGGCCAGTGTAAGGTTTCTGGAGGTTTCCGAAATGCCTCCCTAAAGGCAGGCAATGTATCTGAAGAAACCACTTACCATGCCTTGGGTACGCAACAAGGAGCGAAACGGAATGGGTCACATCACAGACATTTAAAATTAAAATCAAAACAAACAACTTTACATCAGCAAACAACTCCGTAGAATAGGACCCATATGTGAAATAATAGAGTCTTTCACTCTGGGGTAAGACAAACAAATGAAGAATTGTTGCCTCTAAATCCACAGTACTCTCTGAAAAAGCTGGAGGTGAAGAGTACAAGCTAATATTTCCATAATTAAACAGCAATTCTGCCCACTCATACAGCAAAGCCTAAAAGAATGGGAGCTGTGGATACATTCCCAGACACCAAATCATAGGTATGAAAAAGACTTAAGGGGATGGTTTGGGTCTGAACTGGGAGTATTAAATTCTATTGATCAGGAAGTCTTATTCAAGACAGTAAGCACTGTGAGTTCTTATATTGGACAGATACAAACTCCTCTCAGATCAACCCTGCTGTCTCTTGCCCATACCCAAAGCCTGGCAGCTAACCTATTAACCACCCTGGCCAACAATACACTGCAGGATTTTCAAGCAGTTGTTGGCTTTATGGGAAAACTACAGAGTAACATTTCTTAAGTATTTCAATGTTTACAAGCTCAACTGTGTGTGGCTATGGTCTGTAATCTCAGGAAAACTTCAAAAAAGGAGAGCTGGGGAAATTGGGGAAATTGCCACAAGAATTAACTAAACCATGGCTAAAAATGAAACCACAAAGCAATTTGAAAAAGACTTCCACACTTGGTTGCAATTGGTCCATTTCACATAGAATGAACAAAACCCTGCAGTCTTTTGTATTAACCATTAAGAATGCAAAAAAAATACCGTGTCATTCCAATTTTGGCCCTTGGAGTTATAAGAACTCACATAACTGTAAGCCCCATTCAGCATAATGTCTGGGCCATTTTCAACAAGAAAACTAGAAGCTGACAAACTCTTAGTATCAAAGCATGTGTGCCAAGGGACGCACTGAATTTTGTGTGCAAAAATGCGGTGCTTGAAAGAGAGGATCGGTGTCTGCATGCTGAGGGCAGCAGTTGTATTTTTGAAATGAGCCCAGTTACCCGTGCACAATCACAGGTGTGTTATGTGGGAAGGGGCTGTGCCTGTGTGAGATCTGCTTGCACAACTATTACAATAGAGTCTTTTAAGGAAACTCCTAATGGTACTAACTTCTCTATTTGTAATTTCACAACAACCAAAAGTGGATGCGACTTCAGCTGCACCACACAAGAACTTCTCTTGAGATTCTGCAGAATGCACATGATGGGTATCACCAAGTGCCCAGATTCCAAACTGCACGGGACGCTCACATTCTAAAGCAAATGCCCTACCAGCCTAATATAGAATGGCTAGTGGCAGAAGTCAAAAATGCATCTCACAGAGCCTGATGGACACTCAAATCCGGTATCAAAGTTGTTATCGAAATCATCACCAAAAGAGAGAAAGAAAGAGAACATCATGAGTCAGATGTCGTCTTGTGATATGGAAAAATCTGGAACCACCAACAGCTCCTCAGATTTTTAGCTTCCTCAGCAAACCAGTTCTAATTTTAAAAAAATTAACCCTCCTCTGAAGCATCATAAATCTATGAATTTGGTAGAAAATTAAAACAGCAGCAGAACACTACATATGTACTGTGAACTGTCCAGAGGATCTTGCAAAAGAATTTGCATCAGGATAAAGAGAAGAGCTGAATGAAACAAGGCCTTTGTTTGACATAAGCACAAGCAATTCACATAAGTAAACAAGTACTTGGCACAGACCTACACAAGCACTTAGCACCAGTTAGCATAAGAAAAACCTGGCTGGCCTAACTTGACAGGAGAGGGACTTGACAAAAAGCTTTAGACACATTCCACCAGAAGAACTAAGGGCAAGTGTAAAATGAGCCCTGTGCAGGGAAGCCATGAGGAAGAAGTGCTGCTTTAGGGCATGGAGGCCGCTCCTGGCCAGCGCCTGGACATCAGCTTCAAGTACAGGAACCTGACAGAATGTATTTCTAACGCCCTGCCTATCGAATCACCTCAGCAGAGTCAAGATGGATGGTAATTTTGAGATCAATTTCTGACATCATCCCACTGAAATGTACATGTGGCAGAGAAGCATTTTAGTCGGGTGCAGACCCTGCCCTCCTGCCAGCTCAATAAAAGGGCTTTTGGCGGACAATGCATTTGTCTGCCGATTTCTTTGAATTAGGGAGACCCCTCAGGACAGCTGTTGGCCATCCCCTGTGTGCGGCCATCCCCTGTGTGCGGCCATCCCCTGTGTGGATCTGCAAAAGCTTCAAATCAGCTGCCTCAGCTTCTAGGGCCTCTCTTGGCAAGCATCCTGGCGTGGGTGCAGGGCCGCTGCAAGGAACTGCTGGGACCCAGCGGGACAGGACCGGCTGTCTCATGTCCACATAGCAGCCCTGACACAGCCAGGGCCATCCTGAAAGCAGAGAAACACTCGCAGGTCAGCAGAGAGGAGCGAGGAGCACTGGGCTGCTCTCAGGGTATCTCAGCATGGCGCTCCAGTGGGAAGGGCAGGCAGGCCTCCCACATTCAGGGCATCCCCTGCATCAAAAGGATGGGCATTTTGTCCTTTTCATCCCTCCAGCCCGGAATCAGGCCTGACACATCCTCCTCTGCAGTGGAGTTTTTCCCACTGCACGTGGGACAGGGATTGAAGCTCCCTGCTCAGGCTTTGCAGCTCGCCTGGCCAGGCCGCTGCCCTCACTCACCCTGACTGAGATCCTGGAACTCTTCCTGCTGCTCCTTCATCATGGGTAACCCGGCCATCTCTGAGAACAAAGAGTTCATTTTGGCCCCAGCGGCACAGCTCCCTGCCAGCGGCGCTGCCGGCGCTGTGGCCACACGGGCTGCTGGCCCGGCAGGGCTCAGCCTGGCCCTTGCCACACGCTGCCGCCCCAGGGCACGGCTGCCAGAGGGCGGCAGCAGCAATGCCCGGGCCAGGCGGGGCTCCACGGCGCCGGGCCCGGCTGGCGCTGCGGGGACAGCAGGCGGGGCCGGGGCCTGTGGGAATCCTGAAAATCAGAGCGTTTTAGGAATGCTACAAAAGGCAGGCCTCAGAGACAGCAGAAGTGCGATTAGAGTTAGGCAGTAGCCATAAGATTCGTCAGCAGAAAGTTTTTATAAGAAGTAGAAAACTACGGACAAATAGGACAATGGTCTGAGTATTAATGCTTGGCTAGAATACCTCCCTAAGCTACATAAAAGTTTATCTACCAAGATATTAGGAAGTTTTAAGCTTAATAATGGAGCCCTGTGGATTGTATGTTAATGCTTACAAGCAGGTATTATATTCAAAATAAGCGAGCATTGTTTGACTGAAGGTACATGTGCTTACAGTGCTTGGATAGAACTCTTGTCAATATGCTTCTGCTTTGTGTGATTGGTCAAAAACTTTTAAAGTAAATTCTAACATGAAGTTCTTTGTCTGCTTCTGGGGATGTGTGTGACTGTGGTCACAGGGGTTTTCAGGTGAAAGGAGAGACGAGAATATTGACTTCATGTTCAGAAGGCTTGATTTATTATTTTATTTTATATATATATTTTACATTAAACCTATACTAAAAGAAAAGAAAGGAAAAGGTTTCCTCAGAAGCTAGCTCTGCTAAGAATAGAATAGAAAAGAATGATAACACAGGCAGCTCTCTCAGACCCTGTCCGAGACAGCTCCATCTTGATTGGCCATTAATTATAAACATCTAAGAGGGGCTAATCACAGGTGGACCTGTTGCATTCTACATCAGCAGATAATCATTGTTTACATCTTGTTGCTGAAACTGCAGCTTCTCAGAAAGGAGAAAAATCCTAAGAAAGGATTTTTCACAAAAGACGTCTGCGACAGATGTGAGCTGCTGGCATTTTCCCATTGTCATAACCATGTAATGAGACTGATGCTGGAAAATGAACAGCTCAAGACGCGTTCCCCAGCAGTCCCATCCCGTTGGTGATTTGTGCAAAGACCCCCAGGCAATGATAGGGCCGAGCTGTGGCAGGGTGGGGCAGGGTGGGGCAGGGCAGGGCCGGGTTGGATGGCGCAGTATAGGGTGGAGCATGGTGAGGTACGGCCGGGCTGCAGCAGGGTGGGGAGGGGAGGGGCACGGTGTGGCAGGCTGGTGCAAGGTGTGGTAGGGTGGGGCAGAGTAGGGTGGGGCAGGATGGCGCAGGGGTGAGCAGGGTGGGGTAGGGAGGGGCTGGATTGTGTGGAGCAGTGCGGGGCAGAGCACTGTGGGGTTGGGCAGGGCTGGGCAGACAGAGGTTGGGCAAGGTGGGGAAGGGTGGGGCTGGGTGGTGCTAAGGAGGGTGGGGCAGGCAGAGAGCCCGGGCTCGTGGCTCACCCATGAACCTGATGGCCGCCTCTTGCAGGGCCTCCTGTGGGCTGTCCTGGCACTGAAGGGCCCGGCGCAGGTGCTCGACTGCTCTGCTCCTGTCCTCTGCCATCTGGAGAGTGCCAGGAGGGTGCAGCTGGTGCAGACTCAGCCCCTTGACCGGGCTGTCCCTGTGGCCAGCACTGGCCTCCTCTGCCCACACAGCCCTGTGAGGCAGCCAGCAGCCACTGGGGCCGGGGCTGGAGGGGGCAGAGGGGTGGGTGCTGCCCAAGAAAAATAAAGGAAAAATTCTGACCTCCAACACTAAAACAAATGGCCGTATTGGAGATAACGTTTTGCAGGGAATGGACAACACATTGAGCCTGACAAGGTCAGGTGCACAGTGCAAATGTGGTGGAGCCGTTCACAACAGGGGCCATCTGAATACTCCAGCTTCATGGGAACAAAGCATTTCGTGGATGACCAAGAGACAGTGAGTTCTGTAGCAAGCAAACTCAGGAATGATGAGACCATCGTCCATGGCCTGATGCACACTCATGTCTCTGCTGTGGTTGTCTCAAGGATGAACAGGAAAAATTCAGAGAAAAGATGAGGAAGGAGATGAGCAAGGACAGTTCCCATGTGGCACCAGTGCAAACCAGAGGCCTGTCAGAGCCCAACAACCCCAGCTAGGGAGAGGGAGTACACCCCACGAGTGGACCTGTGGTTCTTCCTGTATGAACATGGGCAAGACATGAGAGGGTGGAATGGAAAACTCATCTCTGTCCTAGCAGCATGGGTATGAGAGCTAAAAGAGGAACCTACTAGAAGAGAGATTTCCACCCAAATGAATGAAACCCCAGCTCCCTGTGACCGAGCTGCCAGGTATAGCAGAAGGGAGGATGATATGTCAGATCTCCTTGAAGGAACATCCAGAACATACACCCAGGGAGGGAACGGTAGCCAGGACTAGAGAGGGCCTGCCTCTAGACAGGTGGAGGCCAGGGAAAATTGTGTCTCTTGGGCTGTGTGGATCCCTGACACACCAGAGCCATAGATATACAAGGCTTTTGTCAACACTGGTGCACAGTGTACTCTAATGCCATCAGGACGCTGAGGCAAAGCGAAAATTTTCCAGGACAGAAATCCATTTTAATTTAGGTGAAATGTACATTTTTGAGTTGAGTCTGTGGTTAGAAACCATAGTTATTCAGCCAGATTGCAAGGCCTAAGCTCAGTGAAGTTACTGCAGTGAAGGACAGAGATAAAGGGGGGAGACAGAAGATGATAGAGAGAGACAGGAACTGCTGTAAGGGCAAGTCAACCTGACCTCGGATTTTTTTCTGATAAAAAGGAACTAGCAGTAAATGTCACGCGAAACCCATAAAAATGATCATGTATGACCCTATTGTGAAACTGTATGCGTATGTATTTGAGAGAGAGATAAAAAGAGACCTGAAGTTCTCAGAGGTACGCATGCCTTTTCTTAGGAGAACAATCTCCACATGCGTCCAGCGCTGTAATAACAATACCAGCTTTACAACTTCTACAAAAATGTGGGGTTCTCTTCTTTTCTCCGCAAAACAGCTATCAGGCTCATGGGTGAGCCATGAGCCCAGGCTGCCCTTTCCCTTCGCGGCCCGCCGCAGCTCGGCCCCGGCCCCGTCTGCTGCCCCGGTAGCGCCAGCCGGGCCCGGCGCCGTGGAGCCCCGCCTGGCCTGGGCGTTGCTGCTGCCGCCCTCTGGCAGCCGTGCCCTGGGGCGGCAGCGTGCGGCAAGGGCCCGGGCTGAGCCCTGCCGGGCCAGCAGCCCGTGTGGCCACAGCACCGGCAGCGCCGCTGGCAGGGAGCTGTGCCGCTGGGGCCGTGACAGGCTCTGTGTTCACAGGCATGGCTGGGCGGCGCCTGAGGGGGCAGCAGCAAGAGCTGCAGCTGATCTGCAGCGGTGAGTGAGTGAGGGCAGCGGGCTGAAAGTGGGGGCTGCCAGGGGGAGAGCTGCAAGCCCTGCCCCGGCTGCGGAGGGCTCTGCTCCCGTGGGGAGAGCACACGGAGCTTTCAGGGCCACTTGGGCCATTGGTGGCCAGCAGCTTCGGGCTGATCCCCTTGCTCCCTGTTCCCTCCCTGCCATGGCAGGAGCCGGCTGCGATGGCCATTGCAGGGGGCTCTCCTCGGCTCCCCGCAGCTCCAGCTTCTGATCATGGCTCTGTTCCTCTCTCTCGCAGCCCCTGAAGACAAAACAGAAGACATCAGCCTCGCCGTCGGAAGCCTGGCAATTCAAACACTGTGCATCTTCAAGTCAGGAGAGCGGGCTGTCATCTCGAGGTTCCAGTGGCTCCGAAATCATCTGCGCAGGGCATGGAAGACAAGGACTCGTCTGTCATGGCTCGGCTGCCTGCCTGCCAGGCCAGAGCTCTGTGGAGAGCTGATCCCAGAAGCTCTATTTGCTGGGGCCTCCAGAGTCAGGCGGAATTTTCTTTTTCTTCAAGATTGCTCTTTTCATTTTTTCTTTTCCTTTACAATGTAAATAGAGACTATGTTATAATACACAGACTGCAAGGATCTTTCTTTTGCTGCCCAGGGTCCGCAGGGCATAGGGGAGGAGAGGGAAAAGGATGATTGCGCTCAGCCAGATGCCCAGGCGTGCAGTGGGCAGGGAGAAATGGCCAGAAGCCCCTTGGCCTGTGGTGGTTCTGCTGAAGCCTTTGTGCTGGTGACAGAGCGGGTGGGCAGGGGCCGGGGCTGCGGGGATCCCTGTGAGAGCAGTGCCTGGAGATGGCCACAAGCCCTGTGCCGGGCAGAAAGCGCATCCGTGTCCTCCTGCCCGTGTGCTGCTGGCTGCCTTGCTGAGGGCTCCCAGGTGCCTCTGAATAGGGCTGCTCTGGAGCTGCCGTGGGGCTGCGGCGCTGCTGCTGGGCAGCTTGGCGGGGCTGGGGCAGCCCCTGAGGGGCTGGGGCGCTGGCAAGCCCTAAGCAATGGGCTGTCAGAGGCCACAAGCAGCCCCCTGCCAGCCGTCTTGTTCCTACCAGAGTTGACTTGCAAGAGGGATCCCGGGCACTCTGGAACTAACAGCATCAGTGTTGTTGGAAATCCAAATGCAGGGAAATCTCAGACCTTTGGTCTTGTCAACAAAGCTTTGAATTAAACACAGGATTTGAAGGGAGACCTTGGAAAGGGCTCCCAAAGCTAGGTGCTAGAAGCGAGAATGTGGATTTCTAGTTTATTATAGCAGAGACACGGGGAGGAACGTTGAAGTGGAGGAAAGTTTAGAGTTTTAGAGTTCAAGATCTAGAAAAAATCAAATCAGTTACAGTGGTAAACAAGAAGTTTAGGATGCAGTGCTGTAGGTTTGTGTGTCATAGCATGATTGGCTAAGGAGGCTTACACTGTAGCAGGATGTGGGAACCCAGGAAATTCCTCTGGCTGCCCTGAAAGACTCGAGACCCTGTCAGAGGGCTCAGAGGCCTTGGGACAGAGCTCAAGACCCGTGTGCCTTTGATTTAGCCCTTGGAAAAAACAATTCCCAACCTTGTAGGAAGAATGACAAGCCACAAAGGTTTAAGCAGAATGACAGTGAATTTATCACCGAGTGGAAAAATAGATTTTGGGGCGTTTTAGAATGGGGCTTCAGGGGGGAAGATGAGGAATCTGGGCATGTCCAGCCTTTCTCCTTCTTCTTCTTGGCCTCCATCTGCGGCTGTGATGTTGGCACTTTTAGATTGGTTTAGAGAAGAAGCTCACTGTCTAACGTAGATGATATGTATGGGAAAGTAATGGCAAATATTGTACACATAGTTGTTTTTAGTATAAAAAGATAACACCGCCCCACGGGAGGCAGAGTGCCTTAGACTGTCTGGCTGTGCGGACCTCGAAAGACAGGAGAAAGAATTTTATAGATAAGATACAATAAACAACCTGGAGACCGAGAAATGAAGAGCTCTGACTCCTTCTTCAACCGCCGGGCTGGGAAAAGAGACTTTCTAACATATCTCGGGGTCACTCTGACCAGCTAGAGACCCCGAGAGCACGACTCCATAAGACGAGATATTGGAGATTGGGTCCAAAACACAAATATCCATGTTGGCAGTGTCTTCTTGGCCAAGAAATCCTTCAAAGCTCTTGTAACTACAAGTCTTGCGGGCCTTGTGAGCCATGCAGTGCAGATGTGAGCCAAACTCACCTTTCCTGTCTATGTAGAAGAGAAGAAAAAGCAATGGCATCATCTAAAAAACTCGGAGGTCTGCTCTCTAGCTCGTTCCAAACTCCCTCAAATCCCCCAAAGTGGCATTTAGCTACAAAGAGATGACAAGGACTCTTAGTGCTGGCTCTTTGACTCCACAGCAGCTGCTTTAGAATCTTTCACTTAACCCTGTGTAGTCATGTGCCAGAAATGGATCATTTGAAGAAACTTTCCCAACTGACTTGCATGGAGGTTTGTTTGAAGGGTATTTGAGGAGAAAGGCTCCCAGCAGAGGCCTGGGCTTTGGCCTAGCTGTGTCCCCTGCTGATTGTGAAGTGTGCCATCAGCTGCAGGGCTTTCTGGGCTAAAAATATCATCAAGTCACTTGGACTTGCTCTTTTAGGCCTCTAAGAGCTGGACCCAATTTCGGGCACATTTGGAGACCTCATCTGTGGGTGGATGGACCACCTAGGATTTTCCCAATTGCTGGGAATGGTTCTCCGGGTCCCTGGTGTAAAACGGGGCTCCCCAGCAACTGCGCATCTGCAAGATGATAAACAATTGTCTTGGTTTGAAGAGAGAGGTGCCTGCTAAGGAAGGCAGAAGCCTTCTCTGAAATGGAAAATGTAAATGTCCTCCCTTCAAATGATTCTCATTTAGTAATTCAAATGCTCTCAGGGAAAGATATGGGGATAGGACTGTGCCCGCAGAGCCGGGCAGCGTTTGCTGGTGGTCTGAGCCCTTCCTAAAGATCCTGTGCGGGCTGTCTTAGACACCTGGGGGGGCCAGGCATTCCTTCCAGCCTGGGCCACTTTGGCTGGGCTGGGGGCGGCCCCAGGGCAGAAGGCAGTGTGTGCAAGGGCCCTGGGTGGCACGCTGCAGCACGGTCTCGGTGCCATGGAACGGAACCCGGTGACCAAGGGCCCTTTGTGACACGTGGGAAATAGAAGCTTGCCCAGCTGCTGGGAACGCACAACAGGGCAGAACGGGACAGAGCGGTGCCGTGAGGAGCCCCCACACAGCACACTCGGTCCGGTCTGACCCGGAGCCTTTCCAAGGCGTTATTCCTGCAGCTGAGCTCGAGGCCAGACCACAGGACTTGGTGACCTGTGGCCTTCCCAAGGCTTCTCTTCTGCAGGTGCCCTCACAAATCCAGTCATTTTCATGGAGCAGAGACCCATGAAAGCGCCCAAGGTGGCCTGGGGGGAAGAGGAGGAAGAAAGCCCTGGAGCTGCCCGCGCACATGAAACCAAAGCGGTGGTGCCGTCTGAGCTGCCGCAGGAAGGTGAGTGGCAGAGCTGGGCCACAGGGTTGGTGCCTGCAGCCAACTTGGCACCATTCCATCTCATCCCATTTTATCCCATCCCATTTTCTCCCATCCCATACCCAAGGACAGGACAGAAGAGGGGCCGGGCAGACACCCTGCAGGGGCCATGCTCCATCCCCTGGGGCGTCCCGGGGCTGTCCCTGCCTGGGGAGCGCAGGGCTGGGCCGTGTTCTCCGGCCTCTCCCGCAGCCCCTCAGCTCTGGCTGCGCTCGCTCTTTTCCAGGTGCAGCCCTGCAGCGCACACAGGCGCAGGACCCCGCCCGTGGCCTCTTCCGCAGCACAGCCCAGGTACCTGCAGCCATCCCCACCTGGGCTGGGCCTGCTGGCACCGCGCTTGGAGCATTCCCTGCAACATCCCTGGCTTCTTGCCCTTCTCCTACAGCTGGTTTGCAAATTCATCAAGAAAATTCGGGCGGAAGAGACCAGCACCATGGGTCCTGGGCTCAGAGCATATTCGCACATCTTCAAAACCAAGACCAGTGCTGCCCTGCTGGATATGCTCGTAGAGGAGGGCTTCTCCAGTCCAAAGCAAGTAAGCAGCCTGTGGCAAGGGTTTCATGCTCCCAGGAAATTGCTTGGTCTCCCAAGCCACGCCTGCTGGTCACTGGAACTCTTTGAGGCCATGGCAGTGTGGTGGGAAGGGAGGCACTTCTGTGGGGAAGCTGGTGACATTGCTCCCTCTGGCAGCTTTCCAAGTCTTCCCGTGCCTTCTCCAGGTTCCTGCCCTGGTCAGGTACATCCACCAGTGGCTCCTGGCCAATCAGTTTGCTGAGCACAGGCTGAACAGGACCCTGCTGGATCTCACCGAAGCACAGCCTGCTGACGTAGTCATGACGCTCCTGCGTGTGGCCCCGTCCTGTGACAGGTATGGGGCCAAAATGCCCAGAGGGCTCAGGGCTCGCCAGCCCATCAGCCTGTACAGCCTGGCCCAGGTGTGTGACCAACAGAGAGTTCCAGGGCCTTCTGGCTGCTCCCTTGGCCAGCCCCGGCACGTCAGCCCCCGAGCCTGCTGCCGTGCTCCCTCGCTGCCCCTCAGGGGCCTGTCCCCAGTGGCCTGGGCTGCCTGGGTGCTGCTGGCGAGTGGCAATGGGCACAGGCAGAGCTGGCAGCCAGCTCAGGTCCCCACTGCTGCCCAGGCCACGGTGCTGTGTATGAGACAGAGCTCTAACCCCACAGAGCTGCTTTGACCATGTGGAAGAGCATCATGTGCTCGCCCAGGACTGCAGAGCCAGCGCTGCTGATACTCCTGGATGTGCTGGGCAGCTGGCCAGAGCACAGCATGTGCACCTCGGATGGGGACAAAACGGGTGTCTTTGTCCTGGCTGTGAGTTTCTGTAACTGGCCTTTGCTGGCCCCAAGGCTGCCTCTCCAGCAGCTCTCCGTCCTCCTTCCCCCACTGCATCTCCCTGCCTTAGGCACCGGGTGGAAACCCGGCCCAGGGGCAGCTTCAGGCCCACCAGGCCCCGTGCTCCCCCTGCGTCTGTCTGAGCCTCTCCCTGCCCTGCTCGGGCCCTGCCACACCGACACCTCGGCACTGAGCCCTGTCTCGGGGGGCTTTGTCTTTTGCAGGCAACCGTGGTTATGTGGAAGATCCTCCAGATGCCCTGCGTCCCACATATGGTGACGGTGTATTTGCCCCGCCTCTTTCTACATCTGCTCTCCCAAGTGTTTTCCAGCACTCTGGATACGCCAGAGGAGGTCGATGCATTCTGGAAGGGATGCCAGGAGGAATACGGCCTTGCCACCAGCCCCAACAGGTGCTCCATCCCAATCCTCCTTTCCGTGCTACGTCCCTGGGCAGGAGCCAGTGTTCCCAGCGTGACCTGGGCTTTGCTGTGCACGCAGGTTTGCAGTGCACACCCTGAAGTCTCTGCTCTGCCGAATGCAGCATGAGGATGTGGTGGTGGCAATGGAGCGCAGGTGTGCCTGGGACACGCTGCTGTGCGCTGACACCCACCACTATGCCGTGGCTCTGCTGGCCAGGTGAGACCCCCTTCTCCCCACTGCTGCCTCTGACATTTGTGCTCTGTGCCCAGGGAGCTCCACACAGTCCCCGAGGTCGTGGCCCAGAAGGCCTTGTCACCGAGGGATGGCCAAGCAGACTGGGAAAGGCTGGGAGAGGAGGGCGCCCACCAGGAGCTGCCTCCCAAATAGCCCAGGGCCCCTTGCAGGATGCTGGGGAAAGACCAGACCTCTGTGTGTCAGTCCTGGCAAAGGTTTGTCCCCCTGGCCCACAGTCTTGGTTCCTTTTCCTCCTGCCAGGGAGATGTGCTGTGTCTCCATCCCCTTGTGTTCCCGGATCGCTCGCTACCTGCTCCGGCTGCTCAGCACACAGGAGCCACGCTGGGAGCTGCCCGCCATGGCGTTCCTTGCAGAGGTGAGCCTGACGGCCAGCGCTGCCTGGCTGAGCTGCCTCCCAGCTCTCTGCCCTCTCGGAGCCGCAGCTGCCTGGCACGGGGCCCGCGCCCTGTGCTGCTGCCTGGGCCCGGCCCCGTGCGTCTCCGGGCTCCTGCCGGCCGGGTCCCTGTCACTGCCCTGTACCTTTCAGGTCCTCGAGTTCCTGGACTTGAGTGAACGTGGTGCTAACAGAGTCCTGCAAATTTTGTCAAGGCAGCTGCAGAGCGAGTGCAGGGAGAGGCGTCGCCTGGCGCTCAGGGCCCTTCTTGAGCTCATTGAGGAGCCCTCAATGGTGAGAAGGGGGCAGTGGCTGAGGCTGAGCTGGGGAATGTGGTCGCTTGGGCTTGGCTGGGCTTTGGGTGCTGGGGCAGCTGCTCCCACCCCTCCTGCCTCCCAGTTCAGCTGCCCCAGGGCTCCAGGACAGGCCTTTGGCCTCTGGGCCCTGCGGCAGCAGGATGGCGTTTCTCAAACTTGTGTTCCGCACAGACCAAAAAAATGTGGAGCCTGACTGAAAGTCTTGTGGACTTCCTGTGGGATGCAGATGGAGAGATAGTTTTCATGACAGTCATGCTACTCAGCTTTATCATCTTGGACAAAGACATGCTGATGCCCGGCCCCATCACACTGCAGCTGCTTGAGGCGCTCCTGCCACTCTTTGACCACGTAAGGCTCACTGCTCCCAGCCACGGCCACTGGGTGCCGCCCGGACACTTTGTGCCCTGTGGATTTGCAGGCCTGCGCCAAGCTGAGCCCCATGCAGCCGCAATGCTGAGGTCTTTTTTTCTTCCTTCCATACAGAACAATTGGCAGGTGCAGCTGCTCTCCATACTGCTCTTCCGAACACTGGTGACTCTTCCAGAAGGGGAAAAGGAAAAAAAGGCCCTGAAGACACCCCTGCACCAGAGCCTGCTGCCCCTCTTCTTTCACTGCCACAATGAGAAGCGGCTTGTGGCACAGGTGAGGGCTCGTGGGCTGCTGCTGTCCCCATGGCAGGGGGCTCGTCTGCCTCCTGCCCTGGTACCTGCCGGGCTGCAGCCTCCTCCAGGCCTTGGCACAGGGGACGCGGGCCTTGCACCCTGGGCTGTGGGGCCATCTCTCCATCTCTGCGTTTCTGCTCTTCTCCAGGCTTCTCAGGAAACTCTGCTTTGTGTGGCCGAGTTCCTGAAGAGGAGGAATCTTGAGAGACTGGTGAAGAGGCAGAATCTGTGGAAGTTCAGCGAGTGCCTGGTAAGGAGGGCCTGCAAGCCCCAGCCTCAGCCCGGAGAAGCCCCCTGAGCGCGGTGCTCAGTGTGTGGGGCTGGCAGCTGTGCCCCTGCCCGGTGCTGCACCCAGAAGCCGTGAAGGCTCTGCTCCAGGCTCCCTTGGGCCCGAACCGGGGGCCGATGGAGCCCCGGCCCGGAGGGGCTGCGGGGCTGCGGGCCGGCACCGCGGCTCCCCGGCAGCAGCCGGCCCTCTGCCTCTCCCCTCGGGAGCCCTTGGCCAGCGGCTGCTGGCCGCGCCTCAGGGCTGTGCGGGCAGGGGAGGCCAGGGCGGGGCGCAGGCAGCGCCTGGCCCAGGGACTGAGCCCGCGCCAACCCTTCCCTCCTGCCGCTCTCTGCAGCTGGCAGAGGACAGGAGCCGAGCGGCCAAGCACCTGCGCCGGGTCCTGCCCTACCTGCAGAGCCCACAGGAGCCCCTGCGAGCGGCGGCCGTCAGGTTCGCGGGTGAGTCCCGAGCCCGGGCTCCCTCCCCGGCCCGGCCGGCGCAGCTCGGCCCCGGCCCCGCCTGCTGCCCCGGCAGTGCCAGCCGGGCCCGGCGCCGTGGAGCCCCGCCTGGCCCGGGCATTGCTGCCGCCGCCCTCTGGCAGCCGTGCCCTGGGGCGGCAGCGTGCGGCAAGGGCCGGGCTGAGCCCTGCCGGGCCAGCAGCCTGTGTGGCCACAGCGCCGGCAGCGCCGCTGGCAGGGAGCTGTGCCGCTGGGGCCGTGACAGGCTCTGTGTTCACAGGCATGGCCGCGCGGCACCTGAGGGGGAAGAAGGAAGAGCTCTGGCTCATCTGCCACGGTGAGTGAGGGCAGCGGGCTGGCAGCGGGGGCTGCGGGGGGAGCTGCAAGCCCTGGCCCGGCTGCAGAGGGCTCTGCTCCCTGTGCGGACGAGGGGCGGCGTGGGGAGAGCACACAGAGATTTCAGGGCCACCTGGGCGATTCCTGGCCAGCAGCTTTGGGCTGGTCCCGTTGGTCCCTGCTCCCTCCTGGCCATGGCTAGAGCCGGCTGCGATGGCCCTGGCAGGGGGCTCTCCTCGGCTCCCCGCAGATCCGCGATCTGACCATGGCTCTGTTCCCTTCTCTTTCAGCCCTGGAACACCTGGCAGAGGACATCAGCAGTGCCGTGTCAGATCTGGCACTTGAAACATTGTATGTCATCCAGGCACTGCAGAGTGAGCGATATTCCGTCTTCCAGAGGCTGCAAGATCAGCTCTGCAGGGCATGGAGGACACGGCCTCGTCTGTCGGGGCTCGGCTGGCTGCGCTGCTGGAGCTCTGCAGAGAGGTGATCCCAGAGGCTCTGTCTGCTGAGGCCACCTGAGCCAGCGGGAATTTTCCATTTCTGAAAGATTGTTCTGTTTCTTTTCTTCTATTTGTTTTTTCTTTAGTGTATAAATATAGAGTATGTTATAATACACAGACTCCCAGGAGCTTTCTTTTGCTGCCCAGGGTCCGCAGGGCATTGGGGAAGAGGGGGAGAAGGGTGCCATGGCTCAGCAAGCTGCCCAGGCGTGCAGTGTTGCAGGGAAAATGGCCAGAAGCCCCTTGGCCTGTGGTGGTTCTGCTGAAGCCTTTGTGCTGGTGACAGAGCGGGTGGGCAGGGGCCGGGGCTGCGGGGATCCCTGCCAGAGCAGTGCCTGGAGATGGCCTCAAGCCCTGTGCCGGGCAGAAAGCGCATCCGTGTCCTCCTGCCCGTGTGCTGCTGGCTGCCTTGCTGAGGGCTCCCAGGTGCCTCTGGATAGGGCTGCTCTGGAGCTGCTGTGGGGCTGCGGCGCTGCTGCCGGGCAGCTTGGCCGGGCTGGGGCAGCCCCTGAGGGGCTGGGGCGCTGGCAAGCCCTAAGCAATGGGCTGTCAGAGGCCACAAGCAGCCCCCTGCCAGCCGTCTTGTTCCTACCAGAGTTGACTTGCAAGAGGGATCCCGGGCACTCTGGAACTAACAGCATCAGTGTTGTTGGAAATCCAAATGCAGGGAAATCTCAGACCTTTGGTCTTGTCAGCAAAGCTTTGAATTAAACACAGGATTTGAAGGGAGACCTTGGAAAGGGCTCCCAAAGCTAGGTGCTAGAAGCGAGAATGTGGATTTCTAGTTTATTATAGCAGAGACACGGGGAGGAACGTTGAAGTGGAGGAAAGTTTAGAGTTTTAGAGTTCAAGATCTAGAAAAAATCAAATCAGTTACAGTGGTAAACAAGAAGTTTAGGATGCAGTGCTGTAAGTTTGTGTGTCATAGCATGATTGGCTAAGGAGGCTTACACTGTAGCAGGATGTGGGAACCCAGGAAATTCCTCTGGCTGCCCTGAAAGACTCGAGACCCTGTCAGAGGGCTCAGAGGCCTTGGCACAGAGCTCAAGACCCGTGTGCCTTTGGTTTAGCCCTTGGAAAAAACAATTCCCAACCTTGTAGGAAGAATGACAAGCCACAAAGGTTTAAGCAGAATGACAGTGAATTTATCACCGAGTGGAAAAATAGATTTTGGGGCGTTTTAGAATGGGGCTTCAGGGGGGAAGATGAGGAATCTGGGCATGTCCAGCCTTTCTCCTTCTTCTTCTTGGCCTCCATCTGCGGCTGTGATGTTGGCACTTTTAGATTGGTTTAGAGAAGAAGCTCACTGTCTAACGTAGATGATATGTATGGGAAAGTAATGGCAAATATTGTACACATAGTTGTTTTTAGTATAAAAAGATAACACCGCCCCACGGGAGGCAGAGTGCCTTAGACTGTCTGGCTGTGCGGACCTCGAAAGACAGGAGAAAGAATTTTATAGATAAGATACAATAAACAACCTGGAGACCGAGAAATGAAGAGCTCTGACTCCTTCTTCAACCGCCGGGCTGGGAAAAGAGACTTTCTAACATATCTCGGGGTCACTCTGACCAGCTAGAGACCCCGAGAGCACGACTCCATAAGACGAGATATTGGAGACTGGGTCCAAAACATAAATATTATTTTTGGCAGTGTCTTCTTGGCCAAGAAATCCTTCAAAGCTCTTGTAACTACAAGTCTTGCGGGCCTTGTGAGCCATGCAGTGCAGATGTGAGCCAAACTCACCTTTCCTGTCTATGTAGAAGAGAAGAAAAAGCAATGGCATCATCTAAAAAACTCGGAGGTCTGCTCTCTAGCTCGTTCCAAACTCCCTCAAATCCCCCAAAGTGGCATTTAGCTACAAAGAGATGACAAGGACCCTTAGTGCTGGCTCTTTGACTCCACAGCAGCTGCTTTAGAATCTTTCACTTAACCCTGTGTAGTCATGTGCCAGAAATGGATCATTTGAAGAAACTTTCCCAACTGACTTGCATGGAGGTTTGTTTGAAGGGTATTTGAGGAGAAAGGCTCCCAGCAGAGGCCTGGGCTTTGGCCTAGCTGTGTCCCCTGCTGATTGTGAAGTGTGCCATCAGCTGCAGGGCTTTCTGGGCTAAAAATATCATCAAGTCACTTGGACTTGCTCTTTTAGGCCTCTAAGAGCTGGACCCAATTTCGGGCACATTTGGAGACCTCATCTGTGGGTGGATGGACCACCTAGGATTTTCCCAATTGCTGGGAATGGTTCTCCGGGTCCCTGGTGTAAAACGGGACTCCCCAGCAACTGCGCATCTGCAAGATGATAAACAATTGTCTTGGTTTGAAGAGAGAGGTGCCTGCTAAGGAAGGCAGAAGCCTTCTCTGAAATGGAAAATGTAAATGTCCTCCCTTCAAATGATTCTCATTTAGTAATTCAAATGCTCTCAGGGAAAGATATGGGGATAGGACTGTGCCCGCAGAGCCGGGCAGCGTTTGCTGGTGGTCTGAGCCCTTCCTAAAGATCCTGTGCGGGCTGTCTTAGACACCTGGGGGGGCCAGGCATTGCTTCCAGCCTGGGCCACTTTGGCTGGGCTGGGGGCGGCCCCAGGGCAGAAGGCAGTGTGTGCAAGGGCCCTGGGTGGCACGCTGCAGCACGGTCTCGGTGCCATGGAACGGAACCCGGTGACCAAGGGCCCTTTGTGACACGTGGGAAATAGAAGCTTGCCCAGCTGCTGGGAACGCACAACAGGGCAGAACGGGACAGAGCGGCGCCGTGAGGAGCCCCCACACAGCACACTCGGTCCTGTCTGACCCGGAGCCTTTCCAAGGCGTTATTCCTGCAGCTGAGCTCGAGGCCAGACCACAGGACTTGGTGACCTGTGGCCTTCCCAAGGCTTCTCTTCTGCAGGTGCCCTCACAAATCCAGTCATTTTCATGGAGCAGAGACCCCTGAAAGCGCCCAAGGTGGCCTGGGGGGAAGAGGAGGAAGAAAGCCCTGGAGCTGCCCGCGCACATGAAACCAAAGCGGTGGTGCCGTCTGAGCTGCCGCAGGAAGGTGAGTGGCAGAGCTGGGCCACAGGGTTGGTGCCTGCAGCCAACTTGGCACCATTCCATCTCATCCCATTTTATCCCATCCCAGTTTCTCCCGTCCCATACCCAAGGACAGGACAGAAGAGGGGCCGGGCAGACACCCTGCAGGGGCCATGCTCCATCCCCTGGGGCGTCCCGGGGCTGTCCCTGCCTGGGGAGCGCAGGGCTGGGCCGTGTTCTCCGGCCTCTCCCGCAGCCCCTCAGCTCTGGCTGCGCTCGCTCTTTTCCAGGTGCAGCCCTGCAGCGCACACAGGAGCAGGACCCCACCCGTGGCCTCTTCCGCAGCACAGCCCAGGTACCTGCAGCCATCCCCACCTGGGCTGGGCCTGCTGGCACCGTGCTTGGAGCATTCCCTGCAACATCCCTGGCTTCTTGCCCTTCTCCTACAGCTGGTTTGCAAATTCATCAAGAAAATTCGGGCGGAAGAGACCAGCACCATGGGTCCTGGGCTCAGAGCATATTCGCACATCTTCAAAACCAAGACCAGTGCTGCCCTGCTGGATATGCTCGTAGAGGAGGGCTTCTCCAGTCCAAAGCAAGTAAGCAGCCTGTGGCAAGGGTTTCATGCTCCCAGGAAATTGCTTGGTCTCCCAAGCCACGCCTGCTGGTCACTGGAACTCTTTGAGGCCATGGCAGTGTGGTGGGAAGGGAGGCACTTCTGTGGGGAAGCTGGTGACATTGCTCCCTCTGGCAGCTTTCCAAGTCTCCCCGTGCCTTCTCCAGGTTCCTGCCCTGGTCAGGTACATCCACCAGTGGCTCCTGGCCAATCAGTTTGCTGAGCACAGGCTGAACAGGACCCTGCTGGATCTCACCGAAGCACAGCCTGCTGACGTAGTCATGACGCTCCTGCGTGTGGCCCCGTCCTGTGACAGGTATGGGGCCAAAATGCCCAGAGGGCTCAGGGCTCGCCAGCCCATCAGCCTGTACAGCCTGGCCCAGGTGTGTGACCAACAGAGAGTTCCAGGGCCTTCTGGCTGCTCCCTTGGCCAGCCCCGGCACGTCAGCCCCCGAGCCTGCTGCCGTGCTCCCTCGCTGCCCCTCAGGGGCCTGTCCCCAGTGGCCTGGGCTGCCTGGGTGCTGCTGGCGAGTGGCAATGGGCACAGGCAGAGCTGGCAGCCAGCTCAGGTCCCCACTGCTGCCCAGGCCACGGTGCTGTGTATGAGACAGAGCTCTAACCCCACAGAGCTGCTTTGACCATGTGGAAGAGCATCATGTGCTCGCCCAGGACTGCAGAGCCAGCGCTGCTGATACTCCTGGATGTGCTGGGCAGCTGGCCAGAGCACATCATGTGCACCTCGGATGGGGACAAAACGGGTGTCTTTGTCCTGGCTGTGAGTTTCTGTAACTGGCCTTTGCTGGCCCCAAGGCTGCCTCTCCAGCAGCTCTCCATCCTCCTTCCCCCACTGCATCTCCCTGCCTTAGGCACCGGGTGGAAACCCGGCCCAGGGGCAGCTTCAGGCCCACCAGGCCCCGTGCTCCCCCTGCGTCTGTCTGAGCCTCTCCCTGCCCTGCTCGGGCCCTGCCACACCGACACCTCGGCACTGAGCCCTGTCTCGGGGGGCTTTGTCTTTTGCAGGCAACCGTGGTTATGTGGAAGATCCTCCAGATGCCCTGCGTCCCACATATGGTGACGGTGTATTTGCCCCGCCTCTTTCTACATCTGCTCTCCCAAGCGTTTTCCAGCACTCTGGATACGCCAGAGGAGGTCGATGCATTCTGGAAGGGATGCCAGGAGGAATACGGCCTTGCCACCAGCCCCAACAGGTGCTCCATCCCAATCCTCCTTTCCGTGCTACGTCCCTGGGCAGGAGCCAGTGTTCCCAGCGTGACCTGGGCTTTGCTGTGCACGCAGGTTTGCAGTGCACACCCTGAAGTCTCTGCTCTGCCGAATGCAGCATGAGGATGTGGTGGTGGCAATGGAGCGCAGGTGTGCCTGGGACACGCTGCTGTGCGCTGACACCCACCACTATGCCGTGGCTCTGCTGGCCAGGTGAGACCCCCTTCTCCCCACTGCTGCCTCTGACATTTGTGCTCTGTGCCCAGGGAGCTCCACACAGTCCCCGAGGTCGTGGCCCAGAAGGCCTTGTCACCGAGGGATGGCCAAGCAGACTGGGAAAGGCTGGGAGAGGAGGGCGCCCACCAGGAGCTGCCTCCCAAATAGCCCAGGGCCCCTTGCAGGATGCTGGGGAAAGACCAGACCTCTGTGTGTCAGTCCTGGCAAAGGTTTGTCCCCCTGGCCCACAGTCTTGGTTCCTTTTCCTCCTGCCAGGGAGATGTGCTGTGTCTCCATCCCTTTGTGTTCCCGGATCGCTCGCTACCTGCTCCGGCTGCTCAGCACACAGGAGCCACGCTGGGAGCTGCCCGCCATGGCGTTCCTTGCAGAGGTGAGCCTGACGGCCAGCGCTGCCTGGCTGAGCTGCCTCCCAGCTCTCTGCCCTCTCGGAGCCGCAGCTGCCTGGCACGGGGCCCGCGCCCTGTGCTGCTGCCTGGGCCCGGCCCCGTGCGTCTCCGGGCTCCTGCCGGCCGGGTCCCTGTCACTGCCCTGTACCTTTCAGGTCCTCGAGTTCCTGGACTTGAGTGAACGTGGTGCTAACAGAGTCCTGCAAATTTTGTCAAGGCAGCTGCAGAGCGAGTGCAGGGAGAGGCGTCGCCTGGCGCTCAGGGCCCTTCTTGAGCTCATTGAGGAGCCCTCAATGGTGAGAAGGGGGCAGTGGCTGAGGCTGAGCTGGGGAATGTGGTCGCTTGGGCTTGGCTGGGCTTTGGGTGCTGGGGCAGCTGCTCCCACCCCTCCTGCCTCCCAGTTCAGCTGCCCCAGGGCTCCAGGACAGGCCTTTGGCCTCTGGGCCCTGCGGCAGCAGGATGGCGTTTCTCAAACTTGTGTTCCGCACAGACCAAAAAAATGTGGAGCCTGACTGAAAGTCTTGTGGACTTCCTGTGGGATGCAGATGGAGAGATAGTTTTCATGACAGTCATGCTACTCAGCTTTATCATCTTGGACAAAGACATGCTGATGCCCGGCCCCATCACACTGCAGCTGCTTGAGGCGCTCCTGCCACTCTTTGACCACGTAAGGCTCACTGCTCCCAGCCACGGCCACTGGGTGCCGCCCGGACACTTTGTGCCCTGTGGATTTGCAGGCCTGCGCCAAGCTGAGCCCCATGCAGCCGCAATGCTGAGGTCTTTTTTTCTTCCTTCCATACAGAACAATTGGCAGGTGCAGCTGCTCTCCATACTGCTCTTCCGAACACTGGTGACTCTTCCAGAAGGGGAAAAGGAAAAAAAGGCCCTGAAGACACCCCTGCACCAGAGCCTGCTGCCCCTCTTCTTTCACTGCCACAATGAGAAGCGGCTTGTGGCACAGGTGAGGGCTCGTGGGCTGCTGCTGTCCCCCTGGCAGGGGGCTCGTCTGCCTCCTGCCCTGGTACCTGCCGGGCTGCAGCCTCCTCCAGGCCTTGGCACAGGGGACGCGGGCCTTGCACCCTGGGCTGTGGGGCCATCTCTCCATCTCTGCGTTTCTGCTCTTCTCCAGGCTTCTCAGGAAACTCTGCTTTGTGTGGCCGAGTTCCTGAAGAGGAGGAATCTTGAGAGACTGGTGAAGAGGCAGAATCTGTGGAAGTTCAGCGAGTGCCTGGTAAGGAGGGCCTGCAAGCCCCAGCCTCAGCCCGGAGAAGCCCCCTGAGCGCGGTGCTCAGTGTGTGGGGCTGGCAGCTGTGCCCCTGCCCGGTGCTGCACCCAGAAGCCGTGAAGGCTCTGCTCCAGGCTCCCTTGGGCCCGAACCGGGGGCCGATGGAGCCCCGGCCCGGAGGGGCTGCGGGGCTGCGGGCCGGCACCGCGGCTCCCCGGCAGCAGCCGGCCCTCTGCCTCTCCCCTCGGGAGCCCGGCGCCAGCGGCTGCTGGCCGCGCCTCAGGGCTGTGCGGGCAGGGGAGGCCAGGGCGGGGCGCAGGCAGCGCCTGGCCCAGGGGCTGAGCCCGCGCCAACCCTTCCCTCCTGCCGCTCTCTGCAGCTGGCAGAGGACAGGAGCCGAGCGGCCGAGCACCTGCGCCGGGTCCTGCCCTACCTGCAGAGCCCACAGGAGCCCCTGCGAGCGGCGGCCGTCAGGTTCGCGGGTGAGTCCCGAGCCCGGGCTCCCTCCCCGGCCCGGCCGGCGCAGCTCGGCCCCGGCCCCGCCTGCTGCCCCAGCAGTGCCAGCGGGGCCCGGCGCCGTGGAGCCCCGCCTGGCCCGGGCATTGCTGCCGCCGCCCTCTGGCAGCCGTGCCCTGGGGCGGCAGCGTGCGGCAAGGGCCGGGCTGAGCCCTGCCGGGCCAGCAGCCTGTGTGGCCACAGCGCCGGCAGCGCCGCTGGCAGGGAGCTGTGCCGCTGGGGCCGTGACAGGCTCTGTGTTCACAGGCATGGCCGTGCGGCACCTGAGGGGGAAGAAGGAAGAGCTCTGGCTCATCTGCCACGGTGAGTGAGGGCAGCGGGCTGGCAGCGGGGGCTGCCGGGGGAGCTGCAAGCCCTGGCCCGGCTGCAGAGGGCTCTGCTCCCTGTGCGGACGAGGGGCGGCGTGGGGAGAGCACACAGAGATTTCAGGGCCACCTGGGCGATTCCTGGCCAGCAGCTTTGGGCTGGTCCCGTTGGTCCCTGCTCCCTCCCGGCCATGGCTAGAGCCGGCTGCGATGGCCCTGGCAGGGGGCTCTCCTCGGCTCCCCGCAGATCCGCGATCTGACCATGGCTCTGTTCCCTTCTCTTTCAGCCCTGGAACACCTGACAGAGGACATCAGCAGTGCCGTGTCAGATCTGGCACTTGAAACATTGTATGTCATCCAGGCACTGCAGAGTGAGCGATATTCCGTCTTCCAGAGGCTGCAAGATCAGCTCTGCAGGGCATGGAGGACACGGCCTCGTCTGTCGGGGCTCGGCTGGCTGCGCTGCTGGAGCTCTGCAGAGAGGTGATCCCAGAGGCTCTGTCTGCTGAGGCCACCTGAGCCAGCGGGAATTTTCCATTTCTGAAAGATTGTTCTGTTTCTTTTCTTCTATTTGTTTTTTCTTTAGTGTATAAATATAGAGTATGTTATAATACACAGACTCCCAGGAGCTTTCTTTTGCTGCCCAGGGTCCGCAGGGCATTGGGGAAGAGGGGGAGAAGGGTGCCATGGCTCAGCAAGCTGCCCAGGCGTGCAGTGTTGCAGGGAAAATGGCCAGAAGCCCCTTGGCCTGTGGTGGTTCTGCTGAAGCCTTTGTGCTGGTGACAGAGCGGGTGGGCAGGGGCCGGGGCTGCGGGGATCCCTGTGAGAGCAGTGCCTGGAGATGGCCTCAAGCCCTGTGCCGGGCAGAAAGCGCATCCGTGTCGTCCTGCCCGTGTGCTGCTGGCTGCCTTGCTGAGGGCTCCCAGGTGCCTCTGAATAGGGCTGCTCTGGAGCTGCTGTGGGGCTGCGGCGCTGCTGCCGGGCAGCTTGGCGGGGCTGGGGCAGCCCCTGAGGGGCTGGGGCGCTGGCAAGCCCTAAGCAATGGGCTGTCAGAGGCCACAAGCAGCCCCCTGCCAGCCGTCTTGTTCCTACCAGAGCTGACTTGCAAGAGGGATCCCGGGCACTCTGGAACTAACAGCATCAGTGTTGTTGGAAATCCAAATGCAGGGAAATCTCAGACTTTTGGTCTTGTCAACAAAGCTTTGAATTAAACACAGGATTTGAAGGGAGACCTTGGAAAGGGCTCCCAAAGCTAGGTGCTAGAAGCGAGAATGTGGATTTCTAGTTTATTATAGCAGAGACACGGGGAGGAACGTTGAAGTGGAGGAAAGTTTAGAGTTTTAGAGTTCAAGATCTAGAAAAAATCAAATCAGTTACAGTGGTAAACAAGAAGTTTAGGATGCAGTGCTGTAAGTTTGTGTGTCATAGCATGATTGGCTAAGGAGGCTTACACTGTAGCAGGATGTGGGAACCCAGGAAATTCCTCTGGCTTCCCTGCAGGACTCGAGACCCTGTCAGAGGGCTCAGAGGCCTTGGCACAGAGCCCAAGACCCGTGTGCCTTTGATTTAGCCCTTGGAAAAAACAATTCCCAACCTTGTAGGAAGAATGACAAGCCACAAAGGTTTAAGCAGAATGACAGTGAATTTATCACCGAGTGGAAAAATAGATTTTGGGGCGTTTTAGAATGGGGCTTCAGGGGGGAAGATGAGGAATCTGGGCATGTCCAGCCTTTCTCCTTCTTCTTCTTGGCCTCCATCTGCGGCTGTGATGTTGGCACTTTTAGATTGGTTTAGAGAAGAAGCTCACTGTCTAACGTAGATGATATGTATGGGAAAGTAATGGCAAATATTGTACACATAGTTGTTTTTAGTATAAAAAGATAACACCGCCCCACGGGAGGCAGAGTGCCTTAGACTGTCTGGCTGTGCGGACCTCGAAAGACAGGAGAAAGAATTTTATAGATAAGATACAATAAACAACCTGGAGACCGAGAAATGAAGAGCTCTGACTCCTTCTTCAACCGCCGGGCTGGGAAAAGAGACTTTCTAACATATCTCGGGGTCACTCTGACCAGCTAGAGACCCCGAGAGCACGACTCCATAAGACGAGATATTGGAGACTGGGTCCAAAACATAAAGATTATTGTTGGCAGTGTCTTCTTGGCCAAGAAATCCTTCAAAGCTCTTGTAACTACAAGTCTTGCGGGCCTTGTGAGCCATGCAGTGCAGATGTGAGCCAAACTCACCTTTCCTGTCTATGTAGAAGAGAAGAAAAAGCAATGGCATCATCTAAAAAACTCGGAGGTCTGCTCTCTAGCTCGTTCCAAACTCCCTCAAATCCCCCAAAGTGGCATTTAGCTACAAAGAGATGACAAGGACTCTTAGTGCTGGCTCTTTGACTCCACAGCAGCTGCTTTAGAATCTTTCACTTAACCCTGTGTAGTCATGTGCCAGAAATGGATCATTTGAAGAAACTTTCCCAACTGACTTGCATGGAGGTTTGTTTGAAGGGTATTTGAGGAGAAAGGCTCCCAGCAGAGGCCTGGGCTTTGGCCTAGCTGTGTCCCCTGCTGATTGTGAAGTGTGCCATCAGCTGCAGGGCTTTCTGGGCTAAAAATATCATCAAGTCACTTGGACTTGCTCTTTTAGGCCTCTAAGAGCTGGACCCAATTTCGGGCACATTTGGAGACCTCATCTGTGGGTGGATGGACCACCTAGGATTTTCCCAATTGCTGGGAATGGTTCTCCGGGTCCCTGGTGTAAAACGGGACTCCCCAGCAACTGCGCATCTGCAAGATGATAAACAATTGTCTTGGTTTGAAGAGAGAGGTGCCTGCTAAGGAAGGCAGAAGCCTTCTCTGAAATGGAAAATGTAAATGTCCTCCCTTCAAATGATTCTCATTTAGTAATTCAAATGCTCTCAGGGAAAGATATGGGGATAGGACTGTGCCCGCAGAGCCGGGCAGCGTTTGCTGGTGGTCTGAGCCCTTCCTAAAGATCCTGTGCGGGCTGTCTTAGACACCTGGGGGGGCCAGGCATTCCTTCCAGCCTGGGCCACTTTGGCTGGGCTGGGGGCGGCCCCAGGGCAGAAGGCAGTGTGTGCAAGGGCCCTGGGTGGCACGCTGCAGCACGGTCTCGGTGCCATGGAACGGAACCCGGTGACCAAGGGCCCTTTGTGACACGTGGGAAATAGAAGCTTGCCCAGCTGCTGGGAACGCACAACAGGGCAGAACGGGACAGAGCGGTGCCGTGAGGAGCCCCCACACAGCACACTCGGTCCTGTCTGACCCGGAGCCTTTCCAAGGCGTTATTCCTGCAGCTGAGCTCGAGGCCAGACCACAGGACTTGGTGACCTGTGGCCTTCCCAAGGCTTCTCTTCTGCAGGTGCCCTCACAAATCCAGTCATTTTCATGGAGCAGAGACCCCTGAAAGCGCCCAAGGTGGCCTGGGGGGAAGAGGAGGAAGAAAGCCCTGGAGCTGCCCGCGCACATGAAACCAAAGCGGTGGTGCCGTCTGAGCTGCCGCAGGAAGGTGAGTGGCAGAGCTGGGCCACAGGGTTGGTGCCTGCAGCCAACTTGGCACCATTCCATCTCATCCCATTTTATCCCATCCCATTTTCTCCCATCCCATACCCACGGACAGGACAGAAGAGGGGCCGGGCAGACACCCCGCAGGGGCCATGCTCCATCCCCTGGGGCGTCCCGGGGCTGTCCCTGCCTGGGGAGCGCAGGGCTGGGCCGTGTTCTCCGGCCTCTCCCGCAGCCCCTCAGCTCTGGCTGCGCTCGCTCTTTTCCAGGTGCAGCCCTGCAGCGCACACAGGAGCAGGACCCCACCCGTGGCCTCTTCCGCAGCACAGCCCAGGTACCTGCAGCCATCCCCACCTGGGCTGGGCCTGCTGGCACCGTGCTTGGAGCATTCCCTGCAACATCCCTGGCTTCTTGCCCTTCTCCTACAGCTGGTTTGCAAATTCATCAAGAAAATTCGGGCGGAAGAGACCAGCACCATGGGTCCTGGGCTCAGAGCATATTCGCACATCTTCAAAACCAAGACCAGTGCTGCCCTGCTGGATATGCTCGTAGAGGAGGGCTTCTCCAGTCCAAAGCAAGTAAGCAGCCTGTGGCAAGGGTTTCATGCTCCCAGGAAATTGCTTGGTCTCCCAAGCCACGCCTGCTGGTCACTGGAACTCTTTGAGGCCATGGCAGTGTGGTGGGAAGGGAGGCACTTCTGTGGGGAAGCTGGTGACATTGCTCCCTCTGGCAGCTTTCCAAGTCTCCCCGTGCCTTCTCCAGGTTCCTGCCCTGGTCAGGTACATCCACCAGTGGCTCCTGGCCAATCAGTTTGCTGAGCACAGGCTGAACAGGACCCTGCTGGATCTCACCGAAGCACAGCCTGCTGACGTAGTCATGACGCTCCTGCGTGTGGCCCCGTCCTGTGACAGGTATGGGGCCAAAATGCCCAGAGGGCTCAGGGCTCGCCAGCCCATCAGCCTGTACAGCCTGGCCCAGGTGTGTGACCAACAGAGAGTTCCAGGGCCTTCTGGCTGCTCCCTTGGCCAGCCCCGGCACGTCAGCCCCCGAGCCTGCTGCCGTGCTCCCTCGCTGCCCCTCAGGGGCCTGTCCCCAGTGGCCTGGGCTGCCTGGGTGCTGCTGGCGAGTGGCAATGGGCACAGGCAGAGCTGGCAGCCAGCTCAGGTCCCCACTGCTGCCCAGGCCACGGTGCTGTGTATGAGACAGAGCTCTAACCCCACAGAGCTGCTTTGACCATGTGGAAGAGCATCATGTGCTCGCCCAGGACTGCAGAGCCAGCGCTGCTGATACTCCTGGATGTGCTGGGCAGCTGGCCAGAGCACAGCATGTGCACCTCGGATGGGGACAAAACGGGTGTCTTTGTCCTGGCTGTGAGTTTCTGTAACTGGCCTTTGCTGGCCCCAAGGCTGCCTCTCCAGCAGCTCTCCGTCCTCCTTCCCCCACTGCATCTCCCTGCCTTAGGCACCGGGTGGAAACCCGGCCCAGGGGCAGCTTCAGGCCCACCAGGCCCCGTGCTCCCCCTGCGTCTGTCTGAGCCTCTCCCTGCCCTGCTCGGGCCCTGCCACACGGACACCTCGGCACTGAGCCCTGTCTCGGGGGGCTTTGTCTTTTGCAGGCAACCGTGGTTATGTGGAAGATCCTCCAGATGCCCTGCGTCCCACATATGGTGACGGTGTATTTGCCCCGCCTCTTTCTACATCTGCTCTCCCAAGCGTTTTCCAGCACTCTGGATACGCCAGAGGAGGTCGATGCATTCTGGAAGGGATGCCAGGAGGAATACGGCCTTGCCACCAGCCCCAACAGGTGCTCCATCCCAATCCTCCTTTCCGTGCTACGTCCCTGGGCAGGAGCCAGTGTTCCCAGCGTGACCTGGGCTTTGCTGTGCACGCAGGTTTGCAGTGCACACCCTGAAGTCTCTGCTCTGCCGAATGCAGCATGAGGATGTGGTGGTGGCAATGGAGCGCAGGTGTGCCTGGGACACGCTGCTGTGCGCTGACACCCACCACTATGCCGTGGCTCTGCTGGCCAGGTGAGACCCCCTTCTCCCCACTGCTGCCTCTGACATTTGTGCTCTGTGCCCAGGGAGCTCCACACAGTCCCCGAGGTCGTGGCCCAGAAGGCCTTGTCACCGAGGGATGGCCAAGCAGACTGGGAAAGGCTGGGAGAGGAGGGCGCCCACCAGGAGCTGCCTCCCAAATAGCCCAGGGCCCCTTGCAGGATGCTGGGGAAAGACCAGACCTCTGTGTGTCAGTCCTGGCAAAGGTTTGTCCCCCTGGCCCACAGTCTTGGTTCCTTTTCCTCCTGCCAGGGAGATGTGCTGTGTCTCCATCCCTTTGTGTTCCCGGATCGCTCGCTACCTGCTCCGGCTGCTCAGCACACAGGAGCCACGCTGGGAGCTGCCCGCCATGGCGTTCCTTGCAGAGGTGAGCCTGACGGCCAGCGCTGCCTGGCTGAGCTGCCTCCCAGCTCTCTGCCCTCTCGGAGCCGCAGCTGCCTGGCACGGGGCCCGCGCCCTGTGCTGCTGCCTGGGCCCGGCCCCGTGCGTCTCCGGGCTCCTGCCGGCCGGGTCCCTGTCACTGCCCTGTACCTTTCAGGTCCTCGAGTTCCTGGACTTGAGTGAACGTGGTGCTAACAGAGTCCTGCAAATTTTGTCAAGGCAGCTGCAGAGCGAGTGCAGGGAGAGGCGTCGCCTGGCGCTCAGGGCCCTTCTTGAGCTCATTGAGGAGCCCTCAATGGTGAGAAGGGGGCAGTGGCTGAGGCTGAGCTGGGGAATGTGGTCGCTTGGGCTTGGCTGGGCTTTGGGTGCTGGGGCAGCTGCTCCCACCCCTCCTGCCTCCCAGTTCAGCTGCCCCAGGGCTCCAGGACAGGCCTTTGGCCTCTGGGCCCTGCGGCAGCAGGATGGCGTTTCTCAAACTTGTGTTCCGCACAGACCAAAAAAATGTGGAGCCTGACTGAAAGTCTTGTGGACTTCCTGTGGGATGCAGATGGAGAGATAGTTTTCATGACAGTCATGCTACTCAGCTTTATCATCTTGGACAAAGACATGCTGATGCCCGGCCCCATCACACTGCAGCTGCTTGAGGCGCTCCTGCCACTCTTTGACCACGTAAGGCTCACTGCTCCCAGCCACGGCCACTGGGTGCCGCCCGGACACTTTGTGCCCTGTGGATTTGCAGGCCTGCGCCAAGCTGAGCCCCATGCAGCCACAATGCTGAGGTCTTTTTTTCTTCCTTCCATACAGAACAATTGGCAGGTGCAGCTGCTCTCCATACTGCTCTTCCGAACACTGGTGACTCTTTCAGAAGGGGAAAAGGAAAAAAAGGCCCTGAAGACACCCCTGCACCAGAGCCTGCTGCCCCTCTTCTTTCACTGCCACAATGAGAAGCGGCTTGTGGCACAGGTGAGGGCTCGTGGGCTGCTGCTGTCCCCCTGGCAGGGGGCTCGTCTGCCTCCTGCCCTGGTACCTGCCGGGCTGCAGCCTCCTCCAGGCCTTGGCACAGGGGACGCGGGCCTTGCACCCTGGGCTGTGGGGCCATCTCTCCATCTCTGCGTTTCTGCTCTTCTCCAGGCTTCTCAGGAAACTCTGCTTTGTGTGGCCGAGTTCCTGAAGAGGAGGAATCTTGAGAGACTGGTGAAGAGGCAGAATCTGTGGAAGTTCAGCGAGTGCCTGGTAAGGAGGGCCTGCAAGCCCCAGCCTCAGCCCGGAGAAGCCCCCTGAGCGCGGTGCTCAGTGTGTGGGGCTGGCAGCTGTGCCCCTGCCCGGTGCTGCACCCAGAAGCCGTGAAGGCTCTGCTCCAGGCTCCCTTGGGCCCGAACCGGGGGCCGATGGAGCCCCGGCCCGGAGGGGCTGCGGGGCTGCGGGCCGGCACCGCGGCTCCCCGGCAGCAGCCGGCCCTCTGCCTCTCCCCTCGGGAGCCCGGCGCCAGCGGCTGCTGGCCGCGCCTCAGGGCTGTGCGGGCAGGGGAGGCCAGGGCGGGGCGCAGGCAGCGCCTGGCCCAGGGGCTGAGCCCGCGCCAACCCTTCCCTCCTGCCGCTCTCTGCAGCTGGCAGAGGACAGGAGCCGAGCGGCCGAGCACCTGCGCCGGGTCCTGCCCTACCTGCAGAGCCCACAGGAGCCCCTGCGAGCGGCGGCCGTCAGGTTCGCGGGTGAGTCCCGAGCCCGGGCTCCCTCCCCGGCCCGGCCGGCGCAGCTCGGCCCCGGCCCCGCCTGCTGCCCCAGCAGTGCCAGCGGGGCCCGGCGCCGTGGAGCCCCGCCTGGCTCGGGCATTGCTGCTGCCGCCCTCTGGCAGCCGTGCCCTGGGGCGGCAGCGTGCGGCAAGGGCCGGGCTGAGCCCTGCCGGGCCAGCAGCCTGTGTGGCCACAGCGCCGGCAGCGCCGCTGGCAGGGAGCTGTGCCGCTGGGGCCGTGACAGGCTCTGTGTTCACAGGCATGGCCGTGCGGCACCTGAGGGGGAAGAAGGAAGAGCTCTGGCTCATCTGCCACGGTGAGTGAGGGCAGCGGGCTGGCAGCGGGGGCTGCCGGGGGAGCTGCAAGCCCTGGCCCGGCTGCAGAGGGCTCTGCTCCCTGTGCGGACGAGGGGCGGCGTGGGGAGAGCACACAGAGATTTCAGGGCCACCTGGGCGATTCCTGGCCAGCAGCTTTGGGCTGGTCCCGTTGGTCCCTGCTCCCTCCCGGCCATGGCTAGAGCCGGCTGCGATGGCCCTGGCAGGGGGCTCTCCTCGGCTCCCCGCAGATCCGCGATCTGACCATGGCTCTGTTCCCTTCTCTTTCAGCCCTGGAACACCTGACAGAGGACATCAGCAGTGCCGTGTCAGATCTGGCACTTGAAACATTGTATGTCATCCAGGCACTGCAGAGTGAGCGATATTCCGTCTTCCAGAGGCTGCAAGATCAGCTCCGCAGGGCATGGAGGACACGGCCTCGTCTGTCGGGGCTCGGCTGGCTGCGCTGCTGGAGCTCTGCAGAGAGCTGATCCCAGAGGCTCTGTCTGCTGAGGCCACCTGAGCCAGCGGGAATTTTCCATTTCTGAAAGATTGTTCTGTTTCTTTTCTTCTATTTGTTTTTTCTTTAGTGTATAAATATAGAGTATGTTATAATACACAGACTCCCAGGAGCTTTCTTTTGCTGCCCAGGGTCCGCAGGGCATTGGGGAAGAGGGGGAGAAGGGTGCCATGGCTCAGCAAGCTGCCCAGGCGTGCAGTGTTGCAGGGAAAATGGCCAGAAGCCCCTTGGCCTGTGGTGGTTCTGCTGAAGCCTTTGTGCTGGTGACAGAGCGGGTGGGCAGGGGCCGGGGCTGCGGGGATCCCTGTGAGAGCAGTGCCTGGAGATGGCCTCAAGCCCTGTGCCGGGCAGAAAGCGCATCCGTGTCGTCCTGCCCGTGTGCTGCTGGCTGCCTTGCTGAGGGCTCCCAGGTGCCTCTGAATAGGGCTGCTCTGGAGCTGCTGTGGGGCTGCGGCGCTGCTGCCGGGCAGCTTGGCGGGGCTGGGGCAGCCCCTGAGGGGCTGGGGCGCTGGCAAGCCCTAAGCAATGGGCTGTCAGAGGCCACAAGCAGCCCCCTGCCAGCCGTCTTGTTCCTACCAGAGCTGACTTGCAAGAGGGATCCCGGGCACTCTGGAACTAACAGCATCAGTGTTGTTGGAAATCCAAATGCAGGGAAATCTCAGACTTTTGGTCTTGTCAACAAAGCTTTGAATTAAACACAGGATTTGAAGGGAGACCTTGGAAAGGGCTCCCAAAGCTAGGTGCTAGAAGCGAGAATGTGGATTTCTAGTTTATTATAGCAGAGACACGGGGAGGAACGTTGAAGTGGAGGAAAGTTTAGAGTTTTAGAGTTCAAGATCTAGAAAAAATCAAATCAGTTACAGTGGTAAACAAGAAGTTTAGGATGCAGTGCTGTAAGTTTGTGTGTCATAGCATGATTGGCTAAGGAGGCTTACACTGTAGCAGGATGTGGGAACCCAGGAAATTCCTCTGGCTTCCCTGCAGGACTCGAGACCCTGTCAGAGGGCTCAGAGGCCTTGGCACAGAGCCCAAGACCCGTGTGCCTTTGATTTAGCCCTTGGAAAAAACAATTCCCAACCTTGTAGGAAGAATGACAAGCCACAAAGGTTTAAGCAGAATGACAGTGAATTTATCACCGAGTGGAAAAATAGATTTTGGGGCGTTTTAGAATGGGGCTTCAGGGGGGAAGATGAGGAATCTGGGCATGTCCAGCCTTTCTCCTTCTTCTTCTTGGCCTCCATCTGCGGCTGTGATGTTGGCACTTTTAGATTGGTTTAGAGAAGAAGCTCACTGTCTAACGTAGATGATATGTATGGGAAAGTAATGGCAAATATTGTACACATAGTTGTTTTTAGTATAAAAAGATAACACCGCCCCACGGGAGGCAGAGTGCCTTAGACTAGACCCCGAGAGCACGACTCCATAAGACGAGATATTGGAGACTGGGTCCAAAACATAAAGATTATTGTTGGCAGTGTCTTCTTGGCCAAGAAATCCTTCAAAGCTCTTGTAACTACAAGTCTTGCGGGCCTTGTGAGCCATGCAGTGCAGATGTGAGCCAAACTCACCTTTCCTGTCTATGTAGAAGAGAAGAAAAAGCAATGGCATCATCTAAAAAACTCGGAGGTCTGCTCTCTAGCTCGTTCCAAACTCCCTCAAATCCCCCAAAGTGGCATTTAGCTACAAAGAGATGACAAGGACTCTTAGTGCTGGCTCTTTGACTCCACAGCAGCTGCTTTAGAATCTTTCACTTAACCCTGTGTAGTCATGTGCCAGAAATGGATCATTTGAAGAAACTTTCCAAGTGACTTGCATGGAGGTTTGTTTGAAGGGTATTTGAGGAGAAAGGCTCCCAGCAGAGGCCTGGGCTTTGGCCTAGCTGTGTCCCCTGCTGATTGTGAAGTGTGCCATCAGCTGAAGGGCTTTCTGGGCTAAAAATATCATCAAGTCACTTGGACTTGCTCTTTTAGGCCTCTAAGAGCTGGACCCAATTTCGGGCACATTTGGAGACCTCATCTGTGGGTGGATGGACCACCTAGGATTTTCCCAATTGCTGGGAATGGTTCTCCGGGTCCCTGGTGTAAAACGGGACTCCCCAGCAACTGCGCATCTGCAAGATGATAAACAATTGTCTTGGTTTGAAGAGAGAGGTGCCTGCTAAGGAAGGCAGAAGCCTTCTCTGAAATGGAAAATGTAAATGTCCTCCCTTCAAATGATTCTCATTTAGTAATTCAAATGCTCTCAGGGAAAGATATGGGGATAGGACTGTGCCCGCAGAGCCGGGCAGCGTTTGCTGGTGGTCTGAGCCCTTCCTAAAGATCCTGTGCGGGCTGTCTTAGACACCTGGGGCCAGGCATTCCTTCCAGCCTGGGCCACTTTGGCTGGGCTGGGGGCGGCCCCAGGGCAGAAGGCAGTGTGTGCAAGGGCCCTGGGTGGCACGCTGCAGCACGGTCTCGGTGCCATGGAACGGAACCCGGTGACCAAGGGCCCTTTGTGACACGTGGGAAATAGAAGCTTGCCCAGCTGCTGGGAACGCACAACAGGGCAGAACGGGACAGAGCGGTGCCGTGAGGAGCCCCCACACAGCACACTCGGTCCTGTCTGACCCGGAGCCTTTCCAAGGCGTTATTCCTGCAGCTGAGCTCGAGGCCAGACCACAGGACTTGGTGACCTGTGGCCTTCCCAAGGCTTCTCTTCTGCAGGTGCCCTCACAAATCCAGTCATTTTCATGGAGCAGAGACCCCTGAAAGCGCCCAAGGTGGCCTGGGGGGAAGAGGAGGAAGAAAGCCCTGGAGCTGCCCGCGCACATGAAACCAAAGCGGTGGTGCCGTCTGAGCTGCCGCAGGAAGGTGAGTGGCAGAGCTGGGCCACAGGGTTGGTGCCTGCAGCTAACTTGGCACCATTCCATCTCATCCCATTTTATCCCATCCCATTTTCTCCCATCCCATACCCACGGACAGGACAGAAGAGGGGCCGGGCAGACACCCCGCAGGGGCCATGCTCCATCCCCTGGGGCGTCCCGGGGCTGTCCCTGCCTGGGGAGCGCAGGGCTGGGCCGTGTTCTCCGGCCTCTCCCGCAGCCCCTCAGCTCTGGCTGCGCTCGCTCTTTTCCAGGTGCAGCCCTGCAGCGCACACAGGAGCAGGACCCCACCCGTGGCCTCTTCCGCAGCACAGCCCAGGTACCTGCAGCCATCCCCACCTGGGCTGGGCCTGCTGGCACCGTGCTTGGAGCATTCCCTGCAACATCCCTGGCTTCTTGCCCTTCTCCTACAGCTGGTTTGCAAATTCATCAAGAAAATTCGGGCGGAAGAGACCAGCACCATGGGTCCTGGGCTCAGAGCATATTCGCACATCTTCAAAACCAAGACCAGTGCTGCCCTGCTGGATATGCTCGTAGAGGAGGGCTTCTCCAGTCCAAAGCAAGTAAGCAGCCTGTGGCAAGGGTTTCATGCTCCCAGGAAATTGCTTGGTCTCCCAAGCCACGCCTGCTGGTCACTGGAACTCTTTGAGGCCATGGCAGTGTGGTGGGAAGGGAGGCACTTCTGTGGGGAAGCTGGTGACATTGCTCCCTCTGGCAGCTTTCCAAGTCTCCCCGTGCCTTCTCCAGGTTCCTGCCCTGGTCAGGTACATCCACCAGTGGCTCCTGGCCAATCAGTTTGCTGAGCACAGGCTGAACAGGACCCTGCTGGATCTCACCGAAGCACAGCCTGCTGACGTAGTCATGACGCTCCTGCGTGTGGCCCCGTCCTGTGACAGGTATGGGGCCAAAATGCCCAGAGGGCTCAGGGCTCGCCAGCCCATCAGCCTGTACAGCCTGGCCCAGGTGTGTGACCAACAGAGAGTTCCAGGGCCTTCTGGCTGCTCCCTTGGCCAGCCCCGGCACGTCAGCCCCCGAGCCTGCTGCCGTGCTCCCTCGCTGCCCCTCAGGGGCCTGTCCCCAGTGGCCTGGGCTGCCTGGGTGCTGCTGGCGAGTGGCAATGGGCACAGGCAGAGCTGGCAGCCAGCTCAGGTCCCCACTGCTGCCCAGGCCACGGTGCTGTGTATGAGACAGAGCTCTAACCCCACAGAGCTGCTTTGACCATGTGGAAGAGCATCATGTGCTCGCCCAGGACTGCAGAGCCAGCGCTGCTGATACTCCTGGATGTGCTGGGCAGCTGGCCAGAGCACAGCATGTGCACCTCGGATGGGGACAAAACGGGTGTCTTTGTCCTGGCTGTGAGTTTCTGTAACTGGCCTTTGCTGGCCCCAAGGCTGCCTCTCCAGCAGCTCTCCGTCCTCCTTCCCCCACTGCATCTCCCTGCCTTAGGCACCGGGTGGAAACCCGGCCCAGGGGCAGCTTCAGGCCCACCAGGCCCCGTGCTCCCCCTGCGTCTGTCTGAGCCTCTCCCTGCCCTGCTCGGGCCCTGCCACACCGACACCTCGGCACTGAGCCCTGTCTCGGGGGGCTTTGTCTTTTGCAGGCAACCGTGGTTATGTGGAAGATCCTCCAGATGCCCTGCGTCCCACATATGGTGACGGTGTATTTGCCCCGCCTCTTTCTACATCTGCTCTCCCAAGCGTTTTCCAGCACTCTGGATACGCCAGAGGAGGTCGATGCATTCTGGAAGGGATGCCAGGAGGAATACGGCCTTGCCACCAGCCCCAACAGGTGCTCCATCCCAATCCTCCTTTCCGTGCTACGTCCCTGGGCAGGAGCCAGTGTTCCCAGCGTGACCTGGGCTTTGCTGTGCACGCAGGTTTGCAGTGCACACCCTGAAGTCTCTGCTCTGCCGAATGCAGCATGAGGATGTGGTGGTGGCAGTGGAGCGCAGGTGTGCCTGGGACACGCTGCTGTGCGCTGACACCCACCACTATGCCGTGGCTCTGCTGGCCAGGTGAGACCCCCTTCTCCCCACTGCTGCCTCTGACATTTGTGCTCTGTGCCCAGGGAGCTCCACACAGTCCCCGAGGTCGTGGCCCAGAAGGCCTTGTCACCGAGGGATGGCCAAGCAGACTGGGAAAGGCTGGGAGAGGAGGGCGCCCACCAGGAGCTGCCTCCCAAATAGCCCAGGGCCCCTTGCAGGATGCTGGGGAAAGACCAGACCTCTGTGTGTCAGTCCTGGCAAAGGTTTGTCCCCCTGGCCCACAGTCTTGGTTCCTTTTCCTCCTGCCAGGGAGATGTGCTGTGTCTCCATCCCTTTGTGTTCCCGGATCGCTCGCTACCTGCTCCGGCTGCTCAGCACACAGGAGCCACGCTGGGAGCTGCCCGCCATGGCGTTCCTTGCAGAGGTGAGCCTGACGGCCAGCGCTGCCTGGCTGAGCTGCCTCCCAGCTCTCTGCCCTCTCGGAGCCGCAGCTGCCTGGCACGGGGCCCGCGCCCTGTGCTGCTGCCTGGGCCCGGCCCCGTGCGTCTCCGGGCTCCTGCCGGCTGGGTCCCTGTCACTGCCCTGTACCTTTCAGGTCCTCGAGTTCCTGGACTTGAGTGAACGTGGTGCTAACAGAGTCCTGCAAATTTTGTCAAGGCAGCTGCAGAGCGAGTGCAGGGAGAGGCGTCGCCTGGCGCTCAGGGCCCTTCTTGAGCTCATTGAGGAGCCCTCAATGGTGAGAAGGGGGCAGTGGCTGAGGCTGAGCTGGGGAATGTGGTCGCTTGGGCTTGGCTGGGCTTTGGGTGCTGGGGCAGCTGCTCCCACCCCTCCTGCCTCCCAGTTCAGCTGCCCCAGGGCTCCAGGACAGGCCTTTGGCCTCTGGGCCCTGCGGCAGCAGGATGGCGTTTCTCAAACTTGTGTTCCGCACAGACCAAAAAAATGTGGAGCCTGACTGAAAGTCTTGTGGACTTCCTGTGGGATGCAGATGGAGAGATAGTTTTCATGACAGTCATGCTACTCAGCTTTATCATCTTGGACAAAGACATGCTGATGCCCGGCCCCATCACACTGCAGCTGCTTGAGGCGCTCCTGCCACTCTTTGACCACGTAAGGCTCACTGCTCCCAGCCACGGCCACTGGGTGCCGCCCGGACACTTTGTGCCCTGTGGATTTGCAGGCCTGCGCCAAGCTGAGCCCCATGCAGCCACAATGCTGAGGTCTTTTTTTCTTCCTTCCATACAGAACAATTGGCAGGTGCAGCTGCTCTCCATACTGCTCTTCCGAACACTGGTGACTCTTTCAGAAGGGGAAAAGGAAAAAAAGGCCCTGAAGACACCCCTGCACCAGAGCCTGCTGCCCCTCTTCTTTCACTGCCACAATGAGAAGCGGCTTGTGGCACAGGTGAGGGCTCGTGGGTTGCTGCTGTCCCCCTGGCAGGGGGCTCGTCTGCCTCCTGCCCTGGTACCTGCCGGGCTGCAGCCTCCTCCAGGCCTTGGCACAGGGGACGCGGGCCTTGCACCCTGGGCTGTGGGGCCATCTCTCCATCTCTGCGTTTCTGCTCTTCTCCAGGCTTCTCAGGAAACTCTGCTTTGTGTGGCCGAGTTCCTGAAGAGGAGGAATCTTGAGAGACTGGTGAAGAGGCAGAATCTGTGGAAGTTCAGCGAGTGCCTGGTAAGGAGGGCCTGCCAGCCCCAGCCTCAGCCCGGAGAAGCCCCCTGAGTGCGGTGCTCAGTGTGTGGGGCTGGCAGCTGTGCCCCTGCCCGGTGCTGCACCCAGAAGCCGTGAAGGCTCTGCTCCAGGCTCCCTTGGGCCCGAAACCGGGGGCCGATGGAGCCCCGGCCCGGCGGGGCTGCGGGGCTGCGGGCCGGCACCGCGGCTCCCCGGCAGCAGCCGGCCCTCTGCCTCTCCCCTCGGGAGCCCGGCGCCAGCGGCTGCTGGCCGCGCCTCAGGGCTGTGCGGGCAGGGGAGGCCAGGGCGGGGCGCAGGCAGCGCCTGGCCCAGGGGCTGAGCCCGCGCCAACCCTTCCCTCCTGCCGCTCTCTGCAGCTGGCAGAGGACAGGAGCCGAGCGGCCGAGCACCTGCGCCGGGTCCTGCCCTACCTGCAGAGCCCACAGGAGCCCCTGCGAGCGGCGGCCGTCAGGTTCACGGGTGAGTCCCGAGCCCGGGCTCCCTCCCCGGCCCGGCCGGCGCAGCTCGGCCCCGGCCCCGCCTGCTGCCCCAGCAGTGCCAGCGGGGCCCGGCGCCGTGGAGCCCCGCCTGGCCCGGGCATTGCTGCCGCCGCCCTCTGGCAGCCGTGCCCTGGGGCGGCAGCGTGCGGCAAGGGCCGGGCTGAGCCCTGCCGGGCCAGCAGCCTGTGTGGCCACAGCGCCGGCAGCGCCGCTGGCAGGGAGCTGTGCCGCTGGGGCCGTGACAGGCTCTGTGTTCACAGGCATGGCCGCGCGGCACCTGAGGGGGAAGAAGGAAGAGCTCTGGCTCATCTGCCACGGTGAGTGAGGGCAGCGGGCTGGCAGCAGGGGCTGCCGGGGGAGCTGCAAGCCCTGGCCCGGCTGCAGAGGGCTCTGCTCCCTGTGCGGACGAGGGGCGGCGTGGGGAGAGCACACAGAGATTTCAGGGCCACCTGGGCGATTCCTGGCCAGCAGCTTTGGGCTGGTCCCGTTGGTCCCTGCTCCCTCCTGGCCATGGCTAGAGCCGGCTGCGATGGCCCTGGCAGGGGGCTCTCCTCGGCTCCCCGCAGATCCGCGATCTGACCATGGCTCTGTTCCCTTCTCTTTCAGCCCTGGAACACCTGACAGAGGACATCAGCAGTGCCGTGTCAGATCTGGCACTTGAAACATTGTATGTCATCCAGGCACTGCAGAGTGAGCGATATTCCGTCTTCCAGAGGCTGCAAGATCAGCTCCGCAGGGCATGGAGGACACGGCCTCGTCTGTCGGGGCTCGGCTGGCTGCGCTGCTGGAGCTCTGCAGAGAGCTGATCCCAGAGGCTCTGTCTGCTGAGGCCACCTGAGCCAGCGGGAATTTTCCATTTCTGAAAGATTGTTCTGTTTCTTTTCTTCTATTTGTTTTTTCTTTAGTGTATAAATATAGAGTATGTTATAATACACAGACTCCCAGGAGCTTTCTTTTGCTGCCCAGGGTCCGCAGGGCATTGGGGAAGAGGGGGAGAAGGGTGCCATGGCTCAGCAAGCTGCCCAGGCGTGCAGTGTTGCAGGGAAAATGGCCAGAAGCCCCTTGGCCTGTGGTGGTTCTGCTGAAGCCTTTGTGCTGGTGACAGAGCGGGTGGGCAGGGGCCGGGGCTGCGGGGATCCCTGTGAGAGCAGTGCCTGGAGATGGCCTCAAGCCCTGTGCCGGGCAGAAAGCGCATCCGTGTCGTCCTGCCCGTGTGCTGCTGGCTGCCTTGCTGAGGGCTCCCAGGTGCCTCTGAATAGGGCTGCTCTGGAGCTGCTGTGGGGCTGCGGCGCTGCTGCTGGGCAGCTTGGCCGGGCTGGGGCAGCCCCTGAGGGGCTGGGGCGCTGGCAAGCCCTAAGCAATGGGCTGTCAGAGGCCACAAGCAGCCCCCTGCCAGCCGTCTTGTTCCTACCAGAGCTGACTTGCAAGAGGGATCCCGGGCACTCTGGAACTAACAGCATCAGTGTTGTTGGAAATCCAAATGCAGGGAAATCTCAGACTTTTGGTCTTGTCAACAAAGCTTTGAATTAAACACAGGATTTGAAGGGAGACCTTGGAAAGGGCTCCCAAAGCTAGGTGCTAGAAGCGAGAATGTGGATTTCTAGTTTATTATAGCAGAGACACGGGGAGGAACGTTGAAGTGGAGGAAAGTTTAGAGTTTTAGAGTTCAAGATCTAGAAAAAATCAAATCAGTTACAGTGGTAAACAAGAAGTTTAGGATGCAGTGCTGTAAGTTTGTGTGTCATAGCATGATTGGCTAAGGAGGCTTACACTGTAGCAGGATGTGGGAACCCAGGAAATTCCTCTGGCTTCCCTGCAGGACTCGAGACCCTGTCAGAGGGCTCAGAGGCCTTGGCACAGAGCCCAAGACCCGTGTGCCTTTGATTTAGCCCTTGGAAAAAACAATTCCCAACCTTGTAGGAAGAATGACAAGCCACAAAGGTTTAAGCAGAATGACAGTGAATTTATCACCGAGTGGAAAAATAGATTTTGGGGCGTTTTAGAATGGGGCTTCAGGGGGGAAGATGAGGAATCTGGGCATGTCCAGCCTTTCTCCTTCTTCTTCTTGGCCTCCATCTGCGGCTGTGATGTTGGCACTTTTAGATTGGTTTAGAGAAGAAGCTCACTGTCTAACGTAGATGATATGTATGGGAAAGTAATGGCAAATATTGTACACATAGTTGTTTTTAGTATAAAAAGATAACACCGCCCCACGGGAGGCAGAGTGCCTTAGACTAGACCCCGAGAGCACGACTCCATAAGACGAGATATTGGAGACTGGGTCCAAAACATAAAGATTATTGTTGGCAGTGTCTTCTTGGCCAAGAAATCCTTCAAAGCTCTTGTAACTACAAGTCTTGCGGGCCTTGTGAGCCATGCAGTGCAGATGTGAGCCAAACTCACCTTTCCTGTCTATGTAGAAGAGAAGAAAAAGCAATGGCATCATCTAAAAAACTCGGAGGTCTGCTCTCTAGCTCGTTCCAAACTCCCTCAAATCCCCCAAAGTGGCATTTAGCTACAAAGAGATGACAAGGACTCTTAGTGCTGGCTCTTTGACTCCACAGCAGCTGCTTTAGAATCTTTCACTTAACCCTGTGTAGTCATGTGCCAGAAATGGATCATTTGAAGAAACTTTCCAAGTGACTTGCATGGAGGTTTGTTTGAAGGGTATTTGAGGAGAAAGGCTCCCAGCAGAGGCCTGGGCTTTGGCCTAGCTGTGTCCCCTGCTGATTGTGAAGTGTGCCATCAGCTGAAGGGCTTTCTGGGCTAAAAATATCATCAAGTCACTTGGACTTGCTCTTTTAGGCCTCTAAGAGCTGGACCCAATTTCGGGCACATTTGGAGACCTCATCTGTGGGTGGATGGACCACCTAGGATTTTCCCAATTGCTGGGAATGGTTCTCCGGGTCCCTGGTGTAAAACGGGACTCCCCAGCAACTGCGCATCTGCAAGATGATAAACAATTGTCTTGGTTTGAAGAGAGAGGTGCCTGCTAAGGAAGGCAGAAGCCTTCTCTGAAATGGAAAATGTAAATGTCCTCCCTTCAAATGATTCTCATTTAGTAATTCAAATGCTCTCAGGGAAAGATATGGGGATAGGACTGTGCCCGCAGAGCCGGGCAGCGTTTGCTGGTGGTCTGAGCCCTTCCTAAAGATCCTGTGCGGGCTGTCTTAGACACCTGGGGCCAGGCATTCCTTCCAGCCTGGGCCACTTTGGCTGGGCTGGGGGCGGCCCCAGGGCAGAAGGCAGTGTGTGCAAGGGCCCTGGGTGGCACGCTGCAGCACGGTCTCGGTGCCATGGAACGGAACCCGGTGACCAAGGGCCCTTTGTGACACGTGGGAAATAGAAGCTTGCCCAGCTGCTGGGAACGCACAACAGGGCAGAACGGGACAGAGCGGTGCCGTGAGGAGCCCCCACACAGCACACTCGGTCCTGTCTGACCCGGAGCCTTTCCAAGGCGTTATTCCTGCAGCTGAGCTCGAGGCCAGACCACAGGACTTGGTGACCTGTGGCCTTCCCAAGGCTTCTCTTCTGCAGGTGCCCTCACAAATCCAGTCATTTTCATGGAGCAGAGACCCCTGAAAGCGCCCAAGGTGGCCTGGGGGGAAGAGGAGGAAGAAAGCCCTGGAGCTGCCCGCGCACATGAAACCAAAGCGGTGGTGCCGTCTGAGCTGCCGCAGGAAGGTGAGTGGCAGAGCTGGGCCACAGGGTTGGTGCCTGCAGCCAACTTGGCACCATTCCATCTCATCCCATTTTATCCCATCCCATTTTCTCCCATCCCATACCCACGGACAGGACAGAAGAGGGGCCGGGCAGACACCCCGCAGGGGCCATGCTCCATCCCCTGGGGCGTCCCGGGGCTGTCCCTGCCTGGGGAGCGCAGGGCTGGGCCGTGTTCTCCGGCCTCTCCCGCAGCCCCTCAGCTCTGGCTGCGCTCGCTCTTTTCCAGGTGCAGCCCTGCAGCGCACACAGGAGCAGGACCCCACCCGTGGCCTCTTCCGCAGCACAGCCCAGGTACCTGCAGCCATCCCCACCTGGGCTGGGCCTGCTGGCACCGTGCTTGGAGCATTCCCTGCAACATCCCTGGCTTCTTGCCCTTCTCCTACAGCTGGTTTGCAAATTCATCAAGAAAATTCGGGCGGAAGAGACCAGCACCATGGGTCCTGGGCTCAGAGCATATTCGCACATCTTCAAAACCAAGACCAGTGCTGCCCTGCTGGATATGCTCGTAGAGGAGGGCTTCTCCAGTCCAAAGCAAGTAAGCAGCCTGTGGCAAGGGTTTCATGCTCCCAGGAAATTGCTTGGTCTCCCAAGCCACGCCTGCTGGTCACTGGAACTCTTTGAGGCCATGGCAGTGTGGTGGGAAGGGAGGCACTTCTGTGGGGAAGCTGGTGACATTGCTCCCTCTGGCAGCTTTCCAAGTCTCCCCGTGCCTTCTCCAGGTTCCTGCCCTGGTCAGGTACATCCACCAGTGGCTCCTGGCCAATCAGTTTGCTGAGCACAGGCTGAACAGGACCCTGCTGGATCTCACCGAAGCACAGCCTGCTGACGTAGTCATGACGCTCCTGCGTGTGGCCCCGTCCTGTGACAGGTATGGGGCCAAAATGCCCAGAGGGCTCAGGGCTCGCCAGCCCATCAGCCTGTACAGCCTGGCCCAGGTGTGTGACCAACAGAGAGTTCCAGGGCCTTCTGGCTGCTCCCTTGGCCAGCCCCGGCACGTCAGCCCCCGAGCCTGCTGCCGTGCTCCCTCGCTGCCCCTCAGGGGCCTGTCCCCAGTGGCCTGGGCTGCCTGGGTGCTGCTGGCGAGTGGCAATGGGCACAGGCAGAGCTGGCAGCCAGCTCAGGTCCCCACTGCTGCCCAGGCCACGGTGCTGTGTATGAGACAGAGCTCTAACCCCACAGAGCTGCTTTGACCATGTGGAAGAGCATCATGTGCTCGCCCAGGACTGCAGAGCCAGCGCTGCTGATACTCCTGGATGTGCTGGGCAGCTGGCCAGAGCACAGCATGTGCACCTCGGATGGGGACAAAACGGGTGTCTTTGTCCTGGCTGTGAGTTTCTGTAACTGGCCTTTGCTGGCCCCAAGGCTGCCTCTCCAGCAGCTCTCCGTCCTCCTTCCCCCACTGCATCTCCCTGCCTTAGGCACCGGGTGGAAACCCGGCCCAGGGGCAGCTTCAGGCCCACCAGGCCCCGTGCTCCCCCTGCGTCTGTCTGAGCCTCTCCCTGCCCTGCTCGGGCCCTGCCACACCGACACCTCGGCACTGAGCCCTGTCTCGGGGGGCTTTGTCTTTTGCAGGCAACCGTGGTTATGTGGAAGATCCTCCAGATGCCCTGCGTCCCACATATGGTGACGGTGTATTTGCCCCGCCTCTTTCTACATCTGCTCTCCCAAGCGTTTTCCAGCACTCTGGATACGCCAGAGGAGGTCGATGCATTCTGGAAGGGATGCCAGGAGGAATACGGCCTTGCCACCAGCCCCAACAGGTGCTCCATCCCAATCCTCCTTTCCGTGCTACGTCCCTGGGCAGGAGCCAGTGTTCCCAGCGTGACCTGGGCTTTGCTGTGCACGCAGGTTTGCAGTGCACACCCTGAAGTCTCTGCTCTGCCGAATGCAGCATGAGGATGTGGTGGTGGCAGTGGAGCGCAGGTGTGCCTGGGACACGCTGCTGTGCGCTGACACCCACCACTATGCCGTGGCTCTGCTGGCCAGGTGAGACCCCCTTCTCCCCACTGCTGCCTCTGACATTTGTGCTCTGTGCCCAGGGAGCTCCACACAGTCCCCGAGGTCGTGGCCCAGAAGGCCTTGTCACCGAGGGATGGCCAAGCAGACTGGGAAAGGCTGGGAGAGGAGGGCGCCCACCAGGAGCTGCCTCCCAAATAGCCCAGGGCCCCTTGCAGGATGCTGGGGAAAGACCAGACCTCTGTGTGTCAGTCCTGGCAAAGGTTTGTCCCCCTGGCCCACAGTCTTGGTTCCTTTTCCTCCTGCCAGGGAGATGTGCTGTGTCTCCATCCCTTTGTGTTCCCGGATCGCTCGCTACCTGCTCCGGCTGCTCAGCACACAGGAGCCACGCTGGGAGCTGCCCGCCATGGCGTTCCTTGCAGAGGTGAGCCTGACGGCCAGCGCTGCCTGGCTGAGCTGCCTCCCAGCTCTCTGCCCTCTCGGAGCCGCAGCTGCCTGGCACGGGGCCCGCGCCCTGTGCTGCTGCCTGGGCCCGGCCCCGTGCGTCTCCGGGCTCCTGCCGGCTGGGTCCCTGTCACTGCCCTGTACCTTTCAGGTCCTCGAGTTCCTGGACTTGAGTGAACGTGGTGCTAACAGAGTCCTGCAAATTTTGTCAAGGCAGCTGCAGAGCGAGTGCAGGGAGAGGCGTCGCCTGGCGCTCAGGGCCCTTCTTGAGCTCATTGAGGAGCCCTCAATGGTGAGAAGGGGGCAGTGGCTGAGGCTGAGCTGGGGAATGTGGTCGCTTGGGCTTGGCTGGGCTTTGGGTGCTGGGGCAGCTGCTCCCACCCCTCCTGCCTCCCAGTTCAGCTGCCCCAGGGCTCCAGGACAGGCCTTTGGCCTCTGGGCCCTGCGGCAGCAGGATGGCGTTTCTCAAACTTGTGTTCCGCACAGACCAAAAAAATGTGGAGCCTGACTGAAAGTCTTGTGGACTTCCTGTGGGATGCAGATGGAGAGATAGTTTTCATGACAGTCATGCTACTCAGCTTTATCATCTTGGACAAAGACATGCTGATGCCCGGCCCCATCACACTGCAGCTGCTTGAGGCGCTCCTGCCACTCTTTGACCACGTAAGGCTCACTGCTCCCAGCCACGGCCACTGGGTGCCGCCCGGACACTTTGTGCCCTGTGGATTTGCAGGCCTGCGCCAAGCTGAGCCCCATGCAGCCACAATGCTGAGGTCTTTTTTTCTTCCTTCCATACAGAACAATTGGCAGGTGCAGCTGCTCTCCATACTGCTCTTCCGAACACTGGTGACTCTTTCAGAAGGGGAAAAGGAAAAAAAGGCCCTGAAGACACCCCTGCACCAGAGCCTGCTGCCCCTCTTCTTTCACTGCCACAATGAGAAGCGGCTTGTGGCACAGGTGAGGGCTCGTGGGTTGCTGCTGTCCCCCTGGCAGGGGGCTCGTCTGCCTCCTGCCCTGGTACCTGCCGGGCTGCAGCCTCCTCCAGGCCTTGGCACAGGGGACGCGGGCCTTGCACCCTGGGCTGTGGGGCCATCTCTCCATCTCTGCGTTTCTGCTCTTCTCCAGGCTTCTCAGGAAACTCTGCTTTGTGTGGCCGAGTTCCTGAAGAGGAGGAATCTTGAGAGACTGGTGAAGAGGCAGAATCTGTGGAAGTTCAGCGAGTGCCTGGTAAGGAGGGCCTGCCAGCCCCAGCCTCAGCCCGGAGAAGCCCCCTGAGTGCGGTGCTCAGTGTGTGGGGCTGGCAGCTGTGCCCCTGCCCGGTGCTGCACCCAGAAGCCGTGAAGGCTCTGCTCCAGGCTCCCTTGGGCCCGAAACCGGGGGCCGATGGAGCCCCGGCCCGGCGGGGCTGCGGGGCTGCGGGCCGGCACCGCGGCTCCCCGGCAGCAGCCGGCCCTCTGCCTCTCCCCTCGGGAGCCCGGCGCCAGCGGCTGCTGGCCGCGCCTCAGGGCTGTGCGGGCAGGGGAGGCCAGGGCGGGGCGCAGGCAGCGCCTGGCCCAGGGGCTGAGCCCGCGCCAACCCTTCCCTCCTGCCGCTCTCTGCAGCTGGCAGAGGACAGGAGCCGAGCGGCCGAGCACCTGCGCCGGGTCCTGCCCTACCTGCAGAGCCCACAGGAGCCCCTGCGAGCGGCGGCCGTCAGGTTCACGGGTGAGTCCCGAGCCCGGGCTCCCTCCCCGGCCCGGCCGGCGCAGCTCGGCCCCGGCCCCGCCTGCTGCCCCAGCAGTGCCAGCGGGGCCCGGCGCCGTGGAGCCCCGCCTGGCCCGGGCATTGCTGCCGCCGCCCTCTGGCAGCCGTGCCCTGGGGCGGCAGCGTGCGGCAAGGGCCGGGCTGAGCCCTGCCGGGCCAGCAGCCTGTGTGGCCACAGCGCCGGCAGCGCCGCTGGCAGGGAGCTGTGCCGCTGGGGCCGTGACAGGCTCTGTGTTCACAGGCATGGCCGCGCGGCACCTGAGGGGGAAGAAGGAAGAGCTCTGGCTCATCTGCCACGGTGAGTGAGGGCAGCGGGCTGGCAGCGGGGGCTGCCGGGGGAGCTGCAAGCCCTGGCCCGGCTGCAGAGGGCTCTGCTCCCTGTGCGGACGAGGGGCGGCGTGGGGAGAGCACACAGAGATTTCAGGGCCACCTGGGCGATTCCTGGCCAGCAGCTTTGGGCTGGTCCCGTTGGTCCCTGCTCCCTCCTGGCCATGGCTAGAGCCGGCTGCGATGGCCCTGGCAGGGGGCTCTCCTCGGCTCCCCGCAGATCCGCGATCTGACCATGGCTCTGTTCCCTTCTCTTTCAGCCCTGGAACACCTGACAGAGGACATCAGCAGTGCCGTGTCAGATCTGGCACTTGAAACATTGTATGTCATCCAGGCACTGCAGAGTGAGCGATATTCCGTCTTCCAGAGGCTGCAAGATCAGCTCTGCAGGGCATGGAGGACACGGCCTCGTCTGTCGGGGCTCGGCTGGCTGCGCTGCTGGAGCTCTGCAGAGAGCTGATCCCAGAGGCTCTGTCTGCTGAGGCCACCTGAGCCAGCGGGAATTTTCCATTTCTGAAAGATTGTTCTGTTTCTTTTCTTCTATTTGTTTTTTCTTTAGTGTATAAATATAGAGTATGTTATAATACACAGACTCCCAGGAGCTTTCTTTTGCTGCCCAGGGTCCGCAGGGCATTGGGGAAGAGGGGGAGAAGGGTGCCATGGCTCAGCAAGCTGCCCAGGCGTGCAGTGTTGCAGGGAAAATGGCCAGAAGCCCCTTGGCCTGTGGTGGTTCTGCTGAAGCCTTTGTGCTGGTGACAGAGCGGGTGGGCAGGGGCCGGGGCTGCGGGGATCCCTGTGAGAGCAGTGCCTGGAGACGGCCACAAGCCCTGTGCCGGGCAGAAAGCGCATCCGTGTCGTCCTGCCCGTGTGCTGCTGGCTGCCTTGCTGAGGGCACCCAGGTGCCTCTGAATAGGGCTGCTCTGGAGCTGCTGTGGGGCTGCGGCGCTGCTGCCGGGCAGCTTGGCCGGGCTGGGGCAGCCCCTGAGGGGCTGGGGCGCTGGCAAGCCCTAAGCAATGGGCTGTCAGAGGCCACAAGCAGCCCCCTGCCAGCCGTCTTGTTCCTACCAGAGTTGACTTGCAAGAGGGATCCCGGGCACTCTGGAACTAACAGCATCAGTGTTGTTGGAAATCCAAATGCAGGGAAATCTCAGACCTTTGGTCTTGTCAGCAAAGCTTTGAATTAAACACAGGATTTGAAGGGAGACCTTGGAAAGGGCTCCCAAAGCTAGGTGCTAGAAGCGAGAATGTGGATTTCTAGTTTATTATAGCAGAGACACGGGGAGGAACGTTGAAGTGGAGGAAAGTTTAGAGTTTTAGAGTTCAAGATCTAGAAAAAATCAAATCAGTTACAGTGGTAAACAAGAAGTTTAGGATGCAGTGCTGTAAGTTTGTGTGTCATAGCATGATTGGCTAAGGAGGCTTACACTGTAGCAGGATGTGGGAACCCAGGAAATTCCTCTGGCTGCCCTGCAGGACTCGAGACCCTGTCAGAGGGCTCAGAGGCCTTGGCACAGAGCCCAAGACCCGTGTGCCTTTGATTTAGCCCTTGGAAAAAACAATTCCCAACCTTGTAGGAAGAATGACAAGCCACAAAGGTTTAAGCAGAATGACAGTGAATTTATCACCGAGTGGAAAAATAGATTTTGGGGCGTTTTAGAATGGGGCTTCAGGGGGGAAGATGAGGAATCTGGGCATGTCCAGCCTTTCTCCTTCTTCTTCTTGGCCTCCATCTGCGGCTGTGATGTTGGCACTTTTAGATTGGTTTAGAGAAGAAGCTCACTGTCTAACGTAGATGATATGTATGGGAAAGTAATGGCAAATATTGTACACATAGTTGTTTTTAGTATAAAAAGATAACACCGCCCCACGGGAGGCAGAGTGCCTTAGACTGTCTGGCTGTGCGGACCTCGAAAGACAGGAGAAAGAATTTTATAGATAAGATACAATAAACAACCTGGAGACCGAGAAATGAAGAGCTCTGACTCCTTCTTCAACCGCCGGGCTGGGAAAAGAGACTTTCTAACATATCTCGGGGTCACTCTGACCAGCTAGAGACCCCGAGAGCACGACTCCATAAGACGAGACATTGGAGACTGGGTCCAAAACATAAATATTATTTTTGGCAGTGTCTTCTTGGCCAAGAAATCCTTCAAAGCTCTTGTAACTACAAGTCTTGCGGGCCTTGTGAGCCATGCAGTGCAGATGTGAGCCAAACTCACCTTTCCTGTCTATGTAGAAGAGAAGAAAAAGCAATGGCATCAAAATGCTCTCAGGGAAAGATATGGGGATAGGACTGTGCCCGCAGAGCCGGGCAGCGTTTGCTGGTGGTCTGAGCCCTTCCTAAAGATCCTGTGCGGGCTGTCTTAGACACCTGGGGGGGCCAGGCATTCCTTCCAGCCTGGGCCACTTTGGCTGGGCTGGGGGCGGGCCCAGGGCAGAAGGCAGTGTGTGCAAGGGCCCTGGGTGGCACGCTGCAGCACGGTCTCGGTGCCATGGAACGGAACCCGGTGACCAAGGGCCCTTTGTGACACGTGGGAAATAGAAGCTTGCCCAGCTGCTGGGAACGCACAACAGGGCAGAACGGGACAGAGCGGTGCCGTGAGGAGCCCCCGCACAGCACACTCGGTCCTGTCTGACCCGGAGCCTTTCCAAGGCGTTATTCCTGCAGCTGAGCTCGAGGCCAGACCACAGGACTTGGTGACCTGTGGCCTTCCCAAGGCTTCTCTTCTGCAGGTGCCCTCACAAATCCAGTCATTTTCATGGAGCAGAGACCCCTGAAAGCGCCCAAGGTGGCCTGGGGGGAAGAGGAGGAAGAAAGCCCTGGAGCTGCCCGCGCACATGAAACCAAAGCGGTGGTGCCGTCTGAGCTGCCGCAGGAAGGTGAGTGGCAGAGCTGGGCCACAGGGTTGGTGCCTGCAGCCAACTTGGCACCATTCCATCTCATCCCATTTTATCCCATCCCAGTTTCTCCCATCCCATACCCAAGGACAGGACAGAAGAGGGGCCGGGCAGACACCCCGCAGGGGCCATGCTCCATCCCCTGGGGCGTCCCGGGGCTGTCCCTGCCTGGGGAGCGCAGGGCTGGGCCGTGTTCTCCGGCCTCTCCCGCAGCCCCTCAGCTCTGGCTGCGCTCGCTCTTTTCCAGGTGCAGCCCTGCAGCGCACACAGGAGCAGGACCCCACCCGTGGCCTCTTCCGCAGCACAGCCCAGGTACCTGCAGCCATCCCCACCTGGGCTGGGCCTGCTGGCACCGTGCTTGGAGCATTCCCTGCAACATCCCTGGCTTCTTGCCCTTCTCCTACAGCTGGTTTGCAAATTCATCAAGAAAATTCGGGCGGAAGAGACCAGCACCATGGGTCCTGGGCTCAGAGCATATTCGCACATCTTCAAAACCAAGACCAGTGCTGCCCTGCTGGATATGCTCGTAGAGGAGGGCTTCTCCAGTCCAAAGCAAGTAAGCAGCCTGTGGCAAGGGTTTCATGCTCCCAGGAAATTGCTTGGTCTCCCAAGCCACGCCTGCTGGTCACTGGAACTCTTTGAGGCCATGGCAGTGTGGTGGGAAGGGAGGCACTTCTGTGGGGAAGCTGGTGACATTGCTCCCTCTGGCAGCTTTCCAAGTCTCCCCGTGCCTTCTCCAGGTTCCTGCCCTGGTCAGGTACATCCACCAGTGGCTCCTGGCCAATCAGTTTGCTGAGCACAGGCTGAACAGGACCCTGCTGGATCTCACCGAAGCACAGCCTGCTGACGTAGTCATGACGCTCCTGCGTGTGGCCCCGTCCTGTGACAGGTATGGGGCCAAAATGCCCAGAGGGCTCAGGGCTCGCCAGCCCATCAGCCTGTACAGCCTGGCCCAGGTGTGTGACCAACAGAGAGTTCCAGGGCCTTCTGGCTGCTCCCTTGGCCAGCCCCGGCACGTCAGCCCCCGAGCCTGCTGCCGTGCTCCCTCGCTGCCCCTCAGGGGCCTGTCCCCAGTGGCCTGGGCTGCCTGGGTGCTGCTGGCGAGTGGCAATGGGCACAGGCAGAGCTGGCAGCCAGCTCAGGTCCCCACTGCTGCCCAGGCCACGGTGCTGTGTATGAGACAGAGCTCTAACCCCACAGAGCTGCTTTGACCATGTGGAAGAGCATCATGTGCTCGCCCAGGACTGCAGAGCCAGCGCTGCTGATACTCCTGGATGTGCTGGGCAGCTGGCCAGAGCACAGCATGTGCACCTCGGATGGGGACAAAACGGGTGTCTTTGTCCTGGCTGTGAGTTTCTGTAACTGGCCTTTGCTGGCCCCAAGGCTGCCTCTCCAGCAGCTCTCCGTCCTCCTTCCCCCACTGCATCTCCCTGCCTTAGGCACCGGGTGGAAACCCGGCCCAGGGGCAGCTTCAGGCCCACCAGGCCCCGTGCTCCCCCTGCGTCTGTCTGAGCCTCTCCCTGCCCTGCTCGGGCCCTGCCACACCGACACCTCGGCACTGAGCCCTGTCTCGGGGGGCTTTGTCTTTTGCAGGCAACCGTGGTTATGTGGAAGATCCTCCAGATGCCCTGCGTCCCACATATGGTGACGGTGTATTTGCCCCGCCTCTTTCTACATCTGCTCTCCCAAGCGTTTTCCAGCACTCTGGATACGCCAGAGGAGGTCGATGCATTCTGGAAGGGATGCCAGGAGGAATACGGCCTTGCCACCAGCCCCAACAGGTGCTCCATCCCAATCCTCCTTTCCGTGCTACGTCCCTGGGCAGGAGCCAGTGTTCCCAGCGTGACCTGGGCTTTGCTGTGCACGCAGGTTTGCAGTGCACACCCTGAAGTCTCTGCTCTGCCGAATGCAGCATGAGGATGTGGTGGTGGCAATGGAGCGCAGGTGTGCCTGGGACACGCTGCTGTGCGCTGACACCCACCACTATGCCGTGGCTCTGCTGGCCAGGTGAGACCCCCTTCTCCCCACTGCTGCCTCTGACATTTGTGCTCTGTGCCCAGGGAGCTCCACACAGTCCCCGAGGTCGTGGCCCAGAAGGCCTTGTCACCGAGGGATGGCCAAGCAGACTGGGAAAGGCTGGGAGAGGAGGGCGCCCACCAGGAGCTGCCTCCCAAATAGCCCAGGGCCCCTTGCAGGATGCTGGGGAAAGACCAGACCTCTGTGTGTCAGTCCTGGCAAAGGTTTGTCCCCCTGGCCCACAGTCTTGGTTCCTTTTCCTCCTGCCAGGGAGATGTGCTGTGTCTCCATCCCTTTGTGTTCCCGGATCGCTCGCTACCTGCTCCGGCTGCTCAGCACACAGGAGCCACGCTGGGAGCTGCCCGCCATGGCGTTCCTTGCAGAGGTGAGCCTGACGGCCAGCGCTGTCTGGCTGAGCTGCCTCCCAGCTCTCTGCCCTCTCGGAGCCGCAGCTGCCTGGCACGGGGCCCGCGCCCTGTGCTGCTGCCTGGGCCCGGCCCCGTGCGTCTCCGGGCTCCTGCCGGCCGGGTCCCTGTCACTGCCCTGTACCTTTCAGGTCCTCGAGTTCCTGGACTTGAGTGAACGTGGTGCTAACAGAGTCCTGCAAATTTTGTCAAGGCAGCTGCAGAGCGAGTGCAGGGAGAGGCGTCGCCTGGCGCTCAGGGCCCTTCTTGAGCTCATTGAGGAGCCCTCAATGGTGAGAAGGGGGCAGTGGCTGAGGCTGAGCTGGGGAATGTGGTCGCTTGGGCTTGGCTGGGCTTTGGGTGCTGGGGCAGCTGCTCCCACCCCTCCTGCCTCCCAGTTCAGCTGCCCCAGGGCTCCAGGACAGGCCTTTGGCCTCTGGGCCCTGCGGCAGCAGGATGGCGTTTCTCAAACTTGTGTTCCGCACAGACCAAAAAAATGTGGAGCCTGACTGAAAGTCTTGTGGACTTCCTGTGGGATGCAGATGGAGAGATAGTTTTCATGACAGTCATGCTACTCAGCTTTATCATCTTGGACAAAGACATGCTGATGCCCGGCCCCATCACACTGCAGCTGCTTGAGGCGCTCCTGCCACTCTTTGACCACGTAAGGCTCACTGCTCCCAGCCACGGCCACTGGGTGCCGCCCGGACACTTTGTGCCCTGTGGATTTGCAGGCCTGCGCCAAGCTGAGCCCCATGCAGCCGCAATGCTGAGGTCTTTTTTTCTTCCTTCCATACAGAACAATTGGCAGGTGCAGCTGCTCTCCATACTGCTCTTCCGAACACTGGTGACTCTTCCAGAAGGGGAAAAGGAAAAAAAGGCCCTGAAGACACCCCTGCACCAGAGCCTGCTGCCCCTCTTCTTTCACTGCCACAATGAGAAGCGGCTTGTGGCACAGGTGAGGGCTCGTGGGCTGCTGCTGTCCCCATGGCAGGGGGCTCGTCTGCCTCCTGCCCTGGTACCTGCCGGGCTGCAGCCTCCTCCAGGCCTTGGCACAGGGGACGCGGGCCTTGCACCCTGGGCTGTGGGGCCATCTCTCCATCTCTGCGTTTCTGCTCTTCTCCAGGCTTCTCAGGAAACTCTGCTTTGTGTGGCCGAGTTCCTGAAGAGGAGGAATCTTGAGAGACTGGTGAAGAGGCAGAATCTGTGGAAGTTCAGCGAGTGCCTGGTAAGGAGGGCCTGCCAGCCCCAGCCTCAGCCCGGAGAAGCCCCCTGAGTGCGGTGCTCAGTGTGTGGAGCTGGCAGCTGTGCCCCTGCCCGGTGCTGCACCCAGAAGCCGTGAAGGCTCTGCTCCAGGCTCCCTTGGGCCCGAACCGGGGGCCGATGGAGCCCCGGCCCGGCGGGGCTGCGGGGCTGCGGGCCGGCACCGCGGCTCCCCGGCAGCAGCCGGCCCTCTGCCTCTCCCCTCGGGAGCCCGGCGCCAGCGGCTGCTGGCCGCGCCTCAGGGCTGTGCGGGCAGGGGAGGCCAGGGCGGGGCGCAGGCAGCGCCTGGCCCAGGGGCTGAGCCCGCACCAACCCTTCCCTCCTGCCGCTCTCTGCAGCTGGCAGAGGACAGGAGCCGAGCGGCCGAGCACCTGCGCCGGGTCCTGCCCTACCTGCAGAGCCCACAGGAGCCCCTGCGAGCGGCGGCCGTCAGGTTCGCGGGTGAGTCCCGAGCCCGGGCTCCCTCCCCGGCCCGGCCGGCGCAGCTCGGCCCCGGCCCCGCCTGCTGCCCTGGCAGTGCCAGCGGGGCCTGGCGCCGTGAAGCCCCGCCTGGCTCGGGCATTGCTGCTGCCGCCCTCTGGCAGCCGTGCCCTGGGGCGGCAGCGTGCGGCAAGGGCCCAGGCTGAGCCCTGCCGGGCCACCAGCCCGTGTGGCCACAGTGCCGGCAGCGCCGCTGGCAGGGAGCAGTGCCGCTGGGGCCGTGACAGGCTCTGTGTTCACAGGCATGGCCATGCGGCACCTGAGGGGGAAGAAGGAAGAGCTCTGGCTCATCTGCCACGGTGAGGGCAGCGGGCTGGCAGCGGGGGCTGCCGGGGGAGCTGCAAGCCCTGGCCCGGCTGCAGAGGGCTCTGCTCCCTGTGCGGACGAGGGGCAGCGTGGGGAGAGCACACAGAGATTTCAGGGCCACCTGGGCGATTCCTGGCCAGCAGCTTTGGGCTGGTCCCGTTGGTCCCTGCTCCCTCCTGGCCATGGCTAGAGCCGGCTGCGATGGCCCTGGCAGGGGGCTCTCCTCGGCTCCCCGCAGATCCACGATCTGACCATGGCTCTGTTCCCTTCTCTTTCAGCCCTGGAACACCTGACAGAGGACATCAGCAGTGCCGTGTCAGATCTGGCACTTGAAACATTGTATGTCATCCAGGCACTGCAGAGTGAGCGATATTCCGTCTTCCAGAGGCTGCAAGATCAGCTCTGCAGGGCATGGAGGACACGGCCTCGTCTGTCGGGGCTCGGCTGGCTGCGCTGCTGGAGCTCTGCAGAGAGCTGATCCCAGAGGCTCTGTCTGCTGAGGCCACCTGAGCCAGCGGGAATTTTCCATTTCTGAAAGATTGTTCTGTTTCTTTTCTTCTATTTGTTTTTTCTTTAGTGTATAAATATAGAGTATGTTATAATACACAGACTCCCAGGAGCTTTCTTTTGCTGCCCAGGGTCTGCAGGGCATTGGGGAAGAGGGGGAGAAGGGTGCCATGGCTCAGCAAGCTGCCCAAGCGTGCAGTGTTGCAGGGAAAATGGCCAGAAGCCCCTTGGCCTGTGGTGGTTCTGCTGAAGCCTTTGTGCTGGTGACAGAGCGGGTGGGCAGGGGCCGGGGCTGCGGGGATCCCTGTGAGAGCAGTGCCTGGAGACGGCCACAAGCCCTGTGCCGGGCAGAAAGCGCATCCGTGTCCTCCTGCCCGTGTGCTGCTGGCTGCCTTGCTGAGGGCTCCCAGGTGCCTCTGGATAGGGCTGCTCTGGAGCTGCTGTGGGGCTGCGGCGCTGCTGCCGGGCAGCTTGGCTGGCCTGGGGCAGCCCCTGAGGGGCTGGGGCGCTGGCAAGCCCTAAGCAATGGGCTGGCAGAGGCCACAAGCAGCCCCCTGCCAGCCGTCTTGTTCCTACCAGAGTTGACTTGCAAGAGGGATCCCGGGCACTCTGGAACTAACAGCATCAGTGTTGTTGGAAATCCAAATGCAGGGAAATCTCAGACCTTTGGTCTTGTCAGCAAAGCTTTGAATTAAACACAGGATTTGAAGGGAGACCTTGGAAAGGGCTTCCAAAGCTAGGTGCTAGAAGCGAGAATGTGGATTTCTAGTTTATTATAGCAGAGACATGGGGAGGAACGTTGAAGTGGAGGAAAGTTTAGAGTTTTAGTGCTGAAGATCTAGAAAAAATCAAAGTAGTAACAATGGTAAACAAGAAGCTTCGGATGCAGTGCTTTGAGTTTGTGTGTCATAATTGGCTAAGGAAGCTTACACTGTAGCATGAGTCCCTAAGACGAAATATTGAAGGATTGGTGGCAAAACATAAAGATTATTGTTGGCAGTGTCTTCTTGGCCAAGAAATCCTTCAAAGCTCTTGTAACTACAAGTCTTGCGGGCCTTGTGAGCCATGCAGTGCAGATGTGAGCCAAACTCACCTTTCCTGTCTATGTAGAAGAGAAGAAAAAGCAATGGCATCATCTAAAAAACTCGGAGGTCTGCTCTCTAGCTCGTTCCAAACTCCCTCAAATCCCCCAAAGTGGCATTTAGCTACAAAGAGATGACAAAGACCCCTAGTGCTAGCTCTTTGACTCCACAGCAGCTGCTTTAGAATCTTTCACTTAACCCTGTGTAGTCATGTGCCAAAAATGGATCATTTGAAGAAACTTTCCAAGTGACTTGCATGGAGGTTTGTTTGAAGGGTATTTGAGGAGAAAGGCTCCCAGCAGAGGCCTGGACTTTGGCCTAGCTGTGTCCCCTGCTGATTGTGAAATGTGCCATCAGCTGAAGGGCTTTCTGGGCTAAAAATATCATCAAGTCACTTGGACTTGCTCTTTTAGGCCTCTAAGAGCTGGACCCAATTTCGGGCACATTTGGAGACCTCATCTGTGGGTGGATGGACCACCTAGGATTTTCCCAATTGCTGGGAATGGTTCTCCGGGTTCCTGGTGTAAAACGGGGCTCCCCAGCAACTGCGCATCTGCAAGATGATAAACAATTGTCTTGGTTTGAAGAGAGAGGTGCCTGCTAAGGAAGGCAGAAGCCTTCTCTGAAATGGAAAATGTAAATGTCCTCCCTTCAAATGATTCTCATTTAGTAATTCAAATGCTCTCAGGGAAAGATATGGGGATAGGACTGTGCCCGCAGAGCCGGGCAGCGTTTGCTGGTGGTCTGAGCCCTTCCCAAAGATCCTGTGCGGGCTGTCTTAGACACCTGGGGCCAGGCATTCCTTCCAGCCTGGGCCACTTTGGCTGGGCTGGGGGCGGCCCCAGGGCAGAAGGCAGTGTGTGCAAGGGCCCTGGGTAGCACGCTGCAGCACGGTCAGGCACTGGGACGGGTTCCCCATTGATGTAGCACAGCGGAGCCCGGGCTGGCTCTTGGGAAAACTGCGGCGCTACGCCAGGAGTGGGGAACGGCCAAGGCGTGGGTCCTGCCTGCGGCTGACCCTGCTGAGCCACTGCTCAGTGGTTCAGGATCTACTGACTTCAGCACGGAGCAGCCAAAAAGAAGGAGGAGGCTCCTCAATTGTGAGGTTCCACAGGCAAAGGTTTATCCCAAGGGAAGGATTCAGCAGCATAGAGCCACCAGCACTTCTGTGCATGAGATTTTATCGGGGTACAACTCAGGGGGGCGGATACAAAGGATTGAGCAAAAAGGAATCTGCAGGGGAGGAGCGAGGGGATTCCATCAGTTGCTTGGCACTAATTAGGACAGATGAGAGGAAAGGGTAGGTCACATGGGCCAGAGGGGCTTCCAGCAATAGGGAATTCCAAAGGGTTGTGGAGTCAGGGTTAGGTCCAAGGCAAAAGTGACAGGGAAGGTTCAGGAATAAAGAGCTGGATTATCTTGAGAGGCAGGGAAGGAGCTGGAACAAAGAGCGGGGAATGGCATGAGGGACAGCTTTGAGGGAGGGAAAAACCTAGGGGTAAACCAACTTGGGGAAAATACGGGGTACATGAAAAGAAACCATTCTACCATAACTGATAAATAAACACGAACCGGAACACCCCAGGGAAATGGGCACAGCATCAATCCCGTCTGACTTTGAGAAGTGTTTGAACAACTTGGAGCAGTCACCCAAGCTTTTAGACACTACATCCAAGGTCAAGTGTTGTGACCTCTAGGTTTACATGATACTCCTGAGTATGACTTTAGGCAGTGTTTTAAGAAACTCGCTTTATGTCCGATCATGCCCCAATTCCTTGTAGATTGTGTGGAATGTGGAATCCTCTTGTTTTCACTGCTTGTTAGGACTATAAAAAACAATATTCGTGCTGGGTGAGTCAGAGACAGCCTGTGTATGTAAAGTGTAGTCTACAGGGGATAAAGAGAAGGAAACAAGAAGTACTAATACATCCGGCTAAGTTTGGAAATTTAGATAGCATGAAGAATGAATAACACAAGAAGTAAAGATGATATTAAAAAGAGTCCACTAGAATGTAATTTAGCAGATGAGAAAGATTTGGGAGGAGTCCCAGAGGGTAATTTTTCATGTAAGGTAATCTGATGAAATACTCTTACCCAATGGTAGGCTTAGTATCAATTAGAAAGTGGTGAAAAGTGACCCCCTAATGGAACATTATGATCCATTGTTACAGTTGATGTTATTTTTAAGACAAGGAGAAAAATGAGATCCAGTGATATATGCAGACGTGGTTTTTACCCTGAAGAATAAAGCCAAGTGTCAGAAAGAATGTGGCTTTGATTTGGCCCCATGGGACCTTTAGTCCTAACTTTGGAAAGAGATAAGAGGCAGAAAAGAAAGAGATGTCATTTAGCACTCAGCATAAGGCAGAGATGTTTGAAATTGGCTGAAATTCACCAGGAAGATTGTGTTCTAGGTGTCCAAGACTTAGAGCTGAGTTAGCCCAGGCCAGCACGGGTACACTCCACCTCAGGCAACCACTCCGGCCCCTGAATGAAAGCCAAATGGCCGTGAGGATGAGATGAATAATCCAGGTGAGGGGACAATTTCAGGGACCCCCAGTGACAACCAACCCAAGGAATAAAACCAAGAAAGCTTGGCCTTTAGTCACCCCCTTAAGGCAAGTCTTGAGTCCCCCAGGAGAAGCCATGTGGGTGAACATCTGCTTTTCTACTAGTGACCTCAAGAGTTGGTGGCAAAAAGTTGAAATGGATAGAAAAAACGCTAGCAAAGCAGCAAAAAGATTGGAGTTCATAGTCAAGAGTCAAGAGCCAGACTGAGGTGATAGTGATTTCATATTGACAGAGCTAACCAAACCAGCAAGAGAGTTGGTGATCAAGGTGGCCAGAGCACGTGTGCAGGGACAAATTGCTAGTGGAGCCTTGCAAGGTAGAATGGACCAGCTGCGTCCTACTGCAAGCCCTTTGTGGGACGTGAACAAGGCAGGCAGCTGTGCAATGTTAACCAGATACCAGGACATAGTCACATTGGAATTAAAAAATGCCATTCCAAAACCAATAACTTGGTCAGTAAGAGATAACGTTACACAGGGACAGCACAAGTCACCCACTGACTTTGTGGACAGGCTCTGATCAGCTGCACGTAAAGGCACAGCCCTGCATCCCTGGTCGGATATGGGAAACAGCAGTGGGTTTCCCTGATGTCAGGGCAATCTAGCCCAGATGTCAGGCAGAAATTTCAGAAGCTGAAAGAGCCTGTCAAGAGAGACTTAAAGGCATGAATGAGAAAAGCATAGAAAGTGGATGATAATCAAGAGAGAGAAAATAAAAAAGAGCTCCCTGCAGCCATGGTGGCAGCTCTGGATCGGCACCAGGGAGAGGCCGGACGTGGGCGTGGATGAAGCAGAGGCAGGGACGAAAAGAGCAGAGGCAGAGGAGGTTCAAAGCTGCCACAGAGCAAGCTGGGGCCAAATCAATGTGCATCTTGTAAGAAATCAGGACACTGGAAATAAGGCCAGTGCCCAGAGTTAGCAGACAAAGTACACTAAACTCTTGCAGCCACTCTAGATGATAAGAAATGACCGAGACTGGCAGTTCTTACCCTAGCAGGTTACCGGTTAAAATACAGCTAACGAATAATAAAGAAGTTGAATTTTTAACTAATTTTGGAGACACATTTTCACTCTTGAATCAAGCACTGCTACCCAAAAGTGAAAACTATCTTCAAGCAATAGGAGCAACTACAGGGCAGCCAGAAAATGCATTCTTCCTGAAACCACTTTGATGGAAAATCAAGAAGAAAATGGGAATACATCCGTTTCTCTGTTTCCCAAACTCACCCAAATCTGTCCTATGCAGGGATTTGCTTGAAAATTTAGAAGCAACAGTTCCGTTTAGAAAAAGAAAACTTCAGTGGAAGCTACCTGAAGACAAATGAGCGGTTTTAGCAGTAGGACTGACAATTGACACCAGACCAACCAACAAGAAGAACTAGTTAGAGCAAGTATTGAATCAGGCGTACCCAAGAGTATGGGATACTGATAGCCCAGGAAAATCAAAACCAGCAGACCCTATTGAAACTGAGCTACAGACAAGAGTTAGGGCAGTAGTCAGAAAGCAATACCCTTGAAGATTAGAAGCTAGGAAAGGAACAGAGCCAACAATCAATTAAATCCCTGACATCAGGACTATTGGAAGAATGGCAGTCAAAATTTAATACTGCTAGATCAGCAATAAAGAAACCTAATGGAACTCAGAGACTAGTGCCAGATTTCCAGGCAATTAATGGTTTATACCTTACTAGCTTACTAGCTAAACTTGGAGATGATTTTATTTGGTGCGGGGAATGTCCATGGGCAGGTGCTGTCGAGAGCCGTTCCCTCTTGGTCTGAGAGACCAGCTCCCCCAGCCCACCTTGCTCGCAGGCCCGGAGGTTGTAACGTGCGCTCGACCGGCAGCCGAAGGAGGGCTCTTGACACCGTGTCTGATGCAACAGGGTTTACTGAAGGTAGGTCAGAGGGTGCAGGGTTGGTGAGGGTGAGAAGAGGGACAGGAAGAGGCGGCAGCACAAGCACTGTAACATGACACATAAGGCACCTGCAAGCTGCTGGGGAAGCCTCAAGTCTGCTGAGTGAGCCACGTGTGCCCTCAGCATTGGGACAGCCACCGTTCCCTCAGTGAGCCTCACATCCCAGGGTCAGCAAATCAAGAGGCACCAGCCATGCTGTAGGTGACTCAGAGCAAGTGCAGTGGGTGATGGTGGCCAGGGGCCAGAAGCAGGCAGAAAGCCAACGGGGCTGGGGAAAAGGCTCTGCTCTGCTTACAGCGTGGGCTGAGGGCTGGGAGAGCTCCATTTCGCCCTTGAGATGTTGGAGACGGGGCCTTTCAGCCTCCTGATAGGGCTGCAGGCAGCCAAAGGAGTACGACGACACAAGGCCGAGAGCAGCAAAGCAAAGAGCCAGCCGTGCACAGCACAGGGAGGTGTCCCAGTGCAAAGCCAGTGTGGCACCCTGAAGGCGCCCGCTGCATTCTCATGTGTCCCTGGCCTGGGAAGGACAGAAATGTCTGTGGTCCAAGAGGGCCTTTCTGAGGCCCCTGTGGGCTCAAAGCTGCTGCTCTTCTGGCTCCATGGGGCCTAAAGCCACAGAGCTCAGCCTCCCCCACAGCAAGAGGAACAAGACTTGGATATTAGGCAGTGGAGCTGAATGCCTAAGGCTGAGGGGCGGGGGGCTCCAGTCTGGAGCACTGGGAGGGCACCCCCCCAGCCCCACAACAGCTGGCCTCACAGCCCTGAAAGGCCAGGACCGGGGTTCCACGCCTGATTCCAGGGCGTCCCTCCAACCGGCCACCGACCTGGAAGCGCCAGAGCAGCCGGCTGTCGGGATCAAGGCGGCTGCCAGGGGGCTGCTTATGGCCTCTGCCAGCCAAGTGCCTCAGCCCCTCAGGGTCTCCCCCAGCCTGGCCAAGGGTGCCGGCAGCAGCGCGACAGCCCCAAAGCAGCTCCAGAGGAGCCTCATCCAGAGGCACCTGGGAGCCCTCAGCACTGCAGTCAGCAGCAGACGGGCAGGAGGATACGGATGGCCCTTCCTGTCCGGCACAGGGCTTGTGGCCATCTCCAGGCACCGCTCTGGCAGGGATCCCCGCAGCTCCGGCCCCTGCCCAGCCGCTCTGTGGGCAGCACAAAAGCTTCAGCAGAACCACCAAAGGCCAAAAGGCTTCTGGCCATTTTCCCTGTAACACTGCACTCCTGGGCAGCTAGCTGAGTACAAGCAACCTTTTCCCCCTCTTATGCCCTACAGACCTTGCGCAGGAAAAGAGAGATGCTGGGACTCTGTGTATTGTAAGATATTTTATATTTACATACTCAACAATGAAAATGCAAACACAAAAATCTTAAAGAAGAAAAAGAAAATTCCTGCTGGCTTAAATGGCCCCAGATCATCTCTCTGCCGAGCTGCAGCACAACAGTAAGGCAGTGCAGCAAAGACGAGGCCGTTTCCTCCATACACTGCGGAATCGATCCCGCAGCTTCTGCCATGGGGAGTAGGGAGCTCTCTCAAGAGCCCGGAGAACTAAACAAAATTCTACTGCAGCATCTCTGATTGCAGGACTGCTGTCATATGCCATTTCTTCAAGGGCTGCAAGAGAGAGGAACAGAGGCAAGGTCAGATCCCGCATACGCAGGGAGCCAAGGAGAGCCCCATGCCAGGGCCATCCCGGTCGTCTCTTGCCATGGCCCGCAGGGAGCAGGGAGCAAGGGGATCAGCCCGAAGTTGCTGGCCACCAATGCCACACGTAGCCCTGATATCTCTGTGTGCTCTGCCCACGGGTGCAGATCCCTCTGCAGCCGGGGCAGGGCTTGCAGCTGCCCCCTCCAGCCCCCTGGAGCGGTCAGCCCGCTGCCCTCACTCACTCACCAGTGCAGATCAGCTGGAGCTCTTGCTGCTGCCCCCTCAGGTGCCGCCCGGCCATGCCTGTGAACACAGAGCCTGTCACGGCCCCAGCGGCACAGCTCCCTGCCAGCGGCGCTGCCGGCGCTGTGGCCACACGGGCTGCTGGCCAGACAGAGCTCAGCCCGGGCCCTTGCCGCACGCTGCCGCCCCAGGGCACGGCTGCCAGAGGGCGGCAGCAACGCCCAGGCCAGGCGGGGCTCCACGGTGCCGGGCCGGGCCGGCGCTGCCGGGGCAGCAGGCGGGGCCGGGGCCGAGCTGCGGCGGGCCGGGGAGGAGCCCGGGCTCGGGACTCACCCATGAACCTGACGACCGCCTCTCGCAGGGACTCCTGTGGGCTCTGCAGGTAGTGCAGTGCCCTGCGCAGGTGCTCGGCCGCTCGGCTCCTGTCCTCTGCCAGCTGCAGAGAGCGGCAGGAGGGAAGGGTTGCCGCCGGCCACGCCTGCCCGCCCAGCCCTGAGGCGCGGCCAGCAGCCGCTGGCCAAGGGCTCCCGAGGGGAGGGGCAGAGGGCCGGCTGCTGCCCGGGGAGCCGTGGTGCCGCCCCGCAGCCCCGCCGGGCCGGGGCTCCATGGGCACCCGACTCAGGCCCACGGGAGCCCGGAGAAGAGCCCGCGCGGCCTCTGGCTGCAGCAGCGGGCACAGCTGTTAGCCCTGCACACTGAGCACCACCCTCAGGGACCTTGGCCATGCTGAGGCTGGGGGGGTCTCTGCTGTTCTTACCAGGCACTCCCCAAGGCTCTGATCCACGTGTAGCATTTGTTCTATATCCCTCCTCTTCAGGAATCTGGCTGAGGAATGCAGCGTTTCCCGGGAGGCCTGGAGAGGGACAGAGATGCACAGATGGCCCTACAGTCCAGGGCACAGGAGCATCCCAGTGGCACAGGCTGGAGGAGGCTGCAGCCCACAAGGTGCCCGGGCAGGAGGCAGCCCAAGCCCCTGCAAGGGGGACAGCAGCTGTGCACAAGTGCTCACCTCAGCAACCATCTGATTCTCATCATTGCAGTGGAAGTAGAGAGGGAGCAGGCTCTGGCGCACGTGGGACTTGAGGGCCTTTCTTCCCTCTTCTGTTAATAAGTCCAGCATCTCTTGAAAGAGAGCCATGGAGCTCAGCTGCACCTGGATGTCATCCTGGATGAAAGGAAAGGGCAAAAGACCTGAGCATCAGCTGCTTCAGGCCCCCCAGGGCACAGGCGTGCATCTGCACAGGGCAACAAGGGTCCGGGCAGCAGCCAGTGGCTGTGGCTGTGGGCACAGAGCCTTACGCTGTCAAAGAGTGGCAGGAGCGCCTCAGCCAGCTGCAGGGCGATGGGGGTGGCTATTGGAGCACCATTATCCAGGAGCAAATATCTGAGTAGAAGAATGCTCATCCTGATCATGTTGCTGTCATTTTCCTCCAGGAGCTCCACAAGACTTTCAGTCAGGCTCTGCATTTTTTCAGCCTGTGCGGAAGACGACTTTGTGAAAGGCCGCCCTGCTGCCGCAGGGCCCAGAGGCCAAAGGTCTGTCCCGAAGCACTGGGGCAGCTGAAGCGGGAGGCAGGAGAGATGGGAAGAGCTGCCCCAGCGGCCGAAGCCCAGGCAAGGCCAAGCGACTGCGTTGCCCAGCCCCACGCTGCCTGCACGGCTTTGGCCACTGCCCTCTTCTCACCATCAAGGGATTCTTGCCCAGCACTACGAGGCCTCGGAGTGCCAAGTAACGCCTGGCCATGTGCTTGCTCTGCAGGTTCTGTGCCAGGATCTCCAGGACACTGTCACTGCATTCCCTCAAGTCCAGGCACTCGAGGACCTGAAAGGCACAGGGCAGTGACAGGGGAGCCGGCCGGCAGGAGCCCAGAAGCGCACAGGGCCGGGCCCAGGCAGCAGCACAGGGCACGGGCACTGTCCTGGCAGCTGTGGCTGCCAGGGGTTAGAGGGCTGGGAGGCCGCTCAGCCAGGCAGCGCTGGCCTTGAGGCTCACCTCCACAAGGAATGCCAGGGCAGGGAAATCCCAGTATGGCATCTCTTTGCCGAGCAGGGCGAGCAGGTAGAATGCCACCGCGGAACAAAAGTGGATGGCTAAGCGGCGAATTTCTCTGAAGAGGGGAAAAAGGAAACAAGAGCCTGATGCAGTGGGGCAAACGTCTCCCAGGCGTGACTCACCCAGTTCTCATCTTTCCCCAGCACCCTTCCAGCAAGGGGACGTGGGCCGTTTGGGAGTTGGTTGCTGATGGGCACCCTCCTCTGCCAGCCTTTTCCAGCCTGCTTGGCCGTCCCTCAGTGCCAAGGCCCTCTGACCCATGGCCACCACGGACACTTTATGGGGCACCTGGGCACAGGGCAGCAATGTCAGAGGCAGTGGGGAGAAGGGGGTCTCACCTGGCAAGCAGAGCCACGGCAAAGTGGTGAGTGTCAAGAGAGAGCAGCGTGTCCCAGGCACACCTGCGCTCCATTGCCACCACCACATCCTCGCAGCGGAGAAGGCAGAGCAGGGACTTGAGGGTGCGCACAGCAAACCTGTGTGCACAGCAAAGCCCAGGTCACACTGGCAGCACTGGCTCCTTCGCAGGCCACGTGGCAGGGACAGGAGAAGTGGCATGGAGCACCTGTTGGGGCTGGTGGCAAGGCCGTGCTCTTCCTGGCATCCCTTCCAGAAGGTGTTGACCTCCTCTGGCATATCCAGAGTGCTGAAGAACACTTGGAATAGCAGATGCACAAATAGGTGGGGGAAATACACCTTCAAGATCCGTGGGAGACAGGGCACCTGGAGGATCTTCCACGTCACCACAGTTGCCTGCAAAGGACAAAGCCCCCCGAGACAGCGCTCAGTGCCGAGGTGTGTGTGTGGCAGGGCCCGAGCGTGGCAGGGAGAGGCCAGGAGAGAGCATGGCAGGGGGAGCACGGGGCCTGGTGGGCCTGAAGCTGCCCCTGGGCCAGGTTTCAGGCCAGCGCCTGAGGCAGGGAGATGCAGTGGGGGAAGGAGGATGGAGAGCTGCTGGAGAGACAGCCTTGGGGCCTGCAAAGGCCAGTTGCAGAAACTCACAGCCAGGGCAAAGACAGCTGTTTCGTCCCCATTGGAGGTGCAGGTGCTGTACTCTGGCCAGCTGCCCAGCACATCCAGGAGGATCAGCTGCACCAGCTCCGCAGTCCTGGCTGAGCCCATGATGGTCTTCCACATGGCCATGGCAGCTCTGTGGGGTTAGAGCTGTGTCTCAGGAGGGTCTCAGAGGAAGCACCAGGGGCAGCTGAGCCGGCTGCCATTTCTGCCTCTGCCCACTGCCCCCCTGCCGGCAGGAGGCAGACAGCCCAGCCCTGTGGGGACAGAGCCCTGAGAGGCGGCAAGGGAGCACGGCAGCAGGCTCAGGGGCTGGCCTGGCAGGGCTGGGAAAGGGAGCATCCAGAGGGCCCTGGAAGTCTCTGTTGCTCTGACACCTGGGGCAGGCTGTGCAGGGTGATGGGCTGGGGAGGCCTGAGCCCTGTGGGCAGGTGGGCCCCATACCTGTCACAGGACGGGGCCACACGCAGGAGTGTCACCACTGCGTCATTTGGCTGTGCTTGGGTGAGATCCAGCAGGGTCTTGTCCAGCCTGTGCTCAGCAGAATCATTGGCCATGAGCCACTAGTGGATGTAGCTGACCATGGCAGGCACCTGGAGAAGGCACGGGGAGACTTGGAAAGCTGCCAGAGGGAGCAATGTTCCCAGCTTCCCCAGAGGAGTGCTTCCCTTCCCACCCCACTGCCATGTGGCCTGAAAGGCTCACAGCAAGCAGCATGCGTGGATTGGGAGGACAAGCCATTGCTGTGAGATTCAAAGCCTGGCCACAAGCTGCTTACTTGCTTTGGAGTGTAAAAATCTTCCTCTACAAGCATATGCAGCAGGGCGGCACTCGTCTTGCTGAGGAAGATGGGCGAGTATGGTCTGAGGCCTATGCCCGTGGCGATGGTCTCTTCCTCTTTAATTCTCTTGAGGAAGTTGCAAACAAACTGTAGGAGAAGGGCAAGAAGCCGAGGATGTTGCATAGAGTGCTGCACACACGGTGCTGGGCTGAGCAGGGACAGCAGGCCCAGCCCAGGTGGGGGTGGCTGCAGGTACCTGCGCTGTTCTGCGGAAGCGGCCACGGCTGGACTCCTGCTCTTCTGTGCGCTCCGGGGCTGCATCTGGCAAAGAGCGAGCGCAGCCAGAGATGAGGGGCTGCGGGAGAGGCCGGACAACACAGCCCAGCCCTGCGATCCCCAGGCAGAGAGAGCCCCGGGATGCCCCAGGGGATGGAGCACGGCCACTGCGGGCTGTCTGCCCGGGCCCTCTTCTGTCCTGTCCGTGGGCATGTCCCCAGGGCATAGCATGGCACGGCACGGCACGGCGTGGGGTCCAAGCTGGCAGCAGGCACCAGTGCTGTGGCCCAGCTCTGCCACTCACCCTCCTGCGGTGGTTGGAATGGCACCACCTCTTCAGTCTGCTGTGCCGGGGCAGCTCCAGGGCCACCTTCCTCCTCCTCCACCCAGGCCAGCTCAGGCACTGCCGGGTTTCTCTGCTCCATGTCTCTGCCTGGATTTGTGGCTATTTGCAGGAGAGTTGCCTTGGAAAAGCTCCAAGTCACCAAGTCCTGCAGTGGTGCCTGGAAGGCACCTTCAAGTAAGAAGCCTCAGGAAGGCTACAGGACAGCAAGTCCTGCACTCGGTCTCAAGGGCTCCTGCCCCGAGGACAGGGGACTCCTGACAAGGACTATGATATGGCCTCAAGGGCACCTGCAGACGAGAAGCCTCAGGGAGACCAAGGGTCAGCAAGTCCTGTGGTCTGGCCTCGAGCTCAGCTGCAGGAGCAAGGCTTCAGAAAAGCTCCGGGTGGGAAGCGAACGAGCGCGCTCTGCGGGGGCTCCTCACGGCACCGCTCTGTCCCGTCCTGTCCCGTTGCGTGCTCTGAGCACTGTGGCGTGCTCTTGTCACCTCCAGCTCCTATGTCACACCGTGTCACAAAGGGCCCTTGGACACTCGTTCCATGTGTCCTGGGGTGACGTTATGATGCTTGTATCCCCATTCATCTGTTCTGTGCCTTTGGGACCTGCTCTGAAGATTCGCAGTTTTGTTTTGGTTTCTTGTGTTAGATAGGGACAAGCGTTCGGAAAATCTCGCGATGTCACGGAAAGCGGCAGGATTCCTCTCCCCCTAACGCCTAGTGATAGGGGATCACCCAGGAATGTAGACCCCCCTAACACTAGTAACTTTCTACTCCTTATTAACCAATTACAGTAAGGTAAGACACCCTGACGTAGAGAAAAAACCTCCCCGAGTATAAAACCCGACGAGATGGGACAATAAAGGCCTTTGGACCGTCCACCACGTTAATGTCTGCGTGTGTTCTTGGCCCGAGCGACCCTGGAGAGTTTGGGTCGCCGTGCCGTTTCCTCAGAACCAGGTCGCCTTGCCTTGCATCAGAAGGCAACATTTCTCTTATCAGGGACATAGAGACGAGCAGTACATAGGGCTGTTTTTCACGTCTTGCTTTCAGCTTGCTGCTTTGCTTGCCCTTTTTTCTGCTCTTGCTTCTGCGCTGCTTTGGCCTCTGCTTATTAGCTAGTTCTAGCTAAACAGTCCACATTCCTTCCTGGACTGTTTCTCCTCTCCTGTTTCTGTGACCATCTCGAACCTGCTCCGAACTGGGACCTGGGAACACCGTTCGGCTGCAGCAGCTGCCCCAGCGCCGGAGGGACTGAGAACAGAGCAACCACCCCCAAAAGAGACTTTCTGATTTTGTCATCTTTCTCAGAGCGGTGTCATCGGGTATTGTTCATTTTTGTGCTGGGGGGTGCTGTGCCTGAAATAAACCGGTTTTTTCCACCTCTCTCCAAGGAATTTTTTCCCGAACCAGTTGGGGGGAGGGGCCGTGTGGGTTTTGCTTTCTGGAGGGGCCCTCCTTTGCAGATTCTTTAACAAATTTGCCCTAAATCAGTACAAAATATTGGCGCCCAAACGTGGGGCAAGAGAGAGAGTGGAAAAACCCTGTTTTGACTGCATTTATGTTGCTATTACTCTGCGTTCGTTTAAATCAGCTAATAGCCAGGCTTTTTGAATTCATAATGTCTATTGGGGTGAAGGTTTGCATGCATTTCTGGTCCCTAGGGTTTTTTGAGGTTTTACTACCTCTCTGGTCCCTAGATTTATTTACTTATCCAGAAATAGCTTTAGTATTGCCCCTAATACGTAGTTTTTACATCAGAGGGGCAGTGACCAGAGTAGCTATCCTGCTGGGCTTGGTGGCAATAATGTGCAAGAAGTTTATAAACATGCTAGGGTCTGCTCCAGGTATGAATGGTTCATGGCTATGGTTATGCATCCAGTTTGTTGCAGGAGGAGCAGGAGGGAATGAGGTTTTTCAGCCTCTGCTTTCCTCCTTCTCCTATGAATCAGTTGCATCACTAGTGAAGGATGTTCAGTTTCCCCTCAATGTTAAAGAAACCATCTTCCTGGTATTCAATCTGGTAACCTTCCTCTATACAGCCTGCTGCTTTTCTAGAATGAGGGCTGAGATTTCTAGACGGGCTGATGAGACCCCTGACTCAGGAGTAGACCCCGGTGTGGAAAATCCTCAGTGGTGTGGGAAATGGGAGGATATGGGCCAAATCCTGAAGGAATTCTCTGATCCTATAGTCTGGGATTTTCCCCATGAACAAATTCAGAATCCAGCTGCGGTGGGGAAATATCTGAAAGAGAAGTACCAGGATGAGCCTAAGGAGAGGAAGGTCATTGCAGTGAGCTGGGCCCTGGAGTATGCTTATCGCACGCTACTAGATACTGTCGGGCAGCAGACAGAGGCAGGGGGGCAGGGAGATCAATCAGCAACTGTCCCAGTGACTCAGGCTGCAGCTAACACTCCAGGCTCAAAGCCAGCATCTAAACCCATGGCTGTTGCTACCAGCACTAGAAGTGGGAAATGTACGGACAAGACCAATCAACCAGTGGATGATGATGATGATGATGATGATGAAGGAGAAGGAACCTCAATGCCTCCTGACATAAAATCAGGAGTCAAAGCAGCAGGTGCAAGATCAGATGCGAGTATTGAGTCCTTTTCCCTGAAGGACCTTCGTGGCCTACGGAAGGACTACACTCGAAGGTCTGATGAATCCGTAATTAGTTGGTTGGTTCGTCTCTGGGATGCTGCAGGCGAGGCTACAATTCTGGATGGCACTGAAGCCAGGCATTTGGGATCCCTGTCACAGGATCCTGTCATCGACCAAGGAATGATGAGGGGGGCTAACTCTCACAGCCTCTGGGAACGGGTCCTAAGAAGTGTAGCAGAAAGATACCTGTGTGCAGACGATCTCTATATGCAGCAAACTCAGTGGAAGACAATAGAGCAGGGGATCCAACGCCTGAGAGAAAGTGGCAGAGATTATCTTCTCAGATGATGTAACAACTAGGAACCCAGACTTAGTACCATGCACGTCTGTGATGTGGCGAAAATTCGTACGACTTGGGCCACATGAATATGCTTCTGCCTTAGCCATAATGAAGCGGGATGAGAGGGGTGAGACTGTGCTTGACATGGCAAGGAAGCTCCGAGCATATGCAGATGGTGTACATGGCCCGACACATGCCAGAATCACAGCGGTAGAAACACGTCTGCAGAACTTAGAGGATAAGATAGAGGAGAACCATAAGAAGCTTAGAGAGGAGATTAAAGAAGACCTTCTTGAAATTTCAGCAGCACAGATCCGAGGTTCCGGTATCCAAGGCAGACGTTTCCCAGATGTTGAGAGAAGGTACACCCCATATGCTGAGCTGTGGTTTTACCTGCGTGATTGTGGGGAAAACGTGAGAAGGTGGGATAGGAAACCTACTGTTGTTCTGGCACGACGGGTGCGTGAACTGAAGGAAGCCACCAGAAGGAAAGCAGCTCCAGTTGCCCGTAGCCGAATGGCCAGGTATGATGATGATGACATGTCTGATCCCCTCGAAGGAACATCCAAAATATACGCCCAGGGAAAGAAGGATAACCAGGCTTAGAGGGGCCCTGCCTCTAGCCAGGTAGAGGCCAGGGAAAATCGTGTTTTCTGGTCTGTGTGGATTCGTTGGCCTGGCACATCGGAACCACAAGAGTACAAAGCTTTGGTCGATACTGGTGCGCAATGCACATTAATCCCATCAAGACATGTGGAGACAGAGTCTGTTTCTATTGCTGGTGTGACAGGGGGATCCCAGGATTTCACTTTGGTGGAAGCTGATGTGAGCCTAACGGGAAATGAGTGGAAGAAGCATCCTATTGTGACTGGCCCAGAGGCCCCATGTATTTTGGGCATCGACTACCTTCAAAGTGGGTACTTCAAAGACCCAGAAGGACTCAGATGGGCATTTGGAATAGCTGCTGTAGAGACAGAGGGCATCCAGCAATTGAACACCTTGCCTGGGTTTTTTGAGAATCCATCTGCAGTAGGATGCCTGACGGGAGACGAGCAACGAGTGCCAATTGCCACTTCCATAGTGCATCGACGACAGTATAGGACCACTCGAGATGCTGTGATCCCCATCCATAAGATGATCCGAGAGCTGGAGAGCCAAGGGGTGGTCAGCAAGACCCACTCACCCTTCAACCGCCCCATTTGGCCTGTGCGAAAATCTGAAGGAGAATGGAGATTGACTGTGGACTACCGTGCACTGAATGAAGTGACTCCACCACTGAGTGCTGCCGTGCCAGACATATTAGAGCTCCAGTATGAGCTTGAGTCCAAGGCACCAAAGTGGTATGCCACTATAGACATTGCCAATGCATTTTTCTCCATTCCTCTGGCAGCAGAATGCAGGCCTCAATTTCCCTTGACATGGAGGGGAGTGCAGTACACCTGGAACCGACTGCCTCAGGGGTGGAAGCACAGCCCCACCATCTGCCATGGACTGATTCAGACTGCACTAGAAAGGGGAGAGGCTCCAGAACATCTGCAGTATATTGATGACATCATTGTGTGGGGGAACACAGCTGCGGAAGTGTTTGAGAAAGGGAAGGAAATAATCCAGATCCTCCTGGGAGCTGGTTTCGCCATTAAAAAGAGCAAAGTAAAGGGACCAGCTCATGAGATTCAGTTCCTGGGAGTAAAGTGGCAAGATGGACGGTGTCAGATTCCTACAGATGTCATCAACAAGATCACAGCAATGTCTCCACTCACCAATAAGAAAGAGACACAAGCTTTCTTGGGTGCAATAGGTTTTTGGAGGATGCATATTCCTGAGTACAGTCAGATTGTGAGCCCTCTTTACCTGGTCACCCGCAAGAAGAACAATTTCCAGTGGGGCCCTGAGCAGCAACAAGCCTTTGTCCAGATCAAGCAGGAGATTGCCCATGCAGTAGCCCTTGGCCCAGTCAGGACAGGACCAGAGGTAAAGAACATGCTCTACTCAGCAGCCAGGAACCATGGCTTGTCCTGGAGCCTTTGGCAGAAGGTGCCTGGGGAGACTCAGGGTCGACCACTGGGATTTTGGAGTCGAAGCTACAGAGGGTCTGAAGCCAACTACACTCCAACAGAGAAAGAAATCTTGGCTGCCTATGAAGGAGTCCAGGCTGCCTTGGAGGTAATAGGCACTGAAGCACAACTCCTCCTGGCACCCCGACTACCGGTGCTGGGGTGGATGTTCAAAGGCAAGGTTCCTTCCACTCACCATGCCACCAGTGCTACATGGAGCAAGTGGATTGCTGTTATCACTCAGCGTGCCCGTATAGGTAAACTGAATCGTCCCGGCATTTTGGAGGTAACTACAAATTGGCCCGAAGGTGAGAATTTTGGTGTCACAGATGAAGAGGAACAAGAACCAGTGACATGTGCTGAAGAGGCTCCTCCCTATAACCAACTGCCCCCAGAGGAAACACGCTACGCTCTTTTCACTGACAGTTCCTGTAGCATCGTAGGGATGAACCGGAAGTGGAAAGCAGCTGTATGGAGCCCCACATGACAGGTTGCACAAGCTACTGAAGGAGAAGGTGGATCAAGCCAACTTGCTGAACTCAAAGCTGTTCAACTGGCCCTAGACATTGCTGAGAGAGAGAAGTGGCCAAAGCTCTACCTCTACACTGATTCATGGATGGTAGCCAATGCTCTGTGGGGATGGTTGGAGAGGTGGAAAAAGGCTAACTGTAAACGTAGAGGGAAACCAATTTGGGCTGCTGATGAGTGGAAAGACATTGCTACCAGGGTAGGGAGGCTACCTGTGAAAGTCCGCCATGTAGATGCCCATGTACCCAAGAACAGGGCCAATGAGGAGCACCAAAACAATGAGCAGGTAGACCAAGCTGCAAAGATAGGGGTGTCCAAAATAGACCTAGATTTGGAACATAAGGGAGAGTTATTCCTAGCTCGATGGGCCCATGATGCCTCAGGCCACCAGGGCAGAGATGCCACCTATAAGTGGGCACGAGACCGAGGGGTGGATCTAACCATGGACAGTATTTCTCAGGTTATCCATGACTGTGAGACGTGTGCTGCCATCAAGCAGGCCAAGTGAGTGAAGCCCCTCTGGTAGGGTGGGCGGTGGTCCAAGTACAAGTATGGGGAGGCCTGGCAGATTGACTACATCACACTGCCCCAGACACGCCAGAGCAAATGCTACGTGCTGACCATGATGCAAGCCACCACTGGATGGCTGGAAACCTACCCTGTGTCTCATGCTACAGCCCGGAACACCATCCTGGGCCTGGAAAAGCAAGTTCTGTGGAGACATGGTACCCCTGAGAGGATCGAGTCAGACAACGGGACTCATTTCAAGAACAGCCTTATCAACACCTGGGCCAGGGAACATGGCATTGAGTGGGTGTATCATATCCCCTACCATGCACCAGCTGCAGGAAAAGTGGAGAGGTACAATGGACTACTAAAAACCCAGTTGAAAGCTTTGGGTGGGGGATCTTTCAAGAATTGGGAGCAACATTTAGCAAAGGCCACCTGCTTAGTTAACACCCGAGGTTCCACCAACCGAGCAGGTGCTGCCCAGTCTGAGTCCCTGAATGTAATAGAAGGAGACAAAGTCCCAGTGGTACATATCAGAGGTTTGTTAGGGAAGACTGTGTGGATCAATTCTGCCTCGAGTACAAACCCATTTTTGAGGTTGTCTTTGCTCAGGGACCAGGTTGCACGTGGTGGATAATGCAAAGAGATGGAACAACACGATGTGCACCTCAGGGAGATCTGATCGTGGGGTAAGAATGATGTGCAGTATCACTGTTCATTGGATGTTACTGCCATTGTCTGTACATTAAACTATACAGACATGAGATTGAAGGAAATGTGTAAGTGTTGAAGGTCTGGGCAAGTGGAAGATGGAGAAGGAAATGCGTAAGTGTCGAAGGTCTGAGCAAGTGAAAGATGGAGCTTTAAGTGACTAAAGTGAAAAGGGGGAATCCTACAGCTCTGTAATATATGGTCTGGATTCAGTGGTCCAGTGTGGGGATGTGATGACGGCATGATGGGTATTGCTTGTAAATTTTGGGGGGACAGATGGAAATTTTGTATGAATAATGCATGATGTGTTGTAGTATGTTGATGATATGGGGATAAGGGGTGGAATGTCCTGGGGTGACGTTATGATGCGTCTATCCCCATTCATCTGTTCTGTGCCTTTAAGACCGGCTCTGAAGAGTGGAAGTTTTGTTTGGGTTTCTCTTATCAGGGACACACAGACGGGCAGTACATAGGGCTGTTTTTGCTTCTTGCTTTCGGCTTGCTGCTTTGCTTGCTCTCTTTTCTGTTCTCACTTCTGCTCTGCTTTGGCCTCTGCTTATTAGCTAGTTCTAACTAAACAGTCCAAATTCTTTCCTGGACTGTTTCTCCTCTCCTGTTTCTGTGACCATCTTGAACCTGCTCCAGGCTGGGACCTGGGAACACCGAGGGTTTGCACCGTTTTGGCCTGCAGCAGCTGCCCCAGCGCCGGAGGGATTGAGAACAGAGCAACCACCCCCGAAAGAGACTTTCTGATTTTGTCATCTTTCTCAGAGCAGTGTCATCTGGTATTGTTCGTTTTGTGTGCTGGGGGGTTCTCTGCCAGTCAAATAAACAGGTTCTTTCCACTTCTTTTCAAGGAATTCTTCCCGAACCGGTTGGGGGGAGGGGCCGTGTGGGTTTGCTTTCTGGAGGGGCCCTCCTTTGCTGATTCTTTAACAAATTTGCCCTAAACCAGGACACTCCCCCCCTTTCCCACTTTCCCAGAAGATGTTTTTTTCAAGGACCACAGGAAAGAAGCTGAAGATATAGTTGCTAAAAATGTCCAAGAACCTGCTTCGGTCCCAGAAAATGCTAATTATAAGGGATTTATTACCTTTATATGTAGATGCAGTGATATGTTAGTGTCATGGTTTGGGCCTGGCACAGAGCCAGTGCCCCCATGAGAATACCTTCTCCCTGGTGTCTGCTGTGAGATGTGACCAGGAATAAGCAAAGGAGGCTCTAGCTTAAATACAAAGAAAACTTTATTACCTAAACTACAAGAAAAGAAGGGGGAAAAAAAAAACCTATAAGGAAAAACAATTTGAAAACCTTACAAAAAAGCACTTTCCTCCTCCCCACCCCCCAAACAATTTCCCAATCCAATACATTCCCCCAAATCACCAACTGCCCAGTCTGGCACCACCCTTTAGGATATTCAAACTTCAGTCCATGAAGAGGAGAAGAGTCTTTCTTGCACCATAGGCTTCCCCTGGAAACACGCTGAAACCTTGTGTGCTTCCATGTCACTCGGCACCACCCGGAAAGTCCTTTTGCCGCTTGTGACATCTTCCTTCCATGCCCAGTGCTCTCACCACTGTGCATGGACCAGAGCTGCTTTTAGGGTTGTCTTTTAAGGATGCCTTGTCTCACTCCAAAAAGGCACAGTCTCTGCTTTGGGACATCTGTCCCCCCCATTTTTTTCCAAACCCCTGGGGCCGAGGGGTCCCCACAATGATCCCTCCTGGTTCTGAGGCACTGCCTCCCCCTAAATACAGTCTCTGTGTCACAGGAATAAAACTGGTTCAGTCTATGGCTACACAAGAAAAGTCCAGCCAAAAGGCCACTCCAATCATCTCTCTCTCCACTCAGCAAGCCTTCTCAACGTCCTTCGGGCCAGGTCCTTGGTTATCTCATCTCTTATTTCTCTTCTTATTCAGCTCTGAGGAGGATCAGCATTTTTGCAAGGTCCCAGTAATGAAAGAAAGGGGTTTAAAATTCAGTCTCTGCCTGTCCCAGAGCTCTGGCACTCCCACACTCGCTGCTGCTCCGGCCGGCACCTCCTTGCCGCTTTCTCCCCCCCATTTCCTCCTGGGCCGGCCGCTATAAAATTCAGACGCCGGCTCTCCTCTCTCTCTCTCCTGGGGGGGGAGATGGCTGCCCGATGGCTGTCTCTTGGGGCTCCTCCACCCTTCCATCCTCAAGGGCCTCTTCACCCCCCATCTCTGTCCAGGCCCAGGCCTACCACATGGCTGTCCCTCCCCTGCCCAGCAGCAGTGGCTGAACGAGGGAGGGCGATCTGTCCTCTTTGCCTCCAAGTCCCAAGAGAGCCTCCCAGGGCCGAAGCTCTGGTTTTAACCCCTGTGTGTTCTCGGAGGTGTGTCCAAACCCAACTGGCCACACCAGGTGCCAATATCAAAATCCGAGCACCCATTGGTTTGACCACAGCATCCCAGAATTCCCACTTCTTCCTGGTCAAACCACCACAGTTAGTCTTGGCTTACATTGTACTGGCTTGATGCGCATGTGTAACACAAAGGTAAATTAAAGGACAACGAAGAAGACTACAGGGCCTTCATCAGTGACGACCCCCAAAGACTTGTGCGACCACCAAACCGAGTGGTGGCGCATGCGTGACTGGGGTGGTAATGAGGGCGGAGATAGAGATATGACGAACCGAAAATGGGAGGAGATGGTATTGACACTTGGCATATAAGGGGTGATCTTCACTTGGCAAGCATGTACGTGAAGTGGCAAGGGTCATTGAACCCTGCCCTCCGTACCCCGCGTTATCTCTTGCTTATGCACTATTATTTGAACCAAATTATCCCTTATTTATATATTTTCTAAAATATTTAATTAAAATTTCTGCTACCTTACACATTGTTTGGTTTTTTTTGATGGGATAATTGGGCAAACATAACATATGTAAACAAACCCATAGCTGTACACAAGGACAGAAGCAGATTTCTTCTTCACCAGGCTGAAGAGAGTGGTTTTATTATTCGAAAAACAAAAGCCAAACTACCCCAAGTCAAATATATATTGTCCCACTACATTTAGACATTACAACAATGAAAATGCACTATAAAACTACTGCAGTAAATTAGTCAGTTAGGAACAATAAACAGGGCACATGTTACTAGTATCCATATCTGTCTTTGGAAAGATGAGCAATTACAATCTGCATCCCAGCTCATGCTCAGTATTTATTACAATCTCAAATAACAATAAAGTCAAACACAACAGATGACTGATGTTCCTACCTTCTGCTTTCCAAACAGAGTTTTAAAAGATAGTTTATTGTAAAATCACTCTCAAGTATGTTCAAGGCCTTGGGAGCTCTCTAAGCTTAATTAACAACAGAAATAAAAACTATATCTTTATAACAAAGTTATAAAGATCACAACTTTAACATCACACATATAGAATCCATTTTAATATTTCTGTAAAGCCAGTATTATAATATTATAATTTGCATATACCAATCTATTTGTAATATTGCCAAAAGAAGGCACACTTTTCTAAATCCCTACTGGCTTTGGTAACTGCTAAAGGTAATGTAGATTGAGCTGTACTACTGTTTACTCATCTTTCTGTTGCACAGAAATCTTGGATACTTTGGTGCGTACATCTGTAATTCTGACATTTTCTGAAATTAAAGCGAGAGGAGAAATGGGCTAAATTGAGGTACCTAAAGTTATGTATCAAGATTTGCAGACGTAAATCAAATACACAAGGAAAGCTTTTCATCTGCACTTTTCAATTATCCTAATTACATTTTCAGCTAACCCCTTGACTCACCTCAGGCACATCCCCGACTGCCTCTCTCCCACCAGCTCAGAGCTGCATTGCACAGCGCTTGCTTTGCGCCACAGAGCACCAAGCAGGCTGGCCTGGTGGGCCTGAATATTTCTGCCAAACACTCTGCATCTCATACCTTTGCTCTGGCTCAGTGCAGAACTGCAGGATTGCAGGCGCTTCCTCCCAGAGCTGCGTGAGGCGCTGGCTGCTGCAGATGTGCCCTGCCAAGCTGTCCCTGCCTCACACTGGCCTCGCTTGCCCTGGCACAAGTGCCGGCCTGAAGGAGCTGCCCTGTGCTCCAGCCTGCCAAGCAGCGCGGCTCCCTGCCCCGGTGCCCAGAGTGCTGCACCCACTGCTTGCTTTTGCCAGGAGTTGCAGGGCAGCCGGCAGAAGAGGAGGAATCCTCAGCCAGCCCAGCGGCCCGTGGCTGCCCTTGGCCTTTCCTTGCTCCTGGGCACACTCCAGACGGCCAATGCCTCCAGGCTGGGCTCTGCCCAGCACGGCTGCGCTTCCCCTCGGTAGCAGCCAGCTGCCACCTGGGCTCTGAGAGCGGAGGATTCGCCTGCTCCCAGGCAGAGGCACCCAGGGCCCGGCTGCTGCCTCTTGCAGCTCCAAGGGCCTCCTTCCAGCCTGCCTCTGCCGGGGCTCAGGCTGCTCCGGCCTCTGCCGGGGCTCTGCTGGGGCTCCAGCCTGGGCAAGGCCGGGCCCGCTCTCACCTCACAGGCGCTGACAGCTCTGCACCACAGGAGACCTTCCCAAGCACCCTCTCTGATCTTTCTGCTTTCTCACTTGAGCAAGGCTCTCCTCCAGCCAAAGACATTGCACCTAGGGATACAAATCCAAGTGGCAGCAACCCCAATGCTCTCCAGTCACAGCTTAAGGCCTGCATCTGCGCAAGATGTTTGGGCTGCTCCGTTCTTCCTTTGGTTTTGCCTTCAAATGCCATTGCCCTTTCTGCCTCAACTAGAAGTGTCACAGATGTACCAAAACGGGCCAGTGTGCTGGCCAAAGGCAGTGTGCTCTGGAGATGATGAATGAAGAGTCTTCCCAGCTTTCAAAGCACATTGCGAAAAACAACAATCCCTTCTTTTTAAATTTGAACCGTTTAGTAGCAATAAAATGGTTATAAAGATAGTAATAAAAGTTAGAATAATAAGAATTTGGACAATCAGAGTTAGAACAGTAAAGGACAATAAAAACAAAGACATACGGATAGTCCCGGTGCCTCCTGGGCAATTATGCCCCAAAAGCACACACGCTAACAAAGGATTAGCCCTTAAAAGCAATAGCCTGTTGCATATTCATATATCTCATATATGATGCATAAATTCTTTTCAAACAAAGGGTGTTCTCTGCTTATTGTCAAATTCTCCCCCTTAATCCTGTTGGCTCCTCAAAGTCAGGAAGGAGGTGGAAGAAAGCTGGTCTTTTCCAATAAGGATGCAAGAATTCTTCCCTTGGGGCTTTTGGTGTCCTGTTGCTGTCATCTCTGGGCAAAGAATTTCTTGATTACCCCATCCCTTTCTTGAGCTAGTTAAAAAAGTATCTTACATCGCATAGCTCCTGTTTTACATAATGTTATAACCTAAAACTATATTTACCACTGAAATAATTACCAATATAGCTGGACGGGACGTACATGAGCTTGTCTGGACTTTGCTGCTTGACCAAATAGCGGCAACTGTGGAATTTTACCCCAGAGAAACTTTTGGCTAGCTGGATGCTGCAGCTGGGCGCTTGGAGGCAAGTCCAGGCATGCAGGAGCTCAGGTTTACCTTTGGTGGAGAAGCTTTAAGGCGAGGTGAAGGAAAGGAGTCGGTTCTGATGGAGGGTTTCTATACAGAGCTTTATTCCTGGCCCACAGGCCTCTGGATCCAGCAAGGGCTCCAGGAGAACTCCCAACCACATGGTTTGCTCGCCCTTTTACCCGGGGAAGAGGGGCAGGGAAGGAACACGGGGGACCACCAACCAGGTACGGGGCGGGGAAGTGTCAAGGGACAGAGGACACCTGGATGGCCCAATGTCCTTCCAGGAGGGGAGGGCATCTTTTGAAATCTGCCAATCACTGGATGCCCTTCTGGAATGCCAGGATTGACAGAGCGCTCAGCAGGGCTCAGGGTGTGGAAAGGAGGGATGATTGACACACCTGGCAGGGAATTATCAGGGAGGAACCTGGGGTATCTGAGGCAAACCATGACATCACACTGCAAAATACCACACTACTTAAAAAAAAAATACAGTAAAACTAACTAAGACAACATAACACATATAGTCTATTAATTTTTATATATATATATATATGTGTGTGTATATATATATAGATATTCATTTTAATATCTGTGAAGAGCCTGTCGTGTAATATGTACTTTTCACAACACCAAAGAAGCCATTGCACCTTTAAGAGACAGCTGACAACTCAGAAGGAAATGCTCAGCTTGCTCACAGGGTGAGAAAGAAAGGATTCTTCCAGATGAGTTAAAGTTTCAGAAACTTTATTTATTTACAATCCTACTCTATAATCCTGTAGGGTGGTATTTACAGAACAATGGACAGGCACTAAATGAACCAGCCTAACCTTCTGGAGCTAACTAAACTAACTCACCTTCTAGGACTAAGTCAGGTTTTTAATAAAGCTGCACTCAACTCTGTGGATAAAAAGGTGATGTTGCGAGCAGAAAGAAGAAGCAGAAGAGTTGCTGACAGACAAAGGGGTAGCAACCCAAATAAAATGACCCTTACAGCATCTACCAATTAGATTAAGAAAAAGATGCAACCAAACAATGCATGACTACTGAAAGCTATAGGATAGGAACTAATTATAAACTATGTTTAGAAGCACAATAAATGGCTTCTCCTTGATTCACATTAAATTGTGCGGAGTCTTTTTTCTTTTCTCCACATAGTCCTACTCTAAATCCTACTCTACAGTCCTACTCTACAATCCTACTCTACAATCCTACTCTAAGATGGCTATGGAGAAAATGGTCCTGATATGATTATAGCACTGTTTGCTTCTCCATCCTCCTCTTCACTGAGATGATGAGTGGTGCCAGGGTGGATGCAGCCTCGGCTGATGTTACAAATGGATGCTGTTCACAAAAAAAACCCACAAAACCAAAAAATGAATAGAAAAACAAAAACAAAAAAGAAAACAAAACACAAAGAAAAAACACAAAACACAACAAAACAAAACAAATAAACCAAAAACAAACAACAAACCAAACAACAAAAAGACAAAGAACAGTGAACAGTAAACCTTTACTTTCCAAGCTCAGTGCTTCACAGGCTCAGTTGGGATTGCTCTGGGTCCTAAAAAGACCCAGAAAGAGGAGCAGTGGGACCATCTGCTACCCAGCAGTCATGTGCAGGACCCTGCCATCACAGGCAAACCTGGCCCAGAATCCCACTCATCCATTTATTCAGGTTTCTTTATCTTGTTGGGATTTTTGCCCTGCCAGTGCTCTAGAAATGGTGCTTTCTGTCCCCGGGTTTTCTTCCTTTCAGGAAACTCCAATGGCTCACATGGGTCCCTCTCTTTGAAAGACAGGCACTGTGCTGATTCCCACAGGGACAGAGAGCAGTGTCTACCTTTCCATGCCCTGCCCCTCGTGTGCTGGATGGCACCTTCCTTCCCAGCAGGGCCAGCCCAGTGGCAGTGGGCCCTGCAGTTCCCTCTCTGCCACACAACCTGGCAGTAACCCTGGCACAGTTCCCGTCTGCTTGAGGGTGCCAGGCAGCAGATGGGGCTGGGACAAGTCCCTCCCAGCTGTCCCTGTTTGTGTGGCAGAAACCTCTAAGGGTGGGCTGGGGGGCACAAACCAGGGCCCCTCAGAGTGAGCCCCCCACAGCCCCTCCTGCCCACAGCCAAATCTCTGACTCCTAGGCTGGGACTGGCTTCCTTGGGCTCCTCCACCACCATTTCATGTCTCTGTACCCTGCATTGCTCTACTTCAATTCTTTTGCCATTAGATAAACCTGAACACTCCACCGAATTACAAAAGAGGGTGACAGAAACAGTCAGAGGACAGAGCGCCTCTCCTCTCAGGAAATGCAGAGGGAGCTGGAGTTATTCAGTTTTGTGAAGAACAGGCTCCAGGGAGACTTTATTGCCACTTTCCAAGATTTCAGAGTGGCTTTGAAGAAAGTGGGGGACATCTTTTTTAACAGGGTCAGTTACAATAGGATATGGACAAATATTTTTAAACACACAGGGCATCTAATCAGAGTAGGTCTAAGGAAGAACTTGTTTTCTTGGAGCATGGTGCAACCCTGGCACAGCTTGCCCCAAGAGCTTGTAGGTGCCCCATCCCTCCAACCATTCTGGCTCTGGCGGCAAAGGGCCCTGAGCAACCTGATCTCTTTAAAGAGGTCCCTGCTCATTGCAGGACACTTGCACCACAGGACCTTTACAGGGCCCTGCCACCCAGCCCAGTCTAGGATTCCTCACTGTTTTCATTTGAAGAGCACCAAGAGTGGAGGTGAGGAGGAAGGGGGCTCATCTGCTGCCTTGGAATTGAGTGGAGGAGGAGCCCATCGCTCAGAGCCTGTTTCACCTGCAGCCCCTTCACATTTTACCTGCAGGAGCTCCTTGGCAGACCAGCGCCGCGCCTCGTCTCTCTGCAGGCAGCAGCTCAGGAAGTCACGCAGGCAAGATGAAAATAGGTTGGGCTGCTGCAGCTTTTGTCTTCCTCCTGTGGCTATCAGGAGTTGAGGCTGGGGAAAAAGGAGACACCAGGCTCCACCTGCTTCTTTCCCATCTTTCATTGCTCTCCCAGATCCCATTGATTAGGCTCCACACTGCGTGGCACTTTCTGCCCTGGCAGAGACCCAGAGATGACTTTGCTTTGCCAACCAAAAACCCAAACTCCGATGCAGCCACAGCTTTCCCACTGTCCTGCAGATCTTGCCTTGGCAGCTGATTTCATTGCCTGACCTAGTTAGTGGGAACTACATGAGCACAAGCACATTTCCTTCCCTGAGGATTCATACCAGCTTGAGAGGCTTTTTGGAAGAAGGACTTTGCTATACTAACTCTACTGTATCCAAGGGTTAGAATTTGAAAAGTATCTCTGCAGTGCTTCTTGGTCCCTTAAGCACTGCTGCCATAAAACAAAACCAATCAAGCTTTTTGCTTTGTTCTTGAAAACAATGGGAATTGGAGGGAAAGAAAGGAAATCCACCAGGTATTCCTCAGGTAAGGAAACAAACATTTGGAATCTCATCTTCAACACAGACACAATAAGATGCATGCACAAATGTACTGCAATGAAAACGTCTGCTGGGACACAGGAGCCACCTGCAGCTCTGTCTCTCAGCAGCCTGAAAAATTCTGCTTTCCTTACATGGAAAAGAAAAACTTTTCGTGGTCAAATCAGAAGGAGAGGTTCCATCCCTACGGTCACCCTCTACTCATTTGGCTACACAAGTCAGTGCATGAATGGTAGGCCCATCCCAGAAAGTGCCAGGAAACAAATGGGAGGTTTTGGCAGGCTCTCCACATCACCAGGCTCTGGCTTGGTGACGGGCAGAATGTGGCTTGGGCTGGGAGAGAAACACGGTCACTGAGTGTTTCAGCAGCACTGCACAAGAAGCAGAAGAGACTCTGTGGCCTTTAGACCCTCATGCCCAGGTTTCAGGCATGTTTCCCAGTGAGAAGAAACTGCACAGGGGGTTAAGTTCCTCTCTAAAAATCAGTGCCTTAGCAACTTTCTTGTGTTTGGGCTTCCTTTCTTCATTTCTGGAAATGTAACACCAGTTCTGAGAGGCTTGCCTTGTGGTTTTAGGCGCATCTTCACAGACACACAAGTGGGAACAACTTGAAAGCCAAAGCAAATGTTGCCTGAGAAGAGCTGGGGAGTGTTTGCCTGTGGTGAGGCTTGAGCTGTCTGGCAATCCCTTTCCATGATGTGCAGAAACATCCAGCTGCTCCCCAGAACTCAGTCCCTCTGGGCACACAGGCCTCTGGAAACCCCTGAGGATTCCAGCCTTTCTCCTGCTCAAGAACATCTAACCTAAGCTGAGCTCCAGTTTCTTCAGCAAGGCCAAGGATGCTCACTTCCATGCAGCTGACAGTGTCCGTGGAGCTCAGCAGGTCTTTCTGATACTCCTCAGGCCAAGGAATTACAGTGTAGATTGGCAAGACATCGGCTGATCATTATCCGGTGTGGTTCATGTGGAACCAAACTCTCACACGCTGACAAGTAAGAGGGAGAGAGCTCATTCTGCTTTTGCAAGATGGTATTTAGAAACATAAGACACCAACTTGGAACTATTCAAACCTCAACTTGCAGAATCCATCTCAAATAGGCAAAAATAACAATGGCAAAGGCCTTGGAGTCTCCATAAAAATGCCCACCACTGTCATGATAACTCTGTGCTCGTGGCACTGAAGTAGATGGTGACCAAAGAGACTTTGCTATTATCCTCTTTAAGCCAAAGGAGAATTTCAAAGCCGGAAATGGCAATGCACTCCCCTTGTGTACAAATAGTTTATGTGGCTTTCTGTCCTTTTCCCACATCACCAGAGGTGACAAAGAGGGTTTTATCCTGACTCTCAGCTGAGCTCAGCCACTGGCCATGGTGGGGAGCTGGAGCCCTCCCTGTCATTAGAACTGTGTAGGTCATGGATGGCCCTGCTCCTGTGGTAAAGAAACACAGCACCGGTGTCAACTGCCCACGCTGGATCCCAGCCCAGACACCTGCCTGCAAGCTCATCAACTTGTTAAAGTACCAAGAAACAGCCAAGGGTTTGGCAAACAATTCTAATCGCAGTCGGAGAAAAACACATCCGAAACTTATCCAGGCCACCCACATACGTGACTGAACAATGTGCAGATGACTTGAAAGCCTGAAAGTTTCGAAAAGGATTTGGAAAATATGCTATCGAATGGAAGAGAAGAGCTGTGTTTAAAAAATGAAAAAGCAAGCAGAACTGCTTGGGCATTGGTTTCATAGTAGGTTTTTTTCTCTTTCTTTTTTGTTTACTTTTCTTTTTCCTTTTTTTCTTATGTTTTCTATAAAATTGAAACTGGGAAGGTCTAACCTCCATTGCTCAGGATGTTTATCACATGTCTACCCTCTCCACTGAAAAATTCTTGTCCTTCAGAAACAGAGTTCCAACATTGTTCAAAAAACAAGTGAGAAATGTCAGGCATGGCTGGAGGCCAAAATGGCAGGTGTCTGAACTGGTTAGGTTTCTGAACTGCCACTTCCCTTTCTGATACAACCAAAGCTACAGCAGATGCTGATGTGTTGCAGGGGCATTTTTAGAAGGAGACCTTGGTGGAAGTGGTGCCAGCAGATGGCAATGGGATTTTGTCCAATGGCACACAGAGCATGGGACAGGTGAGAAAGACAATGGGATCAGTGAGTATTTGCACCTTACCAAGACAGGAGTTGCATTCCAGGAAGGAACTTCTCATTCCACCATTTCGATGCCCACGATTCCCAGAGACCATATGTCCACTTTGGGGCCACATGGTTGACCTGTCAGCACTTCAGGCGCCAGCCACCCAGCAGCGCCGGCCACGGAGCTCCGTCTGCCCTGCTCAGGGCTGAGCTGAGCAAAGAGGCCAAGGTCAGCTGTGGAGAAAACAACAAACCATGAAAGCCAGCTCCAATTAGGAAACCAAGCAAAAGAATTCCCCACTCTCGGGCTAAGAATGTGCTGTTGAATCTCCTGGAAAACTGTCTATGTGCGACTTCCTTGGGGCTTTAGCCAAGGGACTATGGAATTGGCCACTTCCAAAAAAACCCAGGTTTCTTAACATTGCTCACAGCAGTGGACTTCATTCCCCTGAAGCTTTAGATTGTAGCTCCCTCTGTCTGGAAGGGACACACACAGAGCAAGGCCACTCTTGACTGCTTGTGGTTCCTTATACCTCTGTGCACGTTCCAACTGTGCCTTCAGCTCACAGCAGGGGTCCCTGCACTGCCACCAGCACCATTTTTGGGGAGCTGGCTGTCACTCCAAGCAGCCCCACACCCACATCCCTGGAACGCTGCACCTGACCAAGAATATACTGACCCAGCTTGACAGAACCGTCAGTTCTGAGAAGGATGTTTCTGCTCTTCAAATCTTGGTGGATGATGTGGTTTGAATGAAGAAATTGCAGTCCTTGCAGGCACTGAGAGAGAAAACAGAAAGAGGAGGTCAAAAATGAGTGATGTGATTTCATCCCATAAGAAAGGAAACAAAGAACCTAAAAGATTCCCTCTCCAGGGGAATGGGGAGTAATGGCAGAACAGTAATGGCCACTGAGAGGAAGAGCTTGCTGCTCCAACACCTGCAGAGCAGGACCTTTCTGAGGAAAGGCACGTCAGCTTTTGAAAGAGCAACAGCACCTGCTGTTGTAGGCTGTCCCCTGCCAACCAGCCAGGATGACTCCTGCTGCAGTGGACGTGCTTTTTCCTTGCAGAGGACAAAGGAGGGGTTTGGAAAGGAAAAGTCCCTCCCTTTGGTGTGAAGCAGATCACTTTTGGGATGGAGGCTGCATGACAAAGATTTTCTTGCTGGCCTCAGCACAGGCTTGGATGTATCACACCAGTCACTTTCCAGAAGCAAAGAGCATTTTGGCTGCACTACTATCCTTTTCAGCTAAGGACTGTGGGAAATGAGTCTTTTTTCTTTGCTGATCATTTCAAATCCTGCCACCAGCACCTTTGCTTTCACAGGCAAGGAATGCAGTGAAGACAAACTCCAGGCAAACATTTAGAGAGGCAAGGAGGAGAACAGCAAATACAAATACAAGAGACAGAGCGAGAATACAACAGCAGGAGATAAGAGTACTGGCACTGAGTACAGGGAGTGCAGGGGCACTGGCAGGCCTTTCACTTGAGATGCTTTTGCTTGCCCATAGAATAGCAGCAACACAGAAACAAAGCTTGGCACAGGAAATCACTCCAGCTCTGAGGCCCTGTTTCCCAGACAATGCTGCCCAAGCCCTTGGAAACACAGATGGGATTGCTGACCTCCCGACTGATGGCTGCCATCTCATCCTCCGACAGGTAGGTCTGCCTGATGACATTGCTCAGAGTGCCTCCATCCATGTACTCCATAACCAGGGACAGTTCCTCACCCACAAGGGAGCTGAAAGAAGGAAACAAGGGCGTGGAGATGAATGTACATGGCTAGGTTGCTGTTTGGAAAAGACGGGTTGACTCTTCTTTTCAGATCCCTTTGAGACAAAGACAAAATAAAGGAATAGACATTCCCTCTTGGCTGTGCATTGTTTGCCATCTGTGCAGTCTCAAGGAGAAAGGCACAGCTGCGAAAAAGGAGAGGTCTTAGATGGGCAGCCTGCAAAATGTGCAGTTTAGTAACAGCCCAGATAAAAAGCCTGTCATGCATGGTGTTTCTGGAAAAAAGCACCTAGTCTTCCTGGCCTGCATAGCAGTGGAAAACAGTGGCAACAATCCAAGGGAAATCCTTGTTAGTTTACCTGGACGTAAGAAGACACTTGAAAAAAATCAAGCTCCAAAACAAAGTGGTGGCTGTGAATATAGAGATCATTGATTTAGTAAGACACGACTCATCCGGGTTTTTGAACAATTTTCAAATACCATGTGCCAGTGAAGACTCGTGCAGACAAAATGCAATCTCTTCCCATCCACTGGAGATGAAAAGTGCAATAATAATTAGCCAATAATTACAGCTCTATTTTCTGCCAGTGACCAAAGTGGGATTTTACCTTGCATGTTTGCAATATGTGAACAAACATTCATAGGACAAAAGCACAACTCACCTGCCTAAACAGTTGACCAGGTTGGGATTCCTGTTCACATTCATGACCATGAGTTCACTGACTTTTAGTTCCTTCTTCCTCAGTCCTTGAAGACGTATTTTCTTGATGGCCACCTAAAATGACATTGATAATCAGTAACTTGAGAGGTTGGTGGCACGAAACCACAAGGCATGTGGAGCAAGTGATTTTGCAATGACACAGCTGAGCTGTGCCAAACTGCCTTGTGATTAGGCACTGCAGTCATTAGGAACTGACATTCCAACAGCCCATTTCTCTGCTCCCTCGGGAGCCAGTTACAGGACACGTGGGGCCACTGACATTTTGCCTTGACCACTTGGTAACAGCGGTGTCTCAGTTATCACCCACAAACCTCTGACCACACTCTCTGCTGCGTCATTTGGGATTCAGAAGAAAGAATCCTTGCCTTAATACTCTGTGGATACGTCCTGGGCTATGGGCAGGGCTTAGGGCTTTCAGGGATTCTTTGCTGATCTCTCCCTATGTGCAGTTCCCAAGTGCAGAACTACAGGTGGCCAAGGAACTATCAGTAACTTTCAGATGGACTTGCCGGCAGCCAGAAATGAGAATTCAGGACTCTGAAGCTGTAGCCCCAAAGAGCAGTGAGGTGCTCAAAGGCACCGCCTTTGTTTTAGCAATGGAGAGCGAGTGAGCGCGTCCTTCTCTGAAAGGAACCGCTGCCCTCCGTGCCTTCCTTCTGGCAGCTGAGGAGGACAAAGTCCCAAATGTGTTCTGTGGGCTGGCACCAGTCTGTGCTTCTTGTGCCTTTTCAGCACAGCTCTGCCCAAAGCTCCAGCCACAGCTCACACCAGAGGGGAAAGCCCTCGAGTGCAGCAGAGTCTGCAGGGGCTGTTCACATTTACCTCTCCTCCAGTGGCAGTGTTGAGTGCTTTAAAAACATCTCCAAAAGTCCTAGAAACAAAACAGAAGCAGAGAAAGGAGAAGCCATTTAGATCTTGCAGTGAAAGCCAGCCCACACAGGAGATCTGTGCTGTCAATGCCTAAGACCTGCAGGACACTGGAAGCATGGAGGTGTCTTTGACAATGGCTTCTGAGCACACTTAGAAATTCTGATCAGCACTGACAATCTAAGCCCAGTGCCTGAACACATTTGCAGCTTGTCTGACTTCACACTTGATACCTATTCCACCAGCAAAACACTGTGATGCATAGTTTTGTACAATTAACATTGCTTGGACTCACCCACTGCCAGTATTTTCCAGTTCAATGTATTTTAGAATAGGATTTTCCATCTTCACCATTCTCCCTGAGGGAAACAAAATGCAAGATGTTCACTTTAAAGCAGAGATCCCACCTTCTAGGAGATACAAAAGGCAGCCCCACTGTCTGGAGCTCTGAGCCCTCCCTTTGTGGACAGCTGGCTAACAACAACAGGAACAGCAACTGGAACAACAAGAAAAGAACAGCAGGCCCACAGCACAAGTGGCTGGCACAGAGACTGATTTCTAGCATCCTTTGAAGGGAGAGACCGCTTGACAGCAGACACACAGGGAAGCACCGGGAGATACATTCAGAGGAGACTGAGAGCAGAAGAGAATACCTACCAAGGCAATTAAGTTTGTCATCTAGAAATATTAAGGAGAGCTGGAACTAACAGTGCCTTTGTTTTCTTGGGAATAAACACTGTGAGATTTAGAAAAGGTTTCCTACTTGCTAAGATTAAATGCACCTGAACATCTAGAATCAATTCCTGTTATTGGAATATGAATCCCAATATTATCAGTTAGATGGTGCCTGGGCCAGTCTGACCCTCGCTGCTGGGCCAAAGGCAGCAACTGTGGTGTAAATCACCCCAGAGATACCTTGGCTGCTGGAGATTGCAGCTGGGCACTGAGCAAGTCCAGGCTTGTCAGGAACTCCATTTACCTCAGGAGAGAGAGCTTCTGGCGATGGTGAAGAGAAAAAGGAGAGGATTCTGCTGCAGGGTTTAATGTCCAGAAGTTTATTCCATGGTTACAGAGGTCTGGACGGGAGCAGCTGCTCCAGCAGAAAAAAAAGCACATGGCCTGATCACTTTTTTAAGCTCCCGGGGCAGGGGGAGGGGGGGGACAGGTGAGCACCAACCAGGTGAAAGGGGCGGGGTCTCAAGGGACGAGGGACACCTAGACATAGGCCAATGACCCCTGGGCATAGGGGCATCTTTTGAACTTGACCAATCACAGGATGCCTTGCTGGAATGTTAAGCCTGATTGACACAACACACTAAGCAAGGGGGCGAGGGGGAAGGGAGAGGCATATAGGCACACCTGGGAAAGGGACCCAGAAGCTTAAGACACACCGCAACAAATTCCTCTGAACAGATGTCAAGTTCAGAATATTGCCAAGTGTTCCCATCTTTTCCACCTTGCAGCAGTTTGCCAGAAGAATGCCTCTGCATTTGTAAACCAGAGCAGCTCATGCTAGAACCAATCCCCACGGGGCTTTCAGCATCAGGATCCTCACCCTTTATGAGCAGGCTGAGCCCAAAGACGCCCTTGCCCGTGCCCCGCGTGAAGAACCGCGCAGCTTCTCTTCACCCTGACTGCACGGATCAGTCGCTCCCATTGCACTCGCCCTCTCAGCACCGCACACGTCCCCATCTTCCCAACTCGGCACGGCGGGCACGGGCACAGAGGACAGCAGTGCTCCTCAGGTGTCCCTGTGACACAGAGAGCTGCCCAGCGGAGATGCTGACCCTCCTGTGAGTCCAGGCCGTGCGAGGCAGAAGCCGGCCCAGAGAAGGGGCTGCGGCCTCAGGCAGCTCCGCGCTGCAGCAGCCGGGCAGCAGCGGGACCCTCCCAGCTAAGGGAGGCTCCAGCCTCTGCATTCCCACCAGCCCTCAGGGGCAGGGCAGCCACCAAAACAAGGCTGGCAAAGCCCAAGCATGAGCACTGACAGGCACTGATGGGAAGAACCCAGAGTCAGCCTGAGCCCCGGACAAGCTGTTGCCCCCATTCAGGACACAACAGGATGGGCTTTGAGATCAGCCACACCGAGGCGCAGATCAGTGCCCTTTTTGTCCCAACAGGTGATTGTAGACACAGAATCCACTGGGCTCTCTTCTCAACCCTACCAGATCTTATCTGAGAGCACAGCACTGGCAGCTGTTATGGGCAAGAAGCAGATTCATTGGGTTGTGCTGCAGAATCACAAGGGGCTTGATGTGTTCTCCTAGAGACTGATCTCAGCAGGGCTTCTGCCAGTGGCTAGGACTCAAGCAGTCACAGCCTTCTGCTGATCCAGGAACAATCCCTGCTTCTGCCTTTGGCAGAGAGGGAAGCCCAGGCAAACTCCAGCCAGTCTAAGCTGCCCTCAGAAGCAGCAGGAACACCCAGAGCTCTCTCTTGCTGCCTCGGAGCAATGCCAGCACTTCTGTGACACGAAACGGAGCAGAACCCTTTGGTACAGCTATGCTGACACGTGCACACAACACACTGTCCCTCAGATAAGAAAGATACCAGACGTACTCTGCTGCTCCAGGGAGTCACCCGCCATCTCCTGTTGCTGAGCAGCAGCTGGGTCAGCACGGGAGGTGAACCAAGGGCTCAGGCTCCACTTCTTCAGCTGGGGAGCAAAGGCTCCTTGGAACGGCACTGCTGCTTCAGCAGCAGCTTCAGTGTCAGAGTTGGTGTAGATCTGAGACAAGAAATGAGTTGATGTCAGGAAGGTGTGGCAGAGATTGCCCTGAAATGCCAGAGAGATTGCCATTTGAAATGCAAGCCCTTAGGAAGCTGCTGTCAGCCACATGCAGAGCTCCACAACTGGATTGCTTTGGATGTCCACTTGTGAAACCAAATGGTCAAAACCAAAGGCTGGTTTTACTCGAGTTCATAGCCAGTTTCTTGTTCTAAAGGATGACTGCAGCAAAGACTGCTCCACTTCCTCCGAAAGACTCCTTTCCCCCTCCTAGGTCTGCAGATACATTTGCAGCTCCTCATTCTAATGTTCTACCTCCTGCCATGAAATTCTCTTTTTCTGCACCTTCCTCGGGACGACCTTATCCTGCAGCATCTCTGGATGGTTCAGTGCCTGGGCCTTATGCCAGCCTCGGGGCTCTTGGTTGCCCGTCATTTGCTGGAATTCTCTGCAGGCTGCCAGGAAGGATGGCGACACTTCCACCTCAAGTCAAACAGAACAAAGCAGTCAGAGACTACAGCTTGTCCCTGTCAGCCAGGAGTCATCGACTGTGAAGAAAGTAAAGAAAAGGACAGGAGCATTCACGAGGGATACAGACAGCTTGTAGCTTGAATTCCAAATTTATGTGAGTGACCATGTTCACCTGCAAAAACACCTCAAGAAACAAGGCCACCTGGAAGAAGTCAGCAGGAGTTCATTCGGATGACTGCTGGCTAAATGGCCAGAGGAGTAATGCCACTGTCTAGAGTATCAGCTGAGATCCAGCAGAGCAGGAAATGTCCTTGAGAGCAGCTCTGACAGAGGCCTCATCAGGATGGCACTCAGAGGCATCACCCACCCCCTGCTGCTCTGCACTGGAAAGGCAAAGAGGGCAGAAACCACCCCTTGGGTGACTGCACTGCCTATTGCTATTTCACTCGCTTGCTTTTCTAGAGCCTTTTGCTCCTGAAGGAGGCAATTCATTTTCTCTTTGATGATTTTAATGTTTTCGTCTAGCCTCTTCTTCCTTACCTTGATCCTAGCCTCAGTTTCCTGCAGCTGTGCCTCCAGCTGTTTGTCAATTTTCTGTAAACAACAATGGAAAGGACTCTCTTTCATGAGTGGAGTGGCTGCCATTCCTTCATTCACCTGTTTTTGTTGATTGCCCCTCTGCATAGGGAGATTCTTCTCCTCTTGGATGTCTTCATTCCTCCTCTTCGCTGCCATGATGGCACTCTGAGCTTCAGGCAGCTCTGCTTGTGGCTCTGCCTTGATGTTCTGTACACACAAAAGCAGAGCAAGTGACTGAGAGCTGCCATCAGGCTCAGCTTTTCCTTCTTTTAGCCTCAAAATCACATTTATTCAGCCCCTTCTTTCTGCTTCCCTACCCAGCTCTGCTTCCACTGTAACCATCCTGTCCTGGTGCTGATATCTGTAGATTCCAAGGCTCTGTACTTCCAGTGCCTGTGGGACTCCTGGCCTCCTCAGTCCCAGGAGCTCTGGTTTATGCCCCTCTTCCTGCCCTTCCCTCTGTCCCCTGGCCAGTCAGGCTCACCTGGCCATTCTCCTGTGGCTCTTCCACCTGCTGCCTGAGCTGCTCTTCCTGCTCTCGGGCAGGGAACAGCTCTCCCTGAGTCTGGCATGGCATCTCAGATAAGGCAGTGTGCTCCTGCTCTTTCTCTAGAAGCACCTGCACAGAAAGCAAGAGAAGATGGGTTTCAACTTCCCATACGCCCTTTGTGGGCCGAGACTCACAGACTGCTGGGCTCACACGTTCCCAAAGCACTGTGCTGCTGCTCTCCTGGGTCGTTCTCTGCCCAAGGGGAGGCACAGATTCCAAAGTGACCCTGGCCCTACAATCAGGGGCCATCTGGGACTGAAGCTCCAACAGCCTCTCAGGCAGCTGACAGGGAAGGGGTGGCATTTCTCAAGGGTCTGGTGAGGGCCTCCCTCTGCTTCTGCCATGTCCTGTTTGCCTTTCAGTAGCGACTGACACCCCACCCTGTCCCACAGCTCCATCCTGGCTCTGCAGGGGCTTCCTGGGTGAGCTCACTCCTTGTGAGAGACACTTCTGGAGTTCACCTTCTCTTCAGGCCTGCACCAGCATTCCTCCTTCCTGACATCCACACTCTTGTTAGAAAACCGGGTCATCCAGGAGATGAGGATGCATGCAAAGATCTCTGATGGAAGTCAGAGAACCTCTATGGCCATCTCAGTATATGGAGGAGGACCAAGGTGTTTCTTCTGCCTCTTTTGTCAACTGAGAATTCTGACCAGCAGGAACAGAGTTTCTCATAAGGCCCCATTAACGAATGCACTTACACAGCCCTGGGGATGCCAGTGAAGGAAACCATGTGTCATGTAATGCATGTATGAGCAAAGTCACCAGACCCCAGCTACAGCATGGGATAGTTCCACTCCCTTAGGACATGCAAAAATTTAAAGGACAAATGAAGGCTTCAGGTCAGAAAAGGCTGGAGCAGGAAAACATGAGGGGAAAAAACAACCATCTCTGGAGGGGGAAACATCTCTGCCTGCTCATGATCAGTCAGTGGAACTTGTCTCTACTGCTCTCCTGAAGGGATGCCTTTAGGTGAGCTTGGCATCTTCCACTGCTTTGGAGCAGAGCCAGGAAGATTCAAATAGACAGATAGACAGATCTCACTTTTATAATCTCTCTTTACTGTGCTGTGGTATTTACATTTTTTGAACAAAGAGAGATATAATTCTCTCTCCTAGGTTTTTTTAAGGGAAGGTAATGAGAAACTTAGAGAAGAAGAGAAAACAATTATTATCTCTACTTGCTGTTCTTGTTGTTTAGTACATGTAGAATGTGTTCTAGTGATTGTTTACTGAAAGTGATTTGTTAATTGGATTTTAGTGATAGTTGTTTAGCTTGATTAGCTAATTAGATAAAAGTTGTGTTCTGACTGTCTGGAGACAGTCACCAGTTTTTCTTTAGTAGCTTTTAAGTATAGTATCTCTATAGTAGAGTTTTAATATAGTACTAGTGTAATATACCACAGCTTAAGAAAGCATTTGTTTAACCTTCTAAATCAGAGAGCCAAAGCACATTATTCCCTATGGGGGGGTCACCCTGAATCAATACTGTTTCTGTCGCTACACACATCAGCACTCGGTAGCAGTGCCCCGATCCGCAGCCGTCCTGAACTTGCTCTCCTGTTGCTTCAGTAACCCACTCTCTTGGGGAATCTGGAGCGTGTGGGTCCTTATGGAATGCAGTCAGACCCAGAGCATTGCACTGGGAGCTGCACTCTTCGTGCATCTGTGCTCGGGCAAGTTCTTCTCTTGGACTCGACCACACTGATGGGGCTAAAGTGGCTGGAGTCAGAAATGCAGCCCAGCCCCCCCAGCTCCTCTAATCCCTGAGCACCAGCTGGAAAGCAAGGGCATTGATTTCCTGCTCAATTCCCAAACACAACACACACTGATTCCCTGGGCTGCCAAAAGACACAGGAGCTGTTAACCTGAAAGTGATGTGTTTCTGCCAGTGCTGGAAAAGGGCAGGAAAGATTGAGAAAAAGCTCCCTTGCTCCCTGGAGAAGGAGAAATTACACAAGGCTTCTCCTTCTAGCAAACAAACAAACAAATAAACAAACAAAATAAGAAAGTGTTACCTACTCCAGTGTCTAAAGCACTTGGATGCAGTGAAGGGATGTTTGGCAGGGAAACAGCCCTTGTGCTGAGCATTGGCTCTATGGATCTAAGGCAGGGATCTATGGAAGTCTGCGTGAAGGTCCCTCAGGAGCCCCCATTGTCCAGGCTAAAGCTCCCTCAGCACCTCCTCCCTGGCCTTGTGCTGCCCCCCTTTGCCCAGCTCCCCTGTCCTTCTGTGCACTCGCTGCAGCCCCTCCATGACTTTCTGCTTCCCAGGGCCCACAGCTGCACACAGCACTCCAGCTGTGGCCGCAGCGCTGCCCAGCACAGGCCACGCTCCCTGCCCTGCTCCTGCTGCCCCACTGCTGCTGGCACAGCCACCGTGCCCTTGGCCTTCTTGGCCCCCTGGCCACACGCTGCCTCATCTTCAGCTGCTCACGGCCGCCAGCCCTGCGTCCTTTTGGCCCACGCAGCTCCCCAGCCACAAAGGTGCCCATTGCACTTCAGATACTGCAGGCACCATTGCAAGGTGTACACCCTGGTTTTATCACTACAAGACAGCAGTCAAGGACTTGCAGCTTTGTTCCCATTCTAGGCTCCAATGCAGTTTCCAAAGCAAACTACATCACAGAAGGTATCAAAAGACACATGCAGTGTCTGGTTTTTGCCTCAGAAGAAAGTTTCAGAACTACTCCCTTTATTTTTTTTGCCACGCTAGACAAGAATGGTCCCCCACAGCTTCATGCACAACACAGTCATCTCCTTGCAGCTTATCAAAGACCAAGAAACAGACTCAGAGCACCTATCTGCTCTGCTACCGGCTGCTCTGCCTGAAGGTGCAAAAGAGCAACCTGGCAACAAAGGCACCAAAATCCCTGACTTCAAGCAGCAACTCTACATCCCCAGTGTGTCTCTGAAATACTCCCAAGTAAGCACACCCAAGAAGTTTGTGGGGACAAAGCACCACCAAGAGCTTTTGTGGTCAGATCAACATTTTTTAGTGCCTGCAGCCACTTGGCCAGTCTGTGCAGGGGGACAGGTCTCTCAACACCACAGTGTCCCCTGTGTATCCAACAAGGCTGAGCACAGTGTCTATGACATGCTCCCTGCTCTGGGAACAGGGAGCCTTCGTGCTTCAGGCTGGCCCCTATCAAAATGCCAGGATGCTGGTGCCTAAACATGACAGACCAAAGCCCATTGTCCAGCTGTCACAGGCTGGGGGCAATCACCAGGCCCTGGCAGGACTCCAGCACTCAGCATCCTCAGCCAGCAGCAGCAAGTGCTGGCTGGTCAGAAACTTGCAGCTCTGCCCTGCACTAAAGACAGCAGCACACACAGCTGGCACTTACTGGCTCAGAATGGTCAGGCTGTGGTGTGAGCACAGCTGGAGGCCGGCGCTCATCCACCTCATTTGCCTCCTCTTCGGCCTCCTCTCCATGAGCAGAGGGAGCCAGAGGAGAGACTGCTGTTGGTTCTGGGATCTGTGGACAGACAGCAGTGTGAGGGACAGAAAGTTACCTGTAATTTATAACCTTTTTTCTATTCAGCACTTTATTCTATTCACCTCTATTTCTACGACCAGCTTTTCTAAGGACAAATCAGAAAATTTTATAACAATGGGATTCTAAGTCACTGCAACTAAATTTAAATGGGTTAATTCAATAGAATTGCTAATAGTTCTGAATTAGACATTACACCCTTGCTACTATCAAGAAGCAACATTCTCTCTGCAAAATGAGCTTTTCATTCCTTGAAAGTTCTGAAATGGAAAATTAGGAAATAGCCAGCAATGCCTTTGTTATTGCTGCTGCAGACATGGAAATAATGGATTTTCTTTCAGCCTACCCAGCTGGCCCTCTACACTCTACTGCCACAGACCAAGCTCACAGGTTTTTCTACAATTCCTAAGCACCAGGAACATGAAATGTTCCTTTCTCACTCACCTCAGGATCAGCACCTCTGAATACACACTTCAGGTGACCTGGAGTGGGCAAGGGAAAATGAACAAGTGCTGTGAGAAAACTGCCTGGGCTGCTGAATCCAACAGAAGAGAAGTCAACCCAAACAGAGAGTATTTTTCTTTATCAACATCCCTCCACATGACATAGTTCTTTCACACAGCCAGCAAGAGATCAGGACAATAATCTTGGTTGTGCCTACACTTTGGCCTGTCTAGTCAGTAAATGAATACAAACATGATCAAGAAAATGCAAATTGTTCTTCAACACTCAATGCTTCTGTTCTGTCCAACAGATAAAGCAGCTTTTGTTCTCTTGTCTTTCAGGTACTTTTTTCAAAAAAGAAGTTGCATGCACTAATTCCCATTAAGTTGCTGAAAACAGTCACCCAGAAAAGCTTGCCCCAAATCCCCCTGAGCTGTGGCAGTTCTATTGTGAAACAGCACAGCAGCAGCTCCAGGCTCAGGAGCAGACACTCACTGCTTTGGTGTTTGCACTTCACTGCAAAGGGAATCACTCTTTTAGCACTCAGTCAAGGGTCAAAACGGATAGTCAAATCCTTTCATTACAAAATTTAGAATAAAAGAAGCTTTCCCTGAGTTCTGGGGAGAACTACAAAGTCCTTAGAAGGCCTTCTGAGAAGGCCTCCCAGTCTGCATTTTGGAAGATGTCCTGCCTGTCCCAGCAAACTGAGGAAATGACAGACTCTGCTGCCACAGACTCTCCTGTGGAGGGAAGGAAGCCCTGCAGGTTCCCCTGCAAATGCTGCCCCTGTGGCTACAGACACCCCCTTTTAGCTGAACCTCTTGACAGGAGCTTTACCAAACCAGTGGCATCCTAATGCTCTTTCTCTTTCAAAATCAGAAACTCAGCCACCAAGAAAGAGCAGGAAGACATGCAAGAGTCAGGTGAGGTTACACCCAAACCTAAGTAGAAGGGAAATCTCTACTTACGGGTGAAGTGTGTCACGTAATACATGGAGAAAGAAATGCCATACACAGCAAAAGCTGCCTTGGCCAGATGGTGAAGCATTGTCCTTTTTGAAAGTTAGGTAAATATAGAAAAAACAAGGCTCTTGTCAGTGGGCAGCTACCCACTGACAAATTCCCCAACCAGGAGGGTTCTCCTGATATGACCAAGCGCTAGGGCTGCTCTGACACTCAGGCCTTCCATGCACCAAGGCAACCTTCTGATGTCACCACGACAATGTGGCAACCATGCCCTGACATCACAAAGCAAACACTCCACGTTGGTCTGTGAATTTATGCACAGCAATAACCAACCTTCCCTAGAGCAAACACAAAAGAGCCTGGGAAGTTCTTCTCTGTCACAAGCAGCACAAAATCCCCTCATGGGCCAAACCTTGTTGTTCAGGGGATCCAAGAGGAACTCCAGGAGTGCCCCAAGCACCTACAGCCTGTACCCCAGCTGAGCACTCAGATGGGACACAAGCAAAGGAAACCAGGCCAAGAAAATGGCACACAGCATTGCACATGTGAGAAATGACTCTCACTTTTGAAATTTTAAAGGTTTACTAAACCTTAACAAAGGACTGAAAAGGGAAAAATTGCAGCATTGGGAGTCTCTGTGACTAGCAGCCATGTGCTCATCTACAAAAAGGATGCTCTGCCTTTTATACCCTTAGCTCCTCGAAAAGTTTTGTCAGTCAACTCTTTCTCTGCTGTCCATTGGTGGAGATTACTTTCTTGCATCCTGACTGGAGGTCAGGTGTTGTTACACCCTGCCTGCTGGTCGCAAGCCAGCCCTCCACAAATGCCCTGACTACCAAGGCTATTACAAGGGGGATGGGAAAGAGGACTATGGGAGGATATATTACAATACCATCACTACATATTTGAACATCCACATAACATCTACTTTATAATTGTCAGAGCCAACCATTGCATTACTCGTCTAGAATACACAGAACCAGGAGAGAAGCCACTGTTGGCATCACAGCTGAAATGCTTCCAAACAAATCTCCCCACATATTTACACCTTTATTGGACATGCCCAGGGCTCCGGTGCGGGTACATCTCTGCCTTTCTTCCCCTTTGGCAGCAGTCGAACTGGCAGCATCTGCCCGCCAGCAGCAGCTGCTCCAAGCTGGGAACGCCACTGGCGGTGCTGATTTCCAGAGGCTTCTGTGTGCCAGGGGAAGCCAAGGCAGGAGCGGGTTGAACGGTGCTGGCGCTGCTGCTGCTCTGTGCCAGAGAGCCCCGGCTGGGCAGGGCACGGTGCCCACTGCGCTGCGGGCTCCTTCTCCTGCCACAGCTGGGCACACCTGGCCACAAGACATGACAACTTGTGGGCAAGCCAAGGGGTTTCTGGGGCTGCACTGCTCTGCACACACCCAGCACACCTGCAGCACAGAATTTTAACCCTCAAACAGGTAAACCAAAGGGAGACAGCTGGAAAAGATTTCATTTTGACCATTCTTACCTGCTCAACAGAAGTCTTCAAAATGAACGTTACCAAGCAGGGCCCAATCGCTGCTGCCAGGTCAGGGTTAGAAAAGAGGCAATCCTTGATCTCAGCACTGGGTGTGTGGGGAGTCACTTCCCCAACACGTGCACACCCAGGAATCTCAGTTACTAGTTTGTATCCATGGATCTAAGACATATTCAATACTTTGCTGAAACTCATAGGCTAAATATTCCCCCAAATTATTTGATTTACTCATTGATATCTTTTGACTTATTGATACTTAAATCACTTCTCCGTATTTACTGACATGAGAATAGGAGTGTCCTTTAGTCCCTGCCAGTCTTTGACACAGGTTCAGGGGGAGACCCATGCACAAAATAACCCAGGACAAAACTGGGATTGCAAAGCAAATTCATTCTATTTGTTGCAGTAGCAAATCATATATACCAAGCCCTGGATTCCTAAAAATCTGCTGAGCAGGAGAAGGAGGTGGAGCGTGGTGCTCGGCAGCAGGGGCAGGTAGGCAGTGCACTTTCAGGACATCCCCTGGATCAAAACGCTGTGCATCTCATCCTTCTCACCCTTCCAGCTCAGAACCAGGCCTTGTATCTCCTGCTCTGGAGTGGAATTTCCCAGTTACAGCATCGGCTCACACATGGCTGGTGTGTGAGATGAGGCCAATGAATCCAGGATTTAAAAGAACTGGAAGAGTTAAAATTTAAGCAAGATTTGGTTAGGCAGAAAGAGTATAGAAAGAAGAGTAGAAATAATAAGGGATAGTTAATTTTTAGCAGATAAGGTAGTTAAGGCTAGGGTAATATATCACTTGCCTGTCTTTACTATGTTTAAAGAAGCGGGATGGGATGCGGATTTCTTTGTGACAAAGAAGAGGACCGTAGCCTGCACCTGGGCCCTGAAATTTCAGCTTTAGCCAAGGGGTGCAAAAGCCTGCCAACAGGCCATAAGGAAAGAGGTCAAATTGAGGAAGACGTCTTGGCTTCATCAGAAGGAGACCATTCCCTGCTTTAAAACCCACCAACCCCTGTGATGTGAAAGAACCCGCAAATATGAGGGAACTTTGGCCTCAATTATAATACATTTTAATACAAAGGGGGTAGGTGGGGTTACCTAATTAATATGTATTAGTCGTTTTGGGAATTATATGAATATGTAGGACTTTTTTAGATAAGTAGAGCGGCAGTGATTCTTCACACATGTCTTTAGGAGACAACTCCTCCTGTGCCTGGCTGTAATAAACACACCACCTTCTACCTTTAATTGTGGGGAGTTCTATTCCACACCTCATTTGGTGACCGCGGCAGGAACGCTTCTCTGCTCCAGCAAGAACAACCGGGCTCTGGACGTCTCTGGGCGCTACCAGGACATTCCTTTCCTGGAGGCACCTCCGCTCTCGGCTGTTCCTCATGGGGGACAGACAAGACTGCTGGGACTGTGGAGAAAGGGAACGTTTAACTCTGTATAAAGTAACCCGTAAGGTGTATGCAGGGGAAGGGCTGTTCACAAGTCACACAGAGATGTCCTGTGCACAATGTACGCCTGTGCAGTTTGGGTTTGGGTCTGGCTGCTGGCAGAAAGGATTTGCTGTCTTAATCAGGACCTGCTAGCAATTCTGGGGGTGAATTGAGCAAATCCTGTTTCATTGCTGCTGTTTTTCCTGTGTTTTGTAATTGTGGTTGTGTTTTCAGTGTGTGAATGTTTGAGGAAGGTGATGTGGGTGGATGCTGATGTGGTGGATGGTGTGTGTTGTGTTGAGAAAAGTGAGCATTCTGTCCCCTCATAAAGATATACTCCTTCCCCAGTGAGCCTGTGTGTGTGGACTTTCTAGTTGCAGGGGTTGGTGCTCCCTGTGACACCTAGTGCTTGGGTATACAGGGGGGTTGAGTGGTTTTTCAGCCACATTGTGGTCATTTGGGACTGCACGGTTGTGTTTGGGGAGATTTTAGGATTTTGTTTGCAACAAGTGCAGCAATTTATGCAGAAAACTTCAGTGTGGTGATTTATTATGTTGAATTATGGTAGTTCCTTTCTACCCACCCTCCTCCCCCAGGGTTTCAAATCCCCTGCCATGAGGTGGACGCTCTCTATCCTCCTCTGGAAATCTTCTTTCCTCTCCTGGACACTCCCTTTCTCTCCTGGAGTTGTTCTCCATTAAAGCTGTGGGACTTTGGTCCCAGGAAGAGAGAGCGCCTCTCGTCTTTTGCTTTTGTCCTTGTCAGTGTCATTGGGCCCAGAGCTCGCCAAAGTGATCCCCCACGAGATGAAAACTGTCAAATGGCCCCATACACACAGCTCAAAAATTGGCCACATTTTTGATGGACTGGGGTGTTCGCCACATTTTGGAATTCCCTATTCCCACACAGGTCAGGCAATTGTTTAAAGGACGCACCAAACTCTAAACTCATTCTAGATCAACAAAAGGGGGAGTGGCTCAAGCAACAACCCAGATGAGGTTGAGCAAAGCTTTATATGTTTTTATATTTTGAATAGCTCGTTTGCAGGACCTAATCCTCCAATTTTTAGGCACTTTTCAAACAGCACACAGGAAAAATTGAAAGAAAATCCTTCAGTTTTGATCAGAAACCTTGAGTTAGGACAAATTGAAGGACCATTTCCGCTAATCACTTGGGGCAAAGGGTATGTTGCATTTGCAAAGGTGCTGGACCTAAGATGGTCCCTGTGAAGGACGTGAAACCGTCTCATACACAAGAGCGCAGCGACAATTCCACCAGCATGGAAATGAGCACACAGACGTGAGCCGCATGGAGAAGCTACGGTGCATGCCACCTGTTCCCTGTTCAACCTGTGAAAGCTACAAATCTTGAGTCTGATGTTGATTTTTGGACTGTGGAAATGGTTTGTATCATAGAGCTCTTTCAGCAAAAGCGTGGTGTCCATTGTGTTCAAAAGAATTCTAAGATATCCAAATTTGTAAAAATTGAAGGTTAGAGGGACAGTTTAGTGCCCTATAGTTGGCCAGTCCCTGAACAAGTGCTAAAAGATTTGCTTGAGAACTGAAATAGATGGGGAAGCTTTTGCCAAAAAACAGCTGAGCAGGAACATGGATCTTGATCAAATGATATACAGGCGCTTGTTGGTTTTGCTTGCTTGCTTTTGCATGCATACATGCCTGTAGATCAACCAAAAATGTATGTTTGCCTTGCTTTAGCCAAGTCAGCAGGCTCAGACACCATGTGTTTGACCAATTTGAGCCTAGATAAATCCTTTGCAACCCTTTTGGTCGGTGTGCCTGTGCCAGTCAAGGAGTAGCCAATACCCAATCGTGACAAATATTGGTGTGAGGCTGCCAACGAGACCAATCCCATAACCAGCTGGCATCACTGGGCCCCGGATCTTCTTAAAGCACCTTATGAACCTCAAGAATTGGAATTCTTGGTTCGTTGGTGATGGAATTTTGTGATGAGTTTCAGTACCAGGGAGGTCCACAGTAAAATGTTACTCCCCATCATCCTGAGGAAAGACACTCAAGTTTGTGGTGCAATTGTACTACCCCAGTGCCCCCAAAGGGATAAACTGCTGACGAGTAGATGACCTAGATGAGTCCCCATGACAATTAGCAACAAAATATTGGCTCATTTGTGGAGATAGAGCCTGGCAGGACATTCCCTCAAAAATTAAAGGTGGCCCATGTAGCATCATGTACCTCACTGTGATAGCACCTATTGTTAAAAAAGCCATCAAGAGAAAACACAGAGAAAAAAGATTTGCCCATCATTATAAAGAAAACTGTAATAGCAATGTCAGACCCTAGGGCCCTGCAAAATGAGGTACATCGAATTTATTTCTACATCAACTTGCCTCGGGCGAGGCATTGAAATCATTACACCGATTGGGGTGTTGGCAGAAGAAAGAAGACAGTGCTACTTCCATTGCAATTAGTGACATGATGACTGATGTTAGTGCTGTCAGACATGCAACCTTACAGAACAGAGCAGCAATTGATTTCCTTAGCAGCCATTCCATGTGTTCAGTGTCACCCACATGTTCAACACTGTCACTGTCAGCTTTGACAGCTTTTGGACTGTGTTTGAGAAGTCAAATTTTTCTGACTGTTGAAGGGCTTTGGGGCCCAGAGTCCTGTTTAGGAACAAGGGATTAAGTGTGTGAGCCATGGAGTTGTTGGACCAGGTGTTTTGTGTAAGTGGTGAGAAGGGTTTCTTCCTTTCTGTTTCTCTTTCAAGGGGAATATTAATGTTGCCCCTGAGTCCTCAGGAGGGGAGCCTGTGGACAGAGCTGCAGCAGAGGGAGCTTTGCCTGGCACCGAGAGCTGTGGGAACAATTCCCAGGAGCCCAGGGAGCTTGGTAAGGACAGAGCCCCCACTGGTTTAGAGAGGGGTGAGATGGCTGCTCTGAGCCTGCCTCTGGCAGTGAGGGAGATGAGAAGGGTTGAGTTCCTCTCTGCAGGCTTGGTGCTTCCTGGTGCCTTTAGTTCAAATCCTGCACTGGCACAACCTGCCTGAGCCCTGCCCTCCACGCTTCTCCAGAGGCTCTGTCACTGAGTCCTCTGAGGGAATCTGTTGGAGAGTTTTTCAGGAATGGCTTAAAGAAAGAGGCCATGAGACATACAATTGAGAGAAAAGTAGAAGAGAAAAGTAAAGCAGTTTCTAACAGTTCTCAGCCTTCTGATTTCTATAAACAATTAGACTCTCTCAGGCATCACTTTATAAACAATAAAGTTCTCAGGCTGTCTTCCCATTACAAGAAGAACACCGTCTCTGGGAAAAGCTGGCATCCTGAGAACAGATGTAGAAGTTTTGGGAACACTGGTTTCTGTTTTAGTTTCTGGTTTCTGTTTTGGTTTCTGTTTTTAATAAACAATTGTAGGTATTCTAAAACAAAGGGAGTGGTTAGAAGTTTCTCTGTTAGCCTATCATGACATTGGATTACAGAATATTCATGGCGTTCGTTAGCACTGTTATTTAAGGTGATTGATTGATCAATAAAGTTGGAGTTCGATGCATTACCAGGATGGTCGTTCTCCCCTTCACTTCAATAGGAATCCACAAAATTAGAGAGTTTTGGGAAAGCTGCAAAAGGCAGGTCTCAGATATAGTAGAACTGTGATTACAGCTAAGCAGCAGCCATGAGATAGGTCAGCAGAAAAAGTATTTAAACTGCAGAAAAGCAAAGATTAGAACAATGGTCTGTGCATTAACGCTGGTCTAGAATAACTCTCTAAGCTACAGAAAAGTTTATCTAGCAAGATATTAGGAAGGTTGAAGCTTAATAATGGAGCTCAGTGCGTTGTGTTTTAAGGCTTACACGTAGGTATTGTATTTGAAATAAGTGAGCATTGTTTTAACCAATGGAACATGTGCTTATAGTGATTGGATAGAACTACTGTCAATAAGCTTTTGCTTTGTGTGATTGGTCAAAAAACTTATAAAGTAAGTTGTAACATTAAGTTCTTTGTCTGCTGCCTGGGATGTGAGCTGCTGGCATCTTCCCATTGTCATAACCATGTAATGAGACTGATGCTGGAAAACAAACAGCTCGAGGCGCGTTCCTCAGCAGTCCCGGCCCATTCCTGATTTCTACATAGCCCCCTGCCAGTGTCAAATGGCATGGCTTGATTTGCAGGGCAGAAAGTCTTACACATCTGCAATATCCTATCAGAGTCCTAGTTTGGCTTCATTCAAAGAAAGAGGAGAGTGCACCTTACACTGACCACTTGTTATGCAATATCTTCCACCTTGCCCTTGTACCCCTACAGAGAGGCTGTCTGCAAAATGCCCAGAACACCATCCAAATCTGCAGCGAGGACAGGAAAATCAGGCAGAGAATCTTTCTGTTTTCAAGGTCCCCCTTCCTAGGTGACTTGACCCTTTCTACCTGATTCTCACTTCAGATCTACCCATGATAGAGCACTGCAGGAAAACACTTTAAAGGGTCATTAACCAGGACCTGCTTGGAAAGCAAGGGCAGAAACTCTTTCCCTCCCTGATAGGATGCGGGCTGGCAACTGCTGCTCTGAAGATGTGCAGCTGCTCCTCTCTGGAGAGGCCATGGAAGGGCTGTGATGGTCTACGGGAACCAGAGGAACGATGAGATCAGGCTGGCATTTAAGCTTCATGGGAACAAGCAGAATGAAGAGCTCACAGTGGAGATGAAATTTGCCTGTGCCTGGCTCCTCCGATGAAACCCCAAGAAGTCCAGATGAAGCAAACACCTTCTCCCAAGAAGCTAGGAAAACCTCAGAGTCCTGAGCACCTGCACTTAGCCTGGAAGGGCCTGGAGGCAGCTCTAAATGCTCAGGTGAGGCAGCACTGAGGTGCTGGTATGAGAGCGCTGTGTAGCAGTGAGGGAAGGAAAAGGGAAGCAAAGGGAAGGCTGGGTCACTATTGGTCTTTGGGTGTGTTTCCCTTGGCAGCAACTGTACTGTCAGGGAAAACAAAAGCTCCCTGAATGGTTAAAACTGAAAATCAGGGACAAAGACTCTCTAACTAGTCAAAGTTACAAAGTGGTGTGTTCATTACGCCGGCGGGCAGCACAGGGGACGGTGACTCCCGAAATGCGTGACTGCTGGCCGGACTCAGCTCGGCACGGCACAGCACAGCAGGATCCAGCAGGACAGGGAAGGGCAAGGCAGGCAGGGAAAGGCAGGGCAGGGCACTGGGGGCAGTGACAGGCTCTGTCCCCACGCTGCATCCCATGCCTGGGTAACCATCAGGGACAGAGAGGAAGGACATTGCTCTGTCTTGGCTGCGGAAAGGATGAAAAGGGGGAGTTAGAAAACATTAATTTGGACTCCTTTTCAGCAGACTAGCTGGTTTTATCTCACCATGTCTGCCTGTCTTTGGCAGAGTTGGCACATTGCTCATGAATTGGAGTCAGCTACGGCAGCAGGAATGGGAAGCATATTTGTCAGCATTGATATCAAAGCCAAAGTGCTGCCCGATGGATGGATGGTGCTTTCTTCGGGGGATTTCGGGCCTAGAGTTGTAGCAAACTCACACTGGTGTCTTCCCAAGCAGCATTGCCTTTTTCTTTCCTCAGGAATCACCTCTTCTTTTTCTTCCCCCCAATCTGGGGAGAGTTCCCATGCAAATGTCTCCTGCAGCCAACTCCTGTCACTGTAGACTGACAAAGGAGATCTTGCAGTGGGGAGAGACTCCCTAGAGCTGCTGTGGAGAGCTGAAGGGGGAAGCTTTGTCCCTTAGTCTTGAAGTGTTGTTGGGGAGCTGCTTGTGCTCTGGGGGGCGGACAACAATGATGTTTATCCAAGCCTTGCAGGTTCATTCCTGAGCTTGCTGACACACCACAGAGACTTTGGGGTTGTCGTACTGGCAAACAAATTTCAGTCTGGGCACTTCTTGAAATGCTTCAATTATTCTTTTTTTGCTTTTCTGCAGAAATGTTGTCATCATCTATTCCTTCAAGAGAATCTTTTCCTACTTTTTGGGGAATTCCTTTTGCTGCCCTCTCAGACCAGGCCAATTCCCAGGGCTCCTTCCCAAAGTGAGGTGCAGCCCATGGCCTCCACTCTCCAGCTGGAACAGAAGGAAGCACAGAGTTTGCGGTTGTGGGAGAGGAGCTTCTCTTTCCTGCCTGCTTTCCCTTTGGGACAGATTGGTGTGTGCTCATTTGATAAAGGCAGGTTTAAACTCTGAAGCAGTTGTGTTTCAAACTGCTCCCTTCTCCAGCTCTTCTGTGGGTATCCTTGGACAAAAGGCCTCTTGGTGGGAGCTCCCAATGGCAGGTTAAGGAAGGAGGTTGATATTTCAGGGTTGTGAATGCTGAAAGCAGCTGGTTTCTGGAATCCAGAACTGGGAATGGCTCATTTTGTCTCCTGCCTGCAGAAAAGGAAGTTGCAAAGTAGGAATTTCATTTGTGGAGATGGCCACCAGGGGTGTTTGCCAAGACATGGGCTGGCAGAGAGGCAGGTCTTGTGTTAAATTGGCTGTGTGTTTGTTTTGATGGTGGAGAGGGTCAGAGATGCAGACACACCAGCTGAAGGAACAGTGTGATTTACTGTAATGCCAAAATGTAAAAAAGAGTCAGGAAAGGATAAGCTAAGCAATGCACCTCAGCATTATTACAAAAGGGTGCCTCTGGTGATTAAGGAAGATCCATCACCAGGTAGCCCAATGGTTTCCCCTTCATCCAGAGCTGCACATCAGCTGGGGGAAGCTGTCCCAGCCCAGCCCTGCAGAGCCACGGTCGGGAACCGGGAAATCCTGCGGTGCCTCCACCTTTGGTGGCCACGAGGCTCCCGAGTGCGCTGTGAGAGTAGCTCGGCTCTGACAGTGCTGGGCAAGCAATGTGCCAGAGCTTCTGCTGGGGGCACAGCTGGTGTCATTCTCCTCTTGGTTTTCTCCCCGAGCCTGCCCAGGGCTCAAGGAGGAACCAAGGCCAGGTGTGGCCTTGTCCATTTTCCTCATGCAGAAAGGTGAAGACTTGTTTCACCAGTGAATGCATGCAACAATCCTTTTGATAGTAACACTTGGTTAAGGAGCAGATACGTAGAATATTGGGTTGGGAATGTCTCCTAGAGGGCAGCTTTGGCTCAGGTCCTGTTGTTGAGGCTTCAGTCAGGGTCTGTTGTTCAGGCCTTGGTCCTTCAGTATTTTGTGGTGCAAATCACACCTGTGCAGAGCTGCAAACAACCAGGTCTATCATTAGCACATTTGAGACAGGGAACAGGATTAGCCCCGCAAGGCCCTGCTAGTGCCAAGAGCAGAAGGCCAGCACCCTGCTTTTGCCCACAGGCAGCCCTGCAGAGCAAGCAGCCCCTCCTGCCCAGTGGCTGAGGTGCCCGAAGCTTCCTCCCCGCTGTGCAGCTCTGCAGAGCCCGTGGGGCGCAGGGTCCTGGGCAGCCAGGGCAGCCCGGCTGCCTTGGGGCACAAGGAGTGCCCCAGAGAGAAGCTGCTGCCCTTTGCTTTGGAACTGTTCCTCAGAGTCTTGTCAATAATCCACAGTGTCTGATGTGTTTTCCTTTCCTCTCCCAAGTTTAACACAGCTTTTTGAGAAAACTGACTGATGTAGCTGCTGCTGGTGGTGCTTTTGTCTGCAGGTGAGGGCAGGTGATTTGGACCAAGGACAGAATCCATTGTTAACACCCCAGCCTTTGCCAAGTCAAGAAAACCATTCACAATTGGGCTATCACAACTGAGCAGTTTTCCTAGGTTTTGGAAAGCTACCACCTTAAGAAACCAAACAGATTTTCCTCCAGGAGGATACCAGCTGTAGCATGATTCCAATGTTTTCCACCCCTTTTCAGTGTCTTTTAAGAGTTCCTCAGTATCCAGCAGGAATTAAACGACCTGTGATAATGTGATTTGAGAGCTTTGTGTTGTTCGTTGCCACATGAGTGTTCATGACAAGCTGGACACTCCACTCGTGGCTCTGTCAAGTTAAATTTATCCCAATTCTGTGCAAATAGCAGCCCCGAGATGCTGAGAAGAGCAGGCACAGTGGGTGGGTGTGCATGCACACACCCAGAGGCTGACTGCTCTGTGGGCAGAAGGTTTTGAACTGTTGTAAATCATCACACTCCCAAGCTGGAGGAAGAAAACAAATCTATATGAAAAGATAAAAATCTATATGGAATGAAAAGATATCAAAATGAATGAAATAATACATATTAATTTATCATATCTGTAATTTAACACCTATATACTATTGCTGGCAGGGGGTCTCTGTAAAAATCATGATCATGACGGGGCTGCTGAGGAACGCGCCTCGAGCTGTTTGTTTTCCAGCATCAGTCTCATTCCATGGTTATGAAAATGGGAAGATGCCAGCAGCTCACATCTCTGGCAGTGGGCAATGGACTTAATGATACAACTTACTTGAAAAGTTTTTTGACCAATCACACAAAGCAGAAGCATATTGACAGTAGTTCTACCCAACCACTATAAGCACACGTACCTTTGGTTAAAACACTGCTTGCTTATTTTGAATACAATACCTGCTTGTAAACCTTAAAACACAATGCACCGAGCTCCATTATTAAGCTTAGAAGTTCCTAATATCTTGCTAGAGATATTTTTTTGAAGCTTAGGGAGTCATTCTAGCCAAGTATTAATACACAGACCATTGTTCTATTTGTCCTTACTTTTCTACTTCTTATATAAGTTTTCTGCTGACAAATCTTATGGCTGCTGCTTAGCTTAACTGCAGTTCTGTTGTCTCTGAGGCCTGCCTTTTGCAGCTTTCTCAAAACCCTCTGATTTGAAGGATTCCCACAATTCCCCCTCTGGGTACAACTAAAAAGAAACCTTTGTAACCATGTTGTTTATTAACTATCTTGCATTTCATAGCTTTACTATAGTATACCTGCTTATTTCTTGTTTAAAGCATCCTTTTTGCTCGCATTAAGCCTTGCTGTATTGCAACACAGCAATTTTAATGCTGTGGAAGTCAAGTCAGTTCAAAGGGCATAAGTCATGTCTGATAGCAATTACAAGTCGTTGTCCAAAAAAAGTCTCGCCTGTTCCGAAGTTTTAATTCAAAACCTTCCTCCATGTCTATACCATCACCCATTTCAAGAACTCTCTGTGAATCCATTTCCTACCTCTCTGTCTTGTGTGATAAAAACTTCTTTGATAGTTTTGTCCATCATTTGTCACACACACCGACATATGCAAGGCATTACTATTACTATCACTACCAAAACACCCAATACATATAGAGACCTATTCTACAAAGTTCCCTTAGCCAAGGTGCAAAGCTTCATCCTTGGAACAAATGATATAACCATGACCCACCATCTTCTTTAATTGGACTGTCAAATCTTTCAGCTTTTGTATGCTTTTGTGGATGGATTCAGAGTGATCAGACAGGTTCATGCAATGCAATCCTTCAAATTCCTCAAAACCAAGCCCATGTGCCGGTGAAAGAAAATCAATTGCTGCTCTGTTCTGTAAGGCTGCATGTCTGACAGCACTAACATCAGTCATCATGTCACTAATTGCAATGGAAGTAGCACTGTCTTCTTTCTTCTGCCAACAACCCAATTGGTATATTGGTTTCAATGCCTCGCCCGAGGCAAGTTGATGTAGAAATAAATTCGATGTACCTAATTTTGCAGGGCCCTAGGTCTGAAATTGCTATTACAGTTTTCTTTATAATGATGGGCAAATCTTTTTTCTCTGTGTTTTCTCTTGATGGCTTTTTTAACAATAGGTGCTATCACAGTGAGTTGTCTGATACTACATGGGCCGCATTTAATTTTTGAGGGAATGTCCTGCCAGGCTCTACCTCCACAAGTGAGCAAATACTCTGTTGCTAATTGTTGTGGGGAGTCATCTAGGTCATCTACTCATCAGCAGTTTCACCCTTAGGGGGCACTGGGGTAGTACAATTGCACCACAAACTTGAGTATCTGTCCTCAGGATGATGGGGAGTAACATTTAACTGTGGATCTCCCTGGTACTGAAACTCAGCACAAAATTCCATCACCAATGAACCAAGAATTCCAATTCTTGAGGTTCATAAGGTGCTTTAAGAAGATCAGGGGCCCAGTGATGTCAGCTGGTTATGGGATTGGTCTTGTTGGTAGCCTCACACCAATATTTGTCATGATTGGGTATTGGCTACTCCTTGGCTGGCACAGGCACACCGACCAAACAGGTTGCAAAGGATTTGTCTGGGCTCAAATTGGTCAAACACATGGTGTCTGAGCCTGCTGACTTGGCTAAAGCAAGGCAAACATTCATTTTTTGGTTGATCTACAGGCATGTATGCACAGCAAAAGCAAGCAAGCAAAACCAACAAGTGCCAGTATATCCTTTGATCAAACTCCATGTTCCTGTTCAGCTGTTTTTAGGATGAAGCTTGCCCATCTATTTCAGTTCTCAAGCAAATCTTTTAGCACTTGTTCAGGGACTGGCCAACTATAGGGCACTAAACTGTCCCTCTAACCTTCAATTTTTACAAATTTGGATATCTTAGAATTCTTTTAACACAATGGACACCACGCTTTTGCTGAAAGAGCTCGATGATACAAACCATTTTCACAGTCCAAAAATCAACATCAAACTTAAGATTTGTAGCTTTCACAGGTTGAACAGGGAACGTCAGGCATGCACCGTAGCTTCTCCATGCGGCTCACGTCTGTGTGCTCATTTCCCTGCTGGTGGAATTGTCGCTGCGCTCTTGTGTATGAGATGGTTTCACGCCCTTCGCGGGGACCCACATAGGTCCGAAACCTTTGCAAATACAAGCATACCCTTTGCCCCAAGTGATTAGCGGAAATGGTCCTTCAATTTGTCCTAACTCAAGGTTTCTGATCAAAACTGAAGGATTTTCTTTCAATTTTTCCTGTGTGCTGTTTGAAAAGTGCCTAAAAATTGGAGGATTAGTTCCTACAAATGAGCTTTTAAAAACATAAAGACATCTAAAGCTTTGCTCAACCTCATCTGGGTTGTTGCTTGGGCCACTCCCCCTTTTGTTGATCTAGAATGGTTTTAGAGTATGGTGCGTCCTTTCAACAATTGCCTGACCTGTGTGGGAATAGGGAATTTCAAAAGTGTGGCAAACACCCCAGTCCATCAAAAATGTGGCCAATTTTTGAGCTGTGTATATGGGGCCATTTGTCAGTTTTCATCTCGTGGGGGATCACTTTGGCGAGCTCTGGGCCCAGTGACACTGACAAGGAAGAAAGCAAAAGACGAGAGGTGCTCTCTCTTCCTGGGACCAAAGTCCCACAGCTTTAATGGAGAACAACTCCAGGAGAGAAAGGGAGTGTCCAGGAGAGGAAAGAAGATGTCCAGAGGAGGATAGAAAGCGTCCACCTCATGGCAGGGGATTTGAAACCCTGGGGGAGGAGGGTGGGTAGAAAGGAACTACCATAATTCAACATAATAAATCACCACACTGAAGTTTTCTGCATAAATTGCTGCACTTGTTGCAAACAAAATCCTAAAATCTCCCCAAACACAACCGTGCAGTCCCAAATGACCACAATGTGGGAGAAAAATCACTGAACCCCCCTGTATACCCAAGCACCAGGTGTCACAGGGAGCACCAACCCCTGCAACTAGAAAGTCCACACACACAGGCTCACTGGGGAAGGAGTATATCTTTATGAGGGGACAGAGTGCTCACTTTTCTCAACACAACACACACCATCCACCACATCAGCATCCACACACATCATCTTCCTCAAGCATTAACACACTGAAAACAGAAGCACAATTACAACACACAGGAAAAATAGCAGCAATGAAACAGGATTTGCTCAATTCACCCCCAGAATTGCTAGCAGGTCTTTATTGACACAGCAAATCCTTTCTGCCAGCAGCCAGACCCAAACCCAAACTGTACAGGCGTACGTTGTGCACAGGACATCTCTGTGTGACTTGTGAACAGCCCTTCCCCTGCATACACCTTACAGGTTACTTTATACAGAGTTAAACGTTCCCTTTCTCCACAGTCCCAGCAGTCTTGTCTGTTCCCCACGGGGAACAGTCGAGAGCGGAGGTGCCTCCAGGAAAGGAATGTCCTGGCAGTGCCCAGAGACGTCCAGAGCCCGGTTGTTCTCGCTGGAGCAGAGAAGCGTTCCTGCCGCAGTCACCAAATGAGGTGTGGAATAGAACTCCCCACAGATGAAGGTAGAAGGTGGTTTGTTTATTACAGCGCCAGGCACACGAGGAGTTGTCTCTTAAAGACATGTGTGAAGAATCACTGCCGCTCTACTTATCTAAAAAAGTCCTACATATTCATATAATTCCCAAAACGACTAATACATATTCATTAGGTAACACTGCCTACCCCCCTTTGTATTAAAATATATTGTAATTGAGTCCAAAGTTCCTTCACATTTCTGCAGTCTTTCACTTCAAAAGGCTTGGTGGGTTTTAAAGTGGGGAATGGCCTCCTTCAGATTAAGGCCAAGACGTCTTCCTCAATTTGACCTCTTTCCTTATGGCCTGTTGGCAGGCTTTCGCACCCCTTGGCTAAAGCTGAAATTTCGGGGCCCAGGTGCAGGCTACGGTCCTCTTCTTTGTCACAAAGAAATCCACATCCCATCCTGCTTCTTTAAACATAGTAAAGACAGGCAAGTGATATATTACCCTAGCCTTAACTACCTTATCTGCTAAAAATTAACTATCCCTTATTATTTCTACTCTTCTTGCTATACTCTTTCTGCCTAACTAAATCTTGCTAAAATTTTAACTCTTCCAGTTCTTTTCAATCCTGGATTCATTGGCCTCATCTCACACACCAGCCATGTGTGAGCTGATGCTGTAACTGGGAAATTCCACTCCTGAGCAGGAGATACAAGGCCTGGTTCTGAGCTGGAAGGGTGAGAAGGACGAGATGCACAGAATTTTGATCCAGGGGATGTCCTGAAAGTGCACTGCCTACCTGCCCCTGCTGCCGAGCACCACGCTCCACCTCCTTCTCCTGCTCAGCAGATTTTTAGGAATCCAGGGCTTGGTATATATGATTTGCTACTGCAACAAATAGAATGAATTTGCTTTGCAATCCCAGTTTTGTCCTGGGTTATTTTGTGCATGGGTCTCCCCCTGAACCTGTGTCAAAGACTGGCAGGGACTAAAGGACACTCCTCTTCTCATGTCAGTAAATACGGAGAAGTGATTTAAGTATCAACAAGTCAAAAGGTATCAATGAGTAAATCAAATAATTTGGGGGAATATTTAGCCTGTGAGTTTCAGCAAAGTATTGAATATGTCTTAGATCCATGGATACAAACTAATAAGTGAGATTGCTGGGTGTGCACGTGTTGGGGAAGTGATTCCCCACACACCCAGTGCTGAGATCAAGGATTGCCTCTTTTCTAACCCTGAGCTGGCAGCAGGGATCGGGCCCTGCTTGGTAACGTTCACTTTGAAGACTTCTGTTGAGCAGGTAAGAATTGTTGAAATGAAATCTTTTCCAGCTGCTTCCCTTTGGTTTACCTGTTTGAGGGTTAAAATTCTGTGCTGCAGGTGTGCTGGGTGTGTGCGGAGCAGTGCAGCCCCAGAAACCCCTTGGCTTGCCCACAAGTTGTCATGCCTTGTGGCCAGGTGTGCCCAGCTGTGGCAGGAGAAGGAGCCCACAGCACAGTGGGCACCGTGCCCTGCCCAGCCGGGGCTCTCTGGCACAGAGCAGCAGCAGCGCCAGCACCGTTCAACCCGCTCCTGCCTTGGCTTCCCCTGGCACACAGAAGCCTCTGGAAATCAGCACCGCCAGTGGCGTTCCCAGCTTGGAGCAGCTGCTGCTGCCGGGCAGATGCTGCCAGTTCAACTGCTGCCAAAGGGGAAGAAAGGCAGAGATGTACACACACTGGAGCCCTGGGCATGTCCAATAAAGGTGCAAATATGTGGGGAGATTTGTTGGGAAGCATTTCAGCTGTGATGCCAACAGTGGCTTCTCTCCTGGTTCTGTGTATTCTAGACGAGTAATGCAATGGTTGGCTCTGACAATTATTAAGTAGATGTTATGTGGATGTTCAAATATGTAGAGATGGTATTGTAATATATCCTCCCATAGTCCTCTTTCCCGTCCCCCTTGTAATAGCCTTGGTAGTCAGGGCATTTGTGGAGGGCTGGCTTGGGACCAGCAGGCAGGGTGTAACAACACCTGACCTCCAGTCAGGATGCAAGAAAGTAATCTCCACCAACTGACAGCAGAGAAAGAGTTGACTGACAAAACTTTTAGAGAGGCTAAGGGTATAAAAGGCAGAGCATCCTTTTTGTAGATGAGCACATGGCTGCTAGTCACTGAGACTCCAAATGCTGCAATTTTTCCCTTTTCAGTCCTTTGTTAAGGTTTAGTAAACCTTTAAAATTTCAAAAGTGAGAGTCATTTCTCACATGTGCAATGCTGTGTGCCATTTTCTTGTCCTGGTTTCCTTTGCTTGTGTCCCATCTGAGTGCTCAGCTGGGGTACAGGCTGTAGGTGCTTGGGGCACTCCTGGAGTTCCTCTTGGATCCCCTGAACAACAGGGTTTGGCCCATGAGGGGATTTTGTGCTGCTTTGTGACAGATGAGAACTTCCCAGGCTCTTTTGTGTTTGCTGTAGGGGAGGTTGGTTATTGCTTTGCATAAATTCACAGACCAACATGGAGCATTTGCTTTGTGATGTCAGGGCATGGTTGCCACATTGTCGTGGTGACATCAGAAGGTTGCCTTGGTGCATGGAAGGCCTGAGTGTCAGAGCAGCCCTAGCGCTTGCTCACATCAGGAGAACCCTCCTGGCTGGGGAATTTGTCAGTGGGTAGCTGCCCACTGACAAGAGCCTTGTTTTTTCTATATTTACCTAACTTTCAAAAAGGACAATGCTTCACCATCTGGCCAAGGCAGCTTTTGCTGTGTATGGCATTTCTTTCTCCATGTATTACGTGACACACTTCACCCGTAAGTAGAGATTTCCCTTCTACTTAGGTTTGGGTGTAACCTCACCTGACTCTTGCATGTCTTCCTGCTCTTTCTTGGTGGCTGAGTTTCTGATTTTGAAAGAGAAAGAGCATTAGGATGCCACTGGTTTGGTAAAGCTCCTGTCAAAAGGTTCAGCTAAAAGGGGGTGTCTGTAGCCACAGGGGCAGCATTTGCAGGGGAACCTGCAGGGCTTCCTTCCCTCCACAGGAGAGTCTGTGGCAGCAGAGTCTGTCATTTCCTCAGTTTGCTGGGACAAACAGGACAACTTCCAAAATGCAGACTGGGAGGCCTTCTCAGAAGGCCTTCTAAAGACTTTGTAGGTCTCCCCAGAAGTCAGGGAAAGCTTCTTTTATTCTAAATTTTGTAATTTAAGGATTTGACTATCCGTTTTGACCCTTGACTGAGTGCTAAAAGAGTGATTCCCTTTGCAGTGAAGTGCAACCGCCAAAGCAGTGAGTGTCTGCTCCTGAGCCTGGAGCTGCTGCTGTCCTGTTTCACAATAGAACTGCCACAGCTCAGGGGGATTTGGGGCAAGCTTTTCTGGGTGACTGTTTTCAGCAACTTAATGGGAATTAGTGCATGCAACTTCTTTTTTGAAAAAAGTACCTGAAAGACAAGAGAACAAAAGCTGCTTTATCTGTTGGACAGAACAGAAGCATTGAGTGTTGAAGAACAATTTGCATTTTCTTGATCATGTTTGTATTCATTTACTGACTAGACAGGCCAAAGTGTAGGCACAACCAAGATTATTGTCCTGATCTCTTGCTGGCTGTGTGAAAGAACTATGTCATGTGGAGGGATGTTGATAAAGAAAAATACTCTCTGTTTGGGTTGACTTCTCATCTGTGGGATTCAGCGGCCCAGGCAGTTTTCTCACAGCACTTGTTCATTTTCCCTTGCCCACTCCAGGTCACCTGAAGTGTGTATTCAGAGGTGCTGATCCTGAGGTGAGTGAGAAAGGAACATTTCATGTTCCTGGTGCTTAGGAATTGTAGAAAAACCTGTGAGCTTGGTCTGTGGCAGTAGAGTGTAGAGGGCCAGCTGGGTAGGCTGAAAGAAAATCCATTTCCATGTCTGCAGCAGCAATAACAAAGGCATCGCTGGCTATTTCCTAATTTTCCATTTCAGAACTTTCAAGGAATGAAAAGCTCATTTTGCAGAGAGAATGTTGCTTCTTGATAGTAGCAAGGGTGTAATGTCTAATTCAGAACTATTAGCAATTCTGTTGAATTAGCCCATTTAAATTTAGTTGCAGTGACTTAGAATCCCATTGTTATAAAATTTTCTGATTTGTCCTTAGAAGAGCTGGTTGTAGAAATAGAGGTGAATAGAATAAAGTGCTGAATAGAAAAAAGGTTATAAATTACAGGTAACTTTCTGTCCCTCACACTGCTGTCTGTCCACAGATCCCAGAACCAACAGCAGTCTCTCCTCTGGCTCCCTCTGCTCATGGAGAGGAGGCCGAAGAGGAGGCAAATGAGGTGGATGAGCGCCGGCCTCCAGCTGTGCTCACAGCACAGCCTGACCATTCTGAGCCAGTAAGTGCCAGCTGTGTGTGCTGCTGTCTTTAGTGCAGGGCAGAGCTGCAAGTTTCTGACCAGCCAGCACTTGCTGCTGCTGGCTGAGGATGCTGAGTGCTGGAGTCCTGCCAGGGCCTGGTGATTGCCCCCAGCCTGTGACAGCTGGACAATGGGCTTTGGTCTGTCACGTTTAGGCACCAGCTTCCTGGCATTTTGATAGGGGCCAGCCTGAAGCACAAAGGCTCCCTGTTCCCAGAGCAGGGAGCATGTCATAGACACTGTGCTCAGCCTTGTTGGATACACAGGGGACACTGTGGCGTGGAGAGACCTGTCCCCCTGCACAGACTGGCCAAGTTGCTGCAGGCACTAAAAAATGTTGATCTGACCACAAAAGCTCTTGGTGGTGCTTTGTCCCCACAAACTTCTTGGGTGTGCTTACTTGGGCGTATTTCAGAGACACACTGGGGATGTAGAGTTGCTGCTTGAAGTCAGGGATTTTGGTGCCTTTGTTGCCAGGTTGCTCTTTTGCCCCTTCAGGCAGAGCAGCTAGTAGCAGAGCAGATAGGTGCTCTGAGTCTGCCTGTTTCTTGGTCTTTGATAAGCTGCAAGGAGATGACTGTGTTGTCCATGAAGCTGTGGGGATCCATTCTTGTCTAGTGTGGCAAAAGAAACAAAGGGAGTAGTTCTGAACCCTTCTTCAGAGGGTAAAACCAGACACTGCATGTGTCTGTTGATACCTTCTATTGTGTAGTTTGCTTTAAAAACTGCATTGGAGCCTAGAGTGGGAGCAAAGCTGCAAGTCCTTGACTGCTGTCTTGTAATGCTAAACCCAGGGTGTACACCTTGCAATGGTGCCTGCAGTATCTGAAGTGCAATGGGCACCTTTGTGGCTGGGGAGCTGCGTGGGCCCAAAGGACGCAGGGCTGGCGGCCGTGAGCAGCTGCAGATGAGGCAGCGTGGGGCCAGGGGGCCAAGAAGGCCAAGGGCACGGTGGCTGTGCCAGCAGCAGTGGGGCAGCAGGAGCAGGGCAGTGAGCGTGGCCTGTGCTGGGCAGCGCTGCGGCCACAGCTGGAGTGCTGTGTGCAGCTGTGGGCCCTGGGAAGCAGAAAGTCATGGAGGGGCTGCAGCGAGTGCACAGAAGGACAGGGGAGCTGGGCAAGGGGGGGCAGCACAAGGCCAGGGAGGAGGTGCTGAGGGAGCTTTAGCCTGGAGAATGGGGGCTCCTGAGGGACCTTCAGGCAGACTTCCATAGATCCCTGCCTTAGATCCATAGAGCCAATGCTCAGCACAAGGGCTGTTTCCCTGCCAAACATCCCTTCACTGCATCCAAGTGCTTTAGACACTGGAGTAGGTAACACTTTCATATTTTGTTGGTTAATTGTTTGTTTTCTAGAAGGAGAAGCCTTGTGTAATTTCTCCTTCTCCAGGGAGCAAGGGAGCTTTTTCTCAATCTTTCCTGCCCTTTTCCAGCACTGGCAGAAACACATCACTTTCAGGTTAAAGGCGCCTGTGTCTTTTGGCATTCCAGGGAATCAGTGTGTGTTGTGTTTGGGAATTGAGCAGGAAATCAATGCCCTTGCATTCCAGCTGGTGCTCAGAGATTAGAGGAGCTGGAGGGGCTGGGCTGCATTTCTGACTCCAGCCACTTTAGCCCCATCAGTGTGGTCGAGTCCAAGAGAAGAACTTGCCCGAGCACAGATGCACAAAAAGAGCAGTTCCCAGTGCAGTGCTCTGGGTCTGGTTGCATTCCACAGGGACCCACACGCTCCAGATTCCCCAAGAGTGTTGGTTACTGAAGCAACAGGAGAGCAAGTTCAGGATGGCTGCTGATCGGGGCACTGCTACCGAGTGCTGATGTGTGTAGCGACAGAAAGGACAGTGTTGATTCAGGGTGACCCCCACGTGGTGAATAATGTGCTTTGACTCTATGATTTAGAAGGTTAAACAAATGCTTTCTTAAGCTGTGGTATATTACACTAGTACTATATTAAAACTATACTATAGAGGTACTATACTTAAAAGCTACTAAAGAAAAACTTGTGACTGTCTCCAGAAAGTCACGACACAGCTTTTATCTAATTAGCTAATCAAGCTAAACAACTATCACTAAAATCCAATTAACAAATCACTTTCAGTAAACAATCACTATAACACATTCTACATGTACTAAACAACAAGACCAGCAAGTAGAGATAACAATTGTTTTCTCTTCTTCTCTACGTTTCTCACTACCTTCCCTTAAAAAAAACCTAGGAGAGAGAATTATATCTCTCTCTGTTCAAAGAATGTAAATACCACAGCACAATAAAGAGAGATTATAAAAGTGAGATCTGTCTATCTATCTGTCTATTTGAAACTTCCTGGCTCTGCTCCAAAGCAGTGGAAGATGCAAAGCTCACCTAAAGGCACCCTTCAGAAGAGGAGTAGAGATAAGTTCCACTGACTGATGGTGAGCAGGCAGAGATGTTTACCCCTCCAGAGATGGTTGTTTTTTCCCCTCATGTTTTCCTGCTCCAGCCTTTTCTGACCTGAAGCCTTCATTTGTCCTTTAAATTTTTCCATGTCCTAAGGGAGTGGAACTATCCCATGCTGTAGCTGGGGTCTGGTGACTTTGCTCATACATGCATTACATGACACATGGTTTCCTTCACTGGCATCCCCAGGGCTGTGTGAGTGCATTCGTTAATGGGGCCTTATGAGAAACTCTGTTACTGCTGGTCAGAATTCTCAGTTGACAAAAGAGGGAGAAGAAACACCTTGGTCCTCCTCCATATACTGAGATGGCCGTAGAGGTTCTCTGACTTCCATCAGAGATCTTTGCATGCATCCTCATCTCCTGAATGACCCAGTTTTCTAACAAGAATGTGGATGTCAGGAAGTCACAAAGCTGGTGCAGGCCTGAAGAGAAGGTGAACTCCAGAAGTGTCTCTCACAAGGAGGGAGCTCACCCAGGAAGCCCCTGCAGAGCCAGGATGGAGCTGTGGGACAGGGCGGGGTGTCAGTCACTACTGAAAGACAAACAGGACATGGCAGAAGCAGAGGGAGGCCCTCACCAGACCCTTGAGAAATGCCACACCTTCCCTGTCAGCTGGCTGAGAGGCTGTTGGAGCTTCAGTTCCAGATGGCCCCTGATTGTAGGGCCAGGGTCACTTTGGAATCTGTGCCTCCCCTCGGGCAGAGAACGACCCAGGAGAGCAGCAGCACAGTGCTTTGGGAACGTGTGAGCCCAGCAGCCTTTGAGTCTTGGCCCACAAAGGGCGTATGGGAAGTTGAAACCCATCTTCTCTTGCTTTCTGTGCAGGTGCTTCTAGAGAAAGAGCAGGAGCACACTGCCTTATCTGAGATGCCATGCCAGACTCAGGGAGAGCTGTTCCCTGCCCGAGGGCAGGAAGAGCAGCTCAGGCAGCAGGTGGAAGAGCCACAGGAGAATGGCCAGGTAAGCCTGACTGGCCAGGGGACAGAGGGAAGGGCAGGAAGAGGGGCATAAACCAGAGCTCTTGGGACTGAGGAGGCCAGGAGTCCCACAGGCACTGGAAGCACAGAGCCTTGGAATCTGCAGATATCAGCACCAGGACAGGATGGTTACAGTCGAAGCAGAGCTGGGTAGGGAAGCAGAAAGAAGGGGCTGAATAAATGTGATTTTGAGGCTAAAAGAAGGAAAAGCTGAGCCTGATGGCAGCTCTCAGTCACTGGCTCTGCTTTTATGTGTACAGAACATCAAGGCAGAGCCACAAGCAGAGCTGCCTGAAGCTCAGAGTGCCATCATGGCAGCGAAGAGGAGGAATGAAGACATCCAAGAGGAGAAGAATCTCCCTATGCAGAGGGGCAATCAACAAAAACAGGTGAATGAAGGAATGGCAGCCACTCTACTCATGAAAGTGAGTCCTTTCCGTTGTTCTTTACAGAGAATTGATGAACAGATGCAGACAGAGCTGCAGGAAACTGAGGCTAGGACCAAGGCAAGGAAAAAGAGGCTAGACGAAAAAATGAAAATGATCAAAGAGAAAATTAATCACCTCCTTCAGGAGCAAAAGGCTCTAGAAAAGCAAGCGAGTGAAATAGCAATAGGCAGTGCAGTCACCCAAGGGGTGGTTTCTGCCCTCCTTGCCTTTCCAGTGCAGAGCAGCAGGGGGTGGGTGATGCCTCTGAGTGCCATCCTGATGAGGCCTCTGTCAGAGCTGCTCTCAAGGACACTTCCTGCTCTGCTGGATCTCAGCTGATGCTCTAGACAGTGGCATTACTCCTCTGGCCATTTAGCCAGCAGTCATCCGAATGAACTCCTGCTGGCTTCTTCCAGGTGACCTTGTTTCTTGAGGTGTTTTTGCAGGTGAACATGGTCACTCACATAGATTTGGAATATGAGCTACAAGCTGTCTGTATCTCTTGTGAATGCTCCTGTCCTTTTCTTTACTTTCTTCCCAGTCGATGACTCCTGGCTGACGGGGACAAGCTGCAGTCTCTGACTGCTTTGTTCTGTTTGACTTGAGGTGGAAGTGTCGCCATCCTACCTGGCAGCCTGCAGAGAGTTCCAGCAAATGACGGGCAACCAAGAGCCCCGAGGCTGGCATGAGGCCCAGGCACTGAGCCATCCAGAGATGCTGCAGGATAAGCACATCCCGAGGAAGGTGCAGAAAAAGAGAATTTCATGGCAGGAGGTAGAACATTAGAATGAGGAGCTGCAAATGTATCTGCAGACCTAGGAGGGGGAAAGGAGTCTTTGAGAGAAGTGGAGCGATCGTTGCTGCAGTCGTCCTTTAGAACAAGAAACTGGCTATGAACTAATGTAAAACCAGCCTTTGGTTTTGACCAATTGGTTTCACAAGTGGACATCCAAAGCAATCCAGTTGAAGAGCTCTGCATGTGGCTGACAGCAGCTTCCTAAGGGCTTGCATTTCAAATGGCAATCTCTCTTGCATTTCAGGGCAATCTCTGCCACACCTTCCTGACATCAACTCATTTCTTGTCTCAGATCTACACTGACTCTGACACTGAAGCTTCTGCAGAAGCAGCAGTGCTGTTCCAAGGAGCCTTTGCTCCCCAGCTGAAGAAGTGGAGCCTGAGCCCTTGGTTCACCTCCCGTGCTGACCCAGCTGCTGCTCAGCAACAGGAGATGGCGGGTGACTCCCTGGAGCAGCAGAGTACGTCTGGTATCTTTCTTATCTGAGGGACAGTGTGTTGTGTGCACGTGTCAGCATAGCTGTACCAAAGGATTCTGATCAGTTTAGTGTCACAGAAGTGCTGGCATTGCTCCGAGACAGCAAGAGAGAGCTCTGGGTGTTCCTGCTGCTTCTGAGGGTTGCTTAGACTGGCTGGAGTTTGCCTGGGCTTCCCTCTCTGCCGAAGGCAGAAGCAGGAATTGTTCCTGGATCAGCAGAAGGCTGTGACTGCTTGAGTCTCAGCCACTGGCAGAAACCCTGCTGAGATCAGTCTCTAGGAGAACACATCAAGCCCCTTGTGATTCTGCAGCACAACCCAATGAATCTGCTTCTTGCCTGTAACAGCTGCCAGTGCTGTGCTCTCAGATAAGACCTAGTGGGGCTGAGACCAGAGCCCAGTAGATTCGGTGTCTACCATCACCTGTTGAGACAAAAAGGGCACTGATCCACCCCTCGGTGTGGCTGATCTCAAAGCCCATGCTGTTGTGTCCTGAATGGGGGCAACAGCTTGTCCGGGGCCCAGGCTCACTCTGGCTTCTTTCCATCAGTGCCTGTCAGTGCTCATGCTTGGGCTTTGCCAGCCTTGTTGTGGTCACTGCCCTGCCCCTGAGGGCTGGTGGGAATGCAGAGGCTGGAGCCTCCCTTAGCTGGGAGGGTCCCGCTGCTGCCCGGCTGCTGCAGCGCGGAGCTGCCTGAGGCTGCAGCCCCTTCTCTGGGCCGGCTTCTGCCTCGCACGGCCTGGACTCACAGGAGGGTCAGCATCTCCGCTGGGCAGCTCTCTGTGTCACAGGGACACCTGAGGAGCACTGCTGTCCTCTGTGCCCGTGCCCGCCGTGCCGAGTTGGGAAGATGGGGACGTGTGCGGTGCCGAGAGGGCGAGTGCAATGGGAGCGACTGATCCGCGCTGTCAGGGTGAAGAGAAGCGGCGCGGTTCTTCACGCGGGGCATGGGCAAGGGCGTCTTTGAGCTCAGCCTGCTCATAAAGGGTGAGGGTCCTGATGCTGAAAGCCCCGTGGGGATTGGTTCTAGCATGAGCTGCTCTGGTTTACAAACACAACGGCGTTCTTCTGGCAAACTGCTGCAAGGTGGAAAAGATGGGAACACTTGGCAATATTCCTCCTGTTCTGAACTTGACATCTGTTCAGAGGAATTGATTCTAGATGTCCAGGTGCATTTAATCTTAGCCAGTAGGAAACCTTTTATAAATCGCACAGTGTTTATTCCCAAGAAAACAAAGGCACTGTTAGTTCCAGCTCTCCTTAATATTTCTAGATGACAAACTTACTTGCCTAGGTAGGTATTCTCTTCTGCTCTCAGTCTCCTCTGAATGTATCTCCCTGTGCTTCCCTGTGTGCCTGCTGTCTAGAGGTCTCTCAATTCAAAGGATGCTGGAAATCAGTCTCTGTGCCAGCCACTTGTGCTGTGGGCCTGCTGTTCTTTTCTTGTTGTTCCAGTTGCTGCTCCTGTTGTTGTTAGCCAGCTGTCCACCAAGAAAGGGCTCAGAGCCCCAGACAGTGGGGCTGCCTTTTGTATCTCCTAGAAGGTGTGATCTCTGCTTTAAAGTGAACATCTTGCATTTTGTTTCCCTCAGGGAGAATGGTGAAGATGGAAAATCCTATTGTAAAATACATTGAACTGGAAAATATTGGCAGTGGGTGAGTCCAAGCAATGTTAATTGTACAAAATTATGCATCAGGTGTTTTGCTGGTGGAACAGGTATCAAATGTAAAGTCAGACAAGCTGCAAATGTGTTCAGGCACTGGGCTTAGATTGTCAATGCTGATCAGAATTTCTAAGTGTGCTCAGAAGGCATTGTCAAAGACATCTCCATGCTTCCAGTGTCCTGCAGGTCTGCGGCATTTACAGCACAGATCTCCTGTGTGGGCTGACTTTCACTGCAAGATCTAAATGGCTTCTCCTTACTCTGCTTCTGTTTTGTTTCTAGGACTTTTGGAGATGTTTGTAAAGCACTCGACACTGCCACAGGAGGAGAGGTAAATGTGAACAGCCCCTGCAGACTTTGCTGCACTCGAGGGCTTTCCCCTCTGGTGTGAGCTGTGGCTGGAGCTTTGGGCAGAGCTGTGCTGAAAAGGCACAAGAAGCACAGACTGGTGCCAGCCCACAGAACACATCTGGGACTTTGTCCTCCTCAGCTGCCGGAAGGAAGGCACGGAGGGCAGCGGTTCCTTTCAGAGAAGGACGCGCTCACTCGCTCTCCATTGCTAAAACAAAGGCGGTGCCTTTGAGCACCTCACTGCTCTTTGGGGCTACAGCTTCAGAGTCCTGAATTCTCATTTCTGGCTGCCGGCAAATCCATCTGAAAATTACTGGTAGTTCCTTGGCCACCTGCAGTGCTGCACTTGGAAACTGCACGTAGGGAGAGATCTGCAAGGTGTCCCTGAAAGCCCTAAGCCCTGCCCATATCCCAAGATGTATCCACAGAGTATTAAGGCATGGATTACTTCTTCTGAGTGCCAAACAAAGCAGCAGAGAGTGCGGTCAGAGGTTTGTGGGTGATAACTGAGACACTGCTGTTACCAAGTGGTCAAGGCAAAATGTCAGTGGCCCCACGTGTCCTGTAACTGGCTCCCAAGGGAGCAGAGAAATGGGCTGTTGGAATGTCAGTTCCTAATGACTGCAGTGCCTAATCACAAGGCAGTTTGGCACAGCTCAGCTGTGTCATTGCAAAATCACTCGCTCCACGTGCCTTGTGGTCTCGTGCCACCAACCTCTCAAGTTACTGATTTTCAATGTCGTTTTAGGTGGCCATCAAGAAAATACAGCTTCAAAGACTGAGGAAGAATGAACTAAAAGTCAGTGAACTCATGGTCATGAAGGTGAATAGGAATGCCAACCTGGTCAACTGTTTAGACAGGTGAGTTGTGCTTTTGTCCCATGAATGTTTGTTCACATATTGCAAACATGCAAGGTAAAATCCCACATTGGTCACTGGCAGAAAAAAGAGCTGAAATTATTGTCTAATTATTATTGCTCTTTTCATCTCAGTGGATGGGAAGAGATTGCATTTTGTCTGCATGAGTCTTCGCTGGCACATGGTATTTGAAAATTGTTCAAAAACCCGGATGAGCCTCGTGTGTTACAAAATCAATGATCTCTATATTCACAGCCACCACTTTGTTTTGGAGCTTGATTTTTTTCTAGTGTCTTCCTATGTCCAGGTAAACTAACAAGGATTTCCCTTGGATTGTTGCCACTGTTTTCCATTGCTATGCATGCCAGGAAGACTAGGTGCTTTTTTCCAGAAACGCCATGCGTGACAGGTTTTTTATCTGGGCTGTTACTAAACTGCACATTTTGCTTGCTGCCCATCTAAGACATCTCCTTTTTTGCAGCTGTGCCTTTCTTTCTCCTTGAGACTGCACAGATGGCAAACAATGCACAGCCAAGAGGGAATGTATATTCTTTTATTTTGTCTTTGTCTCAAAGGGACCTGAAAAGAAGAACCAACCTGTCTTTTCCAAACAGCAACCTAGCCATGTACATTCATCTCCATGCCCTTGTTTCCTCCTTTCAGCTACCTTGTGGGTGAGGAACTGTCCCTGGTTATGGAGTACATGGATGGAGGCACTCTGAGCAATGTCATCAGCCAGACCTACTTGTCAGAAGATGAGATGGCAGCCATCAGTCGGGAGGTCAGCAATCCCAGCTCTGTTTCCAAGGGCTTGGGCAGCATTGTCTGGGAAACAGGGGCTCAGAGCTGGAGTGATTTCCTGTGCTGAACTTTGTTTCTGTGTTGCTGGTATGCTATGGGCAAGTAAAAGCATCTCAAGTGAAAGGCCTGCCAGTGCCCCTGCACTCCCTGTACTCAGTGCCAGTACTCTTATCTCCTGCTGTTGTATTCTCGCTCTGTCTCTTGTATTCTTGTATTTGTATTTGTATTTGCTGTTCTCCACCTTGCCTCTCTAAATGTTTGCCTGGAGTCTGTCTTCACTGCATTCCTTGCCTGTAAAAGCAAAGGTGCTGGTGGCAGGATTTGAAATGATCAGCAAAGAAAAAAGACTCATTTCTCACAGTCCTCAGCTGAAAAGGATAGTAGTGCAGCCAAAATGCTCTTTGCTTCCGGAAAGTGACTGGTGTGATACTTCCAAGCCTGTGCTGAGGCCAGCAAGAAAATCTTTGTCATGCAGCCTCCCACCCAAAAGTGATCCACTTCACAATAAAGGGAGGGATTGCTCCTTTCCAAACCCCTCCTTTGTCCTCTGCATGGCAAATGCATGTCCACTGCAGCAGGAGTCATCCTGGCTGGATGGCAGGGGACAGCCTACAACAGCAGGTGCTGTTGCTCTTTCAAAAGCTGACATGCCTTTCCTCAGAAAGGTCCTGCTCTGCAGGTGTTGGAGCAGCAAGCTCTTCCTCTCAGTGGCCATTACTGCTCTGCCATTACTCCCCATTCCCCTGGAGAGGGAATCTTTTAGATTCTTTGCTTCCTTTCTTGTGTGATGAAATCACATCACTCATTTTTGCCCTCCTGTTTCTGTTTTCTCACTTAGTGCCTGCAAGGATTGGATTTTCTTCATTCAAACCATGTTATCCACCAAGATGTGAAGAGCAGAAACATCCTTCTCAGAACCGACGGCTCTGTCAAACTGGGTCAGTATATTCTTGGTCAGGTGCAGCGTTCCAGGGATGTGGGTGTGGGGCTGCTTGGAGTGACAGCCATCTCCCCAAAAATGGTGCTGGTGGCAGTGCAGGGACCCCTGCTGCGAGCTGAGGGCACAGTTGGAACGTGCACAGAGGTATAAGGAGCCACAAGCAGTCAAGAGTGGCCTTGCTCTGTGTGTACTCCTTCCAGACAGAGGGAGCTACAATCTAAAGATTCAGGGGAATAAAGTCCACTGCTGTGAGCAGCGTTAAGAAACCTGGGATTTTTTGGAAGTGGCCAATTCCATACTCCCTTGGCTGAAGCCCCAAGGAAATCGAGCGTGGACAGTTCTCCAGGAGATTCAACAGCACATTCTTAGCCCGAGAGTGGGGAATTCTTTTGCTTGGTTTCCTAATTGGAGCTGGCTTTCATGGTTTGTTGTTTTCTCCACAGCTGACCTTGGCCTCTTTGCTCAGCTCAGCCCTGAGCAGGGCAGACGGAGCTCCGTGGCCGGCGCTGCTGGGTGGCTGGCGCCTGAAGTGCTGACAGGTCAACCATGTGGCCCCAAAGTGGACATATGGTCTCTGGGAATCGTGGGCATCGAAATGGTGGAACGAGAAGTTCCTTCCTGGAATGCAACTCCTGTCTTGGTAAGGTGCAAATACTCACTGATCCCATTGTCTTTCTCACCTGTCCCATGCTCTGTGTGCCATTGGACAAAATCCCATTGCCATCTGCTGGCACCACTTCCACCAAGGTCTCCTTCTAAAAATGCCCCTGCAACACATCAGCATCTGCTGTAGCTTTGGTTGTATCAGAAAGGGAAGTGGCAGTTCAGAAACCTAACCAGTTCAGAAACCTGCCATTTTGGCCTCCAGCCATGCCTGACAATTCTCACTTGTTTTTTGAACAATGCTGGAATTCTGTTTCTGAAGGACAATAATTTTTCAGTGGAGAGGGCAGACATGTGATAAACATCCTGAGAAATAGAGGTTAGACCTTCCCAGTTTCAATTTTATAGAAAACGTGAGAAAAAAAGGAAAAAGAAAAGTAAACAAAAAAGAAAAAGAGAAAAAACTCTACTATCAAAGCAATGTGCAAGCAGTTCTGCTTGCTTTTTCATTTTTTGAACACAGCTCTTCTCTTCCATTCTGTAGCATCTTTTCCAAATCCTGTGGGTCTTCAAAACTTTCAGGCTTTCAAGTCATCTGTACATTGTTTAGTCACGTATGTGGGTGGCCTGGATAAGTTTCGGATGTGTTTTTCTCCGACTGCAGTTAGAATTGTTTGCCAAACCCTTGGCTGTTTCTTGGTACTTTAACAAGTTGATGAGCTTGCAGGCAGGTGTCTGGGCTGGGATCCAACACGGGCAGTTGACACCGGTGCTGTGTTTCTTTACCACAGGAGCAGGGCCATCCCTGGCCTGCACAGTTCTAATGACAGGGAGGACTCCAGCTCCCCACCATGGCCAGTGGCTGAGCTCAGCTGAGACTCAGGATAAAACCCTCTTTGTCACCTCTGGTGATGTGGGGAAAGGACAGAGAGCCGCATAAATTATTTGTACACAAGGGGAGTGCATTGCCATTTCTGGCTTTGAAATTCTCCTTTGGGTTAAAGAGGCTAATAACAAAGTCTCTTTGGTCACCATCTATTTCAGTGCCATGAGTACAGAGTTATCATGGCAGTGGTGGGCATTTTTATGGAGACTCCAAGGCCTCTTGCCATTGTTATTTTTGCCTATTTGAGATGGATTCTGCAAGTTGAGGTTTGAATAGTTCCAAGTCGGTGTCTTATGTTTCTAAATACCATCTTGCAAAAACAGAATGAGCTCTCTCCCTCTGACTTGTCAGCGTGTGAGAGCTTGGTTCCACATGAACCATACTGGATAATGATCAGCCGATGTCTTGCCAATCTACACTGTAATTCCTTGGCCTGAGGAGTATCAGAAAGACCTGCTGAGCTCCACGGACACTGTCAGCTGCATGGAAGTGAGCATCCTTGGCCTTGCTGAAGAAACTGGAGCTCAGCTTAGGTTAGATGTTCTTGAGCAGGAGAAAGGCTGGAATCATCAGGTGTTTCCAGAGGCCTGCATGCCCAGAGGGACTGAGTTTTGGGGAGCAGCTGGATGTTTCTGCACATCATGGAAAGGGATTGCCATACAGCTCAAGCCTCACCACAGGCAAACACTCCCCAGCTCTTCCCAGGCAACATTTGCTTCGGGTTTCAAATTGTTCCCACTTGTCTGTCTGTGAAGATGCCCCTCAAACCACAAGGCAAGCCTCTCAGAACTGGTGTTACATTTGCAGAAATGAAGAAAAGAAGCCCAAACACAAGAAAGTTGCTAAGGCACTGGTTTTTAGAGAGGAACTTAACCCCTGTGCAGTTTCTTCTCACTGGGAAACATGCCTGAAACCTGGGCATGAGGGTGTAAAGGCCACATGAGTCTCTTCTGCATCTTGTGCAGTGCTACTGAAACACTCAGTGACCGTGATTCTCTCCTGGCCCAAGCCACATTCTGCACATCACCAAGCCAGAGCCTGGTGATGTGGAGAGCCTGCCAAAACCTCCCATTTGTTTCCTGGCACTTTCTGGGATGGGCCTACCATTCATGCATTGACTTGAGTAGCCAAATGACTAGAGGGTGACTGTAGGGATGGAACCTCTCCTTCTGATTTGACCATGAAAAGTTTTTCTTTTCCATGTAAGGAAAGCTGCAATTTTCAGACTGCTGAGAGACAGAGCTGCAGGTGGCTCCTGTGTGTCCAAGCAGGCATTTTCATCCCAGTACATTTGTGCAGGCATCTTAATGTGTCTGTGTTGAAGATGAGATTCCAAATGTTTGTTTCCTTACCTGAAGAATACCTGGTGGATTTCCTTTCTTTCCCTCCAATTCCCATTGTTTTCAAGAACAAAGCAAAAAGCTTGATTAGTTTTGTTTTATGGCAGCAGTGCTTAAGGGACAAGAACCACTGCAGAAATACTTTCCATGTACTAACCCTTGGATACAGTAGAGTTAGTATAGCAAAGTCCTTCTTCCAAAAAGCCTCTCAAGCTGATATGAATTGTCAGGGAAGGAAATGTGCTTGTGCTCATGTAGTTCCCACTAACTAGGTCAGTCAGTGAAATCAGCTGCCGAGGCAAGATCTGTGGCATGTTGGAGAGGCTGTGGCTGCATCGGGGTTTGGGTTTTTGGTTGATAAAGGAAAGTCATCTCTGGGTCTCTGCCAGGGCAGAAACTGCCACTGCAGAGTGGAGCTTAATCAATGGGATCTGGGAGAGCAGGGACAGATGGGAAAGAAGCAGGTGGAGCCTGGTGTCTCCTTTTTCCCCAGCCTCAACTCCTGATAGCCACAGGAGGAAGACAAAAGCTGCAGCAGCCCAACCTATTTTCATCTTGCCTGCGTGACTTCCTGAGCTGCTGCCTGCAGAGAGACGAGGAGCAGCGCTGGTCTGCCAAGGAGCTCCTGCAGGTAAAATGTGAAGGGGCTGCAGGTGAAACAGGCTCTGAGGGATGGGCTCCTCTTCCACTCAATTCCAAGGCAGCAGATGAGCCCCCTTCCTCCTCACCTCCACTCTTGCTGCTCTTCAAATGAAAATGGTAAGTAATCCTAGACTGGGCTGGGCTGGCAGGGCCCTGTAAAGGTCCTCTGGTGCAAGTGTCCTGCAATGAGCAGAGACATCTTTAAAGAGATCAGGTTGATCAGAGCCCTTTCCCACTGGAGCCAAAATGGTTGCAGGGATGGGGCACCTACAAGCTCTTGGGGCAACCTGTGCCAGGGTCACACCATGCTCCGAGTAAACAAGTTCTGATTAGATCCTATTTGTGTTAAAAAGTATTTACCCACATCCTATTGTAACTGGCCCTGTTAAAAAAGATGTTCCCCACTTTCTTCAGAGCCACTCTGAAGTCTTGGAAAGTGGCAATAAAGTCTCTCTGGGGCCTGTCCTTTACAAAACTGAATAACTCCAGCTCCCTCTGCATTTCCTGTGAGGAGAGGTGCTCTGTCCTCTGTCTGTTTCTGTTGCCCTCTTTTGTGATTTGGTGGGGTGTTCAGTTTTATCTAAAGGCAAAAGAATTGAAGTAGAGCAATGCAGGGTACAGAGACATGAAATGGTGGTGGAGGAGCCCAAGGAAGCCAGTCCCAGCCTAGGAGTCAGAGATTTGGCTGTGGGCAGGAGGGGCTGTGGGGGGCTCACTGTGAGCCTCTGAGGGGCCCTGGTTTGTGCCCCCCAGCCCACCCTCAGAGGTTTCTGCCATGCAAACAGTGACAGCTGGGAGGGACTTGTCCCAGCCCCATCTGCTGCCTGGCACTCTCAAGCAGACGGGAACTGCGCCAGGGTTACTGCCAGGTTGTGTGGCAGAGAGGGAACTGCAGGGCCCACTGCCACTGGGCTGGCCCTGCTGGGAAGGAAGGTGCCATCCAGCACACAAGGGGCAGGGCATGGAAAGGTAGACACTGCTCTCTGTCCCTGTGGGAATCAGCACAGTGCCTGTCTTTCAAAGGCAGGGACCCGTGTGAGCCATTGGAGTTTCCTGAAAGGAAGAAAACCCAGGGACAGAAAGCACCATTTCTAGAGCACTGGCAGGGCAAAAATCCCAACAAGATAAAGAAACCTGAATAAATGGATGAGTGGGATTCTGGGCCAGGTTTGCCTGTGATGGCTGGGTCCTGCACATGACTGCTGGGTAGCAGATGGTCCCATTGCTTCTCTTTCTGGGTCTTTTTAGGACCCAGAGCAATCCCAACTGAGTCTGTGAAGCACTGAGGTTGGAAAGTAATGGTTCACTGTTCTTTGTCTTTTTGTTTTTTGGGTTTTGTTTGTTTTCTTTTTTTGTTGTTGTTTTTGTATTTTTTTTTGTTTGTTTTTTGGGTTTTTTTGTGAACAGCATCCATTTGTAACATCAGCCGAGGCTGCATCCACCCTGGCACCACTCATCATCTCAGTGAAGAGGAAGATGGAGAAGCAAACAGTGCTATAATCATATCAGGACCATTTTCTCCATAGCCATCCTAGAGTAGGATTGTAGAGTGGGATTTAGAGTAGGAGTATGTGGAGAAAAGACAAAGGACTCTGCACAATCCCATGTGAATCAAGGAGAAGCCATTTATTGTGCTTCTAAACACAGTTTATAATTACTTCCTATCCTACAGGTTTCTATAGTCATGCGTTGTTTGGTTGGTTGCTGCACTTTGTCCATGCATCTCTTGACTGGTAGCTCTATTTTGTCCTGAGGCAAGCACACATCTTTTTCTTAATCTAATTGGTAGATGCTGTAAGGGTCATTTTATTTGGGTTGCTACCCCTTTGTCTGTCAGCAACTCTTCTGCTTCTTCTTTCTGCTCGCAACATCACCTTTATATCCACAAAGTTGAATGCAGCTTTATTAAAAACCTGACCTAGTTCTAGAAGTTTAGTTAGTTTAGTTATCTCCAGAAGGTTAGGCTGGTTCATTTAGTGCCTGTCCATTTTTCTGTAAATGCCACCCTACAGGATTATAGAGTAGGATTGTAAATAAAAAAAGTTTCTGAAACTTTAACTCATCTGGAAGAATCCTTTCTTTCTCACCCTGTGAAGAAGCTGAGCATTTCCTTCTGACTTGTCAGCTGTCTCTTAAAGGTGGAAATGGCTTTGTTGGTGTTGTGAAATGTACATATTACAGGATAGACTCTTCACAGATATTAAAATGAAAATATATATATAGATATATATATATAAATCAAAAATTAATAAACTAGTATACTATATGTGTTATGTTGTCTTAGTTAGTAGTACTGTATTGTTTTAAGTAGTGTGGTATGTTGCGGTGTGATGTCATGGTTTGCCTCAGATACCCCAGGTTCCTCCCCGATAATTCCCTGCCAGGTGTGTCAATCATCCCTCCTTTCCACACCCTGACCCCTGCTGAGTGCTGTCTGTCAATCCTGCCATTCCAGAAGGGCGTCCAGTGACTGGCAGAAATCAAAAGATGCCCTCCCCTCCTGGAAGGACATTGGGCCATCCAGGTGTTTTCTGTCCCTTGACACTTCCCCGCCCCGTACCTGGTTGGTGGTCCCCGTGTTCCTTCCCTCCCCCTCTGCCCCAGGTAAAAGGGCGAGCAAACCATGCAGTTGGGAGTTCTCCTGGAGCTTGTTCTGGATCCAGAGGCCTGTGGGCCAGGAATAAAGCTCTGGATCAAAACCCTCCATCAGAACCGACTCCATTCCTTCACCTCACCTTAAAGCTTCTCCACCAAAGGTAAACCTGAGCTCCTGCATGCCTGGACTTGCCTCCAAGCGCCCAGCTGCAGCATCCAGCTAGCCAAAAGTGTCTCTGGGGTAAAATTCCACAGTTGCCACTATTTGGTCAAGCAGCAAAGGCCAGACAAGCTCACATACGTCCCGTCCGGCTATATTGATAATTATTTCAGTGGTAAATATAGTTTTAGGTTATTACGTTATGTAAAATAGAAACTATGCGATGTAGGATGCTTTTTTAACTAGCTCAAGAAAGGGATGGGGTAATCAAGAAATTCTTTGCCCAGAGATAACAGCAACAGGACATCTAAAGCCACAAGAGAAGAATTCTTGTGTCTTTATTGGAAAAGACCAACTTTCTTCCACCTCCTTCCCGACTCGGAGGAGCCAACAGGATTAACAAGTAGAACTTGACAATAACCCGAGAACACCCTTTGTTTGAAAAGAGTTTATGCATCATGTATGAGATATATGAATATGCAAAAGACTATTGCCTTTAAGGGCTAATCCTTTGTTACCCTGTGTGCTTTTGGGGCATAATTGCCCAGGAGGCACCAGGACTGTCCGTATGTCTTTGTTTATATTGTCCTTTACTGTTCTAACTCTGATTGTCCAAATTCTTATTGCTCTAACTTTTATTACTATCTTAATAACAATTTTATTGCTATTAAACTGTTAAAATTTAAAAGGAAGGGATTACTGTTTTTCGCAGTGTGCTTTGAAAGTCGGGAAGACCCTTCGTTCATCATCTCCAGAGCACACTGTCTGTGGCCAGCACATTGGCCCATTTTGGTACATCTGTGACACTTCTAGTTGAGGCAGAAAGGGCAATGGCATTTGAAGGCAAAAACAAAGGAAGAATGAGGCAGCCCAAACATCTTGTGCAGATGCAGACCTTCAGCTGTGACTGGAGAGGATTTGGGTTCCTGCCGCTTGGATTTGTATCCCTAAATGCAATAATCTCTTTGGCTGGAGGAAAGCCTTGCTCAAGTGAGAAAGCAGAAAGATCAGAGAGGGTGCTCGGGAAGGTCTCCTGTGGTGCAGAGCTGTCAGCGCCTGTGAGGTGAGAGCGGGCCCGGCCTTGCCCGGGCTGGAGCCCCAGCAGAGCCCCGGCAGAGGCCGGAGCAGCCTGAGCCCCAGCAGAGGCAGGCTGGAAGGAGGCCCTTGGAGCTGCAAGAGGCAGCAGCCGGGCCCTGGGTGCCTCTTGCTGGGAGCGGGTGAATCCTCCGCTCTCAGAGCCCAGGTGGCAGCTGGCTGCTGCTGAGGGGAAGCGCATCCGTGCTGGGCACAGCCCGGCCTGGAGGCATTGGCCGTCTGGAGTGTGCCCAGGAGCAGGGAAAGGCCAAGGGCAGCCGCGGGCCGCTGGGTTGGCTGAGGATTCCTCCTCTTCTGCCGGCTCCCCTGCAACCCCTGGCAAAGGCCAGCAGTGTGTGCAGCACTCTGGGCACCGGGGCAGGGAGCCGGGCTGCTCGGCAGGCTGGAGCACAGGGCAGCTCCTTCAGGTCGGCACTTGTGCCAGGGGAAGCGAGGCCAGCGTGAGGCAGGGACAGCTTGGCAGGGCACATCTGCAGGAGCCAGCGCCTCACGCAGCTCTGAGAGGAAGCACCTGCAATCCTGCAGTTCTGCACTGAGCCTGAGCAAAGGTGTGAGATGCAGAATGTTTGGCAGAAATAATCAGGCCCACCAGGCCAACCTGCTTTGTCCTCTCTGGTGCACAGCAAACGCTGTGCAATGCAGCTCTGAGCTGCTGGGAAAGAGGCAGTCAGGGATGTGCCTGAGGTGAGTCAAGGGGTTAGCTGAAAATGTAATTAGGATAATTGAAAAGTGCAGATGAGTGGAGGGGCCAGCTGGGAATAGAATTGGGATAGTAGAAGATTGCATGTTTTAGTTAAGATCTTCAAATGAGGTAAGAAGCTAAGTTAGTAATACAGAAATCATGTACCTTAGTTAAAGAGTACCAAATATATTAGGAACATAAAGCTAGGAGTGACAGGGATAGAGGAAGCAATTGTGAAGAAGCAGAAACCATAGAAATACCTTGCCTTAAGAATAATTGAACAGTTAGGAGACGCTTGGACCATGAGCAGCAGGTCAAAAGGTCTTGCCAACAGGCCATAGGAGAAGAGCTCACCATGAGGAAGATGGCTTTCTTCCTCCCATACAACCACTCCCTCATTTCAAAATCCCACCGAACCAGTTAAGGGAGTACAATTGCACAGCTGTAATAGATATTCAGCTGATAAAAATGAGAAGCAGGCAGGTAATAATTATGTATTATGGGTCCTTAGAAACCTAATGTAAAACCTTTTCTGTAGAAATAGAGAGCAGGAGTCTGCAACTCCTTGCACACATCTTTGGAAACTAGTTCACATGTGACCAGGGGTGCAATAAATACCCTTCTTTTCTACTGTAATTAGTTGAAGAGCCATCTGTCCGTGCTTCAAGGGTTATGTTGGAGTAGTGAACTGATTTGCAAGGGAGCAGAAGAGTTTCAGCAGGCAATTTTTGGAAGAGATGGAAGCCTCTTGTGACTGAAGGGAAAGCCATTTGGAATGGAGAAATGATTCCAAAGTCCATACAATTGTATCTTTGTGTCTGAATTTAAATCAGAATTATTATAGATAGCTTCATGCAATTTGTCTACAAATTTATCAGTCTCCATTCTTTCTTTGACGAATTTCTGTAAAAGACTTAGTGTGTAACCCATCTGGAAGTGCAAGAAGAGCATTATATGCTAGTTGTTGGCTCATCTGTAAGACTTGATCAATGCTCTTAGCCTGGGCAGTGGCAGTAGCCCAGGGCCCCTTGCCAAGTTACTGTTGTGCTGTTAAACCAAACAGAGGATCACCCTGCACTCTAAGTCTTGCTGCTTCTTGAGCACACTTTTCCTCCCAGCTTTTATGACACATCACCTGCTGATGGGGTGGCATTATTCATCTTATTAGGGTATGCACATCAGCTGGAATGAATGTGTTAGATGGAAAAATATACTGCAGAAGTGACTGTGCAAGTTGGGATTTTCAACTAAATTGTGAAAATGCCACTCTCAACTTTTTGAAAATCTTCCAATCGAAAGGTTTTCAAACTCTACTTGCAGCATTAGCTACTACAGGAAAAGCTTCTACATCATTGGAGAGAAAAGTCCCTTCTACAATAACTTCTGCAATAACTTTTTTCTACTTTCGTTTCTCTTTTGTGGAGATAAAGCTTGGCCTGCAATTCATCAAAAAGCATTAGGAGGACTGTGCTATTTTGGGAAATTGACACTGTTTGCCCCTGGCATTCAACAGATGCTTGACACCAGGCACAAATTCCAACATCCAAAATGTAGGTGCATTTTTAGGCTCAGACTGCAAGGATAATGTAGAATTGTGGAATTGGCCTTCGGTTTAATTGGCATCACTTTTTACACCAGTTTTAGCTTCATCAAAGGCCCTTACATAATTCAAACGATTGGCTTGTTGGACAGGAAAACAAATTAACATTACATCTGCAATACTGAATGAGCTCACCACTGATGTAGGCAGCATACGCCATGCTGTGTTACAGGATAGGGCTGCCATAGATTTATTGTTGCTAGCACAAGGAGATGGGTGTGAAGATTTTGAAGGGATGTGTTGCTTGAATCTCTCTGACCGCTCTGAATCTATTCACAAGAAACTGTCATTCCTTAAGGAAAATATGAAAAAGCTGACAGTTGTTTAGAATTCTTTTGATGAGTGGCTAAAATCCTGGTGAATAACAGACTGGCTCAAGGACTTAGTACGCTTTGGTATTAGGAATTCTTGGCCATGTAATTAAAAAATAATTCTACGTATTATTGGCTTTGTATTCTTTTTTCAATTCTGCTTATTGTGCCTTGCTTGCTATGCTGTGTGCAGAAAGTAATTGACCATGCTTTTAAAACAGTCTGGCTTGTGCAAAAACAAAACCAGGGACTGTTGAGAGATTTTTGCAGATTGAGGAGGTTTTGTTAGACAATAGACATATTCATCCGATGTCCAATCCAGCCTGCTTGTACTAATGGACAATGGTCACGTACACAAGGAATGAATTATGGACATATTCAGAAATGGGGTCGGTATATCCTTGAAAGAGATACAAGAAGAAGAATCATCAGGACTCAGCAAGTTTGTCAGCAAGCTTGGGAAAGTCATGGGTGGGCCAGACGACCCCAGCAAAATGCGTGAAAAATCAGGTGATCCAATCAGCATTCTGATATAAGACGTGTGAAGAGCCAGGATTAACCAACCATGTCTTAGCTAGAGGCACGTAGACAGTAAAGATTTATTATAAACAGAATCTTTTTAGGGACAATAGATTTGGCTTCACTGGATCATGTAAGTCATGGTGTGTTGTCCCTGAACCTCCGTGCCCTGCAAAAGCTTTGCTCTTCAGAGCCAGTTTTGAATGAACAGAACATAATATCCAGCATAAACCAAACAACGACTGAGGATACAAGCATCATAATGTCACCCTAGGACACACATAAACTCCTGGGTCTCGTGGCACTTTTCCTGAGCAGAACAGGCCAGGGCTTGGCTGGAGCCCAATCCTCAGCTTGGAGGGTTTCCCCTAAAACATCCTACAAGCCTCTATTCATGTCAGTTGGGAAAATTTATTTAAATGATACCTTTCTTGCAGGTAACTACACAAGATTATGTGAAAGTCTCCAAAGCAGCTGGTTTGGTGTTAAACTGCTGGCAGAAGCATCTGGGTCATCTATTTTTAGCCAACGAAAACTGATGGTGTCAGTCACATAATGCCCAGGGTTTGTCCTGTAAGCTAGCTCTGGCTGAGGGCTGCTACTCAGGCCTGAGCACATCAGCAGCTGAAGTGACCACGACTGGGAATGGCAAAAACACCCGCTGGGACTGGCCCAGAGGCCCTGGGACTCCCTGGCATGGATCACCTCAGGAGACAGGATTTCAGGGAGCCCAAAGGACTTTTGGGAGAGCTGCTGCGGAGACAGAGGGAATGGCACAGCTGAATCCCTTGCCTGGGCACCCTTCTGCTGTGGGGCTGCTGAGGGAGGAGGAACAGCAGGTACCCATGGCCACCCCAAACCAGGGCCCCGTGGGCAACACGGCCCTGACCAGGGCTGCGGGACCCCATCCCTGGGATGAGTCAGGAGCTGCAGAGCTGGGAGTGCTCAGCTAGAGCCGCTGAGCCTTCAGCAGCCCCACACGGCCAGAGCGTGAGCCCAGTGGGGAGTGGGCACTGACAGGGACTGTGGGGCCTGAACCAAGGCCCAGCCCCACTGAGAGCAGCTGTGCTGGACATGCTGCAGCTCCAAGAACAGCTGGAGTACCAGGCAGCCAATGGGTGCCACCACGGACGTTCCTTTCTTTATCCTCAGAAAGGCCACTGGGAAGCTGGGGAAGTGTCAATGAAAGGAGTAGGGATGGTGGGAGCTGTGGAACAGCACTGACAGGAGAAACCCAAACTCTCCTGAGAAGGGAGGGCAGAAATCCCTGGTATCCAGCATCCTGCCAGAGAAACCCATTCCCAGAATTACCAACACAAAACCATCCTCCAATTCTCTGGATTGTGCTGCTCCTCACCCACTGACACCTCCCCACCAGAGTGAAGCTCTGAAGTGGGATTGATGGAGGAAAGCTGAGCCCTGAGCCCTGCCAGGGTCAGTGCCAGGAGCATCCCCTGGCGCTGTTTGACAGCGCCTCTGCAAGAACCGGGGATGCAAACAGGACAAACCTGAGCCTCTCCCACCATCAGATACCTCAGAGCTTACACAGCAACACGGCCGTGGCTCTCCCAAACTGGATTTAGGAATGGCACACCTACTGCAGCCATTGGATCCAGATGTGCCCAGATTCATTTGGGACTCCTGCTTTTGGTGTCTCTGCCTCCTCTCCCTGCCCCAAGGAGGCTCCTCTCTCCCCTCTCTCTGCCCTGACAAGACAGTCACACAAATAAAGACGTGGGATTGCCGGGTGCTGAGGGCTTGTAGAAGGAGCCTTCTCCAGGTCTGGCCTGTTTCCAAAACCCACACAGTGTTCTGCAGCAAGGAAACTCCTTGTTCACCCTCTCCAAGGGTGTCAAACTCAGCAAGAGATTCCTGACACCCTGTCCAGCTGGGAGAGCTCCTGTGTCTCCATATCAGGAGGCAAAATCGAACACTGGAACCATGGGGGGATTGAGTTTGTGGCATGGGGACATCTGCATTTATTTCCCAGTGACAAACAAAAATGTGGAATGGTGCCAGAGCTTGTTCTGATCTACATCAACCTTTGATAAACATCCCTCGTCCTGACAGCGACTCCTCTGCAGCTGCTCTGGGAGACCTGGGTTGAGTGCAAAAAGAGGAGATTGCAGTGGTGCTGAGGTGCTTGAGGGGGCCCATTTCAATGCTCTGCTGAAGTCCAAGGACATTGTATTTCCCCAGGGAGCAATGTCCCTTTCTGGCACTCACTGCCCGTGAGGGACATTGTTCAGTTGCTGCCCTTGGGTGGGTTCCAGCCACAGGGAGAGGAAGGAGGAGATGATCCCACCCATGGCTGCTGCTGGGTCCAGATAATTGGTGAGATAAAGCTGAGCCAGAACCTCAGCATCTCTCCCAAAATCACAGAATCACAGAATGGCTTGGCTTGAAAGAGACCTTAAAGTTCATCTCATTCCACCCCCTTCCATGGGCAGGGACACCTTCCATTATCCCAAGCTGCTCCAAGCTCTGTCCAGCCTGGCCTTGGACACTGCCAGGGATCCAGGGGCAGCCACAGCTTCTCTGGGCAGCTTCTCTGATCTCTGTCCAGGTGAGCAGGGACAGGACCCAAGGGAACGGCTGGAGCTGGGCCAGGGCAGGGCTGGGCTGGGGATCAGCAAAAGCTTCTTCCCCCAGAGGGGGCTTGGGAACTGTCCAGGCTCCCCAGGGAATGGGCATAGACCCGAGGCTGCCAGAGCTCCAGAGGCCTTTGGACACCGCTCCCAGGGTGCTCAGGCTGCGATTGTTGGGGGGTCTGTGCAGGGCCAGGGGCTGGACTGGCTGATCCCAATGGGCCCCTGCTCGCCAAGCCCCTTGTGCAATTCTCACCCTTTGGCTCAGCCTTTGTGCCTCCTCGAGGTGCTGGCAGAGCTGGGTGGGACAGGGCAGGAGCGAGGCAGCCCCAGCGTTGCCCTGTGTGTGACACCCCAGTGGTGACAGCCCCAGCATTGCCCTGTGTGTGACACCCCAGCAGTGACAGCCCCAGCATTGCCCTGTGTGTGACACCCCAGCGGTGACAGCCCCAGTGTTGCCCTGTGTGTAACACCCCAGTGGTGACAGCCCCGGTGTTGCCCTGTGTGTAACACCCCAGTGGTGACAGCCCCAGCGTTCCTGTGTGTGACACCCCAGCGGTGACAGCCCCAGTGTTCCCTCCCTGCAGTCGCTCCAAGGGAAGCATCCAGAGCCGCGTCCAGTCCATGGAACTGAGCGGCCACTGCCCACCCCGGCCTGGGCTGATGTGGATTCCTCTGCACACACCTCGGGGAAGGTCCCCATGGCCACTGCACAGTGCCACAGACAAGTGTCAGACACAGTCACAGAACTCTGCTCAAAGCTGACAGGGTGTTGGAGATGAAGGGAGAATCGACCATAGTTATGCATCGAAACTCAACTTTATTGATCAATCAATCACCTTAAATAACAATACTAACGAACTTCATGAATATTCTGTAATCCAACTCCATGATAGGCCAACAGAGAAAACTGTAACCACACCTTTTGTTTTAGAATACCTACAATTGTTTATCTTAAGCAGAAACCAAAACAGAAACCCGAAACTACAACAGAAACTAGTGTTCCCAAAACCTCTGCATCTGTTCCCAGGATAACAGGCCTTCCCAAGGACGGTGTTCTGCTTGCCATGGGAAGACAAGCTGAGAACTCCATTGTTTATAGAATGATGCCTGAGAGAGTCTAATTGTTTACACAAATCAGAAGGCTGAGAGCTGTTAGAAACTGCTTTTACTTTTACCTCTTACTTTTCTCTCAATTGTATGTTTCATGGCCTTTTTCTTTAAGCCATTCTTGAACTAACCTCTCCACATCTCCCCTGTTTTTTTCTTCGAGAGAAAAGAGGTTAGTTTGCCAGGTCTTCTCAATAGTTCTACTGATCATATTTTGGATACAGCTGCAGAAGCAAGGCAAGATAAATAAAAGCAATAGAAGTACACCTAATATCCCTATAGCATATATTACAAGATTTCTTAACCATGGTCCCAATCCTAAACTCTTAAGCCATTCATCAATTCCCAATCCTTCTTCTTCCTTAAGGCTGTTAAGCCCTAGTCGTAGCTCTTTTAACTTAGCATGAATAGATACAGAATGATCAGATAAGTTCATGCAACACATCCCTTCAAACTCTTCACAACCATGGCCTTGTGCTAGCAGTAAAAAATCTATAGCAGCTCTATTTTGTAAAACAGCGTGATTAACACTTTGTACATCTGCAGTTAGCATATCTAATATCTGTGATGTCTTATTTAATTCACCCTTAGTCCAACACCCTATTTGTTTTGCTAAAGTCATTGCTTTGCTTGCAGCACCCCATGGTAGGAGAGCTGAAACCATCACTTGTTTACATTTACTCCAGAACAACGGATCTCCTATTTGACTACAGTCTAAGTTATGTAAGCTGTGCCTTTCCCTGCTTGTCTTATGACTTAGCTGCATTAGCACAGATATGTTAGGGTGGAATAATGATAACTTGCCTAAATAACAAGATCTAACCTTTTTTTTAAAAAAGTGTTCTGGAAGATATAAACTTAGAAAGCAGCAATAAATTAATGCTCTAAGAACTTTAGAATATATGAAAGTAATTTACAGAATTAGCTGCTTTGAGGAAATTATGCCTAAAATAAATATACTAAACAGAATTATTAAAATAAAGTTAATTTCAGTTACTCATTCATCCTCTGTGAAGCCTAACAAGACTAATTATAGCAGACTTATTTGCAAAACATGTAAAATCACTTAAATCTAATTCAAATTTATCTATAACAAAATTTACCTGACTTTAAATTCTACACACCTCAACCCAATATAATCCAAACAGAATCTAGCTTTACCCAGACTTAATAACACTCAAACTAAACAGAAACCAATTTCAACAGAACTTAACTGGCTTCAAATCCCACACAACTCAAATCTATATATAATTTAAGCTTTAGCAGACCTCGAACTTGACCAAAAATAAACTTAACAATTTTAACTTTAATAATATTTAACTTTTAACGGCACTTAATTCAAACTTAACAGAATCTATCACTTACTTAACAGGAGATAATTAACAAAACTAAACCTTAACAGTATTTAACATTTAATGGCACTTGATAGATAACTTAACTCAAACTACTTAATAACAGATAAAACTTACTATAGAAATAATATATAGCATTTACTATAACTTACTTACAGGCCTGATTCTAAAATATTAAGCTAAAATAACTTTTCTTCACATATTTGCTATAGCATTTTTATACTTAAATACACTTAAACAGAAGTTTATTCAAGGTATACCTGTGAAAAAATTCTTTTGAATTCAGTGCTTGCTTTTACCTCTATCACATTTAAACAAAGCTTAAAGAATACAAAAACACAGTCATTACATCTCATACAATCATTCTAACACATCTTAACATCTTCAACGTTTTCAAAACACAGCCCCAGAGTCTGACGTTTCATCAACCCAGCCATCCAGACTTCTGATGTTCAAAGTCTCTGGTAATACAGGTGTTTCCAAGACAGCATAACTAATGCCGAGTCAAACCGGCCGAAATCTGACTCTTGCATCCATTTACGCTGATTTCTGTTTTACAGTCTGTGCTGGGCTTTTGTTTCACAGCGTGTGCTAGGGAGAACAAAAGATCTTCCCAACTTAGGTGAAGAACATCCTGACAGCAATAGTCCTTGGTGTTGTTTGTTTAGTTTCGCTGGTCTTTCAATTGCAATAGGAATCTTTTCTTTTGCTGACAAAAGTTCACAATTATTACGACTGTTAAGTCTTAAACTGTAGCTTTTGTCGGCTGCAGGGCGGAGGGAGAAACGCTCCCGCTTGAAAAAGTGCTCCGGTCCTGCGGCGCTCGTGTCGGAGCGGGCGAAAACTCCCCCCCCGCGCTGGGCTCTTTGTTTACTCACTGTTTGCCGGCTGACTGCTGCAGGCACCGCTGCACGCGTGGCTCCCCCCGCGGTGGCGCGGCTCCTTCGCTCCCCCCGCGGCGCTCTGCTCCCGCGGCGCCGGCTTCTTCGGTCGCTCCCCCCGCGGCGCGCTTCGGTCGCTCCCGGCGCGGCTCCCGCGGCGGCGGCTTTGATCCCGAGTCGGCGCGGCTCCTTCCGCGCGGTGGCTCCGCTCTCCCCGCCGCTGCCTCCCGTTGGCCATAGAGGCGCGCCCGTGCCGAGTTCACACATTTCCGTTAATCCGTAAACCATATGGAAAATCCCTTTACCGTAACTATAAGTCCAAAGTCCTGTTGAATCCTTCTGCTAATTCATCTCTGCTTTGCGCTGCGGGTTACTCCCTTCGCGGCCGTTCAGCTTCGCCCGCGGTGGCTCCCTGTGGTGTCGGGTTAGGGGCAGGAAAGAGCACCGATGATGCAGCGATGGCTTCTGAAGGTGCTTGGCATTCCCGGCGCAAGTGGTCCTCTTTATTTGATGCTGTAAGTGCAGCCGATGTTTGAAGGGGTGCAAGAGCGGCTAATACCTGATTCTGAGCGGATTTTGCCTGTTCTTGTAAACCTATTCCTAACTGTTTTATGGCATCTACTACAAGAGCCTGTTGTTCAGTTGGTATAAGTGCCATTCTTTCTAATGCCTCCTCTATAGTCCAATTTGCACCTAAGGTATTAAGTACATTTCTAGTGGCCGAATTGCAGTTTTGAATTGAACACTGTTTGAGAAGAGCCCCGCGCATAAATTCTGCGACACCTGCTCTCTCAATCGCGGCAGCAACTCTATCTATGAAAGCACCAAATGATTCGTCTCTACCTTGCTTAATTCCCATATATACAGGTATGCCTCCTGGTTCCTTTACTCTATCTATTGCGAGTCTGACTAACCTCATTGCTTCCCGGCACTTCTCTTGGCCAATTAAAGCTTGTGCCTCAGTTCGAAGAAAAGGTCCCAGACCCATAAGTTCATTTACAGTGACACCATGCAAAGGGTCACCTGGCTGTCTTTGAACAGCTACGCACTCATTTACAAGTCCTTGCCAGTGGGCATTAAATAACAATTGTTGATGTTGGGTAAAAATTAATTTTACTATACCACGGCAATCATTAACAAGGAGAATGCTAGTGTCAAAAATATAGTCTAGCATTTGCCTAGCTGGCTCACTCTTAAAACCGAACTGGCTGACAGTTGCTCGTAACTGAGATAACATTTTCCAGTCCAGAGCACTGATCGTCGCCTGAAGGCCCCCCCCCGCCTGGGGGGTAAAGACAACTGGACAAGCCAGCTCGTTAGCCATGCTCATTAGCTCCCGGTCTCCCTTGTCCATGGCATCTTTGGCCAAGGCTGCCCATGCATCTCTTCTATCCCGAGCAATCGTCACCGCCAAGTCGTTTTCCGACCCAGGGACCGACTGATTGCTTTTTGGGAACGGAGTATACGTTTGTGGCCCCGGCTGCTGTGAGATAGCAGATACGGGAGAGTCAGAGGCGCTCTGTGTAGCTTGCGGCAAAGCAGACAACAAGGCACCCCGCGGAGCTTGGCTCGTTAGGGGAGGCTGAATTGTTAAAGGAGGCGGCGAAACAGATAATACAGCGCTCTGCAAAGCGTGACTCACAGGAGCCTGGCCCGAAACCTGGCTCGCAGCTTGGCTCGCAGAAGGAGGCGGCGAGGCTGTTAATAAAACCGTCCTCGATGCAGGGCCAAGAGGAGTGCGGGAGTCCTTATCAAACTCCCTATCTCGATCGTATTCTGCATTACGATCATGAGCGGCAGTAGCCTGGCGCGCAGCCCTTTTTTCAGCTTGAAATTGTAAGAGCTCAGTGTTAATGACCCGCCATAATTTACCCAACCTCCTGGCAGTTTTATCATCATCCAAAGTAGCCTGCCACAATAAATCACCAAATTTACCCCACTCAGATAATTCATGGATAGTATGAGGATTAACAAAGATTCCCCTCTCTACACCGTATGCTAAGAGCCCTGGTAACTCCTTCTGTAAATCAATTCCCTTAATCTGCCTCTTTTGCAGAAAAGTTATAAAAAGATCATATGCGGCTTGTCGGTCCATCTCTAAATAAAATTGAGCGCTCTTTGCAGCACCTCCCGACCTCGGCCACACGTACCAAGCTAGGACCCGTCTTTACGGTCGCCTAGGGCCGGCACGAATCGACAGACTCCGTCCGCTCCGTCGGCAGACTCCGTCCGTTTTTTTATCGTGCTTATTGCCGTTCCGCTGCTGCACCTCGGAACCTGGACACCTTCCTCACCTCCCGTGGTATTCCGTTATCCCCAAGAGCGCTCCTCGTAATTCGACACGTCCGAATTCGACTATCACGTCCGGGGTCGACCATTTGTTGGAGATGAAGGGAGAATCGACCATAGTTATGCATCGAAACTCAACTTTATTGATCAATCAATCACCTTAAATAACAATACTAACGAACTTCATGAATATTCTGTAATCCAACTCCATGATAGGCCAACAGAGAAAACTGTAACCACACCTTTTGTTTTAGAATACCTACAATTGTTTATCTTAAGCAGAAACCAAAACAGAAACCCGAAACTACAACAGAAACTAGTGTTCCCAAAACCTCTGCATCTGTTCCCAGGATAACAGGCCTTCCCAAGGACGGTGTTCTGCTTGCCATGGGAAGACAAGCTGAGAACTCCATTGTTTATAGAATGATGCCTGAGAGAGTCTAATTGTTTACACAAATCAGAAGGCTGAGAGCTGTTAGAAACTGCTTTTACTTTTACCTCTTACTTTTCTCTCAATTGTATGTTTCATGGCCTTTTTCTTTAAGCCATTCTTGAACTAACCTCTCCACAACAGGGGGAGTTCATTAAAAAAGAAACCAAAAAAACAAAGAAAACTAATAAAAAACCAAACTAAACCATACCAAAAAAACCCCAAAACCATCACCTAAACAAGAAAAAAATACCAAGAACAAAAAAGCAACCGAGAAAAAATCCCAAAATCCAAAAAGCAAACAAACAAATCAAAACAAAGAACAAAAAACCAATCCAAACAAACAAAAAAAAACCAAAAAAAACAAGAACAAGAGAACTCCCCCCAGCAGAGCTGTTCCATCCTTCACTTGTCACACCTGTACCCACACAAGACCACAGGCTGCAAAAAATGGGGGTTCATTGGGCACATTTGCAGGAGAAGCAGGTTTAGGACAGGCTCTGAGCAGAACTGTTCTCAGCTGAGCCAAAAAGGCCCCTTTGGCATCTGCAGGGCCGTTGGAAATGCAGAGCCCCAGCCCACAGGGCAGAAAAGGGCTCTGAGTTCCCCTCCCCTGACACTAAACCCTGTTCCCAGGCTGCTTCAAACTCAGGATTCTGCTGGGGGGCTATGCAGAGCTGAGAGTGGGCTCTGGCTTCTCCGTGTTGCGTGTCCTAAAGCTGTCTGGGAGAAGGAATGTTGGGTCAGCTCCGCTGGCGCAATCCCTCCTGGCACAGGGCACAACCCCAGGAAGGGCTTTGCATGCCGAGGCTTTGCTGCAGGCAAGGAAAGGTCCTGGCTCAGGGTCACCTTTGCTGCTCAGCCAGAGCCCCGAGTGCCCCAGCAGAGAATGGCAGCAGTGCCACGGGCAACCATCACCATTGCATGGACACCATCACCAGGGCCCTGTTGCTATGGTCAGTTTCCAGGGCAACCATCCCCACCTCCCTGTTGCTATGGTCAGCTTCAATGGTAACAATCCCAGCCCCCTGTTGCTATGGTCAGTTTCTATGGCAGCTCCATGGAGACCTCATGCCAGGGGTGGTTGCCATGGACACCAGCTCAGGCCTGCAGCCACAGCCCGTTGCCATGGCAACCATTGGCAGCCCCATCCCCAGGCTCATGGGATCCCAGAACCACAGAATTGGCTGAGCTGGGAGGGACCCATCAGGATCCTCCAGTCCTGCTGCTGGCCCTGCACAGGACACCCCAACAATGCCAGCCTGGGCCTGGCAGCGCTGTCCAAATGCTGCTGCAGCTCAGAGAGCCCTGGAGCTGGGACCCTTCCCTGGGGAGCCTGGGCAGGGCCCCAGCACCCTCTGGGCAAAAACCTTTTCCTGACATCCAACCTGAGCCTGCCCCGACTCAGCTGCAGCCGTTCCCTCCACTCCTGTCCCTGGGCACCCGAGGGAAGAGGTTCCCACAGGCCCAGCCAGGGACCCGCTCCCAGGGCTGTAGCCATGGCTCCCAGGGCTGTTGCCATGGCCACCAGGGCTGGGACCAGCTGGGATGCTCAGTTTCCATGGGCCGGGGTTCAGGAATGGGATTCCCCAATTTCCTGCTCCTGCTAAAACCTCGCTGCCCTCGCTGCCCTCCCGCCTCCCCTGGAAAGCACAAAAGGCAAAGGTCCCAGGCTGGGATAAGAACAATTTATTGGGAACAGAAACGAGGTAAGGAACAAAGAGAACAGAAGCAATATTGATAACAGAAGGGATAAATGAAACTGTTTACAGGGAAACCTAAAACACGACTCGCTGGGTCTTCCTGGCCACAATTTCCCCGGTCTGGAAAGGACACCCTTCTTCTCAGGGGGAGAGAGAGTCCCTTTTCTGCACCTGGAAATGTTCTGAGGTGGGAGTGAATGTAATGACACAGCCATGGCAAGACCCTCATGTTTTTCAATGCCACATCATGATACTGGTAGAGGCAGGAAACGGGACAGGTGTCTTCCCAGCATGGATCATGGGGAACATGGATCACCAGGGATCTTCCCAATGTGGGTTCTCCCATGGGGGATGAAGCTGGAGTGGTACATAAAGCTGTTCCTGCATTTATGGCATTTGCAGGGCTTCCCTTACTGGTGGCTCCATTGGTGTCTGGCCAAGTTAGAGCTGGTGATGAAGCTCTTCCCACACTGGGGACACTCGTAGGGCCTCTCCCCTGTGTGGATGCGCCGGTGGATGATGAGGGTGAAGTTGTGCTTGAAGCCCTTCCCGCACTCAGGGCAGTGGAAGGGCCTCTCATCTGTGTGAATCCGCTGGTGGCGGAGGAGATGTGAGCTGGTCTGAAACCTCTTCCCACATGTGGTGCACTGGTAGGGCCTCTCCCCAGTGTGGATTCGTAAGTGGGTCACAAGGTTGGATCTGTAGCTGAAGCCCTTCCCACATTCCCCACACTCATAGGGCCATTCCCCAGTGTGGATCATCTGGTGGCTGATCAGGTGGTTGCTCTGCCTGAAGCTCTTCCCACACTGCAAGCACTTGTGGGGCTTCTCCCCATCATGAAGCTGCTCATGGACCACCAGCTCTGAGCTCTGGCTGAAGCTCTGTCCACCTTCCTGGCTCAGGGTGGCTCTTTCTTCTTCAGAGCACCCTGGGCTGGGTTTGGAGCCCCTCCTCATGGGGGATGTCTGAGGTTTTTCTTCCCTGTTGGATTCCTGTGTGTTAGAATCACTCAAAACAGCCTCTTTCACGAGGTTCTGCCATGTAGATTTTTCCTCCCTAGTCTCCATCCTCAGTTCCTTCCCTGGGGAAGGAAGGACAAGGACAGGATGGGATTTGGCTCCGTGCCAGAGGGAAGGGGAAGGAGATCCCCCCAGTGCATCCCCGGCAGGATGGCGTTGGCAGCAGGGTTGTTCTGCAGCTGGGGGCTGTGCTGGGCGGGGAGATAGAGCAGGAGAGAGGGGGAAATAGGAACTGACTTCCTCCTCACCTATCTGGGTGTCCCGGGGCTCCTTCCTCTTCCTCACAGCCTCCTTCTCCATCCAACCAAGGTTTGGGAATGGGAAATCCTGTTCTGGGAAGAAAACAAAGGGTGCGCACATTTTCTTTTGTACTGGTTTGAAGGCAAACCTAGGGAGGGTCTAAACCAGAATTACAATTTAAAAGAAAACTAAGATCAAGGCAATGATACAGAAACACTGCCTTAAACTGACAGAGTCAGGATATAACCTGACACCCTGTTGGTCAGGGTGGTGGCAGCAGTCCCAGTAAATGGTGGCTGCAGTCCTGTTGGAGTGATGAAGGTGATTCTGTCAAAGCAGTGATGCTGTAGAAGGGTCTGGTCTTCCTCTGGAGGTCCAGTGGTGGTTCTGGAGCTCTTGTCCTCTGGGAATCCAGTAGGCAAGCTGCTCCTGGTGTAGCAAAGTGTCAGCTTATATCCAGGTAGGAATGCTTGGATCCTCCCCCTGGGCGGAGCATCCCACAATGGGAGGATGGAATTTTATCAGTCCTGCAGTGACACTCAATGGCCCATTCACAGGAGATATCTCCCCTGGAGGGCGTTATCAGGGCTGAGTCATGGAAGAGATAAAGAACACTGCCCCATCTGTTTATAGCAGTTGATGAAGGTGGGGATTGAAAACATGCATTTGGTTACATCTTGCATGGCAACCTGAAACAGTGGGGTAATCCCTACTCAGGGGGTGAACACCACCCCCCTTACTCAAACTGGCTCAGGTGTAAAACCCCCACTCTGGGAAGGGCACACACACAGGGGACAATGTCACACTTACCCTGCCCCAGGGGAGGGCTCTTTTTCCTGTCATTCCCTTCCTGTCCCCCCTTTTCTATCCCATTTACGGTTCAATAAAATTCATTTTGGGTTTGGTCTCATTATCACCTTAATTGGGGCAGAGGAATCTCTCTAACACTTTTCTTAACCAGACTCACCAGATTGTGAAATTCTTTTGGCACAGTGAGTTTAGGCACTGTTCTCTGACCCCAAGTGCCTTTGGCAACAGCATGGTTCCCTCCTCTGAGGAGGTTGTGGTTCTCTCTGGAGGAACTCTTTGAAACTGGGCTGCAGCTTCCTCTGAGCGAGTTATGGGAGAACTGATGAGGCAAATCGCCTTTGTGGGCCCGGAGTGTAAAGAAAATATTTTGTTGTCCTTCTATTACAGCGACCTGATGAAGGTCTTCAGGGTAAGAGAAGTGGACGAGAATCTTGGTTCATGATCAGAAGGCTGGATTTATTGATATATGATATATAATACATTATAACTATACTAAAAGGAATAAAGAGAAAAGTTGCAGAGGCTTGCTAAGCTAAGAATAGAAAGAAAAGAATTAATAACAAAGTTCTGTGTCCAGCAGAACGCAAGGACCAACTCTCCCGTGAGTGGTCAGCAAATCCAAACACTCACAGAAGACCAATCACAGATGCTCCTGTTACATTCCACATCAGCAGATAATTATTGTTTGCATTTTTCTTCTGGGGCCCCAGCTTCCCAGAAAGAACAAATCCTAAAAGAGAGGATTTTATGAAAAATGTCTGTGACATCCTTCCTTGAGATGTTTTTTAAAATCACAGGAGGAAAGGGAGCAAATGATACCAGCGAGACTGACAAGGTTCATTCACCCCATGGTGAGGAACACAAGGCTGCTAAAAGTCCTACAAGAAGCTCAGCTCAAGTAGCTAAATTCCCAAATAACTCCTGAATTCCCAGGCTTGAGTGCTTTGTGAAATGTGAGAATCATTTTTCTCTTCATCCCTGTCACCTTTGTGACAGCTACAAAGAGTTTACTTTCCTTTTAATGGTATCTGTATTGGGCTGAATTTACACTTTTATCAGAATGTGCTAGCAGCTGAGCTGGAGCTGTGCAGGAACCAGTGGAACTTAGAATTGCCACAAAATTGCTTGTACTGTCAGTTTATTAATGTTTGCGATTTGTTTGTCATCGCATCTGACTTGTGGGAAAATCAAATATTCATCAAAGTGATTTATGCAGAGCCAAGTTTGATTTCTGCCAAATTATTTTGTCCAGTGCCCAGGGGATGCTCGAGGGGTCTCTGTGCCTCTCGCCCTGGGGGATGCTTGGCAGGGGTTTGGAGGGGTTGTCCCTGTCCCTGTCACCCCAGGCCATTCCTCCGGGGCTGTCCCTGTCCGTGTCACCCCAGGCCATTCCCCAGGGGGTCTCCATCATTCTCACCACAGGGAATGCCTGGGGGGTTTCCCTCCCTCTCACCCCTCTGCCAGGGGGTGCTTGGGGCAGTCTCTGTCCCTTTCAGCCCAGGGGATGCTCGGGGGTCTCTGTCCCCTCACCCTGGGGGATGCTCGGTGAGTCTCCATCCCTCTGGCCTCAGGCAATGCCTGTGCAGGGCTGGGGACCAGGGGCTCTGTGTCCCTCTCCCCGCTGAGGGTGCTCAGGGCTGGGGGAGCTCTCCGACCTTCTCACACCTGCGGAGGTCGGGGCAGTCTCTGTCCCTCTCAGCCTTGGTGTGACCCCACCCAAACATCATTGGGGTCAGAGGGACAGAGACACCCCCAAACCCCCAGAAGGGCTGAACCTGGGATTTGGTTTGGGGCTGAGGATTTAGGAAGGGGCTGGAATTGGGGATGGGGTTGGAGTTGGGGCTGAGGTTTGGATTAGTGCTGGGATTGGGGTTAAGGCTGGACATGGGATTGGCTCTATGGCTGGGGTTGGGATTGGGTCTGGGGCTAGACAAGTCTGGCACTGGGATGAGATTAAATACAGAACTGTGAGTGTGTCTAAACATGGAGTGAGACTGAGACCAGGATCAGGGTCAGGTTTGGGACTGAGCTCACCCAGGGCAGGACAGGGGGGATGTCACTGCAGGATGTCCCTGGCATCATCCCAGCCCTCCTCAGGCACCTCCAAACATGAGGAGCAGCTGGGTGCCCCAAGATCCAGGTGCTCCCACGCTGCCTTTCAATACCAGGGGAGCATTTCCTGAGGGCAGCCCTGACTGTGACCCTTGGGGCTCTGGGATCAGCCCTCACATCCCTGTGGGAGCAGCAGCAGACAGGATGAGAGATTCCCCCGCCCCGTTTTTCCTGTGGAAGGGTGAAGTCCAGCTGCCCTTTCCTTCTGGTGCCTCCTCCTCTCCTCAGCTGAGGATGTCAAACACCCCAGGAGCAGGAAAATCCCCATTCCCTCTTTCCTTGTGGCTGCAGCCTGGAACATCCACCCAGAATGAAGGACTTTCTGACAGCCCTGCTGAATGACACTGGCAAGAGGTTCGTGAGAAGGGGAAGAAATTGTATTTTGATAGTAAATAAAAGGTGCAAAATTATTCCTTTCTGTTATATTCCTTTTCAGTCAGTTTTGATCTGTTTTCAGAGTGCCACCTTCTCAGCTGACTGCGTTTGTGCCCTCCTTTCTCTCCTGCCTCTCTTTGTCTGCTCTGTTTCTCTCTCAGTGTCTCCCTTCACGCAGGGCAGCTCACACCAAAGACCGTGCCCGGATTTAATTCCCAATTCAGGAGCTACAACAACCATGGGGGAAGTTATGAAGGCTGGCAGTGAAATGCCACTGTAAGATCTTGCTCCACTTGGCTTTTGGCTCCTTTTTGACAGCTTTGCCCTCAAGGGCAGGAACATCTTTTCATAGCGGAGAACTGGAATTCCAGACCCTGGCAGTGTGTGCCGTGGATCCCAGAGGGGCATTCCCGAGGCTCCCAGGGTGCTGCTCCTGCCGTGCCTCCCAAGGAGCTTCTCTCCCAAGGGGAGAAGATCCAGCAGCTCTGTGGGCTCCCAGAGCACACAGCAAAGGTGGCTTTGATGGAAATTTTCCAGGGACTGGGGTGGGAAGGGACCCTGTCCATGGATTACGACCCCGCGAGGGAGAGACGCCTCTGCCCCAGTGAAGGAGCGAATGAGAGCGTGGGAACGCAACCGGCGATTATTGAACGTGGACTGAACGGAACAAGAAATGGGGACGAGAAAGGGAGAGAAAGAAATCCGGAAGAGGTCTCAGAGAACATAAAGAAATGGGAAAAGGTTCCCGCCTGGACTCCGCAGCTCCCAGGGACACCCGCCGGGCGTAGCGCCTTTGAGAATTCCAGCCAATCAGAGGACGAGAATTCCAGCCAATCAGAGGACGCGGTAAACAATTTTCAGCCAACCAGAGCTTTTCTCTTCGATGACTCACCGGTTGCCAGGCGGACCGACAGAGCCCGGCGGCCCCGGAGCGGAATTTGGGGCTCGGGCCGGGGGACGGATCCGCCCCGGGGGGGTCCCCGAGCCCCCTGCCCAGCCCTGGGGCCGATCGGGGGCTCCCCCACCCAGCAGCCGGTGCTGCGGGGCCGCGGGGCAGAGCGGTGGGAAAGGGGGGTCCGGGCTGGCAGCGGAGGAAATGCGGGAGGAAGAGGAGGGAGAGGAGGAGCGGGAGAGGGAGCGGGAGAATCGCGGCGCTCGCAGCGCCCGCACGCTGAGCCAGCAGCACCCCCTGCCCCGAGAGCATCGCCCCCAGCCCCGAGCCGCAGGTGAGGGCGGAGGCCGAGCTCGCCCCGGCTCCAGCCAGGGGTCTCCGGGAGGATTTTTTGGAGAGTGTTCGGAGCCGGCAGATCCCGGACTCGAGCCCCGGGTATCTCCGAGCTCCCCAAGAGGAGCTTTTTCGGGGGGAGAGGAGCTGCGATCGCCCCTCGGGAGGGTCCCGGGGGGTCCACGTGGGGATGGCCCGGTACCGACGGGGCGGGACATTGGTTTTGGGGATCCCCGTGAGAGCCGGGGCTGTGGAACGGGGGACCCCCGGGGCGGAGAGAGGGGAAGGGGCGATACCGGAGCTGGGGCACCCCCGGCAGCCCGGAGATGAGGCGGGGACGGGACCCCCTGACCCTGACAGGGGCGTGTCCTGGGGTGACTTCATGATGCTCGTACCCCCATCGGTCTGTTTAGCCCAGAAATGAGTTCTGCACCTTTAAGGCTGGTTCTGAGAGCGAAGGGGAGGAGGAAGAAGCCGCAGTTTGTTTTCAGAAACTGTACTCACTCCTCTACATTCCAGCTGCTGGATGGACAGAGAGCAGGACAGAGCTCTCCTTTGCTTTTAGTTAGTTTTTAGCTCGCTGAGGCAGAGAAGTTCCCTGGACTGTGGTTTTTCTTTTTCTTTGGAGCTGTTTAAAGCTGCTCTGGATTGAACACCCAGAACACCACCGGCAGCTCCTCCGTGAAGCCCACTGGGAAGGGCCTGGGCTGAGGCATTTCCAGCGCTGGATGGACTGATAAGAGACTGATAAGGCACTGATAAGACACTGAGTGCACAGAGCTACAACCCAAGGAGGGACTTTCAGAGTTTGCCATCTATTTTGGAGCAGCAGGAGTTTTCATTGCTTAATATTGTTCAATTTTTGTGCTGGTGAATGCTTTGCCTGTAGAATAAAGTTTTTTTCCACTTTTCTCCCCGGAAATATTTTCCCGGACTGGCTGAGGGTGGGGCTGCTGAATCGGCATTCTAGAGGAAACTCCTTTTGGAGGGTTTCAACCGATTTTGCCTTAAACTAGAACAGGGTGGTGGAAAGAAAGGGGAACCCCAAGTGGCTGGACTGAGGGGAGGCTGGAGAGGGGGACCTTGGGACCCCAGAACCTTCCAGAATCCAAAAGCAGGACCCTGGAGAGGGGGGATCCCCAGGACCGATGGAATCCCCAGCAGCCCTGAGATGGGGGAGCAACCATAACCCAAGAGGGATGAGACTGGAAATGGGAAACTCCTGGTGGCTTTTTTTTATTCACTCTTGATTTTTGGACATCAGGTGACTTCTAGAAATGGACATGGGTTGGAGGAGTCCGCAGCCCAAGGCATTCACACCTTGTTTTTCCCCAAACCAGGATTTTCCCCAAACCTTCCCACTGTGACATCCCCCCTGTCCCGCTCTGGGTGAGCTCAATCCCAAACCTGACCCTGATCCTGGTCTCAGTCTCACTCCATGTTTAGACACACTCACAGTTTTGTATTTATTCTCATCCCAGTCCCAAACTCATCTATCCCCAGACCCAATCCCTACCCCAGCCCTAAAGTTAATCACATGTCTAGCTTTAACCCCCATCTAAGCTCTAATCCAATCTCAGCCCCAACTCCAAGCCCAGCCCCAATTCCAGCCCCTTCCTAAATCCTCAGCCCCAAACCAAATCCCAGGTTCAGCCCTTCTGGGGCTTTGGGGGTGTCTCTGTCCCTCTGACCCCGATGATGTTTGGGTGGGGTCACAGCAGGGCTGAGAGGGACAGAGACCCCCCCGGCCTCCCCAGGGGTGAGAAGGTCGGAGAGCCCCCCCAGCCCCGAGCACCCTCAGCGGTGAGAGGGACACAGAGCCCCTGGTCCCCAGCCCTGCACAGGCATTGCCTGAGGCCAGAGGGATGGAGACCCCCCGAGCATCCCCTGGGCTGATAGGGACAGAGACCCCCCGAGCATCCCCTGGGCTGAAAGGGACAGAGACTGCCCCGAGCACCCCCTGGCACAGGGGTGAGAGGGAGGGAGACCCCCCAGGCATTTCCTGGGTGAAAATTATGGAGACCCCCTGGGGAATGGCCTGGGGTGACAGGGACAGGGAAACCCCCTGGGGAAGAGTCTGGGCTGACAGGGAGAGGAAACCCTCCCCCCCCCCGCCAAACCCCTCCCAAGCATCCCCCAGTGCGAGAGGCACAGACACCCCTTGAGCATCCTCTGGGCACTGGACAAAATAAACTTGGCAGAGATCAAATTTGACTCTGCAAAATCACTGTGAAGAATATATAGTCTTCCCACAAGTAACTTGTGATGAAAGTGCAAACAAATCCCAAACATGAATAAACTGACAATCCAAGCAGTGAAGTGGCAATTCCAATATTCATTGCTTCCTGCACAGCTCCAGCTAAGCTGCTGGCAGGTTTCAATAAAAGGAAAGTGGAAATTTGGCCCAATACAGATTATTAAAAGGAATGGAAAGCTGTGTGTAGCAGTAACAAAGGTGATAGGGATAAAGAGAAAAATGATTGTCACATTTGGTAAAGCCCCCAAGCCTGGGAATTCAGGACTTATTCGGAAATTTATCTACTTGAGCTGGGCTTCTTCTGGGACTTTTAGCTGCCTTGCATTCCTCACCATGGGGTGACTGAACCTTGTCAGTCTCACTGGTAAGATTTGCTCCGTTTCCTCCAGTGATTTTAACAACTTTATAAGGAAAGGCAGCAAATTATTTTCTTTACACTGGCCAGCCATAAAAGCCATTTTCCTCATCATTTCTCCCATAAAGAAAAAAAACTTTTATAAGCTCCATAAGCTCCGCAGGAGGAAGGAGAGACTGTGTCCAAGTTTCCAAGAGTTCTTCCAGAGAGAACCACAACCTCGTCAGTGGAGGGAGCCATGCTGTTGTCAAAGGCACTTGGGTTCAGAGAACAGCGCCTAAACACACTGTGCAAAAATAATGTCACAGTCTGGTTATGCAAATTGTTAGAGAGAATCCTCTGCCCCAATTAAGGTGCTAACGACACCAAATCCAAAATGGTTTTTATTGAACAGTAAATGTGAGGTAGAGAGATGGAAAGAAAGAGAAAAGATGAGTGACAAGGGACAGAGACCTCCCCTGGAGCAGGGCAAGTGTGACATTGTCCCCTGTGTGTGGGGGTTTTACAGCTGAGCCAGTTTGGGTAAGGGGGGTGGTGTTCACCCCCTGAGCAGGGATTACCCCACTGTTTCAGGTTGCAATACAAGATGTAACCAAATGCATGGTTTCAATCACCATCTCCATAAACTGTTAGAAACAGGTGGGGCAGTGTTCTTTATCTCTTCCATGACTCAGCCCTGATAACGCCCTCCAGGGGAGATATCTTGGGCTAATGGGCCATTGAGTGTCACTGCAGGACTGATAAAATTCCATTATCCCTTTGTGGGATGCTCCGCCCAGGGGGAGGATCCAAGCATTCCTGCCTGGATATAAGCTGAGCCTTGCTACAACCAGGAGCAGCTTGGCTGCTGGGTTCCCAGAGGACAAGAGCTCCCTAACCACCACTGGTCCTCCAGAGAAAGGCCAGACCCTTCTACAGCATCACTGCTTTGACAGAATCACGTTCACCTCTCCAACAGGACTGCAGCCACCATTTAATGGGACTTCAGCCACCACCCTTACATACAGGGTGTCAGGTTATATCCTGACTCTGTCAGTTTAAGGCAGTGTTTCTGTATCATTGCCTTGATCTTAGTTTTCTTTTAAATTGTAATTCTGGTTTAGACCCTCCCCAGGTTTGCCTTAAACCCAGTGCAAAACTCAATGCACTCATTCCTTGTTTTCCTCCCAAAACAGAATTTCCCATCCCCAAACCTTTGCCAGATGGAAAAGGAGGCTGTGAGGAACAAGAAGGATCCCCAGGACACCCAGGCAGGTGAGAAGGAAATCAGTGCCCCTTTCCCCCTCTCTCCTGCTCCATCTCCCAGCCCAGCATGGCCCCTGGCTGCAGGACAACCCTGCTGCCAACACCATCCTACTGGAGATACACTGGGGGAATCTCCTTCCCCTGCCCTCTGGCACGGAGGCAAATCCCATCCTCTCCTTGTCTTTCCTCCCCCAGAGAAGAAGCTGAGGATTGGGACAAGGGAGGACAAATGCCCGCGGCAGGACCTGCAGGAAGAAGCCGTGATGAGTGACTCCAGGGCACAGGAATCCAACGGGGAGGAAACTCCCCAGAGATTCCATAGGAAGAGGGGCTGCAAACCCAGTCTGGGGTGCTCTGAGGAGGAAAGACCCTCCCTGAGCCAGGAAGGTGGACAGAGCTTCAGCCAGGGCTCAGAGCTGGTGGTCCATGAGCAGCTTAATGATGGAGAGAAGCGCTACAAGTGCTTGGAGTGTGGGAAGAGCTTCAGGCAGAGGAGCACCCTGATCCGCCACCAACGCATCCACACCGGGAAATGGCCCTGCGAGTGTGGGGAGTGTGGGAAGGGCTTCAGCTACAGGTCAGAACTCATCAGGCACCAACGCATCCACACTGGGGAGAAGCCCTACGAGTGTCCCCAGTGTCAGAAGAGATTTCAGACCAGCTCCAGTCTCCTCCAGCACCAGCAGATTCACACAGAGGAGAGGCCCTTCCGCTGCCCTGAGTGTTGGAAGGGCTTCAAGAACAACTCCAACCTCATCAGGCACCAGCGCACCCACACTGGGGAGAGGCCCTACAAGTGCCCAACCTGTGGGAAGAGGTTTCAGAGCAGCTCCAATCTCCTCCTGCATGAGCGGATTCACACGGATGAGAGGCCCTTCTGCTGCCCTGAGTGCGGGAAGGGCTTCAAGCAAAACTCCCACCTCATCACCCACCAATGCATCCACACTGGGGAGAGGCCCTACGAGTGCCCCCAAGTGTGGGAAGAGCTTCACCCATAGCTCTTACATGACAAAACACCAACGGAGGTGCCACTAAGGGAAGCCCTGCGAGTGCCCCAGCTGCAGGAGGAGCTTTGTGAACTGCTCCAGCTTCATCCTCAATGTAGGTCTAACGTTGGGAAGAGCGCGGGTGATCCATGTTCCCTATGATCCATGCTGGGAAGACAACTGCCCCAATACCTTCCCCTGTCAATGACATGGTGTAGAACTGAAGAACATGAGGGTCTTTCCATGGTCCTGTCATTACATTCATTCTCACCTCAGGTTATTGCCAGGGGCAGGAAAGGGACTCTCTCTCTCCCTGAGAAGAAGGGTGTCCTTTCCAGGTGGGGGAAATATGTTGCTGGGAAGAGCCAGTGAGTTGTGTTTTAGTCTTCCCTGTAAACAGTTTTATTTATCCCTTCTGTGATCACTAGTTTTTCTGTTCCATTTGTTCCTTATCTCGTTGCTGTTCCCAATAAATTGTTCTTATCCCAGCCCGGGATCTTTACCTTTTGTGCTTTCCATGGGAGGGGGGAGGGCAGCGAGGGTAGCACGGTTTTAGCAGGAGCAGGAAATTGGGGAATCCCATTCCTGAACCCCGGCCCATGGAAACTGAGCATCCCAGCTGGTCCCAGCCGTGGTGGCCATGGCAACAGCCTTGGGAGCGGGTCCCTGGCTGGGCCAGTGGGAACCTCTTCCCTCTGGTGCCCAGGGACAGGAGTGGAGGGAACGGCTGCAGCTGAGTCGGGGCAGGCTCAGGTTGGATGTCAGGAAAAGGTTTTTGCCCAGAGGGTGCTGGGGCCCTGCCCAGGCTCCCCAGGGAAGGGTCCCAGCTCCAGGGCTCTCTGAGCTGCAGCAGCGTTTGGACAGCGCTGCCAGGCCCAGGCTGGCATTGTTGGGGTGTCCTGTGCAGGGCCAGCAGCAGGACTGGAGGATCCTGATGGGTCCCTCCCAGCTCAGCCAATTCTGTGGTTCTGGGATCCCATGAGCCTGGGGATGGGGGGGGCTGCCAATGGTTGCCATGGCAACGGGCTGTGGCTGCAGGCCTGAGCTGGTGTCCATGGCAACGACCCCTGGCATGGGGTCTCCATGGAGCTGCCAAGGGACTGACCATAGCAACAGGGGGCTGGTGATGGTTGCCATGGAAACTGCCCATAGCAACAGATGTCTGGTGATGGTTGCCATGGAAACTGACCATAAAACAGGGGGTATGTGATGGTTGCCATGGAAACTGACCATAGCAACATGGGGCTGGTGATGGTTGCCTGCTAAGGATCAGATTTGTCACAGGCCCTCAGAGGTGTTCCATGGGAACTTTCCAGGAGTCTCCAGGCTGTTCCAGAGCTGGAATGTCACACGCAGAGACAGGGGCTCCATGGACACCTCCCAGGGGTTTCTGGGATGGTAAAGAGCCCTGTGGTCAGAGGCAGTCACAGCCATTCCATGGTGACATCCCAGGGGACCTTGGGCTGCAAAGGTACCAATCTGTCACAGGCACTCACGGGGGCTCCACGGTGACATCCCAGGAGTCCCCAGGCTGCCAAAGAGCCGGGATGTCCCAGACACTCACAGGGGTTCCTGTCATGGGCACAGTTGGAGCTTCAGGCAAAAGCTTTATTTCTTCATTGGAGAAACTTCTGATGAGTCATGAGGTTAAGAAATGACACCCCATAGCCACCATTGTTCCTCAAACCCCTGCAGGGCCTGTAGACTTCTAAAATTCCTTCTAAGACAGGAGACTGGGAGTGGCTGGATCCAATCCCAGCCCCAGACTTTGTCAAAGGTGTAAAAGATTGAACAGGTGGAATTCAACTTCAACACATTTTGTCCCACAGGATTAATGACAGAATACCAGATACATTCATATAAATATGTCTCTGGCTTATTCTGATCATGATCAGATGGAAAGATCACTAGCACAGTTATTTACTGCACAGTTCAGGAGCTATAACCATTATTAGAATATAGTGCTCTAAGCAGCAATTTTGAAGTCAGCAGGGCCTTGCTGGAGTTGCTGCAGCCCATTGCAGGCAGAGCCTCCTGCTCCAGCAGGAACTGCCTTTCCTGTGCCATGAGCAGGGCAGGTCCCGCTGCAGGAAAAGCCCCAGGCCAGCCCCAGCACAGGGAAGGCCTCGGACACAAGGGCAGAGTGCCGTGCTGGGAGCTGTGCCAGGGAGAGCCTGAGGCACCAAAGGCACCTTGGCAGCAGCAGCTGCTTGCAGGCCATGGCCAGAAGCCTCCCTTGGCAGCCCGGCCTGGTGGGAACCACTGCAGAGCTGCTGCCTCAGGGCTCATTCCTGGCTGGGCCCTGAAAAGCCACTTCTTCTCCAGGAGCCTGACTGGGAAGCCATTGGCCCCAGCACCTCGGGGACAAGATATTAATGACAAAACTCTTCATGCCCGCAGAGCCAAGGCAGGGGCAGAGGAAAGGGCAGAGCCAGGCCCAGGGGACAGGGCTGCCGTGGTGATGGCTGTGAGGTCACTGTCCCTGCAGCAGCCTGGCTGCCCTCAGCAGACATTCTGGCCAGAAGCCTTGTGAGGGCACCCAGCACATCAGAGAACCCACACTACAGGAATTCTGTCCCTGAGGATGAGAGGGTTTCACTGGGTCAGGCTGCACAAACATCCTGATCTTAGACAGTTCCTGTGATGGGACATCCCCTTCTCTGGAAATACACTTGCAGCTTTGTGCCTTTCTCATAACTATAAAAAATTTCCTCCTTCTACCAAATGTAAATCCACCCTCATTCGTTTTAAAGATATTGACCCTTGTTCTGTCACTGCAAGATTTAGGAGAAAAAGCCTTTAATGACTATTTTTCCATTTTCACAGGTCTTGGAGAGGACCCAAAAATCTCCCAAGATGGGGTTTGGAGGCCTCATCAGATAAGCACCAGGGAGAGGCTGATAGCTCTGGGGTCAGTGGGGTAGAGACTGAGGACTAAACGGGAATAGCCTGGGAGGGATGGAAGGGTGGTTTCAGAGAGTCTGGAGCTTTTTCTTCATAGTGGGAATGGGCCTGAAGAAGACATAATAGCACCAAGGGCAGCTGGGGAGGCCCAGACTGGCACCAGGAGAAAGGAATTTCCCTGCCAGGGCAGGGCTGTGGTGCAGCACATTCCCCAGAAGGAGCCTGGAGCAGCCCAAGGCTTTGTGTGGGCAGGCAGAGGCAGGCAGGAGGCAGAGCTGTCAGCAAAGGAAGGGCCCAGCCAGGTGGGGCAGCCGGGGGATGCCGACAGCCTGCAGGGACAGAGGCGCAGTTTTGCTCAGCACCAGAGACACCTTTCCCTCGCTTGTTCCCACGTGTCATCACTGCCACCTGTGTTCTGCTCTACCTGGAACCTGGGTACATTTTCTTGGTCCTGTCCCTCAGAAGGATCTATTTAAAGTATGAAAAACTTCAGTGTTTCCCCCTCTTTTTGAGTCCCTGAGAAGTTTTTTGAGCACATTCTGGGGGATGGGTCTGAAGCAAAGAACAGCAAAGCCCCAGAGGGTCATTGAAGTCCCTGTGCTGTGTCTGTGCTGCTGAGCTGGGCTGGGCTCCTGGCCCAGAGGCAGCTCCTGGCAAGGGCAGCGCTGCAGAGAGACAGCTCTGGCCAGGAGCAGCTCCTGTGCACAGCCCAGCAGGGCTGGGGCACTGCCAGGGCCCCTCAGGGACACCAGCAGGGCACAGACAGAGCTCACAGGGGCTCAGCACTGGCAGGGGCTGTGGGATGGCCCAGAGGGGGCTGTGTCACAGCGGCACCTCTGGGGCTGTGTCATAGAGGCACAGAGCAGCTGTGATGGCAGCAAGGGGCTGTGTGACAGCACAGAGTGGGCTGTGTGAGGTCACAGGTTGGGCTATGACATCACAGAGTTTGTTGTGTGAGGTCACTGAGCAGCTACAGCATCATAGAGGGGACTGTGTGACATCACAGAGCAGTCTGTGACATCAAGGCATGGCTGTATGACATCATAGGGCTGGCTGTGAGGTCAGAGTGTGTGCTGTGACATTACAGAGTGGCAGTGTGACATCGCAGAGAGGGTTTTGTGACATCACTGAGACTGTTGTGACATCACACAGCTGCCTGTGACAATAAAGAGTAGGTGTGAGGCCATAGAGCAGATCCTGCCATCATAGAGGGTGTCTCTGTGACATCAGAGAGCGGGTTGTGACATCACTGGGTGGCTGTGTAACATCACAGAGCAGGCTGTGACAACACAGAACAGACAGTGACATCACAGGGTGCCTTTTTGACATCACAGTGTTTTCTGTGACATCACAGTGCAGCTGCATGACATTCCAGGGTGACATCCCAGATTTGGTTCTGTGGCATCACAAGCGTGATGTGTGACATCCCAGAGTGGACTATGACATCATTGGTGTCTATGTGACATTGCAAAAGAGGCGTGCGGCATCATAAGGGGCAGTGTGACATCACAGGGGCTGTGTGACATCTCAGGATGCCGTGGGACATCACAGGGTCAGTGCGACATCACAGGATCTGTGTGACATCACAGGGGCAGTGTGATATCACAGGGTCAGTGTGACTTTAGAGGGGCTGAGTGACATCACAGGTGGCTGTGTGACATCACGGGGGCTGTGTGAGGTCACTGGGAAGGTCACTCTGCCCCGGCTCCCCTCACAGCTCCCCCCAGAGCAGTCCAAACCTGCTCGTGCACAGCGGGGTCCCCTGTCCCCCCAGGTCCCCCCGCCCCCGGCCCTGCAGCCTCCCCCAGAGGATGTTCCACGAGATCGACCCCAGAGCCTGACATGGGGACAGGGGGCCGGGGCCCTGGGGGTGGCACAGGGGGACACGGACCCCCCCACAGCATCCCTGTGTCCCCCAGGGCCAGAGCCTGGGCCAGGGCTCCTTCACACTGTTACGAACGAGGGCTTGAGAGCGCTGAAAAAATCCCCAGCAAGGGAGCAGCAAAAACCACATTTAATATTAAGGGACAGCAGCACAAAGTTCCCTGGCAAGAGTCACTCTGCTCCTGACTGGAAACGTCAGGCACAGAAAGGAAACAAAGTAACAACAAAACCAAAGTAAATCTAGGCAATCAAACCAGAAATGAACTGAGAACTGTCCCTGTGAGTGTGTATGACACAAGGGCAGCGAGGGCAAGGATAAAGGAATACAGCCTAAAAGCTTAATAGAGCTCAAACCTAACAGAATTTAACTTACACCTTAACCTTAAGTGATACCTTCAACTTCACAATTTGGCAGAAGAACACTACTTAACAGTATTTAACCTAACTTATAACTTATGACTTAACAATTTAAAACAGGAATACCACTTAAAAAAATTAGGTTATAACTTAAAATAAACTTTATATCTTTGCAAAAGAACAGCTCTCAGAAGCATTTAACTTAGCTTAGAGCTTGTGACAAAACCTTACTTACTGATATCTGGATATCTGACTGGCTCAGCCATCCAAAGCACTCCAGCCCCTCAGAGAGCAGCATTTCTGCCACATTTCCCCAGCACAGAGACTCCTGTGTGCACACAGACACCAAGAGTCAGTGCAAGGCACCTGTGAGAAATTCCCCTGAGGGCAGGGAATGCTCCCTGTGGATCCTTTGCCATATCCCCAGCGAGTGAAGGATTGAGCCTGGAGGAGTGGGGGGATCGGCCCAAGCTCTGTCGTTGTTCAGGATCCCTGAGTGCAGCAAACGGGAGAGTTCCCGGCTGGGAGAGGCCCCACTCAGAGGGAGTCGCTGGCCCAGGAGAGCTCCAAGGGCTCCTTTTGGAGTGCTGTTTGTAGAGCCCCAAGAGAGGGGCTTCAGTCCCAGCAATGGTTCATCCTGGCCGCACTTGGCATCAACAGCTTTCTTTGGCAGTGTGAGAACAGGGATGTTTTGCCACTGAGGGAACAAAAACAGTTCCCAGGGCTGCTGCTAAAGGAACCAGGAGCTGGTTGGGCAGCAGCAGTGCCTGGAGCAGACAGTGTTTGTGATGAGCTGCAGAGGAGCTGAGCCCAGGGGCTGTTGGCCAAGGCCCAGGCCCAAGGAGCATTTCTCAGCTGGCAGGGCGGCCTGAGAAGGGGAGGGGGGAATGCAGCAGCACAGGGCCATGGAACCAAGGGACAACTGTGACACTGTGGGGCCTTGTGAGACCAAGGCACCATTGTGACACTGTGGGGCCCCATAAAACCTAGGGAGCACAGAACAGCTCTGGTTGGTTTGGCCTCCCATGGACTGCCTGACTGGTCCAGCTGACCTGTGCATGTTGAGGGTCACTTCTCATCTGCTGCTGAAACACTGGGGCTCTGTGCTTTCCTTCCCAATGGAAAAGAACTGTCCTTCTGCTCCAGGCACCCATGGCCAGAATTGGGATTTCACCTCCAAATTTCCTTATATCCAGGGATTGTTCCCATAGGAATATTGCCAGGACAAATCTGGCTGACAGTGGTTTCACAATAGTCACTTCTCATCTGTCCCCAAAACACTGAGAGAGGCTCCATGCTCTCCTTCCCATGGGAAAGAACTGTCCTGCCTCTCCAGGTGCTCATGGCCGAGATTGGGTTTCCACCTCCAGAATTCCCTAAATTCAAAGACTGCTCCCCAAAAAAATCTGCCATTCCTGACACGTCTGGCTGGCCTAGGCCTACTGAGGTTCTCACCTGCCTTTCAAACCTTGGAGCTCTGTGCCTTCCTTCCTATGGAAAAGAACTGTCCTCCTGAACCAGGTGCCCATGGCCACAAATGGGATTTCACTTCCAGCATTCCCTGTAGTGACACACTTGAGGAGATTGTTGGCTCAAAACATTTTGTGTGTGGGGGAGGAAGGGGCAGGTCCAGCCTTGCCCTGCCCTGGAACCCCAGCCCTGCCCTGCCCTGTGACCCCAATCCCCCAGAGCCTCTATCCCAGCCCAGCAGTGTCTGCCAGTCCCTGGCACAGCACAGGCAATGCTCCACAGCCACCTCTGCAGCCCCAGCCCAGCTCCTGAGGGACCAAATGAGCCCAAGTCCCACCTGGGGGAAGGGCCCAGGGAGACCAAGGGGTATTGAAGGCTGACCACAAGGCAAGCACACATCTTGACCCTACCTCCTGTTGGAATTTCTATCTGAACACTGCTGGAATCCAGGAGCTGGTAGATGTTTGTGTGCTCCTCTGTATCTCATTTGTCTTTCTCTCTTTTTAATTCACGCTTCTTGTAAAATTTGAGTAACTTAAAATTGATGAAGCTAAGAGTTTGTGAAGGTGATTGGGCCAAGTCAGTGCTTTGAGAATTGGTTTTTGTTGATTGAATGTCATACTAAACCTTTTGCAAAAGTTTCTCTGATTTTTCTAAAGTTCGCAGTAAAGGCTGTTTTGTTCTTTTGAGCTCCCAGCCACATTCCACACTCCATTTCCCAGATGGAGCCACTGGTGCCTCTGAGTTGTGCTGCCCCAGCCCCAGGGATGCTCTCTTTGTCTGCCCATTCCCCCACGGTCTCTGGGCAGGGATGGCCTCAGTGGGGGCTGCTGACATCCTCAGCACCTTGGAGGCTGCTGCTGAATTTTCCTGCTCTAGAGGCTTGTTCAGCCTTCAGCTCTTCAGTGCAGGAATTCAGTGTCCCAGGTCTCATTAACATTCAGAACACTTTAACAAGCCAAGCCTCTGGGGATAATTTGATTTCAGTTTTCAAATATTGTGTGTGGTTAATTAGGCAGATTTCAGAAGTGCATTCAAACTGAATATATTCTATTTTAAAAAACAGTGAGAAAAGATTTCTTAGGTCCCGTTTAGGTTTTTTTCCCTGTTAATAAATTGATATGTGCAATCTTCAATTGACACTGAATCCAAGTACATCCTCATGCAGTTTGAATAGATATGAAAATCAAGACCCTCCATGGCTGACAATCAATCAGACTCTGTCACTACCCCCACCCCACCATTTCCCCCATCCAAGCCCTGGCACTCAGAGCAGCCTTGTGCAAATCTGAGCTCCCTCCAGCCCAGGCTGCACCTGCAGCTTTCAGCTCCTTGGCTCCAACTCCCACCTGCTTTCCTTGGAGAAGGAGCTGCCTGAGACACAGAGGGATGTTCATTTCTTTTCAGCCAACAAAGCCAAGGGAAGGCACAGCTCCATCAAATGCAAAAGTCATTCCTCTGCTGAATATTAAATCCACTTTGCAAAGCAGACAGTCTCAGAGCAATGGAAAACACTTTCTGTGCCCAGCACAGATCCAAAGGTCCCCCTAAACCCTCCCTGCCCCGATTCTGCCCAGATTTGCTCTTTGCACACACAAGTCACACACTGAAGTCAGGAGCTCCCTCCATGCCCAGAGGGAGGAAAAGAGAGAAAGGGAATGAAGAGCTCTCCTGTGCAGAGCCAAGGTCCAAGTGCTCTGGGATGTCCCAGAACCATCTGACATGTCCACCATCCCCCAGAGATTTCTGTACAGCAACAGTTTCAGACAAAGACAAAAGAAAAGGTAATTCTGTGAGATATAAACACAATTAAGATGTTGACTAATATGCTATTTATTTGAGCTTCAGAAATATTAGGCAATTCCCTGAAGCTCAAAGCATGAAACCAGTCAGCTGAAGGGCACTTGAATGACCAGAAAGCATTGGGAGGAGTGCTGAGGCTTTTTTGCAGGACAATGGACATATGCAACATATGCACAATCCAGCCTTCATAGAAACTGAGTAAGGTCACCATGCCCTTGAAGGACAGAAAAGGAGAAGAACATGCTCAGCAGCAGATGGTTCAGGATGCAAAGGCACACAAGAAAACCACAGCGAGATGCATGAAGAAGAAAGACTAACTAAAATTAACTGAAATATCAAAATTCGCGCGTAAAAAGGACTTAACCAATCATGTATTAGCTTGAGGTGTGAACAATAGAGAACAGTATAAATATGGCTTGCTTTTTGTAATAAATTGGCTTCACTTGATCATATTGATCATGGTGTGATGTCCCGTTAATGATCCTCTGCACCTAGGGACCAGAAATGCATGCAAGCCTCCACCCCAAGAGACATTATGAATTCAGAAAACATGGCCATTAACTGCTTGATACCAACACAGAGTAATGGCAACCAAAATGCAGTCAGAACAGTGTTTTTTCCACTCTCTCTCAAGCCCCACACATTGGGCACCAAATTTTGTCCTGGTTTAGGGCAAATTTGGGAGAAAACCTTCAAAGGGGCTCCTCCAGGAAGCAAACACACATTGCCCCTCCCCACAACTGGGTCAGGAAGGATTCCCTGGAGAGAAGTGGAAAGAACCTGTTCATTTAACAGGCAAAGCACCCCCAGCACACAGAATGAACAATACCAGGTGACAACACTCTTTCACCACTCTGAAAAAGATGACAAATTCACAAAGTCTCTCTTGGGAGTGGTCGCTCTGTTTTCAGTCCCTCCAGTGCTGGGGCAGCTGCTGCAGCCACAAGGTGCAAACTCTCGGTGTTTCCCAGGTCCCAGTCTGGAGCAGTTTGAGTGGTTCCAAAAAAGGGAAAGGAAAAACAGTCCAGGGAAAAATTCGGAGTGCTTAGTTAAACTAACTAATGAGCAGAAACAAAAGCAAGAGCAAAGCAAAAAGCCAAGCAAAAAGCAAAAGCAGCACCATGTACTGTCCTGCCTGTTTGTCCCACCAGCCGTTGGGGAGCAGGCTGATAACAAAACCAAAACAAAACTTCACTCTTCAGAGCGAGTCTTGAAGGCACAGAACATAATATCCAGCATAAACAGAACACATGGATGGGGATACAAGCATCATAACGTCACCTTAGGACAATCCTGCACCCAAAATTCTGTCCTGCACCCACTGCTGCATCCTGAGTCCTGTCCTGCACCCCGAGCCCCGTCCTGTACCCAAATTCTATACTGTCCCATACCCCAAACACAAAGCTGCCCCCAAGTCCCAACCCCACCCCTCATTCATCACCACATTCCTGTTCCACACCCTCTCTTCAACTCCTCCCCCTCTCCCACCCCTGTCCCACCCCCAAATGTATCTCCTGTCCCTGATCTCCTCCCTGTTCCCTCCCCAACCCAGTCCTTCCCCGTAAGTGGGCGGCAGCAGCAGTGGCAGCTGGTGGGGGCCAGTGGAGTTGGAGGTGCTGCAGCCCCTGAGCCTCCTCACCCTGGACACGCTCCAGAAGTGCATCTTCAGCCATGAGAGCCACGGCCAGGAGTGATTGTCACCTGTCCCCACTGATCATCTGTAAGAGACAGTCTGAGGTTTCCCTCATCTGCCTCACGACCACTGTGATGGATGGAGACTGAAGCCCCCTCCCAAGGGCTGAGACTGAGACCCCTATAACTCTAACACAGGGGCTGGCCGGACTGAAGCGAGATGTTTGTCAAGTGTTGCCTGCAGGTGTGTTCCCTGGACCAAGAAAACAATTGGTCTCGCTCACTGCTGAGAACATGGACTGTCTGCAAACATACCTGTTCCCTCTCGGTGGTTTCAATAGACTTACCTGTTCCCCCCCTTGGTGGAGGACTACAATAGAACGAAGACTTTGAGATTCTCCCTGACATGACAAGACGGATCTATTGGCTGGACCACGAGGGTTTCGTCTCTCCATTGGCAGCTATTCCTCCCCTCTTTCTCTCTCTCTCTCTCTATCCTTTATTCTCCTTTCTAATCCTTCCATCACATCTGCTGTGGGCACTCAATAAAAGGTGCATTTGTTTTGATTAATACCAAAATCCCCTTCCGTGTTGCTTTTGCACTCTGAGATCAGTTAATGAACCATCATGACCCCTGCTTGTACGAGCGGATCATGACACCATCCTGGTGGCCCTGGTGACCCTACCATTGTCCCTGCTGGCCATCCTGGCGGCTGTGCTGGCTCTGCCATGGTCCCCACTGGCCATCCTTTCCCATCACTGTCCCTGTTGGCCATTCTGGTGGCCCCAATGGTCCTGCTATCATCCATGCTGGTGGCCACAGTGTCCCCCCATTGTCCCTGGTGCAGACAGACCAGCGAGTACATCCTGCTGCTCACCAAGGTGGGGCTGGGGTGGTGGCCATGGGGCATGAAAGTGGTCAAGAGAGTGGTGGTGGCCATGGAAGGATTGGCCATAGAGGCCAGTAGGATGCTGGTGGCCATGGGGGGCTTGGGCATAGACTGGTGGCCACAGGGGAACAGTGGTGGCCATGGGCAGCACTGACCATAGAGCTGGTGGCCAGTGGGATGGTGGTGCCATAGGGTGGTGGCCATGGATGGGATTTGGCCCCAGGTGGCCACAGACTGGTGGCCCCAGTGGCCCGTGGCCCATCTTGCCCCTGCAGGACGAGAATGGCCGCACCCTGTCGGATGAGGACATCACGGCTGAGGCTGACACCTTCATGTCTGAGGGTGAGCACGAGCTCGCAGGTGCCACTGGGGAGGAGCCACTCCAGTGTCCCCTCACTCACCCAGTGTCCCCACAGCCACCATGGCCAGTGGCCTGGCATGGCTCTTCTACAACCTGACTGGCCATCCTGAGCACCAGGAGCGATGCCACCAGCAGGTCCAGGAGCTCCTGGCTGGCCGGGACACTGCGGACATTGAATGGTGAGATGTCCCCAGGGCCACCCTGGTCATGTGGCTCGGGGACACGGTGCCACCCCCGCTTGTCCCCAGGGACGACCTGTCCTAGCTGCCCTTCACCACCACGTGCATCAAGGAGAGCCTGCGGCTGCACCCTCCTGTCACTGCTGTGTCCCGGCGCTGCACCGAGGACATCCCCCTGTGTGACGGCTGTGTCATCCCCAAGGGTATGGCATGGCCAGGGTGTCCCCAGTGTCACCACCCACCCTCATCTGCTGTCCCTAAAGTGGCCATTCCCATCCCACCAGGGGTCATCTGCCTGATGAGCATCTACGGGACCCACCACAACCCAGACCTCTGGCCCAAGCCTGAGGTAGGGCCACCCTATGAGGTGTCCCTGTCACCATGGTGGTGACAGCTGTGTCCCCTCGGTGTGACTGTGTCGGTGTCACCCCAGGTGTTCAGTCCTCTGAGGTTCAGTCTGGAGAACAGCAAGGAACGGTCCCCGTTGTCCTTCATCCCCTTCTCTGTTCGCCCCAGGTATGTGCTGGAGTGGGGACAGGAGTGTCCCCAAATGTCACCCCTGTCCCTGGCTGGGTTCACAGTGGGGTGACAATGGGGAGGAGCAGGGAATAAATGGTAGCATGAAAGGGACAGTATCATGGTGGTGGTGAGGATGTGTTGTCCTTGGCCATGGGACACCCCATGGCATGGACATGTCAACCCATGGACTTGTCTCTAGGCCACTTGTGTCACCATCCATGGCCATGTCCCCCATGTCCTCCTCCATGGCCATAGAGCCCCATGTCACCATCTCTATCTGTGACACCCCCCCATGCCCAATATCGCCATCCACAGCCATGTCCTGGTCCCCATCCCCACCATATCCCCACCACATCCCCACCCAGGTCCTTGTCCCCATCCCCACCATATCCCCACCCAGGTCCTTGTCCCCATCCCCACCATGTCCCCACCCATGTCCCACAATGTCACCATCCGTGTGCTAGTTAAATGTCTTTATATTTACCCCAATGTTGGGTGAAGGATAATGAAAAATGAATGAAAATAAAGGCCAAAATAAAAGCATTTATGTGTCCATGCTGGCTGAGTATCCATGTGCTTGGGTAGGTAGGAACGACCTTTTTTAAGAGGAGTTTCCACTCCATTGTCTCCAAAATCCTGGTTTTTTGCCCCAGTCCATCATCATTTGGCTGTGGAAGATGCTGGTGGGCCAGAGAGAATTAGAATTATAGAATGATTCAGGTTGGAAAAGACCTCCAACACCATTTGGAGTTTCTTGGATGCCACCCGAAGAATGATAGGATGCAAAAGGTGAGACTTTTTTGGTGTCAAAAGTAAAAAACTGTGCTGTCCCCTGTGAAATTCTGATGTCTGTTTGCATCCCAATGGATTTTTCTCTGGCCATGTCCAAGTGCCCAAGGGGAGCCAGGAAGACATGGAGACCACCAGCCAGGTGTCTTCCCAACATGGATCACCAGGATCATGGATGACCAAGTCTCTGCCCAGCGAGGATCACTGTGGACCATCCAGTGGGGGTCCCCAATGGGGGATGGAGTTGAAGCAGCGCTCAAAGCTCTTCCTGTCACTGTAGGACACAAAACAACACGAGCGCACACACTGCTGCTCTCAAGGGGAAGAAAAGGGAAGTTTATTTCCCGACTCCAACATTTATAATTTTCTAAAAGCGACCGTGGATTGGAGGGTGAAAGTGCCACCTCTCCAATGACACTGGACAAACCAACAGTCCATCATATTGTTCTTCTTCTATAAAAGAATGCCAAACAAGAAGTTATTTACAGAAAGTGTTTGAGAAAGTTTGCTACAAGAATGTAAACATCAGAAGGCTCAAAAAATCTTAAAAAATCAAGACAACACTCTTCCTGCACACAGGGCACTTGTTGGGCATCCCTTACTGCTGCCTCCCTTGGTGTTGGGTCATGGCAGAGTTCTGGGAGAAGCTCTTCCCATACTTGGGACACTGTCAGGGCCTCTCCCCAGTGTGGATCCGCTGGTGGGTGACAAAGGTGGAGTTTTTCTAAAAGCCCTTCCTGCAGTCAGGGCAGCAGAAGAGCCTCTATTCTGTGTGAATCTGCTGATGCTTGAGGAGACGGTATCGGCTCTGAAACCTCTCCCCACACTCAGAACACTCATAGGGTCTCTCCCCAGTGTGGATTCTCTGGTGGGCAATCAGCTTAGAGTTCTGCCTGAAGCATTTCCCACATTCCCCACACCTGTAAGGCCTCTCCCTGGTGTGGATCCTCTGGTGCAGAATCAGCCTAGTGCTCTGACTGAAGCTTTTCCCACATTCCCCCCACTTGTAGGGCCTCTCCCCAGTGTGGATCCTCTGGTGGACACTCAGGCCAGAGGGGTCGATGAAGCTTTTCCCACATTCCCTGCACTTTTAGGGCCTCTCCCCAGTGTGGATCCTCTGGTGCAGAATCAGGCCGGAGTTCTCAATGAAGCTCTTCCCACACTCTGAGCATGTGTAGGGGCATTCCCCAGTGTGCATTGTCTGGTGGATGATCAGGCGGGAGCTGTCACGGAAGCCCTTCCCACACTCCCCACACACAAAGGGTCGTATCCCAGTGTGGATCATCTGGTGGAGTTTCAGGCTGGAGCTCCTCCTGAACCCTTTCCCACATTCTCCACATTTATAGGGTCGTTCATTGGTGTGGATCCTCTGGTGGGCAATCAGGTTGGAGTTGATGCTGAACCCTTTCCCACATTCCCCACACTTGTGGGGCCGTTCATTGGTGTGGATCCTCTGGTGGACGATCAAGTGGGAGCTGATCCTGAAGCTCTTCCCACATTCCCCACACTTGTGGGGCCATTCATTGGTGTGGATCCTCTGGTGGACGATCAAGTGGGAGCTGATCCTGAAGCTCTTCCCACATTCCCCACACTTGTGGGGCCGTTCATTGGTGTGGATCCTCTGGTGGACGATCAGGTGGGAGCTGATCCTGAAGCTCTTCCCACATTCCCCACACTCATAGGGCCGTTCCCCGGTGTGGGTCCTCTGGTGGATGAGCAGGTGGTCGCTCCTGCCGAAACTCTTCCCACATTCCAAGCACTGGCGGGGCTTCTTGCCATCATCAAGCTGCTCATGGACCACCACCTCAGCGCTCTGGCCAGATCTCTGGCTGCCTTCCTGGCTCAGGCTGAGTCTTTCCTCCTCGGAGCACCCTGGGCTGGGTTTGCAGCCCCTCCTCCTGAGGGATCTCTGGGGCTTTTCCTCCCCGGTGGACTCCTGTGCCCTGGAGCCACTCAAAACAGCCTCTTCCACCAGGTTCTGCTCTGGGGATTTGTCCTCCCTGGTCTCCATCCTCAGCTCCTTCCCTGGGGGAGGAAGGACAAGAAGAGGATGGGATTTGCCTCCATGCCAGAGGGAAGGGGAAAGGGGATTCCCCCAGTGCATCCCTGGCTGGACAGCATCAGCAGTGGGGCTGTGCTGCAGCTGGGGCCGTGCTGGGCTGGGAGATGGAGCAGGACAGAGGGGAAAAGGGGCACTGACTTCCTCCTCACCTGCCTCAGTGCCCTGGGGCATCTTCTTCTTCCTCACAGCCTTCTCCATCCAGATGAGGTTTGGGAATGGGAAATCCTGATTTGGGGGAAAAACAAGATGTGAGTGCATTGCCTTCGGAGGTCCCACTGGGCAAGTCCATCTCTAGAAGTCACCAGACGTCTGGTGGCCAGAAATACCTCCAAAAATCAAGGAGTCCAAAAACCTCTCCCAGGAGTTCCCTGTTTCCTGTGTCCTCACTTTGGGGTTATGGGGGTCTCTCTTCTCAGAGCTGCTGGGGGGGCTGTGGGTCCTGGGCATTCCCCCTCTCCCGGGTCCTGCTCAGACATGATGAGGAGGTTTTGGGGGGTGTCCCAGGGCTTACCCTCCCCTGATTCTGTGGAAATTGTTTTTGTGATTTGTGCCAATTGGCAATGGAATCAGCAAACGCTTCTATCTGCTGTGTCCAAAACAGACACAAAGAAAGGTTTTGAAACTTTCTGACCAAACAGCCAAAAAAAGCATCAAAATCAAAGAAGTATAGTAGAGCAAAAGAGATGAGGTAGCAAGATGACTGATGCTTAGAATAAATTAGAGGAAGTTGGGGTAAAGCTAAGAGATTTGCAACAAAGCAATTAAAAGCTTATGTATAATAAAAAGCTTGATGCACTTGACAAAATCATGTAGCAGACACCAGTGTAAGGCCTCCCTCCAGACAACCACAAGGATAGGAATCAAGGACAACATAGAAATATTATGAAATTACTGCTCTCAGCTTATTGATATTTGCTAATTTGGACTAACCAAGCACATTGGAAAATGCTTTGTAGGCTTAAAAACAGTATATATACTTTACTGAACTGTGTGTGCTGTGAGTGGAGCAGTGACTCCCCGGCCACCCAGCGCTGCTTGCTTGCTTTAAAATAAAAGGTATAGAAGTAAAATTCACATTGGCTATTGAAATTTTACATCAGGTGTTCCAGGGTCCCCTTTCTCCAGCATCCCCCCACTCTAGGCACTCAGCGCTTCCCCTGCTCCCCTTTGCACTCCTGAGAGATCCAAAAATATCCCCTCATCAAATGAATTAAAAATACCTCTCTCAGCGACACCAAAATATATTTGGGACTCAACTCCTGTGAAAAACACCAATCACTTGTTTTTAAAATTTTAAAAGTTTAATAGTAATAAAATGGTTCTAAAAAAAGTAATACAATTAGAGTAATAATAATTTGGACGATTTGAATTAGGACAATGCAAGACAACAAATACAAAGAATTATGGATGTCCGGGTACCTTTTTCTGGGCAGCACGAGCCTGAAAAAGGACACCCGTTAACAAAGATTAACCCTTAAAAACAATAACCCGTTGCACATTCATACACCTCATACATGATGCATAAATTCCATTCAAACACAGGATTCTGTCTGGCCATCATCAACTTCTTCCTTCTAATCCTAACAGCCCCTTCGAGGCAGGAAGAAGTTTGTTTCTTCTGAAAAGAGAGCAAAAAATTCTTTTTTCTGAAAGATTCAGGTGTCCTGTGGCTGCTATCTGATGCAAGTGCCTCATTCCTTTCTTTAAAAAAACCTCACTGACATAGTTCTTCTTTTAACTACAAAAGTTACCTTTTAATTACAAGACTACATTTATTATTAAACTGTTAATACAGCACTACTAATCAATACATCAAAATACATATGGTAAATGTGAAAATGCCTGTATTTTATGATTGGCTTTTTGCAAATATTAAAATGAATATTATATGTGTTGCGTTAGAAAGTAATGCTGTATTAATTCTCTTAAGTACCGTGTTAAATATAGTTTTAGGTTATAAAAATTGTTAACATAGAAACAATGCTATGTAGGATACTTTTTTAAAGAAAGGACTTGCAGTGAGATAGCAGCCACAGGACACCTAAATCTTTCAGAGAAAAAGAATTTACTGCTCTCTTATCAGAAGAAAAGAACTTCTTCCCGCCTCGAAGGTGCTGTTAGGATTCAGAGGAAGAAGCTGACACTGACCAGAACCACAGAATCCTATGTTTGAATGGAATTTATGCGTCATCTATGAGGTGTATGAATATGCAATGGGCTATTGTTTTTAAGGGTTAATCTTCGTTAGCGGGGCTCCTTTTTCGGGCTCCTGCTGCCCAGAAAAAGGTACCCAGACGTCCGTAACTCTTTATATTTGTTGTCTCGTATTGTCCTAATTCAAATTGTCTAAATTATTATTACTCTAATTATATTACTATTTGTAGAACTATTTTATTGCTATTAAACTTTTAAAATTTTAAAAACAAGTGATTGCCGTTTTTCACACACCATAAGCACACATACCTTTGCTTAAAACAATGCTTGCTTATTTCGAATACAATACCTGCTTGTAAGCCTTAAAATATAACGCACTGAGCTCCATTCTTAAGCTTCAACTTTCCTAATATCTTGCTAAATAAACTTTCTGCAGCTTAGAGAGCTATTCAGACAAGCGTTAATACACAGGCCATTGTTCTATTTGCCCTTGCTTTTTCTACAGTTTAAACAATTTTTCTGCTGACCTATCTCATGGCTGCGCTCTACTCACAGTTCTGCTGTCTCTGAGGCCTGCCTTTTGCAGCTTTCCCAAACCCCTCTGATTCTATGGATTCCCACAGTAAATATCTGCATAGAGCCATATAATATACACTTTTCACAACTCCGGAATCGGCAAGGTCCAAACCCCAGCAAAATCCCCCTCTCCCCCCCAAAAACCCTCCCGGAGCTGCCGCTTCCCCTCGGCGCTCACCTGCGGGACGCGGGGCAATGCGATGCTGCCGGGCCCAGCCGAGCTGCGGGCTCGCCGTGGAACCCCGCAATGCTCCTTCCCCGGCTGCTGCTCCTCCTCGGGCTGCTCCCTCCGTGCTGCTCCTGTTCCTGCTCCTCCCCTTCCCCTCTCCCTCCCCTTCCTCCCGCTCCAAGCCCGGATCCCCCTTTCGCACCCCCTCTGCCCCACGGCCGCAGCAGCGCCGGCTCTGGGGTGTTGGGGAAGATGAAACAGGAAAGCCTTACAAATATGATTGTCTGGCAAAAGATTTTGAGAATATGGAAACTATAAGCGAGATTGAAATGAAAGCAAGCTATGAGATCCCTTAGTTACTGAACAACGGGAAAACAACGGTGTGGCCGCTGAAAGTAACCCCCTTTTGATGGAACAATTCCCTCTGCTTGCAGGCAGGTCCCAGGGTCAGAGCAGCCCCTACTGAAGGGGTCCATGGAGGAGTTTTTAGGGTTTAAAATGTAGCACAGTATGGTAATGTAATGATTCTTATAGGTGGTATGGAAATGCTGTAGGATTTGTATCTTGTACTAGATTGCTTAGTGAGAATCAGAATATTCAACACAGAAGAAGATTTATTATATTGTAATGGGAACTTTGCTGTTTTAGCTCTTACCTCTCTTACTCTTGCGCTTACCTCTTGTCTCTTAGCTCTTGCCTTAGATGCTCTTACCCCTTTTACTCTCCTATGCTTTTACTCTCTTACCTTCTCATCCTCTCTCCTCCTCTCCTCTCTCGGGCCTGCTCCAGGTGTGGCTGCAGCTCCCAGCAGGGCCCTGCACCCAGGCCCTTTGCAATAAACCCCAAATCCCAGCAGGGCCCTGCACCCAGGCCCTTTGCAATAAACCCCAAATCCCAGCAGGGCCCTGCACCCAGGCCCTTTGCAATAAACCCCAAATCCCAGCAGGGCCCTGCACCCAGGCCCTTTGCAATAAACCCCAAATCCCAGCAGGGCCCTGCACCCAGGCCCTTTGCAATAAACCCTGTTATGTTTGCCCAATTATCCATCATAAAAAAAAACCAAACAATATTGAAGGTAGCAGCAATTTTAATTGAATAGTTTAGAAAATATATAAATAAGGGATAATTTGGTTCAAATAATAGCGCATAAGCAAAAACAACCGCGGGGTACGGAGGGCAGAGTTCAATGACCCTTGCCACTTCACGTACCAGCTTGCCAAGTGAAAGTCACCCCTTATATGCCATGTGTAAATACCATCTCCTCCCATTTTCGGTTCATCATATCTCTATCTCCGCCCTCATTACCACCCTTATCACGCATGCGCCACCACTCGGTTTGGTGGTCGCACAAGTCTTTGGGGGTCGTCACTGATGAAGGCTCAGTAGTCTTCTTCGTTGTCCTTTAATTCACCTTTGGGTTATACATGCGCACCAAGCCAGTACAATGTAAGCCAAGACTAATGTATCACTGCATCTGCATATCAAGGCAATAAGTCCCTTATAATTAGCATTTTCTTGGACCCAACCAGGTTCTTGGTCATTTTTAGCAACGGTATCTTCAGCTTCTTTCCTTTGGTCCTTGAGAACATCTGCTGGGAAGGGGGGGGTGGGTGGAGCCCCTCCTTTCCCTCTCTTCTTTGGCATTACAACTTTTAGCTATTAACTATTTTATTATTCTCAAATATTAATTACTGTATCAATATTGATTACTGTTTCAATTTTTATCAGCACGAATCACACCTATTTATCACAACCCCAAGTTCCACGACCTGGCTGCAGAGATCTCTCATCTCCATGCGTCCCGACCGTGCTACCCCCATCAATCCTACACTGGGACAGGGGGAGAAACCCCCAGAGCCCCCAGCGATGGGCAGGGGGCTCGGGGATTAAGATGTACTTGTAGTTTTCTTGTTATGTCTAGGCTCTGAAGCAGGGTTTGTCATTGTTGGGAAACCAAGATTTGTCAGGACCCAGGACATCCCTCTGGCTGTCCTGAGCAGCCCAGACCCCTGCCAGGGGGCTCAGAGACCCTGGCACAGAGCCCAGAATGCCCCTGTGGTTTTGATTATGACCCATGGAGCAAGTTACCAACCTTCTATGAAGATCAGCAAGCCACAACAGTTTAGGTAGCGTATTAGTGAAGCTATTACGGGGTGAAAATGTAGATTTTGGGGTTTCTGGTATGGGGGTTCAGGGGGCAAGATGGAGGGAACTGTGTGTGTCCAGCTTTCTCCTTCTTCTTCTGCTGTGATGTTGGCACTTACCGATTGGTTTAGAGTAGAAGCTCACTGTCTAACATAGATGATAGCTATTGGAAAGCAATTGTAAACATTGTACATGTAGTTTGTAGTATAAAGACATAACACTGCCCTGGGGGAGGCAGAATGCCTCAGACTGTCCTGCTGAGCTCACCTTGGCAGGGCAGGAGAAAATTTTTTACAGATAAGATAAATGAAACAACCTTGAGACTGAGAAATGAAGAGCCCTGACTCCTTCTTCAAGCGCCGGGCTGGGAAAAGAGACTTTGGAACTTTTCTCGGGGTCACTCTGACCAGCCAGAGACCCTGACAAAGATTAATCAAGAATTAATACAGAAATAGATGTTCTAATCTATCCTTGCACTTCTGCTGGTCCCTAGGAAGGCTGGTGGGTGATTTCTGTCTGTGTTCAAATATTTAAAGCAACAACAAATAGTCCCACACTTTATATTTCATATGAAGAATTTAATGGCATCTTAACATTGGTTTCACAATCTTATAATGTGCATATTTTACTCCTTGTGAAGCTGAAATCTTTTTAAATACAAGTAATTCTACTGAAATTTTAGAAGTTTCAAAACCATTTTAACATACTGAAAACAAAACAGTCTAAAAAGACAGGTCTAACAGCCATTAAAATGCAGGAAAAAGCAAGAGGACTTCAGGTAAAAGAACATTCATTTAACAGCTACATTTCCTCCACTAAGTATTTATGTGTTAAGAAAAACAGAGCAAATGTAAAAGAACAGAAGTTTATAAAACCAGAGTTTATAATGCCAGAAACAGCTTTGAAACAACTTTCCATGTAGTTCTATTTATTTCAAAATTTAAAATTGGCTCATTTTTGTCCCAACATTTTGAAGTATTAAACACACTGAGTATGACAGAAAAAAGCAACAAATTCCTAACCCTGAGAGAAGAACAACCGTGCAAGCAATGCCACAGCACTGGGCATTTCTACATTTTAAGCAAAGAGCTTTACAGCATCTTTAATTTTCCTTTTCCTGTCCATTTTGGAGAGTGCAGTCCAGCCCGCCTCGCGCATCCTCCTCATGGTTTTGAGTTTCAGAGCAGAGCCTGGAGATTTCACACTGCATGGAGCTGGGCTCTGGGAAGGAAAATAAAGCCATCCTTTCGTTTCTGTAAACAATCTGATTAACTGCTTGCTTTAATCTTAGGAAAGGCTAACATACCTTTTTTGATGCTGTGGAATGTAACTGTGAAGCTTGTGGATAATCTTTGTACAAATTTTTAAATGTTTCTTCTTCCGAGACTATGCTCTATATGATTAAAAGTTGAAAGTTAAATTAAAAGTTACTTAGTCACACTATATTAAAATTACTTTTTCTTTCTGCCTAAGGATATTAAATTATGAAAAAGAAAAGTTGTCATTATGAGGCATAACAGTTCAATAAAAATAATGTTAATTATGTACATACAATTACAATTCCAGAAAGAACCAATAAATTAAAAATATACATAAATATTGGCTGGAATGTGGAAGCCCAAACTCTTTATTTCCATTCTCAGCCCCAGCAGTGAGCACAAAGAGCTGCTCAGCCCATGATTTGTTCTCTGGCTCTTACCAGGAGGTCAGTGTGCTCAGAGCTGTCTGACTGAGTGTCCAGCTGCACAAGCACTTTCTGCTTTTTCCTGCTGCTCTGCCCTGCAGGCAGGTTTGTGCTTCTTCCACTCTGCATTTTATCCCTTGGAGGAGTCTTTATAACACATGTCGGGGAAAGAAAATGTTTCTATTTTTAGATTATATTTTATGGGGTAAGTATGGAATCTAAAGCCAAACTCAGGATCCAGTTTACAGTCTGAGTGTCCAAGAATTCACCTGAGAGAAATGGTGGAACTCTGATCTTTCCATCCAAAGATGGAGCAAAGACCCAAACAAAGTGGGGTGGGGTGGAAATATCATTTTTTATATTATTTTTGTTGCCAAATGAGGAGAATGAAGGGGAAGTTATGGAAGAGCTGAGTTTCATGGCACATTGTATTTAAGTTCTCCATGCTTATCTGCAGAAATCCAGGTTATTCTGAACTGTAGCCACTACATTGGACTCTATCAAACATCAAAGAAAATGGGAACAAACAAAACTGCAGGAAAAGGCTTTCAAAGAAAGATTGGTAGCTACATCAAGATTGGTGTTTCTTAAAATAGTCTTTTCACTAGAAGTGAAACTGAGAAGCATTGAATGGTCCAGTGCAGTCCTTTTTTAGACAGATAACCTCAAAATGGTGCTGGATTCCATTGTTCCAATGTGTAAACCACAAGTGAACTCCTGACAGGGAAGAAGGGTCAGTTCTGCAGTCAGGACTACTTTGATACTTTGACCATTTTTACAGCTGTATCAGCTTTTTTCTCTTCCATAGAGGAAAAGTGCCTTTACAAATGGACACTTTTAAGACTAAGTAAATCAGTTCTAGAGACATAAAAAAATCAACAACTGAGCAAGAAAAATTACACACTGGGAGCCCTTCCAGAAACTGCTGTCTCATATCTCCATGGAATGGTGTGACCCTTTAAAATCCCTTCTTATCCCAGGGGGGAAAAAAAAAATCATCTACAGAGAAGTAAGAAATAAAAATTCACTGTTAGGAGTTACAAAACTTCAATGTTGGACTGCCCAAGGGGCTTCCTGTACTGAAGAAGACATCTTTTTTTTTTTTTTTTTTTTTGGAATATAATTTGGAGAGTTTCTATTTTTTACATGAATAGATTCACTGCATAGATCTAAACAAGGTTTAGGAGTCCCAGGAACATCAATTTGTATTTTCTATAATTTAAAATTTTAAGTCTAAAGCATTCTACTGTCTTTTGTTGAATGGAAATAAATTCTCATGGCACTTCAATTGATTCTACACATATAAATAGTACCAAATTCTAAAAGTAATTAAAAAGTTAAAGTTACCTTCTGTTTCTTTTCACTTTCAGGAATCACACTGCCAGAGTGCTCTTTTACAAGATTCTCCTACAAAAGAGTTATGTGACAGCAAGGAAATATTGATTTGAATTCAGTTGTTAAAAATCTTCTTGGTCTAATTACAGAGCACAGTCTATAATCACAGACTGCTACAAAGTTCACACAAAAATATGACCAGGTTTGGTACAACCCCAGCATTCAAAAGTCACTGAAAAACCCCTTCAGTTTAGGGAACTTTTTTGCTTTAGCTAGTTAAAATTAACTAAAATCAAGGAGAGTTTTGTTTTGTTGTTTGTTTATTTATATGTAATCTATAATCACAGACTGTTACAAAGTTCACACAAATACATGACCAGATTTAGCACAACCCCAGCATTCCAAAGTCACTGTTTTTCTGTTCAGTTTCATTTCTTACCCAACTCCTCCCACAGCACAAGCCCAGGCCACACCTCTCACCCCCACTGCTCAGGGAATAAAAAACTCCACCTTTTCTTCCATTTCTGCTCTCAGCTGTTCCTTAAGGGAGGACAGTTCCCTTTTCAAACATGACAGCTCATTTTCCTACAAACCATTAAATAAAGAACAGGGTTAACTCTGCACAGCCCAGAAAAAGGAAAACAGTCCCAAGTGAGGCAGTAATTAACAGGTACACTCATTAGATACACAAGATAATTCTATTTGCTTTTCAGCCCTATACTTGAAGCTTTGCTTTAGCTTGTTTAACAAAGACTGAAGCACTGTAAGAAACCGGTACTTGATCAGAAGTGTTCAAGGTAATACCTTAAAACCCTTGGGAGAGCAGGGGTGAGAGGGCACAATAGAACAGGGGTGAGAGGGCACAATCTAAATATTGAAAACAAAAGTTTCCTATTCAAAGTGCAGAGTCAGAACATGACCCACTACCTGGAGGAGCAGACACAAACACACTGCCACTCCAATTTATTTTTAGAAACATTTGGAGTTTTTAGCGCCCAGAATAAGATCTGTTGCAGCAGGTTGGGTGGGACTGCTGCGGGTAAAAATTAAAAGCACACTGGAAGAGTTCCCAGAGAATGTCTCTGGTGGGAAAGACCCCAGAGCACAGCAGGAAAAAGAAACTCTCTAAGCAAACTGAAAAAAGATTTTTAGAAGTCACAAACTGACCGAAGATCACATCTTTTGTCTCTCTGTGCTGTCGGTGGGCAAGAGGGAGGGATTGGGAAAAAAGGTGTTTTAAGGGTTGCGTTTAATTATCATTACTCACTTTTAATTCTATTAATAATAATTTTTTTTTAAATTTTAAAACACTATTTAAGTTTGAATCTGCTTTACCCTCAAAGTGTTTTTCTCCTAATCTTTATCTCAACTCAGTCCTTGAATTTTTCTTTCCCCTCCTCTGCTCAACAATAGCAGGGAAAAATGAGTGAATGTTTTTTTGTGTGTGCCTGGCACTTAGCCAGTATAAAACCACTACACAAGGACATCAGCCCCTTCACTGAATTACTGACCATTGCAAAGTGCTCCTTACCAGTGCTCTTTCTGATGAGAACTGCTTTTGCTGTTTCATTTTATATACTTTTAACTCTGCATCTTTTTCTTCAACCATTTTATCATATTCATTCTGTGGTAAAAAACCAAACCAACAACAAACTCAAACCATGTGACTAAATGTTGCAATATAGAGTTATCCAGTCTTAAAACATCATTTTTTCAAACCAGGCTCTTAAGATTCATAAAGAAAAGATTCATTGATGCTTCTGCAGAAACTGTAAAACAGGAAATGCTCAATTCAAGTATTATTTTGTGGACTGGCAGAGAGTGCTTTATTTCTGTGCAGCAATATGTGCTCAGCACTAAGAGCCAGCTGTGCCATCTTTATTAATGTATCTGCTAAAGAGATTGCAAAATGAGGAATAGAAAGGTAAACTAAAATGTGTCAGGCTAAACTGCTGACAGTCACTAGGTAACCTCTGAGAAAGAGGCCAAACTGATACTGAAAAATATTGCATTCAGACGGTATCAAAGGAAGCCTGAATTGAAAAAAAAATCTAAAAATCCCAGAAGTTTAGATGAATGGAATGTATCTGCCCATAGGAATGTGTTCATATTCTTCAAATGAATTTGATTTTAGATGATGCAAAGTCCAGCATGTGTTCAGCTTCCTTTTCCCAGACTCAGGCCTGTTTCTGCTTTGGAAAGGTCATTAACGTGGTGTCACAAGTTATAAACATGGTATTGACATGGTATCACCCATTGCAAACCACAGCAAGCAGGAAAATCTCCGACCTTGTGCTTTTCCATCAGTGCCACCATCTCAGTTATCTTGTGCTGACATCTGGCATCAGTTTCTCTCTGTATCATTGCAGTTTCATCACAAAGCAACCTCATCTTTTCTACCTGTCAGTAATAAATTGCATTTCATTCATCAACATAACAATATATTTCTTTTAAATCTCAATTTCTTCTCCCTGTGGGTGCAAAGTTTGCAGTCCCACTTGGGCTTTATTTGCTTTTAAGATCCCTTTCAAATCCCTCATCTTTTCTGCAGATTGTTAAAATGGGCAAGATCAAAGGTACAGCCATGGCAGGCAAGCTCACTGCAAACCAAAAGGCCATTTCAAGCCCTCTGCCCTAACATTTCTTAGCATTGCCATCAAAAAAGCGTGGGTGGAAAAATCCTAATATGGGAGAAGTTATAATCTAATTTAACTGGGCTGACTTTATACCAAGGGTGGAATTTCTTTAAACTATATCTTGAAAGAAGGAATTTTTAATGGAGTTCTCATTGTCAAAGACATATTCAAATATTTCAACCTAAGCACCTAATGTACTAAAGCTTTGCTCACAGGCATACAAAACAAGTTCCATTTATGTTGATAAGACTGAAATATGAGCAAGGACTCTGGATATTAAAGCTTCAGAACAACATTTTAAACTAAAAAAAGATAAATTGCAGTAAAAATTAACACCTCTCACCTCTTCACGAAGTTTATTTTCATTTACTTTTCTTGTTTCTATGTCTTTTTGATAGATGTCAACTTCTTCCTTATGTTGCTTGTTCATATTTTCCATCTCTAACTGCAATTTATTCACCTTTGGAGAAAGCAGAATTGCTGCTGTTATTTGTTTAGGAATTACTATGTTGATTATTTTTTCGTACCTCTTATTTTTGAGCACAAACACTGTTACTTTTCAGGTATATGATTCAAGTGGTTCCTATTTAAAAGTTCAGGGGTTTTTTTTAATAAAGAGTTGAACTTTGGCCTGAAGTGAGTTAGAAAATATTCAAAGGAACAATGGCAACAGCACAATGGGGAAGACTGCCCTAAGCAGTCACCCTAAATGCTGTGAATGCCTTGGAAAAAAACCAAATAGAGATGGAGATTTTATTCCCTCTCTTGTAAATCTGTATCAGATTTTCACAGGTTTTATGGTACATTTTCTCCCAGCTGTGCATTTTTACTACAGTTTTTCCTTTTAAGTTTTTCATATGAATATCCTCAAAAAAGTCCACTTTTCTTCAAGTGCATTACCCAAAGCTGGACACAATATTCCCATCAGAGGGATTGCCACTGAAGAACACATTTAAAGAACAGCCTAAAAAGAGTAATATATTTATATATATATTTCTTTTAAATGCTTTTCTGTTACAATGAGGTTGCTGAACCCTGTTCAGTCCACTATCAACAAAAGAAAAAAAAAGGGAACAGATTGGAAACATCATTAATTGCAATGTGAATCCATCTCTTAAATGTCCAATAGTCAGTGCCCAATGATTAAAAATGGAAGCATCTTCTAAAAACTATGAGCTCATTCCTGCAAAGTCTGGATCCTAGATCCATAAACCAGCTCAGAATGTATAACAAGTATTATCATTACCTACACTGGAAGTTAAAAACACTCACCTCATCTTCTACACTATGTTATTTAAACCTACCTTCCCTTCATAAGTATTGCTTTTCTTGCTTTCTGCAGTAATTTTCTTTTTCAGCACCTTATTCTGTTGAAATAAAACAAAACAAGCACTGTACCTTAATAAGTTAATAGAATTATGTCATGGTTTAACTGCATCAAGATATTCCAGCTTTCACCAGGCAAATAACTCTTTGTTGTGCAGCTCAGGTTCCAGAACAATTCTTCAAACAAATGAATGTTCAGATAATTTCTGTGATAATTACTGTTTCTTCATGACCTTAAGAAAGGCTCCTCCTGAGCAGCAGCAGGGAATAACAATTGAGGTGCAGAATGGGAATTAAAACTAAGATGCTGCTGACAGAAGGTGTGAAGATGTCATGACCAAAAATACAAGTTATTTATTTTTACAGTGAAGTTACTACAGTTTGTGCCAGTGCAGAATTCTTTTCTACTAGTGGTAACTGAGATACTCATACACGTACATAAATAACACTATGCACTAAATGAAAAAGAGCAGAAGTTTATTAAAGATATTATTTTTGTAATTGCTCTTTTCAAATTAAGGCTCATTTAACAAATCAAGTGATCCCTAAGAAGACTCTCTAATTTGCTCAGGGTTAGGATAAGAAAGGAAAATGTTTAAGTTACATAGGTGTATCTAAAGACATCACAGCAGACAAAAACCTGCTGAAAAGGCAACCCAAAGTATAATGTGTTTATGTATTTGTGACATTTAAAATCTCTACACACCTCCTGCTGCAACTCTTCAATGCATTTGGTTTTATTTTCCATCTGTTTCTTTAAATTATTCATCTGAAAGAGATATTTCAGACATGAATTAGTAAGTTCTACAAATGACTCCCTGTGTGAGCAATTCCTGTAGATGTTCTCAAACCTGCACTTGCACCAGTCTGGTTTGTTCCAATGGGACTGAAACACCAGCTGACATGTCAGAATAATCAGAGTTTTAGCCATAAAGTACCACAAGATGTTGATTAATAGCAGTGAACCAGTTCCTTAGTGGTTATGGAGTTAAGAAAGAAGAAGAAAAAAACCCCAAGATCTTCACAATTTAAAAAGTGCACTTGTATGAAGTTCCCTACATCCATGAAAAAATGAATTTTCCCAATTATTTTCTAGAATCTTCAATGGTTTTTCCTTTCTTGAAATTTCATTTTCAGTTCTCTTAACCTGAAATTAAATTGTAAATCTTTGACTTTTACAATGAAATTTTGAAATTTGCTAAAAACCCCAGGTTGCTTTGAACCAATAGAAAGAAAAGTAAAAATATTTGAATCTATTTCAGCTCAAACTCACACTACATATAAAAAGCTAATCCAGAGCCCATCCATCACTGAGTGGGTATATGAAAAAACAGAAAAGCAGGTTCTCTGTTTGCCTGAAAACAAATAGATCTTTAATATTAAACTTCCAGCACAGAGTGAACATCCCAGTGACTGTGCTTGTCTTTTGAAATACCAGGGCTCACATGGGGACACACAAGGGCACAGCTGGCAGCAGCTGGGAAAGAAGAAACCTCTGGCAGAGATCACATCCCCCAGGCAGAGCTTTGCAGAAAAAAATCCCAACAAAGATTTTACATTGAATGCTGCCCTGCAGGTTCTGTAAGATATTTTCATGACACAGGACATACATTTTCTTCTCTTTCATCCAGTGTACTTTTCATCTCTTCACCTGTCTTTGCCATTTTCTCCTTCAAAGACTTCAGTTCATTTCTAAGTGCCAAATTAACAAGCATTAGTAAATATTTCCTTATTGCCTTTAACTTATTTTCAGTACTTCTAATAAACCCATATTTTATTTTCTGAAAAGAGCTGCTAATGTTGATGGGAACTTCACATATGCTGCTCAATGAAAATGTTCTTAAAATGCAGCAACAGGCCCAGTAAGTCAATATGTGAACTGTCCATACTTCTTTTAAGTAGGAAAAGATGTTCCAGGAGCCCAAGGAAAATACATCCTGACCTGGACTATTGCAATGCAGCTGTGAAACATGGGAGCTGCCTGTCTGTTGAACTGGGGCTACAGAGAGTAACTCTGATCCAGTTTTGCCTTGTCACATTTCATCCATAACCTTCAGCTTCCATTTGAATTTCCTTCACACCTGAGATGTCTAATGCAAAACAAGACAGCTCCTACTATGGAATACAAAATGATGGCAAACATTGTTCCTGCAGCAATTGGTATTTCTATCTGAGAAAATTTCTACTTGGCCAACAGCAATTCTGAATAGTTTCTGTTTAGCTGTGTAATCTAAAAAAACATTAATCAAACAATCCCAGAAAGCAACATTTGAACACAACTAACTATTTGAGTCTACTTCCTTTAGCAATATCAGTTATTAATATTTGGTTTTACTTGCCTTAGCTGGCTATTTGCCTCTTCTAGATTTTCAACTAACTGCTTTGTATTGTCTTCTTTTTTCTTACTATCCTAAATAAAGACCCATGTGTCAGCAAAGAAATAAAATTCAAAGTGACTTCTTAAAAAATTCAAGCCATCCAAAGCACACAGACCTGCCTTGTTCACAAGTGTAAATACACTTCCTTTCCAATTCAAACACAAAAAAATTTGCTCAGGTACTTTACAGATCCAAGTCATGTTGCAGCTCATCATCTAATTTGTAAAACGGAGTCATTTGCCAAATTGAGTGTTGTCCTTTCAAGAAAGCTGGAAGTTTACAACTTGCCTCTTGTTGTTCTTGCAGCTTCTGGAGTTCTGCAGCCACAGCATTTTTCTCTTGTGCTGTTTGTTCTTTCTCTAGTGAAAGCTTACTGAGATACACTGTTAGCTGTTCATTCTTTAACCTAATTTAAAACAAATGGCCAAGAGGAATAAGAAGATGCATTTTGAAATCTCCTTTTAAATTAAAAATACCCATTATCAAGTGTTATTCCATGCTGAAAGAAGTCCAGGCCTTTATCTACAAATATAAGCTTTGCAGCAGAGTCAGAGAGATGTAAGAAGGTGACAGAAGAAGGAAAGAAAATCAGAGTCAACTTTTATATATATATAATGGTTAGTGAAGATTATGTATTTTAAAGCAAGATTAACAATGAATTCAGAAACTTTCTCTTCTTGTTAAATAAGTGAAAGAACAACTACATATGCCATAGAATACACATAAATAGATAAGTGGAATTTAGAAATGTAAGCATATAATTAATGGCATATATGTGGTTCAAAACTTTCATTAGAAAACAATCATAGTTCATTTCACTGTGGATTAAAGCAACTTCTATATTACACCAAAACTAATGAAATATCCCATTTTCAAAATGGTCATACGCCTCTTGCTCAAGATCTGTTTCCAGAGTCACAAGCTGCTTTAAATAATCTTGTTCCTTCTCAGCTGTTCTTGTCAGCTGTGCTTTCAAACCATGGAATTCTTTCTGCAAAATGAAAAGGAAGAGTTTTGAGTTCCCATGTGCAAACTCCAACTGCTGGAGGTTATCAGACATGAACTCAGAGCACAAGGCTTTCAGAAGAACCCAACAACATCCATGCCATGGATTATCCAGATTGGATCTTTCCAGTCTCTGCTGGGATCTGGAAGTGGTGTGAGATAGTGAACTGTGACACCAGTGCTGTTCATGTCTGTCCTCTGCTGTGAGTTTCATTACCTGGGCTGCAAAATTCGGGTGGGACCCTGCTCTGGGTGCTGTTTCTTATGTATAAACTTGTATCCAAGTCATGATGTGCAACTTCACTATTTCTAAAAACATGTAACTGTTGCCTTTCTTCAGACCTCTCTCATTTGGAGAGTATTTTCATTTCTCTCTCCAAATGTTTCTCTCTCTGCAAATTTTCTGTACTAGCCTCAAGATTCTTCTTCAGTAAAAGTGCTCCAATTTACCAATTTTAGAAAATGAGTGAAACTCAGTTCAGAACACTCAATGCACAGATTGTAACAACAAGCAGACACAGTAAAATGCACACCTGATTTCAGACTATCTTAACTTTAGTTGATATGGATTCTTGTTAGGCTTGTAAATATAAAATCATAATGAAAATAAACCTCTGTTAAGAGTGTATTTCATATCGCTTAGACTTCTGTGACAGAAAATGGGCCTGTGTCACAGCACAGCAGGGTTCACAGAGGCCAGAGCTAATTACCTTCCTGGAAGGAAGGAAAAATGGGAAAACTTTATATCCAGAGGGAGTGGCATTTGAATGGGCATGAACAAAGAAGGAAATAACCAAAAACCTTGAGAAGGAAAACCAAAAACATGGGAGACAAGAAAAACCAAAAGCACAGGAGACAAGGAAAACAGACGCAATAAAGAATTCTTCAAAGAAAACACTGAAATTGTGTGTGAGAAAGTTTAGTAGAAATGTTAAGGTAGACTAGATGGAGTTTACTTATGACATTTAAGATACTTACAAAGCAAGAGGAATTTCATATGAAGAGCAAATGCCATAGGATTAATAAAATGAACATTTACCAGAGTTTCTAACAGCTCTTCAAGTTGCACTTCTTTGTCACATTTTACTTTTGTCATCTCTTCTACAGCACATGAAATGTAAAATGAGTGGAACATAAATGATTTTTCATATTTAGCAGGCAGTATAAAACATTTCCCCTTTTGCAATACCCAGTTCTCAAAACTTGTTGGATTAAGTTAAGAAACTGAAAAGCTAATTTATGACTTAATATAATGTAGACTTGAGAAAATGATTCAGACATTAGCAAATCTATATCTGAAGAGAAACTGAATATTTATCTTAAATAAAATTTAGAGCCTATTATGTTTTCCACAAATATAGCTTCAAGTAAACCATGGACTGTAAGACTAGAGTATTCTCCAAGTATTGATGCACCTGCATTGTTCCAGAAAAAAAATCTGAACTGCTGAAGGTATCACATAGATTTGCTGGGAAAGGAAACCAGTTGTTACTAACTTCCAAATGGTTTCTATGTGCACATTCACAATTCTGGGATTTTTTGCAAGTTCTCAACATCAAGGCAGAGCTCTTACTCTGGGGACTAAGGAGCACATCCCTAGAAACCACAGGATGTCAAATTGATGATATTTAAAAACAACCCCTGCCAGCATCATTGCACTTCCAGCATGGGGAGGGTCACAGAAACCTCCATGGGAGGTTTTGTCTCTGCTGCACAAGTCACTCCTGGCACCTGCAGTGCTGCTGCTCTGAGCTGCAAACCAAAATTACCTCCAGAAGAATTCATGCATGAATGGTCTGACAATTGGAGCTGTGCACAGCACTGCCCTGTGGCTGCTGCCAGCACCAATGACCCCCAAAGAAAAGGGATCAGCTGAGTAAAAATAAATCCAGGCATTCCTGACAGGTACAGGTACTGTAAAATCATTTCTCCAGCTACCAGAGACAGTCCATTTCCAGAAAAGAGCAGAAAACATTTTTATTACTGCCTTGCTCATTTTCTGCCTTTCTACAAGCCTTACCCAGTTCAGCAGATTTATTCTGGAGCTCCAAGATAAGCAGCTTTGAATCATCTTCAGATTTCTTTAATCTAAGGAAATGGTAAATGAAAAATCCCAAATGTAGGGTACAAAGCACTGCATTTGAAACTTATAGGACAATAAGACAAAGTCTTAGCACAAGCACTTTAAGAACATTTATCTTTCAACAGGCAGGTGATAGATCTGCCTGCAACACACATCAAATTTCACTTTTAAAACCTCAGAACAGTAGACATAAAAGTAAACAAATATATACCTACAGAAATCTGTATTTCCTAAAGAGAGAATTATGAAAGTTGGAGGGGGCAAAAGATTACTTTTTATACAGTATCAACTATCACAAACAAAAAAAATACATTAAATTCTCTGCATTTAGACCACTGTGTGAAAAAAATTTCAGCTTCATTTCCAATTGTTATTGATTTCATCATAGACTGCAACCTGTAAGATCACTCTTGGAATTTAAACTCATTAATTTACCTATTTTGTTCTTCTTGCAGCAAGCTTTTCAAATTGGCAACAGAAGTCTCAAACTCCTCCGTCAGGGCTGCAAGCAAAGCCTTCATTTTTTTACATTCTTCCTCCTGCTCTTCCTTTTCTCCAGTGACCTGAATTAATGTTTTCACTGTAGTCTGGAATTCAGTTTCCAAGTTCTTTTGAGTAACCTTCAAGACATGATATCATTTCTAAACATGTTTTGCAACAAAGAGCTACAGCTGTTTCATGTCTAAAGTATCCATAATTACTTATGCAAATACTCATCTAGTCAATTTCTACTGTAAAACTATAAGCAAGGGGTACCTCTGCCTTTTGCAATGAAATTTTAGCCTCTTCCAGCTCTGCCCTCAAATGTTCTTTACTGCCCTGGGATTCCTTTAACATTTCTTCATTATGTACTAAGCAAAAAAAGATGTTTATATTTTTAAAAATAGGATTATTTACTAAAAAATGCTGCTAAAAATGGAACATTATATACATTTAAAGAATGTAACAAAGACCAATGGTACTGACATCATATACTATAAAATAATAGATGAAATAAAAATATAGATGGCTTAAAAATATTGAAAATCAAGTTCTGAAAAGTAAGTTTCCTCAGTGACATGTGCCTGACGGTACATTTGCAAAACTGAAGCAACATATTTTCCCCTTGCAATTTTCAAGAGCTCTCAATGCTTGACTCACCCTAAAAACTGCCCTGCCAGTCCTGCTCCCACATGAGCAGCTCCTGTTCCAAACAAAAATAAGGCCTTCAAGGCCCCAAAATTCTGCTGCCAACCAGCAACAGAATAAGACTATCATGGCCCTGTTTCCTATGCTTCTATAAACAATTACATATAATAAATAAAGATTCATAAACAATTACATTTCAATTCTATAAACAATTACATTTAAACACAGCAGGCAGAACTCTTACATTTTGCTTCCATTAAGTCAGCAATCTTATTTTGTGATGTCTGCAGCTGAGCCTTGATGTCTTTTATGACATCATCTTTTTCATCTCTCTGTATGGTAAGAGCTGAAATCTAGAAAAATGCAAGAAATATCATCATGAAGTCTGGAGAAGGGACAGATATTAATTTTCATTTGTACCCAGGTATGATAAGCAGACATTTTGCTGTCATTCAAGATAGATAGATTGATAGATAGATAGACAGACAGATAGATAGATAATATTTGTCTAGATATAATCTTAGCCAAATATTGATCAAGTCACATTACTCTAAACAAAAAAGTTCTCCAATTCAAAATCAAACCATAAATTCCAGTAGACTAAAGGGACTGAAACACCACTAAACTTAGAAGAATTTGACTTAAATGCAGCTTCAGATGTTATTTTGTCTTTTTTACTAATACCCAGAAACACTTCTTGGCTCTTGCATTGCCCCATAAGTTCCAAATAAAGCTCTACATCTTAGATGGTAAAATGAGCAAACCTGCTTTTCCTTTTGACTGACTTCCAGTTTGCATTCTTTCTCAAACTTTTCCACTTTTTCTGCTTCTTCTTTTACTTTGGAGATACAGTAACATCCATAGTTAACATTCTAGCTGAAATAAACTCCAAGCTCAATACAACTTCCAGTTTAAGGTTTCCTGGAATTGTACAGCTGTACCATTTGTTTCCCAAGAGTAATTGCTGAGGCAATGTTTGATTTTATAATGAAAATACAAACAGAAAAGAGCATGTGAGAATGAAACAGGAACATAGCAGGCTATACATACAGAGAGAGAGCATTTAGCTAAAGTTTCTGTAGCTATACACTCGTGCATTATCATTTAAATAAACAAACTATGGGAAGTAAGTACTGATCTCTAGACTGTACTTCACAGACAAAACTTCAATTTTGAGTGACTGTTTGAGAAATAAAGTTCCAGCTTTGGCCCAGTGGAACAGCAACAGAAGGGGCCAGGCAGTGACCAAAGGCAGCAGGAATAAAAGAAGGGTCCCAGTGTCTCAGTGTGAGCTGCTCACCATTCCAGCACTTCACATCTGGCTGCCCTGACACTGCATGTGTAACACAAGCTATGAAGTACAAAAATGAGCCAGCTGCATAAACTCAATAAACAGAATTCTCACATTTGAAACTCATTTCCAATCTGTCGTTCTCTGCTTGCACACGAAGCTCTTCAAATGCCACCGTCATTCTCTAAAAACAAAATTTAATATTTGAAGTTCAATACTGGAAACCCTGGAACTTCTCCAGGGGCTGCTGCCCACCTCAGCCATTCTGAGGAACCAGCAGGGAGGTGAAACAGAGCCCAGAAAGAAGCCAGAAGCTGTGGCAGTGACCCAGCACTAAACCTACATCACCCAGATCACAGGGATCTACATCCCACACACTGCTGCACCTTCTCCATTGAATGTGCTTTATAGAACGCAAAAATCACTCTTGAAAAGGGATTGAAAACCCAACTTCATGCATCACACATGACATGACACCCACACATGATGGACACAAACAGTATCCCAACATAAACATGGAACTCAGCTCAGCTCACATAACTCACATTCCTTTCATCAAGCTTACTCACTTACTTCTACGTTGCTGTGAAGTTCCTCATACAATTGTATTGTTGCTTCCTTTTCCTGTTCATCTATCAAAGCAAGAACATATAAGAAAGTTTTTCTTTTGAACAAGAATGCCAGCTGCCCAAGTCATAATTTTTAATCAGCATAATGAATTAACAAAGGAATTATCAGCTCCATTCTTACTAAATAAGTCATTATGACACATGGTGCCAAAAGTTACAGAATCTAGGGAAAATGTGTATTTCATTGAAACATTAAGCAAGCTCAGCTTTTAAATTTCCTTCCTAAGATATTTTTTTCTGTGAAAAGTGTAATTCTGGATCAGTTTATGCGACCATATTAATTATTATAGTATTAATGCTGTTGAATAATAACGTATCAAAACTGTTAGTATTTATAAACTGTAATCTAGGGTTTAGCACTTAATTTCTTCCTATCAGCAGATGCTGATAGAGCATCTGAACTGTCATTATAAAATTGCAACACTCCATGTCCATATTTTCCTTCTTTCCTTTCACTTTTGTAATTGATACTATTTTTTCCTAAGAAAACAATAAAAAAGAGAACAGTAAAAGAAACAGCTATCAAAAAAGAACAGTACATCTATATACAAGGATTTCTAGAATTAAGGCTAAAAAGAAATAGACACTTCTTAAGTATCCAGGATCAAGTTAGTAAATTATAATGATTATAATAACAATTCTAAATTGCATATAAAGTAAAATTCCCAATCAATAACATATTTTAAAACCTCAAGAATTTAAACTTCATTAAGTTATCCAACTGTCTTGGCTTGTTCAGTTTCATGAGAAGAATTCCAGTTACTCATTATACCTTGGGGTTCAGACCTTTTTTCCCCACAAATGTGTGATGGCTGAAAACAGGAAAGGTCAGCTCTGGAAATTTGTTACAGAGTGCTGGGAATTCAGAGTAGATTCTACTGCCTAAAACCAGGCATGAAGTGTCACTTCTCATGTCTGAATACATTCCCAGAGTGTGGCTGGGACTGCAAAGCTTCAATGGCCTGAGCAGCCTTGGGGAGCCCTGCCCTGCCCTGCAGTGGCTCCAGTGCCAGTCGGGGCTGTGGGCACTGCCTCAAACCTGGAGCACTGTTTGGGCACCCAAAGAGCTCCCAGGCTGGCAACCTTGCAGCAAACAATCTCACTGCCTTCAAAAGCCCTCTGCATTCAGCATTACAAACCACAAGTCTGTTAGACCTGGGGCTTCACTTCCAATTTTGTGAGCCACTTAAAATTCACTTCTCATTCTGAGAGTCACATCCAGTCGATCTCAACTGTAGAACTTTTCTGAACAGCACGAGAAATTTCTTCTTCTTGCTTCTGTTTGTGAATTCAGATCAAGCTAGAAGTACATTTATCTGATAAATAAAAACTAAAAAAGCATTTACATTTGCTGGTCTTCTCTGTGAAGCGAGTGCAGGTTTCCTTGAGCAGATTACACAGATGCCTCGAAGCAGCAGCTCTAAAGGAGGGAAAAATATCATGTTTGCACAGGAGTGCACAGTGCTTTGTGCACCTAAGGAGTAACAATGGAAATGACCTTCAAAATTTAACAGCTACATAAAACTGCCCACATGGAAACTGATTATTTCCACCACAAAAATATATCCTTGGTTCTATTACTTACTCTTTCAAGAGATCTTTATTTTCACATATCTCATCTTCCAGTTTCAAATGGAGTTTCTCATTTTCAAACTGATTTCATGGGGAACAGATGCAAAAAGACACTGTTATTGAAAAATCTATTAGAAATGCACTTGAACTTCTCAAATCCCTCATGAAAAAGTCACTTGGGGCATCAGTAGACAGAAGTCTGTTTTATCTGGTATTACATGCTGAGTCATCTTTTGCATGAAAGATACAATAATTAATGAACAATAATTTACCAGCAAATGAGACACTTACAGGTATATTCTTCATACCCACCCTCACACAGGACAGGTGCCTGCAACTTCTCAAAATAATCATTTTCTCAAGGCACAAACCAAACTGCAACAGTCTTTAATATTTAATTGTATCAATAATAGTGTCATACTGAATCAGGAAGCACTGAACTTCATCTGTTCAATGTACACTATACAATACTGGCCTGCAGTTCTTGAATGGCTTTATTCTGTGCTTCAATAATCCTTCTATTCTCTTGGAGTTTTCTTTCTTTCTGGTTTAGTTCAGTTTCCACAGTCAGTTTCCACTGCTTGATCTTCTCAGCCTCTTTGTAGAGTTTTGAGAACAATTCATTCGTTGTTTCTGGATTCTATTAGAACAGGTTCCACAAGTTAATCTCAAATACTATCTAATTAATAGTATATAATATCTAATTAATACTGTTGTAGATAATGTATTTATCTCTTAGAAACATCACAAGAGTAATATTTTTTCCACAGATGGTGATATAAGCTTATATATGATCAGGAGCCCAAGTTTAAATCTTTGTGCATCCTCTGTGTATGTATCAAAAGGCATTACAGGGCACATAGGAGATACAAATACAATGAAATATCCCAAACCCCCTTCAGACATCACCAAATAGATGGGCTTAAAGACACGGATAACTGCAATCCACCAAAATCAACAAAAATTTTGCCAGAAATATCAGTGAAGCCAAATTTCCTTCTAGCAGATTCTTCACCCCATTTCTGTCCTCTCCTTCTGACAGACACTGCTGAGTTAAGTAAAAGCAGCTTCAGAGACTTTGCCCAGGAGTACCTGTGATATTGCCATGGACACAGAATCACAGAATCACAGAATAATGAGGCTGGAAGAGACCTCTCAGATCATCGAGTCCAACCTATCCCCTGACATCTCAACTGCAGCACCAAGTGCCATGTCCAGTCTTTTCTTAAACACATACAGAGATGGTGATTCTACCACCTCCCTGGGAAGAGCATTCCAGTGCTTCATTATTCTTTTAGTGAAAATTTTTTCCCTAATATCCAACCTATCCCTTCCCTGCTGTAGCTGGAGACTGTGTCCTCTGGTTCTGTCAGTGCTGCCCGGTGGAAGAGCCCGACCCCACCTGGCTCCAACCTCCCTGCAGGAAGCTGTAGAGAGCAATAAGGTCACTCCTGAGCCTCCTCTTCTCCCGGCTAAACAGCCCCAGCTCCTTCAAACGTTCCTCACAGGGCTTGTGTTCCAAACCCCTTACCAGCCTTGTTGCTCTCCTCTGGATGTGCTCAAGCATATCAACGTCCTTCCTAAACTGAGGGCCCAGAACTGGACACAGCACTCAAGGTGCAGCCTCAGCAGTGCCCATACAGGGGCTGAATGAGCTCCCTGCTCCCGCTGGCCACACCATTCCTGACCCAGGCCAGGAGCCACTGGCCTTCTTGGCCACCAGGGCACACTGCTGGCTCATGTTCAACCGGCTGTCACCAGCACCCCCAGGGCCCTTTCTGCCTGAGCACTGTCCAGCCACACTGTCCCCAGCTTGGAACGCTGTAGGAGATTTTTGTGGCCAAAATGTGGAACTCAGCACTTGGACTGATTAAACTTCATGCTGCTGGACTCTGCCCATCCATCCAACTGATCTAAGTCTCTCTGCAGAGCCCTCCTTCCTCCCAACAGATCAACACAAGCTCCCAGCTTAGTGTCCTCTGCAAATTTACTGATGAAGGACTTGATGCCCTCACCCATGTCGTCTATAAAAACATTAAACAGAACTGGTCCCAGTACAGAGCCCTGAGGGACGGCACTGGTGCCTGGCTGCCAGCTGGATGCGGCACCGTTCACCATCACTCTCTGGGCCCATCCAGCCAGTTCTGAGCCCAGCACAGAGTGCTCCTGTCCCAGCCATGGCTGCAGCTTCTCCAGGAGTGTGCTGTGGGACACAGTGCCAAAGGCCTTGCTGGAGCCCAGACACACAACACCCACAGCCTTTCCTGCATGCACCAGGCAGTCACCTGCTCACAGAAGGAGCCCAGGTTGGTCAGACATGACCCATCCTTGGTAAAGCCCTGCTGGCTGGGTCTGATAGCCTGGCCATGCTGTGAGTGCTGTGTGATAGCACTCAGTGTGAACTGCTCCATTATCTCACCTGCCACTGGGGCCCGGCTGACTGGCCTGGAATTACCAGGATCCTCCTTCCTACTTTTTTTGTACATGGGTGTCACACTGGCCAGTGTCCAATCCTCTGGAACCTCACAGTGAGCCACAACTCCTGATAAATGATGGAGAGAGGCTTGGCAAGCTCATCTGCCAGCTCCCTCATCACCCTCGCATGGATCCCATCTGGAACCAGGGATTTATAAATATCCAAGTGTCCCAGCAGCTCTCTGCTCACACATGGAGCAAGAAGGAAAACCACCACCCTTGTGCCCTTACAGCATCTTGAAAGTGCCCTACAAGCAGTGCTGGGCCAGTGGTTGAGGCAGGGAGAGCAACACATGAGTCCCAAGGGCCCTTTGGTTCATTTACAACAGCCCCAAACACCACCCTTGTTTTGGCTGCATCACAGTTTTGTTACAGTCCTGATGGTGCTTTAATAGCTTAGGATTAAACAAGTCTAAAAAGTTGTCAGGGATATGAAAAACAGCAGAGAGAGCACAAGAAATGTGTTTTATTTTGTGGTAGCAAACAGTGTTTTGTAGCTGCAAAGTACAGAAGCTATTGCAAAAAAGCTGAGCTGCACTGAGTTGTGCTAAAGCAGAGATCAGCTGGTAAAGACACTGTGAAAGGAATCCAGTGCTTGAGGAAACCACTGAATTCATTGTTCTACAGATAAATTAAAGCCAGACAACGCAATTGGGATCATCTACTTCAGTTTTCCAAAGAATACTCTGACTTCAACCCTTCTGCCCCTCAACAGAATATTCCGCAGCAGTTCGACAAGGATGCTTAAGTGTTTAAATCTTACTCTAATTAAAGCTCATGGACTTTGCAGACACTTCAAACAAAGACAAAAACAACAACAATATTGCAATCACCTTAATTTTTAAAGATTAATTTCCAGGTGTGTTCACTAAATCACAAGTATCTCCTCTAAGTGATTCAGCTTTAAACAGGAGACAGAAAACATTATTCCCTTTTGACTACTTCCTTTAGGCCTGAAATATCTACTGAATAATGCTTTAGGCACTGTTTGGGAACAAATTCAAAAGACCCCAAGGAATGAGATGTGCAGAGTTGATACTTAGCTGACCTCTTCATCTACTTCAGAGCAAAGTTTCACTTGCTGTGAAATTGTATCTGAAACATGAAGAGATTTTGATCAACGTATTTCTAAAAAAAGTAACAGTGAAACTGTATTTAACAGTTACAGACATGAAACTGTGAGACTACTCATGAAAATTAAAACTTTACAATATATAAAAATCTAAAGAAGGTGCATGGCAAATATTCCAATTGTACCTGAATCAGTGATTTCTCCATGGCTCAACACATCGAATGGCAGCTTAAAGTCATCATCTGAGTGTCTGTGAATACCCTGCACAAATTTAAAAATTAGTTCCTTAAGAGTAGATTTGCAAAGAAGAATTACAAAAGCCAGAAAAAATCCCTACAGATGATGTGAAAATAGAATGTGTCATTAATTAAACAGCTGCCTACAATTTTCAAAGCCCAAGGTATTGGTAATGGCTTTGGAACTCACTTCTTACTTCCCAGTGGTTGATCAAACTGTTGGTGTTCTGCAGTTTGATTTATAGACTGTGGCCAAAGGGGAGCTTTCAATGCAGGGAACTCAGCAGCGCCTGCCTGTCTGGGCACTGGTGCATGGCAAAGGGCTCAAGGAGACAAATTACTTTTCTGAAGACTTTTCAGTAGTTGATATTTCTTTTTTGCTTTACTTCCAAGGGCACTTCTAAACGATATCTGATTATGTTTCAGTATGAAAATACCCTTTTACAAGTTTTTTAAGTCACAGAAGTTCATCCTGTAAACAGCAAACTCATCTGCTGTCAGAATATCCTGTTTGAATCTCAACATATTTCATAAGGAGCTTTGACATGAAAAAATAACTTGTTGAATTCCCATAACTCAGCGTGGGGACAGAACATTTTCACTGCACACCTGATCTGGTGAGACCAAGACGCCAATGCCAGTGCGAGCATCTGAGTGGGGCCTGTGGGAATCCATAAAATCAGAGGGGTTTGGGAAAGCTGCAAAAGGCAGGCCTCAGAGACAGCAGAACTGTGATTAGTGCCAAGCAGTAGCCATGACATAGGTCAGCAGAAAAATTATGCAAAAAGTAGAAAAGTAATGACAAATAGAACAATGGTCTGTGTATTAATGCTTGGCTAGAATAACTCCCTAAGCTACAGAGAAGTTTATCCTGCAAGATATTAGAAAGTTCTAAGCTTAATAATGGAGCTCTGTGCATTGTGTTTCAAGGCTTACAAGCAGGTATTGTATTCAAAAAAGGCAAGCATTGTTTTAACCAAAGGTACCTGTGCTTATAGTGGTTGGATAGAACTGCTGTCAATATGCTTTTGCTTGGTGTGATTGGTCAAAAAACTTTTAAAGTAAGTTGTCACATTAAGTTCTTTGTCTGCTGCCTGGGATGTGAGCTGCTGGCATCTTCCCATTGTTATAACCACGTAATGAGACTGATGCTGGAAAATAAAACAGCTCAAGGCAGTTCCTCAGCAGTCCCGTCCCGTTGGTGATTTGTACACAGAGCCCGGCCAGCGATAGATCCCTGCTCGCTCTCTGGGCTGAATTACCCACAGCAAACGCGGACTTACAACACAGAGCGGATGCTCCAGAAGATGATTCCCTTCAGTTTTGAGAGAACACAACAACAAAAGTCTTTGAAATTCAAACTGAAGATGTCTGTGCATGTGCCACTCGAGGCATACGCACAGAAATGAGTCCAGTGCAGGAGCCGTCCCGGCCTATGCAGGGGTAGGTGGGTGTGTGCTCCAGCTCTGCCGGGGCAAGGGCAGGTGTGTGTGTGCTCCAGCTCGGGGCTCTGCCGGGGCACTCCCCGGGCCCAGCACTGTCCCCGTGTCCCCGGGAAGGGCCCCTGCGCTTTCCCCCCGTCCCCTCCTCAGCCGCGGCCTCCAGAGCAGCACAGCCCGAGGAGGCGGCCGGGGTCGGGGGCAGATGTGGTATGGGACGCCCTCAGCGGCTCCGCGGCCGAGCGCTCACCTGGGATCTGCCCGCAGACACCTGCCCAGCGCTCAGGCGCGGCGGCATGAACAATTTAAAGCAGTTTTCCTTCTCCATGGCTCCGATAAAAGGGCGGGCGGGGCGGCCCCAGTTCCCAGCGGCCGCTGAGGGCAGGCGCGAAGGGCGGGAAGCGGCAGCGGCCCCTCAGCGCGGGAGAGCTCTGAGGGGAAGGGGGGGTCCCGCCGGTACAGGGAATAACTGGGGGGGGCCAGTCCTCCCGTGGGAAAAATGCGTGATTTATGATTGCCTTTTCGCAAATATTAAAATGAATATTATATGTGTTGTGTCAGAAAGTTATGCTGTATTAATTTTCTTAAGTAGTGTGTTAAATCTAGTTTTAGGGTATAAGATAATGTTAAAATAAAAACTATGCTATGTAAAATACTTTTTTTAAAGAAAGGACTCGCAACGAGATAACGGCCACAGGACACCTAAATCTTTCAGAGAAAGAGAATTTATTGCTCTCTTATCAGAAGAAACGAACTTCTTCCTGCCTGCTCAGCTATGAAGACGCCGTCAGGATTCAGAGGAAGAAGACAGAATCCTGTGTTTGAATAGAATTTATGCATCATGTATGAGGGGTATGAATATGCAACAGGCTATTGTTTTTAATGGTTAACCCTCTGTTAATGTGTGTCCTTTTTCAGGCTTATGCTGCCCAGAAGAAGTTACCCAGACGTCTGTAATTCTTTGTTTCTATTATCTCATATTGTCCTAATTCAAATTGTCCAAATTATTAATACTCTAATTATAAAAGTATCTTACATAGCATAGTTTCTATTTCAACATTATGGTATAACCTAAAACTAGATGTAACACACTACTTAAGGAAATTAGTACAACATAACTTTCTAACACAACACATATAATATTCATTTTAATATTTGTGAAAAGGCAATCATACAATATGCATTTTTCACGCAGGTAATGCAGGCCCTGGAGGCATCTCCTGAAGCTGGCACAGCCCCAGCAGATGGCATCGGTGAGGAGGCCGCTGCTGGGGGGCAGTTTGGAATAACTGTGCTGTCCTAGGGTGACATTAGGACGCTTGTATCCCCAGCTGTCTGTTCTGTTTATGCTGGATATTATGTTCTGTGCCTTCAAGACTCGCTCTGAAGAGTGAAGTTTTGTTTTGGTTTTGTTATCAGCCACTCCCCCATGGCTGGCAGGACACAGAGGCAGGGCAGTACATGGTGCTGCTTTTGCTTTTTGCTTGGCTCTATGCTTTGCTCTTGCTTTTGTTTCTGCTCATTAGTTAGTTTAGCTAAGCAGTCTGAATTTTTGCCTGGACTGTTTTCCTTTCCCTTTTTTGGAACCACTCAAACCTGCTCCAGACTGGGACCTGGGAAACACCGAGAGTTTGCACCTTGTGGCTGCAGCAGCTGCCCCAGCACCAGAGGGACTGATAACAGAGCGACCACTCCCAAGAGAGACTTTCTGAATTTGTCATCTTTTTCAGAGTGGTGAAAGAGTGTTGTCACGTGGTATTGTTCATTTTGTGTGCTGGGGGTGCTTTGCCTGTTAAATGAACAGGTTCTTTCCACTTCTCTCCAAGGAATCTTTCCCGACCCGGTTGGGGACAGGGGCTGTGTGTGTTTCCTTTCTGGAGGAGCCCCTTTGGAGGTTTTCTCCCAAATTTGCCCTAAACCAGGACAAAAGTTGGTGCCCAATGTGTGGGGCTTGAGAGAGAGTGGAAAAAACACTGTTCTGACTGCATTTTGGTTGCCATTACTCTGTGTTGGTATCAAGCAGTTAATGGCCATGTTTTCTGAATTCATAATGTCTCTTGGGGTGGAGGCTTGCATGCATTTCTGGTCCCTAGGTTCAGAGGATCATTAACGGGACATCACACCATGATCAATATGATCAAGTGAAGCCAATTTATTACAAAAAGCAAGCCATATTTACACTCTTCTCTATTGTTCACACCTCAAGCTAATACATGATTGGTTAAATCCTTTTTACGCACGCATTTTGACATTTCAGTTAATTTTAGTTAATCTTTCTTCTTCATGCATCTCGCTGTGGTTTTCTTGTCTGCCTTTGCATCCTGAACCATCTGCTGCTGAGCATGTTCTTCTCCTTTTCTGTCCTTCAAGGGCATGGTGACCTTACTCAGTATCTATGAAGGCTGGATTGTGCATATGTTGCATATGTCCATTGTCCTGCAAAAAAGCCTCAGCACTCCTCCCAATGCTTTCTGGTCATTCAAGTGCCCTTCAGCTGACTGGTTTCATGCTTTGAGCTTCAGGGAATTGCCTAATATTTCTGAAGCTCAAAAAAATATCATATTAGTCAACATCTTAATTGTGTTTATATCTCACAGAATTACCTTTTCTTTTGTCTTTGTCTGAAACTGTTGCTGTACAGAAATCTCTGGGTGATGGTGGACATGTCAGATGCTGCTGGGATATCCCAGAGCACTTGGACCTTGGCTCTGCACAGGAGAGCTCTTCATCCCCTTTCTCTCTTTTCCTCCCTCTGGGCACGGAGGGAGCTCCTGACTTCAGTGTGTGACTTGTGTGTGCAAAGAGCAAATCTGGGCAGAACTGGGGCAGGGAGGGTTTGGGGAGACCTTGGGATCTGTGCTGGGCACAGAAGGTGTTTTCCATTGCTCTGAGACTGTCTGCTGTGGAAAGTGGATTTATTATCCAGCAGAGGAATGACTGTTGCATTGATGGAGCTGTGCCTTCCCTTGGCTTTGTTGGCTGACAAGAAATGAACATCCCTCTGTGTCTCAGGCAGCTCCTTCTCCAAGGAAAGCAGGTGGGAGTTGGAGCCATGGAGCTGAAAGCTGCAGGTGCAGCCTGGGCTGGAGGGAGCTCAGATTTGCACAAGGCTGCTCTGAGTGCCAGGCCTTGGATGGGGGAAATGGTGGGGTGGGGGTAGGGACAGAGTCTGATTGATTGTCAGCCATGAAGAGTCTTGATTTTCATATCTATTCAAACTGCATGAGGAGGTTCTTGGATTTAGTGTCAATTGAAGATTGCACATATCAATTTATTAACAGGGAAAAAAACCTAAACGGGACCTAAGAAATCTGTTCTCACTGTTTTTTAAAAAAGAATATATTCAGTTTGAATGCACTTCTGAAATCTGCCTAATTAACCACACACAAGATTTGAAAACTGAAATCAAATTATCCCCAGAGGCTTGGCTTGTTAAAGTGTTCTGAATGTTACTGAGCCCTGGGACACTGAATTCCTGCACTGAAGAGCTGAAGGCTGAGCAAGCCTCTGGAGCAGGAAAATTCAGCAGCAGCCTCCAAGTTGCTGAGGATGTCAGCAGCCCCCACTGAGGCCATCCCTGCCCAGAGACCGTGGGGGAATGGGCAGACAAAGAGAGCATCCCTGGGGCTGGGGCAGCACAACTCAGAGGCACCAGAGGCTCCAGCTGGGAAATGGAGTGTGGAATGTGGCTGGGAGCTCAAAAGAACAAAACAGCCTTTACTGTGAACTTTAGAAAAATCAGAGAAACTTTGGCAAAAGGTTTAGTATGACATTCAATCAACAAAAACCAATTCTCAAAGCACTGACTTGGCCCATTCACCTTCATGAACCCTTAGCTTCATCAATTTTAAGTTACTCAAATTCTACAAGAAGCGTGAATTAAAAAGAGAGAAAGACAAATGAGATACAGAGGAGCACACACACAGCTACCAACTCCTGGATTCCAGCAGTGTTCAGATAGAAATTCCAACAGGAGGTAGGGTCAAGATGTGTGCTTGCCTTGTGGTCAGCCTTAAATACCCCTTGGTCTTCCTGGGCCCTTCCCCCAGGTGGGACTTGGGCTCATTGGGTCCCTCAGGAGCTGGGCTGGGGCTGCAGAGGTGGCTGTGGAGCATTGCCTGTGCTGTGCCAGGGACTGGCAGACACTGCTGGGCTGGGATGGAGGCTCTGGGGGATTGGGGTCACAGGGCAGGGCAGGGCTGGGGTTCCAGGGCAGGGCAAGGCTGGACCTGCCCCTTCCTCCCCCACACACAAAATGTTTCCAGCCAACAATCTCCTCAAGTGTGTCACTACAGGGAATGCTGGAAGTGAAATCCCATTGGTGGCCATGGGCACCTGGTTCAGAAGGACAGTTCTTTTCCATAGGAAGGAAGGCACAGAGCTCCAAGGTTTGAAAGGCAGGTGAGAACCTCAGTAGGCCTAGGCCAGCCAGACGTGTCAGGAATGGCAGATTTTTTTGGGGAGCAGTCTTTGAATTTAGGGAATTCTGGAGGTGGAAACCCAATCTCGGCCATGAGCACCTGGAGAGGCAGGACAGTTCTTTCCCATGGGAAGGAGAGCATGGAGCCTCTCTCAGTGTTTTGGGGACAGATGAGAAGTGACTATTGTGAAACCACTGTCAGCCAGATTTATCCTGGCAATATTCCTATGGGAACAATCCCTGGATATAAGGAAATTTGGAGGTGAAATCCCAATTCTGGCCATGGGTGCCTGGAGCAGAAGGACAGTTCTTTTCCATTGGGAAGGAAAGCACAGAGCCCCAGTGTTTCAGCAGCAGATGAGAAGTGACCCTCAACATGCAAAGGTCAGTTGGACCAGTCAGGCAGTCCATGGGAGGCCAAACCAGCCAGAGCTGTTCTGTGTTCCCTTGGTTTTGTGGGGCTCCATAGTGTCACAATGGTGCCTTGGATCCATGGAGCCCTGCAGTGTCATCATGGTGACTTGATTCCATGGGTTCCAGCAGTGTCACAATGGCCCCTTGATTACAAGAAGACCTGCAGTGTCACACTGGCCCCTAGGTTCCATTGGGTCCCACAATGTCACAGTGGTCCCAAGGATTCCATGAGCCCTTGCAGTGTCACAATGGTCTCTGTGGCTCCCCAGGCCCCACAATGTCACAGGACTCCTCTGTTCCATGAGGTCTGCAATGTCACAATGGACCTTTGGACCCTGGGGCTTTGCTGTGTCACAATGGTCTCCTCTGGCTTCACAGTGTCACAATGGACCACTGATGACATGAGGCCACTCTGTGTTGCCCTGGAGCTTTGGTTCCATGCAGCCCTGCAGTGTCACAAAGGCCTCTTGGTTTCATGAGGCCCCACAGTATCACAATGGTCCTCCCAGGGCCACCATGAGGAGATCCATAGTATCACAATGGACTTCCTCATGGTCTCACTGGTTCCATGAGGCCTCACAGTGTCCCAATGGTTTGCTTATTCCACGGAGCCTCATAGTGTCACAATGGTCTCCATGTTTCCATGAGGCCCAGCAATGTCACAGTGCTCTCCATGATTCCATGGTGCCCCACAGTGTCACAATGTTCCCTTGGTCTCAAAGGGGCCCACAGTGTCACAATGTTCCCTTGGTCTTACAGAGCCCCACAGTGTCACAATGGTCCCTTGGTCTCACAGGGCCCCACAGTGTCACAATGGTCTCTTGGTTCCATGGGCCCTGTGCTGCTGCATTCCCCCCTCCCCTTCTCAGGCCGCCCTGCCAGCTGAGAAATGCTCCTTGGGGCTCGGCCTTGGCCAACAGCCCCTGGGCTCAGCCCCTCTGCAGCTCAGTACAAACACAGTCAGCTCCAGGCACTGCTGCTGCCCAACCAGCTCCTGGTTCCTTTAGGAGCAGCCCTGGGAGCTGTTTCTGTTCCCTCTGTGGCACAACATCCCTGTTCTCACCCTGCCAAAGAAAGCTGTTGATGCCAAGTGCGGCCAGGATGAACCATTGCTGGGACTGAAGCCCCTCTCTTGGGGCCCTGCACACAGCGCTCCAAAAGGAGCCCTTGGAGCTCTCCTGGGCCAGCGACTCCCTCTGAGTGGGGCCTCTCCCAGCCGGGAACTCTCCCGTTTGCTGCACTCGGGGATCCTGAACAACAATGGACTCTGGGCTGATCCCCCCACTCCTCCAGGCTCAATCCTTCACTCGCTGGGGATATGGCAAAGGATCCACAGGGAGCATTTCCTGCCCTCAGGGGAATTGCTCACAGGTGACTTGCACTGACTCTTGGTGTCTGTGTGCACACAGGAGTCTCTGTGCTGGGGAAATGTGTCAGAAATGCTGCTCTCTGAGGGGTTTAAGTGCTTTGGATAGCTGAGCCAGTCAGATATCCAGATATCAGTAAGTAAGGTTTTGTCACAAGCTCTAAGCTAAGTTAAATGCTTCTGAGAGCTGTTCTTTTGCAAAGATATAAAGTTTATTTTAAGTTATAACCTAATTTTTTTAAGTGGTATTCCTGTTTTAAATTGTTAAGTCATAAGTTATAAGTTAGGTTAAATACTGTTAAGTAGTGTTCTTCTGCCAAATTGTGAAGTTGAAGGTATCACTTAAGGTTAAGGTGTAAGTTAAATTCTGTTAGGTTTGAGCTCTATTAAGCTTTTAGGCTGTATTCCTTTATCCTTGCCCTCGCTGCCCTTGTGTCATACACACTCACAGGGACAGTTCTCAGTTCATTTCTGGTTTGATTGCCTAGATTTACTTTGGTTTTGTTGTTACTTTGTTTCCTTTCTGTGCCTGACGTTTCCAGTCAGGAGCAGAGTGACTCTTGCCAGGGAACTTTGTGCTGCTGTCCCTTAATATTAAATGTGGTTTTTGCTGCTCCCTTGCTGGGGATTTTTTCAGCGCTCTCAAGCCCTCGTTCGTAACAGGGTGAAGGAGCCCTGGCCCAGGCTCTGGCCCTGGGGGACACAGGGATGCTGTGGGGGGGTCCCTGTCCCCCTATGCCACCCCCAGGGCCCCGGCCCCCTGTCCCCATGTCAGGCTCTGGGGTCGATCTCGTGGAACATCCTCTGGGGGAGGCTGCAGGGCCGGGGGCGGGGGGACCCGGGGGGACAGGGGACCCTGCTGTGCACGAGCAGGGTTGGACTGCTCTGGGGGGAGCTGTGAGGGGGGCCGGGGCAGAGTGACCTCCCCAGTGACCTCACACTGCCCCTGTGATGTCACACAGCCCCTGTGATGTCGCACTGACCCTGTGATGTCACACGGCATCCTGAGATGTCACACAGCCCCTGTGATGTCACACTGCCCCTTATGATGCCGCACGCCTCTTTTGCAATGTCACATAGACACCAATGATGTCATAGTCCACTCTGGGATGTCACACATCACGCTTGTGATGCCACAGAACCAAATCTGGGATGTCACCCTGGAATGTCATGCAGCTGCACTGTGATGTCACAGAAAACACTGTGATGTCAAAAAGGCACCCTGTGATGTCACTGTCTGTTCTGTGTTGTCACAGCCTGCTCTGTGATGTTACACAGCCACCCAGTGATGTCACAACCCACTCTCTGATGTCACAGAGACACCCTCTATGATGGCAGGATCTCCTCTATGGCCTCACACCTACTCTTTGTTGTCACAGGCAGCTGTGTGATGTCACAACAGTCTCAGTGATGTCACAAAACCCTCTCTGCGATGTCACACTGCCACTCTGTAATGTCACAGCACACACTCTGACCTCACAGCCAGCCCTATGATGTCATACAGCCATGCCTTGATGTCACAGACTGCTCTGTGATGTCACACAGTCCCCTCTATGATGCTGTAGCTGCTCAGTGACCTCACACAACAAACTCTGTGATGTCATAGCCCAATCTGTGACCTCACACAGCCCACTCTGTGCTGTCACACAGCCCCTTGCTGCCATCACAGCTGCTCTGTGCCTCTATGACACAGCCCCAGAGGTGCCGCTGTGACACAGCCCCCTCTGGGCCATCCCACAGCCCCTGCCAGTGCTGAGCCCCTGTCAGCTCTGTCTGTGCCCTGCTGGTGTCCCTGAGGGGCCCTGGCAGTGCCCCAGCCCTGCTGGCTGTGCACAGGAGCTGCTCCTGGCCAGAGCTGTCTCTCTGCAGCGCTGCCCTTGCCTGGACCTGCCTCTGGGCCAGGAGCCCGGCCCAGCTCAGCAGCACAGACACAGCACAGGGACTTCAATGACCCTCTGGGGCTTTGCTGTTCTTTGCTTCAGACCCATCCCCCAGAATGTGCTCAAAGAACTTCTCAGGGACTCAAAAAGAGGGGGAAAAACTGAAGTTTTTCATACTTTAAATAGATCCTTCTGAGGGACAGGACTGAGAAAATGTACCCAGGTTCCAGGTAGAGCAGAACACAGGTGGCAGTGATGACACGTGGGAACAAGCGAGGGAAAGGTGTCTCTGGTGCTGAGCAAAACTGTCTCTGTGCCTGCAGGCTGTCGGCATCCCCCGGCTGCCCCACCTGTCTGGGCCCTTCCTTTGCTGACAGCTCTGCCTCCTGCCTGCCTCTGCCTGCCCACACAAAGCCTTGGGCTGCTCCAGGCTCCTTCTGGGGAATGTGCTGCACCACAGCCCTGCCCTGGCAGGGAAATTCCTTTCTCCTGGTGCCAGTCTGGGCCTCCCCAGCTGCCCTTGGTGCTATTATGTCTTCTTCAGGCCCATTCCCACTATGAAGAAAAAGCTCCAGACTCTCTGAAACCACCCTTCCATCCCTCCCAGGCTATTCCCGTTTAGTCCTCAGTCTCTACCCCACTGACCCCAGAGCTATCAGCCTCTCCCTGGTGCTTATCTGATGAGGCCTCCAAACCCCATCTTGGGAGATTTTTGGGTCCTCTCCAAGACCTGTGAAAATGGAAAAATAGTCATTAAAGGCTTTTTCTCCTAAATCTTGCAGTGACAGAACAAGGGTCAATATCTTTAAAACGAATGAGGGTGGATTTACATTTGGTAGAAGGAGGAAATCTTTTATAGTTATGAGAAAGGCACAAAGCTGCAAGTGTATTTCCAGAGAAAGGGGTGCCCCATCACAGGAACTGTCTAAGATCAGGATGTTTGTGCAGCCTGACCCAGTGAAACCCTCTCATCCTCAGGGACAGAATTCCTGTAGTGTGGGTTTTCTGATGTGCTGGGTGCCCCCACAACGCTTCTGGCCAGAATGTCTGCTGAGGGCAGCCAGGCTGCTGCAGGGGCAGTGACTTCACAGCCATCACCACGGCAGCCCTGTCCCCTGGGCCTGGCTCTGCCCTTTCCTCTGCCCCTGCCTTGGCTCTGCTGGCATGAAGAGTTTTGTCATTAATATCTTGTCCCCAAGGTGCTGGGGCCAATGACTTCCCAGTCAGGCTCTTGGAGCAGAAGTGGCTTTTCAGGGCCCAGCCAGGAATGAGCCCTGAGGCAGCAGCTCTGCAGTGGTTCCCACCAGGCCGGGCTGCCAAGGGAGGCTTCTGGCCATGGCCTGCAAGCAGCTGCTGCTGCCAAGGTGCCTTTGGTGCCTCAGGCTCTCCCTGGCACAGCTCCCAGCACGGCACTCTGCCCTTGTGCCCGAGCCCTTCCCTGTGCTGGGGCTGGCCTGGGGCTTTTCCTGCAGCGGGACCTGCACTGCTCATGGCACAGGAAAGGCAGTTCCTGCTGGAGCAGGCGGCTCTTTGCCTGCAATGGGCTCCAGCAACTCCAGCAAGGCCCTGTTGACTTAAAAATTGCTTCCTACAGCACTAAATTCTAATAATTGTTATAGCTCCTGAACTGTGGAGTAAATAACTCTGGTTAAGATCTTTCTCTGTCTGATCATGATCAGAATCAATGAGAGCTGTATTTATATAATTTATCTGGTATTCCATCATTAATCCTGCAGGACAAATTGGGTTAAAGTTCAATTCCACCTGTCCAATCCTTTACACATAAACCTTTGACAATATCTGGGGTTGGGATTGGATCCAGGCACTCCCAGTCTTCTCTCATAGAAGGACTTTTAGAAATCGAGGGGCCCTGCAGGGGTTTGAGGATCCATGGTGGCTGTTGAGTGTCATTTCTCCACCTCATGACTCAGCAGGAGTTTCTCCAATAAAGAAATAAAGCTTTTGCCTGAAGCTCCCACTGTGTCCATGACAGGAACCCCTGTGAGTGTCTAGGACATCCCGGCTCTTTGGAAGCCTGGGGACTCCTGGGATGTCACCGTGGAGCCCCCCTGAGTGCCTGTGGCAGTTCAGTGCCTTTGCCGCCCAAAGTCCCCTGGGATGTCACCATGGAATGGCTGTGACTGCCTCTGACCACAGGGTTCTTTACCATCCCCAGAAAGCCCTGGGAGGTCTCCATGGAGCCCCTGTCTGTGCCTGTGACATTCCAGCTCTGGAACAGCCTGGAGACTCTTGGAAAGTCCCCATGGAACCCCTCTGAGGGCCTGTGACAAATCTGATCCTTAGCAGGCAAACATCACCAGGACCCTGTTGCTATGGTCAGTTTCCATAGCAACCATCACCAGACCCCTGTTGCTATGGTCAGTTTCCATGGCAACTATCCCCAGCCCCCTGTTGCTATGCTCAGTTTCCATGGCAACCATCACCAGCTCCCTGTTGCTATGCTCAGTCCCTTGGCAGCTCCACAGAGACCCCATGCCAGAGGTGGTTGCCATGGACACCAGCTCAGGCCTGCAGCCACAGCCCGTTGCCATGGCAACCATTGGCAGCCCCATCCCCAGGCTCATGGGATCCCAGAACCACAGAATTGGCTGAGCTGGGAGGGACCCATCAGGATCCTCCAGTCCAACTGCTGGCCCTGCACAGGACACCCCAACAATGCCAGCCTGGGCCTGGCAGCGCTGTCCAAACGCTGCTGGAGCTCAGAGAGCCCTGGAGCTGGGACCCTTCCCTGGGGAGCCTGGGCAGGGCCCCAGCACCCTCTGGGCAAAAACCTTTTCCTGACATCCAACCTGAGCCTGCCCCGACTCAGCTGCAGCCGTTCCCTCCACTCCTGTCCCTGGGCACCAGAGGGAAGAGGTTCCCACAGCCCCAGCCAGGGACCCACTCCCAAGGCTGTTGCCATGGCCACCAGGGCTGGGACCAGCTGGGATGCTCGGTTTCCACAGGCTGGGGTTCAGGAATGGGATCCCTGAATTTCCTGCTCTCACTAAAACCGCGCTGCCCTCACTGACCTCCCGCCTCCCATGGAAAGAGCAGAAAGCATAGATCCTGGGCTGGGATAATAACAATTTATTGGGAACAGCAACGAGATAAGGAACAACCAAAAACAGAAACAATATTGATAGCAGAAGGGACTGTTTACAGGGAAAACTCAACAAAACTCACTGGGTCTTCCTGGCCACAATTTCCCCTTCCTGGAAATTTCACCCTTCTCCTCAGGGAGAGAGAGAGTCCATTTCCTGCCCCTGACAATGACCTGAGGGGGGAGTGAATGTAATGACAGGGCCATGGCCAGACCTTCATGTTTTTCTATCCCACATCATGTCATTGGCAGGGACAGGAAAAGGTACAGGTGTCTTCCCAGCATGGATCATGGTGAAACATGGATCATCAGGGCTCTTCCCAACATGGATACTCCAATGATTGGAGTTGGGGTAGTGCACAAAATCCTCTTGCACTTGGGGCATTGGAGGCCTTCCCTTACCAGTGCCTCCATTGGTGACTGGTCAAGTGAGAGCTCTGGGTGAAGCTCTTCCCACACTGAGGACACCTGTAGGGCCTCTCCTCAGTGTGGATGCGCCGGTGCCTGATGAGGTTGGAGTTTTGCTTGAAGCCCTTCCCACAGTCGGGGCAGCGGAAGGGCCTCTGCTCTGTGTGAATCTGCTGGTGCTGGAGGAGACTGGAGCTGGTCCAAAACCTCTTCTGACACTGGGGACGCTCGTAGGGCCTCTCCCCAGTGTGGATGTGTTGGTGGATCACAAGGTTGGATCTGTAGCTGAAGCCCTTCCCACATTCCCCACACTCACAGGCCCATTCCCCGCTGTGGATCATCTGGTGGCAGATCAGGGTGCTGCTGTGCCTGAAGCTCTTCCCACACTCCAAGTACTTGTGGAGCTTCTCCCCATCATTAAGCTGCTCATGGACCACCAGCTCTGAGCTCTGGCTGAAGCTCTGTCCACCTTCCTGGCTAAGGGAGGATCTTTCCTACTCAGAGCACACTGGGCTTGGTTTGCAGCCCCTCCTCCTGTGGGATCTCTGGGGATTTTCCTCCCCGTTGAATTCCTGTGCCCTGGAGTCACTCATAACAGCCTCTTCCTCCAGGTTATTCCGCAGGGATTTTTTCTCCCTGGTCTCCATCCTCAGCTTCTTGTCTGGGGGAGGAAGGACAAGGAGAGGATGGGATTTGCCTCTGTGCCAGAGGGAAGGGGAAGGAGATCCCCCCAGTGCATCCCCGGTAGGACGGCATTGGCAGCAGGGTTGTCCTGCAGCTGGGGGCCATGCTGGGCTGGGAGATGGAGCAGGAGAGAGGGGGAAAGGGGCACTGACTTCCTCCTCACTCCTGGGTGTCCTGGGGCATCCTCATCTTCCTCACAGCCTCCTCTTCCATCTGGAAAATGTTTGGGAATGGGAAATCCTGTTTTCGGCAGAAAACAACAGATGAGCACATTGTTTTTTTTACTGGTTTGAAGGCAAACCTGGGAAAGGGTCTAAGCCAGAATCACAATTTAAGAGGAAAATGAAGATCAAGGCAATGATACAGAAAAACTGCCTTAAACTGACAGAGTCAGGATATAACCTGACACCCTGGTGGTGAGGGTGGTGGCAGCAGTGCCATTAAATGGTGGCTGCAGTCCTGTTGGAGTGATGAACGTGATTCTGTCCAAGAAGTGATGCTGTAGAAGGGTCTGGTCTTCCTCTGAAGGTCCACTGGTGGTTATGGAGCTCTTGTCCTCTGGGAACCCAGTACGCAAGATGCTGCTGGTGTTGCCAGCCTCAGCTTATATCCAGGTAGGAATTCTTGGCTCCTCCCCCTGGGCGGAGCACCTCACAATGGGAAGATGGAATTTTATCAGTCCTTCAGGGACACTCAATGGCCCATTCACAAGGATATCTCCCCTACAGGGCATTATCAGGGCTAAGTCATGGAAGAGATAAAGAACACTGCCCCAGCTGTTTATAGCAGTTGATGAAGATGGGGATTGAAAACATGCATTTGGTTACATCTTGCATGGCAACCTGAAGCAGTGGGGTAATCCCTGCTCAGGGGGTGAACACCACCCCCCTTACCCAAACTGGCTCAGGCGTAAAACCCGCACCCCGGGAAGGCCACACACACACAGGGGACAATGTCACACTTGCCCTGCCCCAGGTGAGGTCTCTGTCCCTTGTCACGCCCTTACTCTCCCCGCTTTTCTCTTTCTTTTCAACTCTCTCTCTACCTCACATTTACTGTTCAGTACAATCCACCTTGAATTTGGTCTTGTTAGTATCTTAATTGGGGCACAGGAATCTCTCCAACAATTTTCTTAAGCAGATTGCAACATTATTTTGCCATAGTGGGTTCAGGGCACCGTTGTCTGACCCCAAGTGCCTTTGACAACAGCATGGTTCCCTCCTCTGAGGAGGTTGTGGTTCTCTCTGGAGGAACTCTTGGAAACTTGGACACAGCTTCCTCTGAGCACCTTATGGGAGAACTGATGAGGAAAATGGCTGTTAGAGGTGGCCAGTGAAAAAGAAAATATTTTGTTGTCCTTCCTTGAAAAGTTTGTTCAAATCACTGGAGGAAAGGGAGCAAATGTTACCAGCAAGACTGACAAGATTCATTCACCCCATGGTGAGGAACACAAGGCTCCTAAAAGTCCAACAAAAAGCACAATTCAAGTAGCTAAATTCCCAAATAACTCTGGAATTCACAGGCTTGGGTTCTTTGCCAAATGTGAGAATCATTATTCTCTTCATCCTTGTCACCTTTGTGACAGCTACACAGAGTTTCCCCTTCCTTTTAATAATCTGTATTGGGCCTAATTTCCACTTTTCTTTTATTGGAACCTGCCAGCAGCTGAGCTGGAGCTGTGCTGGAACCAATGAAACTTGGAATTGCCACAGAATTTCTTCTATTGTCAGTTTATTCCTGTTTGGGATTTATTTGCATTTCCATCACATGTGACTCTCAGGAAAATCAAATATTCATCAAAGTATTTTATGTAGGATTAAGTTTGATTTCTGCCTAGTTTATTTTGCCCAGTTCCCTGGGGATGCTCAGGGGTCTATGTCCCCTCACCTGGGGGATGCTCGGGGGATCTCCATCCCTCTGGCCTCAGGCAATGCCCGTGCAGGGCTGGGGACCAGGGGCTCTGTGTCCCTCTCACCGCTGAGGGTGCTCAGGGCTGGGGGGGCTCTCCGACCTTCTCACCCCTGGGGAGGCTGGGGGGGTCTCTGTCCCTCTCAGCCCTGCTGTGACCCCACCCAAACATCATTGGGGTCACAGGGACAGAGACACCCCCAAAGCCCCAGAAGGGCTGAACCTGGGATTTGGTTTGGGGCTGAGGATTTAGGGAGGGGCTGGAATTGGGGCTGGGGTTGGTATTGGGGCTGAGATTTGGATTAGAGCTGGGATTGGGGTTAAGGCTACACATGGGATTGGCTTTAGGGCTGGGCTTGGGATTGGGTCTGGGGCTAGACAAGTTTGGAATTGGGATGTGATTAAATACTGAACTGTGAGTGTGTCTAAACATGGAGTGAGATTGAGACCAGGATCAGGGTCAGGTTTGGGACTGAGCTCACCCAGGGCAGGACAGGGGGGATGTCACTGCAGGATGTCCCTGGCATCATCCCAGCCCTCCTCAGGCACCTCCAAACATGAGGGGCAGCTGGGTGCCCCAAAATCCAGGTGCTCCCACACTGCCCCTCAATACCAGGTGAGCATTCCCTGAGGGCAGCCCTGACTGTGACCCTTGGGGCTCTGGGATCAGCCCTCACATCCCTGTGGGAGCAGCTGCAGACAGGATGAGAGATTTTCTCCACTCTTTTTCCTGTGGAAGGGTGAAGCCCAGCTGCTCTTTTCTTCTGGTGCCTCCTCCTCTCCTCAGCTGACGATGTCAAACTCCCCAGGAGCAGGAAAATCCCCATTCCCTGTTTGCTTGTGGCTGCAGCCTGGAATATTGACAGAGAACAAAGAACTTTCTGACAGCCCTGCTGAATGACATTGGGAGGAGGTTTTTGAGAAAATGAAGAAATTGTATTTTGATAGGAAATGAAAGGTGCAGAATTATTTCTTTCTGTCCCATTCACTTTCAGTCAGTTCTGGTCTGTTTTCCGAGTGCCACCTTCTCAGCTGATTGTGTTTATGCCGTCCTTTCTCTCCTGCCTCTCTTTCCCTGCTCTGTTTCTCTCTCAGGGTCTCCCTTGACCCAGAGCAGCTCCCACCAAAGACCCTGCCATGATTTAATTCCCAATCCACGGGCTACAACAGCCATGGGTGAAGTTTGGAAGGCTGGCAGTGAAATGTCACTGTAGGATCTTGCTCCACTTGGCTTTTGGCACCTTCTTAAGTGCTTTGCCTTCAAGGGCAGGAACATCTTTACCTGGCCGGGAACTGGAATTCCAGCCCCTGGCAGTGTTTGCCATGGATGCCAGAGGGGCATTCCCGAAGCTCCCAGGGTGCTGCTCCTGCCGTGCCTCCCAAGGAGCTGTGCAGGGCCAGGGGACAAGGTCCAGCAGCTCTGTGGGCTCCCGGAGCACACAGCAAAGGTGGCTTTGCCGGACATTTTCCAGCACCTTCCCCGCTGGAAGTAGAGGGAGGGAGGAAATGGAAGCGAGTCCGCAACAAAATCCTGGAAGGATTGGGCTGGGAAATGACCCCGCCCATGGGTTAAGATTTCGCAAGGGAGAGACGCCTCTGCCCCAGTGAATGAGCGAATGAGACCATGGGAGCGAAATCTCCGGATCTGCTCGAACTTGAATTGAACTGAACGAGACACGGGAAGGAGAGAGGAAGAGAAAGAAATCGGGAAGAACTCTCAGAGGGACAGAAAGGAATTGGAAAATGGTCTCAGAGAACAGAAAGAAATAGGAAAAGGCTTTGGCCCGGACTCCGCAGCTCCCAGGGTCACCCGCAGGGAGCAGCGCCTTTCACAATTCCAGCCAATCAGAGGACGCGGTAAACAATTTCCAGCCAACCAGAGCTTTTCTCGCCGATGACTCACCGGTTGCCAGGCGGGCCCGCAGAGCCCGGCGGCCCCGGAGCGGAATTTGGGGCTCGGGCCGGGGGACGGATCCGCCCCGGGGGGGTCCCCGAGCCCCCTGCCCAGCCCTGGGGCCGATCGGGGGCTCCCCCACCCAGCAGCCGGTGCTGCGGGGCCGCGGGGCAGAGCGGTGGGAAAGGGGGGTCCGGGCTGGCAGCGGAGGAACTGCGAGAGGAAGAGGAGGGAGAGGAGGAGCGGGAGAGGGAGCGGGAGAATCGCGGCGCTCGCAGCGCCCGCACGCTGAGCCAGCAGTGCCCCCTGCCCCGGGAGCATCGCCCCCAGCCCCGAGCCGCAGGGGAGGGTGGAGGCCGAGCTCGCCCCGGCTCCAGCCAGGGGTCTCCGGGAGGATTTTTTGGAGAGTGTTCGGAGCCGGCAGATCCCAGACTCGAGCCCCGGGTATCGCCGGGCTCCCTCAGAGGAGCTTTTTCGGGGAGAGAGGAGCCGCGATGGCCCCTCGGGAGGGTCCCGGGGAGTCCACGTGGGGATGGCCCGGTACCGACGGGGCGGGACATTGGTTTTGGGGATCCCCGTGAGAGCTGGGGCTGTGGAACGGGGGACCCCCGGGGCGGGGAGAGGGGAAGGGGCGATACCGGAGCTGGGGCACCCCCGGCAGCCCGGAGATGAGGCGGGGACGGGACCCCTGACCCTGACAGGGGCGTGTCCTGGGGTGACTTCATGATGCTCGTACCCCCATCGGTCTGTTTAGCCCAGAAATGAGTTCTCCACCTTTAATGCTGGTTCTGAGAGCGAAGGGGAGGAGGAAGAGCAGTAGTTTGTTTTCACACACTGCTCTCACTCCTCCACATTCCGGCTCCTGGACTGTTGTGATGCCTTAAGGAGCTGGAACAGAGGCCAGACAGAGCTAAGAGGAATAAAGTGGATTTTTACTGAAATGCCTTTAATGGTCACACCCTGGCAGTACGGGAGCCACAGCTGTGGCTCTGCCTGGATGAGCAAAAGAGGGCTCGGTCACGAGATCTCACATTTTTATAAGTTTTAGTCCATTTGCACATAACTGCCCAATTAATAACTTCAAATTAAGAAGTTTCATCCTCCTTGCTTGCCTGCCCTCCTCTTTTCACATTGTTTATGCTTTGGGCCTGAAGTTTTAAGAGGTTGTCCTTGAGTCTCCAGCTAGAACAGGATTGTTTTGTCTTCACCACCCTGAGAAAAGATCCCAGTGACATTTAATATAAAGCTAAAAGCTGCACCCCAAAACAGAACAGAAGAACTTAAAACCTAAGATATCAGTTGTCTGCTGACAGACAGACAGCAGGACAGAGCTCTCCTTTGCTTTTAGTTAGTTTTTAGCTCGCTGAGGCAGAGAAGTTCCCTGGACTGTGGTTTTTCTTCGGAGCTGTTTAAAACTGCTCTGGACTGAACACCCAGAACACCACTGGCAGCTCCACCTGTGGCCCACCAGGCTGGACCTGGGCTGAGGCATTTCCAGTGCTGGAGGGACTGGTAAGAGACTGATAAGAGACTGATAAGAGACTGAGTGAGCCAAGCTAGAGCCCACAGAGGGACTTTCTGAGTTTGTCATCTCTTTTGGAGTGGCAAGAGGCTTTATTGTTTAATATTGCTGATTTTTTGTGCTGGTGAATGCTTTGCCTGTAAAACAAACAGGTTTTTCCCTTTTTCTCCATGGAAATATTTTCTCGATCTGGTTGGGGGAGGGGCCGCTTGAATCTGCTTTCTAGAGGAAAATCTTTTGGAGATTTGCTGCCAAATTTGCCCTAAACCAGGACAGGGTGGTGGAAAGAGGGGGGAGCCCCAAGCGGCTTGAGTGAGGGGAGTTTGGAGTGGGGGGACCCTGAAATGCCTCAGCATCCCTAAGCAGGACCCTGAAGAGAGGGATCCCCAGTGCCCATGAGATCTCCAGCAGCCCTGAGATGGGGGACCACCAGAACCCCAGAGACTGGAAATGGGAAACTCCTGGTGGCTTTTTTTGATTCACTCTTGATTTTTGAAGGATTTTATGGACACCAGATGACTTCTAGTGATGGACTTGGGTGGGAGGAATCACAAGCCCAAGGCATTCACACCTTGTTTTTCCCCAAACCAGGATTTTGCATTCCCAAACCTTGGCAATATGGAGGAGGAGAAGGCTTGGAGGAAGAGGAAGATGCCCCGGGACACCCAGGCAGGTGAGGAGGAAGTCAGTGCCCCTTTCCCCCTCTCTCCTGCTCTATCTCCCAGCCCAGCACAGCCCCCGGCTGCAGGACAACCCTGCTGCAAACCCCATCCTGCTGGGGATGCACTGGGGGAATCTCCTTCCCCTTCCCTCTGGCAAGGATGCAAATCCCATCCTCTCCTTGTCCTTCCTCCCCCAGAGAAGGAGCTGAGGATGGAGGCCAGGGAGGACAAATCCCCACAGCAGAACGTCATGGAAGAGGCTGTTTTGAGCAGCTCCATGGTGCAGGAACCCAATGGGGAGGAAAAGCCCCAGCAATCCCGCACAAGGAGGGGCTGCAAACCCAGCCCAGGGTGCTCTGAGGAGGAAAGACCCACCCTGAGCCAGGAAGGTGGACGGAGCTTCAGCCAGAGCTCGGAGCTGGTGGTCCATGGGCAGCTTCATGATGGGGAGAAGCCCCACAAGTGCTTGGAGTGTGGGAAGAGCTTCAGGAAGAGATTCAATCTGATCTGCCACCAGAGGATCCACACTGGGGAACGGCCCTACGAGTGCTTGGAATGTGGGATGAACTTTACCCACAGGTCCGACCTGGTTGTCCACCTGAGGTTCCCCACTGGGGAGAGGCCCTACGAGTGTCCCAAGTGTCAGAAGAGGTTTCACACCAGCACCCACCTCCTTGTGCATGAGCGCATTCACACCGAGGAGAGGCCCTTCCGCTGCCCTGACTGCGGGATGGGCTTCAGGCACAACTCCACCCTCGTCACCCACCGGCGCATCCACACTGGGGAGAGGCCCTACGAGTGTCCCCAGTGTGGGAAGAGCTTCTCAGACCGCTCGTTCTTTACCCGACACCAACAGAGGCACCGGTAAGGGCAGCCCTGTTGTTAGCGTTCAAAAACACATAATCACGGAGCAATTATATGCGGTGCTTTTTATTAAGAGCTCTGGGAATCGGGGTATATTCAACCCAAATCTGACTCCGACCATACATCCGAAATGATCATGTTTTATACTCTATCGTTACATAACTTTCATGTTAATTATTAAACTTATATTGTTCTATAGTATACATGAATTTAGCCCCTCTCTGAATTTCCAACATAGTTTCTCACTGTTCTTCTTATGGTTATATAATAATTACATTTAATTACTAAACAATCATCACATCTAACAATTACATAATTTATCATACTGCTTACGCAGGTGCAGTTGATCTGGGAAAGCATAGAGCCTAACATTTTAGATTCTATCTTTAACTTTTCCCAGGGTTCCACTATCACTGTGAGTGCCCCAGCTGCAGGGGGAGCTTCATGCACTGCTCCGGCTTCATCCCTCATGGCAGGACCCACGTTGGTCAGAGCCCTGGCCATCCACATTCCTGGTGATCTGCATTGGGAAGGCGGCTGGACATTCTTTTGTTTTGCCCCTAATTTTCTTTGGATTCATCTTCATCCCTTTAAAACAGAGAAAATTGGGGTAAAACTCAATAAATTCATCAACGGCATCTAAAGCCTCACTTTTTACTTGTGTTTCAGGGCAATCTGGGATTCAGGGAGATAATTGGGAGAATTTGGGGGTATTTGATGTACTTGTTTCCCTTTCTTGGCACTGAAAGAGACCAGAGGGTTCAATCTGTCACCTCAATGCCACTGAAAACTACTCAATCCCACCCCAAAATTCCTGGATTCCACAGCTCTTTGGTGTGGAATGGGGTTGGAAGGGGATTGAGCAAAGTGGCCTTCAAATCAGGAGGCTTGACATGGGCATTAGGTGGGGCAGGATGGGTGGGATGGGGTTTGGGAGGTGGGAAATGGGGGAAATATGGCTTGGGAAGGGGGTCATGATGTCCATGAGGGGTGGGATGGGTTGGGGTTGGGACTGGGGAGATGGGCTGGGGTCTGGAATGAGACAGCCAAAGTTTGGGGATGATGAAAGGAGGGGGAGCCCATTACTGAATGAGTTCTTGAATAATCCACATTCCTGAAGAGATTTTGGAGTATCTCACGTTTCTGAGGCAGTTTTGGGGCACTCCCCAGCTCTCAGGGTCTTTCCTGAGAGCAGCTCCATGGAGCCCCATTGCCAGGGGTGGTTGCCTTGGGCACGAGCTCAGATCTGTATCCAGAGTCCGTTGCCTCGGTGCTGGAGAGCAGAGAAATGATGAACGGCCCCAGACATCTCCAGTGTGTGTTTGGGGCAGGGAGAGTTGTGCATAGGTGGGGTGGTCACTGCCTCACCCCAGCCACTGAAGCCTCTGGTGCAGCCCCAAAGTGGCTGCCAAGCCCCTGGCACCCCAAAAACCCCACCTGGGAGAGGGACCAGAGCAGGTCAGGCTGTGACACAGATGTGACACTGACACGTCCCACGGCCCCGGAGCTCACAGCAGCTGAGATCCAAGACTGACTGTGGATCTCTGTCTCCCTCTCTCTCTTCTCCTGACTTTTTCTTCTCAAAATCTGGATAACTTGAAGTTGGACAGGTTAGAGTTTGCTCAGTCAGTGCTTTGTCAAGTGATTTACTGTAATTCAATGGTTTTTAAGATTTCCCAAGTATCTCATTCTCTGAAGTTTGCAACTAAAAGTTTGTTCTCCACCCTCCTGAGCAGTTTGTTGTTTTCTCCCCCTGGCCATCTGTCCTGCAGGCTGTGCCCCCTGGGCATGCTGCTCCTCTGCCCTGGCTGGCTGCACTCGCCCATCTCGCTGTGCCCCAGCATTTCTCACCCAGCGTTTCCGTGCCCTCCCTGGGCTCCCTGCACCCAGCGCTGCCGGCTCCTGGCACACAGAGCCAGGGCAGGAGCCCACCCTGCCAAGGGGCTCTGGGCAGGGCGGGGGCTGCGATGGCTTCTGAGCTCAGCAGCTGCTCCTGGCATGGTTCCATGGAGACCGAGCACAGCAACGCTGCTGAGCATTGTCCCTGCTGAGGGTCACACACTGCCGGGGCACATTCCCTGCCTGCAGCATTGCTGAGCATTGTCCCTGCTGAGGGTCACACACTGCCGGGGCACATTCCCTGCCTGCAGCATTGCTGAGCATTGTCCCTGCTGAGGGTCACACACTGCCGGGGCACATTCCCTGTCTGCAGCATTGCTGAGCATTGTCCCTGCTGAGGGTCACACACTGCCGGGGCACATTCCCTGCCTGCAGGATTTGTGGCTGACCCAAGCACTGCACTGATGGCTCCAGCGTTGCTTTCCAACAAAAACAGGGGAAGGCAAACTGTGTGAAGCTCATTGTGGGAGTTTTGTCAAAGAGTGGCTTGAGGAGAGAGGACACAGCCAAATTAATTTGGTAAGGATGTCCTAACTAGGGAAGAGGCCTTTTTGCAGGCAGGGTGTCTGTTGGGAATGTAGCTGACTAGAGAATGGAAAAGTACAAGACCGTGGTTAATTCCAAATCTTGCACCTGCAAAGACAACGTGTCCTTGGGCCTAGCAGAGTATGATAAAGAAATAGACAACGAGACGTGAGAAGTAGAGAACGTAGGCCCAAAGGAATGTGGATGAGTTAATGGTATAGTTTAACCAATAGATTGCTTGGCTTACAGAATATTCATAAGTTTATTATTTGTTGTATAAGTGTTTGATGCTTTTCTTCAATAAACTGGACCTGTGATGAACCATCTGGTGTCCTGGTCTCCTTCCTTTGACAGCTCATGGTATTTTACAGTGTCTAAAACTCGCTAAGTCATTGATCTTAGAGGTGAGATGCATTTGGAACTCATGGCATGGAGAAATAGTGCAAGATGGAAAAGGGGAGCATATAAATAAATAGAGGAAAACATTTCAGATGGTTTCTTTCCATTTTCATTTCACTTCTGGAAAGCTGGTTCAGTTTTCCAGCAATCTTCTCCACAATCCTGTCTGCTCTTCACAAAAACCTTTCCTGGAGAACGAGGTCGAGCTCCTGTCACAAGATGTGCCACCAACTGCAGCTTCTCTTGGCTTTGCACACTGTGTGTGCAGCAGGACTCTTGGAGCAAAGCAGGAAGAAGGTTTGGAGAACTTGACATCTTTTCCTTTCTTTTCCTGGTGGACTGAGGAGTTGTGCCATTGATGAGGTTTTCATTGTTACTGTTCTAGGCTAAGAAAACAGGAGGTGGTACCAGGAATTGTTAGGGAATACAAGCCTGGCTGAATGCAGAGAAAGAATATCCAGAGCCTGCAGCCACAAATGGAGAGTTGTGTGATAATCATTCCAACGTGTCAGTGGAAATCTTGAAAATTATCTGGAATGTGAAAATGCTCTGACAGAGGGAGTTTGTTTCTGAGTTCAGTGTAAATGATTCCACATCTGGTGCTTGGTGCATAAATCAAGAGCACAATCAATTCATGAGAAGCACCAGAACAAGCTGGACCTTTCAGAGTAGCTGACTGAAACAATCTGAAAAGGAGAAATGCAGAGAATGACTTGGTGAACCTTGCCTGGAAGAAAAGTGATCTGTTTTTAATAACTACTAATCCACTCCCTTGGCTTTTGACTTTCTTAACAAGGCCATTTGCATCCCAGATTCCCCATGAGGTGAGAAGCGTGAGCTTGTGCAAGTGCCTGAAAGATGCCCTGTTCCTCTGCAGGGACACTCAGGCTGGAACAGGAGCTGGAGCCCTCTCTGGGGAAGCCTCCTCCAAGCTGGAATTTGTGCCGTGTTGGGAGAGGAGGAGGAGGGGGAGAAGGCTGGTGCTGTGTGGCAAGAGCAGGAGATTTGGGCCACAGGACATTCCGTCTGTGCCGCTGCCCCGCAATGGGCAGCTGTGCCCAGGGCTCTGGGCCTGGCCCCGCGTGTGCTGAGCTCCCTGGGCTGGGCTCAGGTTCCCACTGGGACTGGGCAGAGCCTGGGCTCAAACTGGGGGCAGCAGCAGTGCAAAACACCTCTGGGCATCTGCGTTTCCTGCTGCTGGGAAGGAACAATGAAGCGAGTTGAGAAGTTCAGGTTTCTGTTTCTCCTGGTGGATTTTTTAATTTAATTCCACACCGCGGAGGCAACTTCTGTGATGGCCTCTGTCAGTTTATTCTATTTCAACAGTGCCAGCAACAAGGCTCTGTTTGAGCCCTGCAAATGTGGCTTGTGAAGCTTTCATTCCCCTCATCTTAGTGTTCAGGGGCTGGTGAGCATTCCAGTATCTACTGATCTTTATGCCTGTGACAAAAATACTGACTTCACTGTCATGAAAGCACCGTGGGTAGCACCAACTGAAAGAGGCACTTGCATTTTTATGGATAAAATTCAGGTGGCAAGCAGAAGAGGGCCAAGAGCAGCCATGATCTGCAATTCCCAAGGCAGAGGCACCAGCAGCCTCCTCCTGTCACCTCAGGGTGAGTCAAACAGAGCTGGAAACAGTGCTGGAACCCAATCCTTTCTTGCTCTGAGGTCTGGCTCAGGGCAGCACAGGCGGGCCCTGAGCAGTCAGGGCTGTGTGTGGGTGCTGGTTGCTCTGCTCCAGAACTGAGAAGGAAAAAGCCCTTGGGAGCCGAGGCAGGAGCAGGCAGGAAGGGGCCGGCACTGCTGCTGCTCCTGGCTGGGAGCCCCGGCTGGGCCGGGCCGGCGCCCCCTGCGCTGCGGCTGCTGCTGCTGCCAGAGCCAGGCGGGACTCGGGGACAGGGAACGGACACGGGGGGACAGCAAAGGCCTGGCGGCTGCAGGGATGGTGGTGCTGGGGCCAACGCCAGCACAGAGCTTCAGCCCGCAATTAACCCCAAGGGAAACGCTGGGCAAAGGCTCCATTTAAGCCTTTCTGCACTCACGGCTGTGAAAGCACTGAAATTAAAGGAGAGCAATCAGTGCCCGACACTTCTCCTTTGGGAGGAGCCCCGCGTTTGGGGCTGTGAGGGGCCATGAGGGGCTGTGAGGGGCTGTGAGGGGCCGTGAGGGGCCGCGAGGGGCCAAGGGGAACTGTGAGGGGTTGTGAGGGGCCATGAGAGGCTCTGAGGGGCCATGAGGGGCCGTTGAGGGGCTGTGAGGGGCTGTGAGGGGCCATGGGGAACTGTGAAGGGGTTGTGAGGGGCCATGAGGGGCTGTGAGGTGTCAACCTTGAGTCGAGAATGTCACAGGAACAGGTAGGAGGCAGTTGTGTAGAGAGAGTGAAAGAAGGTTTTATTCAAGAGAACTGTGCGGTTTTTATAGAGAAACAGAAAGACGAAGTAGAACAACACCACCTGCAGATTGTTTATAGTTAACAAGTTTTCACATCCCTACCATACCCTAAAAATTCTCACATGCTGCTGTGAGAAACACTTGCTGTTTCTCTCTCTCTCTTCCAGGGCATCCACAGTGAGAGGCTGTGAGGGATCTTGGGGAACTGTGAGGGGCCATGAGCTGTGGGAGGCTGTGAGGGGCCATGAGGGGCCATGGGGAGCTTTGAGGGGCCATGGGGAACTGTGAGGGAGCCATGAGGGGCTATGAGGGGGCATGAGGGGCCATAAGGGTCTGTGAGGGGCTGTGGGAGGCCAGGCCCCTCATGGAACCAAGGATCCATTGTGACTGCAGAACCAAGGAAATCATTGTTGACAGTACAGAGCCTCATGGAACCAAGGGGCCTTTGTGGCCCAACAAGGCCTTGTGGAACCAAAGGCACCATGGTGACACTATGGAACCTCATGGTACCACAGATCCATTGTTACACAGCAGCCACAGAGGGGCCGCAGAACCAAGGAGATCATTGTGACACTGCACAACCTCATGGAATCAAGGCATCCATGTTACACTACTGAACCTCATGGAGCAAAGGGTCCATTGTGACACTGTGGAACCAAGGAGACTGTTGTTGGCAGTAGGAAAGCTCATGGAACCAAAAGTCCATTGTGACATTGTGGGGTGTCATGGAACCATGGAGACCATTAGGACACTTCAGGACCACTGGTACCAAGGGGCCATTGTGACACTGCAGGGCCTTGTATAACCAAGGGGTCCTTGTAGCATGGCAGGGCCTTATGGACTCAAGGGGATCAAAGTGACACTGTGGGGCTCCATAAGGGGCTGTGGAGCTCCATAAGGGGCTGTGGAGCTCCATAAGGGGCTCTGGGGGCTCCATGAGACCACGGGGCCATTCTGACCATGGAACCAAGGATACCATTGTTACACTACAGAACAAAGGAGGCCAGTGTGAACCAGCAGGGGAACCCACTGGGACTATTGTGACACTTCAAGGGCATTGTGGAACAGCAGGGCCTCGTGGAAGTGATGAGACCATTGTGACATCCCAGGGCCTCATGGGAGCAGGGGGCCATTGGGACACTGTGGGTCCCCATGGAAACAAGGGGCCAGTGTAACACATCCAGGCCTGGTGGAACCAAGGGGCCACTGTGATCCTGGGGAACCCAATAGAACCAAGGGGCCATTTGGAGACACTGTGACCTCATGGAAGCAAGGGGCCATTGTGGCATTGTGCAGTCCCATGGCAAGAAGGAAACCATTTGGACACTGCAAGGCCTCATGGAAAGCAAAGGGCCATTGTGCCACTGCAGAGCCAAGGAGACCATTGTTATATCACTGGGCCTCATGGAAACAAAGATCTGTGGTGATCCTACAGGGCCTCATGGAACCAAGGGGCAATTTTGATGCTGCAGGGCCCCAAGGATCCAAGAACATGGAACAGGTCTGGGTGGCTGGGCCTCCTGGGGGCTGCTTGACTGGTCCAGCTGGCCTTGGCATGTTGAGAGTTGCTTCTTATCAACCCCTGAAACCCTGGAATTCTGTGTATTCCTTCCTGTGGGAAAGAACTGTCCTTCTCCAGGGGTTCAAGGCTGAAATTGGGATTCCACCTCCAAATTTGATTATATCCAAGGATTATTCCCATATGAAACCTGCCAGGACAGACTGCTCTGGCTGGTGTTGGCCTCTTGGGGGCCACTCCTCATCTGCCTTCAAAACACTGGGGACCGGTTCTTTTCTTCCCATTGAAAAAAACACTTCCAAGTCCAGACATCCATGCCCAAAATTGAGAATCCGCCTCCAAAATTCCTTATATCCAAAGGTAGCTCCCAGACAAAAGCTGCCAGGGCTGTCTAGATTCTCTTGGCTGCCCTGGTGGCCCTGGTGTTGCTGTAGGGCCTGAGTGCTCTTGGGGCCGGGCGCAGCCCTGGGTGTGGCAGTGCCGGGGCTGAAGCAGGGACAGGCCATGGGCACGGCTGGGGCAGCTCTGACGCCTCAGGCCAGGGCCTGGGGTCTCCAGGCTCCTTGCCCAGGCTCTCTCAAGAACACGGCCAGGCCAATGCTCAGCACAGAAAAGCGCTGTGAGCAGCCCCAGGCTGGCCGTGGGCAGGCTGGGAGCAAACAGCATGGCTGGGGCTCTGCAAGGGCCCTGGGGCAGATGGGAAGGAGCAGCAGAGCAGGGGCTGATCCATCCCCAGTGCGCTGCACAGCCCAGGGCAGCGTCCCAGAGCATCCTCATGGAGCTGCCAACAACATCCCCCCTCTGCAGCCCTGGCCTCTCCCCAGCTCACACAGGTGCCCCATCCTTGCAGGCACAGACACGGCAGCACTGGCTCAGCAGCCCCTGTTTGCATTGCACAGAGCAGGGGGAGCACCCCCATGCTGTTGGTGTGGGGACATGAACCTGAGGGAGCACAAATGCCATCAGCCCCTGGGGCCAGCAAGGGCTGGGGGACACCAGGGACACATTCAGCTTTGTCATGGCCTCTGCATTCAGCCAGAAAGTTTGTTCCCATCAGCTGGGAGTTTCCTGTCCCACTGCAGACACTGTTGCTCAGAGCCAGGGCTGCCTGGCAGCGACCCCCAAACTGCCCTGAGCGTTTCCTTGGCTTCACCTTTGCTTTCTTTCCTCTTCCTGCTGCAAATTTCTTCCTATTGCCCACCCCTCTTCCCTCCCCTGCAAACAGCCCATCCCTTTTTGCCCTTTCCTCTCTGGCCCCACTCCCCATTGCAGTTCCTGACTTGGCCCCATGGGAAGGTCCCTTTGGGCAGCAGGATCATCCTACAAGTGCTGCAGGAATTGTCTGCAGGCTCCTGCAGTGCCTGGTGCTGCTCCCTTGCCAGAGGCACCCCAGGCCAGGGGGGCACATCTGGGCTGCTGTGTCTGCCTCTGGGGCTCCCTGTTCTGGGCAATGAGGAGGAGCTGCAGAGGCTCTGCAGGACTGACAGGATGGGCTTTGGGGCTGGCAGGAGGAGCTGAAGGACCTGGGCTGCTGGAGCTCCTGAAGAGGAGGCCCAGGGCTCATCCTGCAACTGCTCCAAGGGTGGTTCCAGAGAATCCCAGAATCAGCAAGGCTGGAAAAGACCTTGGAGATCATCAAGTCCAACCTGTGCCCTGACACTGCCCTGTCTCCCCCGAGCCTCCTCTTCTGCAGGATAAACAACCTCAGCTCCCTCAGCAACTCCTCACAGCTCTTGTGCTCCAGACCCCTCCCCAGCCTTGTTGCCCTTCTCTGGACACGCTCCAGCCCCTCCATGTTCTTCCTAAATTGGGGGCTCCAGAACTGAACACAGCACTTGAGGTGCTGCCCAAGCAGTGCTGAGCACAGGGGAAGAATCCCTGCCCTGCTCCTGCTGGCCACACCATTCCTGATCCAGGCCAGGAGCCATTGGCCTTCTTGGCCAGCTGGGCACACTGCTGCCTCATGTCCAGCCTGCTGTCCATCAGTCCCTGCAGGTCCCTTTCTGCCTGGCTGCTGTCCGGCCCCTCTGGCACCTTGTGGAGGGGAAGGGAAGGGAAGGGAAGGGAAGGGAAGGGAAGGGAAGGGAAGGAAGGGGAAGGGAAGGGTCCAGATCCAATCCTTCCAGAAATGTGGGGTTTGCTGGCACTGCCAGTGCCTTGACCTGAAAATTTCTCTATTCTGACACAGCCCAAGTGCAACAATTTGCTGGCGCAGAAATCCAAAACCGGCAACTTCCTGCTACTGGGTCTGGCACCTCCAACATCTTGCGTTTGCTGCCCCAGTACCCAGATTTGGAAATTTCCTGGTGCCTGCACAGCGAGATGGGCGAGTGCAGCTGTCCAGGGCAGAGGAGCAGCATGCACAGGGGGCACAGCCTGCAGGACAGATGGCCAGGGGGAGAAAACAACAAACATCTCAGGAAGGTGGAGAACAAACTTTTAGTTGCAAACTTCAGAGAATGAGATACTTGGGAAATCTTAAAAACCATTGAATTACAGTAAATCACTTGACAAAGCACTGACTGAGCAAACTCTAACCTGTCCAACTTCAATTATCCAGATTTCGATAAAAGGAAGTCAGGAGAAGAGAGAGAGGGAGACAGAGATCCACAGTCAGTCTTGGATCTCAGCTGCTGTGAGCTCCGGGGCCGTGGGATGTGTCAGTGTCACATCTGTGTCACAGCCTGACCTGCTCTGGTCCCTCTCCCAGGTGGGGTTTTTGGGGTGCCAGGGGCTTGGCAGCCACTTTGGGGCTGCACCAGAGGCTGCAGTGGCTGGGGTGGGGCACTGACCACCCCACCCATGCAGAACTCTCCCTGCCCCCAACACACACTGGAGATGTCTGGGGCCATTCATCATTTCTCTGCTCTCCAGCACCGAGGCAACGGACTCTGGATACAGATCTGAGCTTGGCCCAAGGCAACCACCCCTGGCAATGGGGCTCCATGGAGCTGCTCTCAGGAAAGACCCTGAGAGCTGGGGAGTGCCCCAAAACTGCCTCAGAAACGTGAGATACTCCAAAATCTCTTCAGGAATGTGGATTATTCAAGAACTCATTCAGTAATGGGCTCCCCCTCCTTTCATCATCCCCAAACTTTGGCTATCTCATTCCAGACCCCAGCCCATCTCCCCAGTCCCAACCCCAACACATCCCACCCCTCATGGACATCATGACCCTCTTCCCAAGCCATATTTCCCCCATTTCCCACCTCCCAAACCCCATCCCACCCATCCTGCCCCACCTAATGCCCATGTCAAGCCTCCTGATTTGAAGGCCACTTTGCTCAATCCCCTTCCAACCCCATTCCACACCAAAGAGCTGTGGAATCCAGGAATTTTGGGGTGAGATTGAGTAGTTTTCAGTGGCATTGAGGTGACAGATTGAACCCTCTGGTCTCTTTCAGTGCCAAGAAAGGGAAACAGGTACATCAAATACCCCCAAATTCTCCCAATTATCTCCCTGAATCCCAGATTGCTCTGAAGCACAAGTAAAAAGTGAGGCTTTAGATGCCGTTGATGAATTTATTGAGTTTTACCCCAATTTTCTCTGTTTTAAAGGGATGAAGATGAATCCAAAGAAAATTAGGGGCAAAACAAAAGAATGTCCAGCTGCCTTCCCAATGCAGATCACCAGGAATGTGGATGGCCAGGGCTCTGACCAACGTGGGTCCTGCCATGAGGGATGAAGCCGGAGCAGTGCATGAAGCTCCCCCTGCAGCTGGGGCACTCACAGTGATAGTGGAACCCTGGGAAAATGTTGAAGATAGAATCTAAAATGTTAGGCTCTATGCTTTCCCAGATCAACTGCACCTGCGTAAGCAGTATGATAAATTATATAATTGTTAGATGTGATGATTGTTTAGTAATTAAATGTAATTATTATATAACCATAAGAAGAATAGTGAGAAACTATGTTGGAAATTCAGAGAGGGGCTAAATTTATGTATACTATAGAACAATATAAGTTTAATAATTAACATGAAAGTTATGTAACGATAGAGTATAAAACATGATCATTTCGGATGCATGGTCGGAGTCAGATTTGGGTTGAATATACCCCGATTCCCAGAGCTCTTAATAAAAAGCACCGCATATAATCGCTCCGTGATTGTGTGTTTTTGAACGCTAACAACAGGGCTGCCCTTACCGGTGCCTCCGTTGGTGTCAGGTAAAGAACGAGCGGTCTGAGAAGCTCTTCCCGCACTGGGGACACTCGTAGGGCCTCTCCCCGGTGTGGATGTGCCGGTGGGTGACGAGGGTGGAGTTGTGCCTGAAGCCCATCCCGCAGTCAGGGCAGCGGAAGGGCCTCTCCTCGGTGTGAATGCGCTCATGTACAAGGAGGTGGGTGCTGGTGTGAAACCTCTTCTGACACTTGGGACACTCGTAGGGCCTCTCCCTAGTGTGGAACCTCAGGTGGACAACCAGGTCGGACCTGTGGGTAAAGTTCATCCCACATTCCACATACTCATAGGGCCGTTCCCCAGTGTGGATCCTCTGGTGGCAGATCAGGTTGAATCTCTTCCTGAAGCTCTTCCCACACTCCAAGCACTCATAGGGCCTCTCGCTGGCATGAAGCTGCCCATGGGCCACCAGCTCTGAGCTCTGGCTGAAGCTCCGTCCACCTTCCTGGCTCAGGGTGGGTCTTTCCTCCTCAGAGCACCCTGGGCTGGGTTTGCAGCCCCTCCTTGTGCGGGATTGCTGGGGCTTTTCCTCCCCATTGGGTTCCTGCACTGTGGAGTCACTCAAAACAACCTCTTCCATGAGGTTCTGCTGTGGGGATTTGTCCTCCCTGGCCTCCATCCTCAGCTCCTTCCCTGGGGAAAGAAGGACAAGGAGAGGATGGGATTTGCCTCCAGGCCACCCAAAAGGGGAAGGAGATCCCCCCAGTGCATCCCCAGCAGGACGGGCTTGGCAGCAGGGTTGTCCTGCAGCCAGGGGCTGTGCTGGGCTGGGAGATAGAGCAGGAGAGAGGGGGAAAGGGGCACTGACTTCCTCCTCACCTGCCTGGGTGTCCCGGGGCATCTTCCTCTTCCTCCAAGCCTTCTCCTCCTCCATATTGCCAAGGTTTGGGAATGGGAAATCCTGGTTTGGGGAAAAACAAGGTGTGAATGCCTTGGGTTGGGGATTCCTCCCACCCAAGTCCATCACTAGAAGTCATCTGGTGTCCATAAAATCCTTCAAAAATCAAGAGTGAATCAAAAAAAGCCACCAGGAGTTTCCCATTTCCAGTCTCTGGGGTTCTGGTGGTCCCCCGTTTCAGGGCTGCTGGAGATCCCATGGGCACTGGGGATCTCCCCTCTCCAGGGTCCTACTTAGGGATGCTGGGGGGTTTTGGGGTCCCCTTCTCCAGCCTCACCCCAGTCCTGTCACTAGGGGCTCTCCCCTCTTCCCACCACCCTGTCCTGGTTTAGCCAAATTTGGGAGAAAATCTCCAAAAGCGTTTCCTCTAGAAAGCAGATTCAAGCGGCCCCTCCCCCAACCAGATCGAGAAAATATTTCCATGGAGAAAAGGGGAAAAAACCTGTTTGTTTTACAGGCAAAGCATTCACCAGCACAAAAAATGAACAGTATTAAAAAATAAAACCTCTTGCCGCTCCAAAAGACATGACAAACTCAGAAAGTCCCTCTGTGGGCTGTAGCTGGGCTCACTCAGTCTCTTATCAGTCTCTTATCAGTCTGTTAATGGCCCCTCCAGCACTGGAACTGCCGCGGCCCAGGCTCAGCCTGGTGGGCCACAGGTGGAGCTGCCAGTGGTGTTCTGTGTGTTCAGTGCAGAGCAGCTTTAAACAGCTCCAAAGAAAAAGAAAAATCACAGCTGGGGGAACTTCTCTGCCTCAGCGAGCTAAAACTAACTAAAAGCAAAGGAGAGCTCTGTCCTGCTGTCTGTCCATCTGCAGATAACTGATACCTTAAGTTTTAAGTTTTTCTGTTGTATTTTGGTGTGCAGCTTTCAGCTTTATATTAAGTGTTACTGGGATCTTTTCTCAGGGTGGTGAAGACAAAACAATCCTGGAAACTCAAGGACAATCTCTTAAAACTTCAGGCCCAAAGCATAAACAACGTGAAAAGAGGAGGGCAGGCAAGCAAGGAGGATGAAACTTCATAATTTGAAGTTATTAATTGGGCAGTTATGTGCAAATGGACTAAAACTTTTAAAAATGTGAGATCTCGTGATCAAGCCCTCTTTTGCTCATCCAGGCAGAGTCACAGCTGTGGCTGTGGTACTGCCAGGGTGTGACCTTTGAAGGCATTTCAGTAAAAATCCACTTTATTCCTCTTAACTCCGTCTGGCCTCTGTTCCAGCTCCTTAAGGCATCACAACAGTCCAGGAGCCGGACTGTGGAGGAGTGAGTGCAGTGCATAAAAACAAACTGCAGCTTCTTCCCCCTCCCCTTTGCTCTCACAACCAGCATTAAAGGTGCAGAACTCATTTCTGGGCTAAACAGACCGATGGGGTACGAGCATCATGAAGTCACCCCAGGACACGCCCCTGTCAGGGTCAGGGGGTCCCGTCCCCGCCTCATCTCCGGGCTGCCGGGGGTGCCCCAGCTCCGGTATCTCCCCTTCCCCTCTCCCCGCCCCGGGGGTCCCCCGTTCCACAGCCCCGGCTCTCACGGGGATACCCAAAACGAAAGTCCTGCCCCGTCGGTACCGGGCCATCCCCACGTGGACCCCCCGGGACCCTCCCGAGGGGCGATCACAGCTCCTCTGCCCCCGAAAAAGCTCCTCTTAGGGAGCCCGGAGATAGCCAGGTTCGAGTCTGGGATCTGCCGGCTCCGAACACTCTCCAAAACATCCTACTGGAGACCCCTGGCTGGAGTTATTTGGGAATTTAGCTACTTGAGCTGGGCTTCTTCTGGGACTTTCAGCAGCCTTGTGTTTTTCACGTTGGAGTGAACGAACCTTTTCAATCTCGCTGGTATCATTTGCTCCCTCTCCTCCAGTGATTTTAACAAACTTTTCAAGGAAGGACAACAAAATATTTTCTTTACAATCCAGACCCACAACAGCCATTTTCCTCATCAGTTCTTCCATAAGTGACTCAGAGGAAGCTGCATCCAAGTTTCAAGAGTTCTTCCAGAGAGAACCACAACCTCATCAGAGGAGGGAACCATGCTGTTGTCAAAGGCACTCGGAGTCAGACAACAGTGCCCTGAACTCACTGCACCAAAATAATGTCTCAATCTGGTATAGAAAATTACTAGAGAGATGCCTCTGCCCCAATTAAGGTGCTAATGAGACCAAATCCAAGGTGGATTTTATTGAACAGTAAATGTGAGGTACAGAGAGTTAAAAGAAAGAGGAAAGCGAGGCATGGCAAGAGACTGACAAGGGACAGAGACCTCCCCAGGAGCAGGGTAAGTGTGACATTGTCCCATATGTGTGTGGCCTTCCCGGGGTGAGGGTTTTACACCTGAGCCAGTTTGGATAAGGGGGATGGTGTTCACCCCCTGAGCAGGGATTACCCCACTGTTTCAGGTTGCAAAGCAAGATGTAACCAAATGCATGTTTTCAATCCCCATCTTCATCAACTGCTATAAACAGGTGGGCCAGTGTTCTTTATCTCTTCCATGACTCACCCCTGATAATGCCCTCCAGGGGAGATATCTTCTGTGAATGGGCTATTGAGTGTCACTGCAGGACTGATAAAATTCCATCATCCCATGGTGGGATGCTCTGCCCAGGGGGAGGATCCAAGCATTCCTGACTGGATATCAGCTGAGGCTTGCAATAGCAGGAGCAGCTTGCCTGCTGGATTGCCAGAGGACAAGAGCTCCATAACCACCACTGGACCTTCAAAGGAAGACCAGAACCTTCTGCAGGATCAGTGCTTCGACAGTATCACCTTCATCACTCCAACAGGACTGTAGCCACCATTTAATGGGATGGCTGCCACCACCCTTACCTACAGGGTGTCAGGTTATATCCTGACTCTGTCAGTTTAAGGCAGTGTTTCTGTATCATTGCCTTGATCTTCATTTTCCTCTTAAATTGTGATTCTGGCTTAGACCCTTTCCCATGTTTGCCTTCAAACCAGTACAAAACTCAACGTGCTCATCCCTTGTTGTTCTCCCAAAACAGGATTTCCCATCCCCAAACCTTTGCCAGATGGAAAAGGAGGCTGTGAGGAACAGGAAGGATCCCCAGGACACCCAGGCAGGTGAGGAGGAAGTCAGTGCCCCTTTCCCCCTCTCTCCTGCTCCATCTCCCAGCCCAGCATGGCCCCTGGATGCAGGACAATCCCGTCCTGCTGGGGATGCACTGGGGAGATCTCCTTCCCCTTCCCTCTGGCACGGAGGCAAATCCCATCCTCTCCTTGTCTTTCCTCCCCCAGACAAGAAGCTGAGGATGGAGACCAGGGAGGACAAATCCCCACAGCAGAACCTCTTGGAAGAGGCTGTTATGAGTGACTCCAGGGCCCAGGAATCCAACGGGGAGGAAAATCCCCAGAGATTCCACAGGAAGAGGGCCTCCAATCCCAGCGCAGGGTGCTCTGAGGAGGACAGACCCACCCTGAGTCAGGAAGGTGGACAGAGCTCAAGCCAGGGCTCAGAGCTGTTGGTCCATGAGCAGCTTAATGATGGGGAGAACTCCCACAAGTTCTTGGAGTGTGGGAAGAGCTTCAGGCAGAGCAGCACCCTGATCAGCCACCAGATGATCCACAGCGGGGAATGGGCCTACGAGTGTGGGGAGTGTGGGAAAGGCTTCAGCTACAGGTCAGAACTCATCAGGCACCAACGCATCCACACTGGGGAGAGGCCCTACAAGTGTCCCCAGTGTGGGAAGAGCTTCACCCAGAGCTCTCACTTGACCAGTCACAAATGGAGGCACTGGTAAGGGAAGGCGTCCAATGCCCCAAGTGCAGGAGGATTTTGTGCACTGCCCCAACTACAATAATTGTAGTATCCACATAGGGAAGAGCTCTGATGATCCATGTTTCACCATGATCCATGCTGGGAAGACACCTGTACCTTTTCCTGTCCCTTCCAATGACATGATGTGGGATGGAAAAACATGAAGGTCTTGCCATGGCCCTGTCATTACATTCACTCCCACCTCAGGTCATTGTCAGGGGCAGGAAAGGGACTCTCTCTCTCCCTGAGAAGAAGTGTGAAATTTCCAGGTGGGGGAAATTGTGGCCAGGAAGACCCAGAGACTTTTGTTGAGTTTTCCCTGTAAACAGTCCCATCTGTTATCAATATTGTTTCTGTTTTTATTTGTTCCTTATCTCGTTGCAGTTCCCAATAAATAAATTGTTCTTATCCCAGCCCAGGATCTTTCCGTTCTGTGCTTTCCATGGGAGGCGGGAGGGCAGTGAGGGCAGCGCAATTTTAGAGGAGGAAATTGGGGAATCCCATTCCTGAACCCCAGCCCATGGAAACTGAGCATCCCAGCTGGTCCCAGCCCTGGTGGCCATGGCAACAGCCTTGGGAGCGGGTCCCTGGCTGGGGCTGTGGGAACCTCTTCCCTCTGGTGCCCAGGGACAGGAGTGGAGGGAACGGCTGCAGCTGAGTCGGGGCAGGCTCAGGTTGGATGTCAGGAAAAGGTTTTTGCCCAGAGGGTGCTGGGGCCCTTCCCAGGCTCCCCAGGGAAGGGTCCCAGCTCCAGGGCTCTCTGAGCTGCAGCAGCGTTTGGACAGCGCTGCCAGGCCCAGGCTGGCATTGTTGGGGTGTCCTGTGCAGGGCCAGCAGTTGGACCGGGGGATCCTGATGGGTCCCTCCCAGCTCAGCCAATTCTGTGGTTCTGGGATCCCATGAGCCTGGGGATGGGGCTGCCAATGGTTGCCATGGCAACGGGCTCTGGCTGCAGGCTTGAGCTGGTGTCCATGGCAACCACCCCGGCATGGGGTCTCCATGGAGCTGCCAAGGGACTGAACATAGCAACAGGGGGCTGGTGATTGTTGCCATGGAAACTGACCATAGCAACAGGGGGTTTGTGATGGTTGCCATGGAAACTGGCCATAGCAACAGGGTCCTGGTAATGTTTGCCTGCTAAAGATCAGATTTGTCACAGGCCCTCAGAGGGGTTCGATGGGGACTTTCCAGGAGTCTCCAGGCTGTTCCAGAGATGGAATGTCACAGGCAGAGACAGGGGCTCCATGGAGACCTCCCAGGGCTTTCTGGGGATGGTAAAGAGCCCTGTGGTCAGAGGCAGTCACAGCCATGGTGACATCCCAGGGCACCTTGTGCTGCAAAGGCACCGATCTGTCACAGGCACTCACGGGGGCTCCACGGTGACATCCCAGGAGTCCCCAGGCTGCCAAAGAGCCGGGATGTCCCAGACACTCAGAGGGGTTCCTGTCCTTGGCACAGTGGGAGCTTCAGGCAAAAGCTTTATTTCTTTATTGGAGAAACTCCTCCTGATACATGAGGTGCAGATATTACACAAAACAGCCACCATGTATCCTCAAACTCGTGCAGGGCTCCTAGACTGCTAAAATTTCTTCTAAGAGAGGAGACTGGCAACAGCTGGATCCAATCCCAGCCCAAGAATTTGTCAAAGGTTTATGTGTAAAAGATTGGACAGGCGGAATTGAACTTTAACCCAATTTGTCCCAGAGGATTAATGATGGAATACCAGATATATTTATATAAATACAGCTCTGATTTATTCTGATCTTGATTGGACAGAAAGATTTTAACTCGAGTTATTTACTCCGCAGTTCAGGAGCTTTATCAATTATTAGAATATAGTGCTCTAGGATGCAATTTTGAAGTCAACAGATTGGTCTATGACATCAGAGAGTTTGTTGTGGAAGTCACTGAGCAGCTACAGCATCATAGAGGGGATTCTGTGACATCACAGAGCAGGCTGTGGCACCATGGCATGGCTGGATGACATCATAGAGCTGGCTGTGGCGTTCAAAGTATGTGCTGTGACATTAAAGAGTACCAGTATGACATCACAGAAAAGGTCTTGTGGCATCACTGAGGGGTTTGTGACATCACACAGCTGTCTGTGACATCATAGTGTGAGGCAATAGAGCAGACTCTGCCATCATCGAGGGTGGCTCTGACATCAGAGAGTGGGTTGTGACATCACTAGGTGTCTGTGTAACATCATAGAGCAAGTTGTGACATCACAGAGACTTCTGTGACATCACAAAGCAGATGTAGCACATCATAGGGTAACTCTCATAGTTAGCTGTGTGAGATCACAGGGGCTGAGTGACAACCCAGAGTGGGCTGTGACATCACTGGTGGCTGTGTGACATTGCAAAAGAGCTGTGTGGCATCACAGGGGCTGTGACATCACAGGGGCTGTGTGACATCACAGGGGCAGTGTGAGGTCACTGGGGAGGTCACTCTGCCCCAACCCCCCTCACAGTTCCCCCCAGAGCAGTCCAACCCTGCTCGTGCACAGCAGGGTCCCCTGTCCCCCTGGGTCCTCCCGCCCCCGGCCCTGCAGCCTCCCCCGGAGGATGTTCCACGAGATCGACGCCAGAGCCTGACATGGGGACGGGGGACTGGGCCCTGGGGGTGGCACAGGGGGACAGGGACCCCCTGGCAGCGTCCCCGTGTGCCCCAGGGCCAGAGCCTGGGCCAGGGCTCCTTCACCCTGTTATGAACGAGGGCTTGAGAGCGCTGAAAAAATCCCCAGCAAGGGATCAGCAAAAACCAGATTGAATATTAAGGGACAGCAGCACAAAGTTCCTTGGCAAGAGTCACTCTGCTCTTGACTGGGCACTTCAGGCACACCAAGGAAACAAAGCAACAACAAAACCAAACAGAATCCAGGCAATCAAACCAGAAATTAACCTAGAACTGTCCCTGTGTATGTGTGTGACACAAGGACAGCAAGGGCAAGGATAAAAGGAACATGGCCTGAAAGCTTAACAGAGCTCAAACTTAACAGGACTTTTCTAATACATTAACCTTAACTGATACTTTCAACCTCACAGTTTAGCAAAAGAGCAGAGTATAACAGCATGTAACCTAACTTAAACCTATGACTCCACAATTTAACAGAGGAATAACACTTAACAATACTGAACTTAACATATAACTTCTACTAAAGGTAACCGCTTAGCAAAAGAAAACCTCTCAGCAGCATTTAACTTCATTTAGGCCTTGTGATTTAACCTTCCCTACAGGCCTGACTGACTCAGCTATCCCAAGCACTCCAGCCCCTCAGAGAGCAGCATTTCTGCCACATTTCCCCAGCACAGGCACTCCTGTGTGCACACAGACACCAAGAGTCAATGCAAGGCACCTGTGAGCAATTCCCCTGAGGACAGGAAATGCTCCCTGTGGATCCTTTGGCATCTCCCCAGTGGGTGAAGGGTTGAGCCTGGAGGAGTGGGGGGATTGGCCCAAGCTCTGTCGTTGTTGGGGATCCCTGAGTGCAGCAAATGGGAGAGTTCCTGGCTGGGAGAGGCCCCACTCAGAGGGAGTCGCTGGCCCAGGAGAGCTCCAAGGGCTCCTTTTGGAGTGCTGTTTGCAGGGCTCCAAGAGAGGGGCTTCAGTCCCAGCAATGGTTCATCCTGGCCGCACTTGGCATCAACAGCTTTCTTTGGCAGTGTGAGAACAGGGATGTTGTGCTGCTGAGGGAACAAAAACAGCTCCCAGGGCTGCTGCTAAAGGAACCAGGAGCTGGCTGGGCAGCAACAGTGCCTGGAGCAGACAGTGTTTGTGATGAGCTGCAGAGGAGCTGAGCCCAGGGGCTGTTGGCCAAGGCCCAGGCCCAAGGAGCATTTCTCAGCTGGCAGGGCGGCCTGAGAAGGGGAGGGGGGAATGCAGCAGCACAGGGCCATGGAATCAAGGGACAACTGTGACGCTTTGGGGCCTTGTGAGACCAAGGGACCACTGTGACACTGTGGGACCTCATGCAATCATGGAGACCACTCTGACATTGCTGAGCCTCATGGAACCAAGGGGACTGTCCTGACACTGTGTGGCTCCATGAAATGTAGGATCATTGTGACACTGAGAGGTGCCATCAAACCAAGGGTGCATTGTGACACTGCTGGGAGTCCTCAAACTGTGGAGACCATTATGACACTTTGGGGTGTCATGGAACCAAGGGGCCATTGTGACACTGCAAGACTCCATGGAGCCAAGGGTCCAAACTGTGACATTGCAGGGCCTCATGGGACCATGGAGAGACCATTAGGACACTTCACAGCCTCATGGAATGAAGGAGACCATTGTGACACTGAGGGGCACCATGGAATCATGGAGACCATTGTGACATTACGAGGCCCCATGAAATAACCAAAGCATTGTGTCACTGTGAGGCCTCATGGAACCAGTGAGACCACTGGGACCCTGGAGGTCCCCACAGAAACCAAGAGGACCATTGCGATACTGTAAGGCCTTGTGAAACCAAGAGGCCTTTGTGACACTGCAGGGCTGCCTGGAACCAAAGGTCCAGTGTGACATTGCAGGCCCTCATGTCATCAATGGTCCATTGTGACACTGTGGAGCCAAAGGAGACCATTGTGGCACGGCAAACCCTCAGGGTCCTAAGGTCCATTGTGACATTGCAGACCTCGTGGAACAGAGGAGTCACGTGACATTGTGGGGGCTGGGGAACCATGGAGACCACTGTGACACTGCAAGGCCTCATGGAATCAGTGGGACCATTGTGAGACTTCAGGGCCTTGTGGAGCCGAGGGGACATTGTGACACTGCTGGACCCCATGGAAACAAGACACCAATATGTCACTGATATTTTTTCATAAAAATCCTTTCTTTGGGATTTTTCCTCTTCTGGGAAGCTGAGGCCCCAGAAGAAGAATGGAAACAATTGTTATCTGCTGCTGTGGAATGTAGCAGGTGCACCTATGATTGGCCCATGTTCCATGTTTACAATTAAGGGCCAATCAGGACCAAGCTCTCTGGGAGAGGTTCACAGAGAGCTCTCTTGTTTATTGCTATTCCTATTCTTTTCTTAGCTTAGCAGCTTCTGAAGTTTTCTCTCTATTCCTTTTAGTATAGTCATAATGTATTATATATAATGAATTAATAAATCCAGCCTTCTGATCATGAAGCCAAGATTCTTGTCTATCTCTTCACCCCTGAGGAACCCTTGCAAAGCCATGTAACACCATTATGGCACTGTGGGGCCTCATGGATCCAAGGCACCATTGTGACACTATGGGGCCCCACAAAACCAAGGGAAGATGGAACAGGTCTTGCTGGTTTGGTCTCCCAGGGGCCACCTGACTGGTCCAGCTGACCTTGGAACATTAAGACTCTCTTGTCATCTGCTTCTGAAACACTGGTCCTCTGTGCTTTCCTTCCCAATGGAAAAGAACTGTTCTTTTCCGCCAGGCACCCATGGCCAGAATTGGGATTTCACCTCCAAATTTCCCTATATCCAGAGATTGTTCCAGTAGGAATATTGCCAGGACAAGTCCAGCTGCCAGTGGTTTCATGAGGGTCACTTCCCATCTGTCCCCAAAATACTGGGGAAGGCTCCATGCTTTCCTTCCTGTGGAAAGAACTGTCCTGCTTTTCCAGGTGCCCATGGCCAAGACTGGCCTTCCACCTCCAAAATTCCTTCAGTTCAAAAATGCTCCCAGACAAAATCTGCCCTTTTTGACAAGTCTGCCAGGCCTTGGCCTTGTGAGGCTCTCAGCTGCCTTCCAAACACTGGAGCCCGGTGTTTTCCTTCCTGTGGAATAGAACTGTCCTTCTCCTCCAGGCACCCATGGACAGAATTGGGATTTCACCTCCAACATTCCCTGTTGTGAGAGACTGGAGGAGATTGTTGGCTCAAAACATTTTTGCACAGGGGAGGAAGGGGCAGGTCCAGCCTTGCCCTGCCCTGGAACTCCAATGCTGCTGTGCCCTGGAACCCCAATCGCCCCAGAGCCTCTCTCCCAGCCCAGCAGTGTCTGCCAGTCCCTGGCACAGCACAGGCAATGCTCCACAGCCACCTCTGCAGCCCCCAGCCCAGCTCCTGAGGGACCAAATGAGCCCAAGTCCCACCTGGGGGAAGGGCCCAGGGAAACCAAGCTGACCACAAGGCAAGCACACATCTTGACCCTACCTCCACTTGGAATTTCCATCTGAACACTCCTGGAATCCAGGACTTGGTAGCTGTGTGGGTGCTTCTGTATATGCTTTTTGTTTTTCTCTTTCTGTGTATATTTCTTCCATTTCTCTTCTCTTGCAAATCTTGAGTAACTTAAAACTGCACAGGCTTAGAATTTGTGAAGGTGAATGGTCCAATTTAAAGCTTTGATAAGTGTTTTTTTTTTTTAATTGAATGTCATAATTAAGCATTTGCCAAGTTTCCATAATTTTCTAATATAATTAGTAATAAAATTTTCTAATATAACTAGTGTCTTGTTCTTTTGAGCACCTGATGATCTCTTGTCAGAATTTCTGCACCGCGTCCAACTCAGAGGAAACAAACAATTGCAATTTCTTTTAAATCTCTCATTGAGAAAGTTTTTTAGTGGATGGGAGTCAGGGCTTGTCTGTCCTGCTGGGCACAGCCCAGGCAGGGCTTTCCCAGCCACATTCCACACTCCATTTCCCAGATGGAGCCACTGGTGCCTCTGAGTTGTGCTGCCCCAGCCCCAGGGACGCTCACCTTGTCTGCCCATTCCCCCACGGTCTCTGGGCAGGGATGGCCTCAGTGGGGGCTGCTGATATCCTCAGCACCTTGGAGGCTGCTGCTGAATTTTCCGGCTCCAGAGGCTTGTTCAGCCTTCAGCTCTTCAGTGCAGGAATTCAGTGTCCCAGGGCTCATTGACATTGAGAACACCTTAACAAGCCAAGACTCAGGGAATAATTTAATTTAATTTTCCAAATCACTTGTTCAGCCTTCAGCTCTTCAGATCAGGAATTCAGTGGCCCAGGGCTCATTGACATTCAGAGCACCTCAACAAGCCAAGCCTCTGGGAATAATTTGATTTCAGTTTTCAAATTATCTGTGGTTAACTTGAGCGATTTCAGTAGTGTGTTCAAACGGAATATATTCTATTTACAAAGATAATGAGAAAACTTTTTTTAGGTCCTTCTTCAGTTTTTTTCCTGTTCGTAAATCAGTATGTGTAGTCTCCAATTGACATTGAATCCAAGCACCTCCTCATGCAATTTGAATAGATATGAAAATCAAGACCCTTCATGGCTGGCAATCAATCAGACTCTGTCCCTACTCCCACCCCACCATTTCCCCCATCCAAGCCCTGGCACTCAGAGCAGCCTTGTGCAAATCTGAGCTCCCTCCAGCCCAGGCTGCACCTGCAGCTTTCAGCTCCTTGGTTCCAGCTCCCACCTGCTTTCCTTGGAGAAGGAGCTGCCTGAGACGCAGAGGGATGTTCATTCATTGTCATCCAACAAACCCAAGGGGAGGCACAGCTCCATCAAATGTAAAAGTCATTCTTCTCCCTGAGTCTGCAGTCCCCCTGATCCTCACAGCCTGTCTGGTTTCCTTCATCCCTGCATTGCGAGGGACTTTGTGGGACAAGGGAGCTCTGCTCTAGGGATGGAGGGAGGTCCAAGTGCAGCCCCCAGAGTGGAAACCACAACTCATCAGGTTTCTGTCCTTTGAGGGACCAGGAACTGGTGAGACTCAGAGACACAGAAAGGTTTATCTTCATGGCCAACATAAAAATTGTGACCATGATAAAATTTAATAAACATCAAAACACTTCCCTCAGTTACTTGTGACATCTCAGCAATATCTGACATGTCCATCATCCACAAGGGATAGCCATAAAGGAATGACTTTAGACAAAGACATAATAAGAGGTGATAGAATAGATAAAACTACAACTAAGATGCTGACTAAGGAGTTATTTAAACTTCTGAAAGAGTAGGCAACTCCCTTAAGGTCAAAGCATGAAGCCAGTCAAGGGAGACTCATTGGAATGGTCAGAAAACAGCTGCAGGAAGAAAACTGGGACAGAAGGGAAGGACATAGATCAGCTGCTCTAAATGAAGACATGTCCTTAAACATGGCCATTTAAACAGGAGAGCTGGAAACACCTAAAGGAAGAGGGTCATGACATATTAGACTGAATGTTGGTGACAAGAGTAGAGGGCAAGATCAGTATTCCTTCTCCTGCCATCAGTAGAAGAATCCAGGAAATTCCTTCTCTTGGCAGGAATACTTTGCCAATTCTAAGAAGTACTCAAAAGACCCAGATAATTAAGATTTGCTTGTAGACAAAAAAACAAACATGTATTAACACCTGTGCCCCTTTCCAGGCAGACATCAGTTGTGTGCCCATGAACAGGCAGTGCCACTTGTGCCCTGAGGTGCCCAGCTAGGATTGGATCTCTCCGAAAGCACCTGAGGGAGAGCAGAGCACCTTGCAAGCTGCAGGTCCCTGACAGCCCCGCAGGGCTCCTGTCCCCTCAACATCTGCTCTGCTGCAGTCTGAAACAGGGCCCAGCATGGTGCTGGGATCATCAGAGAGCTGAGGTGTGTGCTGGAATTCAATGCCCTTCCCATCCTGCAGCAGCCCTGCATTTCCCTCCTGCAGCCTTGGTCTCCAGCACAGCCATGGAGGCACTTTGGGCTCTGGACTGTTCCTGCAGCCCCAAGGGCAGCTGAGCTCTGCCTTTGGCACAGTCAGATCTGGCCAGCGCAGGCCATGCTCAGCAATTGCTTGTGTGTGCCTGGCCTTGCTGTCAGCCCCAGCAGCGGCTGGGCCTGTGCTGGCCCAGCCATGGTGGCCCAGCCCCTGTGCAGGCCCAGCCCAGGCCAGGAGCATTGCGGCTGGGAACGGCCCCTGTGCCGTGGTGCCCACAGCAGCCTTGGGGCTCTGTGCCCCATGGCCTCCCTGCTGGGCAGCCTCTGCCAGCTCCTGCAGAGCCCGTGGCACCTGTGGGGCTGCACAGACAGCCCTGCGCTGGGCTCTGCCGGCCTCTGGGCCAGCAGAGAGGCAGCCAGGGCTGGCCATGGCTGAGAACAGGCCCTGACCCTGCAGGAGGATGGAGCTGGGCCACAGCCAAACTCAGCCCAGGCCAAAGCTGGGCTCAGCAGCCAGGGCTACCAATGCATGGGCACAGAGGCTGGTGCTGACAAATGTTCTGGACCCCCTCCCTCCTCCATCCCTGCCACCAAGGGCACAGAGCAGCCTCCTCTCTGGGTCACTTGCCTGTTTGCAATGCCTTGCACAGGTGCTGGCCCTGCCTCACAAGGCCTGGCCTGAGTCCTGCCCCTGCACGCTCAGCCAGGCTGAGATGGACACTGATGGTTTCTGGGCCAGGCTCTCTGAGCCCAGCCCAGTTCCCTGCAAGCTCTGCCAGCTGCCCTGAGCTCTGGGCAGCACCAAGGGCCTCTCCCCAGCCCAGCCCAGCCGGCTCTGGCCCCACAGCTCTGCTCAGGCCAGGCTGCTCGGGGCACTGCCCCACAGCCTCAGCCCCTGGCAAGGGCACAGCAGCAGCCACAGGACTCAGCCCCAGCCATGGGGGAAGGTGCTTGGCCAAGGCCAAAGGAGGCTCCCTGGCTGCCCTGCTCCCCTCGGCCTGAGGTGCTGAGAGCTCTGCAGCCCCTGCTGCCATCCCATCTACCCAGGGCAGCACAAGAGCCGCGGCCTTGGGGCCCTCAAGAGCTGCTCCTGCTCCAGGCCCAGGGCCCATGCCAAAGCTGGGGCAGCCACAAAGCTGTGCCCATTTCCGTTCATTGCTGCTCTGATGGAGATGGATCCTCAGCCACTTGGAGGGTGCTGATGAATTTTACTACTCCAGAGGCCTCTTCTTTCCTGAGCTCTTTAGTTCAGGAATTAAGTGAGAAAAGCTTATAAACATTTGTTGAAAAATTGGTTCTCTTGTTCATCCGAACAAGAAAAGGCCCTGGGAATAACTGAAATTTTCAATTCATCTGTGGTTAATTAGACAGATTTCAGAAGTCTATTCAAAGTGAATATACCATATTGAAAACAATGCAGAGAGAACTGTTTTGTCCTGGTTTATTTTCTTCTTTATTGATTGATATCAGCAATCCCCAGTAGATATTGACCCCCAGCCCCTCCTCATGCAGTTCTGAACAGATATGAAAATCAAGACCCTTCATGGCTGACAATCAATCACACTTTGTCCCTACCCCCACCCCACCATTTCCCTCATCCAACCCCTGGCGTTCAGAGCAGATGAGGAATGGAGCCACATCCAGGGGTGTCCCCAGGGCTCAGGATTTGGGCCAGGCCAGTGAAATCTCTTTATTGCTGATCTGGACGAGGCCATCGAGGGCACCCTCAGTCGTTCCCAGGTGAGCCCAAGCTGGGTGGGAGTGTGGCTGTGCTGGAGGGCAGGAAGCTCTGCAGAGGGATCTGGACAGGCTGGAGCCATGGGCCCAGGACAATTGGATGAGGTTCACCAAGGCCAAGGTCTGGGTCCTGCCCTCGGCTCACAACAGCCTCCAAATCCCTGGCTGTGCCCTGCCCCTGATCCCCACAGCCTGTCCTGGTTCCTTCATCCCTGCATTGCCAGGGACTTTCTGGGACAAGGGAGCTCTGCTCTGGCTATGGAGGGAGATGCAAGTGCCACCACTGGAGTGGGAACCAGAACTCACCAGGTTTGTGTCCTTTGGGGGTCAGGAACTGGTGAGACTCAGAGGCACAGAAAGTTTCTCTTCATGGCCAGCAGACCACAGTTGAACAGGACGCAATTTAATAACAATTACGTTCTTCACTGAGCTATGTGTGACGTCCCAGCAGTGTATGATGAGTGCACCCTCCACAAGACATTTCCATACTAAAATTCATTTTAGACAAATGTGGTAGTAGATATAAACACAATTAAGTTCTTGTATCAGCATGCTCCTCCTGGAGTGGGGGCAAAACAGCACAAACAATTCCTGATTTGCAAAGCTGCCAGTGGTGGATGGAGAAGGGAGGTCAGGCTGCTCTTGGTGATGAGGAAATGCTGAAACCAGCCTGACTCATTTCATCTCCTCATGCTCTGGCTGATCTCCCCTCTTTCCCCTTCCACCCATTGGCTTTTGTCTCCCCGCAGCCCCCAGTGAAGAGCCTGGCTCTGTGTTCTCCATCCCCTCCTGGCTGGCACTGCCAGGCTGGGATGAGGAGCCCCTCAGCCTTCCCTGCTCCAGGCTGGAGCAGCCCAGCTCCCTCAGCCTCTGCTCACAGCCCAGGGGCTCCAGCCCCACCTTGGAGGCCCTTCCCAGACCCTGCTCCAGCTGCCAGACATCTTTCCTGCCCTGGGCAACCCAACCCAGGCCACAGTGGTCTGGATAGTCCCCGTGCTTGATGTCCTGGTCACACAGCCCTGGCCCCTTGTCCCCATGTCAGTCTCTGGGGTGGATTCTGTGGAACATCCTTTGGTGGAGGCTGTGGCTCCAGGTGGGCTGGGGGGATCCTGGGGGACAGGGACCCTGCTGGGCATGAACAGCATTGGACTTGTTGGGAGAAACTGTGAGGGGGAGCTGGGGCAGAGTGACCAACCCAGTGACCTGACACAGCCTGCTGGGATGTCACACAGCCCCTCTGGGATGTCACAGCCTGCTCTGTGATGTCACAGCCCATTCTCTAATGTCACACAGCTGGTCTCTGATGTCACAGCCAACTCTGTGCTGTCATAGTCTGCACTGTGATGTCAGACCTCTGCTTTGTGATGTCACAGCTGGATCTCTGATGTCACAGAGGCAGTCTATGATGCCACGGCTGCTCGATGACCTCACATCATGAACTCTGTGATGTCACAGCCCACTCTGTGACCTCATGTTACCAGATGATGAATTGTCCCCACCAGCTGAGCTCACACCTGGAGCTTGTTCTCCACAACCCCAGGCCTGTGGAAACCACACAGTGCCCATTGTGTGGGAAGGGGAACTGGAAGTTCAGATGCCTCAGTGTCCTGCCAGCTCAGCCAGGCCCACGGGAACATTGGGGTCCACGAGCACCATGGACCACCAGAGAGACCCCCGGGACAGAAGTACACATGGGTAAAGGGGAGGGGAAATGTGTTAATGATTTTTGAGGAAATGATTATCAAATGTGTGAAAAAGAATAGAAAATCACCAAATTTGCAGATGACACCAAGCTGGGTGTGAGTGTGGATCTGCTGGAAGGTAGGAGGGCTCTGCAGAGGGCCCTGGACAGGCTGGATCCAGGGCCCAAATACAACAAGGTGAGGTTTAACAAGTCCAAGTACCGGGTCCTGCACTTTGGCCACAACAACCCCTGAAGCACTACAGGCTGGGGACAGAGTGGCTGGAGAGCAGCCAGGCAGAAAGGGACCTGCAGGGCCTGATGGACAGCAGGCTGGGCATGAGGCAGCAGTGTGCCCAGCTGGCCAAGAAGGTCAATGACTCCTGGCCTGGCTCAGGAATGGTGTGACCAGCAGGAGCAGGGCAGGGATTCTTCCCCTGTGCTCAGCACTGCTTGGGCAGCACCTCGAGTGCTGTTTGCAGTTCTGGGGCCTCCGATTTAGGAAGGACGCTGGGGGGCTGGAGCATGTCCAGAGATGGGCAACAAGACTGAGGTGGGAGCACAAGAGCTTTGAGGAGCAGCTGAGGGAGCTGGGGTTGCTTATCCTGGAGGAGGCTCAGAGGAGACAAGGTGGTGTCAGGGCACAGGCTGGACTTGATGATCTCCAAGGTCTTTTCCACCCTTGCTGATTCTGTGATTCTCTGGAACCACCCTTGGAGCAGTTGCAGGAGGAGCCCTGGGCCTCCTCTTCAGAAGCTTCAGCAGCCCAGGTCCCTCAGCTTCTCCTGCCAGCCCCAAAGCCCATCCTGTCAGTCCTGCAGAGCCTCTGCAGCTCCTCCTCACTGCCCAGAACAGGGAGCCCCAGAGGCAGACACAGCAGCCCAGATGTGCCCCCCTGGCCTGGGGTGCCTCTGGCAAGGGAGCAGCACCAGGCACTGCAGGAGCCTGCAGACAATTCCTGCAGCACTTGTAGGATGATCCTGCTGCCAGAGGGATGTTCCCATGGGGCCAAGTAAGGAACTGCAATGGGGAGTGGGGCCAGAGAGGAAAGGGCAAAAAGGGATGGGCTGTTTGCAGGGGAGGGAACAGGGCTGGGCAAAAGGAAGAAGTTTGTTGCAGGGAACAGTAAAGAAAGCAAAGGTGGAGACAAAGAAATGCTCAGGGCAGTTTGGGGGTGGCTGCTAGGCAGCCCTGGCTCTGAGCAACAGTGTCTGCAGTGGGACAGGAAACCCCCAGCTGATGGGAACAAACTTTCTGGCTGACTGCAGAGGCCAGGACAAAGCTGAGTGGTTTCCCTGGTGTCCCCCAGCCCTTGCTGGCCCCAGGGGCTGATGGCATTTGTGCTCCCCTTCAGGTTCATGTCCCCACACCAACAGCATGGGGGTGCTCCCGCCTGCTGTGTGCAATGCAAACAGGGGCTGCGGAACCAGTGCTGCCGTGTCTGTGCCTGCAAGGATGGGGCACCTGTGTGAGCTGGGGAGAGGCCAGGGCTGCAGAGGGGGGATGTTGTTGGCAGCTCCATGAGGACGCTCTGGGACGCTGCCCTGGGCTGTGCAGCCCACTGGGGATGGATCAGCCCCTGCTCTGCTGCTCCTTCCCATCTCCCCCAGGGCCCTTGCAGAGCCCCAGCTGTTGCTGCCCTCGGCTGCCATGGCAACCCTCAGGACAAAGCGGTGCCAGGGCTGTTCCAGGTACAATTGCAGTGACACTCCTTGGTGCCACCAGGTGCCATGGCAATGGCCACGGGGACCCGTTCCTTGGTTTGGTGCCATGGCAACCAATGCTTGGAGCTGTTGTGATGGTTGGTGGCCATGGAAAGCTGCCCTGGCCCCTTGCTCAGGGCTGGTGTCACTGCCAAGAGCCAGAGGGGATCCCTTGCTGGGGGCTGTGCCATGGCCACCTGCCCTGTGCCGCGCTGGCCGCTCAGGCACCAGGAACCAGCAGCCAACGGCACTGCCAGGGCCAAAGGCCAGGTCAGCCAGACAGAAAGGGGCAGGGCTGGGCACTGTTTCCATGGCAACCGGCACTGGGGGGGAGACACCTGGGTCACCTGGCCTGGCAGTTGCCATGGAAACCCCTGGCAGGGACTGAGGGCCAGCCCCTGGCACTGAGACACTGCTGGGCCGGGTGCTGAGCACAGGGCTGAGCACGCAGAGATGGTTTTGTTCTTGCTGAGCTGCAGCACAGCCAAGGCCTGTCCTGCCCCTCGTCCAGCCACGCTGGGGAGGGGCTGGGGCTGTGGGGGAGCTGGGCAGGGCACACAGCCAGGACAGGGGAGCCCAACTGACCCCAGGCATACCCCAGACCAGAGCACATCATGCTCAGGGTGTAAAGGGGGGAACAGGGAGGAAGGGGGGAATTTTGGAAGGAGGGCTTTTGCCTTCCCAGGGAACACTTAGGCAAGAGGGGGCCCTGTTTCACCAGTGGGCAAGGTCACTACCAAAGACACAGACACCAACTTAAGGAATTATGTCATTTATATCATGCACAGCTGCAAAGATTTACAAAAGGATAAGCTTAGCAAAGCACATCATCATTAGCAATGAATTACACAAGAAGCTCAGCAATCCATCATAAGCCATCATTACATTTTGATGACCAATCCATTGGTGAAACACCAGAGGTGTTTGTGGCAGACAAACATTCTGGCTGACTATCAAGGTACACCTTACAGACACCAGTAGTACTTTAGTGACACCGTTCTTCATTCTCATTTCTCAATCTCACTCGAATTAGGAACAAGAATTCTGTTGCCCATGGAGCTGGCACCTTTTTAATTCCAGAATAATGCCCCCAGGCCCTTTGCTGTTCAGCTTTACCATGCTGTCTGTGGCTAACAAGGCTTGGGGGGCCCTTTCCCCTCTGGCTGGAAGGGGCCGGGTCCCAGTGCCTGAGGGGCACCCAGGCTCCTGGATGGAATTGCTGTGCAAGTCCCTCAGCGTCACAGCAGCCTTCACATGGAGCCCCGTGGATCAGAGCATTTTCCAAAGCGGCCCTTGGGGCAAAAGGAGAAGATCTGGTCTGGCAGGATGTGTAAAACAATATCCTGTCAGATCTCCTTGTTCTCACACAGAATCCTTGGCTGCAGGGGCACATTCCCATTGTTCCTGCCCAGGTTTCAGGACTCAGAGTTGTCTTTCCTAGGAGCTGCTCCTTCAGCTGCCTTGGGAGGGCCATTTGGCCTCTGGACCAACACTCTGGCTCCATTATTAGGGCTGCTGGATCCAAACCCTTTATCTCCACAAACGGTGGTGATTGGAGCTGGATCTCCTTTTTTCACAATCGTTCTTAAAATTGCAAGATCAATAATTGTGCTACCCTGTCATGGGGTTGAATAATCCAATCTTGTTCATTATTGTTTAACAGAATTACTGTAATTTCTCCTGGATATTCTGCATCAATTCCTCCTGCCATGACAGGAACACTTTGCAAGGCCAAGCTCCAAGGCAGCAGTTACCAAAGCAAAGTGTCCTGGAGGAATCTGAATTCCTGTTTCAGAATTGATAGCTCTTATTTGCTTTGAATTTATCCTAATGAATTCCAATGCATGAAGGCCCAGCCCTGCAGCCTCTGGGCTGGCCCTGCCAGGGGCCATCACAGCCAGAACAATTTCCCAGGCAGCCCAAGTCTCACTGCCCATGGTTGGATTTGCAAATTGGGGGCAGCCGTGCACAGCCAGGGGGTTTCATTTCCCCCGTGGGCCATTGTGAAGGGCATGGAGCACATCTGGGAGATGGGTTCTCCATGGGCAAAGGTTCCCATCTTCTCATCTTTCCAACTGCTCTTTTAAGAACCCCTTCACCCTTTCAACCAATCCTGCAGCTTGTGCATAGTCTGGTACATGAAAAACCCTGCAGACAAAATCGCTGTATTTTTCACAGGAACAGACAAAACACTCTGCATCACAGTATCAGCACACCCTGTAAAAAAGCCAATTTCCTCCCTTCCTCCTTTTTCCATTGTATACAATCTCACAAAGTTGACCACTGACATTAGGGTCCCGGCCAATCCTGTTCTGTAGGGTATTTCGTGTTACATCCCTGAGCAGCCAAAGATACCAAATTAGTATTGTCAGCACTATTTCACATTATTATTATATGTACATATTTATATATAAATACAGATATAGACATGTAGATATAGACATATATACATTAAAAGCTATAAATATAAACATGAAGGTCTTATTATACTATAAATATGTATATAGTTATTTGTTATATTGATATTTCACTTGCACAAGGGCATCTGAGCTCAAGGTGAAAACCTTCTTCTGTTGCTCCATGTGGGAACATTCCAACAATCATTGTTCCTTCTGAAGGTGCTGTTTCCTATGTACTCTCAACAAATTCATCTTTGTCTGCCCAAATCCACAAGGTCTTTTCCTTTTCCATATACAATTTTTGGATGCATTTGAAGACATCCAGGGGTGCAGCTTCTTTTACCCGACTGCCCCACTGCTCACACGGGGCTCCGACCTCAGCCCACTCCAGAGCCAGGGAACTCCAGGGAAGGGCTTCCCAGCTGGGAATTTCTGATGGCACTGTTTCCTCACATTTACATTGAACAAGTGACATTTTGTTGGGATCTGGCCAGACCGTGCCAGTTTTGTTTTACCAGTGGGCAGGGTCAGCACCAAAGCCACAGACTCCAACTGAAGGAATCAGTGTCATTTCCTGCAGTTCAGAGCAGCAAAGAATCACAACAGGAGCAGCTCAGCAATGCACCCAACCATCCTCACCAAAGATTGCCTGCAGAGATTAACAAAGATCCAGCAGCATTTACCCTCAGCCTTTACCATCCCCCAGACCCACACAGCAGCTGGGGAAGCTGTCACAGCCAAGGGCTGCAGAGCCACTCCTGGGCACTGGGAATTCCTGCAGGTGCCTCCAGCCCCAGGTGAGGCTCCAACCCCGCTGGGAGAGGGCCCAGCTCTGATAGTGCTGAAGGAACAAACTGACAGCACTGCTAGTGTGGCAACATCTGCTTTCATGCTCCTCTTGGGTCCCTCCCAAAGCCTGGCCAGGGATCAAGGAGGAACCAAGGGAGGTGACTTTGACCATACAGCCCCAAACAAGGCCAGATGTCAGATTTCATGGCCTTGTCTGGCTTCTAAATACACAAAGGTCAAGACATGTTTCACAAAGGAGTGGCTGCATCTATCTCACTGCTAATGACCATGCATATTTCATCAGGGAGCAGATACAAAGATAACCTTTGGTTGGAAGGCTCATCCAGAGGCCATCTTTGGCTCAGGGCCTGCTGTCCAGGCCTCACTCAGGGCTGGTGTCCAGGCCTTGGCACTTCAGGGACGTGGTTTAGTGCTGGGCTTGGCACTGCTGGGTGAGCGGCTGCACTGGGTGAGCTCAGAGGGCTTTTCCAACAGAAAGGATTCTGTGATTCCATGATTATATCCACTGCATCCAGCTGGGGCTATTTTAGCAGCATTACTTTGCTCCAAAAGTTCCCTCTTGCCCAGCTCCTGTGGCCTGAGGCTTCAGCTCCTTCAGCTCCTGGTGCTGACCTGCTCATGCTGAACGAGACGCCTCAGAGAGAAGAACACAGTCCATGCAATTCCTTCTGGGACACGGAGAGGGGAGGCTGTGCAAACAGGAGCATTGTTTGCTGTGGCCTCCTCTCTGCCCTTCACGCCTTTCAGCACTTTGAACCAGCCAAGAGCTTTCTCCAAGAGTGCAATGGAGCAGCTGTTCCTGCTCCCAGGCCTGGCTCTCTCCAGTCTCTGCCCTTGCCTGGTTCTGTCCCTCTTGCTGTGCCCTCTGTTCCTCCAGGGCTCGGTGGCTGCTGCTCAGGACTGTGGCACTGGCACAGATCCAGTGCTCCAGAGCCTCCTTTCTATGCCCTTGGAGCTGCCTGGGCACAGCAGCCTTTTCCATCTGGAAGCTCCCCATGGACAGGGAGTGCCCAGCTCCATTCCCTGCAAAGCCTCCAGGAGCCCAGGGCTGCCATCTCCAGTCCCTGCTGGCACTGGGGGCTCCCAGGTGCCTCAGGCTGCTCTGACACCGCTGCACACAGGAGGGAAGAGGGGCAGGGGCTGTGCTCAAAGTCAGCTCCATCTGCTGCTGCTGCTGCTGCTGCTGCTGCTGCTGTGGGGTCATTTGTGCAGCCCTGCCCCAGAGTCAGGGATCAGATCCTGCCAGTCTCTTCCAGCCCTGGCTGCTCAGAGTTTGGGCCTTGGAGCCTCAGGTGGCCAAAGGCAGCTGCTGCTGGTCCCTCTGTGTGCCCATGTTCAGCAGTGCTGCTCCATCAGTCTGTGCCCAGCAACAGGGAAAAGCCGGGCTCTGCCTGAGCAGCTCAGCCAGCAGGAAGGGAGCTGCTCCACACAGGAACCAGGAGCAAAGGACATTCCTTTTGTAGGACATGTTTTCTATTGAAAGGAAAAAAAAGGAAAAAGGGAAAAATAGGTAAATGGTAAAAGATAAGAGTAAAATCCAAGTGTTAGTGAAAAAAACATAATGTTAGTGAAAAAAAACAAAATATAAAGGCAAAGTTAAATTCTTTGCATTAAGAGGTAAATGATCTTTTGAAAAAGATAACTCAGTTATTTACATTGTAAATGTGCTGATGGCATGCATCCATCTTACTGACCTCAGCAGCCTTTTAAAAGATTTTGGGCTTTGTTTCCAACACTGGTATTTGAAATTGTGGTTGAAGCAAGAGGAAATTGCTTTGTGCCCTTCCAGCTCCAAGCAGGACTGGGAGTGGAAACTCTGTCAAACCCCAAATCCTTCAGAAGATGACCTTCCTTCTCAGCCTGGGAATGAGCTGCACATTCCCTTTGAAACTGTGTCTCTAAGAAATCCCTGACAAAGTCCCACTTACGGCTTTTTGCTCTGGTTTGGAAGTGCAGAAGTGCAATTCTCCATCCACCAGCTCCAGACTGCACTGCCTCAGGAGCACGGCCCACTTGCCAGCTTTGGCCCACTCGTGGCACTTCTAGAGGAGGAAGAAAGTGCAATTGCACAATTCCAGCCAATAAAGAAGGAAGAATGGGACAGACAAAAGAGATCCAGGTGTTCAGCTGGGACTGTGGAGAGTTTGGGTCCTTGCCAATTGGATGTGTGTCCCCAGCTGCAATCTCTGGGCCTGCAGCAGAGTCTCACTCACCTGCCAAAGCAGAAAGCTCAGGCGCTGTGCTCGCAACGGGCTCGTCTGATGCAAAGCTGTCAGAGCAATGTGAGGGCAGAGCCAGCCCAGCTGGGCCCAGGGCTGAGCCCAGCAGAGCCCTGGCAGAGCCCAGAGCAGCCTCAGCACCCGCAGAGCCTGGCTGCAAGGAGAGAAAGCAGAAACCGCCTGTCAGCTGAGGGCTCCTGTGCCCTTGGGCCAAGGCCTGCGGTGCCCAGGCCATGCTGGCTGTGCCCAGAGCTGCGCCCAGAGCTGCCCATCCCTGCTGCCTTTGGCAGCAGAGCAGGAGGGCAGCACATGTGCCCAGCCTGCAGCCAGCCACGGCACATCCAGCCCTCAGCAGCTGCCCAGAGCCAAAAAGCAGCTGGGCAGCTGACTGAAGAATTCATTGCATCTGCCCCAGCAAAGGGGGAACCTTTGGTGCCCGGCCAGGCCATGCCATGCCCAGATCAGGGAGCATCCCCCTGCCTGTGGATTCACCTGCAAATTGGGCCTGGAGCCTGGCTTTGAAGAAGGTGCCAGAATCCAAGTCCATCATCTTCAGCTGGCCAGGCTGGGAAGAGATTGTCATCCTTGAGGTTGTCCTTGGTGTCTCCAGCAGCAGCCCCACCTGGAACAGCTTCTCCAGGGGCTCCTTCTCCTGCCCTGGGGCCAGACCAGGCTGTCAGGGCTCTGCCCAGGGGCCCCAGCCATCCATGAACAGGACAAACAAAACCAGGGGGGATGGTGGCCACCAGTGCTTGCCACACCAGGTCTGCAGCTCAGCTCCAGCCCAAGAGCTGCATATTCCCCTATGCTGACCCCTGCTCAAAGCTACAGGCAGGACAAAACCAGCCTGGTTTGCTTTGCCACTGATTGCCAAGAGATGTGTGGAGCTGGTACCTGCCAGGCCCCTGGATCCAACTGTGCACATGGATCTCTCCCATCTTCTAGGGCAGAGGAACACCCTGCACCCAAGGATGACAGAAAAGATCTTCTAAGGATGGCCTCTCCGAGGGCTGCATGGACAAACACCTCTTAATGATATCCTGGCAGTCTGGGGAGAGAAACCAGAAATCACCAGTCAGTTGGAGAAGTTGCCCCCCTGTTCCTGTGCCCAGGCCATGCTGGGTGTGCCCAGAGCTGGGCCTAAACTTCCCCATGGATGCTCTGTTTTGGAGGACAGCAGGAGAGCAGGACATGTGCCACCTCCTCAGCAGCTGCCAGAGCGGGATGCCCATGAGCCCGCTGCTGTCTCCCAGCAATGGTACTGCCCCCGTGCCCAGAGATGAGGATCCACCTTGAGAGAGCCATCGTGGGAACAAGATCCGCCCCCGGATGATCTCCTGGCCCCTCCTGAACGGGTGCTTCCCCATGACCAGGTGGCACAGCAGGAGGCCCAGGGACCAGATCGTGGCTGCCTCGCCGTGGTAGCATTGGTGCTGGATCCACTCTGGTGGGCTGTAGGACAGGGTTCCTGTGGAACACAGACAGAGATCAGCAGGGGGATGCTGCTGCTCCCAGAGCCTGGCCCCAGCATCCCTGGGCATGTGGGGGCTGCCCCAGAGGCACATGGAGTGAGAGCTGCCCTCTCACCAGCACCTGGGACTTGTGCACAAACTCGGGGCTGGAAAAGAAGCCACTGGTGCTGGAAGAGGGCAGCACAATCCCTGGGAAGGCCCAACCATGACACACAAAGAAGAAACCCACCCAGTAGTGGAGAAAACTCACTCTCCTCCCCACCTCCATGGCCCCCAAAAATGTTAATAAGCCAAGGCAAACAAGGAGAGCGGAGCAGTCCAAGCCCTTCCTCGCCTGCACACCAAACCATCCGGGGCACGCGGTCAGGCCTCCCTCTCTGCTACCCCCATGGGGGTTTGTGTCGGGCTGGCTGCCCCAGCTCCAGCCCCAGCCCAGGCCACAGTGGGTGCTGAAGGCTGTCAGCAGGGCTGGGAGCTGGCCGCCCTCACACCCCACCCAGAACAACTCGGCTCCAGCATCAATCCCAACCCGGCTGCAATAGGGGGAAGCCCCAGTGCTGCACCCAGGCTGGGCCACGAGATGCCCAGGAGCATCCCCTGCGAGGGCTCACCTGCAAACTGGGTGTAGGCTGTGTCTTGGAGGAAGGCGCCACAGCCAAAGTCGATCAGTTTCAGCTGCCCACTGGCCAGGTCGAGCAGAATGTTCTCGGGCTTGATGTCCCTGTGCAGGACCCCGCAGCTGGTGCAGTGCCGCACGGCCTCCAGCACCTGGCGGAACAGCCCCCGCGCCTCCTCCTCCGGCAGGAACCCCCGCTCCGCCATGAAACCCGAGAGTTCCTGGCACCGCTCCGGACGCTCCAGCACCAGCAGGAAGCTGTCGGGGAGCTCAAGCCACTCCAGGAGCTGAATGACACCGCCACAGCCACGGGACACCTTGGCCAGCAGCACGATCTCCAGCGGGGCGCTGGTGCCGTCGGGCTGCGGGAGGAGCGCGGTGCCGTCAGTGGGGCCGAGGCCGTGCCGGGGCTCTGCGAGCCCTCAGCCAGCCCGGGATGCTCTGCACGCCCCGCTCACCCCACGCCCGCTCTCCCCGCAGGGCTCACGGCGGCTCCCACCCTGCCGGGCCCCGGCTCCCCGCCGCCTGGCACGGCCCGGCTTCTGCCGCTGGCCCCGCTCACTCACCAGCTCGCCCCAGTGCCGGATGCGATCCCGCGGCACGCGTTTGATGGCCACCTGCGAGCGACGGAGAGCAGCGGGCTGAGCTCGCCACCCGTCCCGCCGCGCCCCGACCTTCTCCTCCTCCTCCCTCCTCCTCCGCCCCCTCCTCCCGCGCCCGCCGCCGGCCCCGCCGCTCACCGGGGCGCCGTCCGAGAGCCGCGTGGCCGCGAAGACGCTGCCGAAGCCGCCACGCCCCAGCAGCGATCCCAGCCGGTACCGCTCCTGCAGGGCCTCCTGCGCCTCACCTGCGGGCGAGACGTGGCTGTCAGCGCTCGGCTCGGCGCCAGCAACGACCCCCGAGCGCCCCTCACCCGCCCCGGGCCCGGCATCCCCACCCGCCCCGGGCCCCGGCGGCTTGGGGCTGGAGGCCGCGCTGCCGAGCGGCGGAGCTCGGGCCGGGGAAGCCGCAGCGGAGGCGGCGGGAGCGGCCGCGCCGCCTGTGTCCTCCGCGGGCCCCGGGAGGAGCCTGGGCCGGGGCCGGGACCGGACCCTGCGTCGGGGCCGGGGCCGGGCTCGGGCCAGGCGGAGCCGAAGGGCGGCGATGCCGCCCCCGCACCAGGCACTGATGCCCGCCCAGCAGCGCCACCGCCAGCACGGCCAGAGCCAGGCGGAGGCGAGACCGCGGCGGGACGGCCGGGGCCGGGCTCGGGGCAGCCCCGCCCGGGGCCGGGGGCGGGCCGGGGGCATGGCCCGGCCCGGCAGGAGAGAGGGAGGCGGGGAGAGGAGAGGGACGTCGGGCAAGGGACCCCGAGAGAAGGGTGCCCGACAGCGGGAAAGGGAGAGAAAGAGAAATAAAGGGACAAAGAGAAAGAGGAAGAAAAATAGGAGAAAGCGAGTATTAAACTATCTATTTTGCTGCTCTCGCCGCTGCTACTGCCGCTGCCGCTGCTGCTGCCGCTGCTGCTGCCGCTGCTGCAACTGAGGCACCGGGGCCGTTCGTCCCCGTGTCCGTTCCCCGCTCGCCCCACGAGCCCCACGTTCGAGCCCCGCGCGCCCCGGGGACAGCCCCTCCGTCTGCCCAAACACGGGAACTTTGCAGCGCTGAGCCCAGATGCAGAGCCCTGACTCCTGCGCACTGGCACAGCGATCCCCTTGCCTGCTGCTGTGCATTGTCCTTGCTGAGGGTCAAACACTGTCGGGCCACCTTCCCTTGGGGTAGGATTCCTACCTGACCCAAGCACTGCACTTACACCTCCAGTGTTGCTTTCCAGTAAAAACAGGGGAAGGAAAACTGTGTGTGGCTCATGGGATTTTAGAGTGTCTAAAAATCACCAAGTCACCAATTTTAGAGGTGCAGTGCATCTGGAATTACTGGGATGGAGAAGTAGTGTAACATGGAAAAGGGGAGCATAGAAATAAATATAGGAAAACATCTTGGATTGTTTCTTTCATTTTCATTTCACTTCTGGAAAGCTGTTTCAGTTTTCCAGGAATCTTCTCTTGTCTGCTCTTCCCAAAAATCTCTCATGGAGAACAAGGTCAAGCTTCTGTCACAAGATTTGCCACCAGGAAATTACGCCGCTGGTGAAATTTTCATTGTGACTGTTTGTGCTGGCTTAGGGCAAATTTTGGGAGGAAACCTCCTAAAGGGGTCTGTCTAGAAAGCAAGTTCAAGTGGCTCCTCCCCCTACTAGTTCAGGAAAAGACTTCCCTCGAGAAAAGTGAAAAAAACCCCAGTTTTTTTAACAAGTAAAGTATTCACAAGCATGAAAAATGAATAATATTAAATAAAACCTTGGACAGTGCTGAAGAGTTGGCAAATTCAGAAAGTCCTTTTTGTGGGTTGTAGTTGGCTCCCTCGGTCTCTTCTAAGTCCCTCTGGTTCTGGAATGCAGCGTCCCAGAGCTCAGGGGGCCACAGGTGTGAGCTGCCGGTGTTTGTCTGGGTTTTGAGTCCAGAGCAGGTTTAAACAGTTCCAAGAAAAAGGAAAGTCACAGTCCGAGGAACTTCTCTTCCTAAGGTGGCTAAAATCAAATTGCTGGACCCGGGCTGTGAAGGCATCGGGAAATTTCCAAATCTGGGCACTGGCAGTCCCAGCAAACACCAGATCATGGTGGCGCTGGAGCCAGAACCTGCACATTTCCAAACTTTGATTTCTGTGCCAGCAAATCACTGGACTTGGGCTGTGCCAGCACCAGGAAGTTTTCAGATCTGGGCACTGGCACTGCCAGCAAACACCAGATCTGGGTGGTGTCATTGCCAGCGACCGAAATCTGCCGGATTTGGGCTCCGGTGGCATCGGGAAATTTCCAAATCTGGGTTCCTGTGCAGGAAACACAAGATGTGGGTGGTGCCAGACCCAGTAGCAGGAAGCTGCCACAGGTTTTGGATTTCTGTGCCAGCAAATTGCTGCACTTGGGCTGTGCCAGAACAGGGAAATTTCCAGATCTGGGCACTGGCAGTGCCAGCAAACAGCCCATTTCAGGCTCCAGGCTCCAGGAAGGATTGGATCTGGATGCCTTCCTCTTTTCTTTTCTTTTCTTCTTTCCTTCCTTCTTCCTTGGGATCCTGCTGCCAGAAAACTCCAGATTGGGCAGTGCTGGCAAGGGGAAATTGCCAGGTTTTAGCTTTCTTTTCCAGTAAATTGCTGGACATGGGTGGTGCCAGAAGAGGGAAATTGCCAGATGTGGGCACTGGCAGTGCCAGTGCACACCAGATCTGGGTGGGGAATGTGCCAGCACCAGGAAATTACCAAATGTTAACTTTCAGTGCCAGCATATTGCTGGAATTATGCTGTGCACGAACCTGAACAATTCTGGATCTGGGCACTTGTGGTGTCAGCAAACACAAGATTGGGTTGCTGTAGGTACCAGGTATTTGCAAGGTTTTGGCTTTCTTTGCCAGAAAATTACTAGACTTGGGCTGTGCTGGCACTGGGAAATTCCCGCATCTGGGCACTGGTGGTGCCAGCAAACACCGGATCTTGGCATTGCCAATGACGGTAGCAGGGAATTGCCAGATTGTGGCTTTCTTTACCAGAATATTGCTGGACTTGGCTCTGCCAGAACAGGGAAATTCCAGATCTGAGCACTGTCAGTGGCAGCAAACACCAGGTCTGGGCACCTGTATTGGCATCAGGAAATTGCCGGATTTTGGCTTTCTGTGCCAGCAAATTGCTGGACTTGGCTGTGCCAGCGCTGGGAAATTTCCAGATCTGGGCACTTGCGCAGCAAACACCAGACCTGGGTGGTGCTGGTGGCAGCACTGGGAAGCTGCTGAGTTCTGGCTTTCTTTGCCCGAAAATTGCTGCATTTAGGTTTTGCTGGCAGTGAGAAATTTCCAGATGCTAATTTTCCAGTGCCAGCAAACTGCTGGAATTAGGCTGTGCAGGCATCTGAAACATTCCCGATCTGGGCACTGGCGGTGTCAGCAAACCCGAGATCGGGTTGCTGTAGGTACCAGGTCTTTGCTTGGTTTTGACTTTCTTTGCCAGCAAATTGCTGCACTTGGGCTGTGCCGGAATAGGGAAATACCAAGATCTGGGAACTGGCAGTGCCAGCAAACACCACATTTCAGGAAGGATTGGATCTGGACCCGTTCCCTCCCTGCCTCCCTCCCTAAGCAAGGTGCCAGAGGGGCTGGAGAGCAGCCAGGCATAAAGGGACCTGCAGGGACTGATGGACAGCAGGCTGGGCATGAGGCAGCAGTGTGCCCAGGTGGCCAAGAAGGCCAATGGCTCCTGGCCTGGCTCAGGAATGGTGTGGCCAGCAGGAGCAGGGCAGGGATTCTTCCCCTGTTCTCAGCACTGCTTGGGCAGCACCTCAAGTGCTGTGTCCAGTTCTGGAGCCCCCAGTTAAGAAGGACATGGAGGGGCTGGAGCGTGTCCAGAGAAGGGCAACAAGGCTGGGGAGGGGTCTGGAGCACAAGTCCTGTGAGGAGCGGCTGAGGGAGCTGGGGTTGTTTTTCCTGGAGGAGGCTCAGGGGAGACAAGGCGGTGTCAGGGCACAGGTTGGACTTGATGATCTCCATGGCCTGTTCCACCCTTGCTGATTCTGTGATTCTCTGGAACCACCCTTGGAGCAGTTGCAGGATGAGCCCTGGGCCTCCTCTTCAGAAGCTTCAGCAGCCCAGGTCCCTCAGCTTCTCCTGCCAGCCCCAAAGCCCATCCTGTCAGTCCTGCAGAGCCTCTGCAGCTCCTCCTCACTGCCCAGAACAGGGAGCCCCAGAGGCAGACACAGCAGCCCAGATGTGCCCCCCTGGCCTGGGGTGCCTCTGGCAAGGGAGCAGCACCAGGCACTGCAGGAGCCTGCAGACAATTGATCTGAAGGCCAAAGCTCCTTAGCTCCTTCTGAAAGAGCAGGAACAGTTCCTCATTCCAATGTGGTGGAATGCTGGGCACCACAGCTCCAGGTGAGGACTGGACACAAGTTTGCTCCCACTGAGTGCTGTGATGGGTTCTGCAGGACCTCTGGGCTCCTGTGCTTGCCAGGCACAATGAGGAGAGAAGGAGCCAAGTGCACTGATGTGGGAAATGGATATCTAGAAAGCTTTTAGGGCCTAATAGAAGGCCCACAAAGTATGCATCAGCATATAAACCTTGAGACAGGAAACGCTACCTTAAAAATGCCATGGAATAGGACAGATATTGTTGAGAGAGAAATGGAGCTGGAAAAAAGTTTTAAAACATGACCTTGCAAATAAGACTTTGGAAAAACAGAGCTATGAAAGATGCATTGTAGTGGGACACACAAGGGGTAGTTTTAAATAATTGGCTTTAAGGCATCTACAACATGGCATGGCAAAAAGCTGATAGACCAAGAAATACTGTAATTAGGAAATAGTTGGCTTCTAATTGTGATAGTGTGAATTATAACATCTGTATTGCCTCACCCTTCTCATGAGACTGAAAATGGAAGAAAAGTTATTAAAACACCTCTCAGTTGCCCCATCTCTAGGTCAAGAAAAGAGGATTATCCAACACACTGACACACCTTTGCCTCGAGCATAACCCAGCCTGGACCAAACACACTGAAAGGTTTCCCCTTTGGCCCATGTCTCAAAACATCAGGTCTGCTGTTTGACAACTCAGGTTGGTTTGGTGTCAAGGAGTTCCCTCAGAAATACTGGGTTTGTCTTTCTCTGTGCCTTCCCCTCAGCAGCCTTGGGGATGCTCCTGTGTGAAGCCATCTGTCTCCCACAGTTTGAGAAAACTTCAAACAGGATATTGTGCAATAAATTGTTTCCTCTAAAGTGTTCCAACAATCCCTTTCCAGCAATAGGAAATTATTACTAATAGATGAAAGTGGAAAACCCTTAACAGTTTATTAACAAACAGAATCCCCCCATGATACGCGTTACAAGAAGGCGCCAGGGTCTCTCTCGGAAGAACAGGAGCTGTCACGGAGCAGTTCCAGCAGCTGATGGAAGCTCGGGGGCTCGTCCGGCGTCGGCTTTCTCCCATGACAGAGCTCCATGGAGCGGGCAGGGCAGTGAAGCAGCTGGGCTGGAGCCCCTCGCTGCCTTTTCTCCCCGGCGTGGCTCAGCTCACAGACTCTCGGGCTGGGAGCGGGGCCGCTCCGCTCCTGCCGGCACCGTGTCCCTGGGCTTGGACAAACAGTTTCCTGCCAGGAGAGCCCTGCACACTGCTCCACAGATCTTTCATAAAGGCCCAAACCAACTCCAAACACTCTGTCTGCAGCAGCTTTTCACAAAGGGCTGCAGCAATCCAGGACAGCTGCAAGTGAGTGTTGGAAGGCTCTTGTCTTGTTCCTGACAGCAAAATTCTTGATGATTTGATGCAGTTTTATTCAGGTGTAACATGAGAGCTGAGGTTTTTTGTTAAAATATTTCATGATGAATAACAAGCCTTGGGAGCATGAGGTGCAGGACTGACATCCAAAAGCATGAGCATATCCTCCAAAGTGGCCAGTTTAATTGTCCATTTTATTACTCTTGTATTTACTCCACACTAATAAGGAAAATCAAGCTTTGCTTGGAGGCAAAACAGGCATGGGATACACTACAGTCCCTCACAGGCTCAGCAGGGCTGGCAGTGACACAGCAGGCAGTCTGCTTCATTGTGAACCACTACAGAGCTACATCCCAACCTGGTTTAAGTAGCGTGGGATTATTAAGAGCTCCTTTTCTGCATGAGACACAAAAAGGAGATCCCAAATGATCTCAATGCAAGCATGCAGTAAAGAACTGCTCCTGCTGTTCTAATGAAGCATTTGCTTTGGTAATTACACTCTTCCCATTCATCTTTTGATGCAGACACTTCAGGTTTTCCCCCACACCCCTGCAAGGCTGGCAGTCGCTGTTTCCCATTTCCTGTTCTTCCCTAGAGATGGTGCAGTGGCTGCTTTGAAACAAAAAGCCCTGGGATCTGGACAGCTTGAAGGAGCACGAAATGCTAATTAAGTGCTCATATTGGTAACACCCAGGTCGCACTACCCAGTGCTCTGCAGCAGCAGCAGCAGCAGGACCATGCATCATTCCTGTTGGTGGATGTTCATGCTTCTGGTGTTTAAGAGCAATGACTTTGAGGAGGGACAAAAATGCCCCTCTTCAAACAGTGGCTGTGCAAGGAGATGTGATGTTTCACAGCCTTTTGTAGGATATTTCAGAAAGATCTAAGAGAATACTGTGGCATGGAGTAGGTCCCTAATTTTGTTTCCAGAGAAATGCCCAAAGGGCACATTCACTCTGCTGCTGATGGCAACCCTATAAGCTCATGGACCAGTTTTCCCTGCAACGTGCCACCCTGCCTGGGCTTTACTAGGCCGGGACTAGACCCAGAGCTAAGCAAACACATGCAGCCAGGTGACATTGTGTGACAACAAAAGCTGGCAACCATGAGGACTTTGCTGTCAAAAGGTTACAGCTTGCACTGGGCCCAGAAGTGTTTTTCCCTAAGGCAAAGTAAATTGAAATGTGAAGATTCAAAGCTTCAAATGACTATGAAAGGAAACTGCAGAATAATTTCTGGATGGGCAGCATTGTCAATGATCATGCAGCCCACCATGAACTGGAGCTGAATCCAGAATTGCTTCTTCCAGCTGTGCAGGAATTCATTCCACTGGCAAGCACTGGTCCATGGGAACAAATGATCCCCTAGCTCGGGGCTGAATGGCGCCCAGGCTGCAGTGCAGATTGGAGGAACCCTTGTCACTTGTTATTGGCCTCCCAGTGCACTCATCCTTCTGCAAACAAGGTGCAAACAACACAGCTGCACTGCTGTCCCCAGTAAATATACATACAGGTGGCTTTTCCAAAGCGGTGCATCTTTTCCCAGTGAAATACATTACTTCTTCTTACCTGTGGAATTGTGATTGAAGACACCTGTGAGCCAGATCTGTGGGGATTGCAAAGGAGCAAAGCTTTGGGATTTGGGCACACTTCTCTTGGTTTCTTTGCTCAGGCCTTTAGTGAGCACACAAACACACCTAGGTAGAAAACCTTTGACTAGACAGGATCTTTTGGATCCATTGTCCCTCAAGCAGGTCAATGTGTGGCCCTGTTGTAATGCCAAGTAACAAAGAGCAGCACAAATGACACAAAGGAAACATGGCCAAAGAGGAAGAGGAGAGGCCCAATGAGGAAAGGATGTGGTGAGACACTGGCACACTGAGTGAGCTGCACTCCCATAATCTCTAGGCTAGCAGGTCCTGGTCTCACATTCTCCTCTTGGTTTATTTAAATGTTATTTATTTTTTACTTTTTTTTCATCATCAAAATAAAAAATATAGAATTAAAAATACGTCATCAAAACTTAAAGACAGAATCAAATCACATTAATTCAAAACTACATCTAAAGATCTGAATCTATGTACAGCTGTAACTATGAAGCCTAATGCATCAATCCTATTCTTCAAACACTCTCCATACAGGCAGCAGCTTCTTCCTGAGCTTGGAGGAAAGAGAGCTTTTCTGGGAGGCGAGGACTTTGTGGGTGAGGGAACATTGGAAGTGCCCCAAGAAAAGTCCTCGATAAGATTGTAACCAGTCAGCTCTGCAAAATGGAGACACAAAGTTTAACAGAGGCCACCATGCAAACCTAAAGCAGCTGAAGCTCCATATTTCCTGGGACACATTTCCTGGAAATGTCTATACAGCTGCACAGGGAAACATGCTCCTGCTGGCAGACACAGAGGCAGGCCAGGGCAAAACCCTGAGCCACTCCCCCAGAGCTGGCACAGGCCCAGCCTGGCCTCTGGGCTGCCCTGGGACAGCAGGGAGCCCAGAGCCCTGTGCTCTCCAGGAGCGGCTCAGCTGCACATGCACCCTCCTGCTCCTCTGCCTGCCCCACAGCTCAGCAGCCCTGCAGCTCCAGGGGCACTGGCAGTAGCACAGCTCATTGCAGGGGCACATGCAGGGCACAGCTGTTCCTGGCAACGTGCATAGCCTCTCTGGGCTGCCACAAGACCCTTCCTGCCAGCAGGGATTGGCCCAGCTCCCCCCTCACCTCTGTGTGAGGCTGAGCCATGATTGCCTTCACCTTGTCCTCCATCTGGAGCTGCTCCAGGCCCCCCATGCCATGACTAGGAAGGGCAATGGAGAGAGTGGGGGCAGATGCACACCCTTCCTTAGGATTTTGTCATTTTTGGCACAGCTCAAAAGGCAAACCCAGAGGCATCCAACTCAGCGCTTCCTCAGCCTTCTGGAGAACATCTCGCCTTCACCAGCCCAACATTTTGGAGAGGTTTTCCCGCACATGTGGAGGCTTGCTGGCAGCACATTTCTTCAGCTGGGTGCCCATCACCTTGCAGAGGGCAGAGGCCAGCTTGGTGGCCACGGTGCGGACGTTGGCGCTCCGCACAGGCAGCGCCTTGTTCTCCAGGCAGGACCAGAGCACGGGCAGGGCGTCGCGCTGGACGACTTCAGGGCTCCTGGCATGAACCCCCTGCACAAGCACTGCCGCAACAGAGACACAGCTCCTTACCCACCAGCCTCACTGCAAACAAGGATCCACCTCTGCTTCTGCTTCTTGCCAGCCTCTCTGGCCAAGAGCAGCAAAACAGCACCTAGAGCCCCTTGATCCAGAAACGGGCAAAGCAGCTGAGCATCCTGGAAACAGAACCACCAACCCCTCAGCACTAATTGCTCCAACCAGAGCCTTGGCCCTGTGGCAGACTTCCTACCTTTCCTAAATTATTTCACAATCTCTTTTTGCATGAACAATGAATGAAATGTCCAATTGTCTTTGATTTCCATTAAGAAGTTGTCTAAACCCACACTGAAGATTTGGAAATGCACCATAGAGAGGAAATGGAGAGATTTCTAATAAAAGGAATTATTCCATTTTTGTAACTTTGATATCAAGTGCCAAATGTCTAATCTGGCTTTGCCCTTTGCTCAGTGGCACACAGCAAGGGGCAGGATTAGAACACACCTCAAAACTCCAGCCCACCAGAGATGGCTGCTGCCTGACAGCTGGATGAGAAACATCAGTGACCAGCTGGTGTCTTTGGCAGAATGCTTTTGGGGCTTCCAACAAAGAGCTGTTTCAAACCTCAGGGTGTCTTTGATAATTACCCAGACCCCATTGCCCTGGCATTTGGGCATCTTCACATTTTAATGCCACTTCCCCTCTCAATGTTAATGGCATTTTTTCTTATAATGTACACTGAAATAGAGGCATAGAGAAAGAAAAATGCTACACAGAGGACTGAAATGTAACCAAAACACGAGTGCTTTCTCATATTGTCTCTGAAATCTCTCTGTCCATTTTCTGAACTGAACTATATCAAACACAGACAAATATTTACTACCAACAGGCTTCTTGCTTGGCAGATTTGGCTGAGAGAAAAAAACCTGAAATGCTCTGGAGACCATTCTTATTTTCTGATCAGACAAAATGTTATCTTTCAGCCATTTAATATTCTGTGGTGGAAGAGACTTCATTTTCTCTATTCTGTTAATCCATCAGCAGTCATCAACATTGAAACAGCTCCTGCAAGTACCAAAAACCAATTCTGCTAAGCAGGAAGGGGTATGGTACCCATTTTAAAATGGGAATTAATTTGAGTTTAAATGTAATTAAAGACATCAGTGACTACTGAATGTGAGGAACAGCTGTCTGTTCCTGCTAAATCTCAGAGAGAACATCTGCTTTTTCTAAAGTAGTCCTAATTTATGGTTAATTCCTTTTTTTGAAAAAGAGATCAAAAGAACTGCTAAACTAAACTCTCTATTGCTGGAGATGTACTTTATTCAAATGCTTTTTAAAGGGCCTTTGACATTCCCAATTGCTGAACATGCCCTTTTGAGATTCCTAATGAAGACACAAAGTGTATTAAACCTTGCATTCAAAGATGTTGGCATAATTAGCAGTGGATTTAGCCCCAGTTAAAGCAAGGCTATCAATCATCTTCTCTACTATATATTGAGATTATCCTTTTTCCATTCCTTGGCTATTGCTGACACAGCAAGCTCCTCTGAGGAATCAATTATCAGCTGCATTTGTAGCATTTTGGACAGCGCTGACCCAGGCAGACACTGTTTGCACACCCTGAAAGGCTCAGTCCAAGGCCACTCTGACAGCACAGGCAGGGAGCCTCAGCACTCTGCTTCTGTCCCTGTGCCCCAGAAGCTGCCTTGCACTAAACCCGTGCCTCTGATACCTCTGTTGAGTTCTGGCCTAAGCTGTGACCCCCAGGCTCTGCACGGTTCAGCCTCAAAACTTTCCAAGAGAAAAACAAGAATTCTGTGAGGACAAAACAAACTGATACCCTGAAACAGCATTGGCCACCATTTCCCCTCAAAGATCACAGATGTCCCTGAGCTTCCCAGAGAGGAGCCAGCTGGGGCATTTTTAGCCTTTCCTTTGCTGGAGGTGGTTCTGAGATGCCCCAGTGAGAGCTCAGCCCCAGGCCGAGCGCTGCCCCCATCTCAGATGCTGCTGCAGCAGCCAGGGAAAACCTGCCCAACCCACCTGCCTTGGCTATGGGGCAGCAGGGACACGCTCAGCACCTCCTGGTTTGGAGGAGCTGCTCTGCTGTCTGCTCACAGGCATTCCCTGTAAATGCTCCCTGGGAAGAGCTCTTGGCTCAGAAGGGAGGCCATACCTGTGATACGCTCGGTGATATCCAGCAGGGCTTGGGCACTCAGGTGATTCCATTGGTAGCTGAGCTCTTTCAGCAGTGACACTTTATCTACAAGGGAAACACATGTTTCTGCTCACGTTTCTCAGGTCATAGGAGTGTTATGGTTTAGGCCTGGCAAAGCTAGGGCCTCTATAAATATACATTTTACTTGATATCTGCTGTGAGATGTGGCCAGGAAATAAGCAAAGCAGGCTCTAACTTAAATATAAAGAGAAGTTTATTAATTAAACTACACACACAATTACTAACTTACACACACACAGGGAAAAAAAAACAAGGAGAATGAAAACTACACAGAAACACTTCGTTATCTTCTTCTTACTAAATTCTCAAACACATTTACATTTCTTAAAAAATTATCTACACTCGGTCTGGCACTACTCTTTGGAAAAAAAAAATTAAATCTTCAGCTCATAAGGGATAGACGGAGTCTTTCTTTGTGCCATGGACTTCTTGTCACAATTAGCAATCTGCTTGGTATCTTGCTATCTCGTGACATCTCTTTTCTATGCCGAGGTGCTCTCACTACCTGGCATGGGATGGGGCAGGGGCCTGCCTTCAGGGCTTTTTAAGAATGCTTCATTTCGTTCTAAGTAGAGTACAGTTACATTTCTGGGACCTCTGTCCCCCCTCCTATGTCTTCTATACCCCCTGGGGCCGAGGGGTTTCAAAACTAAACTTTCTTGACGCCGAGCTTCTGCTTTTTCCTGCAATACAGCTTCTGTATCACTAGGAGAGTCTATGGATATACAACAAAAAAGAGTGTAGCAAAAACTGCTACTCTATCTTCTTCTATTCTTTCAACATTTCTCTTCTCTTTTTGCTAGACTTTTTTTACTGGCCTGATTTTCTTCTTTTATCTTCTACTCTTGTCTTTTTTCTAGGAAAGGCAATGTTCTGCGAAGCCTTCATTCTCCGAAGGGTTAAAGCTCTGCCAGGCGGCCGGACTGCCCGCTGCTTCCCCCTTTCTCCTCCCAGCCGTGCTGCCTGCTGGCACATGATATCAAGTTTCAAGATATATAGTTCGAGCACGGGCTGCATTCTCTGGGGGGGGAATAAACAGGTCGCTTAAGGGTCTGCCACTCTTCTTCTGAACTCGGGCTTACTGTAAATGGGCTACGTGGCTTTCCCCTCCCCCAGCCCAGCTAGCAACTGGGCCGGGGGAGAGACTTCTTCACGCCTGAAATCTCAAGAGTACTCCGAAGGCTAAGAGCCCTGCTTTTAACTCTTTGAGTTCGTAGTCTCAAGAGGCGGATCTAAATGTCTCACTGGTCAAACTAAGTGCCCATCTTAAATTTCAATTACTCATTGGTAATCACAGCAAAACAAAATATCTCAGATGTCCCATTTCCGGTCAAACTACGACATTTTACTCTTCGCCTCTTGAGACTACAAACACTAAAACTATTAAATAAATTACAAAACATTTTTACACAGAAAAAAAAAACTTTACTTAATACATGCTTTGTTCTTATTTTTTTTTGGTCTCATCTCACAGCTTCATCTCATTACTTTTTTAAAATTCGATTCCCGGTCAGGGAACCAAATAAATGTTATGGTTTAGGCCTGGCAAAGCTAGGGCCTCTATAAATATACTTTTTACTTGATATCTGCTGTGAGATGTGGCCAGGAAATAAGCAAAGCAGGCTCTAACTTAAATATAAAGAGAAGTTTATTAATTAAACTACACACACAATTACTAACTTACACACACACAAAGAAAAAAAAACAAGGAGAATGAAAACTACACAGAAACACTTCTTTATCTTCTTCTTACTAAATTCTCAAACACATTTACATTTCTTAAAAAATTATCTACACTCGGTCTGGCACTACTCTTTAGAAAAAAAAATTAAATTTTCAGCTCATAAGGGATAGACGGAGTCTTTCTTTGTGTCAAACTACGACATTGAGAAAGGACAGTAGGAAGGGAAAGGGCAGTGCCAAACCCATTTTATAAAATAAAGTACATTTCTGTGTATTTTTGAATCCTATTCTTCTTTCCTTCCAGCCTGCTTGGCAGGGTTTTAAATTCCAGAAGAAAAGCTCTCCCTTCACATTTGTAAACCCAAACTTGTCTGCTGTAGCAGGAGCTGTGTTAAAACATTTCACATCAGGGACCTCGAGAGTTCAGTCACATGGAAGCAGTGAAAAGGTTTTGCACCCCAGAGAAAAAAGAAAGAGCCCCATACTTGGGTCACAGAAAGGCACTGAGTCAGGCAGTTCCTGAGCTCACAGAGCAGCTTGGGAGGAGAAAGTGGAAACTCCCCTTGAAGACCTGCCTCTTCAACACTCCTTTTTTCAGGCATATTCCCCCAGTACAGCATTCTCAGAGCTGACATAAATTTGTGTGGCAAAGGAATTTAGAGCAGGCCTTGCCTATGTAGTTAATTGCTGCGGCCATTTTGCCCCATCCAAAATAACATGTGGAACAAGGCATCATTGACAGCTGGGTTTATACCTGTTTGTTCTAAAGAAATGAACTTGGTGAATCACAAGTTCCCCCTTGAAAACAGAAGACAAAGAAGAAAAGTGGAAAATAGGCAGCTAATGCCTCTAATGTAAAGCCTTGCATTTAGGAAAATTTGTTTTCCACATAAATGTGCAGTACTGTCATGTCTGGCTTATTCTTAAAATGGCTCCATCTCGTTGACTGAGCCTACAAGAAACTTAGTTTTTCTTGAAAAGAAAGTAATCTGATCCATTAAATTACAAAGTGGCATCTGAAACACCACTCCAAGGTACTATGTACTTCTAGGACCAACAACTCCACGGTAGATCCCAGCTGTGGATGCATCCTTCAGAATTAAAATCAAGCATCCTTGGGAATCTCGAGTTTGATTCAGAGATTTCATAGTCAAAAGTCACAATCTTGAAACACAGCTCCCATCAGTTTCAAAATAAAGTAAAATTCTTCCGTATATGTGCAATTTAGAGATGAGGAGGAAGGGAGGGAATGTACTGGAAGATTTTGAGAGGAGGAAAAAAATACTATAAAACTACTCATCCTTGTTCATTATTCCACCTGAGTGAACTCCTTGCTGTTCAATTATTAGAGTAAAATTACAAAATGATCAGCCACTGTATTAAAGTTTAAAGGGTTAACTTAAGAGTTATGTTCCCTCCTTCCCATACCACTGGTCTGGGGATGGGGCACATTGTCACTCATTTCTAATGGAGTAGAGGAATATATTTCTTCAAGTGGATCCTGTCCAAGAACACAATGTGAGCTATTCTAAGTAGTAATTAAAGTTGCAAGAACTGAAAAATTTGTCAGAAACCTATTTTTCCATTGCTTTTTGATTCTTGGTCCATAAATTCCTTTGACAAGCCAGACTGTACCTGGGACTAAATTTTCAAATACACTCATGTTTCAGTATGTCCAACTCTCTCAGTTGCTGAGGGTTGGACGTTTATACATTTACTCAGACCCCTGGTGCTGAAACCAGCCTCATTTCATCTCCTCATGCCCTGGCTGATCACCCCTCTTTCCTCTTCCACCCATTGGCTTTTGTCTCCCACCAGCCCCCTGTGAAGAGCCTGGCTCTGTGTTCTCCATCCCCTCCTGGCTGGCACTGCCAGGCTGGGATGAGGAGCCCCTCAGCCTTCCCTGCTCCAGGCTGGACCAGCCCAGCATCCTCAGCCTCTGCTCACAGCCCAAGGGCTCCAGCCTCACCCTGGAGGCCCTTCCCAGACCCTGCTCCAGCTGCCAGACATCTTTCCTGCCCTGGGCAACCCAACCCAGGCCACAGTGACCTGGATAATCCCTGTACTTGATGTCCTGGTCACACAGCCCTGGCCCCTTGTCCCCATGTCAGGCTCTGGGGTGGATCCTGTGGAACATCCTTTGGTGGAGGCTGTGGCTCCAGGTGGGCTGGGGGGACCCTGGGGGACAGGGACCCTGCTGGGCATGAACAGCATTGGGCTTGTTGGGAGAAACTGTGAGGGGGAGCTGGGGCAGAGTGACCAACCCAGTGACCTGACACAGCCTGCTGGGATGTCACACAGCCCCTCTGGGATGTCACAGCCTGCTCTGTGATGTCACAGCCCAGTCTCTAATGTCACTCATCTGGTCTCTGATGTCACACCAGAGTCTGTGAGGTCAAAGTCTGCCCTGTGATGTCACAGCTGGATCTCTGATGTCATAGATATGGCCTATGATGTCATACTGCTCAATGACCTCATGCAATGCACTCTATGATGTCATAGCCTACTCTGTGACCTCATGTTACCAGATGATCAATTGTCCCCACCAGCTGAGCTCACACCTGGAGCTTGTTCTCCACAACCCCAGGCCTGTGGAAACCACACAGTGCCCATTGTGTGAGAAGGGGAACTGGAAGTTCAGCAGCCTCAGTGTCCTGCCAGCTCAGCCAGGCCCACGGGAACATTGGGATCCACGAGCACCACGGACCACCAGAGAGACCCCCGGGACAGAAGTACACATGGGTAAAGGGGAGGGGAAATGTGTTAATGATTTTTGAGGAAATGATTATCAAATGTGTGAAAAAGAATAGAAAATCACCAAATTTGCAGATGACACCAAGCTGGGTGTGAGTGTGGATCTCCTGGAGGGTAGGAGGGCTCTGCAGAGGGCCCTGGACAGGCTGGATCCAGGGCCCAAATCCAACAAGGTGAGGTTTAATAAGTCCACGTGCCGGGTCCTGCACTCTGGCCACAACAACCCCTGCAGCTTTATAGGCTGGGGACAGAGTGGCTGGACAGCAGCCAGGCAGAAAGGGACCTGCAGGGACTGATGGACATCAGGCTGGACATGAGCCAGCAGTGGTGCCCAGGTGGGCAAGAAGGCCAATGGCTCCTGGCCTGGATCAGGAATGGTGTGGCCAGCAGGAGCAGGGCAGGGATTCTTCCCCTGTGCTAAGCACTGCTTGGGAGGCACCTCGAGTGCTGTTTGCAGTTCTGGGGCCCCAATTTAGGAAGGACGTGGAGGGGCTGGAGCGTGTCCAGAGAAGGACAACAAGGCTAGGGAGGGAGCACAAGAGCTTTGAGGAGTGGCTGAGGGAGCTGGGGTTTTTATCCTGGAGAAGAGGAGGCTCAGAGGAGATAAGGCGGTGTCAGGGCACAGACTGGACTTGATGATCTCCAAGGTCTTTTCCAACCTTCCTGCTTCTGGGATTCTCTGAAGCCACCCTTGGAGCAGTTGCAGGATGAGCCCTGGGCCTCCTCTTCAGGAGCTCCAGCGGCCCAGGTCCCTCAGCTTCTCCTGCCAGCCCCAAAGCCCATCCTGTCAGTCCTGCAGAGCCTCTGCAGCTCCTCCTCCACTGCCCAGAACAGGGAGCCCCAGAGCCAGACACAGCAGCCCAGATGTGCCCCCCTGGCCTGGGGTGCCTCTGCAAGGGAGCAGCACCAGGCACTGCAGGAGCCTGCAGACAATTCCTGCAGCACTTGTGGGATGATCCTGCTGCCCAAGGGACGTTCCCATGGGGCCAAGTAAGGAACTGCAATGGGGAGTGGGGCCAGAGAGGAAAGGGCAAAAAGGGATGGGCTGTTTGCAGGGGAGGGAAGAGGGGTGGGCAATAGGAAGAAATTTGCAGCAGGAAGAGGAAAGAAAGCAAAGGTGAAACCAAGGAAATGCTCATGGCAGTTTGGGGGTGGCTGCCAGGCAGCCCTGGCTCTGAGCAACAGCATCTGCAGTGGGACAGGAAACTCCCACCTGATGGGAACAAACTTTCTGGCTGACTGCAGAGGCCAGGACAAGCCTGAGTGGTTTCCCTGGTGTCCCCCAGCCCTTGCTGGCCCCAGGGGCTGATGGCATTTGTGCTCCCTCAGGTTCATGTCCCCACAGCAACAGCATGGGGGTGCTCCCGCCTGCTGTGTGCAATGCAAACAGGGGCTGCGGAACCAGTGCTGCCGTGTCTGTGCCTGCAAGGATGGGGCACCTGTGTGAGCTGGGGGAGAGGCCAGGGCTGCAGAGGGGGGATGTTGTTGGCAGCTCCATCAGGACACTCTGGAACACTGTCCTGGGCTGTCCAGCACACTGGGGATGGATCAGCCCCTGCTCTGCTGCTCCTTCCCATCTCCCCCAGGGCCCTTGCAGAGCCCCAGCCATGCTGTTTGCCCCTAGCCTGCCCACGGCCAGCCTGGGGCTGCTCAAGGGGCTTTTCTGTGCAGAGCATTGGCCTGGCTGTGTTCTTGAGAGAGCCTGGGCAAGGAGCCTGGAGCCCCCAGGCCCTGGCCTGAGGTGTCAGCACTGCCGCAGCAGTGCCCATGGCCTGTCCCTGCTTCAGCCCCGGCACTGCCACACCCAGGACTGCGCCCGGCCCCAAGAGCACTCAGGCCCTACAGCAACACCAGGGCCACCAGGGCAGCCAAGACAATCTAGACAGCCCTGGCAGCTTTTGTCTGGGAGCCACCTTTGGATATAAGGAATTTTGGAGGCGGATTCTCAGTTTTGGCCATGGATGTCTGGACTTGAAAGTGTTTTTTTCAATGGGAAGAAAAGAACGGGCCCCCAGTGTTTTGAAGGCAGATGAGGAGTGGCCCCCAAGAGGCCAAGGCCAGCCAGAGCTGTCTGTTCTGGCAGGTTTCATATGGGAATAATCCTTGGATATAACCAAATTTGGAGGTGGAATCCCAATTTCAGAGTTGAACCCCTGGAGAAGGACAGTTCTTTCCCACAGGAAGGAATACACAGAATTCCAGGGTTTCAGGGGTTGATAAGAAGCAACTCTCAACATGCCAAGGCCAGCTGGACCAGTCAAGCAGCCCCCAGGAGGCCCAGCCACCCAGACCTGTTCCATGATCTTTGATCCTTGGGGCCCTGCAGCATCAAAATTGCCCCTTGGTTCCATGAGGCCCTGTAGGATCACCACAGATCTTGCTTTCCATGAGGCCCAGTGATATAACAATGGTCTCCTTGGCTCTGCAGAGGCACAATGGCCCTTTGCTTTCCAAGTGGCCTTGCAGTGTCCAAATGGTTTCCTTCTTGCCATGGGACTGCACAATGCCACAATGGCCCCTTGCTTCCATGAGGTCACAGAGTCTCCAAATGGCCCCTTGGTTCTATTGGGTTCCCCAGGATCACAGTGGCCCCTTGGTTCCAGCAGGCCTGGATGTGTTACACTGGCCCCTTGTTTCCATGGGGACCCACAGTGTCCCAATGGCCCCCTGCTCCCATGAGGCCCTGGGATGTCACAATGGTCTCATCACTTCCACGAGGCCCTGCTGTTCCACAATGCCCTTGAAGTGCATTCACAATAGTCCCAGTGGGTTCCCCTGCTGGTTCACAGTGGCCTCCTTTATTCTGTAGTGTAACAATGGTATCCTTGGTTCCATGGTCAGAATGGCCCCGTGGTCTCATGGAACCCCACAGCCCCTTATGGAGCTCCACAGCCCCTTATGGAGCCCCACAGTGTCACTTTGATCCCCTTGAGTCCATAAGGCCCTGCCATGCTACAAGGACCCCTTGGTTATACAAGGCCCTGCAGTGTCACAATGGCCTCTTGATACCAGTGGTCCTGAAGTGTCCTAATGGTCTCCATGGTTCCATGACACCCCACAATGTCACAATGGACTTTTGGTTCCATGAGCTTTCCTACTGCCAACAACAGTCTCCTTGGTTCCACAGTGTCACAATGGACCCTTTGCTCCATGAGGTTCAGTAGTGTAACATGGACGCCTTGATTCCATGAGGTTGTGCAGTGTCACAATGATCTCCTTGGTTCTGCAGCCCTGCTGTGGCTGCTGTGTAACAATGGATCTCTGGTACCATGAGGTTCCATAGTGTCACCATGGTGCCTTTGGTTCCACAAGGCCTTGTTGGGCCACAATGGCCCCTAGGTTCCATGAGGTTCTGTACTGTCAACAATGATTTCCTTGGTACTGCAGTCACAAGGGATTCTTGGTTCCATGAGGGGCCTGGCCTCCCACAGCCCCTCACAGACCCTTATGGCCCCTCATGCCCCCTCACAGCCCCTCATGGCTCCCTCACAGTTCCCCATGGCCCCTCACAGCTCCCCATGGCCCCTCATGGCCCCTCACAGCCTCCCACAGCTCATGGCCCCTCACAGTTCCCCAAGATCCCTCACAGCCTCTCACTGTGGATGCCCTGGAAGAGAGAGAGAGAAACAGCAAGTGTTTCTCACAGCAGCATGTGAGAATTTTTAGGGTATAGTAGGGATGTGATAACTTGTTAAGTATAAACAATCTGCAGGTGGTGTTGTTCTACTTCGTCTTTCTGTTTCTCTATAAAAACTGCACGGTTCACTTGAATAAAACCTTCTTTCACTCTCTCTACACAACTGCCTCCTGCCTGGTTCTGACATTCTCGACTCATGATTGACACCTCACAGCCCCTCATGGCCCCTCACAATCCCTTCCCAGTTCCCCATGGCCCCTCACAGCCCCTCACAGCCCTTCACGGCCCCTCAGAGCCTCTCATGGCCCCTCACAGCCCCTCACTGTTCCCCATGGCCCCTCGCGGCCTCTCACGGCCCCTCACAGTCCCTCATGGCCCCTCACAGCCCCAAACGCGGGGCTCCTCCCAAAGGAGAGGGTGTCGGGCCCTGATTGCTCTCCTTTCATTTCAGTCCTTTCACAGCCATGAGTGCAGAAAGGCTGAAATGGAGCCTTTGCCCATTTCAGCCTTTCTGCAGCGTTTCCCTTGGGGTTAATTGCGGGCTGAAGCTCTGTGCTGGTGCTGGCCCGAGCGCCACCATCCCTGCAGCCGCCAGGCCTTTGCTGTCCCCCCGTGTCCGTTCCCTGTCCCCGAGTCCCGCCCGGCTCTGGCAGCAGCAGCAGCCGCAGCGCAGGGGGCGCCGGCCCGGCCCGGCCCAGCCGGGGCTCCCGGCCAGGAGCAGCAGCAGCGCCGGCCCCTTCCCGCCTGCTCCTGCCTCTGCTCCCAAGGGCTTTTTCCAGCTCAGTTCTGGAGCAGAGCAACCAGCACCCACACACAGCCCTGACTGCTCAGGGCCCGCCTGTGCTGCCCTGAGCCAGACCTCAGAGCAAGAAAGGATTGGGTTCCAGCACTGTTTCCAGCTCTGTTTGACTCACCCTGAGGTGACAGGAGGAGGCTGCTGGTGCCTCTGCCTTGGGAATTGCAGATCATGGCTGCTCTTGGCCCTCTTCTTCTTGCAACCTGAATTTTATCCATAAAAATGCAAGTGCCTCTTTCAGTTGGTGCTACCCACGGTGCTTTCATGACAGTGAAGTCAGTATTTTTGTCACAGGCATAAAGATCAGCAGATACTGGAATGCTCACCAGCTCCTGAACACTAAGATGAGGGGAATGAAAGCTTCACAGGCCACATTTGCAGGGCTCAAACAGAGCCCTGTTGCTGGCACTGTTGAAATAGAATAAGCTGACAGAGGCTGTCACAGAATTCGCCTCCGCAGTTTGGAGTCAAATGAAAAAATCAACCAGGAGAAGCAGAAACCAGAACTTCTCAACTCGCTTAATTACTCCTTCCCAGCAGCAGGAAACACAGATGCCCAGAGGTGAATTGCACTGCTGCTGCCCCCAGTTTGAGCCCAGGCTCTGCCCAGGCCCAGCGGGAACCTGAGCCCAGCCCAGGCAGCTCAGCGCACGCGGGGCCAGGCCCAGAGCCCAGGCACGGCCGCCCATTGCGGGGCAGCGGCGCAGACGGAATGTCCTGTGGCCCAAACCTCCTGCTCCTGCCACACTTCTCCCCCTCCTCCTCCTCTCCCAGCACGGCACATATTCCAGCTCCGAGAAGGCTTCCCCAGACAGCGCTCCGGCTCCTGTTCCAGTTGAATGTCCCTGCAGAGAAACAGGGCATCTTTCAGCCACTTCCACAAGCTCAGGCTTCGCACTTCATGGGGAATCTGGAATGCAAATGGCCTTGTTAAGAAAGCCAAAGGCCAAGGGAATGGATTATAGATTACTGAAAAAAAGTCATCCATCTTCCAGGCAAGGTTTACCAAGGCATTTCCTGCATTTCTTCTTTTCAGATTCTTTCAGTTGGCTGCTCTGGGAATTCCAGCTTGTACTGGTGCTTATCATGAACTGATTGTGCTCTTGATTTATGCACCAAGACACCAAATGTGGAATCATTTATATGGAACTGTTATGAATGATCAATCGAAAGCCAAATTATAAAAAATCTGAAAAGATTTCTTTATCTTTTTCCACTACTAAAATATGGTCTTCAAAACCACCACAGCCAAAGAGACAGTGTCGAGCCCGGGGTTGGTGCTGGGTGAACCTGGATCCCACCTCTATTGCATCGGACCCTCCACCATTCACGAGAGCTGCTTCTTGCAGGGATGCTTTATACAGTTTAATATGCCTGAGCGAAGAAATCCCAGTTTCTTTTGTAACTGCATATTCATAGTTGGTTCTTTCACTGTGCAGAGCTGGACAATCGCCATTTCCTTGTTGATAGCCAGCACTGATCAGATTCAGGGAAGTCACGTATTCACACGTATCTTTCTGGCGACTTTGTCTATCTTAATCGATGTTATCAACAGGGCAATGATCACTCTTGGGTGTCTTCCAATGACATGACCACGATGTCTCGGGATAATGGTGATCATCACACTGGGTGTGTCTATTCTTGGGCTAAAGTGCCGATCGTTATCTGGCCACCTTCAGGAATTTTGGAATTTGAATAGACGCCTGCCTCTCAGGCTGCTTGTGGTCAGAGACTTGTTTGGATTTTGCAATCTTTATGAAATACACGCTTTTATAGCATGAATTATTTCCCAACATATATTACAACATCACTACAATCTCACAGAAGAAGGCAATCATACCGGTCAGTGTATAGTCAAATTGCCCCCTAATTCTCATAAAGTCCATCTACTCTGCACACCCTTACTTTGTATTTTTGTTTCTCAGTCTTCACAGAACTGAGAGCTGCAAGAAAAAGAGAAAGAAATATGAACAGGTATCCCTTAGGTAAGGGAAATACTGGACTGTCAGGAACTAAAAATAGTTGATAGCATCTGTATCAGGCAATTTTTTTTACCCTCTACCAGTGTCCATTTCAGGCATCCTGTTAACATGACCTAGGATTTTGCAGCTAAATGCAATGGGCTGCAATTTGAGAGGCCTACAAGAAAAAAAACTTATCAGACTTTTTTCCCCCCCGACTGACAGGTGCAAATTACAAAATGAAAGGGCCTACAGAAATTTAAAATTTTCTAATTTTAGAAAAATACAGTATTACCATCAGATTCCAAGGGCATAGAGATATAGGAGCAGCAAGGAAATGCTCCCAGAAATCTTTTCTAGCCTGAAGAGACAAGCTAGCCACAGGAACAAGAGACAGCCACTTTTAAAATGTGTGAATTACTGAATGCAAGAGCCATTGGCCCTTTCAGCTTCTGTTTTTAACAAAAAGTAAGCTATTAACTTGTGTTTATGAAGACTTTAGTTGGACTTCAATGTTTTTGAGACAGCTTCTGAGCAAAATACAAAGAAACTACATTACATATTAGTAAATGCAGCATCTAGAATAACAACTACATAGTCCTATCTCATAGTTAAATGTTCAGTTTTTCATAAATTGTGATTAAGACCATGAAATGCAGCACCTAATCCAGTTAAATCCCACCTACACCTCAGATTGGCTTGTGTAACTAATATTTTCCATTCCACTCCCTATCCCTTCTCTCACCTCAGTCGTCAAGCTCTCAGCCAGGCACAAGCCAACTTCTCAGCTCAACTGCTGTTAGCAATTACCAAGCACCTGTTGGTAATTGCCTGAGCACCTGCCCCACCCACAGCAGCTGTAGGTCCCTGGCTGCTGGGAGAACAGGTCTGAAGTGCAGACCTGAACACCACCACCCCCCACAAAAAAAAAATAAAAAATTAAAACTTTTCTAAATAATTTGAGACTAGTAAAAGATCAGGACATGGAGGGACTTGTTTATCCCCTTTAGGCCAATCAAGAAAAGGTTTATAGCCTTCTCTGGAAAGGGAAGACTGGGGGGTTTTTCTTGAAGCAGAAGCATGTTTTATCAGCCCAGTTTCCTTCCTCATTTGTTCCTGCTGCCCAGGAGGCCATTCACTAGGCATATATATAAATATCTCTGTCTGAAAACACATCTACAGGAGTGCATGACTTACACTGGTGTGATTTAAAACATAGTTTTTATTGTACAAAAATGCAAAAATCTGTTCTAGAGGAGGCACATCTTGTGGAGCTGTAAGGACCCTGACAGCACATCTGCTACCAAAGCAACAACTCCTGCTCTGCAGCGGCTTAAGCGGGCTGAGATGGAAGTGTTTCTTCATAAATGCATAAACCACAACAAAGTAGTGGTGACAAGCCTTTTTTCCAAGTCTGACTGAAGGTTTGGGAAGCAGGTCTGCCTGCAGAGGGCACACAGAAGCATGACACGTTTGCCTACTGTGCGCCTACAATTTCTACACCATCATATGACTACTCGGTCACTGAGCAAGCTGACAGTGTATGACACGTTATCCATCCTGCATAGAAAGTCACAGAGAGAAGAAGAGAGGAAGAAAACACGGAAGATGACAATGCAAAAGAAGTTGAAGAAATGTGGCAAGGATTGAGCATTAAGGGACAGAAATAAGAAGAGACCATACCCTTGAACTGTAAAGTCCTGTCAGGAAACTGCAAGTACTTGCATATTTGAGTTCACCACCTGGACTTGCATGCTTCTCCACATTACCATTATTTCAAAAATTTTGCTTCCTGGACAAGCTGCCAGGTCTCCAGTACCAGTCCTAGCTCCCTTCCAGCAGTCTGCATCTGAGCAGGGAGTTGAAAATAGATCAGGGATTACCTTTTACACTGTAAGCATTCAAGACAGCCAAAGAACTTTGAGGAAAAAGGCCATACTGAGTGCCCAGGACAAAGAGATCTTTAGAAATTGGAAGAAGGAAGTATTGATTGAGGGTCACAGTTATGTTGAGGTTTAGCCTTTCAAAGGTTTGTTGCTTTTCTACTGAAAACTGCAGGTGAGAAAGCCTAGGCAGAAAAGGGAAGGAGAAGCTGTGTGAACAAACCCATAGCTGTACACAAGGACAGAAGCAGATTTCTTCTTCACCAGGCTGAAGAGAGTGGTTTTATTATTCGAAAAACAAAAGCCAAACTACCCCAAGTCAAATATATATTCTCCCACTACATTTAGATATTACAACAATAAAAATGCACTATAAAACTACTGCAGTAAATTAGTCAGTTAGGAACAATAAACAGGGCACATGGTAATAGTATCCATATCTATCTTTGGAAAGATGAGCAATTACAATCTGCATCCCAGCTCATGCTCAGTATTTACTACAATCTCAAGTAACAATAAAGTCAAACACAACAGATGACTGATGTTCCTACCTTCTTCTTTCCAAACAGAGTTTTAAAAGATAGTTTATTGCAAAATCAGTCTCAAGTATGTTCAGGGCCTTGGGAGCTCTCTAAGTTTAATTAACATCACACATATAGAATCCATTTTAATATTTGTGTAAAGTCAATATTATAATATTATAATTTGTATATAACCATCTATTTGTAATATTGCTGAAAGAAGGCACATTTTTCTAAATATCTACTGGCTTTGGTAACTGCTAAAGGTAATGTAGATTGGGCTGTACTACTGTTTACTCATCTTTCTGTTGCACAGAAATCTTGGATACTTCGGTGCGTACATCTGTAATTCTGACATTTTCTGAAATTAAAGCAAGAGGAGAAATGGGCTAAATTCTGGTACCTAAAGTTACATATCAACATTTGCAGACGTAAATCAAATACACAAGGAAAGCTTTTCTATGGGAAGAATGCCAGAGCAAATTAAAATATGTATTGATAAGAATAATCAACACAGTAGAAATGAAGAGCATCTGCACCATAGGAGAGGGTGTATAAAATCACACTCTGCATCAAGAGAACATAATTGGTATTTCTTCACAGCCTTCTGCCTTTGCATGCCCCTCTGCAAAGTGCAAGGGGCCTCAAGGACTGAAGGAAACAAAGGGAGTCAAATGGAGACACTTGCACCTGTCTCACTGGGGCTCCTGGGGAAGCAGTTTCCTTGGGAATCAAGCCCCTCTCTTCCAAGGGCACTTCCCCAGATGTGTACATTTCATGGGGAAAACCAACACACCCTTAAGTGCATGGTGCAGAGGTTCAGGGACATCACAACATAACCAATATGACCCAGTGAAGCTAAATTTATTATTCCTAAAAAGACTCTATTTATAATAAATCTTTACTGCCCACGTGTCTCTAGCTAATACATGATTGGTTAATCCTAGCTGTTCACGCATCTAAAATAGAATGCTGATTGGATCATCTAATTTTTCACGCATCTTGTTGGGGTTGTCTGGCCCACCCACGGCTCACTTTCCCAAGCCTGCTGACAAACTTGCTGAGTCCTGATGACTCTTCTTCTTGTATCTTTTTCAAGGATACACCAAGCTCATTTCTGAATATGTCCATAAATAATGCTTTGTGAAGGTGTTCATTGTCCATTATTACAAGCAGGCTGGATTGTGCATTGGCTGAATATGGCCATTGTCTAGCAAAAACTCCTCCATTCTGTCTCTGAGCCAGCATTTGAGCCGGTTAAACAAAATCCTCCCTCTCACGCTGTAAAGAATGTGGAATTAGAGTTGGAATGTGACCCTGAAATAGAAGCAGCTCAAAAACTACAGTAGAAAAAAGTTATTCCAGAAGCTATTGTAGAAGGGACTTTTCTCTCCAATGATGTAGAAGCTTTTCCTGTAGTAACTAATGCTGCAAGTAGAGTTTGAGAACCTTTCAATTGGAAGATTTTAGAAAAATTGAGAGCTGCAATTTCACAATTTAGTTGAAAATCCCAACTTGTACAGTCACTTCTGCAGTATATTTTTCCATCTAACACATTAATTCCAGCTGACATGCGTACCCTAAAAAGACTTATAAGACCACCCTATCAGCAGGAGATGTTTCATAAAAGCTGGGAGGAAAAGTGTGCTCAAGAAGCAGCAAGACCTAGAGTGCAAGGTGATCCTCTGTATGGTTTAACAGCACAACAGTTACTTGGCAAGGGGCCCTGGGCTACTGTCACTGCCCAGGCTAAGAGCATTGATCAAGTCTTACAGATGAGCCAACAACTAGCATACAATGCTATTCCTTGCACTTCCAGATAAGTTACACACCATGTCTTTTACACAGATTTGTCAAAGAAGAATGAAGACTTTGATAAATTTGTAGACAAATTGCATGAAGCTATCTATAATCATTCTGATTTAAATTCAGACACAAAGATACAATTAGACTTTGGGACCAATTTGGGACAATATGGACTTTGGGATCATTACTCCATTCCAAATGGCTTTCCCTTCAGTCACAAGAGGCTTCCATCTCTTCCAAAAATTGCCTGCTGAAACTCTTCTGCTCCCTTCCAAATCAGTTCACTACTCCAGCATAACCCTTGAAGCACAGACAGACGACTCTTCAGCTAATTATAGTAGAAAAGAGGGTATTTATTGCAGCCCTGGTCACATGTGAACTAGTTTCCAAAGACATGTGCAAGGAGTTGTAGACTCCTGCTCTCTCTTTCTACAGAAAAGGTTTTACAATAGGTTTCTAAGGACCCATAATACATAATTATTACCTGCCTGTTTTGCATTTTTATCAGCTGAATATCTACTACAGCTGTGCAATTGTACTCCCTTAACTGGTTCGGTGGGATTTTGAAATGAGGGAGTGGTTTTATGGGAGGAAGAAAGCTGTCTTCCTCATGGTGAACTCTTCTCCCATGGCCAGCTGGCAAGACCTTTGGACCTGCTGCTCACGGTCCAAGCCTCTCCTGACTGTTCAATTATTCTTAAGGCAAGTTATTTCTATGGTTTCTGCTTCTTCACAATTGCTTCCTCTATCCCTGTCACTCCTAGCTTTATGTTCCTAATATATTTGGTACTCTTTACCTAAGGTACGTGATTTCTGCTAGCTGTATTACTAACTTAGCTTCTTACCTCATTTGAAGATCTTAACTAAAATATGCAATCTTCTACTATCCCAATTCTATTCCCAGCTGGCCCCTCAACTCATCTGCACTTTTCAATTATCCTCATTACATTTTCAGCTAACCCCTTGACTCACCTCAGGCACATCCCCGACTGCCTCTCTCCCAGCAGCTCAGAGCTGCATTGCACAGCGCTTGCTGTGCGCCACAGAGCACCAAGCAGGCTGGCCTGGTGGGCCTGAATATTTCTGCCAAAAACTCTGCATCTCACACCTTTGCTCAGGCTCAGTGCAGAACTGCAGGATTGCAGGCGCTTCCTCCCAGAGCTGCGTGAGGCGCTGGCTGCTGAAGATGTTCCCTGCCAAGCTGTCCCTGCCTCACGCTGGCCTCGCTTCCCCTGGCACAAGTGCCGGGCCTGAAGGAGCTGCCCTGTGCTCCAGCCTGCCGAGCAGCGCGGCTCCCTCCCACGGTGCCCAGAGTGCTGCACACACTGCTGGCCTTTGCCAGGGATTGCAGGGCAGCCGGCAGAAGAGGAGGAATCCTCAGCCAACCCAGCGGCCCGCGGCTGCCCTTGGCCTTTCTCTGCTCCTGGGCACACTCCAGACGGCCAATGCCTCCAGGCCGGGCTGTGCCCAGCACGGATGCGCTTCCCCTCAGCAGCAGCCAGCTGCCACCTGGGCTCTGAGAGCGGAGGATTCGCCCGCTCCCAGCAAGAGGCACCCAGGGCCTGGCTGCTGCCTCTTGCAGCTCCAAGGGCCTCCTTCCAGCCTGCCTCTGCCGGGGCTCAGGCTGCTCCGGCCTCTGCCGGGGCTCTGCTGGGGCTCCAGCCCGGGCAAGGCCGGGCCCGCTCTCACCTCACAGGCGCTGACAGCTCTGCACCACAGGAGACCTTCCCGAGCACCCTCCCTGATCTTTCTGCTTTCTCACTTGAGCAAGGCTTTCCTCCAGCCAAAGAGATTATTGCATTTAGGGATCCAAATCCAAGTGGCAGGAACCCCAATGCTCTCCAGTCACAGCTGAAGGCCTGCATCTGCACAGGGTGTTTGGGCTGCCTCATTATTCCTTTGGTTTTTCCTTCAAATGCCATTGCCCTTTCTGCCTCAACTAAAAATACCACAGCTGTGCCATAACCAGCCAGTGGCTCATATTCCAAAGGCAGTGTGGTCTGGAGAGGATGAATGAAGAAAAGCCCTCCTTGCTTATGAAACCATACAAAAGAAGCCATATGTGTGACTTAGCACCAATAAAAAAAAATTGTAATTCAGAAGGAAATGTTGAATTTTCTGAAGGGGTCAGAAGGAGGAGAATCATCCAAATGAGTTGATGTTTCAGAAACTTTATTAATTACAACTCTAATCTATAATTCTATGCTACAAATCTCTTTAGCAAGCCTACTCTACAATCCTACTCTAAATTGGTAACAGAGATAACATCTTGACATGATTGCTCTGTTCTAGTCTCCCAGGGTTAGTGTTAGAGTTAGGCTTAGGCTTAGGCTTAGGCTTAGGCTTAGGTTTAGGCTTAGGCTTAGGTTTGAGTTTAGGTTTAGGCTTAGGTTTAGGCTTAGGTTTAGGCTTAGGCTTAGGCTGAGGGTTGAGGTTAGGGTAAGGGTTAGAGATACGGATAGGGTTAGGGTTTGGGTTTGGGTTAGCATTTAAGGTTAGGGTTAGGGGTTAGGGTTAGGGTTTAGGGTTAGGGTTATTCGTCTTCTTCACTGAGTTGATGAGTTGTGCCAGGATGAATGGTGGCTTGGCTGAAGTTACAAATGGATGCTGTCCACCGGAAAAAAAAATACAACAAAGAACAGTGAACCATTACTTTCCAAGCTCATTGCTTCAGGGACTCAATCAGGATACATCAAGTTCCTGGAAAGACCCAGAAAGAGGAGCAATGGGACCATCTGCTCCCCAGTCATCCTCAATGTGCAAGACCTTGCCATCACAGGCAAACCTGGCCCAGAATCCCATTCATCTGTTTATTGTGATGTCTTCATCATGCTGGGATTTTTGCCCTGCCAGTGCTCTAGAAATGGCGCTTTCTGTCCCTGGGTTTTCTTCCTTTCAGGAAACTCCAATGACTCACACAGGCCCCTGCCTTTGAAAGACAGGCACTGTGCTGATTCCCACAGGGACAGAAAGCAGTGTCTACCTTTCCATGCCCTGGCCCTCGTGTGCTGGATGGCACCTTCCTTCCCAGCAGGGCCAGCCCAGTGGCACTGGGCCCTGCAGTTCCCTCTCTGCCACACAACCTGGCAGTAACCCTGGCGCAGTTCCCGTCTGCTTGAGCGTGCCAGGCAGCAGATGGGGCTGGGACAACTCCCTCCCAGCTGTCCCTGTTTGCGTGGCAGAAACCTCTGAGGGTGGGCTGGGGGGCACAAACCAGGGCCCCTCAGAGGCTCACAGTGAGCCCCCTACAGCCCCTCCTGCCCACAGCCAAATCTCTGACCCCTAGGCTGGGACTGGCTTCCTTGGGCTCCTCCACCACCATTTCATGTCTCTGTACCCCGCATTGCTCTACTTCAATTCTTTTGCCTTTAGATAAAACTGAACACCCCACCAAATCACAAAAGAGGGCAACAGAAACAGTCAGAGGACAGAGCACCTCTCCTCACAGGAAATGCAGAGGGAGCTGGAGTTATTCTGTTTTGTGAAGAACAGGCCCCGGGGACACTTTATTTCCACTTTCCAAGACTTCAGAGTGGCTTTGAAGAAAGTGGGGGACATCTTTTTTAACAGGGCCAGTTACAATAGGATGTGGACAAATATTTTTAAACACAAAGGGCATCTAATCAGAGTAGGTCTAAGGAAGAACTTGTTTACTCGGAGCATGGTGCCACCCTGGCACAGCTTGCCCCAAGAGCTTGTAGGTGCCCCATCCCTGCAACCATTCCGGCTCCGGTGGCAAAGGGCTCTGAGCAACCTGATCTCTTTAAAGATGTCCCTGCTCATTGCAGGACACTTGCACCACAGGACCTTTACAGGGCCCTACCAGCCCAGCCCAGTCTAGGATTCCTCACCATTTTCATTTGAAGAGCAGCAAGAGTGGAGGTGAGGAGGAAGGGGGCTCATCTGCTGCCTTGGAACTGAGTGGAAGAGGAGCCCATCGCTCAGAGCCTGTTTCACCTGCAACCCCTTCACATTTTACCTGCAGGAGCTCCTTGGCAGACCAGCGCCGCTCCTCGTCTGTCTGCAGGCAGCAGCTCAGGAAGTCACGCAGCAAAGCCGAGAGGAGCTTGGGCTGCCGCAGCTGTGGAGTCCCTACTGTGGCTATCAGGTGTGTAGCCTGGAGAAAAAGGAGACACCAGGCTCCACCTCCTGCTTTCACATCTCTAAGGCCCTCCCAGATCCCTTTGTTTAACCTCTGTTCTTCAGTGGCAGTTTCTGCCCTGGCACAGACCCAGAAATGACTTTCCTTTACGAACCAAAAAACCCAAACCCCGATGCAGCCACAGCTTTTCCACTATCCCTCAGATCTTGCCTTGGCAGCTGATTTCATTGCCTGACCTAGTTAGTGGGAACTACATCAGCAAAAGGACATTTGCTTCTCTGAGGATTCATGCCAGCTTGAGAGGCTTTTTGGAAGAGGGACTTTGCTATACTAACTAATTTCAAGGGTTAGTACATGAAAGGCATCTCTGCAGTGCTTTTTGGTCCTTTAAGCGCACGTACCCTAGAACAAAACTCATCAGGCTTTTTGTGCTGTTCTTGAAAACAATGGTAATTGGAAGAAAAGAAAGGAAATCCATCAGTTAATACCCAGGTAGGGAAACAAACATTTACAATCTCCTCTTCAACACAGACACATTAAGGTGCCTGCACAAATGTATTGGGATGAAAATGCCTGCTTGGGCACACAGGAGCCACCTGCAGCTCTGTCTCTCAGCAGTCTGAAAATTTCAGCTTCCCATTTTTGCAGCAATAGAAAAATTGTCTAGGTCAGAAGAAGGAGAGGTTCCATCCCTATGGCCACCCTCTAGTCATTTGGCTACTCAAGTCAATGCATGAATGGTTGGCCCATCCCAGAAAGTGCCAGGAATCACTGAGAGGTTTTGGCAGGCTCTCCGCATCACCAGGCTCTGGCTTGGTGACGTGCAGAATGTTGCTTGGGCTGGGAGAGAAACACGGTCACTGAGTGTTTCAACAGCACTGCACAAGAAGCAGAAGAGACTCAGTGGCCTTTACAGCCACATGCCCATGTTTCCCAATAAGAAGAAACTGCACACAGGGTTAGGTTCCTCTCTAAAGACCACAGTTTTAGAAACTTTGTTGGGTTTGGGTTTGGGTTTCCTTCCTTCATTTCTGGAAAGATAACGACACTCTTATAATACTCTTTTCCTGTTATTAAGGCCATCTACACAGACAAAAGAACTGGAACCACTAACCCAAATGAAAGTGTTGCCTGAGAACACTTTGTTTGTTTGGAGTTTGTTTGCATGTGGTAAGACTTGAATTCCCCCGTTGATGCAACCAAAAGTACAGCAGATGCTGATGTGTTGCAGGGACATTTGTAGGAGGGGACCTTGGTGGAAGTAATTCCAGCAGATGGCAATGGAATTTTGTCCAGTGGCACACAGGACATGGGACAGGTGAGAATGACAGTGGGATCAGTGAGTATTTGCTCCTTACCGTGCCAGAACTTTCACTCAGGTAAGGAGGTTCTTGTTCTATCATTTCAATTCCCACAATTCCAAAAGAGCAAATGTCCACTTTGGGGCCATATGGTTGACCTGTCACCACTTCAGGCGCCATCCACCAAGGAGTCCCAGTTAGCGAGCACCGTTTGCTCTGCTCAGGGGTGAGCTGAGTAGCGAGGCCAAAATCAGCTGAGGAGAAAACAAAATACTGGTTTTATCTGAATTCTGTGCAATCAGGAAAGCAAGCAAAAGAATTCCCCAGTAGAAGTTTGAAATTGTGCTGTTGAATCTCCTGGCATTGGTGACTTTAAAAATCCCCCCATTTTTTACACTGCCTCTAGCAGTGGCTTTAGTTCTTTGGAAACTTTGGACTTGTAACTCCGTCCCTCTGGAAGGGACACACACAGAGCAAGGCCACTCTTGACTGCTTGTGGCTCCTTATACCTCTGTGCACGTTGCAACTGTGCCCTCAGCTCGCAGCAGGGGTCCCTGCACTGCCACCAGCACCATTTTTGGGGAGATGGCAGTCACTCCAAGCAGCCCCACACCCACATCCCTGGAACGCTGCACCTGACCAAGAATATACTGACCCAGTTTGACAGAACCATCAGTTTTGAGAAGGATGTTGTCACTCTTCACATCTCGATGGATCACATTGTTTGAATGAAGAAAATCCAGTCCTTGCAGGCACTGAGCGAGAAAACAGAAACAGAAGGGCAAAAATGAGTGATGCGATTTCATCACACAAGAAAGGAAACAAAGAATCTGAAAGATTCCCTCTCCAGGGGAATGGGGAGTAATGACAGAACAGTAATGGCCACTGAGAGGAAGAGCTTGCTGCTCCAACACCTGCAGAGCAGGACCTTTCTGAGGAAAGGCACGTCAGCTTTTGAAAGGGCAACAGCACCTGCTGTTGTAGGCTGTCCCCTGCCAACCAGCCAGGATGACTCCTGCTGCAGTGCATGTGCTCAGAAGCAAAGAGCATTCTGGCTGCACTCCTATCCTTTTTAGCTGAGGACTGAGAGAAACGAGTCTCTCTCTTTTTTCTTTGCTGTTTGTTTCAAATCCTGCCACCAGCACCTTTGCTTTTACAGGCAAGGAATGCAGTGAAGACAGACTCCAGGCAAACATTTAGAGAGGCAAAGTGGAGAACAGCAAATACAAATACAAGAGACAGAGCGAGAATACAACAGCAGGAGCTAAGAGTACTGGCACTGAGTACAGGGAGTGCAGGGGCACTGGCAGGCCTTTCACTTGAGATGCCTTTACTTGCCCATAGCATACCAGCAACACAGAAACAAAGCTCGGCACAGGAAACTTCTCCTGTTCTGAGCCCCTGTTTCCCAGACAATCCTGCCCAAGCCCTTGGAAACACAGCTGGGATTGCTGACCTCCCGACTGATGGCTGCTGTCTCATCTTCAGACAGGCAGGTCTGGCTGACGATATCGCTCAGGACACCTCCATCCATGTACTCTATAACCAGCAAGAGTTCCTCGCCCAGAAGGTAGCTGAAAGAAGGAAACAAGGGCATGGAGATGAACATGCATGGCTACATTGATTTTTTGCTTCCAGGTTTCTTATTTCCAGATGCCTTTGTGACAAGGACAGAATCAAAGGAATAGATATTCCCTCTTGGCTGTGCATTGTTTGCAATCTGTGCAGTCTCAAAGAGAAAGACACATCTGTGGAAAAGGAGATGTCTTAGATGGGCAGCAAATGAAAAGTGCAGTTTAGAAACAGCCCAGATAAAAAAAAAACCTGTCAGGCATGGTGTTTCTGGAAATAAGCACCTAGTCTTCCTGGCATGCATAGCAATGGCAGGGAGGGGCAACAATCCAAGCGAAATCAACTTTAGGATGGTTCATCTGCACTTAAAAAACTTTAAAAAATCAATCCCAAATAAATGTGGAGGCAGTGAACTTTGAGGCTATTGAGTTAGGAAGATACAGCTGATCCAGGTATTGAATATTTTGGAGTAATTATCAAACTAGGTGTGCCAGGGAAGACTCATGCAGACAAGATGCACTCTCTTCTCATCCATTGGAGATGAGTAGAGAAATAGGAATAAATAAAAATTAACAGCTTTACTTGCTGCCACTAACCAAAGTGGGTTTTTAACCTCTAATGTTTGTTTTATGTAAACACACATCCATGGGATAAGACCATGACCTCTCACCTGTCTAAATAATTCACAACATTGGGACTCCTATACCTCTTCATGATCAATATTTCATTAAAGGTTAGCTCCTTCCTCCTCACTCCTTGAAGATTTATTTTTTTTATTGCCACCTAAAATGACATTGAAAATCAGTAACTTGGGAGGTTGGTGGCACGAGACCACAAGGCACGTGGAGCAAGTGATTTTGCAATGACACAGCTGAGCTGTGCCAAACTGCCTTGTGATTAGGCACTGCAGTCATTAGGAACTGACATTCCAACAGTCCATTTCTCTGCTCCCTTGGGAGCCAGTTACAGGACACGTGGGGCCACTGACATTTTGCCTTGACCACTTGGTAACAGCAGTGTCTCAATTATCACCCACAAACCTCTGACCACACTCTCTGCTGCTTTGTTTGGCACTCAGAAGAAGTAATCCATGCCTTAATACTCTGTGGATACATCTTGGGATATGGGCAGGGCTTAGGGCTTTCAGGGACGCCTTGCAGATCTCTCCCTACGTGCAGTTTCCAAGTGCAGCACTGCAGGTGGCCAAGGAACTACCAGTAACTTTCAGATGGATTTGCCAGCAGCCAGAAATGAGAATTCAGGACTCTGAAGCTGTAGCCCAAAAGAGCAGTGAGGTGCTCAAAGGCACCGCCTTTGTTTTAGCAATGGAGAGCGAGTGAGCGCGTCCTTCTCTGAAAGGAACCGCTGCCCTCCGTGCCTTCCTTCCGGCAGCTGAGGAGGACAAAGTCCCAAATGTGTTTTGTGGGCTGGCACCAGTCTGTGCTTCTTGTGCCTTTTCAGCACAGCTCTGCCCAAAGCTCCAGCCACAGCTCACACCAGAGGGGAAAGCCCTCGAGTGCAGCAGAGCCTGCAGGGGCTGTTGACATTTATCTCTCCTCCTGTGGCAGTGTCGAGTGCTCTGTAAACATCTCCATACCCCCTAGAAACAAAACAGAAGCAGAGAAAGGAGAAGCTCTTTAGACCTTGCAGTGAAAGCCAGCCCACACAGGAAATCTCTGCTGGAAGTGTCAAAACCTGCAGGATGCAGGAGGGCTCTGCCAGAAGGCAGATGATGCATTTTCCTCTCAAGTGCATGGGTACTGGGCCTGTTCCTGAAGCACTGGGGTTCAATTTCTAAAGGGAGGTTAGTATTTCCTCTTGGGTTTCACTGTCTAAATGGTGTGGTCCTATCCTGACCACAGAGTGTTTCCTTCCTCAAACCAGGGGAAAGAATTGCTCCTGGGAACTGTTATCTCTCAGCTTTGATAGGGCGTAGGTTGCTCTTTCAGGCAAGCAAGTTTCTTCTCTTTTCATTAGTGTGCCAGTATGATTTTGAGACATACAAAAAATGCTAAAGAAATTGACACAGAGCTGTCCCACACTTGAGAGACAAGGAGACCTTCCAGGTCCTGTTCCTTGATGCAGGCAAGACCTCGGTAGCAAGGCATCTCTGACAATGCCTTCTGAGCCCACTCACAAATTCTGAGCAGCATTGAGAGATGGGACAATCTATCCCCAGTGTGTGAACATTTTTGCAGCTGGCCTGACTTCACGCTGGATAGACATTCCACCAGAAAAACACCTGGCCCATGGTTGTACAGGAGTAACTGCTGTTGGACTCACCCGCTGCCAATATAATTCAGATGCGTGTATTTCATATGGGGATTTTCAGTGGGGTTCACTGTTCTCCCTGAGGGAAACAAAATGCAAGATGCTGACTTTAAAGCAGAGATCCCAGCTTCCAGGAGATACAAAAGGTAGCCCCAGTGCCTGGAGCTCTGAGCCCTTTGTGGTCGGCTGGGTAAAAACAACCACAACCAGGCAGACAGCTCTGCAGCACAGGTGGCCAGCACAGAGAGTGATTTGTACAGTCTTTTGAAGAGTTCTCTTGACAGGAAACAAAGCACAGGGACCTGCAATCCCAGGAGAGGAGGACATCTTCCCCACCTTTCAGCAATTTGCAAAAGGAATGCCTTCCCATTTGTAAACCAGAGCACCTCAAGCTGTAACTGATTCTGACGGGGCTTTCAGCATCAGGACCCTGACCTGTTTATGAGCAGGCTGAGCTCCAAGATGCCCCTCTCCCAGCTAAGGAAGGCTCCAGCCTCTGCAGTCCCTCCAGCCCTCAGGGGACAGGGCAGTTAGCACAACAAGGCTGGCAAAGCCCAAGCATGAGCACTGACAGGCACTGATGGGAAGAAGCCAGAGTGAGCCTGGGCCCCGGACAAGCTGTTGCCCCCATTCAGGACACACCAGGATGGGCTTTGAGATCAGCCACACCGAGGCACAGATCAGTGCCCTTTTTGTACCAGCAGGTGATGGCAGACACAGCATCCACTGGGCTCTGGTCTCAGCCCCACCAGGTCTTATCTGAGAGCACAGCACTGGCAGCTGTTACGGGCAAGAAGCAGATTCATTGGGTTGTGCTGCAGAATCACAAAGGGCTTGATGTGTTTTCCTAGAGCAGGGCCTGGGCCAATGGGTAGGATTCTAACAGTCATGGGAAAGAGTGGGAATCAGGTATGGAAAAGTGCCATGGATCTGAGGAATATACCATGGCTGAGCTGGAGGCTCTCTCCTGAGAAAGGCCTGCAGTACACTTTTATCTGATCACGCCACTTGGATGTGTCTCCTGGACACATCTTGATAAGCATAAAACTAGAAGATTAAATAAAGGTTGTTATCAAAGTCTCTGTTTTTTCTTTGGGGGCACATGGAAAATACCTCGTGCTCTCTATTTGTCCTGTAACCTGATGTTCTTTCAAAGTAGTTCTTATTGACAAAAAGATAGCATTCTCTTATTGACAAAAATATAGCATTCTCATGAAAATAAACTGCAGATGTAGTAGTGGTAACAGTAACAGTCATAAAAATGACATCAGTAAGACATGGGGTAGAAGGGCTCCTTCAGGATAGAGAAAAACACAACAAAGAACCCCCACCAAAAATGAACAAGACAAAAGCAATCCCACCCCCCCTCCCCCCAAAAAAGATTCCCCAACCAAAAAGACAAAACTCCAAAGGCAGTCCATTTCTGTGAAGTTTTTTTGCTCTGATGACTGGTTGGAAGTCAGGAGTCTAAGGAGAATTTAGGAAGCTAAAAATTCTATTCAGTTTGGCCACTAGCACATAGGACTTGCCTAGATCATTTGCTAGGTCACAGCCTTCTGCTGATCCAAGAACAATTCCTGCTTCAGCCTTTAGCAGAGAGGGAAGCTCAGGCAAACCCAAGCCAGTCCCAGGTGCCCTCAGAGGCAGCAGGAACACCCAGAGCTCTCTCGCTGCCTCGGAGCACAGCACTTCTCTGGGGAATCCTAAATGGCCCTGTGACACCAAACTCAGGAGGAGCATTTGGTACAGCTCTGCTGACACCCGCACACAATTCACTGTCCCTCAGATAAGAAACACCCCAGACGTACCCAGCAGCTCCAGGTACTCCTCCTCAATCTCCTGTTCCCAGGATCTGCCTGAGCTTGAGTTCCCAGGTTTCACAGAAGGGTTTCCTCGAGGTGATGCTGCTGCGGCAGCAGGTTCAGAGCCCAGGATGTGCTGGACCTGGAGCATTTCTGGTGGGCACTGTTCCTGTGCCTCACTCCTAACTTGGGGTCCTTCATTGCCACACATTCCCTGCAAGTCTTCGCAGGCTGCCCGGTGAGATGTCAACACTTGCACCTCAAGTCAAACAGAACAAAGCAGTCAGACACTACAGCTTGTCCCTGTCAGCCAGGAGTCATCGGCTGTGAGGAAAGGCAAAGAACAGATTGACAGGGGATACAATAGCTTGTTTCAATCCTCCATCTGGGTCACCAAGTTCCACTGTAAAAACACCTCAAGAAAAAAGGAGAGCAGGAACAGGCCAGCAGGAATCAATTTGGATGACTGCTGGCCAAAAGGCCAAAGGACAAGTTTCGCTGTCCAGGGCAGCAGCTGAGATTCAGCACACCAGGAAATGTCCTTCAGAGTGACCTGTGATACACACACTACAGCAGCATGGCACTCAGAGGCATGGCCCCACTCCCTGCTGCTCTGCACTGGAAAGGCAAGAAGGGCAGAAACCACCAGATTGGTGACTGCAGTGGCTGCATCCCTCTTTCACTCACTAGGTTTTGCAGAGACTGACGGAAGCGATTAAGTTTCTCTCTGATGATTTTCATTTCTTCCTCCAGCTGCTTGTGCCTTGCCTTGGTCATACTGTGAGCTATCTGAAGCTCTGCATCCAGCTGTTCCTTCATGTTCTCTAACAAACAAAAGAGAGGACATTTCATGAGTGGAGTGGCTGCCACTCTTTCATTCACCTGGTTTTGTTGATCGCCCCTCTGCTGATGGAGATTCTCCTGTTGAATTCTTCCCATGTCTTCCTTGTTCTTTCTCTTCACTGCCATGATGTCACTCTGAGCTTCGGACAGCTCTGCTTGTGGCTCTGCATTGATGTTCTGTACACACAAAAGCAGAGCAATAACTGGGAGCTGCCGTAAGGCTCAGCTTTTTTCCTCTTTTAGCCTCAAAATCACATTTATTCAGCCATTTCTTTCTGCTTCCCTCCCCACATCACCCTCCATGGCAAACCTCCTGTCCCAGGGCTAATCTCTGCAGGTTGCAAGGCTCTGTCCTTCCAGTGCCTGTGGGACTCCTGGCCTCCTCAGTCCCAAGAGCTCTGGTTTATGCCCCTCTTCCTGCCCTTCCCTCTGTCCCCTGGCTAGTCAGGCTTACCTGGCCATTCTCCTGTGGCTCTTCCACCTGCTGCCTGTGCTGCTCTTCCTGCCCTCAGGCAGGGAACAGCTCTCCCTGAGTCTGGCATGGCATCTCAGATAAGGCAGTGTGCTCCTGCTCTTTCTCTAGAAGCACCTGCACAGAAAGCAAGACAAGATGGGTTTCAACTTCCCATATGCCCTTTGTGGGCCAAGACTCACAGACTGCTGGGCTCACACGTTCCCAAAGCACTGTGCTGCTGCTCTCCTGGGTCGTTCTCTGCCCGAGGGGAGGCACAGATTCCAAAGTGACCCTGGCCCTACAGTCAGGGGCCATCTGGGACTGAAGCCCCAACAGCCTCTCAGGCAGCTGGCAGGGAAGGGGTGGCATTTCTCAAGGGTCTGGTGAGGGCCTCCCTCTGCTTCTGCCATGTCCTGTTTGTCTTTCAGTAGTGACTGACACCCCGCCCTGTCCCACAGCTCCATCCTGCCTCTGCAGGGGCTTCCTGGGTGAGCTCCCTCCTTGTGAGAGACACTTCTGGAGTTCACCTTCTCTTCAGGCCTGCACCAGCTTTGTGACTTCCTGACATCCACATTCTTGTTAGAAAACTGGGTCATTCAGGAGATGAGGATGCGTGCAAAGATCTCTGATGGAAGTCAGAGAACCTCTATGGCCACCTCAGTATATGGAGGAGGACCAAGGTGTTTCTTCTCCCTCTTTTGTCAACTGAGAGTTCTGACCAGCAGCAACAGAGTTTCTCATAAGGCCCCATTAACAAATGCACTTACACAGCCCTGGGGATGCCAGTGAAGGAAACCATGTGTCATGTATGGCATGTATGAGCAAAGTCACCAGACCCCAGCTACAGCATGGGATAGTTCCACTCCCTTAGGACATGCAAAAATTTAAAGGATAAAAAGAAGGCTTCAGGGCACAAAAGGCTGGAGTAGAAAAACAGGAGGGGAAAAAACAACCATCTCTGGAGGGGGAAACATCTCTGCCTGCTCAGGATCAGTCAATGGAACTTGTCTCTACCCCTCTCCTGAAGGGATGCCTTTAGGTGAGCTTTGCATCTTCCACTGCTTTGGAGCAGAACCAGGAAGATTCAAATAGATAGATAGATAGATAGATATCACTTTTATAATCTCTCTTTACTGTGCTGTGGTATTTACATTCTTTGAACACAGAGAGATATAATTCCCTCTCCTAGGTTTTTTTTAAGGGAAGGTAGTGACAAACTTAGAGAAGAAGAGAAAACAATTATTATCTCTACTGGCTGTTCTTGTTGTTTAGTACATGTAGAATGTGTTATAGTGATTGTTTACTGAAAGTGATTTGTTAATTGGATTTTAGCAATAGTTGTTTAGCTTGACTAGCTAATTAGATAAAAGCTGTGTCATGATTTTCTGGGGACAGTCACGAGTTTTTCTTTAGTAGCTTTATAGTATAGTATCTCTTTAGTATAGTTTTAATACAGTACTAGTGTAATATAACATAGCTTAAAAAAGCATTTGTTTAACATTTTAAATCATAGAGTCAAAGCACATTATTCACCACATGGGGGTCACCCTGAATCAACACTGTCCTTTCTGTCACTACACACATCAACACTCGGTAGCAGTGCCCCGATCAGCAGCCATCCTGAACTTGCTCTCCTGTTGCTTCAGTAACCCACACACTTGGGGAATCCGGAGCATATGGGTCCTTATGAAATGCAATCAGACCCAGAGCACTGCACTGGGAACTGCACTCTTCGTGCATCTGTGCTCGGGCAAGTTCTTCTCTTGCCCTTGGCCACACTGATGGTGCTGAAGTGGCTGGAATCAGAAATACCGCCCAGCCCATCCCAACTCCTCTAATCTCTGAGCACCAGCTGGAATGCAAGGGCATTGATTTCCTGCTCAATTCCCAAACACAACACACACTGATTCCCTGGGCTGCCAAAAGACACGGGAGCCGTTACCCTGAAAGTGATGTGTTTCTGCCAGTGCTGGAAAAGGGCAGGAAAGATTGAGAAAAAGCTCCCTGGAGAAGGAGAAATTCCAGGCTAGAAGGCTTCTCCTTCTAGCAAACAAACAAATAAACAAACAAAATATGAAAGTGTTACCTACTCCAGTGTCTAAAGCACTTGGATGCAGTGAAGGGATGTTTGGCAGGGAAGCAGCTCTTGTGCTGAGCAGTGGCTCTATGGATCTAAGGCAGGGATCTATGGAAGTCTGCCTGAAGGTCCCTCAGGAGCCCCCATTGTCCAGGCTAAAGCTCCCTCAGCACCTCCTCACTGGCCTTGTGCTGCCCCCCCTTGCCCAGCTCCCCTGTCCTTCTGTGCACTCGCTGCAGCCCCTCCATGACTTTCTGCTTCCCAGGGCCCACAGCTGCACACAGCACTCCAGCTGTGGCCGCAGCGCTGCCCAGCACAGGCCACGCTCACTGCCCTGCTCCTGCTGCCCCACTGCTGCTGGCACAGCCACCGTGCCCTTGGCCTTCTTGGCCCCCTGGCCCCACGCTGCCTCATCTTCAGCTGCTCAAGGCCGCCAGCCCTGCGTCCTTTGGGCCCACGCAGCTCCCCAGCCACAAAGGTGCCCATTGCACTTCAGATACTGCAGGCACCATTGCAAAATGGCCTTCCTTTTCTACCACCTTATGTTCCAAGTAGATATCATAAAATTTGATAGGAATAGGATTCTAAGTCACTCTGTTTAAATTAAAATTATCTAATTCAACTGTACAGCAAAACGGTCTTAATTAAATTTTTCCTATCTGCTGTCTGCAAGCATTGTTCTCTTTTCAAAACTAGGTTTTAGTTCTTCAAACTCTGAGAAGGAAATTTAAAAATATCTATAGCTGCCTTTGTTACTTTTGTTTCAGGCATGGAAATGGATTTCTTTCAGCCTTCCTAGCTGGCCCTCTACACTCTACTGCTACTGGCCAAGCTCCCAGCTTGCTCTACAATTCCTCAACACCAGGAACATGAAATGTTCCTTTCTCACTCACCTCAGGATCTTTAGCACTGCTGAATACACGCTTCAGGTGACCTGTAGTGGGAAGGGAAAATGAACCAGATGCTGTCAGAAAACTGCCTGGCCCTCTGAATCCAACAGAACAAGTCAACCCAAACAGGTACGATTTCCCGTTTCACAACATCCCTTCAGGAGACACGTTTCATTCACACAGCGAGCAAGAGATCAGGACAATATTCTTGGCTGTTCCTACACTTCAGCCTGTTTAGCCAGTAAATGAATACAAAGATGATCAAGAAAATGCAAATTGTTCTTTAATACTCAATGCTCCTCTTCTACCAAACACATAAAACAGCTTCTGAAATCCTCTCTTTCAGGTACTCTTTTTTTTTTCCAATCAGATACATGCACTAATTCTCAATAACTTGCAGGAAACAGTTGCCCAGAAAAGCTTCCCAAAATTCCCCTGAGCTGTGGCAGTTCTGTTGTGGAAGAGCACAGCAGCACCTCTAGGGTTCAGGAGCAGACACTCACTGCTTTAGAGTTTGCACTTCCTTTCAAAGGAAATAACTATTTTTGCACTCAGTAAAAGGTTATTAAGTTAGACAGTCAAATCCTTTAATGACAAAATTTAAAAAGAAATAAGCTTTCTCCGAATTCTGGGAACAACTGCAGAGTTTTTAGAAGGCCTTCCCTGAAGCTCTGCCAGTCTGCATTTTCAAAGCTGTCTTGCTTGTCCCAGCAACCTGAGTAAATGACATAGTCTGCTGCCACAGACTCCCCTGTGGAGGGAACGGATGCCCTGCAGGTTCCCCTGTAAATGCTGCTCCTGTGGCTACAGACACCCCCTTTTTAGCTGAACCTCTTGACGGGAGCTTTACCAAACCACTGGCACTCTAATGCTCTTTCTGTTTCAAAATCAGAAACTCAGCCACCAAGAAAGAACAGGAAGACATCCAAAAGCCAGGTTAGGATACACCCTTATCGAAGTAGAATGGAAAACTCTACTTACGTGCAAAGTGTGCAACGTAATATGCGGAAAAACAAACACCATAGGCAGCAAAAGCTGCTGTGGCCAGATGGTGGATCATTGTCCCAGTGCTGTGCAAGTTTTCTCCAACACTAGAAAAACAAGTGCCCTACAAGTGCCCTGTCAGAGTGCAGCTGCCCACTGACCAATGCTCAAACCAGGAGGGTTCTCCTGATGCGAGCAAGGCCTTGGGCTGCTCTGACACTCAGGCCTTCCGTGCACCAAGACAACCTTCTGATGCCACTATGACGATGTGGCAACCATGCCCTGACATCACAAAGCAAACGCTCCATGTTGGTCTGTGAATTTATGAAAAGCAATAACCAACCTTCCCTTCAGCAAACACAAAAGAGCCTGGGAAGTTCTCATCTGTCACCAAGCAGCACAAAATCCCCTCATGGGCCAAACCTTGTTGTTCAGGGGATCCAAGAGGAACTCCAGGAGTGCCCCAAGGACCTACAGCCTGTACCCCAGCTGAGCACTCAGATGGGCCTCAAGCAAAGGAAACCAGGCCAAGAAAATGGCCCACAGCATTGCACATGTGAGAAATGACTCTCACTTTTAACATTTTAGAGGTTTAGTAAACCTTAACAAATGACTGAATAAGGAAAAATTGCAGCATTGGGAGTCTCTGTGACTAGCAGCCATGTGCTTATCTACAAAAAGGACGCTCTGCCTTTTATACCCTTAGCCCCTCCAAAAGTTTTGTCAGTCAACTCTTTCTCTGCTGCCCATTGGTGGAGATTACTTTCTTGCATCCTGACTGGAGGTCAGGTGTTGTTACACCCTGCTGGTCACGAGCCAGCCCTCCTCAAATGCCCTGACTACCAAGGCTATTACAAGGGGGACGGGAAAGAGGACTATGGGAGGATATTTAACAATACCATCACTACACATTTGAACATCCACATAACATCTACTTCTTAATTGTCAGAACCAACCATTGCATTACTCGTCCAGAACACACAGAACCAGGAGAGAAGCCACTGTTGGCATCACAGCTGAAATCCTTCCTAACAAATCTCCCCACAAATTTACACCTTTATTGGACATGCCCAGGGCTCCGGTGCGGGTACATCTCTGCCTTTCTTCCCCTATGGCAGCAGTCGAACTGGCAGCATCTGCCCGCCAGCAGCAGCTGCTCCAAGCTGGGAACGCCACTGGGGGTGCTGATTTCCAGAGGCTTCTGTGTGCCAGGGGAAGCCAAGGCAGGAGCGGGTTGAACGGTGCTGGCGCTGCTGCTGCTCTGTGCCAGAGAGCCCCGGCTGGGCAGGGCACGGTGCCCACTGCGCTGCGGGCTCCTTCTCCTGCCACAGCTGGGCACACCTGGCAACAAGGCATGACAACTTGTGGGCAAGCCAAGGGGTGTCTGGGCCTGCACTGCTCTGCACACACCCAGCACACCTGCAGCACAGAATTTTAACCCTCAAACAGGTAAACCAGAGGGAAACAGGTGGAAAAGATTTCATTTCAACCATTCTTTATGCTTCAATAGAAATGACCAAAATGAAAGTTACCAAGCAGGGCCCGATCCACACTGCCAGCTCAGTGTGAGAAAAGAGGCATTACTTTATTTCAGTGCTGGGTGCGTGGGAATCACTTTCCTGAAACATGCACACCCACGTGTTAGTATCCATGGAATTAAGACATTACTTTCATTACTTTTATTCATTACTTTGCTCAAACTCACAGGCTAAACATTCTCAGAAAGTATTTGACATGTTTAAATCCCTTCCCCAAAATTACTTACATTTAGAGTAGGGGTCTCTTGAGGGTCTCTGGGGGTCATATGGTGAATATCCCATTCCTCAAATTCTACTTCCATGGTTAAGAGCCTTCTTCTCCTTGAATGCATTGCAGCTACCTCCTCAGTAGTCCCACTGTCTTTATTCTCAAGGCTAAGACATCCACTTGCACACATTAACCACTGCTGTGAGAGTAGGTACGACTAAGCACTGCCTGTAAAAGCTTAACAAATTCACAATTTGTTGCACATCAACACTTCCCCAACATCTCTCGTTCCTTCTCTGGGAATCAAACACAAGCATTTTGTGGTCACTGAGCTCAAGGCCGCCTCCAGCCCTCCTGTCACCCAGCAGCCCTTCTCTCCTCACAAACAGCAGGCCCAGCAGTGCCTTCCCTCGCTGGCTCAGTCACCAGCTGTGTCAGGAGTTCTCTGTCACACACTCCAGGAACATCCTGGACTGTTTGCTCTCCGCTGCACTCTGTTGCCAGCAGACATCCCCACCCTGTTCCATGCCCCTTGCAGAACCCTGCACCAGCTGCCCTGGGCAGGAACCAAAACCCTCTGGTGGCACAGTGCTGGCCTGGGTCTGGCACAGCTCTGCACGCCCCACTCCTCACGGGCTCTGGGCTGGAAATGCAATTGCACTTTCTGCCTCATGGAGAAATACCAGGGCTGCACAAACAACGGCCAGCAGGCCACATCCCAAAGGCACTGCAGCATGGAGTTGAGAAGGAAGAAGACCCTTCCCCAATTCCTAACCATACCAAAACCACCATCATTGGGACTTTTAATCTTCTGAATGTAGAGTTGATTCACAGGGTGACAAGGGAAGCTTCCAATAGAGTTGAAGTTTGGTAGAGTATTTTTTCTGAGTCCTACTCAGACTGTTGATTTGAAAATTTATTTTAAAATATTTTTTAAAAGGCTGTGCAGTCATATGGTTTTGTTCTAATACCAAAATGGCTAGATGAAATGTACTGGCATTTTAATTACATCCAAACTGATTAGTCTGTAAAAGCTTTCCTGCAGAATAGCCACTGAACAAGAAATGAAAATCTGTGGACTGTTGACTTTGCAAATTTCTACTAAACTTATCAGACAATGAGGCATTTTTAGTTAGACCATAGAGCAAATAAATTCCTATGGATTACTTGATTTGGATAAACCTGTTAATTTCAAATTAAAACTGCCAGCACATACTAAGTGGAAATCTGAATACTCACTTCTATGAGCTCTGAATTATTAGATAGTCGTTGTTTGCCATGTTAACAAAAATTATCATTCTGGCTATTTTTTTTACTTACAGCCAGCTCTTCAACACTCTTTGTAACATCGGAAAGAGAGTTTGTAGCAATGTGAACCATGGGTTGGTGGACCATTGCAGAAGGCTCCTATGCCAGCACTAAATGTTCACATTTACCATGGCATCACTTCTTGCCTTTAATTCCAAGCTACAGCTCAGTTCCTGCAGTATAGATTCACACTTGTAGTCTGTATTTGCAGCTGGTTCTTACTTTCCTGTCCAGAAAAAAATCATGCTTGGATCTCAAATCAAAATAAAACGAGGAGAGAGTCAGGTTCTGGATAGGTATAGCAAGAACTAAGACATTTTTTCGCAAATATGTTGTAAAGTTGTTTGTACATGCTGCAAAAACGGCAGATTAAAGACTTGCACTCTAACTTGCAAGCTGAGCTTTGCCTGTTCTTTCTGGACTGATTTCTTGAGGCCAGACACTGAACCTAATCAGTAAGAAAATCGAAACCACAGGAGTAGTTTGGAGAATATTGTAAATCATTCTGTCATGATGCTTTTTGCCTACAAGTTCTGGCCATCATCCGATTGGAGTAATTAGAGGAGATGGAAGCCATCACACTGTGCCTGTGCACACAATTCCTTCCCAGGAGTAATCCATGAAGCAACGCTGACAAATCCACACCAGCAGCTGCTGCCACACAGTCATGAAGCAGATAATTTGTATTTCTGCCACACTTGGACAGCTGAAGATGCCTCTGCTGAGCGAATTTTAGTGACTGCCCACCACAGATTAGACCTTGTGGTCAGTCTCCAGCAAGTCAGGGCAGTTAATATTCTGCCTAAATGAAGTAAGTCTAGCAATACATAGACCATGGAGCCTGAGGAAAGCCAGCAGCTGTGGGAGATTTAATTTGTTTCCGTATCTTTCTTTTTACTAATTTCTTGCAGTCAATTATTTAAAGAATGGAAACTTTTGGCATACCATTGGCTGGAAGGTTGGTCAGTCTTCCATTCATGACTCCTCTGAAAGCATCACCCCAGTGTTTTTATCAGTAGCTCTTCCATCATCATGGCTCACACAGCATTTCCTGCAGCTCTTGCTGGAGTCAGGGAAAGGCACCAGGAGAAGGGGGAGAAAGCTGTGTGCAGAGACTGTGTCAGCTGAAGAGACATTTGTTTCCTCTGATTTGACTGAATGGCTGCAGGAACCTTGCTGGCACTGCTGGCGGGGTGGCCTTTTGCAGGGCTGGGCAGAGTTTGGGGCCCAGGATCCCTCCTCTCGGTGGGACACCAGGGTGAGCAGCCCCTGTCCCAGGCAGGAGCAGAGGTTCTGTGGCTCTGCCCTGGGCACAGGGACCTGCCACTGCCATGAGCTCCTGCCGCGGCTCCTCTGGGGCAGCTCCTGCTCTGCAGTGATGATGGGCGCAGCTGGGGGTGGCTGCAATGGAGGGTGGCTTCCAGTGGGCTCTGCTGGTCTGCCACACTGGAGCCAGCAGAACTTCTGGAAGGAGTCTCCTCTTGTGAGCTGCTGGAGCTGGAGCTGGCACTGGCCACAGAGCCGCTGTGTTCATCCCTGACAGGACCAGAGCACAGCAGCCTCTGGGCCTCCTTGCTGCACGATGGCAGTGAGGAGGCCATGGACCAGAGGTTCAGTATGTGTGACTCAGTTTCCTCATAAACTGTGCTGAGAAAACCCTGCATCCCTCCTGACAGATCTAAGACACTCCAAGAAATCTGTTGGCACATTGGGAACTCAGAATTGTTTGCATTTTGAACAATTGTCTTATGAGTGCTTTTGATTGTTTTTGTCATTTTGTGTTGATTCAGTTGATCCTTCAGAGAAGCTTTCCTAATAATATAAAACATGGGGAATTGTGGAGACCCTGGGGGGGGCATTCCCTAGTCTAGGGAGACACAAGAAGCTTCCCTCAAAAAGCTGTTAGACCCCATTTGCTACTTCCCCTGTTCCTGTGTCTGTTCCTGCGTTCCTGAGCCACACCTTCCCTATTCCCTGATTGGCCCCCTTATCTTTGTACTGCCCCAAGATCAGGGTCAGCCCCCAGGCCCCTGTGGAGACAAAGTGAGACCCGCTGTGTGTGGGTACTGGGACCTGAACATCTCCCTGCACAGCTGAATAAAACATCTGTGGAGATTATGCAAAGGCCCTTTTTGCTTCTTTACCCTGGACTATGGTAGCAGCAATTCAGACTGCTACAGAGGAGAAACTGCAGTACTGGCACCAAGATTTTGGCAACTTGACTATAGGCACAGAGGGCGTGCAGGATGCTGCTCTAGGAATTCCTTAACCAGCCATCTCTGGTGCTGGCATATTCCCTCCAGCTTCTGCTGCAGCCAGGGCCACCTTTGGTCAAGTAGATGACATTGTTATTTGAAAAATTCGGCCCACACCTTGGGCAGGAGGCCATCCACAGGCTCTGGTCCTGCAGCCCCTGCTCAGCTGGGGACAGTGTTCCCTGTGGGGAAGATGGAGCAGCCATCACAGGGTCTGGGGGGCTGCTTTCAGCGAGGTGGCCAGGCTCTCTCCCTGCTGGACTCTAGCAATTGTTTGGGGGAGCTGATGGCACACTGTATGTAGTCCTGTTCATCCTACTCAGAAAACCTGACAGCTTCTATCATTCTTCTGCAGAGTGGGCATGCTGGATTTCTCTTTGCCCACTGCAGGATGCAGCCCAGGCAGAACTGGTGGTGACAGGGCAGAGAAAAATTCACATCCTTCTTAGTGCCCTGGCAGATGGGGCAGCTCCATTCTGTCCCCATGGCCATGTCTGTCTGTCCCAGCAGCAGGGAAGAGCTGAGGACCATGAGCTGCTCTCATTTGCAATCTTGCTTGGCCAGAGCCCAAGCTCCAGCCAGAGTGGTCCAGGCTCTGTCAGTGCCCAAATAGAAGCAGAAAGGGATGTTGTATCACAATCCATTCCTTGGTGAAGGAGGTCCATAGCAGCCTCAAGAGGCACCTCAGACACTCAACAGTCAAGGAAGTAATATATGGACAGGACACAGATGGCAGTTCATAGCTGGGAGAGCATTCGTAGACAGATCCAAGGACAAATTTCCCAGGAACTCTCCACAGCTCTGGGATCTGCCCATCAGCTCTGTCAGAAGCTTCAGCAGAACAACCAAAGTCCTAAAAAGCAGCTTCCAGACACTTTTCCTACAATCCTGCCTGAGTAGCCGGGTTGCTTGCTGCAAAACACTCTTTTTCTCCTCTTCCCCAATGCCCTGTGGACACTTGCAGCCAAAATAAAAAGCTCCTGGCCCTCTGTGTGATGTGATAATATAGTTTTTATATTTCCATGCTGGGATGAAAGAAAGCTGTGCTGTGGGTCAGGAGAGGCCAGGACCCACCTGGCCTTCCTGCAGGCTGAGGGGGTCCCAGCAGACATCCTGCTGCTTTTTTGGGGAATGTGTGAGGGGGAGTGGAGGGGGTGACAGAGAGGCCGAGATCATAGATTGGAAACTCAGCTCCAGAGTGGCAGTGCAGACTCTCCCTGCTGAATGCCTGCTGGGGCTGACAAAGAAGGAAAATGCCCCAATAACAGCCCGGTGGCACTGTGCCTCAGGGACAGGTACAGGGAGGTGACAACAAACAGCAGCATGGCCCGGTCTCACAGCTCCTAGGAAGCAGTGACAGAGGGGCCTCATGTGCCAGAGATTTCAGAAAGGCTGTCTTCTCAAATGGCCACTCTGAAACCCCTCTCTTTGCCTCTTGGGTTTCTGAATGCTTTTGACAGCCACAGCATCCTGGGGCAACGCGTTCCACGATTTCATTAAGCACTCCTTGAAAAGCACCTCCCATTGTTCAACTGAGCTGCCAGCCTGGTCATTTCAGAGGGTGCTGCCTTGGTGGAGACAAAAATCAATCTTCTGCCTTTCAGAGAGCTGAAGGAGAAGGGACTCTTCACCATCCAACACCTGGCTGGGTCCCATTCAGAGGTCCTGCTTTGTAGACTTGGTGAGGTTTGCTTGGCAGTTACCAGCGAGGTGAGAACATTGTTCTGAATTGTCCCCCATACTTCATACACAGTGTGTAGAGTAGGTGTGTGCTTGTTCATCTCCATGTGTGCTCAGGGTCAGCCTTCATTTCTGGTTTAGACCTGAGATTTCTAATGTCTATCAGCTATCTGTAGGATCTGTGGGCACATGCAGCTGTATTTATTGGCAGGTCGGGTATCTGACACTCATCTTTGAGTGTGGTGCCTTTATAATGCAATGTGCAAATGCAGAAACGGAGACACTAATGACGTTATTTGCCAGAGTCCCAGTCTCTGCCCAAGCTGTAATTCAACACTGCAAATTATTCTGTAGACCTGAGCCTGTGTTTTCTGTTTCCTGGCTGAGTGCTTCAACTGCTGGTGTTGCTTTTTGGAACAGGAGCACCTGACTCTTTTACCTTTATGACTTTTGCCTTCATGATTTGAAAGCAGCTCTTGTTTTAATTTTCTAGTAAAAGGGCCTAAAATAAAAGCTGTGGACATTTTAGAAGGGTTAAGTAGAACACTTAATGAAATTTTTATTTTAGGCCTGCAGTAAGCAGGTCTGAAGCCAGAAATTGGTGCCAGAGTAAGTGCCTTTCTGTGCTTGTGCTCTCCTGCTCTTCCTGTACTTTTATGTTTTTCTGGACACAACAGAGTGGGATGTGTTGTCCTTTCCTGGGACTTCTGTTGAAGGCAACTGGTTTTCTTTCCAAGGTGATTCCTATGTTTCCCCTCATGGCTTCCCCAGGTGACCAACCTCCGTTCCAAGGTGTCCTGCTCTGCCATTGTCACTCTGGGAGAGCTCTCTGTGACCTTGAAGAAGGACATGGACTCTGAGGTGGATGAGGTTGCTTGGCTCCTTCTCCAGATGGTGTCCAACTCCCCAGAATTTGTTCAGAAAGCAGCCAGTCAGAGCCTGGGGATCATGGTGGAGAATGCGACTCCTGCACGAGCAATGACTGCTCTCATGGACATGGGAGTCAAGCAGGTTCTTCTTCTTTTAGTGATGTTCTTCACCTTCGTGTGTGTGGGAGGGAGAAGGGATGAGACAGAGAATGGGAATGCTGGGAGGGAAGGGTCCTGTATCCTGCATCTTCTGTGAACTCAGTGACTTGATTCTCTGACCAACCTCACTTTTTCCCTCTTGTCACCTATTTCTGCCCTCCTGCAGCCTATTAGTTCTCAGAATCACAGAATTGTAGAATATGGGGAGTGTGATGGGCCCATCAGGACCATCGAGTCCAGCTCCTGGCCTTGCCCAGAGCAGCCCAAGGGTCACACCAAGTGCCTGAGATTGTTGTCCAAATGCTCCTTCAACCCTGTCAGGCTTGGTGCTGTGACCTCTGCCCTGGAGAGCCTGTTCCAGTGCCCAGCCACCCTCTGGGTGAAAAACCCTTTTTCCTGATGTCCAAACTAAAGCTCCTCTGACTCAGCTTCCTGCTGCTTCCTGGAGTTCTCCCAGTCTGTCAGATTTTCCTAGATGTGGTGACTGATGGGGAAGTGAAAGTGCCTGCAAAGGCCAAGGATAGAGCCTTGTGATTTTGTGGGCAGAGGGACAATTGCAATTGCAGGTGTGAGCAGTTTGGTATTTCACAGCTCTAACCAGAGAGGCCCTGGGAAAACCATGTCTCCTCGTGATGCCATTAACTTGAGAAATGAGGAGGGTCCTTGCTGGGGCCTGGAGCACATGGGGGACAATCTGCTGGGTGTGGCACAGCCTGCACAGCAGGTGCAGCTCCTGCTAAAGGAGCCTTGTATGACTGTCCGGGCTTCAGAGCTCTGCTTTCTATTCAAACTGATGTTTCATGTTAGCCTTGACATGATGAATCACTTTAAAGGCACCTCCACAGGCTGACTGCCATGGGACAGTTGAAGCAAATGCTGCCTTAAATGTTGGTGCTGGGCCTGATAGTTCCCAAGAGACGCTCTCTAGAACAGGACAGCCTGGCTAAACTGCCTGCCACCCTTTCCTCAGCTTTGGAATAGGGTGAAACATTCAGATGGATCCATTGCCAAGCCCCAGAGAAGAAACAGGCTGCATTGCTGGATATTCTGCAACTTCACGGCCCACAACGTGTTTTCCCTGCATTTGTTGTTTTCCAAAGTTCTGCAGATTTGGGGATAAATGGCTGGAAAGAGCCTCAATCATTCTGCAGCTCTGTGTACTGGGTGCCCTCTGATAGATCAGCATCAATTATCCTTAATTTCTAAATTATTCATATGTCATCTATTTCTTTAATCTTTCTCAGAGTAAATACTGTGAAAGTAACTGAGTATCAGACAGTGCAGGGAGACTGAATTCCTCCCTCTTCTGTGCAGGCAGGCCTTGTGTGCAATGCTACCTTTGTGCTTCCCTGAGGACAGAACCTTCTGCAGGTGTCTGAAGGTGCAGGGAGAGCCCAGGCTCCTTCCCCCAGCAAGGACAGGGAGCAGCTCTGGCCAAGGCCGGTGCTGCTGCTGCTCCTTGTCCCTGTGCCCAGGGTTTGCTCTCTCCTCCCCAGCAGCCGCCCCGCCCCGGTGCGCGAGTGTGCGGCCCAACTCCTCCTGTCCCTGATGGAGAGAATTGGAGTCACCCAGCTCGCAGGCACAGCCAGGGCTGAGAGGCTGCCACACGTGGCAGGGAAGCTTGCTCAGGACTGTCACAAGGACACAAGGTAATGATCTTCATTTCACCTCCCAAAACAGGAAAGCCGTTTTGTGTCTGGCTGTGAAGGTGAAACCACAACAGAGTGGAAACTAAAGGGAATATGAAGTTACCTCACAGTGTGAATAAGGGTCATAGAATCATGGAATATGCTGAGTTGGAAGGGACCCATCAGGGTCATCGAGTCCATCTCCTGGCCATGTGCAGGACACCCCAAGAGTCACTCCATGTGCTTGAGAGCATTGTCCAAACTCTTCTTGAGCTCTGTCAGCCTTGGCACTGTGACCACTGCTCTGGGCTGCCTGGGCAAATGTCTGTACTGGGAAACCTGAAAATGGCCAGCAAAAAGGAACATTGCCAACTTTTTCCTGTGCCTTGAAGGATTCTTTACTGAGATCAAAAGAGCTCAGATCAGCCAGTCCAACACTTCTGTTTGGCCTTAGGTGCACAACACAAAGCCAAAGCGTTGGCTAATGTTCATCGCTGAAGGATCCCAAACATCAATTTCTCATTAACTTCAGACTTTCCTAGAAATAGTTCAGGGCTCTTTAGCCAACATATTCAGTCTTTCTAAACTTGTTCTGAAGATTTCTAGAATGCTGTTATCTTTGGCTCAGTGAGCTCCACATTTCTTCTTGAAAAAAAACTGTGGTTTCCTAGTGGCAAAATGAACCCAAACTGCCAAAATTCCCTTCTTTTTGTGATGAAATTCCCGTTAATAGCTGCCAAGAACATCAGAGCAACTAGCTGCCCCTCTGCATACACATAGTATAGAATAATCAAGAGGATGCATGAGGTGTTTTGTCTTGGCTTCCCTGCCAGTTAAAGAAAGGCAAATTATTGTGCAATGGCAGCAAGACATGTAATAGGCTCTGACAACAAAGCAGATGTGTTTTGCTTGTTCCCTGGGATCCTTTGATGCCACAGAAGCACACCCCCTGTTTCAGAGTGAAATGGTGTTTTTCTGTTGCCCCACATTCTCCTCTTGCCTCTTGTGTTCAGCTGACAGCACTGTGCAGTGTCCAGTGAGGTAAATCTCCCTCTTTGCTGAGTAGGTCATGCCTTCTCGTGCAGGGATTGCACCTGATGAGTTTAAGGTATCAGCCTCTTCTGTTAACACTCTTCCTGTGTTTGTTCACTTTTCTTTCACTTCCTTCCTTCCTTCCTTCCTTCCTTCCTTCCTTCCTTCCTTCCTTCCTTCCTTCCTTCCTTCCTTCCTTCCCTCCTTCCTGCCTGCCTGCCTGCCTGCCTGCCTGCCTGCCTTAGGCATTATGGACAGGAGATGGTGAAGATGTTGCTCAATCATCAACAATTTAAAATGCTTTTGGAACGATCTCTTCTCACCCATGACCTGGAAGATATTTTGACAAGAATTAAGAAGAAAGTAAGTGCTGGCAGGAGAAATGTCTCCTTTGTGTAAGTATTGCCACTGCTAATATGAGAGCAAACACACCCAATCTGTCTTCAGCTCATTCCTCTTCTGAATCATTTTGCTCCTGGGAATGAGCTGTTAATCCTCAGCCTGTTCATCTGCAGACCACAAAGGAACTGATATTATTAGGGAAAAAGTGAGGTTTCGAATATTTTCAATATCGGTCACAAAGAGGAAAGGCAAAGAGGAGAAAATGGGTTTACATTTAAGCATAAGCCCCCACCATGCTCTCCCTACTCTGCCCCCTGTAAAGCAATTAAGTGAGAATTGTGCTTCTGAAGATAACAGAGTCTTTGCAAAGGACACTGGAAGTAGTAGCGCCAAGAAAATTTTCAAATTTACAAAAGACGTCCAAGTCAATCCTAGTTACTACAATTACTGTCTGTCTTTTGGGAATACTGCCCTGCTGTCAAGCCCTGTGGAGCTGGAAGAAGTTTGGTGAATTCAGCAGCATCCAGTGGAAAATCCTTTCTTTGTTTGGGGGAGGATTTTATTTTTTTTATCAACATTACAGGAGGGAGCCTGCCTTTGTGCAGGCACAGGGAGAGTGAGTGTTGAACCAAATGGACTTCCAACACAATGGGCCAACCCCCAAAGAGTCCAGTTTGTTCTGCTGCTTCCTTCACAAACTCTCGTTGCCTGCCAGTTTGCATTATTCCCATTTCTGCTCATGACTAAGGAATTTGGGATTTTAGACTGCTGCTCAGTGTGGTAGCACCCATAACCTGTATTGGGCTATTGAAAACAAAGAGTTGGCATCACTGAATCTCTGGTCTGTTTCCATCTGTAAGTTAGGAAATGTTTCCCTAAGCCTTGGTAGCAGTGATCCTGGTTCTAACTTGTGTTTTCAACAGGGAATTTCCTGGTTTATATTGTAAAGCCTGATGGGATTTCTCTATGTCTTTGTAGGGGATGGAACACCAGAAGGCTGAAGGCCCATCTGTCAAGGAGCCGGCGGAGGAGAGGAACGATGGCTCAAAGGAGCCCCAGGCCACATTGTCTGCTAGCAAACGATACTGAGCACTTTTGTCAGATGTGACAAAGCACATGACAAGCTTTACCTGTCTCTTCCTCAGGAAAAACTGTCTGGCAGAGATGACCAATGCCACAGATTGTTTCCTTTCCCTACAAATGCTCTAGGATAAAAAATGTCTACTTGTGCATTGTGCTGAACACAACTTCTCTGGAGGGGTTTCCACAAAAATGGAGAGACAAAAAGACACCCATTGGTTGCAGCTCAGACGATCCAGTGCAGTGGCAAGGGCAGTGTTGTGGAGGCTGGGAGAGGGCCAAGTTTCTGCTGCCTGATTTGGGACAAGTAAATTCAAACAGGGCTTATTTTTCATCTGAGTGGAGACTTTTTTAGATGGGTGTTTTCATGAGAAATCTCAGTCTGGAAGCAAGATGCTATTCCACAAAGATGCAGTTCTCATCCGTGTGGTTTGGCCTGGCTGAATCAGGGTTTTCTTACTCTCAAACAGTACCAAGTTTGAGTAGTAAGTAGCAAGGCAATTCCTGAACAACTTCAGTCAACAGGTGTCTCAATGTGGACTTTTTGTCTTGATATTCCTGTCCTTCATGTAATTTGTTTGGTGGACAGCATGTTTGGTTTATTGCCCCCTGTGCTGCAATCAGCATTTAAGACAGGAGTTGCTCCTTGCTGTCTCTTCATGGCAGTTGCAGAGCTGCTTGTGCCTGTTCTCCTCTGATAGCAGAGGGAATTTATTTAGCTCTGTCCTGCTCAGCAGTGGCAGGAAAGTGACCACATGCCTCAGTAGCACAGCTAGCATCTTCCTGTGCTCATGGAAGAGACAGGTTGATCCAGGAGAATTGTTCCCAGGGGGGTTGTTAAGCTGTGCATCTGGTCTCTAGGGAAGCAAATGAAATGGGAGTGTAGTTCTGGGATTTCTGGTTTCTGTTTTTATCTCTCTTACTGATTTTCTGAATCCTTCAAATATGGCCCTGTTCATCTCTTCAGATGCATCTGAGCTACTTTTCCAGATTGTCATGCCTGGTTGTAGAGACACTTCTCCAGAGTGATGAGTTTCCTTATTCTAAGACACACACGTCCTTTATGAGGAGGCATTTAAACTTGGCAGTAGTGTCTCTCTTTCTCCACAAAGCAATGTGACCTGTGTGCTCTGGCAGCCATCTGAAGATAGATCAGATGCATCTCATCCTTGGTTTTCCTGAGTGAGCAGTGGTGAGAATGTCACTTGCAGATTGTCTCCTGTAATGATTGTCATGAGGTCCATGTTGTTCTTCAGAGCCTCATGACTTTCCAGCTTGAAATGACATAATTAGGAAAGCTGCTCAAGATGTTTTGCTCACATTTAAGTGAAGATATTGTCTGTGGCTGCAGCTCTCTCCATAGAGAGCAGCAGGCACAACTTTCCCAGGCATTGTCCTGAGGAAGGCTGTGAGAAGATCAGAGAAAAAAATTAGAAACAATTCTTATCTTCACTTCTGCACCTATTGTTGTGAACACGTGGAATGTGTTATGGAGATTTATTTACCAAAGAGTAATTTCTTCATTGGCCACTGGTGATGGTGTTTTGGATTCAATTGACCAGTCTGGTCTGTCTGTATCAGACTGTCTGTAAGGGCAATGAGTTTCAGGATAGGATAGGATAGGATAGGATAGGATAGGATAGGATAATAAGGTGATTGATCAGGCCTTCTGGAATCATGGAGTCAATGCTAATTATTTCCACTATAGGGATGCCATGCTATGATAATTATCACCACCAGGTCCTCATTTGGTTTTATTTTCCAGGGTGAAATCTCCCTCTGATGGACACCTCCTACACTGTGCAAAAGCCCAGGTCACGTCACCTCCACCTGTGGAAGAAACGGAGCTGCTCCAGAAGCTTTACCATCTCCTGGAAGCCAAGGGGTTTCAGACAAGGATGGAAGGAGTGGAACTCCTCCTAGACCTGTGCAAAACCAGCCCCCAGCTCATCTCCACTAACATTGCCCAAGTATGTAGGGTATCTTCACTGCTCCTTTCCTTTAGCTCCTTTCCTAAGCCTTTAGCAGCAAAGTTAATTCAGTGTGTCTTGGCACTCCGTCCTGGCTGTTTGGGACACGCTGGTCCCTCTTACCCAGACAAATGTAATTCAGGTCCGGGCTTCAGGACAAGTTATTTCAGTCCAGCTGTATTTGTCTGGCAGGTGCCTATTGATGCTGTTCATCAGATGATGGCAGAATTTTCCGCTGGTGTAACTGCTGCTCTCTCCTACTCCCAGCTGGGTGAAGTGAAGGGAATCCAGCCCCTGAAAGCATGGCAATTGTTCCCTAGACCAAAAACGGGTTTGCATAGGGAAGAGAAGTATCAGGCTGGGTTGGTTTAAATCCAGTTGTTTTTTTAAAGAATACTTCTATATACTCCATCTTGTCACAGCTCTGGCTACTCGTTTCCATCCTTGTTCCTATTCCTCTTGGTAAAGACAGTGCTCACCCTTCTTGGGGGTCTTTTTCTCTCTTTGGAAAAGGAGGAAAACAGCTAAGGACTCATCTCTGCCTTCTCCTCCCAGTAGCTGCTTTTTCCCTTTTTCCAGGAAAAGGTGCCTGATAATGAGGCTGTCAAGGGACTGAACCTGCTCTAATGAGAGCTGTACAGCACATTACATTTCAGAAGTCTACTTGTTACTTAGAGAAATAGTCCGGATCCTGGAAGAGTTGATCATAGCCCTGCACTGCTCCAGACACTGGCTCAGAAACAAACAAAAGAAAACTTAGATCTCCTCCAGCCATAGTTTTGGCAAAATCATAATTGCCCTCAGTACTTGAGGCAACTGTATAGAAAACCAGGCATTGTAAACATCTGCTTCCATTCAAAGCAAAGGTACTCTTTAGCATTAATAAATTGAAGTAATTTAATGATTTATAGATGGAGAGAAATACCATAGGAACTATTCTGTCCCCAGCCAAACCTCCTAAAGACAGAAGAAAATCTTTCAACCAGCATGAGGTTGTGCCACCATTCCAGTGAGTTGCCCCCAGGAAAACAGTGAAATTGTGCAAGCGAGTGCTGACCTGACAGAAAGGATCACTTTCATCTTTGACATTGCTGACTGCTACAGCCACTCTTCAAACAAGGACATTTGAATGCAGCTTTCACGATGCTGGTTCTCTTCACAGATTTTTGACTATTTTGTCCTGAGAATATCTGAAAGCCACAAGAAAGTGAAGCAGAGGGCGCTGGATGTGCTGGCTGAAATCACAGGAGCCCTGAAAGATGCCCTGAACCCGGTGATCATTGGTTTGGTGGAGGGAATAACAAAGAACCTGAACTCAAAGGATGCCAGGGTTCGTGGGGCAGCTGTGAAAGCACTGGAAGAATCCATTGCTCATTTGGGTAAGGCTGAGCCCTGGCAGGGACTCTCCTCAGCTTCGTCTCTGTCTCTCCTGCACAAGAGAGCACTGAGTGCCTTGACAGCTGCTCTTGTCTGTGGAACACTGCAGCTGACACCCACCAGAGGCTGTGCAGGTGCAGTCCTTATGCACCATCCCCAACAGGCTGGAATGGGATCGGCATTTCCCAACAGTCCCTTGGCTCTGTGCTGCTTGTCTGAAGAGCAAGTCCTGGGCTACAGCTCTGCTACAGTTCAGAGGCAAAGGGGGTTTGGAGTTTGCTTGGGCCCCGTCTGACTTCCCAAATGAACAGCTTTGCTGTTGGCATGAAGGGACACTGACCCATCAGAGCTTCTGCAGAGCAGCCACCTGGGAGGCTCCACATTACAGGCATTAGCTGCCTATTTTCCACTTTTCTTCTTTTCTTCTATTTTCAAAGGGGAACTTGTGATTCACCAAGTTCATTTCTTTAGAACAAAGAGGTATAAACCCAGCTGTCAAGGATGCCTTGTTCCACCTGTTGTTTTGCATGGGGCAAGGTGGCCACAGCAATTAACTGCATAGGCAAGGGTTGCTCTAAATTCCTTTGCCACACACATTTATGTCAGCTCTGAAAATTCCGTACTGGTGGAATATGCCTGAACAAAGGAGTGTTGAAGAGGCAGGTCTTCAAGAGGAGTTTCCACTTTCTCCTCCCCAGCTGCTCTGTGAGCTCAGGAACTGTCTGACTCAGTGCCTTTCTGTGACCCAAGTATGGGGCTCTTCCTTTTTGCTATGGGGTGCAAAACCTTTCCACTGCTTCCATGTGACTGAACTCTTGAGGTCCCTGATGTGAAATGTTTTAACACAGCTCCTGCTACAGCAGACAAGTTTGGATTTACAAATGTGAAGGGAGAGCTTATCTTTTGGAATTTAAAACCCTGCCAAGTATGCTGGAAGGAAAGAAGAATAAGATTCAAACATCTGCAGAAATGTGCTTGATTTTATAAAATGGGGTTGGCCCTGCCCTTTCTCCTATGACCTGAGGAAAGTGAGCAGAAACGTGTGTTTCCCTTGTAGATAAAGTGTCACTGCTGAAAGAGCTCAGCTACCAATGGAATCACCTGAGTGGCCAAGCCCTGCTGGATGTCACCGAGCGTATCACAGGTATGGCCTCGCCTTCTGAGCCAAGAGCTCTTCCCAGGGAGCATTTACAGGGAATGCCCGTGAACAGACAGCAGAGCAGCTCCTCCAAACCAGGAGGTGCTGAGCGTGTCCCTGCTGCCCCATAGCCAAGGCAGGTGGGTTGGGCAGGTTTTCCCTGGCTGCTGCAGAGCTGGGTAGCATCTGAGATGGGGGCAGCACTCGGCCGGGGGCTGAGCTCTCACTGGGGCATCTCAGAACCACCTCCAGCAAAGGGAGGGCTAAAAATGCCCCAGCTGGCTCCTCTCTGGGAAGCTCAGGGACATCTGTGATCTTTGAGGGGAAATGGTGGCCAATGCTGTTTCAGGGCATCAGTTTGTTTTGTCCTCACAGATTTCTTGTTTTTCTCTTGGAAAGTTTTGAGGCTGAACCGTGCAGAGCCTGGGGGTCACAGCTTAGGCCAGAACTCAACAGAGGTATCAGAGGCACGGGTTTAGTGCAAGGCAGCCTCTGGGGCACAGGGACAGAAGCAGAGTGCTGAGGCTCCCTGCCTGTGCTGTCACAGTGGCCTTGGACTGAGCCTTTCCGGGTGTGCAAACAGTGTCTGCCTGGGTCAGCGCTGTCCAAAATGCTACAAATGCAGCTGATAATTGATTCCTCAGAGGAGCTTGCTATGTCAGCAAAAGCCAAGGAATGGAAAAAGGATAATCTCAATATATAGCAGAGAGGATGATTGATAGCCTTGCTTTAACTGGGGCTAAATCCACTGCTAATTATGCCGCCATCTTTAAATGCAAGGTTTAATACACTTTGTGTCTTCATTAGGAATCTGAAAAGGGCATGTTCAGCGATTGGGAATGTCAAAGGCCCTTTAAAGAGCATTTGAATAAAGTATATCTCCAGCAATAGGGCATTTAGTTTAGCACTTCTTTTGATCTCTTTTTCAAATAAAGGAATTACCCATAAATTAGGACTACTTTAGAAAAAGCAGATGTTCTCTCTGAGATTTAGCAGGACCGGACAGCTGTTCCTCACATTCAGTAGTCACTGATGTCTTTAATTGCATTTAAATTCAAATGAATTCCCATCTTAAAATGGGTACCATACCCCTTCCTGCTTAGCAGAATTGGTTTTGGGTACTTGCAGGAGCTCTTTCAATGTTGATGACTGCTGGTGGATTAACAGCATAGAGAAAATGAAGTCTCTTCCGCCACAGAATATTAAATTGCTGCTAAATAACATTTTGTCTGATCAGAAAATAAGAATGGTCTCCAGAGCATTTCAGGTTTTCATCTCTTAGCCAAATCTGACTGTTGCAAGGAGCCTGTTGCTAGTAAACATTTGTCCGTGTTTGATACAGTTCAGTTCAGAAAATGGGCAGAGAGATTTCAGGGGAAATCTCTGAAAGTGAGAAAACACTCGTGTTTTGGTTAAATTTCAGTCCCCTGTGTAGCATTTTTCTTTCTCTATGCCCCTATTTCAGTGGACATATAAGAAAAAATGCCATTAACATTGGGAGAGGAAGTGGCATTAAAATGTGGAGATGCCCAAATGCCAAGGCAATGGGATCTGGGTAATTCTCTAGAGATGCCCTGAGGTTTGAAACAGCTCTTTGTTGGAAGCCCCAAAAGCATTCTGCCAAAGACCCCAGCTGGTCACTGATGTTTCTCATCCAGCTGTCAGGCAGCAGCCATCTCTGGTGGGCTGGAGTTTTGAGGTGTGTTTTAACCCTGCCCTTTGCTGTGTGCCAAGGGAAGAGCCAGATTAGGCATCTGGCACTTGGCATCAAAGTTACAAAAATGGAATCATCCCTTTTATTAGAAATCTCTCCATTTCCTCTCTATGGTACATTTCCAAATCTTCAGAGTGGGTTTAGACAACTTCTTAATGGAAATCAAAGGCAATTGGACATTTCATTCATTGTTCATACAGAGATTGTGACATAATTTAGTAAAGGTAGGAAGTCTGCCACAGGGCCAAGGCTCTGGTTGGAGCAATTAGTGCTGAGGGGTTGGTGGTTCTCTTTCCAGGATGCTCAGCTGCTTTGCCCGTTTCTGGACCAAGGGGCTCTGGGTGCTATTTTGCTGCTCTTGGCCAGAGAGGCTGGCAAGAAGCAGAAGCAGAGGTGGATCCTTGTTTGCAGTGAGGCTGGTGGGTAAGGAGCTGTGTCTCTGTCCTGGCAGTGCTTGTGCAGGGGGTTCATGCCAGGAGCCCTGAAGTCGCCCAGCGCGACGCCCTGCCCGTGCTCTGGTCCTTCCTGGGGAACAAGGCGCTGCCTGTGCGGAGCGCCAATGTCCGCACCGTGGCCACCAAGCTCGCCTCTGCCCTCTGCAAGGTGATGGGCACCCAGCTGAAGAAATGTGCTGCCAGCAAGCCTCCACATGTGCGGGAAAACCTCTCCAGAATGTTGGGCTGGTGAAGGCCAGACGTTCTCCAGAAGGCTGAGGAAGCGCTGAGTTGGATGCCTCTGGGTTTGCCTTTTGAGCTGTGCCAAAAATGACAAAATCCTAAGGAAGGGTGTGCATCTGCCCCTGCTCTCTCCATTGCCCTTCCTAGTCATGGCATGGGGGGCCTGGAGCAGCTCCAGATGGAGCACAAGGTGAAGGCAATCGTGGCTCAGCCTCACACAGAGGTGAGGGGGCAGCTGGGCCAATCCCTGCTGGGAGGAAGGGTCTTGTGGCAGCCCAGAGAGGCTGTGCACATTGCCAGGGAACAGCTGTGCCCTGCACGTGTCCCTGCAATGAGCTGTGCTGCTGCCAGTGCCCCTGCAGCTGTAGGGCTGCTGAGCTGTGGGGCAGGCAGAGGAGCAGGAGGGTGCATGTGCAGCTGAGCCATTCCTGGAGAGCACAGGGCTCTGGGCTCCCTGCTGTCCCAGGGCAGCCCAGAGGCCAGGCTGTGCCTGTGCCAGCTCTGGGCAAGTGGCTCAGGGTTTGCCCCGGCCTGCCTCAGTGTCTGCCAGCAGGAGCATGTTTCCCTGTGCAGCTGTTTAGACATTTCCAGGAAATTTGTCCCATGAAATATGGAGCTTCAGCTGCTTTAGGTTTGCATGGTGGCCTCCGTTAAACTTTGTGTCTCCATTTTGCAGATCTGACTGGTTACAGTCTTACCAAGAAGTTTTCTCTGGACACTTCCGATGTTCCCTCACCCACAAAGTCCTCACCTCCCGTCCAGAAGAGCTCTCTTTCCTCCAAGCTCAGGAAGAAGCTGCTGCCTGTGTGAAGAGTGTTTGAATAATAGAATTGATGCGTTAGGCTTCATAGTTACAGCTGTACATATGTTCTGATCTTTAGATGTAGATTGAATTACTGTGTTTTGATTGTATCTTTAAAATTTGATGACATACTTTTAATTGTATATATTTTATTTTGATGATGAAAAAAAAGTAAAAAATAAATAACATTTAAATAAACCAAGAGGAGAATGTGAGACCAGGACCTGCTAGCCTAGAGATTATGGGAGTGCAGCTCACTCAGTGTGCCAGTGTCTCACCACATCCTTTCCTCATTGGGCCTCTCCTCTTCCTCTTTGGCCATGGTTTCTTTGTGTCATTTGTGCTGCTGTTTTCAACTTGTCATTGGAACAGGGCCATACATTGACCTGTTTGGGGGACAATGGATCCAAAAGATCCTGTCTAGTCAAAGGTTTTCTACCTAGGTATGTTCTCTGCTCACCAAAGGCCTGAGCAAAGAAACAAAGAGAAGTGTGCCCAAATCCCAAAGCTTTGCTCCTTTGCAATCTCCCACAGATCTGGCTCACAGGTGTCTTCAATCACAATTTCATAGGTAAGAAGAGGTCATGTATTTCACTGGGAAAAGATGCACCGCTTTGGCAAAGTCACCTATATGTATATTTACCCAGGACAGCAGTGCAGCTGTGTTGTTTGCCCCTTGTTTGCAGAAGGATGAGTGCACTGGGAGGCGAATAACAAGTGACAAGGGTTCCTCAAATCTGCACTGCAGCCTGGGCGCCATTCAGCCCAGAGCTAGGGGATCATTTGTTCCCATGGACCAGTGCTTGCCAGTGGAATGAATTCCTGCACAGCTGGAAGAAGCAATTCTGGATTCAGCTCCAGCTCTTGGTGGGCTGCATGATCATTGACAGTGCTGCCCTTCCAGAAATTATTCTGCAGTTTCCTTTCATAGTCATTTGAAACTTTGAAACTTCACATTTTAATTTGCTTTGCTTTAGGGTAAAACACTTCTGGGCCCAGTGCAAGCTGTAACCTTCTGACAGCAAAGTCCTCATGATTGCCAGCTTCTGATGTTACACAATGTCACCTGGCTGCCTGTATTTGCTTTGCTCTGGGTCTAGTCCCGGCCTAGTAAAGCCCAGGTAGGGTGGCACGTTGCAGGGAAAACTGGTCCATGAGCTTATGGTGTTGCCATCAGCAGCAGAGTGAATGTGCTCTTTGGGGATTCCTCTGAAGACAAAATTAGGGACCTGCTCCATGCCACAATATTCTCTTAGATCTTTCTAAAATATCCTAGAAAAGGCAGTGAAACTTCACATCTCCTTGCGCAGCCACTGTTTGAAGAGGGGCATTTTTGTCCCTCCTCAAAGTCATTGCTCTTAAACACCAGAAGCATGAACATCCACCAACAGGAATGACGCATGGTCCTGCTGCTGCTGCTGCTTCAGAGGACTGGGCAGTGCAGGCCTGGGTGTTACCAACATGAGCACTTAATCAGCATTTCATGCTCCTTCAAGCTGTCCAGATCTCAGGGCTTTTTTGTTTCAAAGCAGCCACTGCACCATCTCTAGGGAAGAACAGGAAATGGGAAACAGCGACTGCCAGCCTTGCAGGGGTGTGGGGGAAAACCTGAGGTGTCTGCATCAAAAGATGAATGGGAAGAGTGTAATTGCCAAAGCAAACGCTTCATTAGGATAGCAGGACCAGTTCTTTACTGCATGCTTGCATTGAGATCATTTGGGATCTCCTTTTTGTGTCTCATGCAGAAAAGGAGCTCTTAATAATACCACACTACTTAAACCAGATTGGCATGTAGCTCTGTAGTGGTTCACAATGAAGCAGACTGCCTGCTGTGCCACTGCCAGGCCTGGTTTAGACCTGCTCTGGACTGAAAACCCAGACAAACACCATCAGCACACACCTGTGACCCACCGAGCTCTGGGACGCTGCATTCCAGCACCAGAGGGACTCAGGAGAGACCAAGTGAATCAACTACAACCCACAAAAAGGACTTTCTGAATTTGCCATCTCTTCAGCACTGTCAGAGGTTTTATTTAATATTATTCATTTTACATGCTTGTGAATACTTTACTTGTTTAATAAACTGTTTTTTTTTTTTACTTTTCTCGAGGGAAGTCTTTTCCTGAACTAGTAGGGGTAGGGGCTGCTTGAACTTGCTTTCTAGATGGATTCCTTTTGGAGATTTCCTCCCAAAATTTCCCTAAACCAGCACAAACTGTCACAATGAAAACTGCACCAGTGGCACAATTTTTCCTGGTGGCAAATCTTGTGACAGAAGCTTGACCTTATTCTCCATGAGAGATTTTTGGGAAGAGCAGACAGGAGAATATTTCTGGAAAACTGAAACAGCTTTCCAGAAGTGAAATGAAAATGAAAGAAACAATCCAAGATGTTTTCCTCTATTTATTTCTATGCTCCCTTTTTCTATGTTTCATCCCAGTAATTCCAGATGCACCTCACCTCTAAGATCAGTGACTTAGGGATTTTTAGGTGCTCTAAAATACCATAAGCCACACACACTCATTCTCATTCTCATTCTCATTCTCATTCTCATTCTCATTCTCACTCTCACTCTCACTCTCACTCTCACTCTCACTCTCACTCTTCTCTCTCCCTTTCCCGCTGTCGGGCACCCTTCTCTCGGTGTCCGTTTCCCAGCGTCCCTCTCCTCTCCCCTGCCGGGCTGGGCCATGCCCCCGGCCCGCCCCCGGCCCTGGGCGGGGCTGCCCCGTCGCGGTCTCGCCTCCGCTCGGCTCTGGCCGTACTGGCGGTGGCGCTGCTGGGCGGGCATCAGTGCCTGGTGCGGGGGCGGCATCGCCGCCCTTCGGCTCCGCCTGGCCCGAGCCCGGCCCCGGACCCGACGCAGGCTCCACTCCCGACTGCGGCCCCGGCTCCTCCCGGGGCCCGCGGACGACACAGGCGGCGCGGCCGCTCCCGCCGCCTCCGCTGCGGCTTCCCCGGCCCGAGCTCCGCCGCTCGGCAGCGCGGCCTCCAGCCCCAAGCCGCCGGGGCCCGGGGCGGGTGGGGATGCCGGGCCCGGGGCGGGTGAGGGGCGCTCGGGGGCCGTTGCTGGCCCCGGACCGAGCGCTGACAGCCGCGTCCCGCCCGCAGGTGAGGCGCAGGAGGCCCTGCAGGAGCGGCACCGGCTGGGCTCGCTGCTGGGGCGCGGCGGCTTCGGCAGCGTCTTCGCGGCCACGCGGCTCTCGGACGGCGCCCCGGTGAGCGGCGGGGCCGGCGGCGGGCGCGGGAGGAGGGGGCGGAGGAGGAGGGAGGAGGAGGAGAAGGTCGGGGCGCGGCGGGACGGGTGGCGAGCTCAGCCCGCTGCTCTCCGTCGCTCGCAGGTGGCCATCAAACGCGTGCCGCGGGATCGCATCCGGCACTGGGGCGAGCTGGTGAGTAAGAGGTGTTATGAACAAAAATTCAGTTGATTTTTTTCTGTGAGAAAAAGGTTACCACTACTGCTGGGCTGCTGCCTGTGTTATGGTAATTACGGGTTGTTGTGGTTAATAGTTGTCTTTGTATCGGTAAAAGCCCTGGCTGGGGCGAGTTAATAGCTCTTCTCTCAGCAGTAAAGGGTGCAGTACCTCCCGAACAGTGAGGAGAAAAGACTTTGGAGGGGAGGGGTATGCAAAATAATTCTAAGGACCAGCATGCTGTGTGGGACCCCTACTCCAAACGTGCAGGAAGAACCCCAAAAACAACGAGCCACCTAAGAGTTGAGAGACTGGAGTGATGTCTGGACGTGGGGAGCCGAGTGCTGAGCCTGCAGAGATGTGGAACACCTTCGGAGTCCCTCTCGCCCTGACCTTTGGAGTCGTCCCCGGCATGGAGACTGAGCGGACGGGGCCGGGAAAAGTAACAACGAAGGGATCATCACGCCCTAAACGCTCCCACGAGGACCTTATCCCCAGCTCTACTCCTAGTGGACAAAGCAGCGCATATCCTCCTCTTGTGGGTCGCCCTGGGAGAGAGAACGGGAGACTGCAGCCCCGCCGAGCTGCCCAATCCTGAGCTGATCACTTTTAATGAAGGTATTAAGAAGGAGAAGAAGTCTCCTGGCCTTGTTTATTTCAAGAGGGGCCAGCAGCAACAGCCGGGCCGTGCCGGGCGGCGAGGAGCCGGGGCCCGGCAGGGTGGGAGCCGCCGGGAGCCCTGCGGGGAGAGCGGGCGTGGGCTGAGCGGGGCGTGCAGAGCATCCCGGGCTGGCTGAGGGCTCGCAGAGCCCCGGCACGGCCTCGGCCCCACTGACGGCACCGCGCTCCTCACGCAGCCTGACGGCACCAGCGCCCCGCTGGAGATCGTGCTGCTGGCCAAGGTGTCCCATGGCTGTGGCGGTGTCATTCAGCTCCTGGAGTGGCTTGAGCTCCCCGACAGCTTCCTGCTGGTGCTGGAGCGTCCGGAGCGGTGCCAGGAACTCTCGGGTTTCCTGGCGGAGCGGGGGTTCCTGCCAGAGGAGGAGGCGCGGGGGCTGTTCCGCCAGGTGCTGGAGGCCGTGCGGCACTGCACCAGCTGCGGGGTCCTGCACCGGGACATCAAGCCCGAGAATGTCCTGCTCGACCTGGCCAGCGGGCAGCTGAAACTGATTGACTTTGGCTGTGGCGCCTTCCTCCAAGACACAGCCTACACCCAGTTTGCAGGTGAGCCCTCGCAGGGGATGCTCCTGGGCATCTCGTGGCCCCAGCCTGGGTGCAGCACTGGGGCTTCCCCCTATTGCAGCCGGGATAGGATTGATGCTGGAGCCGAGTTGTTCCGGGTGGGGTGTGAGGGCGGCCAGCTCCCAGCCCTGCTGACAGCCTTCAGCACCCACTGTGGCCTGGGCTGGGGCTGGAGCTGGGGCAGCCAGCCCAACACAAACCCCCATGGGGGTAGCGGAGATGGGAGTCTGACCGCGTGCCCCGGATGGTTTGGTGTGCAGGCGAGGAAGGGCTGGACTGCTCCGCTCTCCTTGTTTGCCTTGGCTTATTAACATTTTAGGGGGCCATGCAGGTGGGGAGGAGAGTGGGTTTTCTCCACTACTGGGTGGGTTTTTCCTCTGTGTGTCATGGTTGGGCCTTCCTAGGGTCTCTTCTGCCCTCTTCCAGGACCAGTGGCTTCTTTTCCAGCCCCGAGTTTGTGCACAAGTCCCAGGTGCTGGCGAGAGGGCAGCGCTCACCCCGTGTGCCTCTGGGGCAGCCCCCATATGCCCAGGGATGCTGGGGCCAGGCTCTGGGAGCAGCAGCATCCCCCTGCTGATCTCTGTCTGTGTTCCACAGGAACCCTGTCCTACAGCCCACCAGAGTGGATCCAGCACCAACGCCACCACGGCGAGGCAGCCACGATCTGGTCCCTGGGCCTCCTGCTGTGTCACCTGGTCATGGGGAAGCACCCAGTGATTTTAGTGCACTGCAGGCTTGTGAGCGTTTCTCTTAGGACTTTATTTTCACTCCAAGGGATTCCTAGTTGGGTGAGCAGCACTCAGCTGGGAGGAAATGAACTCAGGTTAACAAACCTGTTCCCCTGCACACAGACTATCAGAATAACCTGAAAGTGCTCTACAGTCAGAAAATGGCACCTGGATTTAGCAGGAAGAATAGCAGATATATTCCCTCAAAGCCAGAACGGGTCTTGGATGCACCAGAGATGTTCAACGACTACTGTAAGTAGGCTGCAGGGTTGAGTGCTGGGCATCCAGAACATTCTGCATTGGATTGCTGTTCCTAGGACAGTGTGACTGGGCTGTCTGTATTATTTTGTGTACCCAGGCTAGCACAGACCACTTCTGGAGTGTCCCTGTGTGGCCTTACAGGCACAGTGGTCTAGGGCACTGTGTTGGTGCCTTGGAGCAGGGTACCTGGCCCCAGCAGCTGGGCACAGTGACACTCAGAAGGCTGCCCCTCACCTGTACGTGTGTGTGTGCACATGTGCACCCACACCTGCTGCATCAGCACAGGTGAAGGGCAGGGCTCTCTAGCCAAGCATGGTGTGACCTGCATTGCTCTTTCAAATTGTAGATCTGAATCTCGTAGACTGGAGCTCCCAGAACTTCCTGGCAGTGGCTCTGGACAACACTGTTTATCTGTGGAATCACGCTACTAGGGAGATTATCCCCCTGCTGCAGATGGAGCATCCAGATGTTTACATTTCCTCTGCGTCATTGATTAAAGATGGAGACTACCTTGCTGTTGGCACAAGTAGTGCTGAGGTTCAGGTGAATGCAGGACTAAAACTAGAGGTGTTTTCTAGGGATTGACAGAACTGTGGGGCCTGGGGACAAAACCTTGGCTGGCAGGGGAAGGATGCCATGCACCTGACTTGTCTTCCCTGGTGTGGGGTGGAACTGCCCAGTGTGCAAGGCAGGGTTTGGTTTGGGGGTTTTCTGATAAGCAGCATTACCTTCTGTGCTATAGTCATGAGATACACAATTTCTCTGTTCCCTTACTCAAAAAGCTGAATGCCAGAGCCTGTGCAGTGAGGTTCCTAGGGCATAGAAAGAGGATTGGGTTTCTTCTGAAGAACTTTTTGCTTTGCCTCTCCAGCTATTGTTGCATTTATGTTGTTGTATATCATATTTCTAGGGTCTCATACCTTCTGGGTGGTTTTCTCACAGCAGCTCTTCACAGCACTGGCGCTGTTGCTTCTCAGTCAGGACTCCTCTCCAGCTCTTCCTGAATGCCCCACCCCCTTTTATCCCCGCTACCTCCATGGGCTACAGCTGCTGCCCAATCAAGGACATTGCAGCTGCAGCCCAGTTACAATAACTAGAATCAGGGCAGGGTCACTTATACAATACAGAGATCTTTTACTGCAATACATATATTTACTAAGGCCCCTATAAGCTATGGGACATTGAGCAGCAGAAACGTCTCCGAACCATGACCAGCCATTGTGGCTGTGTGGGAACCCTCAGCTGGAACAGCTACATCCTCTCCAGGTAAAGCAGTGGGTCAAGGGCAGTTTCCAGTTGTTGCAAACTCCTATCCCTCAATCTACGTGTGGCATGGGTTAGGGATGGCAGAGAGAAATTTGTCTTGGCTTGGGATTCTTACTCAGCCTTATCTGTTGGGGCTGTGAGGAGAAGGCCTCTTTCCTGTATTGCAATTTGTGCTGAAGCTGTAAAGAGCTTGTGTGGGTGTTTCACTCACACCAACAGACCTGTGTTGCTGGTAACACTGGTTGAAACCCAGTGGCAGCTATAGCAGTCTTGCAACAACAAAAATGGATTTGGGTGAAAATGTGCAGCCTGACCCTGCAAGCCTTCTCTTCTCTCTGCAGTGATGCACGGACTGGGCACATCCATCACCACGATGTCCAAGTGGCTGAGCATCACGTGGCCACTCTTGCTGGCCACACACACAAGGTGTGCGGACTCAAATGGTCTCTGGATGGCCGCTACCTGGCCAGTGGTGGCAATGACAGTCTGGCGAACGTCTGGCCATGCAGCCAATGTGGGGATGGAGACTTTGCTCCTCTACAGACCTTCACTCAGCACCAGGGTGCTGTCAAGGTGAGCACAGAGCTGCCACGGGCAGGTATGTGTGTGCAAGGCAGGCATGCAGCACTGGCTGGGTGCAGGTTGCCTCTTGTATGTTTTAAAATGAACTCTCCTCTCTCAGGCCTGGCGTGGTGCCCATGGCAGATGAATGTTCTAGCCACTGGAGGTGGCACTAATGACAGACATATCCGCATCTGGAACGTGTGTTCTGGCGCCTGCCTCAGTGCTGTTGATACCCGTTCCCAGGTGAGAGATGAACATCAGCTTGGAGACAAACACCTTCTGGCAGCACACCTACACAGAGCTGCTGGCTCCTCAGGCCCAGAGGCACGGGGAAGGAGGGGGACCATGCTCGCCTCCGAGTGGTGAGCATCAGCACATGCACCTTGTCTCACCTGTGTTACTGCCTCTTTGCAGGTGACTTCTATCCTATGGTCCACAACCTACAAGGAGCTCATTTCAGGCCATGGCTTTGCACAGAATCAGTTGATTATATGGAAGTATCCAAGAATGAACAAGGTTGCAGAGCTGCCAGGTAGGTGGACAGGGCCTGGGGGGGGGGTGCTGTTAGAGGTTGAAGACAGCTGCACTCCTTGGTTTGAGCCTGCAGCATCACTGATACAGGACAGTATCCGGGGCCATGCTGCTAGGAGTAAAGCATGCCCAGGGGGCTGTGGAAGAGATACCATTGATCCAAGTGTATGCTTGGGGTCTGAAATCATGCTGCCACAGCCACTGGGGAGACAGCTATGCAAGCTGGCAGGGCTCATGGGAGCATACAGGAGTAAATGTGCATGTGCTGATCAGCTCAGCCCTGATTGCACATTCCTTCTCCTCCTCAGCTCATACTGATAGAATCTTGAACCTGACCATGAGCCCTGATGGTACAGCAGTGGCCTCAGCAGCTGCTGATGAAACAGTGCAGGTCTGGAGCTGTTTTGAGATGGATCCCATAAAGAAGAAGGAGAAACAGAAGGCAAACAGTGCCAAAAGCAGTATTCCTCACCATAGCATCCACTGAGAGCACGGTATTGTTGTGGGGAGGGGGATATTTGGTTTACATGCTGTACAGTATTTTAAATGTTAATGAACTGCTTAACTTGACTTTTTCTTAATGGAGTCTGATAGAAGAAAAAGCCATGGCTCTTAAACCCAAGTCCTTCTCCCTGAGGCTGGGGATCTGGGCAAGGAGTGGAGACCTAGGTCTTAAGGGCAAGTTTGCAGGCCCCTGAGCTTAGCACAGCCTAGCAGAAGGATGCTGTGCAAGGGCTGTACTTCTGTTTCTGTCCCAACTAAGATAGATATGTCACCTGCCCCATCTAGATGCTGACTACAAGCACAGCAGCTCCACCACAGGCTCAACTGAAAGCACAGCATGGCTGTGGCCTCAATTTGTGTTGTCCTGGCATTTCTCACAAGCCCAGGGACACCTTACCATGGCTCTGCAGGCAGATCTCAGTTTGTCTTGTTAGCTACAGGCAGCCATCACTGCCTGCCTATGGTGCTGGAGTAGAATAGCTGTTGGAAAAAAAAGGAGGGAGAGAAATATAGAGCAACAGCTGTAATCACCCCAAAGGCTGGAAAGGGGCTGGCTCTGGCATAAAGCCTGATGCAAAACAAAAGGTTGGCTTACACTGCCACGCCCAGCCTGGATGTCATGCAAGAGCCATGCAAAGCACCAGCAACCCTGTGCTCAGCCTTCAGTCACGTATTCTTCCAACAACTCTGATCTCCCTTCCCCTCCTGCTGAAAGGAGGCCCTGGTGCCTCACTGAGGCTTCATGCAGGGGAGCAGGCACCGGGGCTCAGCTGACATTTATTGGAGCTTGACTCCCCTACACTTGTAAAAATGCCTTTTTTCCAGGCTGAACTGTGCTGGAGCAAGTTGCAGGAAATATATTTGAGCCCTCACCTGACCAACAACCAGCTGAGCCATGCTGCTTTGCACGATGGAGCCGCAGTGTCTGAGGTTGTGGGGCTGCACCAGACCCATCACACCTGTCCTTCAGCTGCACCAGCATTGCCAGGGGCTGCTGGGGACACCGCACAGCTGATAAGCACCTTGGCCTGTACAAAGCAGCTCCACCAAGCCTGTGCCTCCCATCGGTCCTCAGTGATTAGCTGAGGGTGTATGATTAACTGTTTTCACCTTTCCCTCAGCACAGTACCACACTGTGCCTAGCACCAGCTCTGCCTCCTGAGCCTTACAGCAGCTGGAACCTTTCAAGGTTCCGACTTGTGCTCTGCCAAGGCCAGTGAGTGTGTAACCACACCCACCAGAGCACCCCCCCCCCACACACACATAAAGCTGATATGGGGGGCACAGTCTCAAAAAACAGCCACTGAGCCAGCACCTTCCCAGCAGTGCTGCTGGTGCATCCCCATTTGGACTCTTGGGAAAGATCAGGAGGTCCAAGGATGGAGCTCTCCCTCAGACACAAATCCTAGGGCCACAGCTGTCTCTAAAGGGGAAGCAGGCAGGAACCCAGATGCAAGGCTGGGCTCTCACACAGAGCTGTGCTGTTGTTGTAGGAGCCCTGTCCCACACCCCTGCACTTGGTGCTGGGAGTTAGCACAGACTTGCTTTGTGGGGCCACAGCTGATTAGGCCTTCCCTGGTCCCTGACCTGGAAGGAAAGCTTTATATGCCAAAAAGTTCCTGTCATTTTTGCAGTCCCATGTAAGAGCAGCTCAGCTTTCTCACAGACTCTTTCTTTCTCCTTAGCACATGCCCCACACCCAGATGCTGTGCATTACACAGCCCTTAGAGGACCTCTGAGCATTACCAGAGGGTAATGATACTGCAGGGTCTTTGACCCCATGCTGGTCTCTTACAGTCCTGGAGTGAGGAGGAGCAGAGGAAGGAAGTGGGCGCTGATCCAGCAGGCCCAGTAAACACAGCCCTGTAAGGTGTGAATTCAGTTCACAGCATGACAGCGTATTAATTACCCAGTGCCATGGCCAGCCCAAAGAAGAGCACAGCTAACAGTGTTATGAATAAGAAGCTTGACTAGGCCAATATTCAAGCAGCAATCAATTTATTATTTAATATGGTAAAGTATGAGCAATGCAGCGCTGGGTACGGTGGGGGAAGTTTTCCCTCCAACTGCACACCAATAATTGAGGGTTACGGGTATTTATAGGGGTACCCATCAGTTTTTTTCAACAGTTTCTATTTCCAGTTTTTACTCATCAGCAATTTTTATTCCAAATTATTAGATCACAAATCTATACACTATTGTGATTTTAATTTCTCAGGATGTATCTCAAAGGAGTATCCCCAGATGGTGATGGTCCAGTTTCCGAAAGAAGAAAGACGACTCCCATCTGGTGGGGTCCCGCTCCCCAGATGTGTGTCCACCTTTTAATTGCAGAGACTCTAAATCTCATAACAGTGATGTCCAGCTTCCCTTTGGTCAAAACCATAAACCCTTGAGGTGATGTTCATCTTCCTTTCTCAAGCTGTTTTTCTCTGCTTCAATAAGGTGTGAGATAAACATATTTCCTTTACATATATTCCAAAGCTACAGTTTCAAGGATACAAGTAATATTCTAAAATTATACTTCAAAAGGTTATTATTGCAGAACTTTATGGATTAAATGCAAGGAAAACGCAACATCTTCAACACCTTAATTCCAATGCTCCTAAATCAACAAGGGTTAATTGCAAACAAAAGATAGGTTCAAAGGCCTTTTTCCATGCTTTGTTTTTCTTCAGTTATTATTAGAATTCACAGCTCTCCCATTGTCGGGGTCCACACATTTTGCATTCACAAATACACACATCGCCTGTTTGTGCCTGACACAAAACACAGCTTTGCATCTCACAGCCAAGAAAATGCAATCCTTGCTCTTCTGACACAGCTCTCTCTGTTCATGATGTGGGACAGTGAGTGCTGATGATGTGCAGGAGCTGATGCAAGGGACAGGGACGAGGATGCAGCAGGCACAGTGCCAAGCTGACAGAGGGATGATCTCTGGCAGTGGCGCTGAAAGAGAAGAGTTTCAATGAAGCACAGAAAATGGCTCTTTGTTTCACCTCTTCTTTCAGTGCTGCTAAGAATGTAGCCTGGAGCAAGCTGGGAACACCAGAGCCTGGAGCCCTTTCCAGGCAGGGCTGCATCAGACACAAACCAGCAGGGGACTGAGGAGCCCCTGGGCTGGCAGTTAGCAACCTCGGGCTCTGCTCACTGCTGGTGGCATTTTCTATTGAACCATCTCCAAGGACTTCTGTTGTGCTCTGTATTTCTAATGGTTTCCCCCCCTTGGTTTTTTTTGGTTGTCTCCTGCACCTTTTTTCCTCCAAATTTTCCTACCCTGTCAGCAGCAGCCCCTGTCCAGAACTGGCTCTAAAATATCAGCAAAGTAGCTGGCAACAACAATGGGTGGAATCCTGTGGCTCAGGAATTCGTATGCCAGAGCCTGCCTGTGCCTCATGCTTTGTCAGGACCTCCTTCTCTGTGCAAAACAAGGGACTGGTGGAGTCTTTTTGCCACAGAGCTCCTGAGAAGCAAAGGTTGGGCTAGGTTTCTCAGGAGTGTATCCGTTAAGTTCATTGCCGGCAAACAGAAAGTAAGGCCAGGGTAGCAGAGCAGCTGGGAGCTGGTCACTCCCTGCAAAGGGCTGGTTATGATGTGGGAACACCACATTCCAGGACGGGCGAGCAGGGTCAATGTGCTCAAGGTGCTGCCAATGAGGTTTGGGTTCGCTTAGAGAGTAGTCAGGGCTGGTGAGCACTGCAAGATCCAGCTGCAGTCCCCATCCACGTCCCTTTCAGTGATGGCTTTAGGGTGTCTGCAGCCTGGATCCAGAGCGCCCTGGGGGGCTCCTGAGGCTGCCTTTGCACTCAGGGTGAGGGTGCCCAGGAGCCCCTGAGGCCGGCAGTGGGGACCAGGGCTGGGGTTTGTGGTCTGGCAGGTGTGGCTCTGGGGGCTGTGACATGCCAGGGCATGGGTCACTGTCACTGCCCTCCGCAGCCCTGGCTAGCTCTGTGATGCTCCAGGGACAACAGCAAGAGTGGGGATCTGGCTAGGTTAGGGTTTTGCCTGAGCCAGAACCTCTAGGCCAAATGCCGAGACGTAGAGACCCCTGGAGGACCGAGTGAAGGAAGCACAGGAGGCTCTTCTGCGGTGTAAAGTGCAGCAAATTCATCAGGAGAGGCAGGGGGAAGGTTCTACAAGTCAGAATTCCCAAAGGGAACAGATGTTCAAAGAAGCCCCAGCACCCTTGTGCGCGGGTTTTTAAAATCTTTCAAAACAGGGGGTGGACACCATATAGTAACCAATAAGCGACTCTTGGGGTGTGGTTTTGAGGGCTACAACAAAGCAGAACAAGGGGAAGAGAGAGCGTTGGGATAGGGATTGGATCTTAGGGTGAGGGACAGGGAACTTTCTGGAACAAAGGGTAGGGTTTGGGCTGATGGATGGGGCAAAGGGGCCGGGTTGTCTTGACAGACAGGGAAAAATCTGGTGAGGAGGGAGGGAATTCCTTGAGGGACACTTGGGTAGGAAGGCATAACAGAGGGGAGAGACTAACTCTAATAACTCGGGGAACACTTGAACATACCACTACATAACAGAACATTTGACTCAATAAACTAACACACTGCAACACAGAAATTCAGGCTTTCGGTAGCTGAGAGCTGGCACTATTAGAACCCGCAGCAGCTGGTGAAAGCCATCTCTGTCCTTCAGGTTCTTGCTGTGTGGGAAGGTGCTGCGAGTTGTGGTGGCTGCACTCCCCCTTTGCTGGGAGGATGATCTGTACTAGGGCAGAGCAGAAAGCTGCCATGGTGAGCAGAACATGCTCAGAGCATTGCAGTTCAGAGAATGGCGCTGCCCTTGAAGGGCAAAAAGCTTGAAAGCATAGAATTCTGTGCAGAACCGTTGCACAAATTTTCTCTTCTAGAACATGCCCATTTTTGTATACTGTAGATAAATACTCCAGGTTTTATAGAATACATGGGGTTTTTTCTTAAGGTTTTTGGGAGAACTCTCAAGTTTATTTCTGTTTGTATTTTACATCCAGCATGCATACAGGTTTTTTTTATTATTATTATTTTTCTTTAGTAAATACTTAGGGAACAAATACCTAAGCATTTTTAATTCTTTGGGATATTGTGACTAATATTCTTAGAAAGAAAACCTTGTTGAACAAGTGTGAAAACACAGAGAGAGGGAAAACAATATAAAAGTCTTTTAGAACAGGGCGTGTAATAAGGACTGCAGAACTGAGTAATTCCTCCAAGGGCAGAATTAGCAAGATATATTACCAAGAGTAACCGCCAAGACACTTCCTTAAGCCAAAGGAAATGTGACCTGCAGCCATACAAAGTACAGCCAAAGCAAATGAAAACCTTTGGAAAAGAGGGAATTTTTCCAGTGACATCAGTCTGTGATAAATAGGTACAATTTGTGCTGATAAATATTGAAACAGTAATCAATATTGATACAGCAATTAATATTTGAGAATAATAAAATAGTTTAAAGTTGTAGTGCCAAAGAAGAGAGGGAGAGGAGGGGCTCCACCCGCCCTTCCCAGCAGATGTTCTCAAGGACCACAGGAAAGAAGCTGAAGATACAGTTGCTAAAATTGACCAAGAACCTGGTTGGATCCCAGAAAATGCTAATTATAAGGGATTTATTGCCTTGATATGTAGATGCAGTGATACGTTAGTCTTGGCTTATATTGTACTGGCTTGGTGCGCATGTGTAACCCAAAGGTGAATTAAAGGACAACGAAGAAGACTACAGAGCCTTCATCAGTGACGACCCCCAAAGACTTGTGCGACCACCAAACCGAGTGGTGGCGCATGCGTGGTAAAGGTGGTAATGAAGGCGGAGATAGAGATATGACGAACCAAAAATGGGAGGAGATGGCATTGACACATAGCATATAAGGGGTGATTTTCACTTGGCAAGCTTGTACGTGAAGTGGCAAGTGTCATTGAACCCTGCACTCCGTACCCCGCGGTTGTTTTTGCTTATGTGCTATTATTTGAACCAAATTATCCCTTCTTTTAATCAAATTATATTGTATCCAATTTTATATTTTTTTTATTTTAACTATTCAAAAAAATTGCGACTACTTTTAATATTGTTTGAGGTTTTTTATGATGGGATAATTGGGCAAACATAACAGCTTCACAGTTACAGCTGTACATATGTTCTGATCTTTAGATCAGATCTTTAGAACTACATCTTTAGATGTAGTTTTGAATTAATGTGTTTTGATTCTGTCTTTAAGTTTTGATGACATATTTTTAATTCTATTTTTTTTTGATGATGAAAAAAAGTAAATAAATAAACAAAATTGAAAAAACCAAAAGGAGAATGTGAGACCAGGACCTGCTAGTCTAGAGATTATGGGAGTGCAGCTCACTCGATGTGCCAGCGTCTCACCACATCCTTTCCGCATTGGGCCTCTCCTCCTCCTCTTTGGCCATGGTTTCTTTGTGTCATTTGTGCTGCTCTTTGTTACTTGGCATTACAACAGAGTCACCTGTTGACCTGTTTGAGGGACAATGGATCCAAAAGATCCTGTATAGTCAAAGGTTTTCTACCTAGGTATGTTCTCTGCTCACCAAAGGCCTGAGCAAAGAAACCAAGAGAAGTGTGCCCAAATCCCAAAGCTTTGCTCCTTTGCAATCTCCCACAGATCTGGCTCGCAGGTGTCTTCAATCACAATTCCATAGGTAAGAAGAGGTCATGTATTTCACTGGGAAATGATGCACTGCTTTGGAAAAGCCACCTGTATGTATATTACTGGGGACAGCAGTGCAGCTGTGTTGTTTGCCCCTTGTTTGCAGAAGGATGAGTGCACTGGGAGGCCAATAACAAGTGACAAGGGTTCCTCCAATCTGTACTGCAGCCTGGGTGCCATTCAGCCCCGAGCTAGGGGATCATTTGTTCCCATGGACCAGTGCTTGCCAGTGGAATGAATTCCTGCACAGCTGGAAGAAGCAATTCTGGATTCAGCTCCAGCTCTTGATGGGCTGCATGATCATTGACAAGGCTACATTTCCAGAAATTATTCTGCAGTTTCCTTTCATAGTCATTTGAAGCTTTGAAACTTCACATTTTAATTTGCTTTGCTTTAGGGTAAAACACTTCTGGGCCCAGTGCAAGCTGTAACCTTCTGACAGCAAAGTCCTCATGGTTGCCAGCTTTTGTTGTCACACAATGTCACCTGGCTGCATGTGCTTGCTTAGCTCTGGGTCTAGTCCCGGCCTAGTAAAGCCCAGGTAGGGTGGCACGTTGCAGGGAAAACTGGTCCATGAGCTTATGGGGTTGCCATCAGCAGCAGAGTGAATGTGCCCTTTGGGGATTCCTCTGGGGACAAATTTAGTGACCTACTCCATGCCACAATATTACCTTAGATCTTTCTGCAATATTCTAGAAAAGGCTGTGAAACATCACATCTCCTTGCACAGCCACTGTTTGAAGAGGGGCATTTTTGTCCCTCCTCAAAGTCATTGCTCTTAAACACCAGAAGCATGAACATCCACCAACAGGAATGACGCATGGTCCTGCTGCTGCTGCTGCAGAGCACTGGGCAGTGCAGACCTGGGTATTACCAATATGAGCACTTAATTAGCATTTCATGCTCCTTCAAGCTTTCCAAATCTCAGGGCTTTTTGTTTCAAAGCAGCCTCTGCACCATCTCCAGGGAAGAACAGGAAATGGGAATCATCGACTGCCAGCCTTGCAGGGGTGTGGGAGAAAACCTGAAGTGTCTGCATCAAAAGATGAATGGGAAGAGTGTAATTGCCAAAGGAAACGCTTTGTTAGGATAGCAGGAGCAGTTCTTTACTGCATGCTTGCATGAAGATCATTTGGGATCTCCTTTTTGTGTCTCATGCAGAAAAGGAGCTCTTAATAATACCATGCTACTTAAACCAGATTGGGATGTATCTCTGTAGTGGTTCACAATGAAGCAGACTGCCTGCTTTGTCACTGCCAGCCCTGCTGAGCCTGCGAGGGACTGTAGTGTATCCCATGCCTGTTTTGCCTCCAAGCAAAGCTTGGTTTTCCTTATTAGTGTGGAGTAAATACAAGAGTAATAAAATGGACAATTAAACTGGCCACTTTGGAGGATATGCTCATGCTTTCGCATGTCAGTCCTGTACCTCATGCTCCCCAGGCTTGTTATTCATCAAGAAATATTTTAACAAAAAACCTCAGCTCTCATGTTACGCCTGAATAAAACTGCATCAAATCATCAAGAATTCTGCTGTCAGGAACAAGACAAGAGCCTTCCAACCCTCACTTGCAGCTGTCCTGGATTTCTGCAGCCCTTTGTGAAAAGCTGCTGCAGACAGAGTGTTTGGAGTTGGTTTGGGCCTTTATGAAAGATCTGTGGAGCAGTGTGCAGGGCTCTCCTGGCAGGAAACCGTTTGTCCAAGCCCAGGGACACAGTGCTGGCAGGAGCGGAGCGGCCCCGCTCCCAGCCCGAGAGTCTGTGAGCTGAGCCACGCCGGGGAGAAAAGGCAGCAAGGGGCTCCAGCCAAGCTGCTTCACTGCCCTGCCCACCCCATGGAGCTCTGCCATGGGAGAAAGTCGACGCCGGACGAGCCCCCGAGCTTCCAACAGCTGCTGGAACTGCTCCGTAACAGCTCCTGTTCTTCCCAAGAGAGACCCCGGCACCTTCTTGTAACTAACGCGTGTCATGGGGGGATTCTGTTTGTTAATAAACTGTTGGGGTTTTTCACTTTCATCTATTAGTAATAATTTCCTATTGCTGGAAAGGGATTGTTGGAACACTTTAGAGGAAACAATTTATTGCACAATATCCTGTTTGAAGTTGTCTCAAACTGTGAGAGACAGATGGCTTCACACAGGAGCATCCCCAAGGCTGCTGAGGGGATAGCACAGAGGAAGACAAACCCAGTATTTCTGAGGGAACTCCTTGACAGCAACCCAACCCGAGTTGTCAAACAGCAGACCTGATGTTTTGAGACATGGGCCACAGGGGAAACCTTTCAGTGTGTTTGGTCCAGGCTGGGTTATGCTCAGGGCAAAGGTGTGTCAGTGTGTTGGATAATACTCTTTTCTTGACCTAGAGATGGGGCAACTGAGAGGTGTTTTAAAAACTTTTCTTCCATTTTCAGTCTCATGAGAAGGGTGAGACAATACAGATGTTATAATTCATGCCATCACAGTTAAGAAGCCAACTATTTCCTAATTACAGTATTTCTTGGTCTATCAGCTTTTTGCCATGCCATGTTGTAGATGCCTTAAAGCCAATTATTTAAAACTACCTCTTGTGTGTCCCACTACAATGCATCTTTCATAGCTCTGTTTTTCCAAAGTCTTATTTGCAAGGCCATCTTTTGAAACTTGTTTCCAGCTCCATTTCTCTCTCAACAATATCTGTCCTATTCCATGGCATTTTTAAGTTAGCGTTTCCTGTCTCAAGGGTTATATACAGATGCATACTGTGTGGGCCTTCTATTAGGCCCTAAAAGCTTTCTACAAATCCATTTCCTACATCAGTGCACTTGGCTCCTTCTCTCCTCATTGTGCCTGGCAAGCACAGGAGCCCAGAGCTCCTGGAGAACCCATCCCAGCACTCAGTGGGAGCAAACTTGTGTCCAGTCCTCACCTGGAGCTGTGGTGCCCAGCATTCCACCACACTCGAATGAGGAACTGTTCCTGCTCTTTCAGAAGGAGCTAAGGAGCTTTGGCCTTCAGATCAATTGTCTGCAGGCTCCTGCAGTGCCTGGTGCTGCTCCCTTGCAGAGGCACCCCAGGCCAGGGGGGCACATCTGGGCTGCTGTGTCTGGCTCTGGGGCTCCCTGTTCTGGGCAGTGGAGGAGGAGCTGCAGAGGCTCTGCAGGACTGACAGGATGGGCTTTGGGGCTGGCAGGAGAAGCTGAGGGACCTGGGCTGCTGAAGCTTCTGAAGAGGAGGCCCAGGGCTCATCCTGCAACTGCTCCAAGGGTGGCTTCAGAGAATCCCAGAATCAGCAAGGGTGGAACAGGCCATGGAGATCATCAAGTCCAACCTGAGCCCTGACACCACCTTGTCTCCCCTGAGCCTCCTCTTCTCCAGGATAAACAACCTCAGCTCCCTCAGCCTCTCCTCAAAGCTCTTGTGCTCCAGACCCATCCCCAGCCTTGTTGCCCTTCTCTGGACACGCTCCAGCCCCTCCATGTCCTTCCTAAATTGTGGGCCCCAGAATTGCAAACAGCACTCAAGGTGCTGCCCAAGCAGTGCTGAGCACAGGGGAAGAATCCCTGCCCTGCTCCTGCTGGCCACACCATTCCTGATCCAGGCCAGGAGCCTTTGACCTTCTTGGCCACCCGGGCACACTGCTGGCTCATGTCCAGCCTGCTGTCCATCAGTCCCTGCAGGTCCCTTTCTGCCTGGCTGCTGTCCAGCCCCTCTGGCACCTTGCTGAGGGAGGGAGGCAGGGAGGGAACGGGTCCAGATCCAATCCTTCCTGAAATGTGGTGTTTGCTGGCACTGCCAGTTCCCAATTCTTTATATTTCCCTATTCTGGTACAGCCCAAGTGCAGCAATTTGCTGGCAAAGAAAGTCAAAACCAAGCAAATACCTGGTACCTACAGCAACCCGATCTCGGGTTTGCTGACACCGCCACTACCCAGATTGGGAATGTTTCAGATGCCTGCACAGCCTAATTCCAGCAGTTTGCTGGCACAGAAAATTAGCATCTGGAAATTTCTCAGTGCCAGCAAAACTAAATGCAGCAATTTTCTGGCAAAGAAAGCCAGAACTCAGCAGCTTCCCAGCACTGCCACCAGCACCGCCCAGACCTGGTGTTTGCTGCCACTGCCAGTGCTCAGATCTGGATATTTCCCTGTTCTGGCAGAGCCAAGTCCAGCAATTTTCTGGTAATGAAAGCCACAATCTGGCAACTTCTTGATACTGTCATTCGCAATGCCAAGATCCGGTGTTTGTTGGCACCATCACTGCCCAGATGCGGGAATTTCCTGCTGCTTGCACAGCCGAAGTTTAGTACTGTCTGCAAAGAAAGCCAAAACCTTGCAAATACCTCGTACCTACAGCAACCCAATCTTGTATTTGCTGACTGCGCAAGTGCGCAGATCCAGAATTTTTCAGGTTCCTGCATAGCATAATTCCAGCAATTTTCTGGCACTGAAAGTTCACATTTGGAAATTTCGTGGTGCTGGCACATTCGCCACCCAGACCTGGTGTGCGCTGGCACTGCCAGTGCCAACATCTGGCAATTTCCAGCTTCTGGCAGCACCCAAGTCCAGAATTTGCTGGCAAAGAAAGCTAAAACCTGCCAATTTCCCGTCGCCAGCACTGCCCAATCTGGAGTTTCCTGGCAGCAGGATCCCAAGAAAGAAGGAAGGAAAGAAGGAAAGAAAAGAGGAAGGAGTCCAGATCCAGTCCTTCCTGGAGCACGGAGCCTGAAATGGCTCCAGGTCACGTGGCCTGCCAAGGAGCCAGTGCTGCCAGTGTGACCTGGGCTTTGCTCTTCACGCAGGTTTGCAGTGCGCACCCTGAAGTCCCTGCTCTGCCTTCTCCGCTGCGAGGATGTGGTGCTGGCAATGGAGCGCAGGTGTGCCTGGGACACGCTGCTCTCTCTTGACACTCACCACTTTGCCGTGGCTCTGCTTGCCAGGTGAGACCCCCTTCTCCCCACTGCCTCTGACATTGCTGCTCTGTGCCCAGGTGCCCCACAAAGTCTTTGTGGTGGCCATGGGCCACAGAGCCTTGTCACTAAAGGAACGGCCAAGCAGACTGGAAAAGGCTGGCAGAGGAGGGTGCCCATGGGCAACCGACTCCCAGATGGCCCACTCCCCTTGCTGGAAGGGTGCTGGGAAAAGATGAGAACTGGATGAGTCACGCCTGGGAGAGGTTTGCCTCACTAGCTCAGGGTCTTGTTTCCTTTTTCCCCTCTTCAGAGAAATTTGCCGCTTAGCCATCCACTTTTGTTCCGCGGTTGCATTCTACCTGCTTGCCATGCTCGGTGAAGAGATGCCATACTGGGATTTCCCTGCCCTGGCATTCCTTGTGGAGGTGAGCCTCAAGGCCAGCGCTGCCTAGCTGAGCGGCCTCCCAGCCCTCTGGCCTCTGGCAGCCACAGCTGCCAGGACAGTGCCCGTGCCCTGTGCTGCTGCCTGGGCCCGGCCCTGTGCAGCTCCGGGCTCCTGCCGGCCGGCTCCCCTGTCACTGCCCTGTGCCTTTCAGGTCCTCGAGTGCCTGGACATGAGCGAATGCAGTGACAGTGTTCTGGAGATCCTGGCACAGAACCTGCGGAGCGAGCACATGGCCAGGCGTTACTTGGCACTCCGAGGCCTCGTAGTGCTGGGCAAGAATCCCTTGATGGTGAGAAGGGGGCAGTGGCTGAAGCCGTGCAGGCAGCGTGGGGCTGGGCAACGCAGTCACTTGGCCTTGCCTGGGCTTCGGCCGCTGGGGCAGCTGCTCCCAGCTCTCCTGCCTCCTGCTTCAGCTGCCCCAGTGCTTCGGGACAGACCTTTGGCCTCTGGGCCCTGCGGCAGCAGGGCGGCCTTTCACAAAGTGGTGTTCCACACAGGCCGAAAAACTGCGGAGCCTGACTGGAAGTCTTGTGGAGCTCCTGGAGGAAAATGACAGCGACATGATCAGGATGAGCATTCTTTTACTGAGATATTTGCTCCTGGATAATGGTGCCCCAATACCCACCCCCATCGCCCTGCAGCTGGCTGAGGCGCTCTCCTGCCACTCTTTGACAGCGTAAGGCTCTGTGCCCACAGCCACAGCCACTGGCTGCTGTGCGGACCCTTGGTGCCCTGTGCAGATGCACGCCTGTGCCCTGGGGGGCCTGAAGCAGCTGATGCTCAGGTCTTTTGCCCTTTCCTTTCATCCAGGATGATATCCAGGTGCAGCTGAGCTCCATGGCTGTCTTTCAAGAGATGCTGGACTTAACAGAAGAGGGAAGAAAGGCCCTCAAGTCCCACGTGCGCCAGAGCCTGCTCCCTCTCTACTTCCACTGCCATGATGAGAATCAGATTGTTGCTGAGGTGAGCACTTGTGGCCACCTGCTGTCCCCCAGGCAGGGGCTTGGGCTGCCTCCTGCCCTGGCACCTTGCGGGCTGCAGTCTCCTGCAGGCTTGGCACTGGGATGCTCCTGTGCCCTGGACTGTGGGGCCATCTCTGCGTCTCTGCTGCTCTCCAGGCCTCCCGGGAAACGCTGCATTCCTCAGCCAGATTCCTGAAGAGGAGGGACATCGAACAAATGCTATACCTGGATCAGAGCTTTGGCGAGTGCCTGGTAAGAGCAGCCGAGAACCCCAAGCCTCAGCATGGCCAAGGTCCCTGGGGGCGGTGCTCAGTGTGCGGGGCTGGCAGCTGTGCCCGCTGCTGCAGCCCGAGGCCGCGCGGGCTCTGCTCCAGGCTCCCGTGGGCCCGAGCCGGGTGGCCTCGGAGCCCCGGCCTGGCAGGGCTGCGGGCCGGCACCGCAGCTCCCCGGGCAGCAGCCGGCCCTCCGCCCCCTCCCCTCGGGAGCCCTTGGCCAGCGGCTGCTGGCCGCGCCTCAGGGCTGTGCGGGCAGGGGAGGCCGGGGCTGGGCACAGGCAGCGCCCTGTCCAGGAGCTGAGCCCGCGCCAACCCTTCCCTCCTGCCGCTCTCTGCAGCTGGCAGAGGACAGGAGCCGAGCGGCCGAGCACCTGCGCCGGGTCCTGCCCTACCTGCAGAGCCCACAGGAGCCCCTGTGAGAGGCGGCCGTCAGGTTCATGGGTGAGTCGCGAGCCCGGGCTGCCCCTTCCCTCCCCGGCCCACCGCAGCTTGGCCCCGGCCCCGCCTGCTGCCCCGGCAGCGCCAGCCCGACCCGGCGCCGTGGAGCCCCGCCTGGCCTGGGCGTTGCTGCTGCCGCCCTCTGGCAGCCGTGCCCTGGGGCGGCAGCGTGCGGCAAGGGCCGGGCTGAGCCCTACCCGGCCAGCAGCCCGTGGGGCCACAGCGCCGGCAGCGCCGCTGACAGGGAGCAGTGCCGCTGGGGCCGTGACAGGCTCTGTGTTCACAGGCATGGCCGGGCGGCACCTGAGGGGGCAGCAGCAAGAGCTGCAGCTGATCTGCACTGGTGAGGGAGTGAGGGCAGCGGGCTGACCGCGGGGGCTGGACTGGGCAGCTGCAAGCCCTGCTCCGGCTGCGGAGGGATCTGCACCCGTGGGCAGAGCACACAGAGATTTCAGGGCCACGTGTGCCATTCGTGGCCAGCAGCTTCGGGCTGGTCCCGTTGGTCCCTGCTCCCTCCTGGCCATGGCAAGAGCCGACCGGGATGGCCCTGGCAGGGGGATCTCCTCGGCTCTCTGCACATGCGGGATCTGACCTTGCCTCTGTTCCTCTCTCTTGCAGCCCTTGAAGAAATGGCCTATGACAGCAGTCCTGCAATCAGAGATGCTGCAGTTGAATCTTGTTTAGTTCTCCGGGCCGTACAGAGAGCTTCCTACTCCCCATGGCGTAAGCTGCGAGATCAATTCCGCAGTGCATGGAGGAAACGGCCTCGTCTGTGCGGCACTGCTTTGCTGTTCTGCTGGAGCTCCGCAGAGAGATGATCTGCAAGACTGTCTGCTGGAGCCATTTGAGCCAGCAGGGATTTTCTTTTTGTTCTTTGAGATTTTTCTGTTTGTATTTTCCTTTTTGTTGAGTATAGAATATCTTAGAGTAGAATAGAATAGAATATCTTACAATACACAGAGTCCCAGGATCTTTCTTTTCCTGCACAGGGTCAGTAGAGCATAGAAGAAGAGGGGGAAAAGGGTGCTTGTGCTCAGCCAGCTGCCCAGGTGTGCAGTGTTTCAGGGAAAATAGCCAGAAGCCCCTTCGGCCTTTGGTGGTTCTGCTGAAGCCTTTGTGCCGGCCACAGAGCAGCTGGGCAGGGGTCGGAGCTGCAGGGATCCCTGCCAGAGTGGTGCCTGGAGATGGCCTCAAGCCCTGTGCCGGGCAGGAAGGGCCATCCGTGTCCTCCTGGCCATGTGCTGCTGGCTGCATTGCTGAGGGCTCCCAGGTGCCTCTGGATGGGGCTGCTCTGGAGCTGCTGTGGGACTGCGACGCTGCTGCCGGCAAGCTTGGCCAGGCTGGGGGAGACCCTGAGGGGCTGAGGCACTGCTAAGCCCTGAGCAATTGGCTGTCAGAAGCCATAAGCAGCCCCCTGGCAGCCGCCTTGATCCTGACAGCCGGCTGCTCTGGCGCTTCCAGGTCGGTGGCCTGTTGGAGGGACCCCCTGGAATCAGGCGTGGAACCCTGGTCCTGGCCTTTCAGGGCTGTGAGGCCAGCTGTTGTGGGGCTGGGCGTGTGCCCTCCCTGTGCTCCAGACTGGAGGCCCCTGCCCCTGAGCCTTAGGCATTGAGCTCCACTGCCTGATATCCAAGTCTTGTTCCTGTTGCTGTGGGGGAGGCTGAGCTCAGTCGCTTTAGGCCCCATTGAGCCAGAAGAGCAGCAGCTTTGAGCCCAAAGGGGCCACAGAAAGGCCCTCTTGGACCACGGACATTCCTGTCCTTCCCAGGCCAGGGACACATGAGAATGCAGCGGGCGCCTTCAGGGTGCCACACTGGCTTTGCACTGGGCCACCTCCCTGTGCTGCGCATGGCTGGCTCTTTGCTTTGCTGCTCTCGGCCTTGTGTCGTCGTACTCCTTTGGCTGCCTGCAGCCCTATCAGGAGGCTGAAAGGCCCCGTCTCCAACATCTCAAGGGGGAAATGGAGCTCTCCCAGCCCTCAGCCCACGCTGTAAGCAGAGCAGAGCCTTTTCCCCAGCCCCGATGGCTTTCTGCCTGCTTCTGGCCCCTGGCCACCATGACCCTCTGCACTCGCTCTGAGTCACCTACAGCATGGCTGGTGCCTCTTGATTTGCTGACCCTGGCATGTGAGGCTCACTGAGGGAAAGGTGGCTGTCCCAATGCTGAGGGCACGCGTGGCTCACTCAGCAGACTTGAGGCTTCCCCAGCAGTTTGCAGGTGCCTTATGTGTCATGTTACAGTGCTTGTGCTCCTGCCTCTTCCTGTCCCTCTTCTCACCCTCACCCAACCTGCACCCTCTGACCTACCTTCAAAAAACCCTGTTGCATCAGACACGGTGTCAAGAGCCCTCCTTCCGCTGCCGGTCGAGCGCACAATACAACCTCCGGCCTGAGAGCAGGGTGGCCTGGGAGATCTGGTCTCTCAGACCATGAGGAAACGGCTCTCGACAGCACCTGCCCATGGACCTTCCCCGCACCAAATAAAATCATCTCCAAGCTTAGCTAGTAAGCCAGTAAGGTATAAACCATTAATTGCCTGGAAATCTGGCACTAGTCTCTAAGTTCCATTAGGTTTCTTTATTGCTGATGTAGCAGTATTAAATTTTGGCTGCCATTCTTCCAATAGTCCTGATGTCAGGAATTTAATTGATTGTTGGCTCTATTCCTTTCCTAGCTTCTAATCTTCAAGGGTATTGCTTTCTGACTACTGCCTTAACTCTTGTCTGTAGCTCCATTTTCATAGGGTCTGCTCGTTTGGATTTTCCTGGGCTATCAGTATCCCATACTCTTGGGTATACCTGATTCAATACTTCCTCTAACTAGTTCTTCTTGTTTGTTGGTCTGGTGTCAGTTGTCAGTCCTACTGCTAAAACCACTCATTTGTGTTCAGGTACCTTCCATTGAAGTTTTCTTTTTCTAAACGGAACTGTTGCTTCTAAATTTTCAAGAAAATCCCTGCATAGGACAGATTTGGGTGAGTTTGGTAAATAAAGAAACTGATGTATTCCCATTTTCTTCTTGATTTTACATTGAAGTGGTTTCAGGAAGAATGCATTTTCTGGCTGGCCAGTGGCTCCTAGTGCTTGAAGATAGTTTTCACTTTTGGGTATCAGTGCTTGATTCAAGAGTGAAAATGTGTCTCCAAAATTAGTTAAAAATTCAACTTCTTTATTATTCGTTAGCTGTATTTTAACCGGTAACCTGCTAGGGTAAGAACTGCCAGTCTCAGTCATTTCTTATCATCTAGAGTGGCTGCAAGAGTTTAGTGTACTTTGTCTGCTAACTCTGGGCACTGGCCTTATTTCCAGTGTCCTGATTTCTTACAAGATGCACATTGATTTGGCCCCAGCTTGGTCTGTGGCAGCTTTGAACCTCCTCTGCCTCTGCTCTTTTCGTCCCTGCCTCTGCTTCATCCACGCCCACGTCCGGCCTCTCCCTGGTGCCGATCCAGAGCTGCCACCATGGCTGCAGGGAGCTCTTTTTTATTTTCTCTCTCTTGATTATCATCCACTTTCTATGCTTTTCTCATTCATGCCTTTAAGTCTCTCTTGACAGGCTCTTTCAGCTTCTGAAATTTCTGCCTGACATCTGGGCTAGATTGCCCTGACATCAGGGAAACCCACTGCTGTTTCCCATATCCGACCAGGGATGCAGGGCTGTGCCTTTACGTGCAGCTGATCAGAGCCTGTCCACAAAGTCAGTGGGTGACTTGTGCTGTCCCTGTGTAACGTTATCTCTTACTGACCAAGTTATTGGTTTTGGAATGGCATTTTTTAATTCCAATGTGACTATGTCCTGGTATCTGGTTAACATTGCACAGCTGCCTGCATTGTTCACGTCCCACAAAGGGCTTGCAGTAGGACGCAGCTGGTCCATTCTACCTTGCAAGACTCCACTAGCAATTTGTCCTTGCACACGTGCTCTGGCCACCTTGATCACCAACTCTCTTGCTGGTTTGGTTAGCTCTGTCAATATGAAATCACTATCACCTCAGTCTGGCTCTTGACTCTTGACTATGAACTCCAATCTTTTTGCTGCTTTGCTAGCGTTTTCTCTATCCATTTCAACTTTTTGCCACCAACTCTTGAGGTCACTAGTAGAAAAGCAGATGTTCACCCACATGGCTTCTCCTGGGGGACTCAAGACTTGCCTTAAGGGGGTGACTAAAGGCCAAGCTTTCTTGGTTTTATTCCTTGGGTTGGTTGTCACTGGGGGTCCCTGAAATTGTCCCCTCACCTGGATTATTCATCTCATCCTCACGGCCATTTGGCTTTCATTCAGGGGCCGGAGTGGTTGCCTGAGGTGGAGTGTACCCGTGCTGGCCTGGGCTAACTCAGCTCTAAGTCTTGGACACCTAGAACACAATCTTCCTGGTGAATTTCAGCCAATTTCAAACATCTCTGCCTTATGCTGAGTGCTAAATGACATCACTTTCTTTTCTGCCTCTTATCTCTTTCCAAAGTTAGGACTAAAGGTCCCATGGGGCCAAATCAAAGCCACATTCTTTCTGACACTTGGCTTTATTCTTCAGGGTAAAAACCATGTCTGCATATATCACTGGATCTCATTTTTCTCCTTGTCTTAAAAATAACATCAACTGTAACAATGGATCATAACGTTCCATTAGGGGGTCACTTTTCACCACTTTCTAATTGATACTAAGCCTACCATTGGGTAAGAGTATTTCATCAGATTACCTTACATGAAAAATTACCCTCTGGGACTCCTCCCAAATCTTTCTCATCTGCTAAATTACATTCTAGTGGACTCTTTTTAATATCATCTTTACTTCTTGTGTTATTCATTCTTCATGCTATCTAAATTTCCAAACTTAGCCGGATGTATTAGTACTTCTTGTTTCCTTCTCTTTATCCCCTGTAGATTACACTTAACATACACAGGCTGTCTCTGACTCACCCAGCACGAATATTGTTTTTTATAGTCCTAACAAGCAGTGAAAACAAAAGGATTCCACATTACACACAATCTACAAGGAATTGGGGTACGATCTGACATAAAACGAGTTTCTTAAAACACTGCCTAAAGTCATACTCAGGAGTATCATGTAAACCTAGAGGTCACAAACCTTGACCTTGGATGTAGTGTCTAAAAGCTTGGGTGACTGCTCCAAGTTGTTCAAACACTTCTCAAAGTCAGACGGGATTGATGCTGTGCCCATTTCCCTGGGGTGTTCCGGTTCGTGTTTATTTATCAGTTATGGTAGAATGGTTTCTTTTCATGTACCCCGTATTTTCCCCAAGTTGGTTTACCCCTAGGTTTTTCCCTCCCTCAAAGCTGTCCCTCATGCCATTCCCCGCTCTTTGTTCCAGCTCCTTCCCTGCCTCTCAAGATAATCCAGCTCTTTATTCCTGAACCTTCCCTGTCACTTTTGCCTTGGACCAATCCCTGACTGCACCACCCCTTTGGAATTCCCTATTGCTGGAAGCCCCTCTGGCCCATGTGACCTACCCTTTCCTCTCATCTGTCCTAATTAGTGCCAAGCAACTGATGGAATCCCCTCGCTCCTCCCCTGCAGATTCCTTTTTGCTCAATCCTTTGTATCCGCCCCCCTGAGTTGTACCCCGATAAAATCTCATGCACAGAAGTGCTGGTGGCTCTATGCTGCTGAATCCTTCCCTTGGGATAAACCTTTGCCTGTGGAACCTCACAATTGAGGAGCCTCCTCCTTCTTTTTGGCTGCTCCGTGCTGCAGTTAGTAGATCCTGAACCACTGAGCAGTGGCTCAGCAGGGTCAGCCGCAGGCAGGACCCACGCCTTGGCCGTTCCCCACTCCTGGCGCAGCGCCGCAGTTTTCCCAAGAGCCAGTCCGGGCTCCGCTGTGCTACATCAATGGGGAACCCGTCCCAGTAACTGACCGTGCTGCAGCGTGCCACCCAGGCCCCTTGCACACACTGCCTTCTGCCCTGGGCCCGCCCCCAGCCCAGCCAAAGTGGCCCAGGCTGGAAGGAATGCCTGGCCCCCCCAGGTGTCTAAGACAGCCCGCACAGGATCTTTGGGAAGGGCTCAGACCACCAGCAAACGCTGCCCGGCTCTGCGGGCACAGTCCTATCCCCATATCTTTCCCTGAGAGCATTTGAATTACTAAATGAGAATCATTTGAAGGGAGGACATTTACATTTTCCATTTCAGAGAAGGCTTCTGCCTTCCTTAGCAGGCACCTCTCTCTTCAAACCAAGACAATTGTTTATCATCTTGCAGATGCGCAGTTGCTGGGGAGCCCCGTTTTACACCAGGGACCCGGAGAACCATTCCCAGCAATTGGGAAAATCCTAGGTGGTCCATCCACCCACAGATGAGGTCTCCAAATGTGCCCGAAATTGGGTCCAGCTCTTAGAGGCCTAAAAGAGCAAGTCCAAGTGACTTGATGATATTTTTAGCCCAGAAAGCCCTTCAGCTGATGGCACACTTCACAATCAGCAGGGGACACAGCTAGGCCAAAGCCCAGGCCTCTGCTGGGAGCCTTTCTCCTCAAATACCCTTCAAACAAACCTCCATGCAAGTCACTTGGAAAGTTTCTTCAAATGATCCATTTCTGGCACATGACTACACAGGGTTAAGTGAAAGATTCTAAAGCAGCTGCTGTGGAGTCAAAGAGCCAGCACTAAGGGTCCTTGTCATCTCTTTGTAGCTAAATGCCACTTTGGGGGATTTGAGGGAGTTTGGAACGAGCTAGAGAGCAGACCTCCGAGTTTTTTAGATGATGCCATTGCTTTTTCTTCTCTTCTACATAGACAGGAAAGGTGAGTTTGGCTCACATCTGCACTGCATGGCTCACAAGGCCCGCAAGACTTGTAGTTACAAGAGCTTTGAAGGATTTCTTGGCCAAGAAGACACGGCCAACATGGATATTTGTGTTTTGGACCCAATCTCCAATGTCTCGTCTTATGGAGTCGTGCTCTCGGGGTCTCTAGCTGGTCAGTGTGACCCCGAGATATGTTAGAAAGTCTCTTTTCCCAGTCCAGCGGTTGAAGAAGGAGTCAGAGCTCTTCATTTCTCAGTCTCCAGGTTGTTTATTGTATCTTATCTATAAAATTCTTTCTCCTGTCTTTCAAGGTCCGCACAGCCAGACAGTCTAAGGCACTCTGCCTCCCGTGGGGCAGTGTTATCTTTTTATACTAAAAACAACTACGTGTACAATATTTGCCATTACTTTCCCATACATATCATCTATGTTAGACAGTGAGCTTCTACTCTAAACCAATCTAAAAGTGCCAACATCACAGCAGCAGATGGAGGCCAAGAAGAAGAAGGAGAAAGGCTGGACATGCCCAGATTCCTCATCTTCCCCCCTGAAGCCCCATTCTAAAATGCCCCAAAATCTATTTTTCCACTCGGTGATAAATTCACTGTCATTCTGCTTAAACCTTTGTGGCTTGTCATTCTTCCTACAAGGTTGGTAATTGTTTTTTCCAAGGGCTAAATCAAAGGCACACGGATCTTGGGCTCTGTGCCAAGGCCTCTGAGCCCTCTGACAGGGTCTCGAGTCCTGCAGGGCAGCCAGAGGAATTTCCTGGGTTCCCACATCCTGCTACAGTGTAAGCCTCCTTAGCCAATCATGCTATGACACACAAACCTACAGCACTGCATCCTAAACTTCTTGTTTACCACTATAACTGATTTAATTTTTTCTAGATCTTGAACTCTAAAACTCTAAACTTTCCTCCACTTCAACTTTCCTCCCCATGTCTCTGCTATAAACAAGAAATCCGCATTCTCGCTTCTAGCACCTAAGTTTGGGAGCCCTTTCCAAGGTCTCCCTTCAAATCCTGTGTTTAATTGTAAGCTTTGCTGACAAGACCAAAGGTCTGAGATTTCCCTGCATTTGGATTTCCAACAACACTGATGCAGTTAGTTCCAGAGTGCCCAGGGTCCCTCTTGCAAGTCAACTCTGGTAGGAACAAGACGGCTGGCAGGGGGCTGCTTGTGGCCTCTGACAGCCCATTGCTCAGGGCTTGTCAGCGCCCCAGCCCCTCAGGGGCTGCCCCAGCCCGGCCAAGCTGCCCGGCAGCAGTGCTGCAGCCCCACGGCAGCTCCAGAGCAGCCCCATCCAGAGGCACCTGGGAGCCCTCAGCAAGGCAGCCAGCAGCACACGGGCAGGAGGACACGGATGCGCTTTCTGCCTGGCACAGGGCTTGAGGCCATCTCCAGGCACTGCTCTCACAGGGATCCCCACAGCCCCGGCCCCTGCCCACCCGCTCTGTCACCAGCACAAAGGCTTCAGCAGAACCACCACAGGCCAAGGGGCTTCTGGCCATTTCCCCTTGCCCACTGCATGCCTGGGGATCTGGCTGAGCGCAATCATCCTTTTCCCTCTCCTCCCCTATGCCCTGCGGACCCTGGGCAGCAAAAGAAAGATCCTTGCAGTCTGTGTATTATAACATAGTCTCTATTTACATTGTAAAGGAAAAGAAAAAATGAAAAGAGCAATCTTGAAGAAAAAGAAAATTCCGCCTGACTCAGGAGGCCCCAGCAAATAGAGCTTCTGGGATCAGCTCTCCACAGAGCTCTGGCCTGGCAGGCAGGCAGCTGAGCCATGACAGACGAGTCCTTGTCTTCCATGCCCTGCGCAGATGATTTCGGAGCCACTGGAACCTCGAGATGGCAGCCCGCTCTCCTGACTTGAAGATGCACAGTGTTTGAATTTCCAGGCTTCCGACGGCGAGGCTGATGTCTTCTGTTTTGTCTTCAGGGGCTGCGAGAGAGAGGAACAGAGCCACGATCAGAAGCTGGAGCTGTGGGGAGCCGAGGAGAGCCCCCTGCAATGGCCATCGCAGCCGGCTCCTGCCATGGCAGGGAGGGAACAGGGAGCAAGGGGATCAGCCCGAAGCTGCTGGCCACCAATGGCACACGTGGCCCTGAAAGCTCCGTGTGCTCTCCCCACGGGAGCAGAGCCCTCCGCAGCCGGGGCAGGGCTTGCAGCTCTCCCCCTGGCAGCCCCCACTTTCAGCCTGCTGCCCTCACTCACTCACCGCTGCAGATCAGCTGCAGCTCTTGCTGCTGCCCCCTCAGGCGCCGCCCAGCCATGCCTGTGAACACAGAGCCTGTCACGGCCCCAGCGGCACAGCTCCCTGCCAGCGGCGCTGCCGGCGCTGTGGCCACACGGGCTGCTGGCCAGGCAGAGCTCAGCCCGGGCCCTTGCCGCACGCTGCCGCCCCAGGGCACGGCTGCCAGAGGGCGGCAGCAGCAACGCCCAGGCCAGGCGGGGCTCCACGGCACCGGGTCGGGCTGGCGCTACCGGGGCAGCAGACGGGGCTGGGGCCCAGCTGCGGCGGGCCGCGAAGGGAAAGGGCAGCCTGGGCTCATGGCTCACCCATGAGCCTGATGGCTGTTTTGCGGAGAAAAGAAGAGAACCCCACATTTTTGTAGAAGTTGTAAAGCTGGTATTGTTATTACAGCGCTGGACGCATGTGGAGATTGTTCTCCTAAGAAAAGGCATGCGTACCTCTGAGAACTTCAGGTCTCTTTTTATCTCTCTCTCAAATACATACGCATACAGTTTCACAATAGGGTCATACATGATCATTTTTATGGGTTTCGCGTGACATTTACTGCTAGTTCCTTTTTATCAGAAAAAAATCCGAGGTCAGGTTGACTTGCCCTTACAGCAGTTCCTGTCTCTCTCTATCATCTTCTGTCTCCCCCCTTTATCTCTGTCCTTCACTGAAGTAACTTCACTGAGCTTAGGCCTTGCAATCTGGCTGAATAACTATGGTTTCTAACCACAGACTCAACTCAAAAATGTACATTTCACCTAAATTAAAATGGATTTCTGTCCTGGAAAATTTTCGCTTTGCCTCAGCGTCCTGATGGCATTAGAGTACACTGTGCACCAGTGTTGACAAAAGCCTTGTATATCTATGGCTCTGGTGTGTCAGGGATCCACACAGCCCAAGAGACACAATTTTCCCTGGCCTCCACCTGTCTAGAGGCAGGGCCTCTCTAGTCCTGGCTACCGTTCCCTCCCTGGGTGTATGTTCTGGATGTTCCTTCAAGGAGATCTGACATATCATCCTCCCTTCTGCTATACCTGGCAGCTCGGTCACAGGGAGCTGGGGTTTCATTCATTTGGGTGGAAATCTCTCTTCTAGTAGGTTCCTCTTTTAGCTCTCATACCCATGCTGCTAGGACAGAGATGAGTTTTCCATTCCACCCTCTCATGTCTTGCCCATGTTCATACAGGAAGAACCACAGGTCCACTCGTGGGGTGTACTCTCTCTCCCTAGCTGGGGGGTGTTGAGCTCTGACACTGGGGCCTCTGGTTTGCACTGGTGCCACATGGGAACTGTCCTTGCTCATCTCCTTCCTCATCTTTTCTCAGAATTTTTCCTGTTCATCCTTGAGACAACCACAGCAGAGACATGAGTGTGCATCAGGCCATGGACGATGGTCTCATCATTCCTGAGTTTGCTTGCTACAGAACTCACTGTCTCTTGGTCATCCACGAAATGCTTTGTTCCCATCAAGCTGGAGTATTCAGATGGCCCCTGTTGTGAACGGCTCCACCACATTTGCACTGTGCACCTGACCTTGTCAGGCTCAATGTGTTGTCCATTCCCTGCAAAACGTTATCTCCAATACGGCCATTTGTTTTAGTGTTGGAGGTCAGAATTTTTCCTTTATTTTTCTTGGGCAGCACCCACCCCTCTGCTCCCTCCAGCCCCGGCCCCAGTGGCTGCTGGCTGCCACACATGGCTGTGTGGGCAGGGGAGGCCAGTGCTGGCCACAGGGACAGCCCGGTCAAGGGGCTGAGTCTGCACCAGCTGCACCCTCCTGGCACTCTCCAGCTGGCAGAGGACAGGAGCAAAGCAGTCGAGCACCTGCGCCGGGCCCTGCAGTGCCAGGACAGCCCACAGGAGGCCCTGCAAGAGGCGGCCATCAGGTTCATGGGTGAGCCACGAGCCCGGGCTCTCTGCCTGCCCCACCCTCCTTAGCACCACCCAGCCCCACCCTTCCCCACCTTGCCCAACCTCGGTCTGCCCAGCCCTGCCCAACCCCACAGTGCTCTGCCCCGCACTGCTCCACACAATCCAGCCCCTCCCTACCCCACCCTGCTCACCCCTGCGCCATCCTGCCCCACCCTACTCTGCCCCACCCTACCACACCTTGCACCAGCCTGCCACACCGTGCCCCTCCCCTCCCCACCCTGCTGCAGCCCGGCCGTACCTCACCATGCTCCACCCTATACTGCGCCATCCAACCCGGCCCTGCCCTGCCCCACCCTGCCCCACCCTGCCACAGCTCGGCCCTATCATTGCCTGGGGGTCTTTGCACAAATCACCAACGGGATGGGACTGCTGGGGAACGCGTCTTGAGCTGTTCATTTTCCAGCATCAGTCTCATTACATGGTTATGACAATGGGTAAATGCCAGCAGCTCACATCTGTCGCAGACGTCTTTTGTGAAAAATCCTTTCTTAGGATTTTTCTCCTTTCTGAGAAGCTGCAGTTTCAGCAACAAGATGTAAACAATGATTATCTGCTGATGTAGAATGCAACAGGTCCACCTGTGATTAGCCCCTCTTAGATGTTTATAATTAATGGCCAATCAAGATGGAGCTGTCTCGGACAGGGTCTGAGAGAGCTGCCTGTGTTATCATTCTTTTCTATTCTATTCTTAGCAGAGCTAGCTTCTGAGGAAACCTTTTCCTTTCTTTTCTTTTAGTATAGGTTTAATGTAAAATATATATATAAAATAAAATAATAAATCAAGCCTTCTGAACATGAAGTCAATATTCTCGTCTCTCCTTTCACCTGAAAACCCCTGTGACCACAGTCACAGAAGCAGACAAAGAACTTCATGTTAGAATTTACTTTAAAAGTTTTTGACCAATCACACAAAGCAGAAGCATATTGACAAGAGTTCTATCCAAGCACTGTAAGCACATGTACCTTCAGTCAAACAATGCTCGCTTATTTTGAATATAATACCTGCTTGTAAGCATTAACATACAATCCACAGGGCTCCATTATTAAGCTTAAAACTTCCTAATATCTTGGTAGATAAACTTTTCTGTAGCTTAGGGAGATATTCTAGCCAAGCATTAATACTCAGACCATTGTCCTATTTGTCCGTAGTTTTCTACTTCTTATAAAAACTTTCTGCTGACAAATCTTATGGCTACTGCCTAACTCTAATCGCACTTCTGCTGTCTCTGAGGCCTGCCTTTTGTAGCATTCGTAAAACGCTCTGATTTTCAGGATTCCCACAGGCCCCAGCCCCGCCTGCTGTCCCCGCAGCGCCAGCCGGGCCCGGCGCCGTGGAGCCCTGCCTGGCCCGGGCATTGCTGCTGCCGCCCTCTGGCAGCCGTGCCCTGGGGCGGCAGCGTGCGACAAGGGCCAGGCTGAGCCCTGCCGGGCCAGCAGCCCGTGTGGCCACAGCGCCGGCAGCGCCGCTGGCAGGGAGCTGTGCCGCTGGGGCCAAGATGAACTCTTTTTTCTCAGAGATGGCCGGGTTACCCATGATGAATGAGCAGCAGGAAGAGTTCCAGGATCTCAGTCAGGGTGAGTGAGGGCAGCGGCCTGGCCAGGCGAGCTGCAAAGCCTGAGCAGGGAGCTTCAATCCTTGTCCCACGTGCAGTGGGAAAAACTCCACTGCAGAGGAGGATGTGTCAGGCCTGATTCCGGGCTGGAGGGATGAAAAGGACAAAATGCCCATCCTTTTAATGCACGGGATGCCCTGAATGTGGGAGGCCTGCCTGCCCTTCCCGCTGGAGCACTATGCTGAGATACCCTGAGAGCAGCCCAGTGCTCCTCGCTCCTCTCTGCTGGCACGTGAGCGTTTCTCTGCTTTCAGGATGGCCCTGGCTCTGTCAAGGCTGCTATGTGGACACGAGACAGCCGGCCCTGTCCTGCTGGGCCGCAGCAGTGCCTCGCAGCAGCCCTGCACCCACGCCAGGATGCTGGCCAAGAGAGGCCCTGGAAGCTGAGGCAGCTGATTTGAAGCTTTTGCAGATCCACACAGGGGATGGCTGCACACAGGGGATGGCCAACAGCTGTCCTGAGGGGTCTCCCTAATTCAAAGAAATCGGCAGACAAATGCATTGTCCGCCAAAAGCCCTTTTATTGAGCTGGCAGGAGGGCAGGGTCTGCACCCCACTAAAATGCTTCTCTGCCACATGTACATTTCAGTGGGATGATGTCAGAAATTGATCTCAAAATTACCACCCATCTTGACTCTGCTGAGGTGATTCGATAGGCAGGGCGTTAGAAATACATTCTGTCAGGTTCCTGTAATTGAAGCTGATGTCCAGGCGCTGGCCTGGAGCAGCCTCCATGCCCTAAAGCAGCACTTCTTCCTCATGGCTTCCCTGCACAGGGCTCATTTTACACTTGCCCTTAGTTCTTCTGGTGGAATGTGTCTAAAGCTTTTTGTCAAGTCCCTCTCCTGTCAAGTTAGGCCAGCCAGGTTTTTCTTATGCTAACTGGTGCTAAGTGCTTGTGTAGGTCTGTGCCAAGTACTTGTTTACTCATGTGAATTGCTTGTGCTTATGTCAAACAAAGGCCTTGTTTCATTCAGCTCTTCTCTTTATCCTGATGCAAATTCTTTTGCAAGATCCTCTGGACAGTTCACAGAACATATGTACTGTTCTGCCGCTGTTTTAATTTTCTACAAAATCCATAGGTTTATGATGCTTCAGAGGAGGGTTAAATTTTTAAAATTAGAACTGGTTTGCTGAGGAAGCTAAAAATCTGAGGAGCTGTTGGTGGTTCCAGATTTTTCCATATCACAAGAAGATATCTGACTCATGATGTTCTCTTTCTTTCTCTCTTTTGGTGATGATTTCGATAACAACTTTGATACCGAATTTGAGTGTCCATCAGGCTCTGTGAGATGCATTTTTGACTTCTGCCACTAGCCATTCTATATTAGGCTGGTAGGGCATTTGCTTTAGAATGTGAGCGTCCCGTGCAGTTTGGAATTTGGGCACTTGGTGATACCCATCATGTGCATTCTGCAGAATCTCAAGAGAAGTTCTTGTGTGGTGCAGCTGAAGTCGCATCCACTTTTGGTTGTTGTGAAATTACAAATAGAGAAGTTAGTACCATTAGGAGTTTCCTTAAAAGACTCTATTGTAATAGTTGTGCAAGCAGATCTCACACAGGCACAGCCCCTTCCCACATAACACACCTGTGATTGTGCACGGGTAACTGGGCTCATTTCAAAAATACAACTGCTGCCCTCAGCATGCAGACACCGATCCTCTCTTTCAAGCACCGCATTTTTGCACACAAAATTCAGTGCGTCCCTTGGCACACATGCTTTGATACTAAGAGTTTGTCAGCTTCTAGTTTTCTTGTTGAAAATGGCCCAGACATTATGCTGAATGGGTCTGACAGTTATGTGAGTTCTTATAACTCCAAGGGCCAAAATTGGAATGACACGGTATTTTGTTGCATTCTTAATGGTTAATACAAAAGACTGCAGGGTTTTGTTCATTCTATGTGAAATGGACCAATTGCAACCAAGTGTGGAAGTCTTTTTCAAATTGCTTTGTGGTTTCATTTTTAGCCATGATTTAGTTAATTCTTGTGGCAATTTCCCCAGCTCTCCTTTTTTGAAGTTTTCCTGAGATTACAGACCATAGCCACACACAGTTGAGCTTGTAAACATTGAAATGCTTAAGAAATGTTACTCTGTAGTTTTCCCATAAAGCCAACAACTGCTTGAAAATCCTGCAGTGTATTGCTGGCCAGGGTGCTTAATAGGTTAGCTTCCAGGCTTTGGGTATGGGCAAGAGACAGTAGGGTTGATCTGAGAGGAGTTTGTATCTGTCCAATATAAGAACTCACAGTGTTTACTTTCTTGAGTAAGACTTCCTGATCAATAGAATTTAATACTCCCAGTTCAGACCCAAACCATCCCTTTAAGTCTTTCTTATACCTATGATTTGGTGTCTGGGAATGTATCCACAGCTCCCATTCTTTTAGGCTTTGCTGTATGAGTGGGCAGAATTGCTGTTTAATTATGGAAATATTAGCTTGTACTCTTCACCTCCAGCTTTTTCAGAGAGTACTGTGGATTTAGAGGCAACAATTCTTCATTTGTTTGTCTTACCCCAGAGTGAAAGACTGTATTATTTCACATATGGGTCCCATTCTACGGAGTTGTTTCTGATGTAAAGTTGTTTGTTTTGGTTTTAATTTTAAATGTCTGTGATGTGACCCAATCCGTTTCGCTCCTTGTTGCGTACCCAAGGCATGGTAAGTGGTTTCTTCAGATACATTGCCTGCCTTTAGGGAGGCATTTCGGAAACCTCCAGAAACCTTACACTGGCCCCTGGTAGTATTACAAAGGATACTTTACCAAGTTCCCAGTGCAAATAGTTGAGTATCCTGAGTACCTCAGCCCATTAGAGGATGAAGTTGTGCTATTGGATTCCATGCATATCTGGGTTGCAATCATGTGGCCATGAAATCGGACATGATATACCCTAATAGGCTGATTGTGCTCTTGCCTACCCCTCCAGCTTGATTGCTTACTATTTATGATGGCCTGGAATATCCCAAGAATGAAACTCAATTCTCAAAAGCAGATACTGTATGAGACCCGTTCCATGTACTAAGCGCACAAGCAGGAAAACCTTCTGCCCTTGCCCAGGTTCCTGCCAGCTTCACCAGGGAAAATGGCTGCTGGTGCCAGTCCATTCCCTTGCCCAGAAGGCACCCACTTGTGTTTGGACACCAGCTGCTGGCCACAGCCAGAAAGGCAGCGCCCGCAGCATTGGCCATCAGAGGCTAGGCTGATGATTTTATCCAGAGAGCAAAAAAAATAGCCAGAAGGCACCTTGACAGTATCTCTGTAAGAATGTCATTGTCCTGTGAAACTCAATAGTGGATGGTGGTTTTGTGCTGCAGATAATGACTTCCGAGCAAACATCATTCCAAGAAGGGACAGCTTCTGCCTTCTGACGGATACCCAGTGTGGCCACCAATTGCTCCAGGTGCTCCTGCCAACAGCCACCTGTTGGCAGGAAAGATTGCACAGACACCAAGGCACGTTGGCTTTGGCTGTCCTCTGGCAGAGATGTCCCCCGGGGCCACAGGCCTCTGTGGCAGGAGACAGGCACCAGCATTGGCAGGCCTTGGGGATGGCAAATCTCCTTTGGCAGGGACTCTTCCACAGCTGCTGCTGTAAGCGCTGCCCAGAGGACAGAGCAGCATTGGTGCTCTGGGCCACAGGTCCCGTGCCTGTGACACGCCCCTGCGAGTGTGCCGGCCACCCAGCACCGGGACTGGTCCCAAAGAGGCCGTGGCAGGGCCTGTGGAAGGCCCTGGTGCCCTTCCTGCTCTGCTGTGTGTGCAGCCGTGGGGGCTCATTCTGCTGCCTTGAGCAGGCAGAGCAGAGGAGCAGCTGCTTCTTGTTTGGGCCCTTGCTAAAGTTCATGCTGGGCTTCAACACTTGGGGCAAGGTCTTGCCTGCAAGCTGGTGCAGTTTGGGTGGGGTGGGGGTGTCCCCAGGGCACGTGGAGATGTGTCCTGGGGCTCTCTGTGACACAGTGCACCGTGGTCACTGTGGGATGGAAAGGGACAGAGTGTGCAAGGGTGAACCTTTGTGACACACCGTGACATAGGTGCTGGCGGCGCCACGGCCACGCCACAGTGCTCGGGGCACGCGACGGGACAGGACGGGACAGAGCAGTGCTGTGAGGAGCCCCCCCACAGCCAGCTTGTTCCTTGCTGACCCGGAGCTTTTCCCAGGCGTTCCCTGTGCAGGTGACCTCGAGGCCAGGCTGCAGGACTCGGTGACGTGGAGCATTTCCTAAGCGTCTGCCATCCCTGCAGCCGGTGCCCTTGAGGACAGACTGCGGGACTTGCAGTCCTTTTTCCTTCTTGAAACTTCTCTGTTGCTGGTGCCTTTGAGGACGTACTGCAGGACTTCCTATCCTGTAGCCTTCCCGAGGCTCCTCTGTTGCAGGTGCCTTCAAGGCACAACTGCAGCATTTGCTCATCTTCAGCCCTTCCGAGGCCTCTCTGCTTCAGCAAGCGCTCCTAACTGCAAGGAGTGACATGGAGCAGAGAGCCCCCAGCGTGCCCAAGTTGGCCTGGCTGGAGGAGGAAGAGGCTGGAGCTACCTCAGCACAGCAGCCGGAAGAACTGGAGCAGTTCCAGCTGCTGCAGGAGCGTGAGTGTCTGAGATGGGCTGCAGGGCTGGTGCCTGTAGCCAGTTTGGCCCCATCCCATCCCATCCCATCCCATCCCATTCCATCCCTGTGGACACATCCATGGATAGGACAGAAGCTGGGCTGGAGCACCTGGCAGCTGCACTCCATCCCCTGGGGCATCCTGAGGCTCTCCCTGCCTGGGCAGCGCAGGGCTGGGCTGTGTTCTCCGGCCTCGCCTGCAGCCCCTCAGCTCTGGCTGCGCTCGCTCTTTGCCAGATGCAGCCAAGGACCGGACAGAGGAAGAAGAGGCCGCCCATGGCCGCTTTGGCAGAACGGCGCAGGTACCTGCAGCCATCCCCACCTGGGCTGGGCCTGCGGGCACTGCTCAGCCAAGCACCAGGCTTGGAGCGCCCCATGGATTCTCCCTCCCTTGCTGCCCTTCTCCGGAACACCCTCTGTGAATTCATCACATGTCTTTTGCAGGAAGAGACCGCCGGTGCCGGCACGGGCATCTTGGAGAACCTTCCGTTCCTCGATGCCGAGACCGGTGCTGCCATGCTGGATTTGCTTGTGGAGAAGGGTGTCTCCAATGCAACGCAAGTAAGCAGCCTGGGGCAAGGGCTCGATGGCCCCAGCAGTGGTGTGGCAACTCGAGCCGGCTCTGCCGGGCTCCCTCGGCCTTTGAGGCCCGACCCAATGCTGCGCTTGGAAGGGAAGCACTTCTCAGGGGAAGGTGCTGCTCTGGCAGCTCTGTGAGTCTGCCCGTGCCTTCTGCAGGTGCCCGCCATGGTGATGTACATCCACCAGCGGCTCACGGCCAATGAGTCTGCTGGGCACAGGCTGGACAAGGCCCTTCTGGAGCTGACCCAGGAATACCCCTGTGACGTGCTGATCACCCTCTTGCGCTGGGCCCCATCGTGTGACAGGTAGGGCAGCCCCACCTGCCTGGAGGGCTTGGAGTTCAGCGGCCCGGCACCCTGTAGAGCCTGTCCCTGCTGAGTGCCAGACAGGCAGGGAGTTCCAGGATCCTCTGGCTCCTGTTTTCCAGTGCTGCCATGTCAGCTCCAGAGCCTGGTGCCATGCTCCCTCCCTGCCCCTCGCGGCCCCTGTACCCACATGGGCTGGCTGGCTGCTGCCGGCCAGGGGCAGTGGGCAGGGGCAGGGCTGAGGGCCAGTGCGGGCCCCTGCAGCTGCCCAGGCCACGGCGCTGTGGCCGAGACAGCCCTGACACAGACCTCTGACCCCACAGAGCTGCCGCCACCATGTGGGCATCCATCATGTCCTCGAGCAGGACTGCGGAGCCTGCGCTGCAGCTGCTCCTCGATGTGCTGAGCGCCTGGCCAGTGCACAGCGTGTACACCTCCGATGGGGACGACGCAGGGGTCTTTGCCCTGGCTGTGAGTTTCTGGAGCTGGCCTTTGCCAGCCCCTAGGCTGCCTCTCCAGCAGCCAGCTCTCTGTGCTCCCCCCAGCCGCATCCTTCTGCCTCAGACACTGCGCTGAATCCCGCCTTAGGGGCAGGCTTCAGGGGACCAAGGCCAGCTGCTCCTGTGGTAGACAGGGAAAGGCGCTGCGGAAGATCTCGCGATGTCACGGAAAGCCAGGACCCTCAGATCCCCTCAGATAAGACCATCTGCTTCCCATAGATAAGAAACTAACATAGGAATGTAACCCGCCTAACCAAATTCCAGTAACTTTCCATCCCCTACCCAGTAACAGTCCACCTCTTACTAACCATAGATGGTAAAGACAGACCCACGCTGACGTAGAGACCCCTTAGACTATAAAAACCCAAGAGATGAGACAATAAACGCCTTTTGACCGTCCATCACATTGATGTCTGCGTGTGTCATTGGCCCGAGCGGCCCAGGAGAGTTGGGCCGCCGTGCCGTTTCCTCAGAACCAGGTCGCCTGCCTTGCTCCAGAAGGCAACATGCTCCACCCGTGTCTCCCCCGGCCTCTCTCTCGCACGCTCGGGCCCTGCCACGTGCATGTCTTGGCCACTGAGCCTTGTCTCTGGCTGTTTTATTTCTTGCAGGCAATCGTGGCGCTGTGGAGTCTTCAATCTGGCCTGGCGCTCACGTGTCGTCCTGGAGTATTTCCCTAATCTCTTTCTGCGTCTGCTCTACCAAACTTACATCAGCATGCAGGAGATGCCAGAAGAGGTTGAGACCTTCTGGAAGGGATGCCAGGAGCAACACGGCCTCTCCACCAACCCCAACAGGTGCTCCATGCCAGTCCTCCCAGTCTCCCCATCCCTCCCATGCCCCCAGGGCAGGAGCCAGGGCTCCCAGCTTGACCTGGCCTTTGCTCTGCCCACAGCTTTGCGCTGCAGACCCTGAAGGCCCTGCTCTGCCAAATGCGCTATGAGCACGTGGTGCTGTCCATGGAACGCAAGCGTGCCTGGGACACGCTGCTCTGTGCCGACACCCACCACTGCGCCGTGGGTCTGCTGGCCAGGTGAGACCTCGTTCTCCCCACCGCCCCTCTCCTTCGTGCCCGCAATGCCCCACACAGTTCCTGTGGTCATGGGCAGCAGGGCCTTGTCACCAAGGGAGGGATGAGCAGACTGGAAAAGGCCGGCAGAGGAGGGTGCCCGGGAACAGCCGCCTCCCAAAGTGCCCCCGGGCTGCTCGGGAGCAGACCAGAGCTCTGCCAGTCAGCCCTGAGAGAGGTTTGCCTGCCCGGCCCAGGAGCAATGGTGCCTTTTCCTCCCTGCCAGGGAGATGCACCATGTCTCCATCGGCTGGTGTTGCGACATGGCATCCTGCCTCTTGGACCTGCTCAGCCAAGGCATTTCAGACTGGGAACTGCCCGCCCTGGCCTTCCTGGTGGAGGTGAGCCCCATGGCCAGCGCTGCCTGGCTGAGCTGCCTCCCAGCCCTCTGCCCTCTCGTAGCCGCAGCTGCCTGGGACGCTGCCTGTGCCCTGTGCTGCTGCCTTGGCTCGGCCCTGTGCACTTCTGAGCTCCTGCCAGCTGGGCACCTCTGTGCCTGCTGTGTGCCTTTCAGGTCCTGGATTGCCTGGACTTGAGCGAATGCGGTGAAAAAGTCCTGGAGATCTTGACGAGGCACCTGCAGAGCCAGTCCAGGCAGATGCGTTGCGTCGCGCTCCGAGGCCTCGTGGTGCTCACTTCCATGGTGAGAAGGAAGCAGCAGCTGAAGCTGTGCTGGCAGCGTGGGGCTGGGGCAAGCAGCCCCTTGGGCTTAGCTGGGCTTTGGCAGCTGTGGCAGCTGCTCCCAGCTCTCCAGGGTCACTCTTCAGCTGCCTGAGTGCTTCGGGACAGGCCTTTGGCCTCTGAGCCCTGCAGCAGCAGCAGCAGCAGTGTGGAGTTGCCCAGCCTTGTTTTGCATACAGAATCCAAGCATGTACAGCCTGACTGAAAGCCTTGGGAAGCTACCGTGGGATAGGGATGGAGACATCGTTGAGACGACCCTCGTTGTGCTACGCCTCCTGCTGCTGCAGAAAGACCTGGCAATAGCCAGCCCCATCGCCCTGCAGCTGACTGAGGCGCTCTGGCACCACTTTGACAATGTGAGGCTCTGTGCCCCCAGCCACGGGCACTTGGGTGGTGCCTTGGGCCTGGCCACAGGGGGGCCTGCAGCAGCTGATGTGGAGGCCTTTTGCTTCCTTTCCAACAGGACAACAGCCTTGTGCAGCTGCTCTCCATTTGCCTCTTCCAAGAGGTGATCACGCGGGTCGTGGCAAAGGGAGAAAAGGCCCTGAAGAAGCATGTGAGCCAGAGCCTGCTCCCACTCTTCTTCCACTGCCACCATGAGGACCGGCCTGTGGCACAGGTGAGGCCTCCTGGGCGTCCCCATGGCACGGGGCTCAGCTGTCTCCCCACGCCCTGGCACCTGACGGGCTCCAGCCTCCTCCTGGCCTGGGCACAGAGATGCGGCTCCTGTGCCCTGGGCTGCGCTGCCATCTCTGGCTCTCTGCTGTTCTGCAGGCCTCTCGGGAAACGCTGCTTTCTCCACTAAGGGTCCTGAAGAGGAAGGATCTCAAGTAGCTGCTGAAGACCGATCAGATGTGGAGATTTGCCGAGCGCTTGGTAAGGACAGGCTGTAATCCCCAACCCGATGCCTGCAGAAGCCGCCTGCCCACGGCGCCCAGTCTGTGGGGCTGGTGGCTGTGGCTCCTGCCCAGTGCCGCAGGCAGGGGCACCAGCCTGCGCCCCACACGCCGCTCCCTTCCCTGGGCCGTGCGGGCCCTTCTCCAGGCTCCTCCGGCCCCAAGCGCGGTGCCGACGGAGCCCCGAGCCAGCTGGGCTCTTCTGCGGGGCGGCACCGTGGCTCGGCGGGCCCTCCGCCCCGTCCCGAGCCCGGCGCCTTCGTCTACTGGTCGCGCCTCAGGGCTCTCTGGGCAGGGCCAGTGGCGCTGGCCCTAGAGAGCGCCCGGCCCAGGGGCAGGGCCCCCATCAACCCTTTCCCTCCGTGCCCTGCCGCTCTCTGCAGCTGGCAGAGGACAAGAGCCGAGCATCCGAGCACCTGCGCCTGGCCCTTCCGTACCTGCGGAGCACACAGGAGCCCCTGCGAGAGGCGGCCGTCAGGTTCATGGGTGAGTCCCAAGCCTGGCTCCCTCCCCTCCCCGCCCCATTGCCGCAGCTGGGCCTCAGCCCCACCTGCTGTGCCGGCAGCAGGATCCGGGCGTGGGCATGGGCAGCCCCCGCTGGCCTGGGCATTGCTGCTGCCGCCCTCTGGCAGCCATGCCCTGGGGCACCAGCGTGCACCAGGGGCCTGGGCTGAGCCTTGCCGGCCAACAGGGCGTGTGGCCTCAGGGCTGGCAGCGGCCGTGTGCGGCAGCTGTGGCTCTGAAGGCAGGACACGCTCTGTGTTCCCCAGGGATGGCCGGGCGCTACCTGACAGGGCAGCGGCCGGAGTTCCGCATCATCTGCAGCGGTGAGTGAGGCCCGTGGGCTCTCGGCGGGGTCCGCCGCTTGCAGCTGCCCTCCCTGGCATGCCCGCCGGTGGCTCCGCTCCCTGCGTGCCCCAAGGGCAGCGTGGCCACAGCACAGACACTTTGCAGGGGCCTGCGGCACATTCCTGGCCAGCAGCTGCCAGCTCATCCTTCTTGGCTCCTGCCTCCTCCAGGCTGTGCCAGGAGCTGCGTGCCATGGACGAGGCTGGAGGCTCTGCCCAGCTCCCCACAGATCCAGCCTTTGACTGTGCCTCTGTTTCTCTCTCTGCAGCCCTTCAGGTCATGACGGATGACAGCAGCCCTGCCATCTCATGCCTGGCGCTTCAAGCTCTGTACATCCTTTTAGCTGTATGGAGCGTTCCCTCCTCCTGAGTGCAGAGGATGCGAGACCAACTGCGCCGCCTCTGGAAGTCATGGCCTTTCCTGTGTGGCCGTGGCTGAGTGTCCTGCCGCGGCGCTGCGGAGAACGGATCCGGGAGGCTGCGTCTGCTGGGGCCACCAGAGCCTGCGGGGAACAGCTCTCCTCTGCCAGCACTTCCTTTCCCTTCACCCACTAGAGGAACATTAAATTGCTGTTGTTGCATAGTCGGGTGTCCAGGAGCTTTCTCTTGGTGCAGAGTGTCTTCAGGCCAATGGGGAAGAGGGGAAAAAGGCTGCTTGCTCTGAGCCAGTTGCTCAAGCATGCGGTGTGGAAGGGAAAGTGGCCAAACAGCCCTTGGCCTTTGGTGTTAAGGCTGAATGACTTCAGGTCCTTTCAGGACAGGCACTCCAGCTCTAGCTCCTATTCCCCCAAGTGAGTTTCCAGGTGCAGGTTCAGATGTGCAGCCCCAGGCCCTCCACAAACACAAGCTGCCCACTGCCTCTTCACCTGCCTTAACTCCTGTCTGTGCTCACAGCACCAAAACCAGGCTGTTCCCAGTCAGGGACCAGAGCCCTGTTCCTGCAGGATGCTCTTGCCAGCACCTTCCAGGACTCTCTGCTGTGCACACAGCGCTTTTCATGCCTGCTCCCAACAGGCTTTGGAATGCAGAGCCCAACCTGGCTGGCTCTGCCACCAGCACAGCCCAAACACAGGCAGAGGAAGAAGCAGCAGGGGTTGTTTTGCGGCCATGCCCAAGAGAAACTGGAAGGGTGCCCTCCCTCTGGTCTCCCTTGCTTGCCTTTCTGACTGGGTCTGAGCCTAGGGCTGCCATTCCTCACTTGTGGGGACCAGAAGCACAGCCAGGATCCCGGCACTGCCTGACAGCACTCCGGGCACTGGCACGGTCACACATCCGAGTCTCGGGCACTGTGCTGCTGCTTCATTTGCCCCTAGGCACACCCAGAGCTCCCTGCTAAGCCTGGATGGTCTCTGGTTCTGCCCTCTTCCTCATCCTGTGCAGGGAAGGAGCACTGCTGTGCTTTCAGGAAGATATTCTTGAAAACTTCCAGCATTCCAAGCTCAGTGACCCTCCATAGATGCTTGCCATGGAATCCCTCACAGCTGGGTTCACAGCATATTCAGGTTGTCTCTTCCAAAATCCAGGAACTCTGAGGTGCTCAGCAAGATCTGGAACTGCACGGTGCTGTGGAACTGCACCTTCAGCACAGGCACCTTTCCAGCCTGACCTGCCCTTGTTCCTCTGGGTCTGGGCACAAAACAGGGCCTGGAAGAGAACGGCAGCAGGGGTCTATGTGTCCCAGGGCCCCGGGTTTGCTTCAGCTCCACAGGGATGCAGGCAAAGTGAAGAAGCCAAACTGTTTATTAATGAAAGGCAAAGCAAAGGGATGAGCTGGAAGGGAAAAAAGGGGATGGGCAGTGTCTGAGGGCTGGAGGGAGGGAGCTGTCAACAGGGAGGGAGAGTGGAGGGAGAAAATGGTGATGGACAGGCTGAGGGCAGAGCTATCAAAAGGGAGGGAGAGTGGAGAGAAATAAAGGTGATGGGCAGTGTATGAGGGCTGGAGGGAGGGAGTTGTCTACAGGACAGGCAGGGAGAGGGCTGAAGCCACAAGAACTGTGCCCAGCATCAGCTGTGCCAGGACTTCCAGCAGCGCTGAGCAGTGATGTCATCTTTAGTGTCTCCATGTGCTGTTCTTGGGATACTGGTTCACTGGATCCAGAAGATGTCCCTAATTCTTGAGCTCTTTGGGGAAACTCGGCTTAATTTTCCAGGTCAGAGCAGGATGGGCTGGCACATTGCCTCCGGGCTTGAAGGACTGAAAGAGAGAAGAACCGAGCCATGGCAACAGCCCAGATCTGTGGGAATCCTACAAGACCTTCTGAACAGGGCCATCCAAGCCAGAAGCAAGTAGGAGACATTGGAATCAGCTGGGAGGTCTTGCTGAAATAAATGAAAAGGGCAGGAGATTTCTCTCCTTTTTAATGCCTTTATGAAGGTCAGCTTGGGTGGGGGCTCGACGGGTCGTGCGCACGCCACCGCCACTGCTGCCAGGAGTGGCAGGGAGGAGGAGGTGTGCAGCTCTGTCCGCTGGTGCGCAGGCAGAGCCGGAGCTTCCGTCCTCGCCAGAGCACCAGGAGATTCCCATTTTAGATTTAACATTTGAGGTCTACTTTCTAGCTGACATCTCCGGGTTAGGGTGAGAGGTTCAAAGGTCTTAGCAGACCCTGGATTCAGTTGCTTACCCTTAGACGTCACTTAGATTGTTTAATTCTGTGGTGGCTCGTTGTTTTAGGGGTTTTCTTTGCTGGACTTGGCCAAGTGTTTCTACATTCGCATCCAAGCTCTGACGTTACTCCCTCCTCACAGTCCCGGGTGCCATTTTCCAGGAAGCAGCAGGGGTGGTACCCGAGAGGGGTTTCTAACAATTAAACTATTAACAACAGGTAATTAAAGAATAAAACTATTAACAACAGGTAATTACAACATGAAACTATTAACAATAAGTAATTAAAGATCTAACTTAGTAGCAATTGGTTTAACTTGTTGACTCTCTAACTTTTAAAAATGGACGACTTTTTACTCCTTACACTCAGGACAAAGAAATGGCTGGGGTGGGCAGAAACCTATCCCTAAACTCTGGACCACTCCATGTGCCTATTGTAAGAAAGAAAGGCATTGGAAGAGAGACTGCCTGCAACTCAAAGCCAAGGTGGTTGAAGAACTGAATCAATGCAAGGGTTGGCTGGAGGGCATCCCCCCAGAAAACACTCTGGTCCAAAGAGAACTGGGGGAAAAGATGAGGAAAATGAAATGTCTGGTGAATGCAGGTGCAACACATTCTGTGTTAGATATAAAATTGGAGGAAATTGATCCTGGTAAAGTTGTGAATGTTATTGGAACCACAAGTCAACAGCAGAAGGTATCTTTTTAAAACCACGATCTTATGAACTGGGAAACACAGTAGGAATACATCAGATCCTAGATATGCCTACGCCTCCCAAAACGCCTCATTGGAAGGATTTGTTGGAGACATGAGAATGTTGTAACATGTTCCAACAGGCTGAAATGTAGTTTACCCCTGGAGGAGTTCAGATCAAAGTCAATGACAAACAAATATCATGTTCTAAGTCTAGCTCTCCTTACAGATTTTCCGAATCAGAAGAGACATAGAAGAAGTTCTTAGTCAGGTTTGTCTTAAAGTCTGGGTGGATGGGACCCCTGGTAAGGCCAAAGCAGCACAACCTGTAATCATTAAACTTAAACCTGGAACATGACCAATAAGAATTAAACAATATCCACTTAAGGTGGAAAAAATAAAAAGTGTTAAGCCTATCATAGAAAATTTTCTAAAATTTGGGTTGTTACTGGAATGTGAATCTGAATAGAATACACCCATTTTACCCATACAAAAGCCTGATGGTTTGAACTACAGTCTGGTTCAATACCTACAGGCTATATTAACAAAAGAGCTGGAGATCTCCACCCAGTGGTTGCAAATCCATATGCTTTGCTAATCAAACTAAAAGGTGAATATGGATGGTTTACCATTTCAGATCTCAAGGATGCTTTCTTCTGTATACCCTTGGACCCTGGCAGCCAAAACCACTTTGCCTTTGAATGGGGAAACGCAGAGACTGGAAGGACAAGTCAAATTACCTGGACTGGAGGACCACAAGGATTCAACAATAGTCCAACCATGTTTGGAAAAGAAAACAGTTTGCTGAGGACCTTGAAAGTTGGGTAAGCCCGTCCACAAATGGAATTGTGTTATAATAGGTAGATGATCTACTTTTAGCCACTGAAACTTAAAAAGACTGGAATGGACAGTAAGCCTCTGAAATGACCTGGGATTAAGTGGATACAAGGTATCCAAAAATCAAGCTCAAATAATCAAACAGGAAGTCATTTACCAAGGACAGAAAATATCCCAAGCACAGCAGGGACTAAGACAGGATGGCAAAGGGACCATAACCGAACCCCACTCCCTACTAATGCCAAAGAACTGAGAACCTTTCTGGGAATGACTGGATGCTGTATTAACCATGGTAGTGACTTTGGGCTGCTGGTTAAGCCACTGTAGCAGCTGTTAGAAGACAATCCCAGAGACCTGAAATGGACACCCAAAAGTAAGAAAGCCTTCAAAAGCTAAAGGAGGACTTGAGAAGAGCACCTGCTCTGGGCTTGCCAGATGTCTTGGAACCCTTTCAGCTTTTCTCTTATGAGAGGCAAGGGATGGCATTAGGTGCACTAGCTCAAACATAGAAGAGAGCAATAACATCATTTTCAAAACAACTGGATGAAGTAAGTAGGGGACAGCCTGACTGTAAGCAGTTGCTGCTCTTATTTCAGACATCCAAGGAGCCTGGAAATTCACTCTAGGTCAACAAATAATTGTGTTTATCTCACATCCAGTAGCAGCAATTCTTGACCAACAGGATGGGCATTGGCTTTCCCTCTCCAGATTCCTTAAATATCAGGCAATTTTGGTGGAACAATGCAGCGTTACAAAACAAATCTCTTCTCTAGTTAACCCAGCACCATTCCCAGCTACTCACTAGACAGACAAGGAGCCTTTGTAGCATGACTGGATCAAAACCATTCAGCCCACTTTATTCCAGCTGCCCAGATCTTAAAGAAACCCCAATTCCAAGAGCAGAATCTCAGTACACAGATGGGAGTGGCTTTGTAAGAGCAGATCAGTGAAAATCAGGATATACAATTAGCACGGAGCAATAGGGGATAGAAGCCCTACACAAGTCATCTCAGAAGACAGAGATAATCACTTTAACCCGTACCCTCTGACCAGCCTGAGGAAAAAGGATTAATACATGAACAGATTCCAAGAATGCCTTCAGCGTAATAGATGCCCATGAAGCAGTTTAGAAAGGTAAAGGACTATTGGCAGCTCAAGGAAAGCAGTTGAAGCATTCAGAAGAAATCTTAAAATTGCTGCAGGCAGTACTACTACCTCAAGAGGTTGCAATTCTGCACTGAAAGGGACAACAGAAAGGAGAAACCGACCCCAAAAGAGGGAACAGGTTGCAAAAAGAGTAGCAGAACAAAGCCATGCTGAGATTCAGGCACTAATTCCCAAAGGTAAGGAACAATATGACAATGATGTATGCTGTATAATCAGAAAGATCTAGAATTAACAAAGAATTTGCAAGCAGAATGAAAACACTGTGTTTTTTTCAACTCCTCAGGGAGGGAGAGTTATGCCAGAAAGAACATCATGAAAACTAATTAAAGATGAACATAATTGTATACACTAGGAAGGAGATGTCTTACATAATTATTGGATAAGGACAACAGTAAGATGCAACCCGTACTTTAGTGTAAAGCAGGTAACCCAAGGGTGTGAAATAACGTCTTAGAGCCAATCCACAAACCAGGACTAGACTTGAGCTTGGCCCAGTAGACAAGGGACAATATCCTGGACAGCACTGGCAAGCTGACTTTTCTGAATTGCCAAGAAAAGGGGGGTATAAATACCTTCTGCCTTTAACTGATACCTTCTCAGCATGACCTGAGGCATTCCCAACCCAAACAAAAAAAGCCAAAGTTTTCAACATTTTGTTAAACAATATCATGCCCTGGTTCAGAGTGCCTTTAGACATCTCCTCTGACTGAGGACCATGTTTCCTAGCAAATATTGCACAGCAACTTTGCAATAATCTCCAAATCAACTGGCACCTACACACACTGTATTGGCCCCAGGCCAGTAGCCAGGTGGAAAAGATGAATTATCCAGTCAAACAACAGATAGTCAAAACTGTACCAGAGGCCAACATACCTTGGCCCCAGGCCCAGCCTTTGGCTTTATAATGGATTTGATAAGACCAAGAGCAAAAGAAAATCTGAATCCCTTTGAAATACTGTACAGAAGACCATGGAAGCAAAACTAGCAAGGGGAGGATACTGTACAAGGTGGAGAGGGGTATCTCCAGAACCATGTTGTCCAACTAACACTACAGCTGCAGAAAATAAACCAACACATTTTGAGCAAGAGGATGCTCCTCTCCACAATCCAGCCTGGGGACCAGGTAGACCAGGTAGAAAGCCTCTTATCCCAAAATGGAAAGGAGTCTATTTAGTACTTTTAATCACTTACACAGCCTTTAAAGCTTAAAGCATTAATCTCTTGGATACATTATTCCAGAAATAAAATACTTCTGCAAAAGGCAAGTGGAGTCCAAAAGTGGACCTCAGAAAGAACAGGAGAAACCAAGATACATTTCACATGATCATTGTCTTCCCGATACTTCTAATCAGAATCCAAGCCACAGCAGATGACTGTCACTACCATAATGATCTCCTTGGCCTGCAAGATCCTGGTAGATGGAACACTCAAAAATATTCAGGACCTAACTGGCTAAAAGGGATTAAAAAGGTAAAAATACTTTATGCCATTTTAAGGATTAATGACTGAGCAGTTAAAGATTGAGGAAACCCTGACTCCATGCTTGCCTTTCTTGTCCCACATGAAAGCAAGATCTCTATGGCTTGTAAATTGGAAACTGACAAACCTCTTTCAGAGAAGATTGCCCGAGTGATCATGCGCATCTGCGACCTTTCTAACAAGTAGTGTGTGGATTCATTTTCATGTGAATCCTATCAGGATTTTTGCCCTATGCAAATTAAAATGGGAGACTATAACCTAGCCAAGATAGTTCCCTTCTTCTGTGGCGCACAGGTGGGGTGGGAGGACCATCATCACACAGAGATACAGGAATGGAGCCCGCCAGCAATCTGACCCAACAAATATTGTTTCCAACCGGCAGCTATTGTGGGACTAGAGTTATAAATTGTCCTGCTTGTACCCTTACTACATGGAACAGGTCTCATACAGGATCTGCTTTTGAGAATTGAATTTCATTCTTGGGATATTTCAGGCCATCAGAAGTAGTAGCGTGTCAAGTTGGAGGGGTAGCCAGGAGCACAATCAGCCTGTTCGGGTATATCATGCCTAATTCCATGACCATGTGATGGCAACCCAAGTATGCATTGAATCCAATAGCTCAACTGCATCCTCTAATGGGCTGAGGTACTCAGGATACTCAACTATTTGCACTGGGAACTTGGTAAAGTATCCTTTGTAATACTACCAGGGGCCAGTGTAAGGTTTCTGGAGGTTTCCGAAATGCCTCCCTAAAGGCAGGCAATGTATCTGAAGAAACCACTTACCATGCCTTGGGTACGCAACAAGGAGCGAAACGGAATGGGTCACACCACAGACATTTAAAATTAAAACCAAAACAAACAACTTTACATCAGCAAACAACTCCGTAGAATAGGACCCATATGTGAAATAATACAGTCTTTCACTCTGGGGTAAGACAAACAAATGAAGAATTGTTGCCTCTAAATCCACAGTACTCTCTGAAAAAGCTGGAGGTGAAGAGTACAAGCTAATATTTCCATAATTAAACAGCAATTCTGCCCACTCATACAGCAAAGCCTAAAAGAATGGGAGCTGTGGATTCATTCCCAGACACCAAATCATAGGTATGAAAAAGACTTAAAGGGATGGTTTGGGTCTGAACTGGGAGTATTAAATTCTATTGATTAAGAAGTCTTATTCAAGAAAGTAAGCACTGTGAGTTCTTATATTGGACAGATACAAACTCCTCTCAGATCAACCCTGCTGTCACTTGCCCAAAACCAAAGCCTGGCAGCTAACCTATTAAGCACCCTGGCCAACAATACACTGCAGGATTTTCAAGCAGTTGTTGGCTTTATGGGAAAACTACAGAGTAACATTTCTTAAGTATTTCAATGTTTACAAGCTCAACTGTGTGTGGCTATGGTCTGTAATCTCAGGAAAACTTCAAAAAAGGAGAGCTGGGGAAATTGCCACAAGAATTAACTAAATCATGGCTAAAAATGAAACCACAAAGCAATTTGGAAAAAGACTTCCACACTTGGTTGCAATTGGTCCATTTCACATAGAATGAACAAAACCCTCCAGTCTTTTGTATTAACCATTAAGAATGCAACAAAATACCGTGTCATTCCAATTTTGGCCCTTGGAGTTATAAGAACTCACATAACTGTCAGACCCATTCAGCATAATGTCTGGGCCATTTTCAACAAGAAAACTAGAAGCTGACAAACTCTTAGTATCAAAGCATGTGTGCCAAGGGACGCACTGAATTTTGTGTGCAAAAATGCGGTGCTTGAAAGAGAGGATCGGTGTCTGCATGCTGAGGGCAGCAGTTGTATTTTTGAAATGAGCCCAGTTCCCCGTGCACAATCACAGGTGTGTTATGTGGGAAGGGGCTGTGCCTGTGTGAGATCTGCTTGTACAACTATTACAATAGAGTCTTTTAAGGAAACTCCTAATGGTACTAACTTCTCTATTTGTAATTTCACAACAACCAAAAGTGGATGCGACTTCAGCTGCACCACACAAGAACTTCTCTTGAGATTCTGCAGAATGCACATGATGGGTATCACCAAGTGCCCAAATTCCAAACTGCACGGGACGCTCACATTCTAAAGCAAATGCCCTACCAGCCTAATATAGAATGGCTAGTGGCAGAAGTCAAAAATGCATCTCACAGAGCCTGATGGACACTCAAATTCGGTATCAAAGTTGTTATCGAAATCATCACCAAAAGAGAGAAAGAAAGAGAACATCATGAGTCAGATATCTTCTTGTGATATGGAAAAATCTGGAACCACCAACAGCTCCTCAGATTTTTAGCTTCCTCAGCAAACCAGTTCTAATTTTAAAAATTTAACCCTCCTCTGAAGCATCATAAACCTATGGATTTTGTAGAAAATTAAAACAGCGGCAGAACAGTACATATGTTCTGTGAACTGTCCAGAGGATCTTGCAAAAGAATTTGCATCAGGATAAAGAGAAGAGCTGAATGAAACAAGGCCTTTGTTTGACATAAGCACAAGCAATTCACATGAGTAAACAAGTACTTGGCACAGACCTACACAAGCACTTAGCACCAGTTAGCATAAGAAAAACCTGGCTGGCCTAACTTGACAGGAGAGGGACTTGACAAAAAGCTTTAGACACATTCCACCAGAAGAACTAAGGGCAAGTGTAAAATGAGCCCTGTGCAGGGAAGCCATGAGGAAGAAGTGCTGCTTTAGGGCATGGAGGCTGCTCCAGGCCAGCGCCTGGACATCAGCTTCAAGTACAGGAACCTGACAGAATGTATTTCTAACGCCCTGCCTATCGAATCACCTCAGCAGAGTCAAGATGGGTGGTAATTTTGAGATCAATTTCTGACATCATCCCACTGAAATGTACATGTGGCAGAGAAGCATTTTAGTCGGGTGCAGACCCTGCCCTCCTGCCAGCTCAATAAAAGGGCTTTTGGCGGACAATGCATTTGTCTGCCGATTTCTTTGAATTAGGGAGACCCCTCAGGACAGCTGTTGGCCATCCCCTGTGTGCAGCCATCCCCTGTGTGGATCTGCAAAAGCTTCAAATCAGCTGCCTCAGCTTCTAGGGCCTCTCTTGGCCAGCATCCTGGCGTGGGTGCAGGGCTGCTGCGAGGCACTGCTGCGGCCCAGCAGGACAGGGCCGGCTGTCTCGTGTCCACATAGCAGCCTTGACAGAGCCAGGGCCATCCTGAAAGCAGAGAAACGCTCACGTGCCAGCAGAGAGGAGCGAGGAGCACTGGGCTGCTCTCAGGGTATCTCAGCATAGTGCTCCAGCGGGAAGGGCAGGCAGGCCTCCCACATTCAGGGCATCCCGTGCATTAAAAGGATGGGCATTTTGTCCTTTTCATCCCTCCAGCCCGGAATCAGGCCTGACACATCCTCCTCTGCAGTGGAGTTTTTCCCACTGCACGTGGGACAAGGATTGAAGCTCCCTGCTCAGGCTTTGCAGCTCGCCTGGCCAGGCCGCTGCCCTCACTCACCCTGACTGAGATCCTGGAACTCTTCCTGCTGCTCATTCATCATGGGTAACCCGGCCATCTCTGAGAAAAAAGAGTTCATCTTGGCCCCAGCGGCACAGCTCCCTGCCAGCGGCGCTGCCGGCGCTGTGGCCACACGGGCTGCTGGCCCGGCAGGGCTCAGCCTGGCCCTTGTCGCACGCTGCCGCCCCAGGGCACGGCTGCCAGAGGGCGGCAGCAGCAATGCCCGGGCCAGGCAGGGCTCCACGGCGCCGGGCCCGGCTGGCGCTGCGGGGACAGCAGGCGGGGCTGGGGCCTGTGGGAATCCTGAAAATCAGAGCGTTTTACGAATGCTACAAAAGGCAGGCCTCAGAGACAGCAGAAGTGCGATTAGAGTTAGGCAGTAGCCATAAGATTTGTCAGCAGAAAGTTTTTATAAGAAGTAGAAAACTACGGACAAATAGGACAATGGTCTGAGTATTAATGCTTGGCTAGAATATCTCCCTAAGCTACAGAAAAGTTTATCTACCAAGATATTAGGAAGTTTTAAGCTTAATAATGGAGCCCTGTGGATTGTATGTTAATGCTTACAAGCAGGTATTATATTCAAAATAAGCGAGCATTGTTTGACTGAAGGTACATGTGCTTACAGTGCTTGGATAGAACTCTTGTCAATATGCTTCTGCTTTGTGTGATTGGTCAAAAACTTTTAAAGTAAATTCTAACATGAAGTTCTTTGTCTGCTTCTGGGGATGTGTGTGACTGTGGTCACAGGGGTTTTCAGGTGAAAGGAGAGACGAGAATATTGACTTCATGTTCAGAAGGCTTGATTTATTATTTTATTTTATATATATATTTTACATTAAACCTATACTAAAAGAAAAGAAAGGAAAAGGTTTCCTCAGAAGCTAGCTCTGCTAAGAATAGAATAGAAAAGAATGATAACACAGGCAGCTCTCTCAGACCCTGTCCGAGACAGCTCCATCTTGATTGGCCATTAATTATAAACATCTAAGAGGGGCTAATCACAGGTGGACCTGTTGCATTCTACATCAGCAGATAATCATTGTTTACATCTTGTTGCTGAAACTGCAGCTTCTCAGAAAGGAGAAAAATCCTAAGAAAGGATTTTTCACAAAAGACGTCTGCGACAGATGTGAGCTGCTGGCATTTTCCCATTGTCATAACCATGTAATGAGACTGATGCTGGAAAATGAACAGCTCAAGACGCGTTCCCCAGCAGTCCCATCCCGTTGGTGATTTGTGCAAAGACCCCCAGGCAATGATAGGGCCGAGCTGTGGCAGGGTGGGGCAGGGTGGGGCAGGGCAGGGCCGGGTTGGATGGCGCAGTATAGGGTGGAGCATGGTGAGGTACGGCCGGGCTGCAGCAGGGTCGGGAGGGGAGGGGCACGGTTTGGCAGGCTGGTGCAAGGTGTGGTAGGGTGGGGCAGAGTAGGGTGGGGCAGGATGGCGCAGGGGTGAGCAGGGTGGGGTAGGGAGGGGCTGGATTGTGTGGAGCAGTGCGGGGCAGAGCACTGTGGGGTTGGGCAGGGCTGGGCAGACCGAGGTTGGGCAAGGTGGGGAAGGGTGGGGCTGGGTGGTGCTAAGGAGGGTGGGGCAGGCAGAGAGCCCGGGCTCGTGGCTCACCCATGAACCTGATGGCCGCCTCTTGCAGGGCCTCCTGTGGGCTGTCCTGGCACTGAAGGGCCTGGCGCAGGTGCTCGACTGCTTTGCTCCTGTCCTCTACCAGCTGGAGAGTGCCAGGAGGGTGCAGCTGGTGCAGACTCAGCCCCTTGACCGGGCTGTCCCTGTGGCCAGCACTGGCCTCCCCTGCCCACAGAGCCCTGTGAGGCAGCCAGCAGCCACTGGGGCCGGGGCTGGAGGGGGCAGAGGGGTGGGTGCTGCCCAAGAAAAATAAAGGAAAAATTCTGACCTCCAACACTAAAACAAATGGCCGTATTGGAGATAACGTTTTGCAGGGAATGGACAACACATTGAGCCTGACAAGGTCAGGTGCACAGTGCAAATGTGGTGGAGCCGTTCACAACAGGGGCCATCTGAATACTCCAGCTTGATGGGAACAAAGCATTTTGTGGATGACCAAGAGACAGTGAGTTCTGTAGCAAGCAAACTCAGGAATGATGAGACCATCGTCCATGGCCTGATGCACACTCATGTCTCTGCTGTGGTTGTCTCAAGGATGAACAGGAAAAATTCAGAGAAAAGATGAGGAAGGAGATGAGCAAGGACAGTTCCCATGTGGCACCAGTGCAAACCAGAGGCCCCAGTGTCAGAGCTCAACACCCCCCAGCTAGGGAGAGAGAGTACACCCCACGAGTGGACCTGTGGTTCTTCCTGTATGAACATGGGCAAGACATGAGAGGGTGGAATGGAAAACTCATCTCTGTCCTAGCAGCATGGGTATGAGAGCTAAAAGAGGAACCTACTAGAAGAGAGATTTCCACCCAAATGAATGAAACCCCAGCTCCCTGTGACCGAGCTGCCAGGTATAGCAGAAGGGAGGATGATATGTCAGATCTCCTTGAAGGAACATCCAGAACATACACCCAGGGAGGGAACGGTAGCCAGGACTAGAGAGGCCCTGCCTCTAGACAGGTGGAGGCCAGGGAAAATTGTGTCTCTTGGGCTGTATGGATCCCTGACACACCAGAGCCATAGATATACAAGGCTTTTGTCAACACTGGTGCACAGTGTACTCTAATGCCATCAGGACGCTGAGGCAAAGCGAAAATTTTCCAGGACAGAAATCCATTTTAATTTAGGTGAAATGTACATTTTTGAGTTGAGTCTGTGGTTAGAAACCATAGTTATTCAGCCAGATTGCAAGGCCTAAGCTCAGTGAAGTTACTTCAGTGAAGGACAGAGATAAAGGGGGGAGACAGAAGATGATAGAGAGAGACAGGAACTGCTGTAAGGGCAAGTCAACCTGACCTCGGATTTTTTTCTGATAAAAAGGAACTAGCAGTAAATGTCACGCGAAACCCATAAAAATGATCGTGTATGACCCTATTGTGAAACTGTATGCGTATGTATTTGAGAGAGAGATAAAAAGAGACCTGAAGTTCTCAGAGGTACGCATGCCTTTTCTTAGGAGAACAATCTCCACATGCGTCCAGCGCTGTAATAACAATACCAGCTTTACAACTTCTACAAAAATGTGGGGTTCTCTTCTTTTCTCCGCAAAACAGCTATCAGGCTCATGGGTGAGCCATGAGCCCAGGCTGCCCTTTCCCTTCGCGGCCCGCCGCAGCTGGGCCCCAGCCCCGTCTGCTGCCCCGGTAGCGCCAGCCCGACCCGGTGCCGTGGAGCCCCGCCTGGCCCGGGCATTGCTGCCGCCGCCCTCTGGCAGCCGTGCCCTGGGGCGGCAGCGTGCGGCAAGGGCCGGGCTGAGCCCTGCCCGGCCAGCAGCCCGTGTGGCCACAGTGCCGGCAGCGCCGCTGGCAGGGAGCTGTGCCGCTGGGGCCGTGACAGGCTCTGTGTTCACAGGCATGGCTGGGCGGCGCCTGAGGGGGCAGCAGCAAGAGCTGCAGCTGATCTGCAGCGGTGAGTGAGTGAGGGCAGCGGGCTGAAAGTGGGGGCTGCCAGGGGGAGAGCTGCAAGCCCTGCCCCGGCTGCGGAGGGCTCTGCTCCCGTGGGGAGAGCACACGGAGCTTTCAGGGCCACTTGGGCCATTGGTGGCCAGCAGCTTCGGGCTGATCCCCTTGCTCCCTGTTCCCTCCCTGCCATGGCAGGAGCCGGCTGCGATGGCCATTGCAGGGGGCTCTCCTCGGCTCCCCGCAGCTCCAGCTTCTGATCGTGGCTCTGTTCCTCTCTCTCGCAGCCCCTGAAGACAAAACAGAAGACATCAGCCTCGCCGTCGGAAGCCTGGAAATTCAAACACTGTGCATCTTCAAGTCAGGAGAGCGGGCTGCCATCTCGAGGTTCCAGTGGCTCCGAAATCATCTGCGCAGGGCATGGAAGACAAGGACTCGTCTGTCATGGCTCAGCTGCCTGTCTGCCAGGCCAGAGCTCTGTGGAGAGCTGATCCCAGAAGCTCTATTTGCTGGGGCCTCCTGAGTCAGGCGGAATTTTCTTTTTCTTCAAGATTGCTCTTTTCATTTTTTCTTTTCCTTTACAATGTAAATAGAGACTATGTTATAATACACAGACTGCAAGGATCTTTCTTTTGCTGCCCAGGGTCTGCAGGGCATAGGGGAGGAGAGGGAAAAGGATGATTGCGCTCAGCCAGATCCCCAGGCATGCAGTGGGCAAGGGGAAATGGCCAGAAGCCCCTTGGCCTGTGGTGGTTCTGCTGAAGCCTTTGTGCTGGTGACAGAGCGGGTGGGCAGGGGCCGGGGCTGCGGGGATCCCTGTGAGAGCAGTGCCTGGAGATGGCCTCAAGCCCTGTGCCGGGCAGAAAGCGCATCCGTGTCCTCCTGCCCGTGTGCTGCTGGCTGCCTTGCTGAGGGCTCCCAGGCGCCTCTGGATAGGGCTGCTCTGGAGCTGCCGTGGGGCTGCGGCGCTGCTGCCGGGCAGCTTGGCGGGGCTGGGGCAGCCCCTGAGGGGCTGGGGCGCTGACAAGCCCTGAGCAATGGGCTGTCAGAGGCCACAAGCAGCCCCCTGCCAGCCGTCTTGTTCCTACCAGAGTTGACTTGCAAGAGGGACCCTGGGCACTCTGGAACTAACTGCATCAGTGTTGTTGGAAATCCAAATGCAGGGAAATCTCAGACCTTTGGTCTTGTCAGCAAAGCTTACAATTAAACACAGGATTTGAAGGGAGACCTTGGAAAGGGCTCCCAAACTTAGGTGCTAGAAGCGAGAATGCGGATTTCTTGTTTATAGCAGAGACATGGGGAGGAAAGTTGAAGTGGAGGAAAGTTTAGAGTTTTAGAGTTCAAGATCTAGAAAAAATTAAATCAGTTATAGTGGTAAACAAGAAGTTTAGGATGCAGTGCTGTAGGTTTGTGTGTCATAGCATGATTGGCTAAGGAGGCTTACACTGTAGCAGGATGTGGGAACCCAGGAAATTCCTCTGGCTGCCCTGCAGGACTCGAGACCCTGTCAGAGGGCTCAGAGGCCTTGGCACAGAGCCCAAGACCCGTGTGCCTTTGATTTAGCCCTTGGAAAAAACAATTACCAACCTTGTAGGAAGAATGACAAGCCACAAAGGTTTAAGCAGAATGACAGTGAATTTATCACCGAGTGGAAAAATAGATTTTGGGGCATTTTAGAATGGGGCTTCAGGGGGGAAGATGAGGAATCTGGGCATGTCCAGCCTTTCTCCTTCTTCTTCTTGGCCTCCATCTGCTGCTGTGATGTTGGCACTTTTAGATTGGTTTAGAGTAGAAGCTCACTGTCTAACATAGATGATATGTATGGGAAAGTAATGGCAAATATTGTACACGTAGTTGTTTTTAGTATAAAAAGATAACACTGCCCCACGGGAGGCAGAGTGCCTTAGACTGTCTGGCTGTGCGGACCTTGAAAGACAGGAGAAAGAATTTTATAGATAAGATACAATAAACAACCTGGAGACTGAGAAATGAAGAGCTCTGACTCCTTCTTCAACCGCTGGACTGGGAAAAGAGACTTTCTAACATATCTCGGGGTCACACTGACCAGCTAGAGACCCCGAGAGCACGACTCCATAAGACGAGACATTGGAGATTGGGTCCAAAACACAAATATCCATGTTGGCCGTGTCTTCTTGGCCAAGAAATCCTTCAAAGCTCTTGTAACTACAAGTCTTGCGGGCCTTGTGAGCCATGCAGTGCAGATGTGAGCCACACTCACCTTTCCTGTCTATGTAGAAGAGAAGAAAAAGCAATGGCATCATCTAAAAAACTCGGAGGTCTGCTCTCTAGCTCGTTCCAAACTCCCTCAAATCCCCCAAAGTGGCATTTAGCTACAAAGAGATGACAAGGACTCTTAGTGCTGGCTCTTTGACTCCACAGCAGCTGCTTTAGAATCTTTCACTTAACCCTGTGTAGTCATGTGCCAGAAATGGATCATTTGAAGAAACTTTCCAAGTGACTTGCATGGAGGTTTGTTTGAAGGGTATTTGAGGAGAAAGGCTCCCAGCAGAGGCCTGGGCTTTGGCCTAGCTGTGTCCCCTGCTGATTGTGAAGTGTGCCATCAGCTGAAGGGCTTTCTGGGCTAAAAATATCATCAAGTCACTTGGACTTGCTCTTTTAGGCCTCTAAGAGCTGGACCCAATTTCGGGCACATTTGGAGACCTCATCTGTGGGTGGATGGACCACCTAGGATTTTCCCAATTGCTGGGAATGGTTCTCCGGGTCCCTGGTGTAAAACGGGGCTCCCCAGCAACTGCGCATCTGCAAGATGATAAACAATTGTCTTGGTTTGAAGAGAGAGGTGCCTGCTAAGGAAGGCAGAAGCCTTCTCTGAAATGGAAAATGTAAATGTCCTCCCTTCAAATGATTCTCATTTAGTAATTCAAATGCTCTCAGGGAAAGATATGGGGATAGGACTGTGCCCGCAGAGCCGGGCAGCGTTTGCTGGTGGTCTGAGCCCTTCCCAAAGATCCTGTGCGGGCTGTCTTAGACACCTGGGGGGGCCAGGCATTCCTTCCAGCCTGGGCCACTTTGGCTGGGCTGGGGGCGGGCCCAGGGCAGAAGGCAGTGTGTGCAAGGGCCCTGGGTGGCACGCTGCAGCACGGTCTCGGTGCCATGGAACGGAACCCGGTGACCAAGGGCCCTTTGTGACACGTGGGAAATAGAAGCTTGCCCAGCTGCTGGGAAGGCACAACGGGGCAGAACGGGACAGAGCGGTGCCGTGAGGAGCCCCCGCACAGCACACTCGGTCCTGTCTGACCCGGAGCCTTTCCAAGGCGTTATTCCTGCAGCTGAGCTCGAGGCCAGAACACAGGACTTGGTGACCTGTGGCCTTCTCAAGGCTTCTCTTCTGCAGGTGCCCTCAAATATCCAGTCATTTTCATGGAGCAGAGACCCCTGAAAGCGCCCAAGGTGGCCTGGGGGGAAGAGGAGGAAGAAAGCCCTGGAGCTGCCCGTGCACATGAAACCAAAGCGGTGGTGCCGTCTGAGCTGTCGCAGGAGGGTGAGTGGCAGAGCGGGGCCACAGGGTTGGTGCCTGCAGCCAACTTGGCACCATTCCATCTCATCCCATTTTATCCCATCCCAGTTTCTCCCATCCCATACCCACGGACAGGACAGAAGAGGGGCCGGGCAGACACCCTGCAGGGGCCATGCTCCATCCCCTGGGGCGTCCCAGGGCTGTCCCTGCCTGGGGAGCGCAGGGCTGGGCCGTGTTCTCCGGCCTCTCCCGCAGCCCCTCAGCTCTGGCTGCGCTCGCTCTTTGCCAGGTGCAGCCCTGCAGCGCACACAGGAGCAGGAGTCCAGCCGTGGCCTCTTCCGCAGCACAGCCCAGGTACCTGCAGCCATCCCCACCTGGGCTGGGCCTGCTGGCACCGCGCTTGGAGCATTCCCTGCAACATCCCTGGCTTCTTGCTCTTCTCCTACAGCTGGTTTGCAAATTCATCAAGAAAATTCGGGCGGAAGAGGCCAGCACCATGGGTACTGGGCTCAGAGCATATTCGCACATCTTCAAAACCAAGACCAGTGCTGCCCTGCTGGATATGCTCGTAGAGGAGGGCTTCTCCAGTCCAAAGCAAGTAAGCAGCCTGTGGCAAGGGTTTCATGCTCCCAGGAAATTGCTTGGTCTCCCAAGCCACGCCTGCTGGTCACTGGAACTCTTTGAGGCCATGGCAGTGTGGTGGGAAGGGAGGAACTTCTGTGGGGAAGCTGGTGACATTGCTCCCTCTGGCAGCTTTCCAAGTCTCCCCGTGCCTTCTCCAGGTTCCTGCCCTGGTCAGGTACATCCACCAGTGGCTCCTGGCCAATCAGTTTGCTGAGCACAGGCTGAACAGGACCCTGCTGGATCTCACCGAAGCACAGCCTGCTGACGTAGTCATGACGCTCCTGCGTGTGGCCCCGTCCTGTGACAGGTATGGGGCCAAAATGCCCAGAGGGCTCAGGGCTCGCCAGCCCATCAGCCTGTAAAGCCTGGCCCAGGTGTGTGACCAACAGAGAGTTCCAGGGCCTTCTGGCTGCTCCCTTGGCCAGCCCCGGCACGTCAGCCCCTGAGCCTGCTGCCGTGCTCCCTCGCTGCCCCTCAGGGGCCTGTCCCCAGTGGCCTGGGCTGCCTGGGTGCTGCTGGCGAGTGGCAATGGGCACAGGCAGAGCTGGCAGCCAGCTCAGGTCCCCACTGCTGCACAGGCCACGGTGCTGTGGATGAGACAGAGCTCTAACCCCACAGAGCTGCTTTGACCATGTGGAAGAGCATCATGTGCTCGCCCAGGACTGCAGAGCCAGCGCTGCTGATACTCCTGGATGTGCTGGGCAGCTGGCCAGAGCACAGCATGTGCACCTCGGATGGGGACAAAACGGGTGTCTTTGTCCTGGCTGTGAGTTTCTGTAACTGGCCTTTGCTGGCCCCAAGGCTGCCTCTCCAGCAGCTCTCCGTCCTCCTTCCCCCACTGCATCTCCCTGCCTTAGGCACCGGGTGGAAACCCGGCCCAGGGGCAGCTTCAGGCCCACCAGGCCCCATGCTCCCCCTGCGTCTGTCTGAGCCTCTCCCTGCCCTGCTCGGGCCCTGCCACACCGACACCTCGGCACTGAGCCCTGTCTCGGGGGGCTTTGTCTTTTGCAGGCAACCGTGGTTATGTGGAAGATCCTCCAGATGCCCTGCGTCCCACATATGGTGACGGTGTATTTGCCCCGCCTCTTTCTACATCTGCTCTCCCAAGTGTTTTCCAGCACTCTGGATACGCCAGAGGAGGTCGATGCATTCTGGAAGGGATGCCAGGAGGAATACGGCCTTGCCACCAGCCCCAACAGGTGCTCCATCCCAATCCTCCTTTCCGTGCTACGTCCCTGGGCAGGAGCCAGTGTTCCCAGCGTGACCTGGGCTTTGCTGTGCACGCAGGTTTGCAGTGCACACCCTGAAGTCTCTGCTCTGCCGAATGCAGCACGAGGATGTGGTGGTGGCAATGGAACGCAATTGTGGCTGGGACACGCTGCTGTGCGCTGACACCCACCACTATGCCGTGGCTCTGCTGGCCAGGTGAGACCCCCTTCTCCCCACTGCTGCCTCTGACATTTGTGCTCTGTGTCCAGGGAGCTCCACACAGTCCCCGAGGTCGTGGCCCAGAAGGCCTTGTCACCGAGGGATGGCCAAGCAGACTGGGAAAGGCTGGGAGAGGAGGGCGCCCACCAGGAGCTGCCTCCCAAATAGCCCAGGGCCCCTTGCAGGATGCTGGGGAAAGACCAGACCTCTGTGTGTCAGTCCTGGCAAAGGTTTGTCCCCCTGGCCCACAGTCTTGGTTCCTTTTCCTCCTGCCAGGGAGATGTGCTGTGTCTCCATCCCCTTGTGTTCCCGGATCGCTCGCTACCTGCTCCGGCTGCTCAGCACACAGGAGCCACGCTGGGAGCTGCCCGCCATGGCGTTCCTTACAGAGGTGAGCCTGACAGCCAGCGCTGCCTGGCTGAGCTGCCTCCCAGCTCTCTGCCCTCTCGGAGCCGCAGCTGCCTGGCACGGTGCCCGCGCCCTGTGCTGCTGCCTGGGCCCGGCCCCGTGCGTCTCCGGGCTCCTGCCGGCCGGGTCCCTGTCACTGCCCTGTACCTTTCAGGTCCTCGAGTTCCTGGACTTGAGTGAACGTGGTGCTAACAGAGTCCTGCAAATTTTGTCAAGGCAGCTGCAGAGCGAGTGCAGGGAGAGGCGTCGCCTGGCGCTCAGGGCCCTTCTTGAGCTCATTGAGGAGCCCTCAATGGTGAGAAGGGGGCAGTGGCTGAGGCTGAGCTGGGGAATGTGGTCGCTTGGGCTTGGCTGGGCTTTGGGTGCTGGGGCAGCTGCTCCCACCCCTCCTGCCTCCCAGTTCAGCTGCCCCAGGGCTCCAGGACAGGCCTTTGGCCTCTGGGCCCTGCGGCAGCAGGATGGCGTTTCTCAAACTTGTGTTCCGCACAGACCAAAAAAATGTGGAGCCTGACTGAAAGTCTTGTGGACTTCCTGTGGGATGCAGATGGAGAGATAGTTTTCATGACAGTCATGCTACTCAGCTTTATCATCTTGGACAAAGACATGCTGATGCCCAGCCCCATCACACTGCAGCTGCTTGAGGCGCTCCTGCCACTCTTTGACCACGTAAGGCTCACTGCTCCCAGCCACGGCCACTGGGTGCCGCCCGGACACTTTGTGCCCTGTGGATTTGCAGGCCTGCGCCAAGCTGAGCCCCATGCAGCCGCAATGCTGAGGTCTTTTTTTCTTCCTTCCATACAGAACAATTGGCAGGTGCAGCTGCTCTCCATACTGCTCTTCCGAACACTGGTGACTCTTCCAGAAGGGGAAAAGGAAAAAAAGGCCCTGAAGACACCCCTGCACCAGAGCCTGCTGCCCCTCTTCTTTCACTGCCACGATGAGAAGCGGCTTGTGGCACAGGTGAGGGCTCGTGGGCTGCTGCTGTCCCCCTGGCAGGGGGCTCGTCTGCCTCCTGCCCTGGTACCTGCCGGGCTGCAGCCTCCTCCAGGCCTTGGCACAGGGGACGCGGGCCTTGCACCCTGGGCTGTGGGGCCATCTCTCCATCTCTGCGTTTCTGCTCTTCTCCAGGCTTCTCAGGAAACTCTGCTTTGTGTGGCTGAGTTCTTGAAGAGGAGGAATCTTGAGAGACTGGTGAAGAGGCAGAATCTGTGGAAGTTCAGCGAGTGCCTGGTAAGGAGGGCCTGCAAGCCCCAGCCTCAGCCTGGAGAAGCCCCCTGAGCGCGGTGCTCAGTGTGTGGGGCTGGCAGCTGTGCCCCTGCCCAGTGCTGCACCCAGAAGCCGTGAAGGCTCTGCTCCAGGCTCCCTTGGGCCCGAACCGGGGGCCGATGGAGCCCCGGCCCGGCGGGGCTGCGGGGCTGCGGGCCGGCACCGCGGCTCCCCGGCAGCAGCCGGCCCTCTGCCTCTCCCCTCGGGAGCCCGGCGCCAGCGGCTGCTGGCCGCGCCTCAGGGCTGTGCGGGCAGGGGAGGCCAGGGCGGGGCGCAGGCAGCGCCTGGCCCAGGGGCTGAGCCCGCGCAAACCCTTCCCTCCTGCTGCTCTCTGCAGCTGGCAGAGGACAGGAGCCGAGCGGCCGAGCACCTGCGCCGGGTCCTGCCCTACCTGCAGAGCCCACAGGAGCCCCTGCGAGCGGCGGCCGTCAGGTTCGCGGGTGAGTCCCGAGCCCGGGCTCCCTCCCCGGCCCGGCTGGCGCAGCTCGGCCCCGGCCCCGCCTGCTGCCCCGGCAGTGCCAGCGGGGCCTGGCGCCGTGAAGCCCCGCCTGGCCTGGGCATTGCTGCTGCCGCCCTCTGGCAGCCGTGCCCTGGGGCGGCAGCGTGCGGCAAGGGCCCAGGCTGAGCCCTGCCGGGCCAGCAGCCCGTGTGGCCACATTGCCGGCAGCGCCGCTGGCAGGGAGCAGTGCCGCTGGGGCCGTGACAGGCTCTGTGTTCACAGGCATGGCCGCGCGGCACCTGAGGGGGAAGAAGGAAGAGCTCTGGCTCATCTGCCACGGTGAGTGAGGGCAGCGGGCTGGCAGCAGGGGCTGCCGGGGGAGCTGCAAGCCCTGGCCCGGCTGCAGAGGGCTCTGCTCCCTGTGCGGACGAGGGGCGGCGTGGGGAGAGCACACAGAGATTTCAGGGCCACCTGGGCGATTCATGGCCAGCAGCTTTGGGCTGGTCCCGTTGGTCCCTGCTCCCTCCTGGCCATGGCTGTAGCCGGCTGCGATGGCCCTGGCAGGGGGCTCTCCTCGGCTCCCCGCAGATCCGCGATCTGACCATGGCTCTGTTCCCTTCTCTTTCAGCCCTGGAACACCTGACAGAGGACATCAGCAGTGCCGTGTCAGATCTGGCACTTGAAACATTGTATGTCCTCCAGGCACTGCAGAGTGAGCGATATTCCGTCTTCCAGAGGCTGCAAGATCAGCTCCGCAGGGCATGGAGGACACGGCCTCGTCTGTCGGGGCTCGGCTGGCTGCGCTGCTGGAGCTCTGCAGAGAGCTGATCCCAGAGGCTCTGCTGAGGCCACCTGAGCCAGCGGGAATTTTCCATTTCTGAAAGATTGTTCTGTTTTTTTTCTTCTATTTGTTTTTTCTTTAGTGTATAAATATAGAGTATGTTATAATACACAGACTCCCAGGAGCTTTCTTTTGCTGCCCAGGGTCTGCAGGGCATTGGGGAAGAGGGGGAGAAGGGTGCCATGGCTCAGCAAGCTGCCCAGGCGTGCAGTGTTGCAGGGAAAATGGCCAGAAGCCCCTTGGCCTGTGGTGGTTCTGCTGAAGCCTTTGTGCTGGTGACAGAGCGGGTGGGCAGGGGCCAGGGCTGCGGGGATCCCTGTGAGAGCAGTGCCTGGAGACGGCCACAAGCCCTGTGCCGGGCAGAAAGCGCATCCGTGTCCTCCTGCCCGTGTGCTGCTGGCTGGATTGCTGAGGGCTCCCAGGTGCCTCTGAATAGGGCTGCTCTGGAGCTGCTGTGGGGCTGCGGCGCTGCTGCCGGGCAGCTTGGCGGGGCTGGGGCAGCCCCTGAGGGGCTGGGGCGCTGACAAGCCCTGAGCAATGGGCTGTCAGAGGCCACAAGCAGCCCCCTGCCAGCCGTCTTGTTCCTACCAGAGTTGACTTGCAAGAGGGATCCCGGGCACTCTGGAACTAACAGCATCAGTGTTGTTGGAAATCCAAACGCAGGGAAATCTCAGACCTTTGGTCTTGTCAGCAAAGCTTTGAATTAAACATAGGATTTGAAGGGAGACCTTGGAAAGGGCTTCCAAAGCTAGGTGCTAGAAGCGAGAATGTGGATTTCTAGTTTATTATAGCAGAGACACGGGGAGGAACATTGAAGTGGAGGAAAGTTTAGAGTTTTAGTGCTGAAGATCTAGAAAAAATCAAAGTAGTAACAATGGTAAACAAGAAGCTTAGGATGCAGTGCTTTGAGTTTGTGTGTCATAATTGGCTAAGGAAGCTTACACTGTAGCATGAGTCCCTAAGACGAAATATTGAAGGATTGGTGGCAAAACATAAAGATTATTGTTGGCAGTGTCTTCTTGGCCAAGAAATCCTTCAAAGCTCTTGTAACTACAAGTCTTGCGGGCCTTGTGAGCCATGCAGTGCAGATGTGAGCCAAACTCACCTTTCCTGTCTATGTAGAAGAGAAGAAAAAGCAATGGCATCATCTAAAAAACTCGGAGGTCTGCTCTCTAGCTCGTTCCAAACTCCCTCAAATCCCCCAAAGTGGCATTTAGCTACAAAGAGATGACAAGGACCCTTAGTGCTGGCTCTTTGACTCCACAGCAGCTGCTTTAGAATCTTTCACTTAACCCTGTGTAGTCATGTGCCAGAAATGGATCATTTGAAGAAACTTTCCAAGTGACTTGCATGGAGGTTTGTTTGAAGGGTATTTGAGGAGAAAGGCTCCCAGCAGAGGCCTGGGCTTTGGCCTAGCTGTGTCCCCTGCTGATTGTGAAGTGTGCCATCAGCTGAAGGGCTTTCTGGGCTAAAAATATCATCAAGTCACTTGGACTTGCTCTTTTAGGCCTCTAAGAGCTGGACCCAATTTCGGGCACATTTGGAGACCTCATCTGTGGGTGGATGAACTATTGAAGTGAAGGGGAGAACGACCATCCTGGTAATGCATCGAACTCCAACTTTATTGATCAATCAATCACCTTAAATAACAGTGCTAACGAACGCCATGAATATTCTGTAATCCAATGTCATGATAGGCTAACAGAGAAATTTCTAACCACTCCCTTTGTTTTAGAATACCTACAATTGTTTATTAAAGACAGAAACCAAAACAGAAACCAGAAACTAAAACAGAAACTAGTGTTCCCAAAACCTCTACATCTGTTCTCAGGATAACAGGCCTTCCCAAGGATGGTGTTCTGCTTGCCATGGGAAGACAAGCTGAGAACTTTATTGTTTATAGAATGATGCCTGAGAGAGTCTAATTGTTTATACAAATCAGAAGGCTGAGAACTGTTAGAAACGGCCTTACTTTTCCCTTATACTTTTCTCTCAATTTTATGTCTCATGGCCTTTTCTTTAGGTCATTCTCCGACAATGAACCACCTAGGATTTTCCCAATTGCTGGGAATGGTTCTCCGGGTCCCTGGTGTAAAACAGGGCTCCCCAGCAACTGCGCATCTGCAAGATGATAAACAATTGTCTTGGTTTGAAGAGAGAGGTGCCTGCTAAGGAAGGCAGAAGCCTTCTCTGAAATGGAAAATGTAAATGTCCTCCCTTCAAATGATTCTCATTTAGAAATTCAAATGCTCTCAGGGAAAGATATGGGGATAGGACTGTGCCCGCAGAGCCGGGCAGCGTTTGCTGGTGGTCTGAGCCCTTCCCAAAGATCCTGTGCGGGCTGTCTTAGACACCTGGGGCCAGGCATTCCTTCCAGCCTGGGCCACTTTGGCTGGGCTGGGGGCGGCCCCAGGGCAGAAGGCAGTGTGTGCAAGGGCCCTGGGTGGCACGCTGCAGCACGGTCAGGCACTGGGACGGGTTCCCCATTGATGTAGCACAGCGGAGCCCGGGCTGGCTCTTGGGAAAACTGCGGCGCTGCGCCAGGAGTGGGGAACGGCCAAGGCGTGGGTCCTGCCTGCGGCTGACCCTGCTGAGCCACTGCTCAGTGGTTCAGGATCTACTAACTGCAGCACGGAGCAGCCAAAAAGAAGGAGGAGGCTCCTCAGTTGTGAGGTTCCACAGGCAAAGGTTTATCCCAAGGGAAGGATTCAGCAGCATAGAGCCACCAGCACTTCTGTGCATGAGATTTTATCGGGGTACAACTCAGGGGGGCGGATACAAAGGATTGAGCAAAAAGGAATCTGCAGGGGAGGAGCGAGGGGATTCCATCAGTTGCTTGGCACTAATTAGGACAGATGAGAGGAAAGGGTAGGTCACATGGGCCAGAGGGGCTTCCAGCAATAGGGAATTCCAAAGGGGTGGTGCAGTCAGGGATTGGTCCAAGGCAAAAGTGACAGGGAAGGTTCAGGAATAAAGAGCTGGATTATCTTGAGAGGCAGGGAAGGAGCTGGAACAAAGAGCGGGGAATGGCATGAGGGACAGCTTTGAGGGAGGGAAAAACCTAGGGGTAAACCAACTTGGGGAAAATACGGGGTACATGAAAAGAAACCATTCTACCATAACTGATAAATAAACACGAACCGGAACACCCCAGGGAAATGGGCACAGCATCAATTCCGTCTGACTTTGAGAAGTGTTTGAAAAACTTGGAGCAGTCACGCAAGCTTTTAGACACTACATCAAAAGTAGAAAGTGTACGATAGTCAAGAGCGGGAAAAAGAGCTCCCTGCAGCCATGGTGGCAGCTCTGGATCGGCACCAGGGAGAGGACTGATGTAGGCGTGGTTGAAGCAGAGGCAGGGGCGAAAATAGCAGAGGCAGAGGAGGTTGAAAGCAGCCACAGACCAAGCTGGGGCCAAATCAATGTGCATCTTGTAAGAAATCAGGACACTGGAAATAGGGCCAGTGCCCAGAGTTAGCAGACAAAGTACACTAAACTCTTGCAGCCACTCTAGATGATAAGAAATGACCGAGACTGGCAGTTCTTACCCTGGCAGGCCATTGTTTAAAATACAGCTAAAGAATGATGAAGAAGTTGAAATTTTAAGAAATAGTGGAAACACATTTTCACTCTTGAATCAAGCACTGATACCCAAAAGTGAAAACTATCGTCAAGCACTAGGAGCAACTATAGAGCATCCATAAAATGCATTCTTCCTGAAACCACTTCGACATAAAATCAAGAAGAAAATGGGAATACATCAGTTTCTTTATTTACCAAACTCACCCAAATCTGTCCTATGCAGGGATTTGCTTGAAAATTTGGAAGCAACAGTTCCATTTAGAAAAAGAAAACTTCAATGGAAGGTACCTGAAGACAAATGTGTGGTTTTAGCAGTAGGACTGACAATTGACACCAGACCAACAAACAAGAAGAACTAGTTAGAGGAAGTATTGAATCAGGTATACCCAAGAGTATGGGATACTGATAGCCCAGGAAAATCAAAACGAGCAGACCCTATGAAAATTGAGCTACAGACAAGAGTTAGGGCAGTCAGAAAGCAATACCCTTGAAGATTAGAAGCTAGGAAATAAGTCGAACCCAAATAAGTTCAGATCCCCGAACACTCCCTGGACTCCAAAATGATCCCCCACATCTCTGTACAGCCCTCCAGAAGCTCTCCAAACCCTGCAGGACATCCCAGTGCCATCCCAATTTTCCTCAAAGCCCACTCTGGATGACCCTGAAGCAGAACCAAGACCCTCTATATTCCTCTAGAACTCCCAGCCAAGCCACTGTGGACTCAGTTTCCCCGAGCTCAGGAGACCTGGGTGCTGCCAACCACTTTCCCCACTCTGAGGGCTTTTCCTCACTCCAGGACGCCCATCCCCTCCATTGTCACTCACTCCGTGGTGCCACCAGTGACAGCCCCTACTGACAGCCACGAGCAGGACCAGGGGGGTCCTGCCAATATTCACAGCCACTACTGGGGCCAGAGGGGACACACCTTCGACCCTGGGAGTCCTGAACATCCCGGCGACCCTGTGTGACTCCACCTGTGACCCAGGGTGAGCCAGATGTCACCTCCAGGACCACCTAAGGTGTGAGTGCCTTAAACGCGTAGTGCCCGTCCTGTCCCAGCAGGTTGGTGGCCATGCACTGGTAGGTGCCTGAATGTCTCACATCGATGTCCCCAAGCTCCAGGAGGGGACCCCGAGCCACCTCGTGCCCCTTGTGCAGCCAGGTGACAAGTGCTGAGCCCACCTGCACTGAGCAGCGCAGGGTCACGGCATCACCTGCATGCACCTGGTGTGCCAGGGGACCAGTGGCGATGGTGGCATTGGCCACGGGCACTGCAGGGACAGAGACAGGGCTGAGGGCACTGGGCAAGGTGGAATAGCGATGCTGTGGGTGGAGTCACCCCCAGCCCGAGGGTCCTGCTCACCCAGGATGGTGACATTCAGGAGGACACTCAGCCACACTGTCCTGGCATTGGTACTGACCACTGTCATTGTCCCCAACATGGCGCAGCTCCAGGTGGGGGCCGGTGCCTGGCAGTGCCCCTGAGCCCTCCCGGTGCCAGGAGGACAGAGGACCTGTCCCAGCAGCCACCGCACAGCTCAGCACCAGGCGGTCCTTGAGTGCCACCTGTGCCCCTGGGGGACTGCGCCCACTGGGGGACCCCTGAGTGTGGGACCTCTGCAGGAGGGGGGGACAGCAGGGGACAGTGAGGGACCTGGGGGGCATTCAGGGAGGGGCAGGGGAACCCCAGTGAGGGCAAGGGGGTGCAGAGATGAGGGGTATGGAAAGGAACTCTGAAGAAGGATGCGGGTTCAGGGAGAGGACACTTGGAGAAGAAGAGGGGGGACCTCAGGAAGGGGTTGGTTTGGGGCACTGTGGGGGTGTCGCTATAGAGCACAACAGAGCAAAAAACACCACAACTCCATCAGAAGGGTGTAAAAGAGAGATTTATTATAGTTTTTTTAATAGTTTTTCAAGATATTTACATTTACTTAAAAGACACATTCAGTGCCCATTGGTCGTAAGAGAGAAACAAAGTTCTCAGTAGGTGTACAAGGAGCCACGTCATTCTGTGAGCCAGCTAGAGTCCGTATCTTTTAGCTTTCTCTCCTTCATCATGTCTCCGTGGTGACAGCCTCGGCGTCTTCCTCAGGAGAGATACGAGGCTTTCCTTATCTTTAGGAAGCCTTTACTGATGCACAAGAACAGCACAAAATGCCTTTCCTACAATTCCCCCTTTTTGTATTTGACCCAGAAACACAACTGCTAAGGACTTTTGCAGGGTCCTTGCAATAATCCAAGCAGACAGAGGATCCATCCTTCATTCACTTACAGAAAACCAACTTCTTCCAACTCCACAACACACACCCTCACAATCCTAACATTCATATACAAACAAGGTCCATAAAAACAGATCTTCAAATACCGTTACAGACCTCACAATTTTCAGATGACACATTTGTAGCAGAATGACACCTTCACCTCTAATCAAATAACTTTCTCCCACACAGAATCAGAGACCAAGTCATCTGCCTAGTCACCACTTAGAACCAAGTAGCATCCACTTAACTTTACAATTGGTTGCTGCTCTCATAACCAACCTAATTGCTCGAAGTCTGGACTTCAGCAACTAATTCAACCCTTATGCAAAGGCAACATTTCTCCCTGAGGTACATCAAATTCCCCTATTTTTGGAACTGTGTGTGCCCTGCAAAAGGAAATGGTACAAGACACATTTCTCAGTACTACCAACCTCTCTATAGGAGAATTCAAAGAAAAGAAGCAAAAGTAACATCCATTACCTTAAATTTTTGATTTTCAGCGTAAGCCTGTAACTCCCTTTACTCTGTCTTGAATTACCATCTTTACCATACATTCCTTGAGGGTCCATGCTTCCATCCACCTAATAATCAACGCAATTACCTACTCATTTTACTTCTGCTGTAGAACTACTTATCCTGTCCTTTTCTCTGGGTTCCAAATAAGGTTTAACGAAATGGACAGAGACACAACGATGTCCATTTTCTGTTAAAATGCATGCATATCCTCTTCCCCATGTTACTAATTCCACTGGGCCAGTACACCTTTCTGTGATTAAGTCTTTTACCCATACCTTAATACCTTTCTTAAAGCTTGGCTGTTTTGAATTCAAAGACAGAAAATGATAGAATATAGGAGACACATGTAAGTCAGGTAAAGGACGCAAAAAGTTTAAGACATAAATGGCTTTGTCTAATCTCACTTGAGGCAATTCCCTTTGCATTCCCCATTTTTGTTTTTGTACCTAGCACTTCAACACACCATGATCACGTCCAATAATTGCTTGGCCTGTTGAGGCATAAGGAATACCAGTGGAATGATCAACACCCCAGGCACAAAAAACCACCTGGAATTTCTTTGAAACATATGCCGGGCCGTTATCCATCTTTACATGTGATGGAACAACTAAGATGGAAAAGGTGTGGCAAAAATGATAAATAACATCCCGAGATGTTTCACCTGCCAACGCTGAGGCAACCATGGCATGAGAAAAGGTGTCAATTGTAACATGAACATACTTTGACAGCCAAATTCAGGCATTTTTGTAACATCTGTTTGCCATTCTTGCAAAGGGAGTAAGCCTCTAGGATTAGTACCGTAATATTGTGAAACATGAGATGTATGACGATGAGGGCAAGAAGAAATAATTGACTTTGCTTCACTATGTGATAATTTAAATTGCTGCTGTAGTGTCTGAGCACCGTGATGAAAATTTGGTGAGATAGAACAGCTTGCTATAACACATTAGGCACCATTTTTACTGCTGAGGCAGCCACAAGGGAATCCACATAGGCGTTACCTTCAACAAAGAATCCAGGTAGCGATGTATGGCTACAAATATGCATAATGAAATAAGAATGCTTTTAATTATGAATAACAGTCCACAATTTCAACAACATAACAAATAATGGTTTCTCCTTTACATTATAAAACACAGCTTGATCCAACTGTATTACTAAATTAGCATCATGAACAGAATCAGTAACTATATTTACGGAACTAGGAAATAAGGTAAAGGCTAAGAGTATGGCACAAAGTTCAATTAATTGAGGAGACTCTTGTTGAACCATTACTTCATATTCCTAGTGGTCATCTTTCTTCCAGGCTACAGCAGCTTTTCCAGTTCTTCCTGATCCATCTGTAAAAACTGGCACAGCTAAAAACTGTCACAACTTCCCCTGGCACAGAAGAGCAAAGTTGTTTCCCCTGAAAAGGAATCCTCTTAGTGAAATTCAAAATAGGATGAGAAGGTGTGCTGGTTTGATGGGGAAATGGAAATTCTGGGATGCTGTAGTCAAACTAATGTGTGCTCAGATTTTAATATTGGCACCTGATGTAGCCAGTGAGGTTTGGACACACCTCTGAGAACACGCAGGAGTTAAAAACCAGAGCTGCGCCCCTGGGAAGCTCTCTTGAGACTTCGAGGGAAAGAAGTCAGATCTCCCTCCACCGTCCAGCTGCTGCTGCTGGGTGGGGGAGAGGCAGCCATGTGGTAGGCCTGGGCCTGGACAGAGATGGGGGGGAGAGGAGGCCCTTGAAGATAGAAGGGTGGAGGAGCACCAAGAGACATCGGGCAGCCTCCCCTCCCCCCATCCCCAGGAGAGAGAGAGAGGGAGAGCCGGCATCTGAATTTGATAGCGGCTGGCCCGGAACGAGAAGAGGGGGGAGCGTGGGGAGAAGGTGCCCGGCCAGAGCAACGTGGGAGTTCCGGAGCTCTAAGACAAGCAGAGACTGAAATTTTTAACCCTTTTCTTGCATGATTGAGACCTTGCAAATGCTGATCCTCCTGAAGCTGAATGAGAAGAGAGATAAGCGATGAGATAAGAAGGGATTAGCCACGAAGAAAGTAGAGAAGACTCTTGAATGAAGGGAGACATGATAGAGTAGCCTTTTGGCTGGACTTTTTTTGTGTAGCCATAGACTGAACCATTTTTTTTCCTGTGACATAGAGACTGCATTTAGGGGGAGGCAGTGCCTCAGAACCAGGAGGGTTCAGTGTGGGTACCCCTCAGCCCCAGGGGGTGGAAAAACTAGAGGGGACAGATGTCCGGAAGGAAAGACTGTGCCTTTTTTAGAGTGAAACAAGACATCCTTGAAAGACAACCCTAGAAGCAGTTCTGGTCCATGCACAGTAGTGAAAGCACTAAGCATAGAAGGAAGGTGTCACAATAGCAAAGAACTTTCCGAGCAGTGCTGAGTGACATAGAAGCACACGAAGTTTCAACGTGTTTCCAGGAGAAGCCTATAGTGCAAGAAGGACTCCTCTCCTCTTCATGAACTGAGGATTGAGTATTCTAAAGAGTGGTGCCAGACTGAGAGTTAGTGATTTAGGAGAATGTATTGCATTGAGAAATTTGGTGGAGGGGAGGAGAAAATTGCTTTTGTAAGGTTTTCATTTTCCTTGTATTTTTTTTTCTTCTTTTCTTGTAGTTTAGTTAATAAAGTTTTCTTTATTTCTAAGCAAGAGCCTGCTTTGCTTATTCCTAGTCACATCACACAGCAGACACCAGAGAGAAGGTATTCTCATAGAGGCACTAGCATTGTGTCAGAGTCCAACCATGACAGAAAGTAAATGATATACTATTTGACCTGTAAAGGAAGATAAAGCAGATTGTAGCTCATGATTGTTTTGAAAACACCACTCAAAATACCATTGTTGTACTGGTATGACAATAGTTACAGGACCATGGCCTAAGGTGTCATGGCAGCGTCTGCGACCTTTGATAATGATGTCTGCAAAAAGCTTGTACAGACCTGGAGCTGTTTTTCAGGACCTGAAAGATAAAAATATCCAGTCCAAAAGATATGCAATTTTTCTTCCCTTTTATCATTCTATTGACACAACAATCTGCATGATATTTCATCATCTCTCAAAATAAAGAATTGCACACCAACAGAAACATCTATCCTTGTAACAAATCCAGATGTCAAGGCTAATTCAACTTCTACAGCCTTTTTTGCTGCAGTGGTCAAATGTCTCTCATCGGTAGAGGAAGTTTTCCCTGATAGTAAGTCATACAAAGGTTGTAGTTGGTGATTAGTTATCCCCAAGTATGGCCTAAGCCAACCTATTGCAACAACCAATTTCTGCACATCAGCAGAGGTTTTAATTTCAATGTCCAATTTTACAGGTTAAGGCACAATTTGTGTATTGGTGATTATCAACCCCAAATATTTCCAAGGCATCTGTCTTTGAACTTCGTCTGGGGCGATAACCAAACCAACTAGAGTGTACACATCGTCCAGCAGTTTGAGGGCATTGGGTCTTCACATGCCCTGATTCTTCACAAGCTGAACATCTGGGTGAGGACTTTATGACTTTGCCAAAGCGGTCATTTTATGCTCAACCGAACCAACCTTTGAGCAAGCAACTACAAGATCAGACAGCAAGGGATCTCCCAGTAAAGAATCAATAATTCCCCTGCAATCATCGTTCGCATTTTCCTGTGCTAGCTGTCTGCATAAAATTTACCTCAACTTATCATCTTCTACTTGCTTCTCAAGGGCTGCAGCAACCCTCTCCAAAAACTGCAGAAAAAGTTCCTTCACCCCTTGCTGGATGGTAATATACCTTGTTTTAGGACCTGCCATCGCCATTGTTTTAAGTAAGGCACTCATACCCAGCTGCTGGCCCTGTGCCAGAACCAGGGGGTCCCATCTTGCCTGTAAATACAGGTTAGAGAATGGTCCATTGCCCAGCAAGGCATCAACTCCCACAGCATGACGTAGATCATGCTGAGGTAACTGCATATTGTCCAATGCTATTCTTTCAACCATTTGTTTCCAGGTAGCTTGAGACACACCATACTGCACTGGCTGAAACAGAATCCTAGAAAGGTGAACAATATCATAAGGGGCGAGTACATCAGCATTTAAAACACGAATCACTTGCATCACCTGTGAAGAGTTAACACCATACTGATCTACTTTTGACTGAAAGTCCTGTACAACCCTCCATGCAAAAACCTGATGACTATCTTGTCCTGAATTAGGAGCAGCTTTGAAAACAGGAAAAGCCACAAGCCCACCAGAAGCAGCAGCAGCAGCAGCCATCTCCATCCTTTTAGGTGGACCTATTTTCTCTAACAAATTCCAATCTCCCACTTCAGCTGCTTTCATTCTCACATGCTCCCAAAATTGTAAAGAGTGTAAAGGAGTCACAGCCACCTGGCAGGGAGGCAGAGCACAAGAAACAGCTGGCCTGGATCTGCTACGAGGTCTAACAAATTCCTGCGTCTTTTTAGGTGTACTTTCAACTGGCAGTTCATTGTCAGAACTATCACTAGACAAAGAAGGACACAATGTTAAGGATTGAATTTTTCAACCAGTTCAGGAGGGAGGAGGAGGGCAGACAGTGCAACAGGGGACTGAGCAGAGGCAGATGACTCGAAGGAGGGCAGAGAAGGGGTGCATGGCTCAAGGGAAAGCAGGGGCTGGAGCAGCCGACCAAGAGGAGGGTGAGGGGGGAGCAGATGGCCCAGGGGGAGACAAAAGGGCCAATGACCCAGCCTGTTTTTCACTTCACTTCTGTAACTTCATTTTTGCTAACTGCTGTGCAGGCGTAAGATACTTTGGTTTTGTACTCAGTTCAATTAACGGCTGAGCAGGTGAACTATGCACAGGTTTAACATGGTCTTCTGGAGATAAATACCAAGAAACAGTCTTAGCCTGCCGTTTGATTCTCACAATAGCAAACCCTGGGGGAACCTCCACAACAGCTGCAGCAGCCTCCTCAGGGGGAGATACATTGACAGGCTCAGCCTCATCTTCCACCTGTTCCTCTACTTCAGTTTCTTGCTCTAATTCCTGCTCCTCCAGTTCCTCCCCGCTATCTTGTTCTGCTTTCCATTCCTTCAATGCCTCATACAACAGTCTCCAGGTAGTAGCCAAATGGACAACCGTCTTTTCCCCCTTAGATATCACTTCCCATAGTCTCTTCCAAACCTCTTTCCATGCCCAGACACTGAAGGCATTGTCGGCATCAGCTTCAAAGTCCTGTGATTTACACCATATCAGTAAGCTACAAAGAGCATAATCAGAAGCTTTAACATTTTTCCTTTTCAATAAAGATTTCCATGTGGACAAAATAGTCCTTTCCTTGTTTGATAAATTATGTCCCATTATTTTTCCCAATTATTCACCTCGAATCAGATGTTTGAATTAGGTCTGGACCTCTGCAGCACCCTTGCTGCCTTCACTCAGTTTTAGGGTACCCTTCACCTTTTTTCTCTCTTTTTTCTTTCCATTTTTTACAGTCCAGTTGCAATCAAGGGGGGCAGGCACCAGATGTGGCTATAGAGCGCGACACAGAGCAAAACACCACAACTCCATCAGAAGGGTGTGAAAGAGAGATTTATTAGAGCAACATGTTGCTTTTATAGTTTTTCAAGATATTTACATTTACTTGAGACACATTCGGTGCCCGTAGGTCATAAGAGAGAAACAAAGTTCTCAGTGGGTGACCAAGGAGCTACATCATTCTGTAAGCCAGCTAGAGTCTGTATCTCTTGTCTTTCTCTCCTTCATCGTGTCTCCATGATGACAACCATTGTGTCTTCCTCAGGAGAGATAGAGGATTTTCCTTATAATCAGGAAGCCTTTGCCGGCTCACAAGAACAGCACAGAATGCGTTTCCTACACTAAACTATAAAATATTTATCACATTAAAATATATTTTCTACACTGAGATTAGGGTAAAAAGGCTGACAATTTTTAGTGTATCAAAACAGTTAAAAAGTGACTAGAAAGTGCATTATATCAGAATAATTTGCAATAACCAATATAATAGTGAAAGCCAATGACTACATAGTCCTTCATAACAGAGAAAAGGTGTACTGGAGGATTTATTTACCTTCTTCTTATCCTACTCTGATTTTATCATCAATAAATTCAATTCATATCTCTAAATCATAAGCAGTTTTACCCGTGACAGGATTTGATGAGTGATCTCTCCTAGTCCTTGTCTCAACCCAGGAAGCCTTTGCTCAATTTTCTCTCCCCATCCAGGTGTGGAGAGCAGTGAGAGAGAGGCTGTGGTGGGTGCAGGGCATCCGGCCACTGTCCATTCACAGCCAGGCAGGGAGGAGGAGGAGGGTCCAGGTCAGGTTGTTGAGCAGACTGGTGTGGGATTTGCAGTTGTTCTTGGGCTATCTCAGTGTCTTGGGGACAGGTACAAAATTATATATTGCTGCATTTCTGGACTGGTTCCCCCACATGTCCCCCTGCAGCGGCAGTTTGCAGCCAGCCCTGCTCTGAAAACCATCAAAGGCCCTCCCAGAGCCTCTGCTTCGGCTCCCTTTGGGTTTTGTGCTTCTTGAAGAGCTGAGCAAACCACAGGCAGGCCTTTTTCCACCCACACAATTCTCACCTCTGCAGCACCTCTAAAGCTGCCAGAATCAAAGCCAAGGGGGCAGGGGGGACCCTCAGGTGCTGGCTGCCACCTGGGCTGGCCAGAGCAGGGCTGGGCAATGGCCATCCCTGTGCAGTGGGGCTGGGCCATGGCTGGGCCCCACCCTTGGATGGCCACTGGCTTCACAGAGCAGGAGTTTGGGAGCTCCTTCCTGCCCAGGGCTCCATTCCCCAGCGGCTCTTGCCGGCTCAGATCCTGCAGGGGACGAGCAAGAATGGAGAAGTCTGGACCCCCCTGGAGCTGCCATGCACCAGGACAGGAGTCCCTTGTCCAGCATGTGTCGCCCCTGGAATAGGGTTCCCCCAGGACAGGTACCCCCTGGTTGTGCCCTCCCAGGACAGAATCTGCCCTCCCCCGTGTGACACTCAGCACAAAAGGCCTCTTCCTTCTTCTGTGCAGGAAAGAGAAATTGTTGGGGGGGCACTGTCAGACATCCACATCCCCCACAGCCTCCTCAGCCCTCCCTGCAGACCCTTCAACTCGGCTTCCCCCACACTGGGCTTCCCTCAATCTGTTCCCTGCTCAGGTGCCCCCCAGGATCATGAAGGGATGAACTGGGGTCTTGTGAAATTGAGAGGCAAAATAATGGAAATGGAAATAAAGAGGGGAAAAAGCCCTTGGGGGCTGGGGGAACACAGACCCAGACCCTGTCAGAATCTCCCTGCCATGACCCTTGTTTTGCGGAGAAAAGAAGAAACCTCACAACTTTGTAAAAGTTGTAAAGCTCGGTATGCTTTTATTACGACGCGCCGGACGCAAGCCCCCCAAAAAGGCATGTGTGCCTCTGAAGACCTCGGGTCGTCTTTTATCCCCCTTCCAAATGCATATGCATACAGTTTCACAATAAGTTCATACATATTCATTCTGCGTGACATTTAGCACTAGTTCTTTATCAAAGGAATTTCTAAGTCGGGGGCAAATCGACCTTGTGGTCTTTCTGTTTTTCTTTCTCTGTCTCCTTGCTGTCTGGCATGCGAGTTTTTCCTTCAGCTTTGGCCTCACAGACTTTTCACCTTTCTTAGGCACTTCACTTAATTCAGAATGGATCTTTACTCTGTCTCACCCTCCCAAACCACAAGCACCCTGGGGGGACTTTGCTGAGCCCTGGGCCACCTCAAAATCTGATCCAGCCAGGGAAGGAGCTTTGACCCACGGGCTCACCAAGCCACTGCCCATTCCTGGCACCCTCATTCCCCAGGGATCCCAATCATGGGACCCCGATTCCTTCCATCCGCCCTCCCCTGGGCCTCCCATCCTTGTACTCCCATTCCCCAGGACCTCCATGTCCCAGCACCCGATTCTCAAGGAACCCTCTCCTGTTCATTCCAACCCCTGAAAGGCCCCTTTCCCCAGGACCTTGATTCTCTAAGGAACCCCTATTCCCACGGGATCCCTCATTTCCCCAGCATCCCCACCTCATGACCCCAAATCCCTGGAGCCCACGTTCCCCTGGCACTCCCATCCCTGAGTCCCTCCAGCCCGGATGACCCCCATTCCCATGGCCCCCCCATGCCCAGTGAATCCCCAGTGAATCCCCCTCATCAGCACCCCCATTCCCAGGGACCCCCCATTCCCCTGGACAGTCATGTCCATGTCCCCCAAAGGCCCTGAGCCCCCCAGTCCTGGGAACCCCATGTCCCACCTTGTCCCACCCAGGCTTGTCCCCATCCTGTCCCCGCCCTGCTCACAGCCTGTGCCCAGCTTGTGACCATCCTGCCCCCACCAAGGGCCACCTACGCATGGGGATGAGACCTGACCTCGCTTCTTTCCCCTTTGGCTGAAGAGCAACCACCCAGGGGACAGCCACCCCCTGCAGCGAGTGACAGCCAGTGCACATGGTGGGGGACACCGGGATGGCCGGGAAGGTGGCACTGCTCCTGTGGCGTGAGTGCCCTGGGCACGGGCCTGACACTCCAGGGATGGGGAGGGGAGGGGGCACAGAGGGGCTGTGGGGTCCCCTGATGTCCTCAATGCCAGCAGAGCCAAAGCATGGGGTCTGCTGGGGTCGTGGAGTGGTCACGGGGACAGGAGAAGGGGGACAGGAACATGGGGACAAAAAAGGCGGGACAAGGGTTTGGGGAGGCATCATGGGGCTGGTGGGGGTGACCTGTGCCAGCACAGGGTGGCCGTGGCATCCTCAGTTCAGAGGTGTCCACAGTGTCCCTATGTCCTGCCTGAGCAAGGGGTGGCTGCAGTGTCCCTGTCCACAAGGAGTCCATGTCATACAAGGACAGGTGGGGACAGCCCCCCACCCCCCCTACCCCTGTGCCTCTGTCCCCATGGTGCCACCCCCACTGAGCCATGTCCCTTCTGCCTTCCAGCCCAGACCCTTGGCCTCACTGGTGAGTCCTTGGGGATGCCATGTCCCCACCCTGCTGTCCCCAGTCCCACACTGGGCCTGGCAGGCTGGTGTCTCCTGTCACCCACAGGTGCCCAGACCACCCAGCTCCTCGTGGAGCCCCCCTGGAGGCCGGCGGTGCTGTGGGACCGGGTGACACTGACCTGTCAGGGCTCGGGGACCATTGGTGCCACCACCTGGTACAAGGACGGGAAGCACTGGGGGCAGGTGGAATGCGACCACCTCAATGTCACCGAGAGTGGCACCTACACATGTGACAGGCCTGGCAGTGGGCGCAGCCCCCCCGTGAGAGTCGTAGATGGTAAGGGGGAATCTTAACTCATCACGGTGGCCCTCGATAGGTCTGGGTGGGCTCCATTTCGTAGGTGGCCTCACATCCCCCGCATGGCGAGAGCCTGTGCCCTGCACACAGGGAAATCCCATTGCACCCCAGTGCACCTCAGTGCACCCAGATGTCCTCGGTGCTGTGGGGACCCACCTAGGACCTCTCTCAAGCCCCTCAGTGAGATGGTAGTCTCCTGTCCTACAGACGAGCTGGTGCTGCAGATGCCAGCATGGGCACTGCTGGAGGGGGACACAGTGACACTGCGCTGCCGGGGCCGGTGGAACAGCCCAGTACCCAGGATGCGATTTTACCAGGACGAGAAGGACCTGACAGAGTCCCTCAGAGGGACCGAGCTGTCCCTGCAACCCCTGCAGCGGCACCACAGCGGCCACTACCTCTGCGAGGGCTTTCTGAGGTCCTGGCCATCACGGTCAGCACCAGTGACAGTGACAGTGCATGGTGAGCACCCCCATGGCTGGAACTTCAATCTCCTCATACCCCCAAAAATACCTCCCAGCAGACTCAGAGTGACAGTCCTCACCTCCCCTCTCCTTCCCTGAGCTCTTCCCTGTGCAAGTGCTGGAGGATCCCCCCAAACCCACTCTGTGGTCCCCCCTGACTCTCAGCTGCCTCAGCACCCCCAGCCCCCTGTGGCCCCGAGCCCCCCTCCTGCACATGTTCTATTGGGACGGGCAGGTGATGGGGGGCCCACAGGGGTCCCCACATCTGCTGGTGCCCACCGTGGGGGTCTCCCACTCGTGGAATTACAGCTGCCAGGTGCGCTCTGAGGGGGGGGCCGTGCTGAAGAGCAGCGCCCGGCTCCACGTCACGGTGCGCAGTGAAAGCGGGGATGGGCACTGGGAGCCCCCACAGCCTCCTTGAGCGCTCTGGTTGGGCACCTCCATGTCCCCCAGACACATTGTTGGGTCCCTCTGCCCAGTGTCCCCTCTCCCCTCTGTGGTGTGACCCCATTCCTGACATCTCCCACCACACCCATCCCCTCCCTCCCTATCCCCTCACACTGGCTGCCAGCCCCTCGCTGTGGCCTCAGCCCTGTCTGTGTCCCCGCAGTGCCTGTGGACAATGCCACCATCACACCCGGTGTCCTGGAGCTGACACCACGGGACACAGGGACACACATGGACACAGGTGGGGTCACACAGTGTCACCAGGGAGTGCAGGACCCCTGGGGTGATGGGTGAGCCTGATGTGTCTCCCTCTGTTACTTGCAGCGGCCGCAGGGGTGAGTGGGGCCTTTTTGTTCCTGCTCCTGCTTATGGGTGTCATTGTGGCTTGGTACCACTCGCACTGCCTGGGTAGGTGACAATAGGGGAACAGGGGTCCTGGAGATCAGTGGGAAGGCCCCCAGAGAAGGGGGCCATAGGGCTGCACACACAGCCCCTGACTTGGGAGGGGCTGAGCCCCCAGTGACCATGGCTCAGAGCTCTGGGAGCTGTTGGAGGGTCCTGCAGGGATGTTGGGGGTTCTATCAGGGGTCCCCCTCCCTGCCAGGCGCGGGGTTCTGGGAGCTCAGGGTGTTGGTGCAAGTGGCGTGGGTCAGGGATACTGGGGGTGCATCAGGGATACTGGGGGACCCTGGGAGGAATTGTGTGTCTGGTGGTGGTTCAGCATTCCCAAGGGTGGATGGGAGCCCCTGGGTCTCCAAACTCACCCCTCCAGTTTTCCTTTGCAGATGCCAGGAAGCACCAGGAAAGGTGAGTGCAGCCTCCAGCCATGATACACCTTTTACCCAAACTCCCAGCACCTCCCATCCCCTTCCACACACCCCCTTATTCCCACAGGCCCCCCCTAGACCCCCTGGCACTCCCAGTGGAGGATCCTCAGGCAACGTACATGGAGCTGCACAGGCAACCGTGGGAACCCAGTGACATCTATGAAAATCTACACCAAAAGTTGTGATGCTCTGGGAAGCGGGAGGAACTGGGTGACACTGGGGGTGCTCCCTCCATGCCTCCTGTGGTTGCCCATCCTTCCAAGGGAGGTGGTCATGAGTCAGGGGGAGGCTACACAGGGCACCCTGTGCTCCCCATTTCCTCTCCCAGTACCCCCAAGGGCTCCCCCATCCCTTTGCTGCTACCTGCAGGGGCTCCCCAGCCCCATCCAAGTGCCCAAGTACCCTCAGGGACTGCCCCATTCTCTCCCCACAGTGCTTGCAGTACACCCAGGGCTTCCCCATTCCCCCTCCCACTACCCCTGTCCCATCCCGCTGTAAAAGGGGGAGTCGGGGAAGATTTTGCTGAAAGGTTTCTCAGATGAAAATGAAGCACAAAAGTGGCAATATTATATCTGAGAACAGTTTCTTGATAAAGGAGGATAAGCGTTTGTACCGAAGGGGAAGAGAAGGGAGTAGAACGGGAAAAGGATAGAGACAGAAACAGAAGACAGGGACAGCGTTACCGCAAGGAGCCCGGGCGCTCTGTGGGCATCAGCTAAGCAGATGGAGTGTGTGTGCTGCAAGCCAGGGCGAGCCCACATGGCTTTTGTGAGTGGCTGGGCGTGATTTCCAAGGAGGGCACCTGCGTGTCTCTGGCATGGGCGAGCGATGGCTGCAGGCTGGCTGCTGCGGGCTGGCTGCGGGCTGGTGCTGCGGCACTGGTGGCTCTGGGCTGGCTGCTGTGGGCTGGGGCTGCAGTGGGCAGGTGCAGCAGGCTCGGTGCTGTGGGCAGCACGGGAAATGCGGCAGAGGCGGTGGGTGGGTGCAGGCAGCATCTGCTCCGTTGGGGAGCAATGAAGGAACATCCAGGACGAACAGGAATGAGCTGCCTCGGGGAAGCAGCAAAGCAGGGAAGAATGGATGCAGGCAGGGAAGAAGGACCACCGGGAGGAAAAGTTGAGGCGGGGGGAGTACCAGTGATATTTTTGCCTGACGACTAGGAGGAATGATGCATCTGACTCCATCTTATCAGAAGGCTAATAATTAGTATACTAAATTATTCTATATGATATTACATTACATTTAAACGGAATCTGACAAGCACTCAACTGCACTCCACTGCACAGTCTCATGACTTTCAGCCGACAGTCCCCACACACACACACACCTGGATTCAACTGGTCAGTGAATCAAAACACTCACACCAGAATCCAATTATTAATTCCCTTCAGGTAAACAATCTTCCACAATTCATTCTACTTGCAAAGAACACAGGAGCAGTAAATGAGATAAGAATTGTTTGGATCATTCTTTGCTTCTCTCAATACTTCTCCCAGGTTCAGAGAATGTGAATCGCACAGGGAAGGAGGGTGAAGCTGACCCTCTGAGCGAGCCCCTGATCCCTCCAAGAAACCCAAAGCAAAATGCTCCTGTTGTGTCACAGTCTGCTGCTTTTATTTGCAAAGGGTCCTTCCAGAGCCCGATTTTCCCAGGCATTTTTCCCCACACATTTTTCCTGGCCATCTGTCCCACCAGCCAGTGGGGGTCACTCACAGCCCAATCACTGAAGCTTTCTCTCCCCTGATTCTCTGTTATGTGAAGCCTAGCCAGGGACAGGGTTCCCAGCACATGTACAATCCACAGAGTCATTTTCCACCTCATGTGTAGCGTATGTCGAGACGTAAATCAAAACCAGATTTGTTCCTCTTAACCCCCATGTGCTTAGTGGCTCTGCAATCCCCCTCCCAGTGTTCCCGCTAAGGTGGCTTACTGGTGCCCGTCCCAGTTCCAAGGGGGCACAGGACCTGGTTCTTTGCTCCTGGGACAAAAATGCAGCTCTTTGGTTAACCTGGCAGAAATGGTGTTTCTTTGTTCAGCTCTGTCAAGGAAGCTGAACAAGGTGGGAACCTCCCTCGGAATGGAAAATATGACCCCCTTCTCTCTGAACTATTGTAACTTTGAAATTATGGGGCTTTTAGGCAAAGATGTGGGAACAGGAATAACAGTTCTTCACTGGTATGTATTGTGAGAAATAAGTTAATGGAAGTTGACTTTCGCTGGATATTTTACAAATTGATATAACATTATTGATTATATTGTTGATTAAATATTGTGATGTTGTTGGGACAGTGATGTGCATTGTGGAGTGGCTGATGTTGTTGGGGTGGCCATCCATGTGTGGGGCCCAGTCATGGCCCAGCCCCACTGCACAGGGATGGCCATTGCCCAGCCCTGCTCTGCCCAGCCCCAGGTGGCAGCCAGCACCTGAGGGTCCTCCCTGCCCCCTTGCCTTTGATTCTGGCAGCTTTAGAGATGGATGGGAAATTGAGGAGAGCCATTCCCAGCAGCATTCCAGGAGCAACTTCCTCTGATAAATCCCTTTTTTTGAGAATGTGGAAGGGGCTCTACCCAGAGCAGGAGGTTCTGGCATTTCCCAATACAGGATGGAATAGCCTCTTTTTCCTTCATTCTATGGGAAATTACCATGTGAAAAGCTTTGGATTCAGTGGGTGGAAGCTCATGGAATTCCTCTCCCACCCCTTTTCCAGGGAGCTGGGAAGAAGCTCCTCAGCCCAGTGCAATATTCCCTGGATATAATGGAGGCAGTGTGGAAAACATCTCATCCACCAGCTGGGGCGGGATCTGGAATTCTTCTATTGGGAAAAACGGAGCTGCTGGCAAAGGCTGGGAGATCCTGGGATCTGGGAATCTTCCATTGGGAAGAGCAGAGCTGCTGGCAAAGCGTGAGAATGAAGCAGAATTCCCATCAGGCCAACACGGATGAGCAAGGGCCCCATAACACGGAAAAATTTCTGGGGTTCCTGTTCTGACAGGGATTGAGTCATTTTCCACCAGGATTTGGGAAAATTCCCTGACTTGGGGTCTGTCAGGGGAATTCACTGTGAGGAGCTGGGCAAGAAGAATCCTGGAGATGGAGGCCCCTGGGAATGGATGGAGTGCATGAAGGATCTGAAAAATTCCAGAGGGAAGAGAAGGAGAGGGGAGGGAAAAGGAGGGGGAAAGGGGAAAAGCGGAAAGAAAAGAATGGGAAGAGGAATCAGCTGTGGATCAAAGGGATTTTAGCTTCCACTTCCAATCCATTTCCTAAATTTTCTAAGGTTAAAGACCCCTCAGAGCTTCTGGACAAGGAAATTCCCACTGCCTGTTCCTGGGGTGAATTCCCAGCAGCGCCTTTGGTGAGCAGAACACCAGGAATGCACCGAGCCAGCAGCTCCCACTGCAGTGTAGAGACCATTCCAGACCTTTCCAAGGTAGAGCCGGCTTCTCCCATCTCACAAAATGGAAATTGAGTCCACAGAGAGAGGGACAGTCCAACCTCCTGAGGGAAAAGCCTTTGGCCTGTCAGGGTCCGTCCTAGTGGACAGATGACCTGATGGTTCGTAGGAATGATCTCAGAGTGCAAAACACCAACACGGTAGAAGGGGGTTTGCAGTGATAATCAAATCAAATGCAATTTTATTGAAATAGTCACAGCAAAAATGCAATAGAGGGATTAAGGGAGAGAAAAAGATAGAGAAAGAGAGAGAGGGAGAGCGGGAGGGAGAGGGGATATAGCTACCAACGCAGAGACGAAGTCCTTTGGTGCAGTCCAGCCGAGGTTCCGCCTGCTACGCTGGGGAGATCTCAAAGGCTCTAGCTAACTCAGAGGTTTTTATTACTGAAAATTGTGAGGGGGGGAGAAACAGATACAATAGGGAACAGATGTAACAGGTAGTCCATGTTCTCAGCAGTAAATGAGCTTGATAGATGTAACAGGTAGTCTATGTTCTCAGCAGTAAGCGAGAGCCATTGTTTTCTTGGTTCAGTGATCACAATCTGCAGGCAAACATCTCACTTCGGTCAGCTTGCCTGCCCCACACACCTCCCCCGGGCTGGGGGTTTCAGTCCCAGTCCTTGGAAGGAGCAGAGGGGCCTTGCAGGAGTTTCATGTCTCAGTCCTTGGTGGAGAAGCTTCTCACATCTCCATCTGTCTGTCACGGTGGTTGTAAAACAGGTGAGGGTCTTCGGTAGGAGACCACCTGAAACTCAGGAGAAGTCCAGTCAGGCCGAGAGATGGGACAGCTTCCAGAGCCGCTATTGTTGCAAACGGGGCATGGTGCCCCCTTCTCTAGCATACAGCAAACAGTCCTGTGAAAACAATAGCTCAACACTGAGGTTTCAGGTCTCAGGGCCCGTGGCGTGTGACTTTTCTCCTTCAGAGCCAGATATAGACGGGAGGGGTCTTCTCTTCAGTGGTCTCCCAAGGACGATCCTGAGGCAGATGAGGGAAAATTCTGACAGACTCTCACACCCAGGGCATTGCCATGGCACAGGGGCAGGGAAAATGTATTGGCTGTATGCAGCAGTGAGAAAGGCACTGGCCCAGGCAGCTGCTGCCATGTGGGCACAAGCTCTGCTGCCCAGGAGGGTCCCGTAGTGCAGAGGTTTGCAGATGGACACGGAGCAGTCATAGCACATGATGGTCAGGAGGGAAAGCTCTCCTGAGATGAAGAACAAAAAGAAAAAGAGCTGTGCAGCACATCCTGTGTAGGAGATGTTCCTGGTGTCCCAGAGGAAATTGTGCATGGCTTTGGGGACAGTGGTACAGATGCAGCCCAGGTCACTGAGGGCCAGGTTGAGCAGGAAGAGGAACATGGGCGTGGGCAGGTGGTGGCCGCAGGCTACGGCGCTGATGATGAGGCCGTTGCCCAGGAGGGCAGCCAGGGAGATGCCCAGCAAGAGGCAGAAGTGCAGGAGCTGCAGCTGCCGCATGTCTGTCAATGCCAGCAGGAGGAAGTGCCTGATGGAGCTGCTGTTGGACATTTGCTGTGTCTTGGCATGGGGATCTGTAACAAAAAGTAACCATGGAATAGTTGGGTTTGGAGAGGACTTGAAATATCCCTGCACAGCCTTGGGGCACTTTCCCCCCCTGCCCAGGGCTCTGCTGCCTGGAGCTGTCCCTGCCAGCAGTTGCTTCTCTGTGCCCAGGGCTGGGCCCTGCCAGTGCTGCCAGAGCCCAGCCCAGCCCAGCCCTGGGGGCTCAGCTCTGCCCTGCAGACCCCTCTCAGCTCTAGCACTGCCCAGCGGATGCTCTGGCTCTGCAGGATCAGATGGCAACGTCAGAGCAACCCTGAGGAGGCTGGAAAAGCGACAGTGATGTGCAATCATAGCCTCCAATTATGTACTTTAATTAGTCCCTGGAGAGGCTTTGTCAGTAACAACAGACAGTGGGGCTCATTAATGCTTCAAGGTACTTCAGTTTTTTAAGCTACTTGGTGTTTTACTTTTGATACAGACTATGAGAAGGATTGTGCAGTCACAGCCTCCAATTATCTACTTTAATTAGTCCCTGTAGAGGCCTTATCATTAATGAGAGTCCATGGGGTTATTAATGCTTCAAGGTACTTTGGTTACTTTAAGGTACTTGGTGTTTCCCCATTTCATACAAACTCTATGACAAATTTGTGCAATCATGGCCCCAATTATCTGGTTTAATGAGTCCCTTGAGAGTTTTGTACTGACACTCAGTGGAGCTTATTAATACCTTGAGATACTCAAGGTTTTTAAGGTACTTTTGATTTTCTTTTCCACACTGATTCTCTGAGAGGTTTTTGTGCCATCCTGGCCTCCAATTCTCTCCTCCAAGGAGTCCATGAGGAGTCTGTGTTGGGGATGGACCTCAGTGGGGGCCATTCATGCTTTGAGACTGTTTGGGTGCTTCCTCTGACTCTGACTCCTGGCAAGGTTTGTGCAATCTCCTCTCAAGCCCTGAGGTTCAAGGGCTCAGCTCCAAATGCACCACGGAGCTCATTAGAATCAGGCAAGTCCTGACAAACCATGGCTCTCCTTCGATTTCCCTCTATTCTTGTGCCGTTCATCAGGAAGGTTTCTGTAGTGGTTTTGGTTTGCCATTTTGAGATTTCTTGGCAAATGCTTTAATTACTGTGATGGGTTCAGTGTTGGCTAATTACCAGTGCACTCACTGGAATATACTTATTCATTTCCTGCTGTGAGATAGGATTAGGAGGAAGGCAAAGTAGGCTCAAAACTTTAAAATGGTATAAAGAAAAATTACAATAGTAACTAAAAGATTAAGTAATAAAAGGCTATAAGAAAAGTTTATCAATGGTAACTAAAAGAAAGAGGAATAAGAATCAGAACAAAACTTTCAGAACACTCTTCTTCTCCTTAAAAACTTTTCTTCCTTACTGAAAATGTAAGGAGACAAAACGTAAAATTTTCAGTCAGTTTAGCACCTCTGGAATAGTTTTGTTCAGTTCACTTAAGGAGAGGAGTCTCTCTATTGTGCTATGGAGACTTCTCCGCAAGAAAACCGTTCTCTCGTGGCTCTCAATTCCACAAATAGCAGTCGCCTAAAAAATCTGAAATTGTCAAGTCCCTCCAATTTTATCACCACTTTTTCCACAGCTGTGTTTATGGGCCATGTCAACTTATGGGATATTAAAGATGAGCTGTTTAAGAGCAAACGTTCTCTTGTTTAAGAGCAAAGGTTCTCTTCATCTATTTCTGAAATCATCTTCATCTCTGGGAACAGAAGTCTTATCTCCCTGATGAAATAAACATGGCAGGAGACTTTTTCTCCTTTTAATGCCTTTAATTAAAGTGATCAGCTCATAACTGGGCAGCTCGACGGGTCTGCAGTCTCCGTCGGCTGTCCCAGCGTGATGAGGAGGAGAAGGATATGCACAGCTTTATCCACTAGGAGCAGAGCTGGGGGTCCAGTCCTCGTAGGAGCCAAATGTTAATCTTCGCAGCCTCGCCCCCTCCAGGTCCTGGTTTCAGGATGACTTTTGTGCTCAGGGTGAGGGGCTACAAAGGTCTCCAGTATCTCTGCAGGCTCAGCACTCTGCTCCTCACATTCACACATCACTCTAATTTCCTAACTTTATGTTAGCTCATTGTTTTGGGGGTCTTTTCAGTAAGTTTGGAGTAGTAGCTTCTCATGGCATGCTGGTCCTGAAGTTAGTTTGCATGCACCCCCTCCCAAGTCTCAGTCCCTTCTCTTCACCGTTTGGGGAAGTCCCCACCCTTCTCAGGAGAAGAGCCATTAATTTAGCTCCAGCAGGGGCCTTTACTGATACAAAAAAGAACCATTAATGATAACGACTTGTAATTATCATAACAAACAAGTTATGATATGAACAAACTTTAGCAGCACAGCAACAGTGGTCTGACTAGTTTTTGTAACTTTTTTTTACAGAAAAATTGGCAGAATTTTGTTTATAACAGTCCCCCCTCTTCTTCTTTGATCGAGCTTAAATTTAAGCTTGCATCAACTTGCAATTTCTGACCGATGAGCTTCATATTTCTTTAATTTTTGGTATTGATTATAAATTTCTTGCGCACTCTGGTAATCGTGGTTACTTAACTTCGTTACCTTTCTTGGTTTCTTTAGGTTGGTCTGCATGGCCAATGCTACTATTTTAATTGTCCTGGTTTAGGGCAAATTTGTTAAAAAATCTGCAAAGGATCCTCCAGAAAGCAAAACCCACACGGCCCCTCCCCCCAACCGGTTCGGGGAAAAAATTCCTCGGAGAGAGGTGGAAAGAACCTGTTTATTTGACTGGCCCAGCACCCCCCCAGCACACAAAATGAACAATACCAGCTGACACCGCTCTGAGAAAGATGACAAAATCAGAAAGTCTCTTTCGGGGGTGGTTGCTCTGTTCTCAGTCCCTCCGGCGCTGGGGCAGCTGCTGCAGCCAAACCTTCGGTGTTCCCGGGTCCCAGTCCGGAGCAGGTTCGAGATGGTCACAGGAACGGGAGAGGAGAAACAGTCCGGGAAGGAATTTGGACTGTTTAGCTAGAACTAGCTAATAAGCAGAAGCAAAAGCGAGAGCAGAAGCAAGAGCAGAAAAGCAAGCAAGCAAGCAAAGCAGCAAGCTGAAAGCAAGAAGTGAATAACAGCCCCAAGTACTGCCCGTCTCTGTGTCCCTGATAAGAGAAACCCAAACAAAACTTCCATTCTTCAGAGCCAGTCTTAAAGGCACAGAACAGATGAATGGGGATACAAGCATCATAACGTCACTCCAGGACAGGAAAACAAGCACAGTAAAAAGAGCAATCCTCCATGTATACACAGAGTGAGAAAAACTACTTTTTCCCATACATCCTTATTGAAAATCCATAGGTTATCTCACCAACTGGAATCAAGTGTAAGAGTTTGTTCTTGGTTATTTACACACGCTAATTTTTTTTTTATTTCATTTGAAATGTTTCTAATAATTGCATCCTTCATCTTTAATACTCCCTGGAGCCTGATGATTCTATTTAACATAGATATTGGGGTCTGAACTTGGCTTTACAATTTTGGACTTTCTCTATTTCTATTGCACTTTGCTTCTTCTGTTTGGTTTCTCCTAAATCATTGCATATAGGCACTCCTAAACTTGATCCAGTTTCTTTGGGTAATAAGAAGAAAGCTGGTTTTATTATTCTAGCTGTGCAGCTGCCAGACCAGTCTTCTGACAATTTAGTGTATGCTGTAGTACTAGAGATCAAAACCAGGTGTTTAGAGCTCTCCCGAAATGTGTCATCAGTTTCTGTTGGGCATTTCCAATATTTACACAGTTCTTTCATTTTCCAAACGAGTTTATCTCTTTTTCAGTACACTCATAACATTCATATACTTCATAGTGGGTACACTTGTTCTTTCTTTTTTTCAACAGACTCTAATTTGTTTGGATCTCTTGGGATCCCCTGGGTAGCTGAATATTTTACTGCTAAATACTTGTTACAAACCATCTTTCTTACTGTTTTTACAATTTCTTTTCTTTTTACTAGATCTACTGAGCTTGTTTCAGCAGCATCCCACTCAAAGCACAACCAGGCTTCTCCTATAGGGCACTCTCCCAGGAGTGGCTGCCTAAAAGTGGCAGTATTCTGGGCCATCTAATGCATTGTCTTATTTTTCTGATAAAGGACCAATTGGGAGAGGTTAACGCAAGTAGGGTTAGAATTGATGAGGACTCCAGACAAGGAGCTCACTTCTTCCTCCTCATAGAGGGGTTGGTAGCACTCACTGCCCGGCTCTCCTGGGCTCCCCAGAGCACCACCAGCAATCAGAGTCATCATTACTACCCTTCCCAAGAGTCCTGTATGGGTCATCTTGCAGAGCCTGCCCACCCGGCCTTGCCTCTTGGGGAATTTTACTGAGAAGAAGCTTCCAAGCTCTTTAGAGTCTCTTCTACCCGCTTCTCTGGTTAAACTTCTCTTGGTCTTTTCTCTACCAATTTTGGTTTCTCTTAGTGGAGTGCTCTGTAGGGGATTAACCTGGAGTCTTTAGAGCCAAATTGGGGAACTTAACTAGAATGACTTATTTACAGTCTTAAACTTTTTACAAACTTATTTTACACACAGAACTGTCTAGAAACATTTTAAGCTATGTTAGGGCTCTAATACCAATTATTTTTCTATACAGTTCAGTCTTTTTGACTCCTCCTTCTGAGAGTCAACTTTAAATCTTTTGGTCTTTTTATCGCAGTATACTCGGATGAATTAACTTGTGATGTGGTTGAATCCTGTCCAGTGCCCGGAGATGAGAGTGATGCAGAATCTGGTCCAATGCCAGAGAGAGAAGCTGATGTCAGATCTGGTCCTATACCTGGGGATGAGACTGGCCCTTTTATTCTTGTAATGTGAGTCCAACCTTTTTGTCTGGTCCGCACAGCCGAATTAGTGATGAGGAGTACCTGAAAGGGGCCTTCAAATTTAGGCATTAATGGTCCTGTATTCCATGATTTTATCAAAACCCAGTCTCCTGGGCTAAGTTATGTCTTCAACTTTCGTGTCAAGAGGGGAAGTTTGGGGGAGGTATCCTCTTTTTCTAAGTCCTTCCAGAGTTCTTCCAATTATCTCTAAATACTTTCTGGTAGCCTCTTCCCCTTCCAGATAGTCTCCTGTGCTATGGGGTGTTAACAAGAATGGCAGCCCAAACATCATTTCATAAGGTGAAATTCTTATGTCAGACCGAGGTCTTGTTCTGATGCGCAAAAGCGCTAGGGGCAAACACTTTCGCCAATTCATTTTTATTTCTTCAATCAATTTAAATAATACATTTTTGAGAGTTTTGTTCATCCGCTCCACCCTCCCAGAACTCTGGGGGTGCCACGGAGTTTGTAATTTCCATTTTATTCCTAAAGCTCCAATTATATTTTGCAATGTTTGGGACACAAAATGTGGACCTCGGTCTGAGTCTATTGTGTTCACCATTCCATATCTGGGGATAATGTTGTCTAGGATTACTTTTGCTACAACTTGAGTTGTTTCCCTTCTGGTTGGGAAGGCTTCTACCCAATGGGTGAGATGATCTACTATAGCCAGTAAATATTTGTATCCTTGCACTGGGGCCATCTCTGTGAAATCTATCTGTATGCTTTGGAAAAGTCTTAAAGCTAATTCTCTCCCTCCAGGTGCTACTTTTCTCATGACTTTCTGGTTCCCTTTTTGACAAATGACACACCCTCTTGTAATTGCTTTGGCTAGGCCATATACACCTATGCATAGGTTATTTCTTAAGAAATGATCACATAGTCCTTGAACTCCCCAATTAGTTAATTTATCTAATTCTGTTAGCACTGTCCGAGCCAGTGCTTTATTCAAAAACACCCGTCCATCTGACGTTAACCATTCCCCTCGTTGCCCTTGGAGTAACTTTAAATATTTTATAGCCTCCAATTCTTTTTCACTAAATACAGGTTCTTCTCTTCTTTCTCCTTCTTCAGGTGTTGTTCCTGCTTTAACATTTTTTACTGGATCCCCTGGTTCTAAAGCTGCTTCTTTTGCTATCTGATCAGCCAGTTGGTTTCCTCTAACTTCAAGACTGTCTCCTCTTTGATGCCCCTTTATATGGACCACTGCTATTTCTGTAGGTTTCTGTAGAGCTTCTAACACTGCTCTAAGTTCTCATGGGCTAAGCTTTTTCCTTTTGAACTTAAATATCCACATTCCTCCCATATTTCCCAACTGTGTGAACTATCCCATATGCATATTGGGAGTGTGCATAAATGGTTCCCCGGTCCCCCTCCAGTAAGTCCAGTCCCCTCTTCAGGGCATATATTTCACAGCTTTGAGCTGACCAATTTGGGGGTAGTTTCCCTTTTTCATCAATTTGCAATGTTTCTCCATCTGTAATAGCATAACTTGAAGCCCTTTTTCCATCTACTACCCTCAAAGAGCCATCTATGAATAAGATTCTTCCAGTTGCTAGAGGCTGATCTTCTAAATCTTCTCTTACTTTTGTTTGGAGGTTAACCAATTCAAGGCAATCATGTTCTAAATTCTCTATAGGCTCTCCCATTAGGAATTGTGCTGGATTGAGGGCATTGGAAGTCATAAATTCTAAGTCCTCTGTGTTCATTAGTATTATCTCATACTTTAATATTCTGGCATCAGTTAGCCACTGCTGAGCCTTCTGTCTCGGTACCGCCTTAAGGTCATGAGGAGTATGTACTTCAACTTTTCCTTGTAAGGTCCATTTTTGAGTCTCCTCTATCAGGATTGCAGTTGCTGCTACTGCTTGTGTACACACTGGCCAGCCTCTAGCCACTGGATCTAACAATTTGGAGATGTAAGCCATGGGTTTTCTGCAACCTCCCCACTCTTGAGTTAGTACACCATAGGCTATACCCCCTTCCGCACTCGCAAACAGGTCAAAGCCCTTCCTGAGGTCTGGTAAGCTTAGGACCGGGGCAGAAGGCAATTTGCCTTTTAGGTTCTCCAACTGTCGGTCATCTTCAGCTGTCCAAATCAGGGGATCTGGAGCTACTAATATATTGTATAAAAATTTTACACTCTGTGTGTATTGATCTAACCATAACTTGCAATATCCAAACAGGCCCAGGAGTTTTTTCACATCTCTTTTTGTTTTTGGGGCCGGGAGAGCTAAAATGTCTGAAATTCTGTCATGGCTTAACTTCTTATACTCCCCTCCTATTATGTGCCCCAGGTATGTTACTTTTGATTGCACAAATTTATTGAAGTGAAGGGGAGAATCGACCATCCTGGTAATGCATCGAAGTCCAACTTTATTGATCAATCAATCACCTTAAATAACAGTGCTAACGAACGCCATGAATATTCTGTAATCCAGTGTCATGATAGGCTAACAGAGAAACTTCTAACCACTCCCTTTGTTTTAGAATACCTACAATTGTTTATTAAAAACAGAAACCAAAACAGAAACCAGAAACTAAAACAGAAACTAGTGTTCCCAAAACCTCTACATCTGTTCTCAGGATAACAGGCCTTCCCAAGGACGGTGTTCTGCTTGCCATGGGAAGACAAGCTGAGAACTTTATTGTTTATAGAATGATGCCTGAGAGAGTCTAATTGTTTATACAAGTCAGAAGGCTGAGAACTGTTAGAAACGGCCTTACTTTTCCCTTATACTTTTCTCTCAATTTTATGTCTCATGGCCTTTTCTTTAAGTCATTCTCCGACATTTCCCCCGTTTTTTCTTTTTAAGAAAGGAGGTTAGTTTGCAGGTTTTTTCTATTATCTTACCGACTATTTTTTGAATGCAACAAGGTAAGATAATGGTGACGTTTTTCCTCACAGAAACTCTTGTGGAGGAGGCATTACCAGATGTCAAGAGAAGTGCAGACCCCACTCTGCCAGGGCTCAGCTGCACCAAAGGCCTGAGGATAAACAGGACACTCAGTGTCAGAAATGTGATCCTGTGGAGAAGGATCAGAACCAGTGCTCAGAGGTGGAAAAATGATGACTTGCTTAAATAACAAGATCCACCCTGCGCCTGGGCTGGTATTCCATTCCAGGCTCTATCCCCACAAACCAAAAATATCCCTGTGGGTAATTTCCTAGGTGTCATAATAGTAGAGCCTTTACACTGGTTATAAAGCTGTTTGGACACTATTTCCAGGTTTAGAGATGAATCCAGAGTAGCCCATGTCTGTTTATGCTGACTCATCCTTTGGAAATTAGAGTAATCAAAGCTGAACTGCAATTATCTAATGCTTGATTGGGATCTCTTCTTATAGGGCCTACAACAGAATGTTGTGTTAAAGGCACCAGTTTTCTACACCTTATTGAGGCTATATATGAAGCACTTTGATCTTTAACCTTTTTCAAAATACACTGTACCTCCCATCGATAATAAGCTAAGATTTTTGCTCATGAGATTTATAAAGGTCTGAAGCTGAAGCAGTGTTTAGCCTTGTCTAATTCCGTAGTGCCTGCTCCCAATTATGTTCCCAGATGTGCCTATAATTACAGGTGTGGCACCATAAATGAAAAAGTAACAACTGATCACAACTCCCACAAAACAGTGCAACCCAAGCAGCACAATTTAGGCTGTGATATTCAAAACAGTCCTCTTTTGCCAGTCCTCGTATATGTAAAGATGATAATGATTCAATAATGTCAATCAGTTCTCTGGTCGTCCAGCAAGGCGTGTTAAGGCCTTATCAGGCATTGCACAACAGGTGGTAATTGGACTAAGAAAAGAAAGCTGTTAACTGTTTTCATTCATGCGAACCTGGAGAGAAGGTGAAAAAGCCTGAAAATGATTCTTTCTGTCCTTGAAGTTATCACATCCACCTTTTTTCATGAGCTTCCCAGAAATGTTCAAAGTCAGTTTTCAGTTTGTAATCCTTTAGTCATTTGGCTCAAATGGCATCAACTGGGTGATTCTCAGTCCTTTGTTAATTTGGAGTGGTTTAAAAGTAGTATGCATTTAAAGCACTTAAAATATTTAACTTAACAGACTTATTTGCAAATCATGTAAAATCACTTAAATCTAATTCAAACTTAACAGAATCTAACTTAACTTACTTAATAATACTTAGCAAAAATTAATTTTCTTCAAATCCCACACAACTCAAACCTATATATAATTTAAACTTAAAAGACCTCGAACCCAACCGAAAACAAGCTCAACAAACTTAACCTTAACATTTAATGGCACTTAATTGATAACCCAACTTAAACTACTTAATAACAGATAAAACTTACCATAGAAATAATATATGGCATTCACTATAACTCACTCACGGGCCCGATTCCAAAACACTCAACCAAAACAACCTTTCTCACGTTTTTTGCTGCAGCATTTATACCAAAAACACACTCACAACATCTCACTCATACAATCAATCCAACACATCTTAACATTTTTAAATTTTTCAAAACACAGCTTTAAAGTCTAATGTTCCACCGACCCAGCCATCCGGGCTTCTGATGTTCAAAGTCTCTGGTAATACAGGTGTTTCCAAGACAGCATAACCAATGCCGAGCCAAATCGGCCTTTACGCTGATTTCTGCTTTACAGTCTGTGCTGGGGAGAACAAAAGATCTTTACTAACTTAGGTGAAAAACATCCTGACAGCAATAGTCCTTGGTGTTGTTTGTTTAGTTTCACTAATCTTTTAATTGCAATAGGAATCTTTTCTTTTGTTGACAAGAGTCACAGTTATTACGGCTGTTAGATCTTAAACTGTAGCTTTTGCCGGCTACGGGGCAGAGGGAGAAACGCTCCCGCTCGAAAAAGCACTCTGAAGTCGGAATCCGCTAAGGAGTGTGTAACTAGCCCTGAAAATGGATGGCACTGGACACTCATCAGAGCCCAGAAAAGATGTCGGTCGATCTAAACAGCAGGACGAAAACTATCAATGCACAGCATGATTGCTCCTCCATCACCTGCTCTCTGATGTCCAGTCACTGTTCCCAAGCAGCAACTGGCCGCCCGTGGACATCTGGCCCCCAGTTCACACATGAGGGCGATGCGGCTCCGGTCGCTCCCCCCGCGGCGCTCTTTGTTCACTTCCGGCGCGGCGCGGCTTGGTTTCTGCGGCGGCGGCTCCACTCTCGGGGCGGCGCGGCTCGGCTCCTGCGGCGGCGGCTTCTTCGGTGCTTGGCATTCCCGGCGCAAGCGGCCCGTGCCTTCGCAGCATTTCGTGCGGCCCTCTTTATTTGATGTTGCAAACGCAGCGGACGTTTGAAGAGGTGCAAAAGCGGCTAACACCTGACTCTGAGAGGACCTTGCCTGTTCTTGCAAACCTATTCCTATCTGTTTAAGTGCATCTACCACAAAAGCCTGCTGGCCAGTAGGAATGAGCGCCATCCTCTCTAATGCTTCCTCGATAGTCCAATTTGCACCTAAGGTGTTAAGTATATTTCTAGTAGCAGAGTTACAGTTTTGAATACAACACTGTTTAAGGAGAGCCTCGCGCATAAATTCTGCTACTCCGGCTCTCTCAATTGCAGCCGCAGCTCTATCAACAAAAGCGCCAAAGGTCTCATCTTTGCCTTGCTTAATTCCCATATACACTGATACCCCTCCTGGTTCCTTTACCTTATCTATCGCGAGTCTGACTAACGGCATTGCCTCCCGGCACTTTTCTGGACCTATTAAAACTTGTGCATCAGTACGAAGAAAAGGCCCCAGCCCCATAAGCTCATTAATAGTGATACCATGCAAGGGATCCCCCGGCTGTCTTTGAACTGCCACACATTCATTAGCTAAAGCTTGCCAGTGGGCGTTAAACAGCAATTGTTGATGTTGAGTAAAAATTAATTTAACTATCTCACGACAATCATTAACAAGAAGGATACTGGTGTCAAAAATATAATCGAGCATTTGCTTAGCTGGTTCACTTTTAAAGCCAAACTGACTAACAGTAGCTCGCAACTGAGATAACAGCTTCCAGTCAAGAGCGCTAATTGTGGCTTGAAAACCTCCTCCAGGCTGGGGGTTAAAGACACCCGGACAAGCCAATTCTCGAGCCGAACTTATCAGCTCTTGATCTCCCTTGTCAATTGCATCTTTGGCCAAGGCAGCCCACGCGTCCCGTCTTTCCCTCGCAATCGCCGCCGCCAAGCCGATTTCCGACCCAGGGACCGGCTGATTGCTTGTCGGGAACGGAGTACACGTATCTGGCCCCAGCTGCTGAGACGCAGCAGGTACGGGAGAGTCAGAGGTGCTCTGTGTAGCCTGCGGCAAAGCAGACAACAGGGCACCCCGCGGAGCTTGGCTCGTTAGGGGGGGCTGCGCGGCGGGCAGCGAGGCGGACTGCGCCTGGCTCATAGTGTGACTCATAGCCTGGCTTTCCGAGGGAGGCGGTGAAGCAGGTAATAAAACTGTCCGCGTCGCGGGACCAAGAGGAATTCCCGCGTTCTTATCAAATTCCCTATCTTGATCGCATTCTTTGTTACGATCGTAAGCGGCAGTAGCCTGGTGAGCAGCCCTTTTTTCAGCTTGAATCCGCAACAGTTCGGTGTTAACGACCCGCCATAATTTACCCCACTTCTTAGCAGTTTTATCATCATCTAACGTAGCCTGCCACAATAAATCACCAAATCTACGCCACTCCAACAATTCGTGAACTGTGTGAGGATTTATAAAGATCCCCCTTTCTAGGCCATAAACTAAAAGGCCTGGTAATTCTTTCTGTAAATCTAGTCCCTTAATTTGCCGTTTTTGCAAAAGGGTAATAAAAAGTTCATATGCGGCTTGCCTTTCCATACCTATGTGCGCACGTTGCAGCTCTTCAAATCAAGGTCGCGGCCGCATGTCTCGGACGAGCCTATCTGTATAGTCGCTCGCAGCGCGGCGCGGGCCGGCGGGTTACCCTCCGCTTTGTCTCCGCGCTTCTTCGCCGTTCCGGCTGCAGTTTCGATCTTACGGAACCCGAACCTGTCTTCACTTCGCGTGGCGTTCGCTTCCCCGTGGTGTTCGCTATCACGGTCGGAGGTCACCATTTATTGAAGTGAAGGGGAGAATCGACCATCCTGGTAATGCATCGAAGTCCAACTTTATTGATCAATCAATCACCTTAAATAACAGTGCTAACGAACGCCATGAATATTCTGTAATCCAGTGTCATGATAGGCTAACAGAGAAACTTCTAACCACTCCCTTTGTTTTAGAATACCTACAATTGTTTATTAAAAACAGAAACCAAAACAGAAACCAGAAACTAAAACAGAAACTAGTGTTCCCAAAACCTCTACATCTGTTCTCAGGATAACAGGCCTTCCCAAGGACGGTGTTCTGCTTGCCATGGGAAGACAAGCTGAGAACTTTATTGTTTATAGAATGATGCCTGAGAGAGTCTAATTGTTTATACAAGTCAGAAGGCTGAGAACTGTTAGAAACGGCCTTACTTTTCCCTTATACTTTTCTCTCAATTTTATGTCTCATGGCCTTTTCTTTAAGTCATTCTCCGACACAAATTGTAGTTTTTCTTGGGAAACTTTTAATCCTTTCTCCCCTAGAAAATTCAAAAGCTTAATGCTAGTTTGTCTGACCTGATTATAGATTTATAGTGTTATAGATTTGAAGGACGCTTTCTGGGCGTATCCTCTAGCAAGGGAATGTAGAGATTGTTTTGCCTTTGAATGGGAGGACCCGAGTACAAAAAGGAGACAACAGCTAAGGTGGACCTGATTGCCACAAGGGTTCACGGATTCCCCCAACCTCTTTGAACAAGCTTTAGAGAATTTGTTGGAACAATTTGTCCCTGAAGATGAAGTGCAGATCCTGCAGTATGTTGATGACCTGATGGTGTCAGGAAAGGGAAAAGATCCAGGTCAGACAATCAGAGAGATAAATTATTTACTTGGTTGCTAAAAATGTATAGATTTAAAAAATTATTAAAAAGTGCAGGATATTATATTAATTAGAATAATATGTTTATTATTTTTTTATTAATAATTTATATTTTTAAGGAAAACTGCTTAAATTTTTATATGTTTTGGAATGTCAGTCCCAGGTGGGTGATGTCAGACATGGTGAGGCTGGGGGTGAAGAGCAGTTTGTCCAAAGAGGCTCAGCCTGCAGTGGGCTCATTCTTCTCTGTGCCCAGACCTCCTAAGGAGTCATTCAGCATAAAGATCTCTTGGGGGAATGCTTCTATCCCCTCTTCTCATAACTGGAAAACAAAAAAATACTCGTGAATAAAAACCAAAAATCATGATGTGCACTCTGGAATCTCCCTCCTGAAGACAACTCCAAACTGACTCCAGTCACTGCACAAGCCCTGGAGACTCAAAGACAATGGAAGGGTGACAAAGAGCTCCTGAGGGCTTTCTGTATTTTAATCAGCCCCACATTGGATTTGGGGCTGGGTCCAGGAGCCTCAGGCGCTCAGAGAAGGATGAAGAAGCTGCTCAAGGAGTCAGCAGCAAAACTCCAAGTCCCTTGGAGCAGCACTGGGCCCCAGTGAGGGCAGGGAGTGCCAAAGGCTGCCCAGGGCCTGGTGAGAGCAGATCCTTGAGGCAAGGATTGCAGGGAGCCAAAGGCTCTGAGCAGGGAACTGCAGTGCTGAGCAAGGCCTGGGCGGGCTGGGGGAAGCAGAAAGGCCAAGCCCTGAGCCCAGCCTGGGCCAGCAGGGCCTGTCCCTCACAGCTGCCTTGGGGCTGTTTGTGGGCCAGGGGGATGTGAGGGGCAGCAAGGACAAATGTCATAAACCTGCAGCCCCTGCCAGCCTCCCCAGGGAGGCCGAGGGAGAAGCAAAGTGCAGCCCCTGCCAGGAAAGTTCCTCCTGTGGGGCCTCCAGAGGCGCTGCCCGAGCCCAGGGCACAAAGGCCTGGGTGCCTGTGACCCTGCCAGCCCTGCCAGCCCTTGGCCATCTGTCCTGCAGGCTGTGCCCCCTGGGCGTGCTGCTCCTCTGCCCTGGCTGGCTGCACTCGCCCATCTCGCTGTGCCCCGGCATTTCTCACCCAGCGTTGCTGTGCCCTCCCTGGGCTCCCTGCACCCAGCGCTGCCGGCTCCTGGCACACAGAGCCCGGCCATGGCCCAGCCTCACGCTGCCACACCTCCAGCACCAACATTCTGCCCTGCGAGGGACTTTGCTTTCTCCTCAGATCCGGCCTGAACTCTCCAAGCTTCACTTTGGGGAGGTTTCCTGCAATTCCCACTGCCAAGGAAAGCTCTGTCTCCTGCTGGTCACAAACAGAGAAGGGCTGGTGGGAGATGTGGTGGTCAGAGGCTGTTTGGGGCACAATGACCATGAAATTATTGAGGTTTTATATATTCTGTGAAAGGAGGGGCATCATCAAATCTTCTGCATTGGATTTTTAAGAGCAGACTTCAGCCTATTCAGGATGCAGATTTGGAGAGTACTGAATCAGGTACTGATTTTTTAAAGGGAAACAGCCCTTAAAAGCAAAGGATTCCAGGAAGGATGGACACCCTTCAAGATAGAAATTTCAAAGGAGCAGCAACAGCCTTTACCTCTGTGCCCAAAACTGAGTTAGCATGAGAAAGGACGGGCCTGGCTGGGCAGGGAGCAAATTACATTATACGAATTACATGATACAATCATCATGTAGCCAACACAGGACAGGCAGGAAACTCAGGAAATTTTTAAGAATATCGCTAGGTCATTTAGAAAGAAAATTAGAGAGGTGAAAGATTAATTAGGACTTAATCAGGCCACTTCTTTGAAGGATAACAAAATATATCTTATAAATGCATTCATGGCAAAAGAAGGGTTGAGGACAACCTCCATTTCTTATTGTGGGGGATATGGTTACCAAAGATGAGGAAAAGACTGAGGTACTTAACCTTTCTTTGCTTTCAAAAGTAAGAGTAATTTAAAAAATAAGACAGTTTCCAACCAGAACAAGTGTTCTCCTGGCCTGGTAGATGGGGACAGAGAGCAGAACAGCCCCCCTGGAATCCAGGAGGAAGCAGCTGGAGACCTGCTGAGCCACTCAGATGCTCACAGGTGTCTCTAGGACCAGATGGGATCCTTCCCAGGGGGATGAGGGAGCTGGTGGATGAGCTCCCCAATCTGCTCTCCATCATTTACCATCAGTCCGGGCTCAGCAGGGAGGTCCCAGAGGACTGGAGGTGCCAATGTGAGCTCATCCCCAAGAAGGGCTGGAAGGAGGATCTGGGGAACTCCAGGCCTGTCAGCCTGACCTGGGTGCCCAGCAAGGTGTTGGAACAGATCACCTTGAGTGCCATCACAGAGCACCCACAGGATGGCCGAGGGGTCAGAGCCAGCCAGCATGGATTTCAATGTCTGCATTGATGATCTGCATGAGGGGACTGAGTCCAGCATCAGCAAATTTGCAGATGACACCAAGGTGGGTGTGAGTGTGGATCTGCTGGAGGGCAGGGGGGCTCTGCACAGGGACCCGGACAGGCTGGATCCAGGACCCAAACCCAACAATGTGAGGTTGAACAAGTCCAAGTGCCGGGTCCTGCATGTTGGACACAACAACTCCTGCAGCTCTATAGGCTGGGGACAGAGTGGCTGCACAGCAGCCAGGCAGAAAGGGACCTGCAGGGGTGATGGACAGCAGGCTGGACATGAGGCAGCAGTGTGCCCAGGTGGGCAAGAAGGCCAATGGCTCCTGGCCTGGATCAGGAATGGTGTGGCCAGCAGGAGCAGGGCAGGGATTCTTCCCCTGTGCTCAGCACTGCTTGGGCAGCACCTCAAGTGCTGTTTGCAGTTCTGGTGCCCCCAATTTAGGAAGGACATGGAGGGGCTGGAGCGTGTCCAGAGAAGGGCAACAAGGCTGGGGAGGGGTCTGGAGCACAAGGTCTGTGAGGAGTGGCTGAGGGAGCTGGGGTTGTTTACCCTGGAGAAGAGGAGGCTCAGGGGAGACAAGGTGGTGTCAGGGCACAGGGTGGACTTGATGATCTCCATGGCCTGTTCCACCCTTGCTGATTCTGGGATTCTCTGAAGCCACCCTTGGAGCAGTTGCAGGATGAGCCCTGGGCCTCCTCTTCAGAAGCTCCAGCAGCCCAGGTCCCTCAGCTTCTCCTGCCAGCCCCAAAGCCCATCCTGTCAGTCCTGCAGAGCCTCTGCAGCTCCTCCTCATTGCCCAGAACAGGGAACCCCAGAGCCAGACACAGCAGCCCAGATGTGCCCCCCTGGCCTGGGGTGCCTCTGCAAGGGAGCAGCACCAGGCACTGCAGGAGCCTGCAGACAATTCCTGCAGCACTTGCAGGATGATCCTGCTGCCCAAGGGACGTTCCCATGTATAGTATAGGTGGCTTTTGAGTCCTAGTAAAATATCTGTATTGTACTTGAATATCTGTATATAGGCCTTGCCCAGGTAAGTCCCAGTTGTTCTCGATGGGCTGCAGCTGTGATGTCCTTCATTGGGCTGCAGCTGTGGCTAGTGAAGATAACTGGGATAAAAGGGGGTGGGTTGGCCAGTCAGGGAGAGCCTTGTGGGTGCCCTGACTAAGAAGGAAAAACCTGCAGAAGGAGGAGTCTGTGCTGTGTAGGTCTTTAGCTATAGGAAAACGCCGAGGAGAGGAGGTATGGGACTAGAGAAATATGGGACTTTAGAAACAGTATGGGACTCTAGAAATATAATAACAACACCCATGGGGCCAAGTCAGGAACTGCAATAGGGAGTGGGGCCAGAGAGGAAAGGGCAAGCATGGATGAGCTGTTTGCAGGGGAGGGAACAGGGGTGGGCAATGGGAAGACATTTGTATCAGGAAGAGTAAAGAAAGCAAAGGTGATGCCAAGGAAATGCTCAGGGCAGTTTGGGGGTGGCTGCCAGGCATCCCTGGCTCTGACCAACAGCATCTGCAGTGGGACAGGGAACTCCCAGCTGATGGGAACAAACTTTCTGGCTGACTGCAGAGGCCAGGACAAAGCTGAGTGGTTTCCCTGGTGTCCCCCAGCCCTTGCTGGCCCCAGGGGCTGATGGCATTTGTGCTCCCCCTCAGGTTCATGTCCCCACAGCAACAGCATGGGGGTGCTCCCACCTGCTGTGTGCAATGCAAACAGGGGCTGCGGAGCCAGTGCTGCCGTGTCTGTGCCTACAAGGATGGGGCACCTGTGTGAGCTGGGGGAGAGGCCAGGGCTGCAGAGGGGGGATGTTGTTGGCAGCTCCATCAGGACGCTCTGGGACGCTGCCCTGGGCTGTGCAGTGCACTGGGGATGGATCAGCCCCTGCTCTGCTGCTCCTTCCCGTCTGCCCCAGGGCCCTTGCAGAGCACCAGCTGTTGCTGCCCTCATCTGCCATGTCAGCCCTCAGGACAAAGCGGTGCCAGGGCTGTTCCAGGTACAATTCAGTGACATATGTTGGTGCCACGGCAACGCCCACGGTGACCCGTTCCTTGGTTTGGTGCCATAGCAGCCAATGCCTGGAGCCGTTGTGATGTTGGTGGCCATGGAAAGCTGCCCTGGCCCCTTGCTCAGGGCTGGTGTCAGTGCCCAGAGCCAGAGGGGATCCCTTGCTGGGGGCTGTGCCATGGCCACCTGCCCTGTGCCGCACTGGCCGCTCAGGCACCAGGAACCAGCAGCCAACGGCACTGCCAGGGCCAAAGGCCAGGTCAGCCAGACAGAAAGGGGCAGGGCTGGGCACTGTTTCCATGGCAACCGGCACTGGGGGGACACCTGGGTCACCTGGCCTGGCAGTTGCCATGGAAACCCCTGGTAGGGACTGAGGGCACAGCCCCTGGCACTGAGACACTGCTGGGCCGGGTGCTGAGCACAGGGCTGAGCACGCAGAGATGGTTTTGTTCTTGCTGAGCTGCAGCACAGCCAAGGCCTGTCCTGCCCCTTGTCCAGCCATGCTGGGGAGGGGCTGGGGCTGCAGGGGAGCTGGGCAGGGGACACAGCCAGGACAGGGGACCCCAACTGATCCGGGCATAGCCCAGACCAGAGCACATCATGCTCAGGGTATGAAGGGGGGAAAAAAGGGAGGAAGGGGGGAATTTTGGAGGGAGGGCTTTTGCCTTCCCAGGGAACACTTAGGCAAGAGGGGGCCCTGTTTCACCAGTGGGCAAGGTCACTACCAAAGACACAGACACCAACTTAAGGAATTATGTCATTTATATCATGCACAGCTGCAGAGATTTACAAAAGGATAAGCTCAGCAAAGCACATCATCATTAGCAAAGAATTACAAAAGAAGCTCAGCAATCCATCATAACCCATCATTACATTTTGATGACCAATCCCTTGGTGAAACACCAGAGGTGTTTGTGGCAGACAAAGATTCTGGCTGACTATCAAGGTACACCTTACAGACATCAGTAGTACTTCAGTGACACCATTCTTTGTTCTTTTTTCTCAATCTCATTCCAATTAGGAACAAGAATTCTGTTGTCCCTGGCGCTGGCACCTTTTTAATTCCAGAATAATGCCCCCAGGCCCTTTGCTGTTCAGCTTTCCCATGCTGTCTGTGGCTAACAAGGCTTGGGGGGCCCTTTCCCCTCTGGCTGGAAGGGGCTGGGTCCCAGTCCCTGTGGGGCACCCAGGCTCCTGGATGGAATTCCTGTGCAAGTCCCTCAGTGTCACAGCAGCCTTCACATGGAGCCCCGTGGATCAGAGCATTTTCCACAGGGGCCCTTGGGGCAAACAGAGAAGATCTGGTCTGGCAGGATGTGTAAAACAGTATCCTGTCAGATCTCCTTGTTCTCACACAGAATCCTTTGCTGCAGGGACACATTCCCATTGTTCCTGCCCAGGTTTCAGGACTCAGAGTTGTCTTTTCCAGGAGCTGCTCCTTCAGCTGCCTCGGGAGGGCCATTTGGCCTCTGGACCAACACTCTGGCTCCATTATTAGGGCTGCTGGATCCAAACCCTTTATCTCCACAAAAGGTGGTGATTGGAGCTGGATCTCCTTTTTTCACAATCATTCTTAAAATTGCAAAATCGATAATTGTGCTACCCTGTCATGGGGTTGAATAATCCTATATTGTTCATTATTGTTTACAGAATTACTGTAATTTCTCCTTGATATTCTGCATCAATTCCTCCTGCCATGACAGGAACACTTTGCAAGGCCAAGCTCCAAGGGAGCAGTTACTAAAGCAAAGTGTCCTGGAGGAATCTGAATTCTTCTTTCAGAATTGATAGCTCTCATTTGCTTTGAATTTATCCTAATGAATTCCAATGCATGAAGGCCCAGCCCTGCAGCCTCTGGGCTGGCCCTGCCAGGGGCCATCACAGCCAGAACAATTTCCCAGGCAGCCCAAGTCTCACTGCCCATGGCTGGATTTGCAAATTGGGGGCAGCCGTGCACAGCCAGGGGGTTTCCATTTCCCCCGTGGGCCATTGTGAAGGGCATGGAGCACATCTGGGAGATGGGTTCTCCATGGGAAAGTTCCCATCTCCTCATTTTTTCAACTGCTCTTTTAACAACCCCTTCACCCATTCAAGGAATCCTGCAGCTTGTGCATAGTCTGGTACATGAAAAACCCTGCAGACAAAATCACTGTGTTTTTCACAGGAATGGACAAAGCATTCTGCATCACAGTATCAGCAAACCCTGTAAAAATAACCAATTTCCTCCCTTCCTCCTTTTTCCATTGTATACAATCTCACAAAGTTGACCACTGACATTAGGGTCCTGGCCAATCCTGTTCTGTAGGGTATTTAGTGTTACATCCCTGAGCAGCCAAAGATATCATATTAGTATTGTCAGCACTATTTCACATTATTATTATTTTATATGTACATATTGATATGAAAATATAGATAGATATAGATATAGACATATCTACATAAATCTATAAATATAAATATAAAGGTCTTATTATCCCATAAATATGTATATAGTTATTTATTATATTGATATTTCACTTGCACAAGTGCATCTGAGCTCAAGATTAAAACCTTCTTCTGTTGCTCCATGTGGGAGCATTCCAACAATCATTGTTCCTTCTGAAGGTGCTGTTTCCTATGTATTCTCAACAAATTCATCTTTGTCAGCCCAAACCCACAAGGTCTTTTCCTTTTCCATATGAAATTTCTGGATGCATTTGAAGCCATCCAGGGGTGCAGCTTCTTTTACCCGACTGCCCCACTGCTCACATGGGGCTCCGACCTCAGCCCACTCCAGAGCCAGGGAATTCCAGGGAAGGGCTTCCCAGCTGGGAATTTCTGATGGCACTGATTCCTCACATTTACATTGAACAAGTGACATTTTGTTGGGATCTGGCCAGACTGTGCCAGTTTTGTTTTACCAGTGGGCAGGGTCAGCACCAAAGACACAGACTCCAGCTGAAGGAATCAGTGTCATTTCCTGCAGTTCAGAGCAGCAAAGAATCACAAAAGGAGCAGCTCAGTAATGCACCCAACCATCCCCACCAAAGACTGCCTGCAGTGATTAAGAAAGATCCAGCAGCATTTACCCTCAGCCTTTACCATCCCCCGGACCCACACAGCAGCTGGGGAAGCTGTCACAGCCAAGGGCTGCAGAGCCACTCCTGGGCACTGGGAATTCCTGCAGGTGCCTCCAGCCCCAGGTGAGGCTCCAACCCCACTGGGAGAGGGCCCAGCTCTGACAGTGCTGAATGAACAAACTGACAGCACTGCTAGTGTGGCAACATCTGCTTTCATCCTCCTCTTGGGTCCCTCCCAAAGCCTGGCCAGGGCTCAAGGAGAAACCAAGGGAGGTGACTTTGATCCTTCAGCCCCAAACAAGGCCAGATGTCAGATTTCATGGCCTTGTCTGGCTTCTAAATACACAAAGGTCAATACATGTCTCACTAATGAGTGGCTACATCTATTACAGGGCTAATGACCATGCATATTTCATTAGGGAGCAAATACAAAGATAACCTTTGGTTGGAAGGTTCATCCAGAGGCCACCTTTGGCTCAGGGCCTACTGTCCAGGTCCCACTCAGGGCTGGTGTCCAGGCCTTGGCACTTCAGGGACGTGGTTTAGTGCTGGGCTTGGCACTGCTGGGTGAGCGGCTGCACTGGGTGAGCTCAGAGGGCTTTTCCAACAGAAACGATTCTGTGATTCCATGATTCTATCCACTGCATTGAGCTGGGGCTATTTTAGCAGCATTACTTTGCTCCAAAAGTTCCCTCTTGCCCAGCTCCTGTGGCCTGAGGCTTCAGCTCCTTCAGCTCCTGGTGCTGAGTTGCTCATGCTGAACGAGACAAGTTGGAGAGAAGAACACAGTCCATGCAATTCCTTCTGGGACACGGAGAGGGGAGGCTGTGCAAACAGGAGCATTGTTTGCTGTGGCCACCTCTCTGCCCTTCACGCCTTTCAGCACTTTGAACCAGCCAAGAGCTTTCTCCAAGAGTGCAATGGAGCAGCTGTTCCTGCTCCCAGGCCTGGCTCTCTCCAGTCTCTGCCCTTGCCTGGTTCTGTCCCTCTTGCTGTGCCCTCTGTTCCCCCAGGGCTCGCTGGCTGCTGCCCAGGACTGTGGCACTGGCACAGATCCAGTGCTCCAGAGCCTCCTTTCTGTGCCCTTGGAGCTGCCTGGGCACAGCAGCCTTTTCCATCTGGAAGCCCCCAATGGACAGGGTGTGCCCAGCTCTGTTCCCTGCACAGCCTCCAGGAGCCCAGGGCTGCCATCTCCAGTCCCTGCTGGCACTGGGGGCTCCCAGGTGCCTCAGGCTGCTGTGACACCGCTGCACACGGGAGGGAAGAGGGGCAGGGGCTGTGCTCAAAGTCAGCTCCATCTGCTGCTGCTGCTGCTGTGGGGTCATTTGTGCAGCCCCAGCCCAGAGTCAGGGATCAGATCCTGCCAGTCTCTTCCAGCCCTGGCTGCTCAGAGTTTGGGCCTTGGAGCCTCAGGTGGCCAAAGGCAGCTGCTGCTGGTCCCTCTGTGTGCCCATGTTCAGCAGTGCTGCTCCATCAGTCTGTGCCCAGCAACGGGGAAAAGCCTCAGCCTTGCAGGGTCAGGAGCTGCTGGGCTCTGCCTGAGCAGCTCAGCCAGCAGGAAGGGAGCTGCTCCACACAGGAACCAGGAGCAAAGGACATTCCTTTGATAGGACATGTTTTCTATTTAAAGGATAAAAAAGGAAAAAGGAAAAATAATTGAAAATTTGTAAAAGATAAGAATAAAATCCAAGTATTAGTGAAAAAACATTACATACAGTTATTGAAAAAAACCAAACATAAAGGCAAAGTTACATTCTTTGCATTAAGAGGTAAATGATCTTTTTAAAAAGAGAACTCAAGTATTTCCATTGTAAATGTGTTGATGGCATGGATCCATCTTTGTGACCTCAAAAGCCTCTTAAAAGATTTTGGGCTTTGTTTCCAACATTGGTATTTGAAATTGTGCTCGAAGAAGAAATTGCTTTGTGCCACTCCAGCTCCAAGCAGGACTGGAAACAGAAACTCTGTCAAAGCCCAAATCCTTTACAAGATGACCTTCCTTCTCACCCTGCGAATGAGCTGCACATTCCTTTTGAAACTGTCAGGGATTTCTTAAAAGACACAAAGTCCCACTTACGGCTTTTTGCTCTGGTTTGGAAGTGCAGAAGTGCAATTCTCCATCCACCAGCTCCAGACTGCACTGCCTCAGGAGCTCGGCCCACTCGCCAGCTTTGGCCCACTCGTGGCACTTCTAGAGGAAGAAAGTGCAATTGCACAATTCCAGCCAATCAAGAAGGAAGAACGGGACACACAAAACACCCTGTGCAGATCCAGGCATTCAGCTGGGACTGTGGAGAGTTTGGGTCCTTGCCAGTTGGATGTGTGTCCCCAGCTGCAATCTCTGGGCCTGCAGCAGAGTCTCACTCACCTGCCAAAGCAGAAAGCTCAGGCGCTGTGCTCGCAACGGGCTCGTCTGATGCAAAGCTGTCAGAGCAATGTGAGGGCAGAGCCAGCCCAGCTGTGCCCAGGGCTGAGCCCAGCAGAGCCCTGGCAGAGCCCAGAGCAGCCTCAGCACCTGTAGAGCCTGGCTGCAAGGAGAGAAAGCAGAAACCGGCCGTCAGCTGAGGGCTCCTGTGCCCTTGTGCCAAGGCCTGCAGTGCCCAGGCCATGCTGGCTGTGCCCAGAGCTGTGCCCAGAGCTGCCCATCCCTGCTGCCTTTGGCAGCAGAGCAGGAGGGCAGCACATGTGCCCAGCCTGCAGCCAGCCACGGCACATCCAGCCCTCAGCAGCTGCCCAGAGCCAAAAAGCAGCTGGGCAGCTGACTGAAGAATTCATTGCATCTGCCCCAGCAAAGGGGGAACCTTTGGTGCCCGGCCAGGCCGTGCCATGCCCAGATCAGGGAGCATCCCCCTGCCTGTGGATTCACCTGCAAATTGGGCCTGGAGCCTGGCTTTGAAGAAGGTGCCAGAATCCAAGTCCATCATCTTCAGCTGGCCAGGCCAAGGAAGAGATTGTCATCCTTGAGGTTGTTCTCGGTGTCTCCAGCAGCAGCCCCACCTGGAACAGCTTCTCCAGGGGCTCCTTCTCCTGCCCTGGGGCCAGACCAGGCTGTCAGGGCTCTGCCCAGGGGCCCCAGCCATCCATGAACAGGACAAACAAAACCAGGGGGGATGGTGGCCACCAGTGCTTGCCACACCAGGTCTGCAGCTCAGCTCCAGCCCAAGAGCTGCATATTCCCTTCTGCTGACCCCTGCTCAAAGCTACAGGCAGGACAAAACCAGCCTGGTTTGCTTTGCCACTGATTGCCAAGAGATGCATGGAGCTGGTACCTGCCAGACCCCTGGATCCAACTGTGTACGTGGATCTCTCCCATCTTCTAGGGCAGAGGAACACCCTACACCCAAGGATGACAGAAAAGCTCTTCTAAGGATGGCCTCTCCGAGGGCTGCATGGACAAACACCTCTTAATGATATCCTGGCACTCTGGGGAGAGAAACCAGAAATCACCAGTCAGTTGGAGAAGTTGCCCTCCCGTTCCCATGCCCAGGCCATGCTGGGTGTGCCCAGAGCTGGGCCTAAACTTCCCCATGGATGCTCCGTTTGGAGGAGAGCAGGAGAGCAGGACATGTGCCACCTCCTCAGCAGCTGCCAGAGCGGGATGCCCATGAGCCCGCTGCTGTCTCCCAGCAATGGTACTGCCCCCGTGCCCAGAGATGAGGATCCACCTTGAGAGAGCCATCGTGGGAACAAGATCCGCCCCCGGATGATCTCCTGGCCCCTCCTGAATGGGTGCTTCCCCATGACCAGGTGACACAGCAGGAGGCCCAGGGACCAGATCGTGGCTGCCTCGCCGTGGTAGCGTTGGTGCTGGATCCACTCTGGTGGGCTGTAGGACAGGGTTCCTGTGGAACACAGACAGAGATCAGCAGGGGGATGCTGCTGCTCCCAGAGCCTGGCCCCAGCATCCCTGGGCATATGGGGGCTGCCCCAGAGGCACACGGGGTGAGCGCTGCCCTCTCGCCAGCACCTGGGACTTGTGCACAAACTTGGGGCTGGAAAAGAAGCCACTGGTGCTGGAAGAGGGCAGAAGAGACCCTAGGAAGGCCCAACCATGACACACAAAGGAAAAACCCACCCAGTAGTGGAGAAAACCCACTCTCCTCCCCACCTGCTTGGCCCCCTAAAATGTTAATAAGCCAAGGTGAACAAGGACAGCAGAGCAGTCCAAGCCCTTCCTCACCTGCACACCAAACCATCCGGGGCACGCGGTCAGACCCCCTCTCTGCTACCCTCATGGGGGTTTGTGTCGGGCTGGCTGCCCCAGCTCCAGCCCCAGCCCAGGCCACAGTGGGTGCTGAAGGCTGTCAGCAGGGCTGGGAGCTGCCCCCCCTCGCACCCCACCCAAATCAACTTGGCTCCAGCATCAATCCCATCCCGGCTGCAATAGGGGGAAGCCCCAGTGCTTGCACCCAGGCTGGGCCACGAGATGCCCAGGAGCATCCCCTGCGAGGGCTCACCTGCAAACTGGGTGTAGGCTGTGTCTTGGAGGAAGGCGCCACAGCCAAAGTCGATCAGTTTCAGCTGCCCACTGGCCAGGTCGAGCAGAATGTTCTCGGGCTTGATGTCCCGGTGCAAGACCCCGCAGCTGGTGCAGTGCCGCACGGCCTCCAGCACCTGGCGGAACAGCCCCCGCGCCTCCTCCTCTGGCAGGAACCCCCGCTCCGCCAGGAAACCCGAGAGTTCCTGGCACCGCTCCGGACGCTCCAGCACCAGCAGGAAGCTGTCGGGGAGCTCAAGCCACTCCAGGAGCTGAATGACACCGCCACAGCCACGGGACACCTTGGCCAGCAGCACGATCTCCAGCGGGGCGCTGGTGCCGTCGGGCTGCGGGAGGAGCGCGGTGCCGTCAGTGGGGCCGAGGCCGTGCCGGGGCTCTGCGAGCCCTCAGCCAGCCCGGGATGCTCTGCCCGCCCCGCTCAGCCCACGCCCGCTCTCCCCGCAGGGCTCACGGCGGCTCCCACCCTGCCGGGCCCCGGCTCCTCGCCGCCTGGCACGGCCCGGCTTCTGCCGCTGGCCCCGCTCACTCACCAGCTCGCCCCAGTGCCGGATGCGATCCCGCGGCACGCGTTTGATGGCCACCTGCGAGCGAGGGAGAGCAGCGGGCTGAGCTCGCCACCCGTCCCGCCGCGCCCCGACCTTCTCCTCCTCCTCCCTCCTCCTCCGCCCCCTCCTCCCGCGCCCGCCGCCGGCCCCGCCGCTCACCGGGGCGCCGTCCGAGAGCCGCGTGGCCGCGAAGACGCTGCCGAAGCCGCCACGCCCCAGCAGCGATCCCAGCCGGTACCGCTCCTGCAGGGCCTCCTGCGCCTCACCTGCGGGCGGGACGCGGCTGTCAGCGCTCGGCCCGGGGCCAGCAACGGCCCCCGAGCGCCCCTCACCCGCCCCGGGCCCGGCATCCCCACCCGCCCCGGGCCCCGGCGGCTTGGGGTCGGAGGCCGCGCTGCCGAGCGGCGGAGCTCGGGCCGGGGAAGCCGCAGCGGAGGCGGCGGGAGCGGCCGCGCCGCGTGTGTCCTCCGCGGGCCCCGGGAGGAGCCGGGGCCGGGGTCGGGACTGGAGCCTGCCTCGGGGCCGGGGCCGGGCTCGGGCCAGGCGGAGCCGAAGGGCGGCGATGCCGCCCCCGCCCCAGGCACTGATGCCCGCCCAGCAGCGCCACCGCCAGTACGGCCAGAGCCGAGCGGAGACGAGACCGCGGCGGGACGGCCGGGGCCGGGGGCGGGCCGGGGGCATGGCCCGGCCCGGCAGGGGAGAGGGAGGCGGGGAGAGGAGAGGGACGCCGGGCAAGGAACCCCGACAGAAGGATGCCCGACAGCGGGAGAGAGAGAGAAGAATGAGAATGAGAATGAGAGTGAGAATGAGAATGAGAATGAGAATGAGAAGCAGTGTTTAGGGTCTGTGCTCTTTTTGCTGCCGACGCTGTTGCTGCTGCTGCCGCCGCTGCCGCTGCTGCAACTGAAGCACCGGGGCCGTTCGTCCCCGTGTCCGTTCCCCGCTCGCCCCACGAGCCCCACGTTCGAGCCCCGCGCGCCCCGGGGACAGCCCCTCCGTCTGCCCAAACACGGGAACTTTGCAGCCTTGAGCCCGGATGCAGAACCCTGACTCCTGCGCACTGGCACAGCGATCCCCTCGCCTGCTGCTGTGCATTGTCCTTGCTGAGGGTCAAACGCTGTCGGGCCACCTTCCCTTGGGGTAGGATTCCTACCTGACCCAAGCACTGCACTTACATCTCCAGTGTTGCTTTCCAGTAAAAACAGGAGAAGGAAAACTGTGTGTGGCTCATGATATTTTAGAATGCCTAAAATCCCTAAGTCACTGATCTTAGAGGTGAGGTACATCTGGAATTAATGGGATGCAACATGGAAAAGGGGAGCATAGAAATAAATAGAGGAAAACATCTTGGATTGTTTCTTCCATTTTCATTTCACTTCTGGAAAGCTGTTTCAGTTTTCCAGGAATCTTCTCCTGTCTGCTCTTCCCAAGAATTTCTCATGGAGAACAAGGTCAAGCTTCTGTCACAAGATTTGCCACCCGGAAATTATGCCACTGGTGCAATTTTCATTGTGACAGTTTGTGCTGGCTTAGGGCAAATTTTGGGAGGAAATCTCCAAAAGGAATCCATCTAGAAAGCAAGTTCAAGCAGCCCCTACCCCTACTAGTTCAGGAAAAGACTTCCCTCGAGAAAAGTGAAAAAAACCCCCAGTTTTTTTAACAAGTAAAGTATTCACAAGCATGAAAAATGAATAATATTAAATAAAACCTCGGACAGTGCTGAAGAGATGGAAAATTCAGCAAGTCCTTTTGTGGGTTGTAGTTGGCTCACACGGTCTCTTCTAAGTCCCTCTGGTGCTGGAATGCAGCGTCCCAGAGCTCAGGGAGCCACAGGTGTGAGCTGCCGGTGTTTGTCAGGGTTTTCAGTCCAGAGCAGGTTTAAACAGTTCCAAGAAAAAGGAAAGTCACAGTCCGAGGAACTTCTCTTCCTAAGGTGGCTAAAACCAAATTGCTAGACCTAGGCTGTGAAGGCATCGGGAAATTTCCAAATCTGTGCACTGGCGGTCCCAGCAAACACTAGATCTCGATGGTGCTGGAGGCAGAACCTTGAAATTTCCAAATTTTAGATTTCTGTGCCAGCAAATCACTGGATTTGGGCTGTGCGGGCACCAGGAAATTTCCAAATCTGGGTACTGGGGCAGCAAACACAAGATGTGGGAGGTGCCAGACCCAGTAGCAGGAATTTGCCGGGTTTTGGATTTCTGTGCCAGCAAATTGCTGCACTTGGGCTGTGCCAGAATAGGCAAATTATAAGGTCAAGGCACTGGCAGTGCCAGCAAACCCCACATTTCAGGAAGGATTGGATCTGGACCCTTCCCTTCCCTTCCCTTCCCTTCCCTTCCCTTCCCTTCCCTTCCCTTCCCTTCCCTTCCCTTCCCTTCCCTTCCCTTCCTCCACAAGGTGCCAGAGGGGCTGGACAGCAGCCAGGCAGAAAGGGACCTGCAGGGACTGATGGACAGCAGGCTGGACATGAGGCAGCAGTGTGCCCAGGTGGGCAAGAAGGCCAATGGCTCCTGGCCTGGCTCAGGAATGGTGTGGCCAGCAGGAGCAGGGCAGGGATTCTTCCCCTGTGCTCAGCACTGCTTGAGCAGCACCTCAAGTGCTGTTTGCAGTTCTGGTGCCCCCAATTTAGGAAGGACATGGAGGGGCTGGAGCGTGTCCAGAGAAGGGCAACAAGGCTGGGGAGGGGTCAGGAGCACAAGTGCTGTAAGGAGTTGCTGAGGAAGCTGAGGTTGTTTATCCTGGAGAAGAGGAGGCTCAGGGGAGACAAGGCGGTGTCAGGGCACAGGGTGGTTTTCATGTTCTCCATGGCCTGTTCCACCCTTGCTGATTCTGGGATTCTCTGGAACCACCCTTGGAGCAGTTGCAGGATGAGCCCTGGGGCTCCTGTTCAGAAGCTCCAGAGGCCCAGGTCCCTCAGCTTCTCCTGCCAGCCCCAAAGCCCATCCTGAGTCCTGCAGAGCCTCTGCAGCTCCTCCTCACTGCCCAGAACAGGGAGCCCCAGAGGCAGACACAGCAGCCCAGATGTGCCCCCCTGGCCTGGGGTGCCTCTGGCAAGGGAGCAGCACCAGGCACTGCAGGAGCCTGCAGACAATTCCTGCAGCACTTGTGGGATGATCCTGCTGCCCAAAGGGACGTTTATGGGGCCAAGTCAGGAACTGCAATAGGGAGTGGGGCCAGAGAGAAAAGGGCAAACAGGGATGAGCTGTTTGCAGGGGAGGGAAGAGGGGTGGGCAATAGGAAGAAATTTGCAGCAGGAAGAGGAAAGAAAGCAAAGGTGAAACCAAGGAAATGCTCAGGGCAGTTTGGGGGTGGCTGCCAGGCAGCCCTGGCTCTGACCAACAGCATCTGCAGTGGGACAGGGAACTCCCAGCTGATGGGAACAAACTTTCTGGCTGACTGCAGAGGCCAGGACAAAGCTGAGTGGTTTCCCTGGTGTCCCCCAGCCCTTGCTGGCCCCAGGGGCTGATGGCATTTGTGCTCCCTCAGGTTCATGTCCCCACACCAACAGCATGGGGGTGCTCCCACCTGCTGTGTGCAATGCAAACAGGGGCTGCGGAGCCAGTGCTGCCGTGTCTGTGCCTGCAAGGATGGGGCACCTGTGTGAGCTGGGGAGAGGCCAGGGCTGCAGAGGGGGGATGTTGTTGGCAGCTCCATCAGGACACTCTGGAACACTGTCCTGGGCTGTCCAGCACACTGGGGATGGATCAGCCCCTGCTCTGCTGCTCCTTCCCATCTGCCCCAGGGCCCTTGCAGAGCCCCAGCCATGATGTTTGCCCCCAGCCTGCCCACGGCCAGCCTGGGGCTGCTCAAGGGGCTTTTCTGTGCTGAGCATTGGCCTGGCCGTGTTCTTGAGAGAGCCTGGGCAAGGAGCCTGGAGCCCCCAGGGCCTGGCCTGAGGTGTCAGCACTGCCGCAGCAGTGCCCATGGCCTGTCCCTGCTTCAGCCCCGGCACTGCCACCCCCAGGACTGTGCCCGGCCCCAAGAGCACTCAGGCCCTACAGCAACACCAGGGCCACCAGGGCAGCCAAGAGAATCTAGACAGCCCTGGCAGCTTTTGTCTGGGAGCCACCTTTGGATATAAGGAATTTTGGAGGCGGATTCTCAGTTTTGGCCATGGATGTCTGGACTTGAAAGTGTTTTTTTCAATGGGAAGAAAAGAACGGGCCCCCAGTGTTTTGAAGGCAGAGGAGGAGTGGCCCCCAAGAGGCCAAGGCCAGCCAGAGCTGTCTGTCCTGGCAGGTTTCATATGGGAATAATCCTTGGATATAATCAAATTTGGAGGAGGAATCCCAATTTCAGCCTTGAACCCCTGGAGAAGGACAGTTCTTTCCCACAGGAAGGAATGCACAGAATTCCAGGGTTTCAGGGGTTGATAAGAAGCAACTCTCAACATGCCAAGGCCAGCTGGACCAGTCAAGCAGCCCCCAGGAGGCCCAGCCACCCAGACCTGTTCCATGATCTTGGATCCTTGGGGCCCTGCAGCATCAAAATTGCCCCTTGGTTCCATGAGGCCCTGTAGGATCACCACAGATCTTGCTTTCCATGAGGCCCAGTGATATAACAATGGTCTTCTTGGCTCTGCAGAGGCACAATGGCCCCTTGCTTTCCAAGTGGCCTTGCAGTGTCCAAATGGTTTCCTTCTTGCCATGGGACTGCACAAGGCCACAATGGCCCCTTGCTTCCATGAGGTCACAGAGTCTCCAAATGGCCCCTTGGTTCTATTGGGTTCCCCAGGATCACAGTGGCCCCTTGGTTCCACCAGGCCTGGATGTGTTACACTGGCCCCTTGTTTCCATGGGGATCCACAGTGTCCCAATGGCCCCCTGCTCCCATGAGGCCCTGGGATGTCACAATGGTCTCATCACTTCCACAAGGCCCTGCTGTTTCACAATGCCCTTGAAGTGCATTCACAATAGTCCCAGTGGGTTCCCCTGCTGGTTCACAGTGGCCTCCTTTATTCTGTAGTGTAACAATGGTATCCTTGGTTCCATGGTCAGAATGGCCCCGTGGTCTCATGGAACCCCACAGCCCCTTATGGAGCTCCACAGCCCCTTATGGAGCCCCACAGTGTCACTTTGATCCCCTTGAGTCCATAAGGCCCTGCCATGCTACAAGGACCCCTTGGTTATACAAGGCCCTGCAGTGTCACAATGGCCCCTTGGTACCAGTGGTCCTGAAGTGTCCTAATGGTCTCCATGGTTCCATGACACCCCACAATGTCACAATGGACTTTTGGTTCCATGAGCTTTCCTACTGCCAACAACAGTCTCCTTGGTTCCACAGTGTCACAATGGACCCTTTGCTCCCTGAGGTTCAGTAGTGTAACATGGACGCCTTGATTCCATGAGGTTGTGCAGTGTCACAATGATCTCCTTGGTTCTGCAGCCCTGCTGTGGCTGCTGTGTAACAATGGATCTGTGGTACCATGAGGTTCCATAGTGTCACCATGGTGCTTTTGGTTCCACAAGGTCTTGCTGGGCCACAATGGCCCCTTGGTTCCATGAGGTTCTGTACTGTCAACAATGATTTCCTTGGTACTGCAGTCACAGAGGATTCTTGGTTCCATGAGGGGCCTGGCCTCCCACAGCCCCTCACAGACCCTTATGGCCCCTCATGCCCCCTCACAGCCCCTCATGGCTCCCTCACAGTTCCCCATGGCCCCTCACAGCTCCCCATGGCCCCTCATGGCCCTTCACAGCCTCCCACAGCTCATGGCCCCTCACAGTTCCCCAAGATCCCTCACAGCCTCTCACTGTGGATGCCCTGGAAGAGAGAGAGAGAAGCAGCAAGTGTTTCTCACAGCAGCATGTGAGAATTTTTAGGGTATGGTAGGGATGTGAAAACTTGTTAACTATAAACAATCTGCAGGTGGTGTTGTTCTACTTCGTCTTTCTGTTTCTCTATAAAAACTGCATGGTTCTCTTGATAAAACCTTCTTTCACTCTCTCTACACAACTGCCTCCTGCCTGGTTCTGTGACATTCTCGACTCAAGATTGACACCTCACAGCCCCTCATGGCCCCTCACAATCCCTTCCCAGTTCCCCATGGCCCCTCACAGCCCCTCACGGCCCCTCATGGCCCCTCAGAGCCTCTCATAGCCCCTCACAGTTCCCCATGGCCTCTCACGGCCCCTCACAGCCCCTCACAGTCCCTCATGGCCCCTCACAGCCCCAGATGCGGGGCTCCTCCCAAAGGAGAAGGTGTCGGGCCCTGATTGCTCTCCTTTCATTTCAGTCCTTTCACAGCCACGAGTGCAGAAAGGCTGAAATGGAGCCTTTGCCCAGCGTTTCCCTCGGGGTTAATTGCGGGCTGAAGCTCTGTGCTGGCCCCAGCCCAAGCGCCACCATCCCTGCAGCCACCAGGCCTTTGCTGTCCCCCCGTGTCTGTTCCCTGTCCCCGAGTCCCACCCGGCTCTGGCAGCAGCAGCAGCAGCAGTGCAGGGGGCGCCGGCCTGGCCCAGCCGGGGCTCCCGGCCAGGAGCAGCAGCAGCGCTGGCCCCTTCCCGCCTGCTCCTGCCTCGGCTCCCAAGGGCTTTTTCCTTCTCAGTTCTGGAGCAGAGCAACCAGCACCCACACACAGCCCTGACTGCTCAGGGCTCGCCTGTGCTGCCCTGAGCCAGCCCTCAGAGGAAGAAAGGATTGGGTTCCAGCACTGTTTCCAGCTCTGTTTGACTCATCCTGAGGTGACAGGAGGAGGCTGCTGGTGCCTCTGCCTTGGGAATTGCAGATCATGGCTGCTCTTGGCCCTCTTCTGCTTGCCACCTGAATTTTATCCATAAAAATGCAAGTGCCTCTTTCAGTTGGTGCTACCCACGGTGCTTTCATGACAGTGAAGTCAGTATTTTTGTCACAGGCATAAAGATCAGCAGATACTGGAATGCTCACCAGCCCCTGAACACTAAGATGAGGGGAATTAAAGCTTCACAGGCCACATTTGCAGGGCTCAAACAGAGCCCTGTTGCTGGCACTGTTGAAATAGAATAAGCTTACAGAGGCTGTCACAGAATTCGCCTCCGCAGTGTGGAGTTAAATTAAAAAATCAACTAGGAGAAGCAGAAACCAGAACTTCTCAACTCGCTTCATTGTTCCTTCCCAGCAGCAGGAAACGCAGATGCCCAGAGGTGTTTTGCACTGCTGCTGCCCCCAGTTTGAGCCCAGGCTCTGTCCAGGCCCAGCGGGAACCTGAGCCCAGCCCAGGGAGCTCAGCGCACGCGGGGCCAGGCCCAGAGCCCTGGGCACAGCTGCCCATTGCGGGGCAGCGGCGCAGACGGAATGTCCTGTGGCCCAAACCTCCTGCTCCTGCCACACAGCTCCAGCGCTCTCCCCCTCCTCCTCCTCTCCCAACACGGCACAAATTCCAGCTCGGAGGAGGCTTCCCCAGACAGCGCTCCGGCTCCTGTTCCAGTTGAATGTCCCTGCAGAGAAACAGGGAATCTTTCAGCCACTTCCACAAGCTCAGGCTTCGCACTTCATGGGGAATCTGGGATGCAAATGGCCTTGTTAAGAAAGCCAAAGGCCAAGGGAATGGATTATAGATTACTGAAAAAAAATCACCCATCTTCCAGGCAAGGTTTACCAAGGCATTTCCTGCATTTCTTCTTTTCAGATTCTTTCAGTTGGCTGCTCTGGGAATTCCAGCTTGTACTGGTGCTTATCATGAACTGATTGTGCTCTTGATTTACGCACCAAGACACCAAATGTGGAATCATCTATATGGAACTGTTATGAATGATCAATCGAAAGCCAAATTATAAAAAATCTGAAAAGATTTCTTTATCTTTTTCTGCTATTAAAACATGGTCTTCAAAACCACCACAGCCAAAGAGACAGTGTCGAGCCCAGGGTTGGTGCGGGGTGAACCTGGATCCCACCTCTATTGCATCGGACCCTCCACCATTCACGAGAGCCGCTTCTTGCAGGGATGCTTTATACAGTTTATTATGCCTGAGCAAAGAAGTCCCAGTTTCTTTTGTAACTCTGCATATTCATAGTTGGTTCTTTCACTGTGCAGAGCTGGACAATCGCCATTTCCTTGTTGATAGCCAGCACTGATCGGATTCAGGGAAGTCACGTATTCACACGTATCTTTCTGGCGACTGACTATCTTGATCGATGTTATCAACAGGGTAATGATCACTCTCAAGCGTCTTCCGATGACATGACATGTCTTGGGATAATGGTGATCATCGCACTGGGTGTGTCTATTCTTGGGCTAAAGTGCCGATCGTTATCTGGCCACCTTCAGGAATTTCGGAATTTGAATAGACGCCTGCCTCTCAGGCTGCTTGTGGTCAGAGACTTGTTTGGATTTTGCAATCTTTATGAAATACATGCTTTTATAGCATGAATTATTTCCCAACATATATTACAACATCACTACAATCTCACAGAAGAAGGCAATCATACCGATCAGTGTATAGTCAAATTGCCCCCTAATTCTCATAAAGTCCACCTACTCTGCACACCCTTACTTTGTATTTTTGTTTCTCAGTCATCACAGAACTGAGAGCTTCAAGAAAAAGAGGAAGAAATATTAACAGGTATCCCTTAGGTAAGGGAAATACTGGACTGTCAGGAACTAAAAATAGTTGATAGCATCTGTATCAGGCAATTTTTTTTACCCTCTACCAGTGTCCATTTCAGGCATCCTGTTAGCATGACCTAGGATTTTGCAGCTAAATGCAATGGGCTGCAATTTGAGAGGCCTACAAGAAAAAAAACTTATCAGACTTTCCCCCCTCCCCCTGCCCCGAGTGACAGGTGCAAATTACAAAATGAAAGGGCCTACAGAAATTTAAAATTTTCTAATTTTAGAAAAATACAGTATTAGCATCAGATTCCAAGGGCATAGAGATATAGGAGCAGCAAGGAAATGCTCCCAGAAATGTTTTCTAGCCCGAAGAGACAAGCTAGCCACAGGAAGAGGAGAGAGCCACTTCTTTTAAAATGTGTGAATTACTGAATGCAAGAGCCATTGGCCCTTTCAGCTTCTGTTTTTAACAAAAAGTAAGCTATTAACGTGTGTTTATGAAGACTTTAGTTGGACTTCAATGTTTTTGAGACAGCTTCTGAGCAAAATACAAAGAAACTACATTACATATTCGTAAATGCAGCATCTAGAATAACAACTACATAGTCCTATCTCATAGTTAAATGTTCAGTTCTTCATAAATTGTGATTAAGACCATGAAATGCAGTACCTAATCCAGTTAAATCCCACCTACACCTCAGATTGGCTTGTGTAACTAATATTTTCCACTCCACTCCCTATCCCTTCTCTCACCTCAGTCGTCAAGCTCTCAGCCAGGCACAAGCCAACTTCTCAGCTCAACTGCTGTTAGCAATTACCAAGCACCTGTTGGTAATTGCCTGAGCACCTGCCCCACCCACAGCAGCTGTAGGTCCCTGGCTGCTGGGAGAACAGGTCTGAAGTGCAGACCTGAACACCACCACCCCCCCACCAAAAAAAAAAAAAAATTAAAACTTTTCTAAATAATTTGAGATTAGTAAAAGATCAGGACATGGAGGGACTTGTTTATCCCCTTTAGGCCAATCAAGAAAAGGTTTATAGCCTTCTCTGGAAAGGGAAGACTGGGGGGTTTTTCTTGAAGCAGAAGCATGTTTTATCAGCCCAGTTTCCTTCCTCATTTGTTCCTGCTGCCCAGGAGGCCATTCACTAGGCATATATATAAATATCTCTGTCTGAAAACACATCTAGAGGAGTGAATGACTTACACTGGTGTGATTTAAAACATAGCTTTTATTGTACAAAAATGCAAAAATCTGTTCTAGGAGAGGCACATCTTGTAGAGCTGTAAGGACCCTGACAGCACATCTGCTACCAAAGCAACAACTCCTGCTCTGCAGTGGCTTAAGCGGGCTGAGATGGAAGTGTTTCTTCATAAATGCATAAACCACAACAAAGTAGTGGTGACAAGCCTTTTTTCCAAGTCTGACTGAAGGTTTGGGAAGCAGGTCTGCCTGCAGAGGGCACACAGAAGCATGACACGTTTGCCTACTGTGCGCCTACAATTTCTACACCATCATATGACTACTCGGTCACTGAGCAAGCTGACAGTGTATGACACGTTATCCATCCTGCATAGAAAGTCACAGAGAGAAGAAGAGAGGAAGAAAACACGGAAGATGACAATGCAAAAGAAGTTGAAGAAATGTGGCAAGGATTGAGCATTAAGGGACAGAAATAAGAAGAGACCATACCCTTGAACTGTAAAGTCCTGTCAGGAAACTGCAAGTACTTGCATATTTGAGTTCACCACCTGGACTTGCATGCTTCTCCACATTACCATTATTTCAAAAATTTTGCTTCCTGGACAAGCTGCCAGGTCTCCAGTACCAGTCCTAGCTCCCTTCCAGCAGTCTGCATCTGAGCAGGGAGTTGAAAATAGATCAGGGATTACCTTTTACACTGTAAGCATTCAAGACAGCCAAAGAACTTTGAGGCAAAAGGCCATACTGAGTGCCCAGGACAAAGAAATCTTAAGAAATTGGAAGAAGGAAGTATTGATTGAGGGTCACAGTTATGTTGAGGTTTAGCCTTTCAAAGGTTTGTTGCTTTTCTACTGAAAACTGCAGGTGAGAAAGCCTAGGCAGAAAAGGGAAGGAGAAGCTGTGTGAACAAACCCATAGCTGTACACAAGGACAGAAGCAGATTTCTTCTTCACCAGGCTGAAGAGAGTGGTTTTATTATTCGAAAAACAAAAGCCAAACTACCCCAAGTCAAATATATATTCTCCCACTACATTTAGATATTACAACAATAAAAATGCACTATAAAACTACTGCAGTAAATTAGTCAGTTAGGAACAATAAACAGGGCACATGTTAATAGTATCCATATCTATCTTTGGAAAGATGAGCAATTACAATCTGCATCCCAGCTCATGCTCAGTATTTACTACAATCTCAAGTAACAATAAAGTCAAACACAACAGATGACTGATGTTCCTACCTTCTGCTTTCGAAACAGAGTTTTAAAAGATAGTTTACTGCAAAATCAGTCTCAAGTATGTTCAAGGCCTTGGGAGCTCTCTAAGTTTAATTAATATCACACATATAGAACCCATTTTAATATTTGTGTAAAGCCAATATTATAATATTATAATTTGTATATAACCATCTATCTGTAATATTGCTGAAAGAAGGCACACTTTTCTAAATATCTACTGGCTTTGGTAACTGCTAAAGGTAATGTAGATTGGGCTCTACTACTGTTTACTCATCTTTCTGTTGCACAGAAATCTTGGATACTTTAGTACATACATCTGTAATTCTGACATTTTCTGAAATTAAAGTGGGAGGAGAAATGGGCTAAATTCAGGTACCTTAAGTTACGTATCAACATTTGCAGACATAAATCAAATACATAAGGAAAACTTTTCTATGGGAAGAATGCCAGAGCAAATTAAAATATGTATTGATAAGAATAATCAACACAGTAGAAATGAAGAGCATCTGCACCATAGGAGAGAGTGTATAAAATCACACTCTGCATCAAGAGAACATCATTCATATTTCTTCACAGCCTTCTCCCTTTGCATGCCCCTCTGCAAAGTGCAAGGGGCCTCAAGGACTGAAGGAAACAAAGGGAGTCAAATGGAGACACTTGCACCTGTCTCACTGGGGGCTCCTGGGGAAGCAGTTTCCTTGGGAAAGCCCCTCTCTTCCAAGGGCACTTCCCCAGATGTGTACATTTCATGGGGAAAACCAACACACCCTTAAGTGCATGGTGCAGAGGTTCAGGGGACATCACAACATAACCAATATGATCCAGTGAAGCTAAATTTATTATTCCTAAAAAGACTCTATTTATAATAAATCTTTACTGCCCACGTGTCTCTAGCTAATACATGATTGGTTAATCCAAGCTGTTCACACATCTAAAATAGAATGCTGATTGGATCATCTAATTTTTTACGCATCTTGCTGGGGTTGTCTGGCCCACCCACGGCTCACTTTCCCAAGCCTGCTGACAAACTTGCTGAGTCCTGATGACTCTTCTTCTTGTATCTTTTTCAAGGATATACCGAGCTCATTTCTGAATATGTCCATAATTCATTCTTTGTGAAGGTGTTCATTGTCCATTATTACAAGCAGGCTGGATTGCGCATTGGCTGAATATGGCCATTGTCTAGCAAAAACTCCTCCATTCTGTCTCTGAGCCAGCATTTGAGCCGGTTAAACAAAATCCTCCCTCTCACCCTGTAAAGAATGTGGAATTAGAGTTGGAATGTGACCCTGAAATAGAAGCAGCTCAAAAACTACAGTAGAAAAAAGTAATTCCAGAAGCTATTGTAGAAGGGACTTTTCTCTCCAATGATGTAGAAGCTTTTCCTGTAGTAACTAATGCTGCAAGTAGAGTTTGAGAACCTTTCAATTGGAAGATTTTAGAAAAATTGAGAGCTGCAATTTCACAATTTAGTTGAAAATCCCAACTTGTACAGTCACTTCTGCAGTATATTTTTCCATCTAACACATTAATTCCTGCTGATATGCGTACCCTAAAAAGACTCATAAGACCACCCTATCAGCAGGAGATGTTTCATAAAAGCTGGGAGGAAAAGTGTGCTCAAGAAGCAGCAAGACCTAGAGTGCAAGGTGATCCTCTGTATGGTTTAACAGCACAACAGTTACTTGGCAAGGGGCCCTGGGCTACTGTCACTGCCCAGGCTAAGAGCATTGATCAAGTCTTACAGATGAGCCAACAACTAGCATATAATGCTATTCCTTGCACTTCCAGATAAGTTACACACCATGTCTTTTACACAGATTTGTCAAAGAAGAATGAAGACTTTGATAAATTTGTAGACAAATTGCATGAAGCTATCTATAATCATTCTGATTTAAATTCAGACACAAAGATACAATTAGACTTTGGGACCAATTTGGGACAATATGGACTTTGGGATCATTACTCCATTCCAAATGGCTTTCCCTTCAGTCACAAGAGGCTTCCATCTCTTCCAAAAATTGCCTGCTGAAACTCTTCTGCTCCCTTCCAAATCAGTTCACTACTCCAGCATAACCCTTGAAGCACAGACAGACGACTCTTCAACTAATTATAGTAGAAAAGAGGGTATTTATTGCAGCCCTGGTCACATGTGAACTAGTTTCCAAAGACATGTGCAAGGAGTTGCAGACTCCTGCTCTCTCTTTCTACAGAAAAGGTTTTACAATAGGTTTCTAAGGACCCATAATACATAATTATTACCTGCCTGTTTCGCATTTTTATCAGCTGAATATCTACTACAGCTGTGCAATTGTACTCCCTTAACTGGGTCGGTGGGATTTTGAAATGAGGGAGTGGTTTTATGGGAGGAAGAAAGCCGTCTTCCTCATGGTGAGCTCTTCTCCCAAGGCCAGCTGGCAAGACCTTTGGACCTGCTGCTCACGGTCCAAGCCTCTCCTGACTGTTCAATTATTCTTAAGGCAAGTTATTTCTATGGTTTCTGCTTCTTCACAATTGCTTCCTCTATCCCTGTCACTCCTAGCTTTATGTTCCTAATATATTTGGTACTCTTTACCTAAGGTACGTGATTTCTGCTAGCTGTATTACTAACTTAGCTTCTTACCTCATTTGAAGATCTTAACTAAAATATGCAATCTTCTACTATCCCAATTCTATTCCCAGCTGGCCCCTCAACTCATCTGCACTTTTCAATTATCCTCATTACATTTTCAGCTAACCCTTTGACACACCTCAGGCACATCCCTGACTGCCTCTCTCCCAGAAGCTCAAAGCTGCATTGCACAGCGCTTGCTGCGCGCCAGAGAGCACAAAGCAGGCTGGCCTGGTGGGCCTGAATATTTCTGCCAAAAACTCTGCATCTCACACCTTTGCTCAGGCTCAGTGCAGAACTGCAGGATTGCAGGCGCTTCCTCCCAGAGCTGCGTGAGGCGCTGGCTCCTGCAGATGTGCCCTGCCAAGCTGTCCCTGCCTCACGCTGGCCTCGCTTCCCCTGGCACAAGTGCCGGGCCTGAAGGAGCTGCCCTGTGCTCCAGCCTGCCGAGCAGCCCGGCTCCCTGCCCCGGTGCCCAGAGTGCTGCACACACTGCTGGCCTTTGCCAGGGGTTGCAGGGGAGCCGGCAGAAGAGGAGGAATCCTCAGCCAACCCAGCGGCCCGCGGCTGCCCTTGGCCTTTCCCTGCTCCTGGGCACACTCCAGATGGCCAATGCCTCCAGGCCGGGCTGTGCCCAGCACGGATGCGCTTCCCCTCAGCAGCAGCCAGCTGCCACCTGGGCTCTGAGAGCGGAGGATTCACCCGCTCCCAGCAAGAGGCACCCAGGGCCCGGCTGCTGCCTCTTGCAGCTCCAAGGGCCTCCTTCCAGCCTGCCTCTGCCGGGGCTCAGGCTGCTCCGGCCTCTGCCGGGGCTCTGCTGGGGCTCCAGCCCGGGCAAGGCCGGGCCCGCTCTCACCTCACAGGCGCTGACAGCTCTGCACCACAGGAGACCTTCCCGAGCACCCTCCCTGATCTTTCTGCTTTCTCACTTAAGCAAGGCTTTCCTCCAGCCAAAGAGATTATTGCATTTAGGGATCCAAATCCAAGTGGCAGGAACCCCAATGCTCTCCAGTCACAGCTGAAGGCCTGCATCTGCACAGGGTGTTTGGGCTGCCTCATTATTCCTTTGGTTTTTCCTTCAAATGCCATTGCCCTTTCTGCCTCAATTAAAAATACCACAGCTGTGCCATAACCAGCCAGTGGCTCATATTCCAAAGGCAGTGTGGTCTGGAGAGGATGAATGAAGAAGAGCCCTCCTCGCTTATGAAACCATACAAAACAAGCCATATGTGTGACTTAGCACCAATAAAAAAAAATTGTAATTCAGAAGGAAATGTTGAATTTTCTGAAGGGGTCAGAAGGAGGAGAATCATCCAAATGAGTTGATGTTTCAGAAACTTTATTAATTACAACTCTAATCTATAATTCTATGCTACAAATCTCTTTAGCAAGCCTACTCTACAATCCTACTCTAAATTGGTAACAGAGATAACATCTTGACATGATTATCCTGTTCTAGTCTCCCAGGGTTAGTGTTAGAGTTAGGCTTAGGCTTAGGCTTAGGCTTAGGCTTAGGCTTAGGTTTAGGCTTAGGCTTAGGTTTGAGTTTAGGTTTAGGCTTAGGTTTAGGCTTAGGTTTAGGCTTAGGCTTAGGCTGAGGGTTGAGGTTAGGGTAAGGGTTAGAGATATGGATAGGGTTAGGGTTAGGGTTTGGGTTTGGGTTAGCATTTAAGGTTAGGGTTAGGGGTTAGGGTTAGGGGTTAGGGTTAGGGTTTAGGGTTAGGGTTATTCGTCTTCTTCACTGAGTTGATGAGTTGTGCCAGGATGAATGGTGGCTTGGCTGAAGTTACAAATGGATGCTGTCCACCGGAAAAAAAAATACAACAAAGAACAGTGAACCATTACTTTCCAAGCTCATTGCTTCAGGGACTCAATCAGGATACATCAAGTTCCTGGAAAGACCCAGAAAGAGGAGCAATGGGACCATCTGCTCCCCAGTCATCCCCAATGTGCAAGACCTTGCCATCACAGGCAAACCTGGCCCAGAATCCCACTCCTCTGTTTATTGTGATGTCTTCATCATGCTGGGATTTTTGCCCTGCCAGTGCTCCAGAAATGGCGCTTTCTGTCCCTGGGTTTTCTTCTTTCAGGAAACTCCATTGACTCACACAGGCCCCTGCCTTTGAAAGACAGGCACTGTGCTGATTCCCACAGGGACAGAAAGCAGTGTCTACCTTTCCATGCCCTGGCCCTTGTGTGCTGGATGGCACCTTCCTTCCCAGCAGGGCCAGCCCAGTGGCACTGGGCCCTGCAGTTCCCTCTCTGCCACACAACCTGGCAGTAACCCTGGCGCAGTTCCCGTCTGCTTGAGCGTGCCAGGCAGCAGATGGGGCTGGGACAAGTCCCTCCCAGCTGTCCCTGTTTGCGTGGCAGAAACCTCTGAGGGTGGGCTGGGGGGCACAAACCAGGGCCCCTCAGAGGCTCACAGTGAGCCCCCCACAGCCCCTCCTGCCCAAATCTCTGACTCCTAGGCTGGGACTGGCTTCCTTGGGCTCCTCCACCACCATTTCATGTCTCTGTACCCCGCATTGCTCTACTTCAATTCTTTTGCCTTTAGATAAAACTGAACACCCCACCAAATCACAAAAGAGGGCAAAGAAACAGTCAGAGGACAGAGCACCTCTCCTCACAGGAAATGCAGAGGGAGCTGGAGTTTTACTGTTTTGTAAAGGACAGGCCCCAGAGAGACTTTATTGCCACTTTCCAAGACTTCAGAGTGGCTTTGAAGAAAGTGGGGGACATCTTTTTTAACAGGGCCAGTTACAATAGGATGTGGACAAATATTTTTAAACACAAAGGGCATCTAATCAGAGTAGGTCTAAGGAAGAACTTGTTTACTCGGAGCATGGTGCCACCCTGGCACAGCTTGCCCCAAGAGCTTGTAGGTGCCCCATCCCCGCAACCATTCTGGCTCCGGTGGCAAAGGGCTCTGAGCAACCTGATCTCTTTAAAGATGTCCCTGCTCATTGCAGGACACTTGCACCACAGGACCTTTATAGGGCCTGCCAGCCCAGCCCAGTCTAGGATTCCTCACCATTTTCATTTGAAGAGCACCAAGAGTGGAGGTGAGGAGGAAGGGGGCTCATCTGCTGCCTTGGAACTGAGTGGAAGAGGAGCCCATCCCTCAGAGCCTGTTTCACCTGCAGTCCCTTCACATTTTACCTGCAGGAGCTCCTTGGCAGACCAGCGCCGCACCTCGTCTCTCTGCAGGCAGCAGCTCAGGAAGTCACGCAGCAAAGCCGAGAGGAGCTTGGGCTGCCGCAGCTGTGGAGTCCCTACTGTGGCTATCAGGTGTGTAGCCTGGAGAAAAAGGAGACACCAGGCTCCACCTCCTGCTTTCACATCTCTAAGGCTCTCCCAGATCCCTTTGTTTAACCTCTGTTCTGCAGTGGCAGTTTCTGCCCTGGCACAGACCCAGAGATGACTTTCCTTTACCAACCAAAAACCCAAACCCCGATGCAGCCACAGCTTTTCCACTATCCCTCAGATCTTGCCTTGGCAGCTGATTTCATTGCCTGACCTAGTTAGTGGGAACTACATCAGCAAAAGGACATTTGCTTCTCTGAGGATTCATGCCAGCTTGAGAAGCTTTTTGGAAGAGGGACTTTGCTATACTAACTAATTTCAAGGGTTAGTACATGAAAGGCATTTCTGCAGTGCTTTTTGGTCCTTTAAGCGCACGTACCCTAGAACAAAACTCATCAGGCTTTTTGTGCTGTTCTTGAAAACAATGGTAATTGGAAGAAAAGAAAGGAAATCCATCAGTTAATACCCAGGTAGGGAACCAAACATTTACAATCTCCTCTTCAACACAGACACATTAAGATGCCTGCACAAATGTATTGGGATGAAAATGCCTGCTGGGGCACACAGGAGCCACCTGCAGCTCTGTCTCTCAGCAGTCTGAAAATTGCAGCTTCCCATTTTTGCAGCAATAGAAAAATTGTCTAGGTCAGAAGAAGGAGAGGTTCCATCCCTATGGCCACCCTCTAGTCATTTGGCTACTCAAGTCAATGCATGAATGGTTGGCCCATCCCAGAAAGTGCCAGGAATCACTGAGAGGTTTTGGCAGGCTCTCCGCATCACCAGGCTCTGGCTTGGTGACGTGCAGAATGTTGCTTGGGCTGGGAGAGAAACACAGTCACTGAGTGTTTCAGCAGCACTGCACAAGAAGCAGAAGAGACTCAGTGGCCTTTACAGCCACATGCCCATGTTTCCCAATAAGAAGAAACTGCACACAGGGTTAGGTTCCTCTCTAAAGACCACAGTTTTAGAAACTTTGTTGGGTTTGGGTTTGGGTTTCCTTCCTTCATTTCTGGAAAGATAACGACACTCTTATAATACTCCTTTCCTGTTATTAAGGCCATCTACACAGACAAAAGAACTGGAACCACTAACCCAAATGAAAGTGTTGCCTGAGAACACTTTGTTTGTTTGGAGTTTGTTTGCATGTGGTAAGGCTTGAATTCCCCCATTGATGCAACCAAAAGTACAGCAGATGCTGATGTGTTGCAGGGACATTTGTAGGAAGGGACCTTGGTGGAAGTAATTCCAGCAGATGGCAATGGGATTTTGTCCAGTGGCACACAGGACATGGGACAGTTGAGAATGACAGTGGGATCAGTGAGTATTTGCTCCTTACCGTGCCAGAACTTTCACTCAGGTAAGGAGGTTCTTGTTCTATCATTTCAATTCCCACAATTCCAAAAGACCATATGTCCACTTTGGGGCCATATGGTTGACCTGTCACCACTTCAGGCGCCATCCACCAAGGAGTCCCAGTTAGCGAGCACCGTTTGCTCTGCTCAGGGGTGAGCTGAGTAGCAAGGCCAAAATCAGCTGAGGAGAAAACAAAATACTGGTTTTATCTGAATTCTGTGCAATTAGGAAAGCAAGCAAAAGAATTCCCCAGTAGAAGTTTGAAATTGTGCTGTTGAATCTCCTGGCATTGGTGACTTTAAAAATCCCCCCATTTTTTACACTGCCTCTAGCAGTGGCTTTTGTTCTTTGGAAACTTTGGACTTGTAACTCCCTCCCTCTGGAAGGGACACACACAGAGCAAGGCCACTCTTGACTGCTTGTGGCTCCTTATACCTCTGTGCACGTTGCAACTGTGCCTTCAGCTCGCAGCAGGGGTCTCTGCACTGCCACCAGCACCATTTTTGGGGAGCTGGCAGTCACTCCAAGCAGCCCCACACCCACATCCCTGGAATGCTGCACCTGACCAAGAATATACTGACCCAGTTTGACAGAACCGTCGGTTCTGAGAAGGATGTTGTCACTCTTCACATCTCGATGGATCACATCGTTTGAATGAAGAAAATCCAGTCCTTGCAGGCACTGAGCGAGAAAACAGAAACAGAAGGGCAAAAATGAGTGATGTGATTTCATCACACAAGAAAGGAAACAAAGAATCTGAAAGATTCCCTCTCCAGGGGAATGGGGAGTAATGACAGAACAGTAATGGCCACTGAGAGGAAGAGCTTGCTGCTCCAACACCTGCAAAGCAGGACCTTTCTGAGGAAAGGCGCGTCAGCTTTTGAAAGGGCAACAGCACCTGCTGTTGTAGGCTGTCCCCTGCCAACCAGCCAGGATGACTCCTGCTGCAGTGCATGTGCTCAGAAGCAAAGAGCATTCTGGCTGCACTCCTATCCTTTTTAGGTGAGGACTGAGAGAAACGAGTCTCTCTCATTTTTCTTTGCTGCTTGTTTCAAATCCTGCCACCAGCACCTTTGCTTTTACAGGCAAGGAATGCAGTGAAGACAGACTCCAGGCAAACATTTAGAGAGGCAAAGTGGAGAACAGCAAATACAAATACAAGAGACAGAGCGAGAATACAACAGCAGGAGATAAGAGTACTGGCACTGAGTACAGGGAGTGCAGGGGCACTGGCAGGCCTTTCACTTGAGAGGCTTTTACTTGCCCATAGCATACCAGCAACAGAGAAACAAAGCTTGGCACAGGAAACCTCTCCTGTTCTGAGCCCCTGTTTCCCAGACAATTCTGCCCAAGCCCTTGGAAACACAGCTGGGATTGCTGACCTCCCGACTGATGGCTGCTGTCTCATCTTCAGACAGGCAGGTCTGGCTGACGATATCGCTCAGGACACCTCCATCCATGTACTCTATAACCAGCAAGAGTTCCTCGCCCAGAAGGTAGCTGAAAGAAGGAAACAAGGGGGTAGAGATGAACATGCATGGCTACATTGATTTTTGCTTCCAGGTTTCTTATTTCCAGATGCCTTTGTGACAAGGACAGAATCAAAGGAATAGATATTCCCTCTTGGCTGTGCATTGTTTGCAATCTGTGCAGTCTCAAAGAGAAAGACACATCTGTGGAAAAGGAGACGTCTTAGATGGGCAGCAAATGAAAAGTGCAGTTTAGAAACAGCCCAGATAAAAAAAAACCTGTCAGGCATGGTGTTTCTGGAAATAAGCACCTAGTCTTCCTGGCATGCATAGCAATGGCAGGGAGGGGCAACAATCCAAGCGAAATCAACTTTAGGATGGTTCATCTGCACTTAAAAAACTTTAAAAAATCAATCCCAAATAAATGTGGAGGCAGTGAACTTTGAGGCTATTGAGTTAGGAAGATACAGCTGATCCAGGTATTGAATATTTTGGAGTAATTATCAAACTAGGTGTGCCAGGGAAGACTCATGCAGACAAGATGCACTCTCTTCTCATCCACTGGAGATGAGTAGAGAAATATGAATAAATAAAAATTAACAGCTTTACTTGCTGCCACTGACCAAAGTGGGTTTTTAACCTCTCATGTTTGCTTTATGTAAACACACATCCATGGGATAAGACCATGACCTCTCACCTGTCTAAATAATTCACAACATTGGGACTCCTATACCTCTTCATGATTGTTATTTCATTAAAGGTTAGCTCCTTCCTCCTCACTCCTTGAAGATTTATTTTTTTTATTGCCACCTAAAATGACATTGAAAATCAGTAACTTGGGAGGTTGGTGGCACGAGACCACAAGGCACGTGGAGCGAGTGATTTTGCAATGACACGGCTGAGCTGTGCCAAACTGCCTTGTGATTAGGCACTGCAGTCATTAGGAACTGACATTCCAACAGCCCATTTCTCTGCTCCCTTGGGAGCCAGTTACAGGACACGTGGGGCCACTGACATTTTGCCTTGACCATTTGGTAACAGCAGTGTCTCAGTTATCACCCACAAACCTCTGACCACACTCTCTGCTGCTTTGTTTGGCACTCAGAAGAAGTAATCCATGCCTTAATACTCTGTGGATACATCTTGGGATATGGGCAGGGCTTTGGGCTTTCAGGGACACCTTGCAGATCTCTCCCTATGTGCAGTTTCCAAGTGCAGCAATGCAGGTGGCCAAGGAACTACCAGTAACTTTCAGATGGATTTGCCAGCAGCCAGAAATGAGAATTCAGGACTCTGAAGCTGTAGCCCCAAAGAGCAGCGAGGTGCTTGAAGGCACCGCCTTTGTTTTAGCAATGGAGAGCGAGTGAGCGCGTCCTTCTCTGAAAGGAACCGCTGCCCTCCGTGCCTTCCTTCCGGCAGCTGAGGAGGACAAAGTCCCAAATGTGTTCTGTGGGCTGGCACCAGTCTGTGCTTCTTGTGCCTTTTCAGCACAGCTCTGCCCAAAGCTCCAGCCACAGCTCACACCAGAGGGGAAAGCCCTCGAGTGCAGCAGAGCCTGCAGGGGCCGATGACATTTACCTCTCCTCCTGTGGCAGTGTCGAGTGCTCTGTAAACATCTCCATACCCCCTAGAAACAAAACAGAAGCAGAGAAAGGAGAAGCTGTTTAGACCTTGCAGTGAAAGCCAGCCCACACAGGAAATCTCTGCTGGAAGTGTCAAAACCTGCAGGATGCAGGAGAGCTCTGCCAGAAGGCAGATGATACATTTTCCTCTCAAGTGCATGGGCACTGGGCCTGTTCCTGAAGCACTGGGGTTCAATTTCTAAAGGGAGGTTAGTATTTCCTCTTGGGTTTCACTGTCTAAATGGTGTGGTCCTATCCTGACCACAGAGTGTTTCCTTCCTCAAACCAGGGGAAAGAATTGCTCCTGGGAACTGTTATCTCTCAGCTTTGATAGGGCGTAGGTTGCTCTTTCAGGCAAGGAAGTTTCTTCTCTTTTCATTAGTGTGCCAGTATGATTTTGAGACATACAAAAAACGCTAAAGAGATTAACACAGAGCTGTCCCACACTTGAGAGACAAGGAGACCTTCCAGGTCCTGTTCCTTGATGCAGGCAAGACCTCGGTAGCAAGGCATCTCTGACAATGCCTTCTGAGCCCACTCACAAATTCTGAGCAGCATTGAGAGATGGGACAATCTATCCCCAGTGTGTGAACATCTTTGCAGCTGGCCTGACTTCACACTGGATAGACATTCCACCAGAAAAACACCTGTCCCATGGTTGTACAGGAGTAACTGCTGTTGGACTCACCCGCTGCCAATATAATTCAGATGTGTGTATTTCATCAGGGGATTTTCAGTGGGGTTCACCGTTCTCCCTGAGGGAAACAAAATGCAAGATGCTGACTTTAAAGCAGAGATCCCAGCTTCCAGGAGATACAAAAGGTAGCCCCAGTGCCTGGAGCTCTGAGCCCTTTGTGGTCGGCTGGGTAAAAACAACCACAACCAGGCAGACAGCCCTGCAGCACAGGTGGCCAGCACAGAGAGTGATTTGTACAGTCTTTTGAAGAGTTCTCTTGACAGGAAACAAAGCACAGGGACCTGCAATCCCAGGAGAGGAGGACATCTTCCCCACCTTTCAGCAATTTGCAAAAGGAATGCCTTCCCATTTGTAAACCAGAGCACCTCAAGCTGTAACTGATTCTGATGGGGCGTTCAGCATCAGGACCCTGACCTGTTTATGAGCAGGCTGAGCTCCAAGATGCCCCTCTCCCAGCTAAGGAAGGCTCCAGCCTCTGCAGTCCCTCCAGCCCTCAGGGACAGGGCAGCGACCACAACAAGGCTGGCAAAGCCCAAGCATGAGCACTGACAGGCACTGATGGGAAGAAGCCAGAGTGAGCCTGGGCCCCGGACAAGCTGTTGCCCCCATTCAGGACACACCAGGATGGGCTTTGAGATCAGCCACACCGAGGCACAGATCAGTGCCCTTTTTGTACCAGCAGGTGATGGCAGACACAGAATTCACTGGGATCTGGTCTCAGCCCCACCAGGTCTTATCTGAGAGCACAGCACTGGTAGCTGTTACGGGCAAGAAGCAGATTCATTGGGTTGTGCTGCAGAATCACAAAGGGCTTGATGTGTTTTCCTAGAGATGTATCTGAGCAGGGCCTGGGCCAATGGGTAGGATTCTAACAGTCATGGGAAAGAGTGGGAATCAGGTATGGAAAAGTGCCATGGATCTGAGGAATATACCATGGCTGAGCTGGAGGCTCTCTCCTGAGAAAGGCCTGCAGTACAGTTTTATCTGATCACGCCACTTGGATGTGTCTCCTGGACACATCTTGATAAGCATAAAACTAGAAGATTAAATAAAGGTTGTTATCAAAGTCTCTGTTTTTTCTTTGGGGGCACATGGAAAATACCTCGTGCTCTCTATTTGTCCTGTAACCTGATGTTCTTTCAAAGTAGTTCTTATTGACAAAAAGATAGCATTCTCTTATTGACAAAAATATAGCATTCTCATGAAAATAAACTGCAGATGTAGTAGTGGTAACAGTAACAGTCATAAAAATGACATCAGTAAGACGTGGGGTAGAAGGGCTCCTTCAGGATGGAGAAAAACACAACAAAGAACCCCCACCAAAAATGAACAACACAAAAGCAATCCCACCCCCCCTCCCCCCAAAAAAGATTCCCCAACCAAAAAGACAAAACTCCAAAGCCAGTCCATTTCTGTGAAGTTTTTTTGCTCTGATGACTGGTTGGAAGTCAGGAGTCTAAGGAGAATTTAGGAAGCTAAAAATTCTATTCAGTTTGGCCACTAGCACATAGGACTTGCCTTGATCATTTGCTAGGTCACAGCCTTCTGCTGATCCAAGAACAATCCCTGCTTCAGCCTTTAGCAGAGAGGGAAGCTCAGGCAAACCCAAGCCAGTCCCAGGTGCCCTCAGAGGCAGCAGGAACACCCAGAGCTCTCTCGCTGCCTCGTAGCACAGCACTTCTCTGGGGAATCCTAAATGGCCCTGTGACACCAAGCTCAGGAGGAGCATTTGGTATAGCTCTGCTGACACCGCACACAACACACTGTCCCTCAGATAAGAAACACCCCAGACGTACGTACCCAGCAGCTCCAGGTACTCCTCCTCAATCTCCTGTTCCCAGGATCTGCCCGAGCTTGAGTTCCCAGGTTTCACAGAAGGGTTTCCTCGAGGTGATGCTGCTGCAGCAGCAGGTTCAGAGCCCAGGATGTGCTGGACCTGGAGCATTTCTGGCAGGCACTGTTCCTGTGCCTCACTCCTAACTTGGGGTCCTTCATTGCCACACATTCCCTGCAAGTCTTCGCAGGCTGCCCGGTGAGATGTCAACACTTGCACCTCAAGTCAAACAGAACAAAGCAGTCAGACACTACAGCTTGTCCCTGTCAGCCAGGAGTCATCGGCTGTGAGGAAAGGCAAAGAACAGATTGACAGGGGATACAATAGCTTGTTTCAATCCTCCATCTGGGTCACCAAGTTCCACTGTAAAAACACCTCAAGAAAAAAGGAGAGCAGGAACAGGCCAGCAGGAATCAATTTGGATGACTGCTGGCCAAAAGGCCAAAGGACAAGTTTCACTGTCCAGGGCAGCAGCTGAGATTCAGCACACCAGGAAATGTCCTTCAGAGTGACTGTGATACACACACTACGGCAGCATGGCACTCAGAGGCATGGCCCCACTCCCTGCTGCTCTGCACTGGAAAGGCAAGAAGGGCAGAAACCACCAGACTGGTGACTGCAGTGGCTGCATCCCTCTTTCACTCACTAGGTTTTGCAGAGACTGATGGAAGCGATTAAGTTTCTCTCTGATGATTTTCATTTCTTCCTCCAGCTGCTTGTGCCTTGCCTTGGTCATACTGTGAGCTATCTGAAGCTCTGCATCCAGCTGTTCCTTCATGTTCTCTGAGAAACAAAAGAGAGGACATTTCATGAGTGGAGTGGCTGCCACTCTTTCATTCACCTGGTTTTGTTGATCGCCCCTCTGCTGATGGAGATTCTCCTGTTGAATTCTTCCCATGTCTTCCTTGTTCTTTCTCTTCACTGCCATGATGTCACTCTGAGCTTCGGGCAGCTCTGCTTGTGGCTCTGCCTTGATGTTCTGTACACACAAAAGCAGAGCAAGTGACTGGGAGCTGCCGTAAGGCTCAGCTTTTTTCCTCTTTTAGCCTCAAAATCACATTTATTCAGCCATTTCTTTCTGCTTCCCTCCCCACATCACCCTCCATGGCAAACCTCCTGTCCCAGGGCTGATCTCTGCAGGTTGCAAGGCTCTGTGCTTCCAGTGCCTGTGGGACTCCTGGCCTCCTCAGTCCCAGGATCTCTGGTTTATGCCCCTCTTCCTGCCCTTCCCTCTGTCCCCTGGCCAGTCAGGCTCACCTGGCCATTCTCCTGTGGCTCTTCCACCTGCTGCCTGAGCTGCTCTTCCTGCCCTCGGGCAGGGAACAGCTCTCCCTGAGTCTGGCATGGCATCTCAGATAAGGCAGTGTGCTCCTGCTCTTTCTCTAGAAGCACCTGCACAGAAAGCAAGAGAAGATGGGTTTCAACTTCCCATACGCCCTTTGTGGGCCAAGACTCAAAGGCTGCTGGGCTCACACGTTCCCAAAGCACTGTGCTGCTGCTCTCCTGGGTCGTTCTCTGCCCGAGGGGAGGCACAGATTCCAAAGTGACCCTGGCCCTACAATCAGGGGCCATCTGGGACTGAAGCCCCAACAGCCTCTCAGGCAGCTGACAGGGAAGGGGTGGCATTTCTCAAGGGTCTGGTGAGGGCCTCCCTCTGCTTCTGCCATGGCCTGTTTGTCTTTCAGTAGTGACTGACACCCCGCCCTGTCCCACAGCTCCATCCTGCCTCTGCAGGGGCTTCCTGGGTGAGCTCACTCCTTGTGAGAGACACTTCTGGAGTTCACCTTCTCTTCAGGCCTGCACCAGCTTTGTGACTGCCTGACATCCACATTCTTGTTAGAAAACCGGGTCATTCAGGAGATGAGGATGCGTGCAAAGATCTCTGATGGAAGTCAGAGAACCTCTATGGCCACCTCAAGTATATGGAGGAGGACCAAGGTGTTTTTTCTCCCTTTTTTGTCAACTGAGAATTCTGACCAGCAGTAACAGAGTTTCTCATAAGGCCCCATTAACGAATGCACGTACACAGCCCTGGGGATGCCAGTGAAGGAAACCATGTGTCATGTATGGCATGTATGAGCAAAGTCACCAGACCCCAGCTACAGCATGGGATAGTTCCACTCCCTTAGGACATGCAAAAATTTAAAGGATAAAAAGAAGGCTTCAGGGCACAAGAAGCTGGAGAAGGAAAACAGCACTGAGGGGAAAAACCAACCATCTCTGGAGGGGGAAACATCTCTGCCTGCTCAGGATCCGTCAATGGAACTTGTCTCTACCCCTCTCCTGAAGGGTGCCTTTAGGTGAGCTTTGCATCTTCCACTGCTTTGGAGCAGAGCCAGGAAGATTCAAATTGACAGATAGACAGATCTCACGTTTATAATCTCTCTTTACTGTACTGTGGTATTTATAGTCTTTGAATGGAGAGAGATATAATTCTCTCTCCTAGGTTTTTTTTAAGGGAAGGTAGTGAGAAAATCATAGAAGGAGAGAAAACAATTATTATCTCTACTTGCTGTTCTTGTTTTTTAGTACATGAAGAATGTGTTATAGTGATTGTTTACTGAAAGTGATTTCTTAATTGGATTTTAGTGATAGTTGTTTAGCTTGATTAGCTAATTAGATAAAAACTGTGTCGTGACTGTCTGGAGACAGTCACGAGTTTTTCTTTAGCAGCTTTTTAGTAAAGTATCTCTTTAGTATAGTTTTAATATAGTGCCAGTGTAATATAACATAGCTTAAGAAAGCATTTGTTTAACCTTCTAAATCATAGAGTGAAAGCACATTTTTCGCCACGTGGGGGTCACCCTGAATCAATTCTGTCCATTCTGTCGCTACACACATCAGCACTCGGTAGCAGTGCCCCGATCAGCAGCCATCCTGAACTTGCTCTCCTGTTGCTTCAGTAACCCACACTCCTGGGTAATCTGGAGCGTGTGGGTCCTTATGGAATGCAACCAGACCCAGAGCATTGCACTGGGAACTGCACTCTTTGTGCATCTGTGCTCGGGCAAGTTCTTCTCTTGGACTCGACCACACTGGTGGTGCTGAAGTGGCTGGAATCAGAAATGCAGCCCAGCCCCTCCCAGCTCCTCTAAACTCCGAGGGCCATCTGGAATGCAAGGGCATTGATTTCCTGCTCAATTCCCAAACACAAGACACACTGATTCCCTGGGCTGCCAAAAGACACAGGAGCCGTTAACTTGAAAATGATGGGCAAGCCCTACTGGCTGGTCTGGCACCAGAACAGCTCGTTCTGCACCAACATCCCTGCCCCAAACTATGTGTTCTTGTGCAAAAATACTGCATTATCCAGAACTGCCTCCTTGAAAACTAAAATTCTAGCAGAATTTCTGCCGGTGCTGTAAAAGGGCAGGAAAGATTGAGAAAAAGCTCCCTTGCTCCCTAGAGAAGGAGAAATTGAACAAGGGTTCTCCTATCAAACAAACAAATAAACAAAATGTGAAAGTGTTACCTATTCCACTGTCTAAAGCACTTGGATGCAGTGAAGGGATGTTTGGCAGGGAAACAGCCCTTGTGCTGAGCATTGGCTCTATGGATCGAAGGCAGGGATCTATGGCAGTCTGCCTGAAGGTCCCTCAGGAGCCCCCATTGTCCAGGCTAAAGCTCCCTCAGCCCCTCCTCCCTGGCCTTGTTCTGCACCCCTTGCCCAGCTCCCCTGTCCTTCTGTGCACTCGCTGCAGCCCCTCCATGACTTTCTGCTTCCCAGGGCCCACAGCTGCACACAGCACTCCAGCTGTGGCCGCAGCGCTGCCCAGCACAGGCCGCGCTCACTGCCCTGCTCCTGCTGCCCCACTGCTGCTGGCACAGCCACCGTGCCCTTGGCCTTCTTGGCCCCCTGGCCACACGCTGCCTCATCTGCAGCTGCTCAAGGCCGCCAGCCCTGCGTACTTTGGGCCCACGCAGCTCCCCAGCCACAAAGGTGCCCATTGCACTTCAGATACTGCAGGCACCATTGCAAGATGGCCTTCCTGTTCTACCACCTCATGTTCCAAGTAGATATCATAAAATTTGATAGGAATAGGATTCTAAGTCACTCTGTTTAAATTGAAATGATCTAATTCAACTGTACAGGAAATTGCTCCTAATTAAATTTTCCCTATCTGCTGTCTGCAAGCATCGTTCTCTTTTCAAAACTAGGTTTTTAATTCTTTAAACTCTGAGAAGGAAATTTAAAAATATCTATCTCTGCCATTATTATTTTTGTTACAGGCAGGAATATGGATTTTCTTTCAGCCTTCCTAGCTGGCCCTGTACAGTCTATTGCTACTGGCCAAGCTCACATCTTCCTCTACAATTCTTAAACACCAGGAACATGAAATGTTCCTTTCTCACTCACCTCAGGATCAGCACGTCTGAATACACGGATCATGTGATCTGGAGTGGGCAAGGGAAAATTAACAAGTGCTGTGAGAAAACTGCCTGGGCTGCTGAATCCCACAGAAAAGTAGAAGTCAACTCAAACAGAGAGTATTTTTCTTTATCAACATCCCTCCACGTGACATAGTTCTTTCACACAGCCAGCAAGAGATCAGGACAATAATCTTGGCTGTGCCTACACTTTGGCCTGTCTAGTCAGTAAATGAATACAAACATGATCAAGGGAATGCAAATTGTTCTTCAACATTCAATCCTTCTGTTCTGTCCAACAGATAAAGCAGCTTTTGTTCTCTTGTCTTTCAGGTACTTTTTTCAAAAAAGAAGTTGCATGCACTTATTCCCATTAAGTTGCTGAAAACAGTCACCCAGAAAAGCTTGCCCCAAATCCTCCTGAGCTGTGGCAGTTCTATTGTGAAACAGCACAGCAGCAGCTCCAGGCTCAGGAGCAGACACTCACTGCTTTGGCGTTTGCACTTCACTGCAAAGGGAATCACTCTTTTAGCACTCAGTCAAGGGTCAAAACAGACTGTCAAAACCTTTCATTACAAAATTTAGAATAAAAGAAGCTTTCCCTGAGTTCTGGGGAGAACTACAAAGTCCTTAGAAGGCCTTCTGAGAAGGCCTCCCAGGCTGCATTTTGGAAGATGTCCTGCCTGTCCCAGCAAACTGAGGAAATGACAGACTCTGCTGCCACAGACTCTCCCGTGGAGGGAACGGAAGCCCTGCAGGTTCCCCTGCAAATGCTGTCCCTGTGGCTACAGACACCCCCTTTTAGCTGAACCTCTTGACAGGAGCTTTACCAAACCAGAGGCATCCTAATGCTCTTTCAAAATCAACTCAGTCACTAAGAAAGAGCAAGAAGACATGCAAAAGCCAGGTTAGGTTACACCCTAGCCTAAATAGAGTTGAAACCTCTACTTACTTGCCAGGCTGGTAATGAAATAGGCGGAATAAACAGTGCCATACATGGTGCAAACTGCAGCAGCGAGTTGCTCAATCATTGTAGCACTGTTGTTGAAGTTTACTCCAACCAAGACTCCTGTCAGTGTGCAGCTACACACGGACAAAGGCCACAATCAGTAGGACGCTCCTGATCTGAGCAACCCCTAGGACTGCTCTAGCATTGAAGCCTTCCGTGCACCAAGGCAACCTTCTGATGTCACCACGACAATGTGGCAACCATGCCCTGATATCACAAAGCAAAGTATGACAAAGCAAACATGACAAAGCATGTTAGTCTGTGAATTTTTGCACAGCAATAAGCAGCCTTTCCTACAGCAAACACAAAATGGCCTCGGAAGTTCTCCTCTGACACAAAGCAGAACAAACTACCCCCACGGGCCAAACCCTGTTGTTCAAGGGATCCAAGAGGAACTCCAAGAGTGCCCCAAGCACCTACAGCCTGTACCCCAGCTGAGCCCTCAGGTGGGACCCAAGCAAAGGAAACCAGACCAAGAAAATAGCCCAAATCATTGTACAGAACCAGGAGAGAAAGCACTATTGGCATAGCAGTGTAAGTAATTCCTAACAAATCACCCCATATATCTGCATGTTTATAGGATGTTCCCAGGGCTGCTGTGTATGTACATCTCTTCCTCTGTTCTGCCTTTCTTCCCCTTTGGCAGCAGTTGAACTGGCAGCATCTGCCCGCCAGCAGCAGCTGCTCCAAGCTGGGAACGCCACTGGCGGTGCTGATTTCCAGAGGGTTCTGTGTGCCAGGGGAAGCCAAGGCAGGAGCGGGATGAACGGTGCTGGCGCTGCTGCTGCTCTGTGCCAGAGAGCCCCGGCTGGGCAGGGCACGGTGCCCACTGCGCTGCGGGCTCCTTCTCCTGCCACAGCTGGGCACACCTGGCAACAAGGCATGACAACTTGTGGGCAAGCCAAGGGGTGTCTGGGCCTGCACTGCTCTGCACACACCCAGCACACCTGCAGCACAGAATCTTAACCCTCAAACAGCTAAACCAAAGGGAAACAGCTGGAAAGATTTCATTTCAACCATTCTTTATGCTTCAATAGAAATGACCAAAATGAAAGTTACCAAGCAGGGCCCAATCCACACTGCCAGCTCAGTGTGAGAAAAGAGGCATTACTTTATTTCAGTGCTGGGTGCGTGGGAATCACTTTCCTGAAACATGCACACCCACGTGTTAGTATCCATGGATCTAAGACATTATTTTTATTCATTACTTTTATTCATTACTTTTGTTCATTACTTTGCTCAAACTCGCAGGCAAAGTATGATTTAAACATGTCAAATACTCGCAGGCAAAATGATTTAAACATGTCAAATACTTTGTGAGAATGTTTAACATTCTCACAAAGTATTTGACATGTTTAAATCCCTTCCCCAAAATTACTGACATTTAGAGTAGGGGTCTCTTGAGGGTCTCTGGTGGTCATGTGGTGAACATCCCATTCCTCAAATTCTCCTCCCATGGTTAGGAGCCTTCTTCTCCTTGAATGCATTGCAGCTACCTCCTCAGTAGGCCCACTGTCTTTATTCTCAAGGCTAAGACATCCACTTGCACACATTAACCACTGGTGTGAGGGAAGGTACAACTAAGCACTGCCTGGTAAAGCTTAACAAATTCACAATTTGTTGCAGATCAACACTTCCCCAACATCTCTTGTTCCTTCTCTGGTAAGCAAACACAAGCATTTTGCTATCACTGAGCCCAAGGCCACCTCCAGCCCTCCTGTCATCCAGCAGCCCTTCTCTCCTCACAAACAACAGGCCCAGCAGTGCCTTCCCTCGCTGGCTCAGTCACCAGCTGTGTCAGGAGTTCTCTGTCACACACTCCAGGAACATCCTGGACTGTTTGCTCTCCGCTGCACTCTGTTGCCAGCAGACATCCCCACCCTGTTCCATGCCCCTTGCAGAACCCTGCACCAGCTGCCCTGGGCAGGAACCAAAACCCTCTGGCGGCACAGCTGCTGGCCTGTGTCTGGCACAGCTCTGCACACCCCACTCCTCACGGGCTTTGGGCTGGAAATGCAATTGCACTTTCTGCCTCATGGAGAAATACCAGGGCTGCACAAACAACGGCCAGCAGGCCACATCCCAAAGGCCCTGCAGCATGGAGTTTAGAAGGAAGAAGACCCTTGCCCAATTCCTAACCATACCAAAACCACCATAATGGGGACTTTTAATCTTCTGAATGGAGAGTTGATTCACAGGGTAGCAAGGGAATCTTCCAATGGAGTTGAAGTTTGGTAGAGTTTTTATTCTGAGTCCTACTCAGACTGTTGATTTGAAAATTTATTTTAAAATATTTTTTAAAAGGCTGTGCAGTCATATGGTTTTGTTCTAATACCAAAATGGCTAGATGAAATGTGCTGGCATTTTAATTACATCCAACTCATTAGTCTGTAAAAGCTTTCCTGCAGAATAGCCACTAAACAAGAAATGAAAATCTGTGGACTGTGGACTTTGCAAATTTCTACTAAACTTATCAGACAATGAGACATTTTTAGGTAGATCATAGAGCAAATTAATTCCTATGGATAACTTGATTTGGATAAACCTGTTGATTTCAAATTAAAACTGCCAGCACATACTAAGTGGAAATCTGAATACTCACTTCTATGAGTTCTGAATTATTAGATAGTCATTGTCTGCCATATTAACAAAAATTACCATTCTGGCTATTTTTTTTACTTACAGTCAGCTCTTCAACACTCCTTGTAACATCAGAAAGAGAGTTTGTAGCAATGTGAACCATGGGTTGATGGGGCATTGCAGAAGGCTCCTATGCCAGCACTAAACGTTCACATTTACCATGGCATCACTTCTTGCCTTTAATTCCAAGCTACAGCTCAGTTCCTGCAGTATAGATTCACACTTGTAGTCTGTATTTGCAGCTGGTTCTTATTTCCCTGTCCAGGAAAATATCATGCTTGGATCTCAAATCAAAATAAAACGAGGAGAGAGTCAGGTTCTGGATAGGTATAGCAAGAACTAAGAGATTTTTTTGCAAATATGTTGAAAAGTTGTTTGTACATGCTGCAAAACCAGCCGATTAAAGACTTGCACTCTAACTTGTAAGCTGAGCTTTGCCTGTTCTTTCTGGACTGATTTCTTGAGGCCAGACACTGAACCTAATCAGTAAGAAAATCAAAACCACAGGAGTAGTTTGGAGAGTATTGTAAATTATTCTGTCATGATGCTTTTTGCCTAAAAGTTCTGGCCATCATCCGATTGGAGTAATTAGAGGAGATCGAAGCCATCACACTGTGCCTGTGCACACAATTCCTTCCCAGGGGTAATCCATGAAGCAACGCTGACAAATCCACACCAGCAGTGGCTGCCACACAGTCATGAAGCAGAGAATATGTATTTCTGCTACACTTGGACAGCTGAAGATGCCTCTGCTGAGCTAATTTTAGTGACTGCGCACCACAGATGAGACCTTGTGGTCAGTCTCCAGCAAGTCAGGGCAGTTAATATTCTGCCTAAATGAAGTAAGTCTAGCAATACATAGACCATGGAACCTGAGGAAAGCCAGCAGCTGTGGGAGATTTAATTTGTTTCCGCATCTTTCTTTTTACTAATTTATTGCAGTCAATTAGTTAAAGAATGGAAACTTTTGGCGTACCATTGGCTGGAAGGTTGGTCAGTCTTCCATTCATGACTCCTCTGAAAGCATCACCCCAGTGTTTTTATCAGTAGCTCTTCCATCATCATGGCTCACACAGCATTTCCTGCAGCTCTTCCTGGAGTCAGGGAGAGGCACCAGGAGAAGGGGGAGAAAGCTGTGTGCAGAGACTGTGTCAGCTGAAGAGACATTTGTTTCCTCTGATTTGGCTGAATGGCTGCAGGAACCTTGCTGGCACTGCTGGCGGGGTGGCCTTTTGCAGGGCTGGGCAGAGTTTGGGGCCCAGGATCCCTCCTCTCGGTGGGACACCAGGGTGAGCAGCCCCTGTCCCAGGCAGGAGCAGAGGTTCTGTGGCTCTGCCCTGGGCACAGAGACCTGCCACTGCCATGAGCTCCTGCCGTGGCTCCTCTGGGTCAGCTCCTGCTCTGCAGTGATGATGGGCGCAGCTGGGGGTGGCTGCAATGGAGGGTGGCTTCCAGTGGGCTCTGCTGGTCTGCCACACTGGAGCCAGCAGAACTTCTGGAAGGAGTCTCCTCTTGTGAGCTGCTGGAGCTGGAGCTGGCACTGGCCACAGCGCCGCTGTGTTCATCCCTGACAGGACCAGAGCACAGCAGCCTCTGGGCCTCCTTGCTGCACGATGGCAGTGAGGAGGCCATGGACCACAGGTTCAGTATGTGTGACTCAGTTTCCTGATAAACTGTGCTGAGAAAACCCTGCATCCCTCCTGACAGATCTAAGACACTCCAAGAAATCTGTTGGCACATTGGGAACTCAGAATTGTTTGCATTTTGAACAATTGTCTTATGAGTGCTTTTGATTGTTTTTGTCATTTTGTGTTGATTCAGTTGATCCTTCAGAGAAGCTTTCCTAATAATATAAAACATGGGAAATTGTGGAGACCCTGGGGGGGGGCATTCCCTAGTCTAGGGAGACACAAGAAGCTTCCCTCAAAAAGCTGTTAGACCCCATTTGCTACTTCCCCTGTTCCTGTGTCTGTTCCTGCGTTCCTGAGCCACACCTTCCCTATTCCCTGATTGCCCCCCTTATCTTTGTACTGCCCCAAGATCAGGGTCAGCCCCCAGGCCCCTGTGGAGACAAAGTGAGACCCTCTGTGTGTGGGTGCTGGGACCTGAACATCTCCCTGCACAGCTGAATAAAACATCTGTGGAGATTATGCAAAGGCCCTTTTTGCTTCTTTACCCTGGGCTATGGTAGCAGCAATTCAGACTGCTACAGAGGAGAAGCTGCAGTACTGGCACCAAGATTTTGGCAACTTGACTATAGGCACAGAGGGCGTGCAGGATGCTGCTCTATGAATTCCTTAACCAGCCATCTCTGGTGCTGGCATATTCCCTGCAGCTTCTGCTGCAGCCAGGGTCACCTTTGGTCAAGTAGATGACATTGTTATTTGAAAAATTCGGCCCACACCTTGGGCAGGAGGCCATCCACAGGCTCTGGTCCTGCAGCCCCTGCTCAGCTGGGGACAGTGTTCCCTGCAGGGAAGATGGAGCAGCCATCACAGGGTCTGGGGGGCTGTTTTCAGCAAGGTGGCCAGGCTCTCTCCCTGCTGGACTCTAGCAATTGTTTGGGGGAGCTGATGGCACACTGTATGTAGTCCTGTTCATCCTACTCAGAAAACCTGACAGCTTCTATCATTCCTCTGCAGAGTTGGCATGCTGGATTTCTCTTTGCCCACTGCAGGATGCAGCCCAGGCAGAACTGGTGGTGACAGGGCAGAGAAAAACTCACATCCTTCTTAGTGACCTGGCAGATGGGGCAGCTCCATTCTGTCCCCGTGGCCATGTCTGTCTGTCCCAGTAGCAGGGAAGAGCTGAGGACCATGAGCTGCTCTCATTTGCAATCTTGCTTGGCCAGAGCCCAAGCTCCAGCCAGAGTGGTCCAGGCTCTGTCAGTGCCCAAATAGAAGCAGAAAGGGATGTTGTATCACAACCCATTCCTTGGTGAAGGAGGTCCATAGCAGCCTCAAGAGGCACCTCAGACACTCAACAGTCAAGGCAGTAACATATGGACAGGACACAGATGGCAGTTCATAGCTGGGAGAGCATTCGTAGACATATCCAAGGACAAATTTCCCAGGAACTCTCCACAGCTCTGGGATCTGCCCATCAGCTCTGTCAGAAGCTTCAGCAGAACAAACAAAGTCCTAAAAAGCAACTTCCACACATTTTTCCTACCATCCTGCCTGAGTAGCAGGGTTGCTTGCTGCAAAACACTCCTTTTCTCCTCTTCCCCAATGCCCTGTGGACACTTGCAGCCAAAATAAAAAGCTCCTGGCCCTCTGTGTGATGTGATAATATAGTTTTTATATTTCCATGCTGGGATGAAAGAAAGCTGTGCTGTGGGTCAGGAGAGGCCAGGACCCACTTGGCCTTCCTGCAGGCTGAGAGGGTCCCAGCAGACATCCTGCTGCTTTTTTGGGGAATGTGTGAGGGGGAGTGGAGGGGGTGACAGAGAGGCCGAGATCATAGAGTGGAAACTCAGCTCCAGAGTGGCAGTGCAGACTCTCCCTGCTGAATGCCTGCTGGGGCTGACAAAGAAGGAAAATGCCCCAATAACAGCCCGGTGGCACTGTGTCTCAGGGACAGGTACAGGGAGGTGACAACAAACAGCAGCATGGCCCGGTCTCACAGCTTCTAGGAAGCAGTGACAGAGGGGCCTCATGTGCCCGAGATTTCAGAAAGGCTGTCTTCTCAAATGGCCACTCGGAAACCCCTCTCTTTGCCTCTTGGGTTTGTGAATGCTTTTGACAGCCACAGCATCCTGGGGCAACGCGTTCCACGATTTCATTAAGCACTCCTTGAAAAGCACCTCCCATTGTTCAACTGAGCTGCCAGCCTGGTCATTTCAGAGGGTGCTGCCTTGGTGGAGAGAAAAATCAATCTTCTGCCTTTCAGAGAGCTGAAGGAGAAGGGACTCTTCACCATCCAACACCTGGCTGGGTCCCATTCAGAGGTCCTGCTTTGTAGACTTGGTGAGGTTTGCTTGGCAGTTACCAGCGAGGTGAGAACATTGTTCGGAATTGTCCCCCATACTTCATACACGGTGTGTAGAGTAGGTATGTGCTTGGTCATCTCCATGTGTGCTCAGGGTCAGCCTTCATTTCTGGTTTTAGACCTGAGATTTCTAATGTCTGTCAGCTGTCTGAAGGATCTGTGGGTCCATGCAGCTGTATTTACTGGCAGGTCGGGTATCTGACACTCATCTTTGAGTGTGGTGCCTTTATAATGCAATGTGCAAATGCAGAAACTGAGACACAAATGACGTTATTTGCCAGAGTCCCAATCTCTGCCCAAGCTGTAATTCAACACTGCAAATTATTCTGTAGACCTGAGCCTGTGTTTTCTGTTTCCTGGCTGAGTGCTTCAATTGCTGGTGTTGCTTTTTTGAACAGGAGCACCTGACTCATTTATCTTTATCACTTGTGCCTTTATGATTTGAAAGCAGCCCTTGATTTAATTTTCTAGTAAAAGGGCCTGAAATCAAAGCTGTGGACATTTTAGAAGGGTTAAGTAGAACACTTAATGAAATTTTTATTTTAGGCATTCAGTAAAGAGGTCTGAGGCCAGAAATTGGTGCCTTTCTGTGCTTGTGCTCTCCTGCTCTTCCTGTACTTGTATGTTCCTCTGGACACAGTGGGATGTGTTGTCATTTTCTGGGACTTCTGTTGAAGGCAACTGGTTTTCTTTCCAAGGTGATTCCTATGTTTCCCCTCATGGTTCCCCAGGTGACCAGTCTCCGTTCCCAGGTGTCCTGCTCTGCCATTGTCACTCTAGGAGAGCTCTCTGTGACCTTGAAGAAGGACATGGACTCTGAGGTGGATGAGGTTGCTCGGGTCCTTCTCCAGATGGTGTCCAACTCCCCAGAATTTGTTCAGAAAGCAGCCAGTCAGACCCTGGGGATCATGGTGGACAATGTGACTCCTGCACGAGCAATGACTGCTCTCATGTGTGGAGAGTTTTGTCGAAGAGTGGCTTGAGGAAAGGGGACACAATCAATTTTGTAAAGAAGCCTAATCAATTTGGTAAAGAAGTCTTAACTAGAGCCAAGGCCCCTTCAAGGCTAGGGTGTCCTTGTGGATAAGAAGAATGCAGAAGTTGCTGTGCTTGCTAACCACAGGAATGTGGCTAAAGGCTAAATTAAGTGAGGCTGACATGTAGCTGAATAGCCAATCCTGAGCTCAGCTTTTGCAATATGTATGAGACTCATTGGACACTGGATTTAAGTTGCTGAATCAATCAATAAATCAGACCTGTGATGAACAATCTGGTGTCCTGGTCTCCTTCCTTCGACACTCATGGACATGGGAGTCAAGCAGGTTCTTTTTCTTTTAGTGATATTCTTCACCTTCGTGTGTGTGGGAGGGAGAAGGGATGAGACAGAGAATGGGAATGCTGGGAGCGAAGGGTCCTGTATCCTGCATCTTTTGTGAACTCAGTGACTTGATTCTCCAACCAACCTCACATCTTTCCTCTTGTCACCTATTTCTGCCCTCCTGCAGCCCATTAGTTCTCAGAATCACAGAAGTGTAGAATATGGGGAGTTGGAAGGGGCCCATCAGAACCATCGAGTCCAGCTCCTGGCCTTGCCCAGAGCAGCCCAAGGGTCACACCAAGTGCCTGAGATTGTTGTCCAAATGCTCCTTCAACCCTGTCGGGCTTGGTGCTGTGACCACTGCCCTGGGGAGCCTGTTCCAGTGCCCAGCCACCCTCTGGGTGAAAAACCCTTTTTCCTGATGTCCAAACTAAAGCTCCTCTGACTCAGCTTCCTGCTGCTTCCTGGAGTTCTCCCAGTCTGTCAGATTTTCCTAGATGGGGTGATCAGTGGGGAAGGGAAAGTACCTGCAAAGGCCAAGGATAGAGCCTTGTGCTTTTGTGGGAAGAGGGACAATTGCAATTGCAGCTGTGAGCAGTGTTTGGTATTTCACAGCTCTAACCACAGAGGCCCTGGGAAAACCATATCTCCTCATGATGCCATTAACTTGAGAAATGAGGAGGGTCCTTGCTGGGGCATGGAGCACGTGGGGGACAATCTGCTGGGTGTGGCACAGCCTGCACAGCAGCTGCAGCTCCTGCTAAAGGAGCCTTGTATGACTGTCCTGGCCTCAGAGCTCTACTTTCTATTCAAACTGATGTTTCATGTTAGCCTTGAGATGATGAATCACTTTACAGGCGCCTTCACAGGCTGACTGCCATGGGACAGTTGAAGCAAATGCTGCTTTAAATGTTGGTGCTGGGCCTGATAGTTCCCAAGAGACGCTCTCTAGAACAGGACAGCCTGGCTAAACTGCCTGCCACCCTTTCCTCAGCTTTGCAATAGGGTAAAAGATTCAGATGGATCCATTGCCAAGCCCCACAGAAGAAACAGGCTGCATTGCTGGATATTCTGCAATTTCACAGCCCAACACATGTTTTCCCTGCATTTGTTGTTTTCCAAAGTTCTGCAGATTTGGGGATAAATGGGTGGAAAGAGCCTCAATCCTGCTGCAGCTCTGTGTACTGGGTGCCCTCTGATGGGTCAGCATCAATGGTCCTTAATTTCTAAATTATTCATATGTCATCTATTTCTTTAATCTTTCTCCAAGTAAATACTGTGAAAGTAACTGAGTATCAGACAGTGCAGGGAGACTGAATTCTCCCTCCTCCGTGCAGGCAGGCCTTGTGTACAACGCTAACTTTGTGTTTAGCTGAGGCCAGAACCTTGTGCAGGTGTCCAAAGGTGCAGGGACAGCCCAGGCTCCTTCCCCCAGCAAGGGCAGGGAGCAGCTCTGGCCAAGGCCGGCACTGCTGCTGCTCCTTGTCCCTGTGCCCAGGGTTTGCTCTCTCCTCCCCAGCAGCCGCCACGCCCCGGTGCGCGAGTGTGCGGCCCAACTCCTCCTGTCCCTGATGGAGAGAATTGGAGTCACCCAGCCCGCAGGCACCCCCAGGGCTGAGAGGCTGCCACACGTGGCAGGGAAGCTTGCTCGGGACTGTCACAAGGACACAAGGTAATGATCTTCATTTCACCTCCCAAAACAGGAAAGCCGTTTTGTGTCTGGCTGTGAAGGTGAAACCACACAAGAGTGGAAACTAAAGAGAATATGAAATTACCTCACGGTGTGAATAAGGGCCATAGAATCATGGAATATGCTGAGTTGGAAGGGCCCATCAGGGTCATCGAGTCCATCCCCTGGCCATGTGCAGGACACCCCAAGAGTCGCTCCATGTGCTTGAGAGCATTGTCCAAACTCTTCTTGAGCTCTGTCAGCCTTGGCACTGTGACCACTGCTCTGGGCTGCTTGGGCAAATGGCTGTACTGGGAAACCTGAAAATGGCCAGCAAAAAGGAATATTGCCAACTTTGCCTGTGGCTTGAAGGATTTTTTACTGAGATCAAAGGAGCTCAGATCTGCCAGTCCAACAGTTCTGATTGGCCTCAGGTGCACAACACAAAGCCAAAGTGTTGGCTAACGTTCATCACTGAAGGATCCCAAACATCCATTTCTCATTAACTTCAGACTTGCCTAGAAATATTTCAGGGGTCTTTAGCCAACATATTCAGTCTTTCTAAACCTGTTCTGCAGATTTCTAGAATGCTGTTATCTGTGGCTCACAGAATTCCAAACTTCTTCTTGAAGAAAACTTTGGTTTCCTAGTGGCAAAATCAACCCTAAACACCAAAATCCCCTCCCTTTGATGATTAAATTCCCATGAATAGCTGCCAAGAACACCAGAGCAACTAGCTGCCCCTCTGCATACACATAGTATAGAATTATCAAGAGGATGCATGAGGTGTTTTGTCCTGGCTTCCCTGCCAGGTAAAGAAAGGCAAATTATTGTGCAATGGCAGCAAGACGCTGCTAACAGGCTCTGACAACAAAGCAGATGTGTTTTTCTTGTTCCCTGGGATCCTTTGATGCCACAGAAGCACAGCCCCAGTTTCAGAGTGAAATGCTTTTTTTCTGTTGCCCCATATTCTCCTTTTGCCTCTTGTGTTCAGCTGACAGCACTGTGCAGTGTCAAGTGAGGTAAATCTCCCTCTTTGCTGAGTAGGTAATGCCTTCTCGTGCAGGGATTGCACCTGATGAGTTTAAGGGATCAGCCTCTTCTGTTAACACTCTTCCTTTGTTTGTTCACTTTTCTTTTGTTTCCTTCCTTCCTGCCTTCCTTCCTTAGGCATTATGGACAGGAGATGGTGAAGATGTTGCTCAACCATCAACAATTTAAAATGCTTTTGGAACAGTCTCTTTCCCCTTGTGACCATGAAGATATTCTGACAAGAATTAAGAAGAAAGTAAGTGCTTGGCAGGAGAAATGTCTCCTTTGTGTAAGTATTGCCACTGCTAATATGAGAGCAAACACACCTAATCTGTCTTTAGCTCATTCCTCTTCTGCTGAATCATTTTGCTCCTGGGAATGAGCTGTTAATCCTCAGCCTGGTCATCTGCAGACCACAAAGGAACTGATATTATTAGGGAAAAGTGGGGTTTTGCATATTTTCAATATTGGTCACAAAGAGGAAAGGGAAAGGGGAGAAAATGGGTTTACATTTAAGCGTAAGCCCCCACCATGCTCTCCCTACTCTGCCCCATGTAAAGCAATTAAGTGAGAATTGTGCTTTTGAAGATAACAGAGTCTTTGCAAATGACACTGGAAGTAGTACTGCCAAGAAAATTCCCAAATTTACAAAAGATGTCCAGGTCAATCCTAGTTACTACAATGACGGTCTGTCTTTTGGGAATACTGCCCTGCTGTCCAGCCCTGTGGAGCTGGAAGAAGCTTGGTGAATTCAGCAGCATCCAGTGGAAAATCCTTTGTTTGTTTGGGGGGGATTTTTTTTTTTAATCGACATTACAGAAGGGAGCCTGCCTTTGTGTAGGCACAGGGAGAGTGAGTGTTGAACCAAATTGACTTCCAACACAATGGACCAACCCCCAGAGTCCAGTTTGTTCTGCTGCTTCCTTCACAAACACTCATTGCCTGCCAGTTTGCATTATTCCCATTTCTGCTCAAGATTAAGGAATTTGGGATTTTAAACTGCTGCTCAGTCTGGTAGCACCCATAACATGCCTTGGGCTATTAAAAACAAAGAGTTGGCATCACTGAATCTCTGGTTTGTTTCCATCTCTAAGTTAGGAAATGTTTCCCTAAGCCTCGGTAGCAGTGATCCTGGTTCTAACTTGAGTTTTCAACAGGGAATTTCCTGGTTTATGTTCTAATGATTGATGGGGTTTCTCTATGTCTTTGTAGGGGATGGAACACCAGAAGTCTGAAGGCCCATCTGTCAAGGAGCCGGTGAAGGAGAGGAACGATGGCTCAGAGGAGCCCCAGGCCACATTGTCTGCTAGCAAACGGTACTGAGCACTTTTGTCAGATGTGAGAAAGCACATGGCAAGCTTTACATGCCTCTTCCTCAGGAAAAACTTTCTGGCAGAGATGACCAATGCCACAGATTGTTTCCTTTCTCTACAAATGCTCTAGGATAAAAAATGTCTACTTGTGCATTGTGCTGAACACAACTTCTCTGGAGGGGTTTCCACAAAAATGGAGAGACAAACAGACACCCATTTGTTGCAGCTCAGACAATCCAGTGCAGTGGCAAGGGCAGCGCTGTGGAGGCTGGCAGAGGGCCAAGTTTCTGCTGCCTGACTTGGGACAAGTAAATTCAAACAGGGCTTTTTTTCATCTGAGTGGAGTCTTTTTCAGATGGGTGTTTTGATGAGAAATCTCAGTCTGGAAGCAAGATGCCATTCCACAAAGATGCAGTTCTCATCCATGTGCTTTGGCATGGTTGAATCATGGTTTTCTTGCCCTCAGTACTAAGTTTGAGTAGTAAGAAGCAAGGCAATTCCTGAACAATTTCAGTAAACAGGTGTCTTAATGTGGACTTTTTGTCTTGATATTCCTGTCCTTCATGTAATTTGCTTGATGGACAGCATGTTTGGTTTATTTCCCCCTGTGCTGCAATCAGCATTTAAGACAGGAATTGCTCCTTGCTGTCTCTTCATGGCAGTTGCAGAGCTGCTTGTGCCTGTTCTCCTCTGATAGCAGAGGGGATTTATTTAGCTCTGTCCTGCTCAGCAGTGGCAGGAAAGTGACCACATGCCTCAGTAGCACAGCTGGCATCTTCCCGTGCTCATGGAAGAGACAGGTTGATCCAGGAGAATTGTTCCCAGTGGGGTTGTAAAGCTGTGCATCTGGTCTCTAGGGAAGCAAATGAAATGTGAGTGTAGTTCTGGGATGTCTGGTTTCTGTTTTTATCTCCGTTACTGATTTGTTGAATCCATCAAATATGGCCCTGTTTATCTGTTCAGATGCATCTGAGCTACTTTTGCAGATTGTCATACCTGGTTGTAGAGACACTTCTCCAGAGTGATGAGTTTCCTTATTCTAAGACACACACGTCCCACATGAGGAGGCATTTAAACTTGGCAGTAGTGTCTCTCTTTCTCCACAAAGCAATGTGACCTGTGTGCTCTGGCAGCCATCTGAAGATAGATCAGATGCATCTCATCCTTGGTTTTCCTGAGTGAGCACTGGGGAGAATGTCACTTGCAGATTGTCTCCTGTAATGATTGTCATGAGGTCCACGTTGTTCTTCAGACCCTCATGACTTTCCAGCTTGAAATCCCATAATTAGGAAAACTGCTCAAGATGTTTTGCTCACAATTAACTGAAGGCATTGTCTGTGGCTCCAGCTCTCTCCATAGAGAGCAGCAGGCACAACTTTCCCAGGCATTGTCCTGGGGAAGGCTGTGGGAAGATCAGAGAAAAGAATGAGAAACAATTCTTATCTTCACTTGCTGCATCTGTTGTTGTGAACATGTGGAATGTGTTCTGGAGATTTGTTTACCAAAGGGTGATTTCTTAATTGGCCACTGGTGATGGTGTTTTGGATTCAATTGACCAATCTGGTCTGTCTGTATATGGCTATCTGTTAGGGTGATGATTTTCAGTATAGTATAGTATAGTATAGTATAGTATAGTATAGTATAGTATAGTACAGTATAATAAAGTGATTGATCAGCCTTCTGGAATCATGGAGTCAATGCTAATTATTTCCACTATGGGGATGCCATGCTAGGATAATTATCACCACCAGGTCCTCATTTGGTTTTATTTTCCAGGGTGGAATCTCCCTCTGATGGACACCTCCTACACCGTGCACAAGCCCAGGTCACGTCACCTCCAGCTGTGGAAGAAACGGAGCTGCTCCAGAAGCTTTACCATCTCCTGGAAGCCAAGGGGTTTCAGACAAGGATGGAAGGAGTGGAACTCCTCCTAGACCTGTGCAAAACCAGCCCCCAGCTCATCTCCACTAACATTGCCCAAGTATGTAGGGTATCTTCACTGCTCCTTTCCTTTAGCTCCTTTCCTAAGCCTGTAGCAGCAAAGTTAATTCAGTGTGTCTTGGCACTCCATCCTGGCTGTTTGTCACACGCTGGTCCCTCTTACCCAGAAAAAATTTAATTCAGGTCCAGGCTTCAGGACAAGTTATTTCAGTCCAGCTGTATTTGTCTGGCAGGTGCCTATTGATGCTGTTCATCACATGATGGCAGAATTTTCTGCAGGTGTAACTGCTGCTCTCCCCTACTCCAAGTTGGGTTAAGTGAAAGGAATCCAGCCCCTGAAAGCGTGGCAATTGTTCTCTAGACCAAAAATGGGTTTGCATAGGGAAGAGAAGTATCAGGCTGGGTTGGTTTAAATCCAGTTGTTTTTTTAAAGAATACTTCTATATACTCCATCTTGTCACAGCTCTGGCTACTCATTTCCATCCTTGTTCCTATTCCTCTTAGTAAAGACAGTGCTCACCCTTCTTGGGGGTCTTTTTTTTCTCTTTGGAAAAGGAGGAAAACAGCTAAGGACCCATCTCTGCCTTCTCCTCCCAGTAGCTGCTTTTTCCCTTTTTCCAGGGAAAGGTGCCTGATAATGAGGCTGTCAGGGGACTGAACCTGCTCTAATGAGAGCTGTACAGCACATCACATTTCAGAAGTCCACCTGTTACTTAGAGAAATGGTCTGGATCCTGGAAGAGTTGATCAGAGCCCTGCACTTCTCCAGAAACAGGCTCTGAGACAAACAAAAGAAAACTTAGATCTCCTCCAGCCATAGTTTTGGCAAAATCATAATTGCCCTCAGTACTTGAGGCAACTGTATAGAAAACCAGGCATTGTAAACATCTGCTTCCATTCAAAGCAAAGGTACTCTTTTGCATTAATAAATGGAATTGATTTAATGATTTATAGATGGAGAGAAATACCATAGGAACTATCCTGTCCCCAGCCAAACCTCTTAAAAACAGAGGAAAATCTTTCAACCAGCATGAGGTTGCACCACCATTCCAGTGAGTGGCCCACATGAAAACAGTGAAATTGTGCAAGTGCTGACCTGACAGAAAGGATCACTTTCATCTTTGACGTTGCTGACTGCTACATCCACTCTTCAAACCAGGACATTTGAATCCAGCTTTCGCATTGCTTGTTCTCTTCACAGATTTTTGATTATTTTGTCCTGAGAATATCTGAAAGCCACAAGAAAGTGAAGCAGAGGGCGCTGGACGTGCTGGCTGAAATCACAGGAGCCCTGAAAGATGCCTTGAACCCGGTGATCATTGGTTTGGTGGAAGGAGTAACAAAGAACCTGAACTCAAAGGGTCCCAGGGTTCGTGGGGCAGCTGTGAAAGCACTGGAAGAATCCTTTGCTCATTTGGGTAAGGCTGAGCCCTGGCAGGGACTCTCCTCAGCTTCGTCTCTGTCTCTCCTGCACAAGAGAGTGCTGAGTGCCTTGACAGCTGCTCTTGTCTGTGGAACACTCCAGCTGACACCCACCAGAGGCTGTGCAGGTGCAGTCCTTGTGCACCATCCCCAACAGGCTGAAAAGGGATCAGCATTTCCCAAGAGTCCCTTGGCTCTGTGCTGCTTGTCTGAAGAGCAAGTCCTGGGCTACAGCTCTGCTACAGTTCAGAGGCAAAGGGGGTTTGGAGTTTGCTTGGGCCCCATCTGACTTCCCAAATGAACAGCTTTGCTGTTGGCATGAAGGGACACTGACCCATCAGAGTGTCTGCAGGGCAGCCACCTGGAAGGCTCTACATTAGAGGCATTAGCTGCCTATTTTCCACTTTTCTTCTTTGTCTTCTATGTTCAACGGGGAACTTGTGATTCACCAAGTTCATTTCTTTAGAACAAACAGGTATAAACCCAGCTGTCAATGATGCCTTCTTCCACATGTTGTTTTGCATGGGGCAAAATGGTTACAGCAATTAACTACATAAGCAAGGACTGCTCTAAATTCCTTTGCCACACACATTTATGTCAGCTCTGAGAATGCTGCACTGGGGAAATATGCCTGAAAAAAGGAGTGTTGAAGAGGCAGGTCTTCAAGAGGAGTTTCCACTTTCTCCTCCCCAGCTGCTCTGTGAGCTCAGGAACTGTCTGACTCAGTGCCTTTCTGTGTCCCAAGTATAGGGCTCTTCCTTTTTGCTCTGGGATGCAAAACCTTTTCACTGCTTCCATGTGACTGAACTCTCGAGGTCCCTGATGTGAAATGTTTTAACACAGCTCCTGGTACAGCAGACAAGTTTGGATTTACAAATGTGAAAGGAGAGCTTTTCTTTTGGAATTTAAAACCGTGCCAAGCAGGCTGGAGGGAAAGAAGAAAAAGATTCAAAAATCCACAGAAATGTACTTTATTTTATAAAATTGGGCTGGCCCTGACCTTTCTCTCCCCACTGTCCTTTCTCCTGTGACCTGAGAAAAGTGAGCAGAAACGTGTGTTTCCCTTGTAGATAAAGTGTCACTGCTGAAAGAGCTCAGCTACCAATGGAATCACCTGAGTGGCCAAGCCCTGCTGGATGTCACCGAGCGTATCACAGGTATGGCCTCCCCTTCTGAGCCAAGAGCTCTTCCCAGGGAGTATTTACAGGGAATGCCTGTGAGTAGACAGCAGAGCAGCTCCTCCAAACCAGGAGGTGCTGAGCTTGTCCCTGCTGCCCCATAGCCAAGGCAGGTGGATTTGGCAGGTTTTCCCTGGCTGCTGCAGAGCTGGGCAGCACCTGAGATGGGGGCAGCGCTCGGCCTGGGGCTGAGCTCTCACTGGGGCGTCTCAGAACCACCTCCAGCAAAGGGAGGGCTAAAAATGCCCCAGCTGGCTCCTCTCTGGGGAGCTCAGGGACATCTGTGATCTTTGAGGGAAATGGTGGCAAATGCTGTTTCAGGGCATCAGTTTGTTTTGTCCTCACAGAATTCTTGTTTTTCTCTTGGAAAGTTTTGAGGCTGACCCGTGCAGAGCCTGGGGGTCACAGCTTAGGCCAGAACTCAACAGAGGTATCAGAGGCACGAGTTTAGTGCAAGGCAGCTTCTGGGTGATAGTGGAACCCTGGAAAAAGTTAAAGCTTTGTGCTTTGTGCTTTCCCAGATCAACTGCACCTGCGTAAGCAGTATGATAAATTATATAATTGTTAGATGTGATGATTGTTTAGGAATTAAATGTAATTATTATATAACCATAAGAAGAATAGTGAGAAACTATGTTGGAAATTCAGAGATTTCAGAGACGGGCTAAATTTATGTATACAATAGAACAATACAAGTTTATAATTAACATGAAAGTTATGTAACGATAGAGTATAAAACATGATCATTTCAGATGTATGGTCAGAATCAAATTTGGGTTGAATATACCCCGATTCCCAGAGCTCTTAATAAAAGCATCGCATATAGTCCCCGAGATTATGTGTTTTTGAACGCTAACATTTTGGCGACCCGCAGATGGGACCCTTGTGAGTGGTGCTGAGCAAGTTCGCGACTCGATCACGCTCCAGCCGGCACCGAGGGATTCTCGGGGAGCCCACCGGCCAAGACCACTTCCGCCGCTCACAACGTCCCCGGGAGAAAGGTAAGGTGCTTTTTTTACTTTGGTTTGGATGCCTGCCAATAAGACGCAGCGAAAGCTACACTTGGTTGGTCTGAAGGAATTCCTGTTGGTACAACCTTAGGCGCCGTTCAGTAAGACAATCGCAAAAGCGTTGCGGGTTCGGTATTTGAGGTGTATTTGAAATGGAGAAACTTAAAGGGATTTTGGGCAGTAACACCCCTATCCTGCAAAATTCTCCTTTGGGGTGCTTATTAGCACATTGGAAACAGGGTAACTTTGGGGAAGAATTACATAAAACGAAGTTGATTGATTATTGTAATTCATGGTGGCCAGAATATGCCTTGGAGAATGGCGAAAAATGGCCAAAATACGGTACTCTGCAATATAACACTATTTCGCGGTTAATGTCATTTTGTAAACAAGAAGGAAAATGGGATGAAGTCCCATATGTTGATATGTTTTTCTACTTACAGGGAAAGCCAGAATGGCAGGATGAATGTGGATTATTAGTGGTTAAAACATCTGCAAAGTGTGGGGTTTGTGAGGAACGTTGTTTAAAACACTTGGCATTAAGAGAAAGCTTGAGTAGGGAAAATTATACAGATATTGATTTACAAGTAGCTCCAATAGGAACAAGAGAACCTAACCCTATCCCACCTGTTTCATCTGGCCCTATCCCACTACCTGCTCCTCACCCACCTAGCCCTGAACCTGTTTCATCTAGTACACCCTTCCCTCTTTATCCTCCTCTCCCATCATCACCCGATCCCTCTTCCTCGGAAGATGAGCAAAACCTAACTGTGATAGAAAGGAGAAAGAGGTACGCAAGTGAAAAAGATAGCAATGGTAATGAATCAGTTACCCCAATAGCTCATAGAACCCGGGGTCGGGCAAAGCTTGCCCCAGTTGTGCATAGAGATGGCATAAGCAAACAAAAACAGACTGTGATTGCCCCCTTACGACAAAGTGTCGGAATGGAAGGGCCAGTATTTGTAAAAGTGCCTTTTTCCCGGCAGATTTAGTTATTTGGAAACAGTCAGCCAGAACTCATAGAGAAAATCCTGATAAAGTGGCATGTGTAGTAAAAATGGTTATGAAAACTCAAAATGCTGACTGGGATGACATACAAGTAATATTAGATACTCTGATGGATTCTACTGAAAAAGAAATGGTACTTAAGGCAGCCAAACAGAGGGCAAGAGAAGATATTAGAAATGGGCTAGTAACAGAGAATTTAGATGTGAATTTCCCAATTGAGTGTCCAAATTGGGACCCTAATTTATTTTGCGATATGAGGAAATTACGTAAATAACAAGAATGGATCCAAATAGGAGTTCAGAACGCTGTGCCCAAAACTATAAATTGGTCCAAACTATATGAGGTTTGACAGGAAAAGAAGGAATCTCCCACTGCGTTTTTGGAGAGGCTTAAGGAGATAGCAAGGAAATATACAGACCTCCAAATGGATACAGAGCAAGCAAAGGTTCAGCTCGCTCTCATATTCTTGGGCCAATCACAGGATGACATTCGTAGAAAATTGGAAAAATTAGAGGGGGAAGAATTAAGGAATTTGGATAAGTTACTTGAGGTTGCTTGGATGGCATATAGCAATCGGGAAAAAGAAGCTAGTAACAGACAGCAGCAGAATCTATTGGCCGTAATACAAGGAGAAGGTGACCCAAATTTCAGGGGACGTAACAGGAATATCCGCGGTAAGAGACCAGTCACACAAAGGTTAAGCCTGAATCAATGTGCGTATTGTAAGTGGGAGGGGCATTGGAAGCGAAATTGTCCAAGCTTGAATAACCAGTTTGACCAGGGCAATCAGTTGCAGCAGGGAAACGCTGCCAAAGCCATGGTGTTAGGAGAATATAACTAGCTGAACCTGTGGAACAGGTTCAAGAACTCACCACAAATATAGAATAGAATTTAATCCACCAATATTTCCAGTAAAGAAAACAAATATCTGAATATAGGTTAGCGCAGGATTTGAGAACAATAAATAAAAAGGACATTTATCCAGTGGTAACAAATTCTCACAAATTGCTAACATCCGTAAAGGGGATTTATAAGTGGTTTACTGTAACTGATTTAAAAGATGCCTTTCTCTGCACACCCTTTGAGAAAGAAAGTAGGAAACTGTTTGTTTTTGAATGGGAAAACCCAGGGAACGGAAGAAAGACCCAGCTCACCTGGACACGACAAGAACTCGCCGACCCTATTTGGAAACTAACTGGCAAAGGAACTGGAGATTTGGACCAAAAATGGGCTGCAGTACCAAGAGACCAATACTTATTGTTGCAGTATGTTGATGATATACTAATAGCTACAGAAGAAAAAGTAACCTGTATAAAGATAACCATTGAGATTTAAATTTCACAAGGGCAACAAAAACTAGGTACTAACCACATCCAAGCTATTTGTGCTATTCCAGAGCCCCAGAATTTACATGAGCTGCGAGTCTTCCTCAGGATGGCAGGATGGTGTCGCTTGTGGATCATGGACTATGGATTGATTGAGAAACCCCTGTGTGAAGCTCAGAAGATGCAGCCATTCACCTGGGGCAACCACAGAAAGAAGCCTTCCTAAAATTAAAGGAAGCACTGACAACTGCTCCAGCATTAGGGTTACCTGATCTGTCTAAAGATTTTCAGCTGTTTGTACATGAAAGGCTGCGCCTAGCACTGGGAGTCCTGACCCAACGTCTGGGAAGCTGGAAAAGGCTGGTGGGCTACTTTTCTGAACAACTCGACAACATAAGTGCCGGGTGGCCCCCACGTCCGCCGGCAGTCGCAGCTACTGTGATCCTGATACAAGAAGCCAGGAAACTTACTATGGGAAGGCACATAGATACCTATGTACCACACATGGTAACCACTGTCTTAGAACAAAACGGGGGCCATTGGCTATCTCCCAGCAGGATGATGAAATTCCAGGTAGTCCTGACTGAGGAGGATGATGTCACATTAAAAACAACTAACCTTTTGAATCCAGCTTTGTTCCTAGGTACCACAACTGAAGAAGGCCCATTAGAACACGACTGTGTAGAAGTAATAGAGTGCACCCATTCAGCAAGGGAAGACCTGAAAGACGTCCCACTAGAGCAGCCGGAGTGGGAGCTGTTTACAGATGGGAGCAGCTTCGTGGAAAACGGAACCAGGCATGCTGGATATGCGGTAACAACAGTCAATACAGTAGTGGAGGCAAAGGTATTACCACCAAATACATCTGCCCTGAAGGCAGAACTGGTTGCTTTAATCAGGGCACTAGAATTAAGTGAAGGGAAAAAGGTAAATATCTGGACTGACTCAAAATACGCCTTTGGAGTGGTGCATGTACACGGAGCACTGTGGAAAGAAAGAGGACTGTTATCTTCTCGGGGTATGCACATTAAACATCAGGATGCAGTCCTGCAATTGATAAAGGCAGTACAAAAACCTGAACAAGTGGCAATCATACCCTGCAAAGCACACCAACCAGGAAACTCCAAAATCTGTGCGGGAAATCGAAAGGCAGACTGGGCAGCCCAACAGGTTGCTCGAGAGGTACAAACAACAATGGCATTGATACCTTTGAAGCTTAATGTATCCCAATTCAATTTGCCTCCAAAACCAAAATATTCAGTAGAAGATGAGAGACTGGCACGTTTGCTAAATGCACAAAAGAATTCACAGGGATGGTATGTGACTGCACAAGGACAAATAGTGGTACCCCCCTTGATAATGAGAGAAGTTCTATAAATTAAACATAATGAATGTCACTGGGGAGCAGAGGCATTGGTAAAATTGCTAAAGCAGAGTTTAATTTCAGTACGGATGTTAACAATGGCAAAATCAGTAATGACAAAATGTGATATCTGCTTGAAAAACAACCCAGTGGCCAGGCGACAGGCACAGCTAGGAAGAATTCGGGTAGGAATAGAGCCAGGAGACTATTGGCAGGTAGATTTTGTAGAGCTACCAAGGACTTGAGGATACAAATACCTGTTAGTGGGGGTTGACACATTCTCTGGGTGGCCAGAAGCCCTTCCCTGTCGCACGAACCAAGCAAAGGAAACAGTTAAGTGGTTACTACAGGAGATTATTCCCAGATTCGGGGTACTCCTAGGGGTATCATCACATAGGGGACCCCATTTCATAGCTACAGTAGTAAGAGAGGTAAGTAGATTGTTGGGGATAACTTGGGACCAACACACACCGTGGAGACCCCAGTCAAGTGGACAGGTAGAGAGGATGAATCAGACACTAAAAAGGCAAATCAGTAAAATATGCCAAGAAGCCAAATTGCAGTGGCCCCAGGCTTTGCCAATAGCACTGTGGAGGATTCAGATAAAGCCTAGGAGTGGGATGTCAGTCAGTCCTTATGAGATATTGTATGGGAAACCATGTGAATCTCCTGAACCCTAACGTACATGTCACAGGAAAGCAGGAAGTGTATAATTATGTTCTGTCTCTAGGGAAAACTTTAGCTCGGCTCCGGAGTATCCTCGTGTGGAATAGACCACTGACTCTCGAGAACCCAGTTCATAACATACATCCAGGAGACGAGGTGTACATCAAGAACTGGAACGAGGAACCACTGAAAGAAAAGTGGAGTGGACCCCATCAGGTACTACTGACCACCTTTACAGCAGTCAAAGTAGCCAGTGTGGACCCCTGGATTCACTATACCCGAGTGAAGAAAGTCCATCCTGGATCACAGACTGTATAAACTCTGGAATGAACAAAGGCTGCAGATAAGATGTGTTTAATTGCTTTCAGAATGCTATCAGTAATTGTGCTAACATTATGGTTATTATTATCTTTGGGATGTGGAGTGCAAAATGATCGACTAACCATTCTTCATTCTAGAATGAAGAGAGAGGTACAAACAGAAACACAGGTGATAAAGGTTTCTAATGCAGTTCAGGCTGAGAATGTAATGATTGGATTAGTCAAAGATTTTGCCAAAATGCAAAACACCAGTCGAATAACTGCCTGTCTGCCAATGCCAAAGGCAGCAGGAGACCCAGTAAATTGGAGAATCATAACATCAAAACTACCTGAAATACAAAAGAACAAAACAATTACATGTAAACAGGTACCCGAATCGAGGCAAGTTACAGAAACCACTCTTGTATGGAAATGTGAGGCCAAGGATAGGAAAGATCAGATAGAACCTTGGGACAGTGTGTGGTCTGTGAGTATTCTTCAAAGATTCCAATATATGGCAAACACCCCTTGGTGTATTAAGTGGGAAGGCCCTGAGAATGAAACAGATCCAGCAATAACGAACACTGACACTAGTAGCAGAACGAGGGCAGACAAAGTAAGTTGGTGGACATGTAATAAAACTTACAACTGCACTTCAGATGATGTAGAGATAAAGCAGATGCCACCCCTGGCAATAGCCCTACAAATTGGTTGTGCTTGCAGAGGGATCAAACATAAACAAGGCAGAGTGAATTATAGAGTAATTATAGGGTGTACCAGGATTACAGTCTGAGGTCCAGGACAATTTGTATGGGCAGCAAGTGATGGTACCTGGACAACATATCTGCCTGTAGACGGGAAAGTAAAGGAGATTACTTTAGGCCTCCCAACCTTATGTCCAATTTGGAAAAAGTCCCCATTTAATGGAAAACATGAACTTCTGCAGATAAGAGCAAGACGAGAAGTTCTAGACAATGAAAATCCAGATGACACTTGGCAAGAACCCTCTACTGGAGTGAAATCTGGATGGGCCCTAGAGTCATTGCTTGGTCCTATAGCAAACTATAAGAGCAGAGAGATGCTGTGCAAACTTACAGGTCAGGTAGGTAGACTGGCAAGAGTCACCCGGGAAGGATTTAAAGAATTAAATATACAATTACAAGCCACCACAAAAATTACTTTACAAAATTGATTGGCCCTAGATATGTTACTCCTGAAAGAGCATGGAGTATGTGGATTCTTAAAGGGACAAGTTGATCATTGCTGCATTCATATCCCAAATGTAACTGCAGATGTTGAATATGACATCAATCAGTTGAAACAAATAGAGCATGAAGCACAAGAAGAGCAAAAGGATTTGGCTACAAGCTGGTTAGGAAAAATCTTTAATAGATTAGGGTGGAATGTGAGTTCATGGATTAAAATCTATCATTGAGAGTGTGATAATCTTACTAATTGTATTCTTAGCAATTTGGTTCGTTTACAGCATCTTAAAGGGAGAGATACAGAAGAAAACATCCTGGAACCAGAGGATAATAAAGGCACTAACACGAGATCCACGCCCACCATCTTCTGGTTCTCCAGTTCGTAACAGCATCCACGACAATGTTTACATCAACCCTGGATTTGAAGAACCAAGTACAAACTGAGGAATAAAGGACTGTATCAAGTGAAAACATTTACACCTATAGTGAAGTGAAAATGCTTTCAAAGGGGGGAGAATGATAGTGGAGCCCTGGAAAAAGATAAAGATAGAATCTAAAATGTTAGGCTTTGTGCTTTCCCAGATCAACTGCACCTGCGTAAGCAGTATGATATATTATATAATTGTCAGATGTGATGATTGTTTAGGAATTAAATGTAATTCTTATATAACCAAAAGAAGAATATTGAGAAACTATGCTGGAAATTCAGAGAGGGGTTAAATATATGTATACAATAGAACAATATAAGTTTAATAATTAACATGAAAGTTATATAAAGATAAAGTATAAAACATGATCCTTTCAGATGTATGGTCGGAATCAGATTTGGGTTGAATATACCCCGATTTCCAGAGCTCTTGAATAAAAAGCACCGCACATAATCCCTATGTGATTATGTGTTTTGAATGCTAACATTGCCAGCAGTTGCTCCAGGTGCTCCTGCCATCAGCCCCTGCAGGAAGGAGCACAGCCCCTAATGTACATGGGCTTTGGCTCCCTGTGGCACAGAAGCCCCCCGAGGGCACAGGTCTCTGGGGCAGGAGACGGGCACCAGCACTGCCAGGGCTCGGGGGGTGGCAGCTCTGCTTGGGCAGGGACTCTGCCCCAGCTGCTGATGGCAGCGCTGCCCGGGCCCCAGGGCCCAGAGCAGCATTCGTGCCCGGGCCCACACGTTCCTTGTGCGAGTCACACCCGTGGGTTTAGGATGGCCACGGGCCGGGACGTGTCCCAAGGAGGCCATGCCAGCTTCCCTGGAAGGGCCTGTGCCCTTCCCAGCGCGGCTGCGTCGGCAGCCCTGGGGGCTCCTTCTGCTGCCCTGGGCCCGCAGAGCAGGGCAGCGTTTGCTGATGCTCTGAGCCCTTCCTAAATATCCTGTCAGGCTGCCTTACACACCTGGGGCCAGGCATTCCTTCCAGCCTGGGCCATTTTGGCTGGGCTGGGGGCAGCCCCAGGGCAGGCGGCAGTGTGTGCAAGGGCCCTTGGTGACACACTGCAGCACGGTCACTGTGAAATGGAATGGAACCCGGTGCCCAAGGTCCTTTTGTGACACGTGAGAAATAGAAGCGTGCCCAGGTGCTGGGAGAACGCAATGGGACAGGACGGGACAGAGCAGTGCCGTGAGGAGCCCCCGCACAGCGCACTCGTTCGTGTCCCACCTGGAAGTTTTCTGAGGCGTTGTTCTTTTAGCTGAGCTCGAGGCCAGACCACAGGACTTGCTGACCCGTGGTCTCCCCGAGGCTTCTCTTTCGCAGCTGCCCTTGAGGGCAGCGTGTGGGACTTGGTGCCCTTGGAGCATTTCCAAGGTATCTCTTCTGCAAGAAGCTAGTGCCATTGACATGAAGCACAGAACCCCAGGAGTGCCCAATCTGGCCTGGGGGGAAGAGGAGGAAGAAGGCCCTGGAGCTGCTTCACCACTGGTGACTCAACAGTTGGAGCCATTCCAGCCACCACAGGAGGGTGAGTGGCAGAGCTAGGCCACAGGACTGGTGCCTGCAGCCAACTTGACCCTATGCCATGCCATGCCATACCATGCCATGCCATGCCATGCCATGCCATGCCGTCCCCTGGGGACATGCCCAAGGACAGGACGGAAGAGGGGCCGGGCAGACACCCCGCAGTGGCCGTGCTCCATCCCCTGGGCCATCCCGGGGCTCTCCCTGCCTGGGCAGAGCAGGGCTGGGCAGTGTTCTCCGACCTCTCCCGCAGCCCCTCAGCTCTGGCTGTGCTCGCTCTTTGCCAGATGCAGCCCTGGAGCACACACAAGAGCAGGAGTCCAGCCGTGGCCACTTCCACAGCACAGCGCAGGTACCTGCAGCCACTCCCAACTGGGCTGGGCCTGCTGTCCCTGCTCAGCCCAGCACCATGTGTGCAGCACTCCATGCAACATCCCCGGCTTCCTGCCCTTCTCTTACAGCTCGTTTGCAAATTCACCAAGAGCATTCAGCAGGAAGACACCCGCACTATGGGCACTGGGCTCAGAGCACACTCTGAGCTCCTCAAACTTCAAACCAGTGTCACCCTGATGCATTTGCTTGTAGAGAAGGGTGTTTTCAGGCCGGAACAAGTAAGCAGCCTGTGGCCAGGCTTCAATTCCCCCATGAATCACATGGCTTCCCGAGCCACGCCTGCTGGTCCCTGGGTGCTTTGAGGCCATGGCAGTGCAGTGGGAAGGGAAGCATTTCTCTGGGGAAGCTGGAAACTTTGCTCCATCTGGCAGCTTTCCAAGTCTCCTCATGCCTTCTCCAGGTGCACTACCTCCCTGAGCTGTCTCCCAGCTCTCTGCCCTCTCACAGCCACAGCTGCCAGACCAGTGCCCGTGCCCTGTGCTGCTGCCTTGGCCCAGCCCTGTGCAGCTCCAGGCTCCTGCCGGCCGGCTCCCTGTCACTGCCCTGTGCCTTTCAGGTCCTTGTAGTGCCTGGACTTGAGCCAATGCAGTGACAGTGTTCTGGACATCATGTCAGAGAACTTGCAGAGTGAGCACAGGGAGAGGCGTCACTTGGCACTCCGAGGCTTCGTAGTGCTGGGCAAGAATCCCTCCGTGGTGAGAAGGGGGCAGTGGCTGAAGCCGTGCAGGCAGCGGGGGGCTGGGCAATGCAGTCGCTTGGCCTTGCCTGGGCTACAGGCGCTGGGGCAGCTGCTCCCAGCTCTCCTGCCTCCCGCTTCAGCTGCCCCAGTGCTTCGGGACAGGCCTTTGACCTCTGGGCCCTGCAGCAGCAGGGTGGCCTTTCACAAACTTGTGTTCCACACAGGCTGAAAAAATGTGGAGCCTGACTGGAAGTCTTGTGGAGCTCCTGCAGGAAAATGAAAGCAATGTGATCAGGATGACCATCCTTCTACTGAGATATTTGCTGCTGGATATTGGTGCCCCAATACCCACCCCCATTGCCTTGCAGCTGGCTGAGGCGCTCCTGCCACTCTTTGACAGCGTAAGGCTCTGTGCCCACAGCCACGGCCACTGGCTGCTGCCTGGACCCTTGGTGTCCTGTGGAGATGCAGGCCTGTGCCCTGGGGGGCCTGAAGCAGCTGATGCTGAGGTCTTTGGCCTTTCCTTTCATCCAGGATGATATCCAGGTGCAGCTGAGCTGCATGTGTGTCTTTCAAGAGATGCTGGAGTTATTAACAGAAGAGGGAAGAAAGGCCTTGAAGTCCCACGTGCGCCAGAGCCTGGTCCCACTGTCCTTCCACTGCCATGATGAGAATCAGATTGTTGCTGAGGTGAGGACCTGTGGCCGGCTGTGATCCCCCTGGGAGGGGGCTGGGCTGCCTCCTGCCCTGGCACCTTGCGGGCTGCAGCCTCCTGCAGGCTGTGGCACTGGGATGCTCCTGTGCCCTGGCCTGTGGGGCCAACTGTGCCTCTCTGGTGCTCTCCAGGCCTCCCGGGAAACGTTGCATTCTGCAGCCAGATTCCTGAAAAGGAGGGATATAGAACAAATGCTTCAGGTGGATCAGACATGGAGGTTCGGCGAGGGCCTGGTAAGAGCTGCCGCAAATCCCCAGCCTCAGCCTGCAGAAGGCCCCTGAGGGCGGTGCTCAGTGTGCGGGCTGGGCAGCTGTGCTCTCGCCCACTGCTGCAGCCAAAGGCTTCGCGGGCTCTTCTCCAGGCTCCTGTGGGCCCGAGCCGGGTGCCCATGGAGCCCCGGCCCGGCGGGGCTGCAGGCCAGCACCGCGGCTCCCCGGGCAGCAGCCGGCCCTCCGCCCCCTGCCCCCGGGAGCCCTTGGCCAGCGGCTGCTGGCCGCGCCTCAGGGCTCTGCGGCCAGGGGAGGCCAGGGCTGGGCGCAGGCAGCGCCTGGCCCAGGGGCTGAGCCCGCGCCAACCCTTCCCTCCTGCCGCTCTCTGCAGCTGGCAGAGGACAGGAGCCGAGCGGCCGAGCACCTGCGCCAGGCCCTGCGCTACCTGCGGAGCCCACAGGAGCACCTGCGAGAGGCGGCAATCAGATTCATGGGTGAGTCCTGAGCCCAGGCTCCCTCCCCGGCCTGGCCAGCAGCAGCTTGGCCCCAGCCCCGCCTGGTGCCCTGGCAGCACCAGCGGGGCCTGGCGCCGTGGAGCCCCGCCTGGCCCGGGCATTGCTGCTGCCGCCCTCTGGCAGCCGTGCCCAGGGGCGGCAGCGTGTGGCAAGGGCCAGGCTGAGCCCTGTCCGGCCAGCAGCCCGTGTGGCCACAGCGCCGACAGCGCCGCTGGCAGGGAGCTGTGCCGCTGGGGCCGTGACAGACTCTGTGTCCACAGGCATGGCCGGGCGGCGCCTGAGGGGGCAGCAGCAAGAGCTGCAGCTGATCTGCACTGGTGAGTGAGGGCAGCATGCTGACAGCAGGGGCTGCTGGGGGGAGCTGCAAGCCCTGCCCCGGCTGTGGAGGGCTCTGCTCCCGTGAGCAGAGCACACTGAAATTTCAGGGCAACATGGGGGATTTGTTGGTTGCAACTTCGGGCTGATCCCCTTGCTCCCTGCTCCCTCCTGGCCATGGCAAGAGCCGGCTGGGATGACCCTTGCAGGGGCCTCTCCTCAGCTCCTTGCAGATATGGCACCTGACCTTGACTCTGTTCCTCTCTCTTGAAGCCCTGGAAGAAATGGCATATGACAGCAGTCCTGCCATCAGAAATCTGTCAGCTGAAGCTGAGTTCGTTCTCTGGGCTGTACAGAGGGCTCCCTACTCCACGTGGCGTAAGCTGCGAGATGAGTTCCACAGCCCATGGAGGAAACGGCCTCATCTGTGCCACAGAGCCTTGCTGTTCTGCTGGAACTCTGTGTAAAGTTGATCTGGAAGACTCTTGTCTGCTGGGGCCACTTGAGCCAGCAGGGATTTTCTTTTTATTCAAGATTTTTGTTTTCATATTTTTATTTTTCTTTTGTATGTAAATAAAAATATGTATAGTAGACAGACTCCCAGGATCTTTTCCTTGCGAGGATCGGCAGGGCTTAGGGGAGGAGGATGAAAAGGGTGCTTGTACTCAGCCAGCTGCCCAGGCGTGCAGTGCTGCAGGGAAAATGGCCAGAAGCCCCTTGGCCTGTGGTGGTTCTGCTGAAGCCTTTGTGCTACGCACAGAGCGGCTGGGCAGGGGCCAGAGCTGCAGGGATCCCTGTGAGAGCAGTGCCTGGAGATGGCCACAAGCCCTGTGCCAGGCAGGAAGCGCCATCCGTGTCCTCCTGCCTGGGTGCTGCTGGCTGCCTTGCTGAGGGCTCCCAGATGCCTCTGGATGGGGCTGCTCTGAAGCTGCTGTGGGGCTGCGGCGCTGCTGCCGGGCAGCTTGGCCGGGCTGGGGCAGCCCCTGAGGGGCTGGGGCGCTGGCAAGCCCTCAGCAATGGGCTGTCAGAGGCCACAAGCAGCCCCCTGGCAGCTGCCTTGATCCTGACAGAGTTGACTTGCAAGGTGGTTCCTGGGCACTCTGGAACTGACAGCATCAGTGTTGTTGGAAACAGAAATGCAGGGAGTTCTCAGATCTTTGGGCCTGTTAGCCAAGGCCTACAGTTAAACACAGGATTTGAGCTGAGGCCTTGCAAAGGGCTTCCAAATTCAGGTGCTAGAAGCGAGAATGTAGATTTCTAGTATAAGGCACAGAAACCTTAAGCTAAGTGGAGGAAAGTTTAGCATTTTAGAGTTTTAGATGTAGAAAAAATAAAAGTAGTTGAATCAGTAAACACGAAGTTTAGACTGCAGTGCTGTAGGTTTGTGTGTCAGAACATGATTTCCTAAGAAAGCTTACACTGGAGCATGAGTCCATAGAATGAAATATTGAAGGATTGGGTCAGAAACATACATATCCTTGTTGGCAATGTTTTATTGGCCAATAAATCCTTAAAAGGCCTTTGAACTAGAAGTCTTGTGACCTTCTGAGCCTTGTAGTGGAGATGTGAGCCAAACTCATCCTTCCTATCAATGTAGAAGATAAGAAAAAGAAATGGCATCATCTAAAAAGCTCAGAGGTCTGGTTTCTCGCTCGGTCCAAACCCTTCAAATGCTCCTAAGTGTGATTTAGCCAGAAATAGATGACAAGGACTCTTAATGGTGGCTCTTGGACTCCAAAGCAGCTGCTTTAGAAACTTTCACATAACACTGTGGGGCTAGGTGCCAGAAATAGATCATTTGAAGAAACATTCCCAACTGACTTGAAGAGAGGTTCGTTTGAAGGGTATTTGAGGGGAAACCCTCCCAGCAGAGGTCTGGGCTTTGGCCTGGCTGTGTGTCCTGCTGATTGTGAAGTGTGCCATCACCTGCAGGTGTTTCTGGGCTAAAAATATAATTGAGTCATGTTGATTTGCTCTCTTTGGTCTATAAAAGCTGGACCCACTTTTGGGGCAAATTTGGAGATCTCATCTCTGTGTGAACAGATGACCTAGGATTTTCCCAATTACGGGGAATGGTTCCCCAGGTCCTTGGTGTAAAATGGGACTCACCAGCAAGTGCAGATCTGCAAGATGATAAACAATTTAGGCAACTGGTGATGCATCTTTCTGAATCGCTCTCATTTCTCTCTTATACTACTGTATTAGGTGCATTACCTTGCTTGTTACTGCTTGTCACTTAACCCAAAAGCATATTTTTTATTGAATGTATCATCTTACATTGTGGTTCCTTCATATTCACAGTAAAAGAAGAACATTATTTCCAGTGATGTGTCCTTTTTATCACCTCAGTCAATTGGCAGAACACCAGGAAGCCCCTGAGGAGCCGGGGTGCTGGGAAGCCCTGAGGAATTGGGTGTCAGAGGGCACAAGCAGCCCCCAGGCAGCCGCCTTGTCCCTGGCACCCGGCTGCTCTGGCGCTTGCCCAGGAGCGTCTCCCAGGCCTGCGGCAGAAGCCCTCGAGGCCAGGCCTCAGCAGGAGGGTGGGGGCACCCCTGAGGTGCCCAGGCTGGGCTGGCTGGGCACAGGGAGGGCAAAGTTGCCCTGGTGGGGCATGGCATGAGGGAGTGGGAAGGCAGAGAACCTGAGATTTTATCCCCAAATGTTTTGGCTTTGCCATAACTTTTACCTCAGGTTTTGTCACAAAATGATCTATATGTACCCTCTAGAAATTACTCAGACTTTGCCTGAAAAGAAATTTATTCCCCTGGAGATCATCTCAGATCTTCCTGCTCAAACATCCACTACATGTACTCGACATATCACCTCCGATTTCATTATTCTCACAGTCCAATGATTACCTCAACTTGAAAGCCCAAACGTTCATTCTGTGCCCTACAGGTGACACCAGGAAATTCCAGCAGTCCTGTGCTAGGAAGTTCTGTCCCTCTAAGCTACTGCAGCTTCACCCCTGGCAAAGTGAAACACTCCCTGGCGCTGAGCCAAGGCTGCCCCATGCTCCTCGGTGTGTCTGACTGCAGGGCAGCCCCGGGGCAGCTCTCCCAGGGCTTCTGGAAGGCCGCCCGGCGCCCGGCCCCGCGGGGCGGCCCCAGCGGGTTCGAGTTGCCGTCCGCGGCTGAGGGGAGCGGCGGGGCGGGGCCGCCCGCGCCTGGGCGGGAAACGCTCCCTGCGGCTGAGGGGAGCGGGCGGCGACGCAGCGAGGACCGGCCCGGCCCTGCCGTGTCCCTCAGGGCGAGCCCACGGCCCCTCAGCGGCCGTGGCGTCCCTTCAGCCAGCGGCATGTGCGCTCAGCCACATGAGGCGTGCCCGTGTCCCCCTCAAGTGACGCTCCCGTTCCCTCAGTGAAACCGCCGTACCCTGAGGGACACGACAGACAACCGCCTCCCCTCAGGGACTCTCGCTGGCCTCAGTGGCATGCAGGGCTTCTGCTCTCCCTTCAGTGACGCAGAAGGCACCTGCAACCTGCTGGGGAAGCCTCAAGTCTGCTCAGTGTGCCCTCAGCATTGGGACACCCACCTTTCTCTCAGTGCCCCTCACGTCCCATCAGCAAATGAAGAGGCACCAGCCATCCTGTAGGTGACTCAGAGCGAGTGCAGTGGGTCATGGGGGCCAGGGGCCAGCAGCAGGCAGAAATCCATGAGAGCTGGAGAAAAGGCTCTGCTCTGCTTACAGCATGGGCTGAGGACCGGGAGAGCTCCATTTCCCCCTTGAGGTGTTGGAGACAGGGCCTTTCACCCTCCTTATAGGGCTGCCCCTCTCTGCAGGCAGCCAAAGGAGCATGACGGCAACAGGCCAAGGACAGCAAAGCAAAGAGCTAGCCCTGCACACAGGGAGGTGGCCCAGTGCAAAAGGCAGCGTGGCACCCTGAAGGTACCTGCCACAATCTCATATGTCCCTGCCCTGGGAAAGCCAGGAATGCCCTTTGTGCAGAGGGCCTTTCTGTGGCCCCTCTGAGCTCAAAGCTGCTGCTCTTCTGGCTCAATGGGGCCTAAAACCACAAAGCTTGGCCTCCCCCACGGCAACAGGAACAAGACTCGGCAGGCAGGCAGTGGTGCTCAATGCCTAAGGCTGAGGGGCCAGGGGCTCCAGTCTGGAGCACAGGGAGGGCACACGCCCAGCCCCACAACTGCTGGCCTCACAGCCCTGAAAGGCCAGGACCAGGGCTCCACGCCTGATTCCGGGGGGTCCCTCCAACCGCCCACTGAGGAAGCGCCAGAGCAGGCAGCTGTTAGGATCAAGGCAGCTGCCAGGGGGCTGCTTGTGGCCTCTGACAGCCCATTGCTGAGGGCTTGCCAGCGCCCCAGCCCCTCAGGGGCTGCCCCAGCCCGGCCAAGCTGCCCGGCAGCAGCGCCGCAGCCCCACAGCAGCTCCAGAGCAGCCCCATCCAGAGGCATCTGGGAGCCCTCAGCAAGGCAGCCAGCAGCACCTGGGCAGGAGGACACGGATGGCACTTCCTGCCTGGCCCTGGGCTTGTGGCCATCTCCAGACATGGCTCTGGCAGGGATTCCCACAGCTCTGGCCCCTGCCCAGCTGCTCTGTGGGCAGCACAAAGAACTCAGCAGAACCACCAAAGGCCAAGGGGCTTCTGGCCATTTTCCCTGCAGCACTGCACGCCTGGGCAGCTGGCTGAGCACAAGCACATTTTTCCCTTCTTCTTCTATGCCCTATGGACCCTGGGCAGCAAAATAAAGATCCTGGGATTCTCTCTATAATAACACATTCTATATTTACATACAAAAGAAAAAAAAAGAAGAAAAGAACAGTCTTGAACAAACTGAAAAAATCCATGCTGGCTCTGGTGGCACCAGCAGGGATCATCCCTCTGCAGAGCTCCAGCAGCACAGCCAGCTGAGCCCCAGCAGTTGTGGCCCTGTCTTCCACACCCTGCAAAGTAGGTCGGGCAAATTCGTAAAAGTGAAATATTGAGTTCGGTGTAGTGCCCTGAGAATATGCAAAGTTTGAATTGTCAGGCTTCTCACAGAGAGGCTGATGTCATTTGCCATGTCTTCCAGGGCTGCAAGACAGAGGAACAGAGCCAAGATCAGATCCTGGATCTGTGGGGAGCTGAGGAGAGCCCCCTGCCAGGGCCATCCCAGCCGGCTCTTGCCATGGCCAGGAGGGAGCAGGGAGCAAGGGGATCAGCCCGAAGAGCAGCCACGAATCCCCCACATGGCCCTGAAATGTCTTTGTGTGTGAGCAGCCGGGGCAGGGCTTGCAGCTTCCCCGGCAGCCCACGCTGGCAGCCCGCTGCCCTCACTCACCAGTGCAGATCAGCTGGAGCTCTTGCTGCTTCCCCCTCAGGTGCCGCCCAGCCATCCCTGTGGACACAGAGCCTGTCACGGCGCCAGCGGCACAGCTCCCTGCCAGCGGCGCTGCCGGCGCTGTGGCCACACGGGCTGCTGGCCCGGCAGGGCTCAGCCCGGCCCTTGCCGCACGCTGCCACCCCAGGGCACGGCTGCCAGAGGGCGGCAGCAGCAATGCCCAGGCCAGGCGGGGCTCCACGGCGTCGGGCCCGGCTGGCGCTGCGGGGGCACCAGGCGGGGCTGGGGCCGAGCTGTGGCGGGCCAGGCCGGGGAGGGAGCCCGGGCTGGTGGCTCACCCATGAACCTGACGGCCGCCTCTCGCAGGGGCTCCTGTGGGCTCTCCAGGTAGGGCAGGGCCTGGTGCAGGTACTCGGCCGCTCGGCGCTTGTCCTCTGCCAGCTGCAGAGAGCAGCAGGAGGGAAGGGTTGGCGCGGGCTCAGCCCCTGGGCCAGGCGCTGCCTGCGCCCAGCCCTGGCCTCCCCTGGCCGCAGAGCCCTGAGGCGCGGCCAGCAGCCGCTGGCCAAGGGCTCCCGGGGGCAGGGGGCAGAGGGCCAGCTGCTGCCCGGGGAGCCGCGGTGCTGGCCTGCAGCCCCGCCGGGCCGGGGCTCCATGGGCACCCGGCTCGGGCCCACAGGAGCCTGGAGAAGAGCCCGTGTGGCCTCTGGCTGCAGCAGCGGGCAGGGGCACAGCTGCCCAGCCCGCACACTGAGTACTGCCCTCAGGGGCCCTCTCCAGGCTGAGGCTGGGGCTTGCAGGCTGTCCTTACTAGGCAATTGGCAAAAATCCAGAGTTTCTCCTTCTTCACCAGTTTTTCTAGATCTTTCCTCTTCAGGAACTTGACCACACGATGTAGCGTTTCCCGAGAAACCTGGAGAGCAGCAGAGTCCCAGATATGGCCACAAAGCCCAGGGTGCAGGACCCATGTCCCAGTGCCACAGCCTGGGGAGGATGCAGCCTGGGAGGTGACCAGAGCAGGAGGCAGCTGAGTCCCCTCCCAGGGGCACACCAGCAGCCCACAAGTCCTCACCTGTGCCACACGCCGATTCCCATCATGGCAGTGGAAGAAAAGTGGGAGCAGGCTGTGGCGCACTTGTGTCTTCAGGTCCTTTGTTTTCTTTTCCAGTGGAAGACTCAGCAATGTTTGGAAGAGCAATATGGAGAGCTGCTTCACCTGGCCGTTATCCTGTAGGAAGAGAAGAAAAGATGATCTTAGCATGGGCTGTGAGGGGCTCACCTGGGTGCAGGCCTGCATTTGCACAAGGCACCAAGTGTCAGGGCAGCAGCCAGTGGCCATGGCTGTGGGCACAGAGCCTTACATGGTCAAAGAGTGGCAGGAGCCCCTCAGCCAGCTGCAGGGCGATGGGGCTGGGTATTGGTGTGTCCTTCTCCAAGATTATAAAGCTGAGCACCATGACTGTTATCTTAACTATCTCTCCATCTTCATCCCGCAGGAGCCCCACAAGTCTTTTAGTCAGGCTCCACATTTTTTTGGTCTGTGTGGAACGCAATTTTGTGAAACACCACCCTGCTGCTGCAGGGCCCAGAGGCCAAAGGCCTGTCCCGAAGCACTGGGGCAGCTGAAGCGGGAGGCAGGAGAGCTGGGAGCAGCTGCCCCAGCGCCTGTAGCCCAGGCAAGGCCAAGCGACTGAGTTGCCCAGCCCCACGCTGCCTGCACAGCTTCAGCCACTGCCCCCTTCTCACCATCGAGGGATCGTCAGTGAGTTTGAGAAGGGCCTTGAACGCCAGGCGACGCCTCTCGCTGCACTCGCTTTGCAGGTACCTTGAGAAGATTCGCAGGACTCTCTCAGCATCACGTTCCTTCAAGTCCAGGAACTCGAGGACCTGAAAGGCACAGGGCAGTGACAGGGAGCCGGCCAGCAGGAGCCTGGAGCCGCACAGGGCTGGGCCCAGGCAGCAGCACAGGGCACGGGCACTGTCCTGGCAGCTGTGGCTGTGAGAGGGCAGAGAGCTGGGAGGCAGCTCAGCCAGGCAGCACTGGCCTTGAGGCTCACCTCCACAAGGAACGCCAGGGCGGGCAGATCCCAGCGTGGCTCCCGTGTTCTGAGCAGCCGGAGCAGGTAGTGAAGGATTCGGGAACAGGAGGGTATGGAGACGCAGGACATCTCCCTGGCAGGAGAAAAGGTCAGCAAGACTGTGAGCCAGGAGAATAAAACCTCTCACAGGAGTGACTCACACAGGTCAGGTCTTTCTCCAACAGCCTGCAAGCGCCCTTGGGCTACTTCAGAGGCGGCTCTTTTGGCCACCTTCCTCCCCTAGCCTTTCCAGTTTGCTTGGCCGTCCCTCAGTGACAAGGCTGTCTGGCCCATGACCTCGGGGACTGTGTGGGTCACTCTGGGCACAGGGCACAATTGTCGGAGGCAGTGGGGATAAGGGGGTCTCACCTGGCCAGCAGACCCACAGCATAGTGGCGGGTGTCAGCAGAGAGCAGTGTGTCCCAGCCACACCTGCGTTCCATTGCCACCACCACAACGTTGTACTGCTTTCGGCAAAGCAGGGACTTCAGGGTCTGCACTACAAACCTGTGTGCACAGCAAAGCCCAGGTCACACTGGCAGCACTGGCTCCTTCCCAGGCCATGTGGCAGAGACAGGAGGAGTGGCATGGAGCACCTGTTGGGGCTGGTGGCAAGGCCGTGCTCTTCCTGGCATCCTTTCCAGAATGTATCGACCACCTCTGGCATCTCTTCTGTGCTGAGAAACACTTGGAATAGCAGATGCACAAACAGGCAGGGGAAATACACTTTCAATATACATGGAACATGGGGCTCCTGGAGGATCTTCCACGTCACCACGGTTGCCTGCAAAGGGCAAAGCCCCCGAGACAGCGCTCAGTGCCAAGGTGTCCGTGTGGCAGGGCCCCAGCGTGGCAGGGAGAGGCCCGGAGAGAGGCAGGGGGAGCATGGGGCCTGGTGGGCCTGAAGCTGCCACTGGGCAAGGTTTCAGGCCAGTGCCTGAGGCAGGGAGATGCAGTGGGGGAAGGAGAATGGAGAGCTGCTGGAGAAGCGGCCTTGGGGCCAGCAAAGGCCAGTTGCAGAAACTCACAGCCAGGGCAAAGACACCCGTTTCATCCCCATCGGAGGTGCACGTGCTGTACTCTGGCCAGCTCTCCAGCACATCCAAGATGATCAGCTGTGCCAGCTCTGCAGTCCTGGCTGAGCCCATGATGGTCTTCCACATGGCCATGGCAGCTCTGTGGGGTCAGAGCAATGTCTCAGAGGGGTCTCAGACACAGCAACGAGGGGAGCTGAGCTGGCTGCCAGTTCTGCCTCTGCCGACTGGCCCTGGCCAGCAGCAGCCAGGCAGCCCAGCCCTGTGGGGACAGAGCCCTGAGGGGCAGGGAGGGAGCATGGCAGCAGACTCAGGGGCTGACGTGCCAGGGCTGGGAAAGGCAGCAGCCAGAGGGCCCTGGAAGTCTCTGTTGCTCAGACACCTGGACCAGGCTGTACAGGGTGATGGGCTGGGGAGGCCTGAGCCCTGTGGGCAGGTGGGCCCCATACCTGTCACAGGACGGGGCCACACGCAGGAGCGTGATGACTGCGTCATTTGGCTGTGCTTCGGTGAGGTCCAGCAGGGCCTTGTCCAGCCTGTGCTCATCACAGTCATTGGCCATGATCCTCTGGTGGATGAACCTCACCATGGCGGGCACCTGGAGAAGGCATGGGGAGACTTGGAAAGCTGCCAGAGGGAGCAATGTTCCCAGCTTCCCCAGAGAAGTGCTTCCCTTCCCAGCGCACTGCCATGTGGACCCAAAGGCTCACAGCAACCAGCAGGCGTGGCTTGGGAGGCCCAAGCAATTCCTGGGAGGATCAAACCCTGGCCACAGGCTCCTTACTTGCTTTGGATTGTAAAAAACTTCCTCTACAAGCATACACAGGAGGGCCACGCTGGTCTCATGTTCGAGGAGCTCTGAATGTGCTCTGAGCCCAGTGCCCATGGCGATACCCTCTTCCTGCCGAATTCTTTTCATGAATCTGCAGACCAACTGTAAGAGAAGGGCAGGAAGCCGGGGATGTTGCATGGAGTGCTGCACACACGGTGCTGGGCTGAGCAGGGACAGCAGGCCCAGCCCAGGTGGAGGTGGCTGCAGGTACCTGCGCTGTGCTGCGGAAGCGGCCACGGCTGGATTTCTGTTCTTGTGTGTGCTCCAGGGCTGCATCTGGCAAAGAGCGAGCGCAGCCAGCGCTGAGGGACTGTGGGAGAGGCCAGAGAACACGGCCCAGCCCTGCGCTCCCCAGGCAGGGAGAGCCCCGGGATGGCCCAGGGGATGGAGCACGGCCACTGCGGGGTGTCTGCCCGTCCCCTCTTCCATCTATTCCATGGGCATTTCCCCAGGGGATGGCATGGCATGGCATGGCATGGCATGGCATGGCATGGCATGGCATGGCATGGCATAGGGTCAAGTTGGCTGCAGGCACCAGTCCTGTGGCCTAGCTCTGCCACTCACCCTCCTGTGGTGGCTGGAATGGCTCCAACTGTTGAGTCACCAGTGGTGAAGCAGCTCCAGGGCCTTCTTCCTCCTCTTCCCCCCAGGCCAGATTGGGCACTCCTGGGGTTCTGTGCTTCATGTCAATGGCACTAGCTTCTTGCAGAAGAGATACCTTGGAAATGCTCCAAGGGCACCAAGTCCCACACGCTGCCCTCAAGGGCAGCTGCGAAAGAGAAGCCTCGGGGAGACCACGGGTCAGCAAGTCCTGTGGTCTGGCCTCGAGCTCAGCTAAAAGAACAACGCCTCAGAAAACTTCCAGGTGGGACACGAACGAGTGCGCTGTACGGGGGCTCCTTACAGCACTGCTCTGTCCCATCCTGTCCCATTGCGTTCTCCCAGCACCCAGGCACACTTCTATTTCTCACGTGTCACAAAGGGACCTTGGACACCGGGTTCCATTCCATTTCACAGTGACCGTGCTGCAGTGTGTCACCAAGGGCCCTTGCACACACTGCCGCCTGCCCTGGGGCCGCCCCCAGCCCAGCCAAAGTGGCCCAAGCTGGAAAAAATGCCTGACCCCAGGTGTGTAAGGCAGCCTGACAGGATATTTAGGAAGGGCTCAGAGCATCAGCAAACGCTGCCCTGCTCTGCGGGCCCAGGGCAGCAGAAGGAGCCCCCAGGGCTGCCGACGCAGCCGCGCTGGGAAGGGCACAGGCCCTTCCAGGGAAGCTGGCACAGCCTCCTTGGGACACGTCCCGGCCCGTGGCCATCCTAAACCCACGGGTGTGACTCGCACAAGGAACGTGTGGGCCCGGGCACGAATGCTGCTCTGGGCCCTGGGGCCCGGGCAGCGCTGCCATCAGCAGCTGGGGCAGAGTCCCTGCCCAAGCAGAGCTGCCACCCCCCGAGCCCTGGCAGTGCTGGTGCCCGTCTCCTGCCCCAGAGACCTGTGCCCTCGGGGGGCTTCTGTGCCACAGGGAGCCAAAGCCCATGTACATTAGGGGCTGTGCTCCTTCCTGCAGGGGCTGATGGCAGGAGCACCTGGAGCAACTGCTGGCAATGTTAGCATTCAAAACACATAATCACATAGGGATTATGTGCGGTGCTTTTTATTCAAGAGCTCTGGAAATCGGGGTATATTCAACCCAAATCTGATTCCGACCATACATCTGAAAGGATCATGTTTTATACTTTATCTTTATATAACTTTCATGTTAATTATTAAACTTATATTGTTCTATTGTATACATATATTTAGCCCCTCTCTGAATTTCCAGCATAGTTTCTCAATATTCTTCTTTTGGTTATATAAGAATTACATTTAATTCCTAAACAATCATCACATCTGACAATTATATAATATATCATACTGCTTACGCAGGTGCAGTTGATCTGGGAAAGCACAAAGCCTAACATTTTAGATTCTATCTTTATCTTTTTCCAGGGCTCCACTATCATTCTCCCCCCTTTGAAAGCATTTTCACTTCACTATAGGTGTAAATGTTTTCACTTGATACAGTCCTTTATTCCTCAGTTTGTACTTGGTTCTTCAAATCCAGGGTTGATGTAAACATTGTCGTGGATGCTGTTACGAACTGGAGAACCAGAAGATGGTGGGCGTGGATCTCGTGTTAGTGCCTTTATTATCCTCTGGTTCCAGGATGTTTTCTTCTGTATCTCTCCCTTTAAGATGCTGTAAACGAACCAAATTGCTAAGAATACAATTAGTAAGATTATCACACTCTCAATGATAGATTTTAATCCATGAACTCACATTCCACCCTAATCTATTAAAGATTTTTCCTAACCAGCTTGTAGCCAAATCCTTTTGCTCTTCTTGTGCTTCATGCTCTATTTGTTTCAACTGATTGATGTCATATTCAACATCTGCAGTTACATTTGGGATATGAATGCAGCAATGATCAACTTGTCCCTTTAAGAATCCACATACTCCATGCTCTTTCAGGAGTAACATATCTAGGGCCAATCAATTTTGTAAAGTAATTTTTGTGGTGGCTTGTAATTGTATATTTAATTCTTTAAATCCTTCCCGGGTGACTCTTGCCAGTCTACCTACCTGACCTGTAAGTTTGCACAGCATCTCTCTGCTCTTATAGTTTGCTATAGGACCAAGCAATGACTCTAGGGCCCATCCAGATTTCACTCCAGTAGAGGGTTCTTGCCAAGTGTCATCTGGATTTTCATTGTCTAGAACTTCTCGTCTTGCTCTTATCTGCAGAAGTTCATGTTTTCCATTAAATGGGGACTTTTTCCAAATTGGACATAAGGTTGGGAGGCCTAAAGTAATCTCCTTTACTTTCCCGTCTACAGGCAGATGTGTTGTCCAGGTACCATCACTTGCTGCCCATACAAATTGTCCTGGACCTCAGACTGTAACCCTGGTACACCCTATAATTACTCTATAATTCACTCTGCCTTGTTTATGTTTGATCCCTCTGCAAGCACAACCAATTTGTAGGGCTATTGCCAGGGGTGGCATCTGCTTTATCTCTACATCATCTGAAGTGCAGTTGTAAGTTTTATTACATGTCCACCAACTTACTTTGTCTGCCCTCGTTCTGATACTAGTGTCAGTGTTCGTTATTGCTGGATCTGTTTCATTCTCAGGGCCTTCCCACTTAATACACCAAGGGGTGTTTGCCATATATTGGAATCTTTGAAGAATACTCACAGACCACACACTGTCCCAAGGTTCTATCTGATCTTTCCTATCCTTGGCCTCACATTTCCATACAAGAGTGGTTTCTGTAACTTGCCTCGATTCGGGTACCTGTTTACATGTAATTGTTTTGTTCTTTTGTATTTCAGGTAGTTTTGATGTTATGATTCTCCAATTTACTGGGTCTCCTGCTGCCTTTGGCATTGGCAGACAGGCAGTTATTCGACTGGTGTTTTGCATTTTGGCAAAATCTTTGACTAATCCAATCATTACATTCTCAGCCTGAACTGCATTAGAAACCTTTATCACCTGTGTTTCTGTTTGTACCTCTCTCTTCATTCTAGAATGAAGAATGGTTAGTCGATCATTTTGCACTCCACATCCCAAAGATAATAATAACCATAATGTTAGCACAATTACTGATAGCATTCTGAAAGCAATTAAACACATCTTATCTGCAGCCTTTGTTCATTCCAGAGTTTATACAGTCTGTGATCCAGGATGGACTTTCTTCACTCGGGTATAGTGAATCCAGGGGTCCACACTGGCTACTTTGACTGCTGTAAAGGTGGTCAGTAGTACCTGATGGGGTCCACTCCACTTTTCTTTCAGTGGTTCCTCGTTCCAGTTCTTGATGTACACCTCGTCTCCTGGATGTATGTTATGAACTGGGTTCTCGAGAGTCAGTGGTCTATTCCACACGAGGATACTCCGGAGCCGAGCTAAAGTTTTCCCTAGAGACAGAACATAATTATACACTTCCTGCTTTCCTGTGACATGTACGTTAGGGTTCAGGAGATTCACATGGTTTCCCATACAATATCTCATAAGGACTGACTGACATCCCACTCCTAGGCTTTATCTGAATCCTCCACAGTGCTATTGGCAAAGCCTGGGGCCACTGCAATTTGGCTTCTTGGCATATTTTACTGATTTGCCTTTTTAGTGTCTGATTCATCCTCTCTACCTGTCCACTTGACTGGGGTCTCCACGGTGTGTGTTGGTCCCAAGTTATCCCCAACAATCTACTTACCTCTCTTACTACTGTAGCTATGAAATGGGGTCCCCTATGTGATGATACCCCTAGGAGTACCCCGAATCTGGGAATAATCTCCTGTAGTAACCACTTAACTGTTTCCTTTGCTTGGTTCGTGCGACAGGGAAGGGCTTCTGGCCACCCAGAGAATGTGTCAACCCCCACTAACAGGTATTTGTATCCTCAAGTCCTTGGTAGCTCTACAAAATCTACCTGCCAATAGTCTCCTGGCTCTATTCCTACCCGAATTCTTCCTAGCTGTGCCTGTCGCCTGGCCACTGGGTTGTTTTTCAAGCAGATATCACATTTTGTCATTACTGATTTTGCCATTGTTAACATCCGTACTGAAATTAAACTCTGCTTTAGCAATTTTACCAATGCCTCTGCTCCCCAGTGACATTCATTATGTTTAATTTATAGAACTTCTCTCATTATCAAGGGGGGTACCACTATTTGTCCTTGTGCAGTCACATACCATCCCTGTGAATTCTTTTGTGCATTTAGCAAACGTGCCAGTCTCTCATCTTCTACTGAATATTTTGGTTTTGGAGGCAAATTGAATTGGGATACATTAAGCTTCAAAGGTATCAATGCCATTGTTGTTTGTACCTCTCGAGCAACCTGTTGGGCTGCCCAGTCTGCCTTTCGATTTCCCGCACAGATTTTGGAGTTTCCTGGTTGGTGTGCTTTGCAGGGTATGATTGCCACTTGTTCAGGTTTTTGTACTGCCTTTATCAATTGCAGGACTGCATCCTGATGTTTAATGTGCATACCCCGAGAAGATAACAGTCCTCTTTCTTTCCACAGTGCTCCGTGTACATGCACCACTCCAAAGGCGTATTTTGAGTCAGTCCAGATATTTACCTTTTTCCCTTCACTTAATTCTAGTGCCCTGATTAAAGCAACCAGTTCTGCCTTCAGGGCAGATGTATTTGGTGGTAATACCTTTGCCTCCACTACTGTATTGACTGTTGTTACCGCATATCCAGCATGCCTGGTTCCGTTTTCCACGAAGCTGCTCCCATCTGTAAACAGCTCCCACTCCGGCTGCTCTAGTGGGACGTCTTTCAGGTCTTCCCTTGCTGAATGGGTGCACTCTATTACTTCTACACAGTCGTGTTCTAATGGGCCTTCTTCAGTTGTGGTACCTAGGAACAAAGCTGGATTCAAAAGGTTAGTTGTTTTTAATGTGACATCATCCTCCTCAGTCAGGACTACCTGGAATTTCATCATCCTGCTGGGAGATAGCCAATGGCCCCCGTTTTGTTCTAAGACAGTGGTTACCATGTGTGGTACATAGGTATCTATGTGCCTTCCCATAGTAAGTTTCCTGGCTTCTTGTATCAGGATCACAGTAGCTGCGACTGCCGGCGGACGTGGGGGCCACCCGGCACTTATGTTGTCGAGTTGTTCAGAAAAGTAGCCCACCAGCCTTTTCCAGCTTCCCAGACGTTGGGTCAGGACTCCCAGTGCTAGGCGCAGCCTTTCATGTACAAACAGCTGAAAATCTTTAGACAGATCAGGTAACCCTAATGCTGGAGCAGTTGTCAGTGCTTCCTTTAATTTTAGGAAGGCTTCTTTCTGTGGTTGCCCCAGGTGAATGGCTGCATCTTCTGAGCTTCACACAGGGGTTTCTCAATCAATCCATAGTCCATGATCCACAAGCGACACCATCCTGCCATCCCGAGGAAGACTCGCAGCTCATGTAAATTCTGGGGCTCTGGAATAGCACAAATAGCTTGGATGTGGTTAGTACCTAGTTTTTGTTGCCCTTGTGAAATTTAAATCTCAATGGTTATCTTTATACAGGTTACTTTTTCTTCTGTAGCTATTAGTATATCATCAACATACTGCAACAATAAGTATTGGTCTCTTGGTACTGCAGCCCATTTTTGGTCCAAATCTCCAGTTCCTTTGCCAGTTAGTTTCCAAATAGGGTCGGCGAGTTCTTGTCGTGTCCAGGTGAGCTGGGTCTTTCTTCCGTTCCCTGGGTTTTCCCATTCAAAAACAAACAGTTTCCTACTTTCTTTCTCAAAGGGTGTGCAGAGAAAGGCATCTTTTAAATCAGTTACAGTAAACCACTTATAAATCCCCTTTACGGATGTTAGCAATTTGTGAGAATTTGTTACCACTGGATAAATGTCCTTTTTATTTATTGTTCTCAAATCCTGCGCTAACCTATATTCAGATATTTGTTTTCTTTACTGGAAATATTGGTGGATTAAATTCTATTCTATATTTGTGGTGAGTTCTTGAACCTGTTCCACAGGTTCAGCTAGTTATATTCTCCTAACACCATGGCTTTGGCAGCGTTTCCCTGCTGCAACTGATTGCCCTGGTCAAACTGGTTATTCAAGCTTGGACAATTTCGCTTCCAATGCCCCTCCCACTTACAATACGCACATTGATTCAGGCTTAACCTTTGTGTGACTGGTCTCTTACCGCGGATATTCCTGTTACGTCCCCTGAAATTTGGGTCACCTTCTCCTTGTATTACGGCCAATAGATTCTGCTGCTGTCTGTTACTAGCTTCTTTTTCCCGATTGCTATATGCCATCCAAGCAACCTCAAGTAACTTATCCAAATTCCTTAATTCTTCCCCCTCTAATTTTTCCAATTTTCTACGAATGTCATCCTGTGATTGGCCCAAGAATATGAGAGCGAGCTGAACCTTTGCTTGCTCTGTATCCATTTGGAGGTCTGTATATTTCCTTGCTATCTCCTTAAGCCTCTCCAAAAACGCAGTGGGAGATTCCTTCTTTTCCTGTCAAACCTCATATAGTTTGGACCAATTTATAGTTTTGGGCACAGCGTTCTGAACTCCTATTTGGATCCACTCTTGATATTTACGTAATTTCCTCATATCGCACAATAAATTAGGGTCCCAATTTGGATACTCAATTGGGAAATTCACATCTAAATTCGCTGTTACTAGCCCATTTCTAATATCTTCTCTTGCCCTCTGTTTGGCTGCCTTAAGTACCATTTCTTTTTCAGTAGAATCCATCAGAGTATCTAATATTACTTGTATGTCATCCCAGTCAGCCTTTTGAGTTTTCATAACCATTTTTACTACACATGCCATTTTATCAGGATTTTCTCTATAAGTTCCGGCTGACTGTTTCCAAATAACTAAGTCTGCAGGGGAAAAAGGCACTTTTACAAATACTGGCCCTTCCATTCCGACACTTTGTCGTAAGGGGGCAATCACAGTCCGTTTTTGTTTGCTTATGCCTTTTCTATGCACAACTGGGGCAAGCTTTGACCGACTCCGGGTTCTGTGGGCAATTGGGGTCACTGATTCATTACCATTGCTATCTTTTTCACTCGCGTACCTGTTTCTCCTTTCTATCACAGTTAGGTTTTGCTCATCTTCCGAGGAAGAGGGACCGGGTGATGATGGGAGAGGAAGATAAAGAGGGAAAGGTGTACTAGACGAGACAGGCTCAGGACTAGGTGGGTGAGGAGCAGGTAGTGGGATAGGGACAGGTGAAACAGGTGGGATAGGGTTAGGTTCTCTTGTTCCTATTGGAGCTACTTGTAAATCAATATCTGTATAATTTTCCCTACTCAAGCTTTCTCTTAATGCCAAGTGTTTTAAACAACGTTCCTCACAAACCCCACACTTTGCAGATGTTTTAACCACTAATAATCCACATTCATCCTGCCATTCTGGCTTTCCCTGTAAATAGAAAACCAGATCAACAAACGGGGCTTCATCCCATTTTCCTTCTTGTTTACAAAATGACATTAACCGCGAAATAGTGTTATATTGCAGAGTACTGTATTTTAGCCATTTTTCGCCATTCTCCAAGGCATATTCTGGCCACCATGAATTACAGTAATCAATCAACTTAGTTTTACGTAATTCTTCCCCAAAGTTACCCTGTTTCCAATGTGCTAATAAGCACCCCAAAGGAGAAGTTTGCGGGATAGGGGTGTTACTGCCCAAAATCCCTTTAAATTTCTCCATTTCAAATACACCACAAATGCCAAACCCGCAATGCTTTTGTGATTGTCTTATGGAACGGCGCCTAGGCTTGTACCAACAAGAATTCCTTTAGCCCAATCAAGTGTAGCTTTTGCTGCGTCTTATTTGGCAGGCATCCAAAACCAAACCAAAGTATAAAAAGCACCTTACCTTTCTCCCGGGGACGTTGTGAGCGGCAGGAGCGGTCGCGGCCAATGGGCTCCCCAAGAATCCTTCAGTGCCGGCTGGAGCGTGATCAAGTCGCGAACTCGCTCAGCACCACTCACAACGGTTCCATCTGAGTCGCCAAAATGTTAGCGTTCAAAAACACATAATCACGGAGCGATTATATGCAGTGCTTTTTATTAAAGAGCTCTGGGAATCAGGGTATTACCCAAATTTGATTCTGACCATACATCGGAAATGATCATGTTTTTATACTCTATCTTTATATAACTTTCATGTTAATTATTAAACTTATATTGTTCTATTGTATACATAAATTTAGCCCCTCTCTGAATTTCCAACATATTTTCTAATTATTCTTCTTCTGGTTATATAGTAATTATATTTAATTACTAAACAATCATCACATCTAACAATTATGTAATTTATCATACTGCTTACGCAGGTGCAGTTGATCTGGGAAAAGCACAAAGATTAACATTTTAGATTCTATCTTTAACTTTTCCCAGAGCTCCACTATCATGGAGAGAGCTGATGTGGCTAGCAAAGGAGGAGGTGCAGTGTCCTCTTGCATCTTTGTGCTGTAGGTTTTTGAACTGATAGAAAGGAATGGGCCCCCAAAACTGCAGAAGCCCAGGCACCACTCGGCTCTCCTGCACGACTTCCTCCACTGCTGCCTGCAGGCAGACGAGGACAGGCGCTGCTCTGCCCAGGAACTCCTGCAGGTAAGAAAAAGCAAAGGGGCAAAAAGCCCTGTCAGCTGAGGACACCTGCATGAAGGGATGAGGAGGAGTGTGGGCCACATGGCGCAGACAGCTCCCAGGACAGGAAGGCGCAGGGGGACACACTGCCCTCGGTGCTCTTGGTGTGTCTTCCTGGTAGCCAGGGAATCCTGCTTGAGCCCATGAGGATGGGATCCTGGAAAGTAAGAGTTCCTTTCTTTGTTCTTTATCCTCTGGGCAGCATCCCTTTGTGACCTCAGGCCATCCTGCCTCCAGCCTGGCTGCTCTGATCATTTCAGCCAAGCAAGTGCAGGTAGACTGGAGAGGAGACACCTGCACCTGAGGAGACCCTTATGCCCCGCCAGCTGAGAGGAGGGAAAAGGGGATGTGTCATCTTGAGGCAGAGCTTCAGCCGTCCCCCAAGTATTAAGAGGAGCTGTGCCCTAGATAGGAAATGTGACAGTTTTCATATTTGCTCAGTTTAGGTCTTAGGTTAGGTTAGATTAGGTTAGGTTAGGTTAGGTTAGGTTAGATTACGTGTGTGTTAGGTTAGGTTAGGTTAGGTTAGGTTAGGTTAGGTTGGGTGTGTTAGGTTCCATTTAAAACTCTGTTGTTTTTTCTTTCTCAAAAAGATGAAAGTTTAAAAAAATTAGGAAATATAGGGATCAACTTCTAAGGACTATGGTGGCATTGGCACGCTATATACAGCCACAAACGGAGCGGGACACTCTGAATCAGTGTCGTGAGCTGTTTATTTCAAACATCAGTCTCAGTACATTGTTAGGACAATGGAGACAGGATATGTTTACAGCTTGCTGATTCAAATGGAATGCCAAGGAAACATCACATTACAGGGTAGCATAAAACCCTCTCAGCCTAAGTTTCAGCCAATCACACATAAAGCAAAACATATTGACAATAATTCTATCCAGTCATATGAAACACACGTAACAGTAGTTAACAAAATAAGGACTTATTTTCTAACACAATGGCTCGTTTATGAGAGACAAAGCATGGCTCGTTTATGAGAGACAAAGCACAGAGGCTCATTCATACTAACCTTCTAAAGATATACATTAAATAAACTTGTTGCAACCTATCAGGGCAAATCACAGGGGCTTATTGTTCTATTTCTCATGTCTGCTCTACTGCTTACAAAACTTTTTGCTGTATTAGCAATGTTCACAAATCTGCTGTCTGAGGCCTGTCTTTTTTACCACTTTCTCAAAACCCTCAAATTTTATGAATCCCAACATTTGGAACATAGATAGCTTAGATAATAGAGGATTGTTTAGCTTAGAGTAGAGTGTTGTTAATTTAGGGAAGCTCTGAGGTATCTTATAAGTAGAAATGAAAGAATTGTCATAATAAGAATTAAGCTGTGAGAGGAAAAGCTGGGCTGCAGCCCAACTGGAGCTTGCAGGTGCTCCAATCTGTCAGCCTGAACAGGCCACCTGCAGGACAGAAGGATGAAGATGCAGAAGTAGTGAGGGGATGCTTTGTTTCAGCCTGAGTGCCAATAAAAGTCTAAAATATCCAGAGTGTTGTAAGACTCCCTTCCTTGCCAGGCTGTAGCTAAGGGGACAGTCCCTTTCAGAGGCCTAAAGAACATAGTGAGGTAAGCAGCTTTGCTTACCTGAAGTGTGGAATGCCCGTGGGAAGCTGAGAGACTTGCGGGTAATGAACACCAGGAGATGAGCTCACATTCAGGACAACACTAGGAGGCAGATGTGCAGTCCTTTCTGGGCCTCTTGTCTTGGAGATGTCACAGTCATCAGCAGCAATCACCATTTGGTTCCCACCCTCCTCTCACTATGTCACCTATGGGATAGAATGGCATTGTCATAGCGGCATCTGGCCCTTCCTCCCTGCTTCTCTTTTCCCCCCTTTTCAGCCCAGAGCCCCAGGGCCCATCTGGGCCAGCCTCATCCCCCACGGGTGTGTGCAACCACCAGGGCCTCTTGCAGAGCCCCATTCCCACTCTGCTGCCTCCTTGGCCTTTTCCCACATCTGGGCCAGCCTGCTGTTGCCAGCTGTTGGGCACACACACACACAGCATACCACACCTGTCAGGGAGCAATTTGATGCAGGAGCCCCTGCTAACCACGGCTCAACAGCCCGGCACTTTTCCCACCCAGCTGTGGCTGCATTTGGACTCCATCTGCTGGGATACCCACTGTGAGGGACTGCTCAGGGCCTGGATGCTCCTCGAATGGTGCCCACAGGCCTGATTTCCACGCCTCCCCATTCCTCCTACCCCTAAGGCTGCCTCAGCCTTCTAAACACAATTGTTCTTACTCTAATGGCTTCCTGTGCTTTCCTTCATACTGTAAGCAGGAGCACACAGTTTTGATTGTCTTTAATCTAGAATTAATAAAGATAAGTTGGAAGTGCTACAAGACTTTGTCATTTCAAACTTGAAGCAACTGCAAAAAGTAGAGAAGCTTTCTGTGCAGCTTTTCAGTGAATTTAAAGTCTCCTTCCTCTTCACTCACTTTCAGCATATCTGTTGATTTTCCTTTGCTGTCATCTTTTAAGCTTCATCACTTGTCTATGGATTTGTAAAAACACCCTGAAAACCCAACCCAAATTTACTATCCTTTGTATTTCTCCTCTTCTGGAAAAACTGAGGCTCCTGTGATCTTCTCCTGTGATCTAAACTGTGATTCCCATCTTGGCTCTGGCTAAGAGCAGAACAAATGGAATTTATTACCTGCTAGTAAGATCTGCTAGCAAAGGTCACAGTTAGAGCTAAGCACGGTGCTTCTCTCCCTCCGTTGAATACACATCTTTGTGTCTAGGCCTAGTGATTTCCAGGAGCACCTGGAAACTACTGCCAAGGACAAAAGTCTCATTCTTGCTGGTTTGGACATGGATTTTTTGGTATGATTTTGATCTACATCCACAGTGACCAACAGGAACTGGATCTTTGACACAAAGTGCCTTTACCAACATTTCAAAGCATAGTTGGCACTGAAGTCCAGATACTAATGCGTTGTGGTTTCTTTGAACTGTTTCTAACATCTGGTACAATATCCCAAAACATGTCATTTTTGAATGTTTCAGGCATTTAAAACTCAGGCTTATTGTTGTCAACACTTTTCTTTCCTCCCTTCAGAAATCTGCATGCCCAGGTACTAATTTCTTTCTCAGTTTGTTGACAAGTTACCTGTCAGACAATACTTGTTTCTTGACCCAGAGATGGGGCAACTGTCGCCATGAGGCCAGACGTGAAATACACACGTGATCAGGGTACGAGAAGAAAGAAGTCTTTTTTATTTGCGTGTTCTCCGGCTTATACACTCTTAACCAAGCGTGATCTTAAGTCCACCGCTGGCCTTGGCTCGCAGGTGGCCATCAAGCGAGTGTCCCAGGAGCGCATCTCGGAGTGGGCGCGGCTGGGGAGTGAGCGGGGCCAGCGGGAGGAGCTGGCGGGGCGTGCCGGGCAAGGCCCGGCAGGGCGGCAGCGAGGGCAGCAAGCGCAAGCGTGGAGTGAGCGGGGGCCGCGCAGCGCCCCGGGCCAGGTCATGGCGAGCCGCGGCGGGGCTGGGCAGGGGCTGCCCGAGGCGCAGCACAGCATTGGCCCCGCTGACGGCATCGCGGTCCCCCCGCAGCGCAAGGACGCCCTTGTGCTCCTGGAGCCGGCGCTGCTGTGGAAGGTGTCGTGGCCTGGCTTCAGCGGCGTCGTGCGGCTCCTGGACTGGTTCGAGGTGCCCGAGGGCTTCGCGCTGCTCATGGAGCATCCGCAGCGCTGTCAGCACCTCTGGTACTTCCTGCACGAGCGGCGGTTCCTGACGGAGCCCGTGGCGCGGGGGCTGCTCCGCCAGGTGCTGGAGGCCGTGCGGTGCCGCAGCAGCCACGGTGTCCTGCTCTGCCACATCAAGGCCGAGAACGCCCTCGTCCACCTGGCCACAGGTGAGGCAAAGCTCATCGACTTTGGCTGCAGCACGATCCTCCAGGACACGTTCTACACCCAGATGTCAGGTGAGCCCAAAGCCGGGGCCCAGCAGGGCAGCAAAGTTCCCCCCTTGGCTGGCAGAGGGGGAAGAGGGAGGGAAGGAAGGAGGGAGGGAAGGAGGGGGAATCCTTCTTCAGCCAGCTGTAGCCAAGTTGCTTTTTGGCAGGGCAGTGGCTGGCTGTTGTGGAACGGGAGCTGGCTGGGGGGGAGGGAGCAGCATGGGCCTGATGAGCTGCGCCCATGTCCCATAGGAACACCGGAGTACAGCCCACCAGAGTGGATCCTCTTTGGCTGCTACCATGGCCAGCCAGCCACCATCTGGTCCCTGGGCATCCTGCTCTATGAGCTGGTCTGCAGGCACCTTCCATTCCACACCAATGAGGACATCATCAGGGTCCAGCTCTTCTTCCCACCACGGGTGTCTCAAGGTGGGGATGCACCTTCAAGGCATGAGGGGAAGAACGGGGTTGTGAGAGGCAGCTGGCACATAAGCATCCTACTCTTGCAGCTGGTGAGGAGGTGGATCTCCTGGGCTCAGCTGAAGTAGGTGGCACCTGCGCCTCTGTGCTGGTGTCCTCTGCAAGAGAGGATCAATAGGAAGCTTTTGGCTGTAGCTCTGAGCACTCCTGGTGGCCTGGGCATTGTGGAATGTGGGAGAGCATGGACAGGAGCCTTGTCCCGCTGAGCGGCGGTTTCTGGTTTCTCTCCGCAGAGTGCCAGCACCTCATCAGGTGATGTTTATGCATGGACCCCACAGACAGGCCATCACTGCAGGACCTTTTTGAGCATTCTTGGCTGCAGGAGCCCTGCCTGGCCCAGGAGACAGCAGAGATGCATCTCTGTGCACAGTAGGATCCAGGAGCCAGCATGTAGCAGCGGCACGCGTCTCGTGGCGCTGGAAGAAAACCCCAGAGCATTTCCTTGTGGCCGCAGCGCTGAGGAGAGAGCGCAGCCAAGGAGATGCTTCCGCTGGTCCCCGTGAGCTGTGGAGGGAGCGGATCCATGCTGCCCATCCCACTGGAGAAGTGGTGGCAGTGCAGTGAAGGTGCCACGGACTGGGACAGGGGAAACATCCCCCTGCAGCTCAATGGCATCGTGATGTCCCCGCAAGCCGAGGCACAGCTGGCATGTTCTTCTGGAGCACAACGTGGAGCTGGGAACACCATCCTGGAGCTGGCCGCTGGCAGGGCAGGGCTGATTGGCTTTGGCTGTGGCCCCTGCCTGGAGGACACGCTCTGCACCCCGATGGAATTAAGATGAGTCCCCAGCCAGCGCAGGGGTGGGGGGATGCTGGTGCTTCCAGGCACGGCAGGGCTCGGCCTGGCCACGTGCCGGAGGTTCCCCGCTTGGCAGCGCTGGGGAATATTAATTGTTCCGCCGGCCGCCGAGCTGCTTTTTGTGGAAGGGGAGCTGGCTCCTGGCCTTGCTGACAGCTTCTGCCAGCCAGCCTGGCACGGGCTGAGGTGGGGGCAGCCAGCCTGACAAAAGCATCCATCCATGTGGATGGGGGGCGGCAGAGGGGGACGGGTTCCAAAGCTGCACCCCAGCTGGCCTGCTCTGCAGGCCCTTGAGGAAGGGCTGCGTTTATGGGCAGGAAAGGTGAGGATTTTCCCCACCCGTGGACAGGTTTAATTCTCCCATGGAGTGGTCAGACTCTCCACAGGCCCATGAAACAGTGGCAGGCTTTGTGCTTTTTCTTTTTTCCAGGTCTTGTTTTGAATTGGCATTCATGCAATTGTTCTTTGTTTTTCCCAGGAGGATTACACCTGGTGCCCGGACCAGACGGGGAAGCGCCTGCAGCATCCGTGGAGCGCGTCCAGTGCCAGTGCTACCCCAGGGGCCACGGTCTGCAGGGACAGCCCCTTCCAGAAGGACGAGGACCTGGTGCGGGATCGGCTCCTCTCCTGGCAGCAGCTCTCCAGAGGTGGGCATCCGGATCCACAGCTCGGCTGGCAGAAGGGCTCTGGGCAGGCGGCAGCGGGCACGCGGGCATGCCGCTCCTGCAGCTGCTGAGGAGGTTGCTGTGCTGTGATTAAGCAGAGGAGGTGGAACGTGGCCTGCCCCGCTGCCCTTCTCTAAAAACAGAGAATGGGTCGGGAGGTTTGGGCTCTGAGCACAGCCAGCAGCCTGGCCTGGGCACAGCCATGGCGGGACCGGGGGACAGGAGCCTGCTGCGACTGACCGTGGCTCTCTGGTTTCTCTCCGCAGGCTGCTAGCGCCTCATGCCATGGGAATGGCCCCACTTGGCCTGCCAGGCTGGGAGGGCTGGAGGGCGGCCGGCGTTCATTTGCTGTCAAAAATAAATTGGTTGTTTTGTCATTGTCATCATCGGAGCGTTTCATTCATCCTTTTCCAAGCTTTTGGCCTTCTGTGATAAATGAATGTCGTTCATGCTAAGAAAATTGTAATTATATCAATATTTTTGGAAAATAATTGGAAATGTAAATGTGATTAATATGAAGCAAATGGGCTTCTTTGTAGATGATACATGTGGGAAAAAGTATACAGGAGATTGGAATTGGCCTTGATGAACAAAAGTTAGGAAGACTCCCAAGTCAGAATTGGCATCAAGACAAAGTTAAGACAACTCCCAGGACAGGATCGGCTGTGACATGAATAAAGTTGGGACAATTCCAGACAGGGAGTCTAAAATAGTGCTCTTATCTATAAAATAATAAGGCTTACTTGGAACACAGTGCTTACTTACATAACACAGGACTTGGGGCACGTGCACAACCTGCCAGGTTATTCAGAGGACAGCGAGGAAGACTGCTGGCCTTCCTCCAAGAAGAGCACCAAAGAGCCTTAAGCCCCCTTAGCCACAGCGGAAGCATGCGCTGTGTGTGCTGTGGTGATGTAGATTTCAAGAATCGGAAATAGGAGGAGATTTACAGGAAAATATTGATGAATATGTATTAGCACACAGTATATAAGTTGTGTTGGGATCCTTTTGCCTTTTGCACGTGAGGCAGGGTGGGAAGCCCTCCCCATACCCTGATCGATGGGTTTTGCTTATGCTTTATCCAAACCACTGCCAAATTTCTTTTTGTAACTACTGGATGCTATTTGATCGTATCATTTTATCTCAATTAAAACTGCTGCTAAATTGTAAGTTTGTGGTTTATTAGACATATGGGACCACATATATAAGATCAGGAATATGACTTAATAGTTTACAAAACCAAAATGAATATTATTCAGCTAAATTAACAAGGAATAGAAAAGCATTCGAGACTTAATCACAAAGGATAAAGTAACAGAAATGATGATACTTGATTAAATGAATACGTTTTTACTTAATGAGTTAATAGCTCAGTCTCCTCTGGCTTTTGATCTCCTCCCCAGAAGGGGTGCAGTTCTTTGATCTCCTCTCCATGGGGGGCACAGTCCTTAGGGTTTGGTCTAGGCTTTGGCATGGGGTGTTGTGTTTTGGATGATGATGACTGCCAAAAACCCCCATAAAATCTCCCCTGGAACCCCCAAATTCACTCAAACTCCCTCAAACTTCCTCCCAACCACCTCAGGAAAAATTTTGGGTGGATTTTGGGGGGGGGTTGGGTACCTCATGCATGCCGAAATGGGCATAGGATTCAAAACCACTAAAAATTCTCCCCTAAAATTCCCCTAAAATCCCTCCAAATCTCCCCCAAACCCCCAGAGGATGGATTTGGAGGAAATTTTGGGTTAATTTTTGGTAATTTTGGGTCAATTCTGGGTGGATTTTGGGTGGTTTTGGTACCTCCCGGACACCAAATTTGGCGTAGGATTCAAACCCAGACAAAATCTCCCTCAAATCTCCTCAAAACTCTCCAAATTCTCCCCCAAAATGTGGAGGTTCCCAGGAGGGGGCACTGCTGATCCAGGGCATCAAGGCACTGCCTGCAATCGTCCATAACCGCCCCTAAGGAGCCTCCAGGGCTTTACCCTCCATGAGCTGCAGCAGACGTGTCAGGAAAGGTGACAAGAGCCCGTGGAATGGTCCTTGTTGCAGGCAGATTAGCCACTTGTAGCTCTTCAAAACTCCCTCCCATGAAAAACAAAAAAACTTAAACCGTTCCTAAATGTGAAAAACACGTTCACTCTCTTGTGAAAATGTAAAAAGTTTAATAAAGGACAATGGGAGACCAGGACCATGGAGCAAAGGTTATCACGGCCGGGTGCATCTTGGCACTGGGGATCCCCCTGAAATACCTTTCCCCTTACATCAGCCTGTTGCATATTCATAGACCCTCATGCACAGCAAACTTTACCCCCAAACTAGTTTACATGCTTCAAGAACGGTTTAGCACGGCTCTTCCTTGGATCTGCCTTTTTAGGGCATGCAGATTCCTTGGTTGTGGTTTTAGTCCATTCTTATCACGTCCAGTTTTTGGGCCTTGGTCCATTCTGCCTTGAGACGGGGAGTGCTGATAGTTGGCAGATCTGTACAGGTGTCCTCATCCTGTGTGCATTGGATGTTATCCCATCCAAGCAGGTAGTTTAACACAAGCAGCTATTTCACTAAGCTTAATTAATGACAGAAAACAAAACTATATCTTTACAACACAGTTACTTTAACATCACACATATAAAATCTATTTTAATATCTGTGAAAAGCCAATATTATAATACGTATCCATAAAAATAAACCTCTCGCTGAATGATGGTAGATGTCGGTCCCATGGCCCAGTCCCAGTACTGGGAATTTTGCTTCCCTTACTGGAAATTCCCCTCCTCGTAAGCTTTCTACCCCCATGTTTTTAAGGTCACTATCGTTATACACATATATTATAATATTGGCTTTTCAAAGATATTAAAATGTATTTTATATCTGTGTGTTAAAGTAACTGTTATTGTCTTGGTTTGAAAAGACAGGTGTCAGCTAAGGAAGGCAGGTTCCTCCCCTGGAATGGAAAATGTAAACTCCCTCCCTCTGAATTGCTGTAATTTTGAAATTAAGGGGCTCTCAAGCAAAGATATGGGAATAGGAATAACAGGTTTTATAAGGAAAAATTAAAAATACAAATGCTGTAGTACAAACAAACAAAACCACTGACAGAGTCAGAACACTACCTGACACCCTGTGGGTCAGGCTGTTGGCAGCAGTCCCAGTGAATGGTGGCTGCAGCCCTCCTGCAGTGCCAGGTGTGGTTCTGTTGGAGCAGGGAGCCTGGAGAAGGGTGGAGTTTTCCTCTGAAGGTCCGGGCTGCTGCAGATGGGCCGGGGAATCTTCCGTCCTCTGGGAATCCAGTGGAGAAGACAGCTGCTCCTCTGGGAATGCAGTGGGAAAAGGCTGATCCTCTGGGAATCCAGTGGGAAAAGGCTGCTGTGGAATTCCAAACCTCAGATTCTATCCAGGTAGGAATGCTTGGCTCCTCCTCCTGGGCGGAGCATCACCTAATGGCAGGATGTCATTTTATCAGCCATGCAGGGACACTCAATGGCCCATTAACAGCAGATAATTAATAATTAATGGCCAGTCCATTATCAGAAGATATCTCCTGGAGGGAGGATTGGTTGTGGAAGAGATAAACTGCCCAATGAACAGAAGATAACTGCCCCACCTCTGACAGATGGCAAACAGAACACACACTTATCTTGCAATCCAGGACCTGTCCTCACTGGCTGCCCCCATTCTCCAGAGTTCATGGTATCCAGGGAGGCTGCAGCTGCTGATGTCAGGAACAAACAAGTTGGGTCTTGGTTTGAGAAAGCTCCAGAATCCATTTCTGACCCCCGACAGACAGGGCAAAGGCAGAGCCATGGGGTTTTTATAGGGTATCCCAGGGCTGGAGTTGGGGTTTGGGTCAAGGGAAGAGTTCTTAGCAACACAAGAAGGGTGAAATCAAATTCCCGCCTCTTAGACACAGAGGCACTCCACACAGAATGTGTCCCCAAGTCCTAAATTCCCCCTCAAACTCCTGATTAATGGAGGGACTTTGGACATCTTTGATCAATTTCATTCATTTAACACTGTTTGGCTGCTCTTAAGAGATGAAGATGAAGCAGAAGAAAATTCAGGACAAACGGAAAGGAGAAGCCATAGATGAGTGACCAGGGCTGTGCCCAAAGTGCCTCCTCCAGTGGGGGATGGAGCTGGAGCAGCACACGAAGCTCCTCCTCCCGCACTCGGGGCACTCGCAGGGCCTCCCTTACTGGTGGCTCCGCTGGTGCTTGTTCAAGTGAGAGCGCTGTGAGAAGCTCTTCCCACACTCCTCACACTCGTAGGGCCTCTCCCCAGTGTGAATGCGTTGGTGGGTGACGAGGGTGCAGTTGTGCTTGAATCCCTTCCCACAGTCGGGGCATTGGAAGGGCCTCTCCTCTCTGTGAATGCGATAGTGCCGGAGGAGACAGGAGCTGGTCTTAAACCTCTTCCTGCATTTATCACACTCGTAGGGCCTCTCCCCAGTGTGGATCTTTTGGTGGCGGATCAAGTAGGAATGCTGCCTGAAGCCCTTCCCACATTTCCCACACCTGTGTGACCGTTTTCCAGTGTGGATGTTCCGGTGCTGAATCAGGTTGGCGCTCTGTCTGAACCTCTTCCCACACTCCCCACACTCGTAGGGCCGTTCCCCAGTGTGGGTCCTCTGGTGCCTGATCAGGGTTGAGCTCCGACTGAAGCTCTTCCCACATTCCTCACACTCGTGGGGCCTCTCCCCAGTATGGATTTGTCGGTGCATGACAAGATGGGAGTTGTGCCTGAAGCCCTGCCCGCAGTCGGGGCAGCGGAAGGGCCTCTCCTCTGTGTGCGTGCGCTGGTGGAGATCAGAGCTGGACTTAAATCTCTTCCTGCATTGATCACACTCATAGGGCCGTTCCCCAGTGTGAGTCCTCTGATGCCGGATCAGCTCGGACCTCAAGCTAAAGCTCTTCTCACACTCCTCACACTCGTAGGGCCTTTCCCCAGTGTGGGTCCTCTGGTGCCTGATCAGGGTGGAGCGCCAGCTGAAGCTCTTCCCAGATTCCTCACACTCATAGGGCCTCTCCCCAGTGTGAACCACCTGGTGCCTCATCAGCTGGGATCTCAAGCTGAAGCGCTTCACACATTGCCCACACTCATAGGGCCTCTCCCCAGTGTGGATTACCTGGTGCCGGATCACGCTGGAGCTCCGGCTGAAGCTCTTCCCACATTCCTCACACTTATGGGGCCTCTCCCCAGTATGGATTTGTTGGTGCATGACAAGATGGGACTTGTGCCTGAATCCCTTCCCACAGTCGGGGCAGCGGAAGGGCGTCTCCTCTGTGTGCGTGCGCTGGTGCTGGAGGAGATGGGAGCTGGTCTTAAATCTTTTCCTGCATTGATCACACTCATAGGGCCTCTCCACAGTGTGGGTCCTCTGGTGCTTCTTTAGGTCGGAGCTCCTCCAGAACCTCTTCCCACACTCCACACGTTTCTGGGGCTTCTCCCCATCATGGAGCTGCTCATGGAGCACCAGCTCCGAGCTCTGGCTCCATCTCCGGCCGCCTTCCCGGCCCAGGCTGGCTCTTTCCCCCTCAGATCCCCGCCAGCTGCGTTTGCAGCCCCTCCTTGTGCGGCATCTCCAGGGCTTTTCCTCCCTGTTGGCTTCCTGTGACGTGGAGCCGCTCAAAACGGCCTCTTCCACCAGGTTCTGCCGCGGGCATTTGTCCTCCCTGCTCTCCATGCTCAGATCCTGCTCTGGGGGAGGAAGGACAAGGACAGGATGGGATTTGCCTCCATGCCACAGGCAAGGGCAAGGAGATTCCCCCAGGGCTGTACTGCAGCCGGGGCCGTGCTGGGCTGGAGATGGAGCAGCACAGAGGGGAAAGGGGCACTGACTTCCTCCACACCTGCCTTAGTGTCCTGGGGCATCTTCCTCTTCCTCACAGCATCCCAGGGGTTGGGAATGGGAAATCCTGGTTTGGGGAAAACAAGGGATGAGCACATTGAGTTTGAAGGTCCCTCTGCCCAAGTCCATCTCTACAAGTCACTGGCAATCTGGGTGGCATAAAAACCTCCCAAACACCAAGATTCAGCCCTGGAAAAGCCTCCCAGGAGTTCCCCGTCCCTGGTCCCTCCTCTCTGGTGTTTGGGGGTTCCCCCTGTCCCAGCTGCTGGGGCCACGCTTGGATTGGGGGTGCCCCTTCTCCTCGGTCCCCGCCCTGCCCAGGCTGCTGGGAGACCCAGCGATCCGAAAAGCTCCCCCCTCTTGGCTCTCCCCATTTCGGGATGCCGGGGCTGTTTGGGCTCCCGGGCTCCCTTCTCCCCTCATTCTCTGCTCTGGGCTGCAGCGGCTCCAAGGAGTCCCCCCTGCCCCTCTCCAGGCTCTTGAGGCTCCCGCCAATGGCGGCGTTCCCCCCTCTCTGGGCTCCCCACTTTGGGCTCCTGGGGCACACAGGGCTCTGCTCCTCCAGGCTGCCTCTGCCGGCAGCTGCCACCGGCATCCCCCGATGTCCCCCCGAGGGGCCTTTTCTGCTCAGCCTTGGACTGCTTCATTCTCTAAACATCCCCCCAAAAACCCCACCCAGGGACCCCCCGGGATATCTGGGCTGAGCTCTCCCCCCCCCCCCACTCACTTGCGCGATGGTGGGGGGGGGCGATGAGCCCACAGGTGGGGGCTGCGAATTCAGGGAAGGAATGACCGCGTGGTTTTCTTCTTTCCTCGATGCTCCTTTGTCCCTCCTCTTCCTCCCTCTCCTCTTCCATCCCTCCTCCCCCCTAACCCCACCTCCTTCTCCCCCTCCATCCCTGCCCTTCCCTCCCTCCTCCTCCTCCCCCAGCAGCAGCCACACCCTCGGTGCCCCGTTCCCGCAGCCCTCGCAGCCCGCGGCAGGAGCGGGGATGGAGCCGGGACAGGTCGGGATGGGCAGCGCGGGGCTCTCGGCTGCTCCCAGCCGCTGCGGACGGGGAAACCCGGCCTGGGCCAAAGGAGAGGCAAACTGGGCAAACTGGGGGCTGCACATCCAAACTGGGCCTTGCTGGGGACCCTGCCTGGCCACTGCCAGCCCTTGGGGCTCCTCTCGGCACATCCGCCGGGGGGAACGCACACAGGGCTGGGGCATCCCAGCAGTGGCAGCACTGCCAGGGACTGGACTGGACTGGGCTGCACTGGGGTAACTGGGAATGACTGTGAGCATGCTGAGGGACACTGGGATATACCAGGAGTGTCTGTTAACCATACTCAGGTGACTGGTACCACTCTGGGAACAGGTGGGACCATGCTGGGAACAACTGGGACCCCATGCTGGGCATACCTGGGAGCAAGAGGGAATGGCTGGGTGTACACTGGGGACAACTGGGCATGACTGGGACCATCTATGGAGTACCTGGGACTATACTGGGACAACTGGGATCACACTGGGAGGAACAGGGATTGACTGGAACCATGCTAGGGGCTTCTGGAATCCTACTGGGATAACAGGAGGAGGAGCTGGCCAATGCTGGGTGTGACTGGCATCATACTGGATCATACTGGCGGCCACTGGGACTGCACTGAGGGTGACTGGGAGTGGCTGTGAGCAACTGGCATCAGGCTGGAAGCAACTCAGGGCAGCTGGGAATGACTGGGAACATGCTGGGAGCAACTGGGATACACTGGGAGAGACTGAAACCACACTGGGGGTAAATGGCAGCAACTGGAGCCACACTGGATGATCATGGGAGCAGCTGTGCCCATGCTGGGATCCTACTGGGATCCTATGGAAAATGGCTGGGATCATACTGGGAGTGACTGGGAAGGTGCTGGTTCTGACTAGAACCATACTGGAAGTGACTGGGAGCAACTGGGCCCACACTGGGAGTGCCAGGGAGTCACTCTGAGCATGACTGCAATAACGCTGGGAGTATCTGGGACTGACTGGGGTCATACTGGGAGTGACTGGGAGTGGCTGTGAGCAACTGGGATCATGCTGAAAGCAACTGGGGGGAACTGGGAGTGACTGGGAGCATGCTGGGGCTGACTGGGATATACTGGGGGAGACTGGGAGTCACTGGGATCATACTGGAGGCTCCTGGGGTAATCCTGGCATTGACAGGGAGCAACTGGGATCATAATGGGGGCCACTGGCATAATACTGGGAGTGACTGGGATCATCCAAGAAGCGAGTGGAACCATACTGGGAGTGACTACTGCTCCTGCTGGGGTCACCCTGGGAGCCACTGGAATCACACTTTGGGCAACTGCCAGAAACTGGGATCATCCTGGAGGCAACTGGGAGGAACTGGAAAAGACTGGGATCATTCTGATCTAACTAGAACTGTACTAGGCCAACTGGGATACGCTGGGACTGTCTGTGACCATACTGGGGGGACTGGAAGCACACTGGGAACAGCTGGGACCATGCTGGGGGCAACTGGGAGTGAGTTGGACCTCGGTGAGCGGGACTGGGACTATTCTAGGGACAACTGGGACCATCCTGGGAGGAACTGGGAACAAGTGGGACTGTACTGGAGGCAACTGGGATCATACTGGGATGACAGTGGTAGCAGCTGGGTCCATGCTGGGTGAGACTGGGATCACACTGAAGGTGCTTAGAATGATACTGGGATTGACTGGGGGTGGCTGTGAGCAACTGAAATCATGCTGGAAGCAACTGGGGGTAAGTGGGAGTGACTGGGAGCATGCTGGGAGGGACTGGTATATACTGGGGGAGACTGGGAACCATGAGGATCATACTGGAGGCTCCTGGAGTCATGCTGGCATTGACAGGGAGCAGCTGGGATCACACTGGAGGCCACTGGCATCAGACTGGGACTGACTGGAAGTGACTGGAGTTACACTGCAAGTGACTGGGATCATACTGGGACTGACTAGAATCATACTGGGAGTGACTACTGCTCCTGCTGGGGTCATCCTGGGAGCCACTGGGATCACACTTTGGGCAACTGCCAGAAACTGGGATCATCCTGGAGGCAACTGGGAGGAACTGGGATCATTCTGATCTAACTAGAACTGTACTAGGCCAACTGGGATATGCTGGGACTGTCTGTGACCATACTGGGGGGACTGGGAGCACACTGGGAACAGCTGGGACCATGCTGGGAGCAACTGGGAGTGAGTTGGACCTCGGTGAACGGGACTGGGACTATTCTAGGGACAACTGGAACCATGCTGGGAGGAACTGGGAACAAGTGGAAATACTCTGGCAGCAACTAGGATCATACTAGTTTGACAGTGGGAGCAGTTGGATCCATGCTGGGTGAGACTGGGATCACACTGAGGGTGACTGGAGTCATACAGGGATTGACTGGGAATGGCTGTGAGCAACTGGAATCATGCTGAAAGCAACTGAGGGGAACTGGGAGTGACTGGAAGCATGCTGGGGAGGACTGGGATATACTGGGAGAGACTGGGAATCACTGGGATTATATTGGAGGCTCCTGGGGTCATGCTGGCATTGACAGGGAGAAACTGGGATCATAATGGGGGCCACTGGCATCAGACTGGGAGTGAGTGGAGTTACACTGCAAGTGACTGGGATCATACTGGGAGTAATTGGGATCATACTGGGACTGACTGGGATCATACTGGAAGTGACTGGGATCATACTGGGAGTAGCTACAATCGGACTGGGATTGCAGGGGGTGTGATTGGTCCCTGTCTGGGGGTGCTGGGAGCTGCCAGGCGCATGCTGCGAGCCGACTGCGCAGCCACTGGGAGCAACTGGGAGCAGCTGGGAATGGCAGGATGCAGCTGCAGCAGCGGCAGCTCCCCGGTGGCCCCGTGCCGGTGCCACTCATGGTGCCGGCTCTGGCTGTGCCGAGATCCTGCTGGAAGGGGATCCCAGCCAGGGACCCCATGGACACCAACTGGGGGAACCCCGGGCCGGGCTCCGACAGCGCCACGGGCAGGGAACGCGGGGACAGGAGAACTGGGGGGACACCGAGATTTGGGGGCTGGGGGGGCACGGGGGAACCAAAGGGGGAACCAAAGGGAGAGCTGGGAGAGCAGGGAACGGGGTTTGGGGGTTCCAGGACTGAGAAAAGGGGAGGCTGCGGTGGGTAGAGGGGGCACGGGCTGGGCTAAGGGGGTTCCTGCATGCAGGAAAGGGAGCTCCAAGGAGCCCAGGTGTTCCCATTCCCAGCAAAAGGTGGGAAAACCCGGGATGGCCGGGAATAAGGGTCCCAGGTGTCCTCGGTGTGAAGGAAAGGAGGGGCTGGGGGCTGGGAAAGGCAGGAACTGGGGTCCAGGGGGTCTCTGCGGGAAGGAAAAGGGGGCTCTAGGGGCTGGGAGAGGCGAGATGGCCGGGAAGGGGGTGCGGGGTGGATCCCCTGCCCGGGAGTGGGGGTGCGGGGGTTGTTGGTGCCGGATCAGGGGGTGCAGGGTGGATCCCATGCCCGGGAATGGGGATGTGGGGGAATCCCGGTGCCCAGGAATGGGGGTTCAGGAACCCCCGGTGCTCCGGGATGGGCGATCAGAGAGTCCCGGTGCCGGGGGTCCCCCTCACCCCTCGCCGCACCTCTGGACCCCAGGAGCGCCCCCAGCCCCAGCGCTGGAGCCATCGCGCTGCTCCTCCTCACTCCCAGTGTGATCCCAGTACGGTCCCAGTAGAACTCAGTCACCCGCGAGCTGCTCCCAGGATGATCCCAGTACAGCCCAGTCACTCCCACTGCTGCCATCCCCCCCAGCCCTCGCCCCGTTCCGACCTGTCCTGGCTCCATCCCCGCTCCTCCCGCCGGCTTCGAGGGCTCCGGACCGGACGAGGAGGAGGAGAGAGGGGGGAAGAGGCGGAGCGGCAGCAGGAAGCGGCGGGAGCACAGGACGGCCGGAATCGTGCGGCTCCAGCGCTGCCTGAACTCTGGAACCCAAGAGCATCGCCCCCCATCCCGCAGGTGCCCGGGGAGGTTCCCCCCTGTCCCAGCTGCTGGAGATCACGCTTGGACTGGGGGTCCCCCGTCTACTCGGTGCCCGCCCTGCCCAGGCTGCTGGGAGACTCGGCGATCCGAAAAGCTCCCCGTTTTCCATCTCCCCATTTCGGGATGCCGGGGCTGTTCGGGCTCCCGGGCTCCCTTCTCCCCTCATTCTCTGCTCTGGGCTGCAGCGGCTCCAAGGAGTCCCCCCTGCCCCTCTCCAGGCTCTTGAGGCTCCCGCCCATGGCGGCGCTCCCCCCTCTCTGGGCTCCCCACTTTGGGCTCCTGGGGCACACAGGGCTCTGCTCCTCCAGGCTGCCTCTGCCGGCAGCCGCCACCGGCACCCCCCGATGTCCCCCCGAGGGGCCTTTTCTGCTCAGCCTTGGACTGCTTCATTCTCCAAACATCCCCGCAAAAACCCAATCCAGGCACCCCCCGGGATATCTGGGCTGAGCTCCCCCCCCCCCACTCATTTGCGCGATGGTGGGGGGGGGCGATGATCCCATAGGTGGGGGCTGCGAATTCAGGGAAGGAATGACCGCGTGGTTTTCTTCTTTCCTCGATGCTCCTTTGTCCCTCCTCTTCCTCCCTCTCCTCTTCCATCCCTCCTCCCCCCTAACCCCGCCTCCTCCTCCCCCTTCATCCCTGCCCTTCCCTCCCTCCTCCTCCTCCCCCAGCAGCAGCCACACCCTCGGTGCCCATTCCCGCAGCCCTCGCAGCCCGCGGCAGGAGCGGGGATGGAGCCGGGACAGGTCGGGATGGGCAGCGCGGGGCTCTCGGCTGCTCCCAGCCGCTGCGGACGGGGAAACCCGGCCTGGGCCAAAGGAGAGGCAAACTGGGCAAACTGGGGGCTGCACATCCAAACTGGGCCTTGCTGGGGACCCTGCCTGGCCACTGCCAGCCCTTGGGGCTCCTCTCGGCACATCCGCCGGGGGGAACGCACACAGGGCTGGGGGATTCCAGCAGTGGCAGCACTGCCAGGGACTGGACTGGACTGGGATCCTACTGGGAGTGACTGGGACTGTACTGGGTTTGTACTGACATCCTACTAGGATCGTACTGGGATTGTACTGGGTTTGTGTTGATATTATACTGGGAACATACTGGGAGTGGCTGGGATTGTACTGTGTTGGTACTGACATCGTACTTGGATCGTACTGCCATGCCAGGCCAGCATGTGATCGCACTGATGGACACTGGGATCATACTGGGATCATACTGGGAGTGAGCAGGAGCCTGCGGGGAGCAATTGAAACCATGTTAGCGGCAAATGGGATACACTTGGAGTGACTGGGATTATACTGAGGATGACTGGGAGTAGCTGTGAGCAAGTGGGGACATGATAGGAGCAACTGGGAGGAACTGGGAGTGACTGGCTGCATGCTGGGGGTGATTGGAAACTGCTGAACTTCAACTGGGATCATGCTGGAGGTGACTGGGATCATACTGGCAGTGAGTGCCACTACACTGAGGCTGACTGGGAGTGCTTGTAAACAAATGGGATCATACTGGAAGGAAGTGGAAAGATGCTGGAGGGAACTGGGGTACACTGGGAGATACTGGGAGTGACGGGAAGGAAAGTGAGGGTGAAAGAGAGCAACTGGAACCATGTGGAGCACAACTGGTTCATACTGGCAGGGACTTGGAGCACACTGGGCTCATCTTTGGATCATACTGGCAGGGACTGGACTAATACTGGGAGTGTCTGAGAATGACTGGGAACACACCCTGCACATCATCCCCCATACTGGGCCTGACTGGGAGCAACTGGGAGCATGCATGGAGCAAATGGCATCATACTGGGACTGACTGGGCTGATCTAGGAAGCAACTGGAACCATGCTGGATGCAGCTGGGACCATACTGGGAGAGACTGGAAGCAACTGGGATTATACTGGGACCACACTGGGAGAGCGGGCATGTGAATGGGATCAAACTGGAGCTTACTGGGATGATACAGGGGTTGAAAGGGAGCAACTGGGACCACACTTTGGGCTACTGGGAGCAACTGAGGGAAACTGGGATGATGCTGCAAGTAAACTGGAGGAACTGGGAAGGACTGGATGCATGCTGGAGGCAACTGGGATATTCTGGGCATGACTGGGGGATCATACTGGGAGAACTGACACCTTACTGGGACCACTGGCAGTGCCTGGAAATGACTACAGACATGCTGGGGGCAACTGGGATATACTGGGAGTGTCTGTCACCATCCTGGGGGGACTGGAACCACACTGGGAACAACTGGGACCATGCTGGGGAGAACGGGGCCCACACTGGGAGTAACTGGGAGTGAGTGGGTATAGTAGGAGTCCTAGTAAAATATATGTATTGTATAAGTGGCCGTGCCCCGATCCTAATTGTAAATGGGCCGCAGCTGTGATGTCCTTAATTGGGTGGCTGCTGTGGCTGATGAAGATAACTGGGATAAAAGGGAGTGGGTTGGCTGTGCAGGGAGAGTCTTGGAGGAGCCCTGACCAAGAAGCAGGAGCAACACTGCTGTGAAGAGCTGTGTGTGGGAAGAGCAGCCTGAAGGTATCGGACTCTAGAAATATAACAACAGCAATAGAAGATAGGACAGCTGAGAGCTGTGGCAGCCTGAGAGCTGGGACTCCAGAAATATAATAACAACAACTGGGACCATGCTGGGAGGGACTGGGATCATCTGGGGAGTAACTGGGACTAGAGCAGGGACAACTGGGTTCAACTGGGACCATACTGGGAGTGTCTGTAACCACACTGGAGTGATGGAAGCACACTGGGAACAGCTGGGCCCATGCTGGGAGCAACTGGGATCACACTGGGGGCACTGGCATCAGACTGGGAGTGACTGGGAGCAACTGAGATTAGACTGCAAGTGACTGGGATCATACTGGGATTACACTGGGTGTGAATGGAACCTAACTGGGGGGTTACTGGGAGCTACTGGGCCATGTTGGGAGGAAAATGTGACACACTGGGAGCAACTGGGATCGGCTGGAAGGTTCTGGAACCATGCTGAGAGGACTGAGACTACAATTGGGACAACTGGGATCATACTGGGAGCAACTGGGGCCACCCTTTGAGCAACAGATGGAAACTGGGATTGTGCTAGAGGAAACTGGGAGTAACTGGGAAAGACTGGGATCATTCTGAGGTATCTAAAACCTACTGGGAGTGTCTCTAACCATACTGGGGGGACTGGAACCACACTGGGAACAGCTGGGATCACACTGGGAGCAACTGGGACGATGCTGGGGGAAACTGAATCTACCCTGGAGGCAACTGGGCACAACTGGGACTCTGCTGGGAGGGACTGGGACTGTTATTGGGGCAACTGGGATCATAATGGGAGGAACTGGAAATATCTGGAATTATGCTGAGGGCAACTGGGATCACAGTGAGAGCAGCTGAGTCCATACTGGGTTACACTGGGACCGCATTGAGAGCGACTGGAATCGTACTGGGAGTGACTGAGAGTGGCTGGTTTTGTGGATTTTGGGGGGTTTGGATTTTGGGGGATTTTATTGGCATTTTAAGGGGGAGTTTTTCTGGGGGTGTTTGAGGGTTTATTGAAAATTTTTGTGGCTTTTTTTTAATTTTGGGGGTTTTACTGAGATTTTGCTGGGACTTTTTGGGATTCTCAATGATTCTGGGGGTTTTATTGGGATTTTTAGGAGATTTTGGGGTATTTTATTGGCATTGTGGAGCCATTTAGTGGGGTTCATTGGGGTTTTGGGGTTTTTCGGGATTTTTGGTGGGATTTGAGGGGTTTTGTGGGGTTTTTTGTGTGTTGCCAAGATTTCTTTGGATCTTGGGGGAGATTTTGTGGGACTTTTTATGGTTTTGGGGACATTTTTGGGGGATTTGAGGAGTTTAATCAGGATTTTTTGGATTATTGGGATTTCAAAGGATTTTGTGGGCTTTTATTGGAATTCTAGGGTGTTCTAATGAGATTCTGAGAGATTTAATTGGGATTTAGTGGGTTTTATTTGGACTTTCGGGGGCTTTAAGGAGATTTTGGTGCCTCTCAGGTCTTCCCCACACCAAGGGAATGCCCCAAAAGCCCCCCAAAATTCCATGAAAATCCCCAATAATTACAAGAAAACCCTCAAAAACCCCAGAGAATCTCTGAAAATCCCAGTGGAACTCACCAAGATTAAAAAATACTCCAAATAATTTCAATAAATCCTTTCTCAAGAAACCCCTCACAACCCCAATAAAATCCCCCAAAATACAAAAGCCCAAAAATCACGTAATTCTCGCCCAGTAATTGCATCCCAAAACCTCCAATAATTCCTTTGAAACTGACAATAAAATCCCCCAGAAGCCCAAAAAAGTCACCCCGAAATCCCCAAAACCCTCGCAAAATCCCCACAAATCCCCCCAGACCCAGTGGGCCCGTCCTGGATCAGGGGTGTGAGATGCAAAGCTGTGTTTCGTGTCAGGTACAAACAGGCAACGTGTGTACTTGCGAATGCGAAATGTGTGGACATCGACAATGGGATAGTTGTGAATTCTAATAATAACTGAGGAAAATAAAGCATGGAAAAAGGCCTTTGAGCCTACCTTTTGTTTGCAATTAACCCTGGTTGATTTAGGAGCATTGGAATTAAGGTGTTAAGGATGTTCCCTTTTGCTTGCATTTAATCCATAAAAAGCTCTGCAATAATAACCTTCTGAAGTATAATTTTAGAATATTACTTGTATCCTTGAAACTGTAGCTTTGGAATACATATAAAGGAAATATGCCTATCTCATGCCTTATTGAAGCAGAGAAAAACAGCTTGAGAAAGAAAGATGAACATCATCTCAAGGGTTTATGGTTTCGACCAAAGGGAAGCTGGACATCACTGTTATGAGATTTAGAGTCTCTGCAATTAAAAGGTGGACACACATCTGGGGAGCTGGACCCCACCAGATGGGATTAGTCTTTCTTTTTTCGGAAACTAGACCGTCACCATCTGGGGATACTCCTTTGAGATACATCCTGAGAAACTAAGATCACAATAATGTATAGAATCGTGATGTAATAATTTGGAATAAAAATTGCTGATGAGTAAAAAAATTGGAAATAGAAACTGCTGAAAAAGCTGATGAGTACCCCTATAAATACCTGTAACCATCAATTATCGCTGTGCAGTTGGAGGGAAAACTTCCCCCACTGTACCCGGCACTGTATTGCTCATACTTCACCATATTAAATAATAAATTGATTGCTGCTTTAATATTGGCCTAGTCAAGCTTCATATTCTTAACAGGGAGAAGGTGCAGTTTTAGGATTTGGTGTACTTCTCATTCCCTTCCTCCAATTTATTTGATAATAAATTCAAGTAAAATTAATGTCCCCATTCCAGGCTTGTTACACTTAAATGGGTGAGAGATCTCTGGCTGCCTTTCTTGAGAGCCCCGAGCCTTTCCTGCTGTGTTCTGTTGCTTGCCCAGGGGCAGGAGCAGAGGCTCCGAGCGCTTTTCCTGGCCCCGGGCACCTGGCCTGGCCCAGCACGGCCCAAGAATCCCTGCGAGAATTCACTGTTGAGAGCCCCAGAAGCGGCTTCCCCGGGGCTGCGCTTCTTCCCCAGCTCCAACAGAGTGGAGCCCTTTTTCTTAGCACCCTTTTTCGAGACAGGAACGTCGGTGTCCCGGCGGCGCGCTACTCGCTTTGCCGCCCCGCTCGCTGCTCCCCTACTGCTCGGCATCGCTGCCGCACGCTGAGGAGCCAAAACCCTCCCACAGCAAGAGCCCCGAGCTGCGGCGGCAGCAGCCCGAGTGCCCGCGGGGTGTGAGCGCAGAGCGGCACCAGCCCGAGTGCCCGCGGAGTGTGAGCGCAGAGCGGCAGCAGCCCGAGTGCCCGCGGAGTGTGAGCGCAGAGCGGCAGCAGCCCGAGTGCCCGCGGAGTGTGAGCGCAGAGCGGCACCAGCCCGAGTGCCCGCGGAGTGTGAGCGCAGAGCGGCACCAGCCCGAGTGCCCGCGGAGTGTGAGCGCAGAGCGGCAGCAGCCCGAGTGCCCGCGGAGTCTGGCCGGGACGGGAGGGGCGGCGGGCGGAGCGCTCCGTTTCATTCCGCAGCGGTGGCGGCGCCCGGAGCCCGGCGAGGCGGCGGCGGCGGAGCCCGGAGGCGGCTCCAGACCAGGTGGGACTCGCGGTCGGTGCTGCCCCAGCTCGGGGCTCGCGGTGGGGGGGTCCGCGGAGACGACCGCGGTGAGGGCCGGGGGGGACATGGGGGAAGCCGGCACAAGGAACTCGTGGGAATTGCTGGTACCGGCACCGGGCCAGGCTCACTCCAAAAATCCCTGCCGTAATTCACTCTTGAGAGCCCCAGAAGGGGCTTCCAAGGGGCTAAGGTTCTCGACCAGCTTCAACAGAGTGGGGCCCTTTTTCTTAGCAAGGCTTTTGCACCAGCCCGAGTGCCCGCGGGGTCTGAGCGCACAGCGGCACCAGCCCGAGTGCCCGCGGAGTGTGAGCGCAGAGCGGCACCAGCCCGAGTGCCCGCGGAGTGTGAGCGCACAGCGGCACCAGCCCGAGTGCCCGCGGAGTGTGAGCGCAGAGCGGCAGCAGCCCGAGTGCCCGCGGAGTCTGGCCGGGATGGGAGGGGCGGCGGGCGGAGCGCTCGTTTCCTTCAGCAGCGGTGGCGGCACCTGGAGCCCGGCGACGCGGCGGCGGAGCTCGGAGGCGGCTCCAGACCAGCTGCGACCCGCGGTGGTGCTGCCCCAGCTCCCGGAGGCTGCGCTTGTCTCCGCACCTGCTGCCGCACCTCTGGGCAGCGCCGACAGCGCAGCCACAGCTCCCACCGCCCTCCTGAACCCCCGCACGGCCGGCACCAGCAGCAACCTCTCATCGTGTTCCTTTCAGGGTACCATCAGCGCAGCTGGAAAGCTGTTCCCGAGGCCGAGCTCCCAAAGGATCTGCCAGCAGCACTCCTGATGTCTCCCAAGCAAGGTGCTGTTTGTTCTGGGCAGAGAGATGCTGCCTGTGCGCTGGAGAAGAGTGAATTCTGCTCCATTTGTGGAGTTGTGAATGGGCCCCAGCATCCCCAGGAGGGACCAGCAGCCGCGGTTCCACACTTGCCTGAGGCCCAAGAAGCCTCTTGGCATAAGGAGGAGGATGCCACTTGTGAGCATGCAGTGAGTGCAGATGTGGAGAATGGATTCTGCACCAAAAATGGGAGTGTGAGGGAGCCCCTGGCTCCCCAGGGAACACCAGCAACCAACAATGAACACAAAAGGAACCTCAGAAGATTCCTGGGTGAGTGCAGGGCCACCCCTGTGGCCTAAAGGCTGGGGACAGTGTCCCCTCCCAAGGCCAGGGCTGGCAGGTGTGTGGCTGTTTCCCGATGTCTGGAAGAGGCCTCGTGTTCTGCTGGGCCCCATCCGTGGCTGGAAGCAAGAGCCCCAGCTGCCCCCAAGGCTGTGCAGTTCTCCTGCTGCAGCCTGTCCCCACAGCTGTGTCCCTGCCTGTCCCCACAGCTGTGTGCCTGTCTGTGCCCACAGCTGTGTGCCTGCCTGTCCCCACAGCTGTGTCCCTGCCTGTGGCCAGGCTCTGGGCTCTCTGGCTGCCAGCTGAGGGAGGGCCACACTGGCTCAGGGCTCCCTGCTCTGCTCCCTGGCCATGGGCTGAGCAGATTGCAGGGCCGGCTCTGCTTCTGGCAGCCAGCAGCTCTTTCCTGCTCCAGGTGAATGGTTCAGGTGCCATCCCGTGGGCACAGTGGCGCTGATTCTGCTGCTCCTGGTGCTGGTGCTGGCTTTGGGGGCGGCCTTGGCTGTGCTGGCAGGTAAGGGAGGGGCAGCAGCCTGGGCCCAGCCCCGCGGGGCAGAGCGGGCTCCCTGCTCCCTGCACAGGGGAATCCTCAGACCTTCTCCTCTTCCCCCTGCAGCAGCACCACAGCTTCCAGTCACACCTGTGACTCTGCCGTCTCTTCTGGGCTGTCCCCATGGCTGGGTTGGGTACAAGGGGGTCTGCTACTACTTCTCACGGGATTTCAGCACGTGGGAGCAGGGTCAGGAACGGTGCTCCGAGCTCGGGGCCTCCCTGGCCATTGCCAAGGATGAGGAGGCCATGGTGAGTGAGGGGCTGCGGGCGCTGTGGGGTGGCTGAGGGCAGCCTGGGGGCGCTCCTGGGCCGGGCTCGGTGCTCGCAGGGCCGGGGCTGCAGCCCTGGGCCGGGGCCTTGCAGGGAAGGAGCCCCGGCGTGCGGGGGGAGCCCCGGGCACGTGTCCCCCCGAGGGGCCGGGGCAGCTCCCACTCCTCTCTCCTGGGCAGGATCTGCTCTCCCGCCTCTGTGGGAATTTCGGTTACTGGCTCGGGCTGCGCAGACGGGGCGAGCGCCTGCACTGGGGGGACGGCAGCAGCTACAGCTCCCGGTGAGTGCCGGGGAGCCGGGCAGGGCCTGGGGGCACAGGGGCACAAGGGCTTCCCCTGGCAGCCAGCGCTGCCTCTGCTCCTCCCTGCAGGCTTCCTGTCCTCGGCAGTTCCCAGTGCGTGTACCTGGCTGACAAGAGATTGAGGAGTGACAACTGCTCCAATGAGCGGCCGTATCTCTGCAGCAAGGCCCAAGCTTCCCTTTAACAGGGGCTGCAGAAAGTGTCTTCTGCACACTGGGCAGTGCCAGCTTCACCTCTGAGCCCAGCACAGCGCTGTCCTTCCTCAGCTGCGCCCTGTGCCTTGCACTTCCTCTCAGGGTCACCTCAGTGCCTCTTCATCCCCAGTGCCAGCACTGGGCTGGGGCTGCAAAGGAAAAGTCTCTGCAATCCATCCTGCCACCGACGCTGCCTGCAGTGAGTGCATTGCCCTCATGACACAATAAGCTCCAATGGGAAATCCAAATCTTCCTGGCCTCTTGGAAATCATCACCAACTGGTCTGAATGTGGCACTTGTGAACTGTCTTTGGAAGAGGAGGAAGAACCGCTGACACATGCTGAGGAGGAATCCCACTATTGGCATCAGGCACCTGACTGTGGGGAATGGTCTGTCTGTCTGTCCAAGTTGACTATATGATGCTTTTAGCCCAAATCGTCTTCTTCTGTTTATGCTGAATAATAAGTTTTGCCTCTTTAAGACGTCTTCCAGAGAGTGAAGAGGGGAGAGAAGAAGCACGCATTTTGTTTTCAGACACTGCTCTCACTCCTCCACATTCCTGCTCCTGGACTGTGTTGTCTGCAGATGGACAGACAACAGGATCGAGCTCTCCTTGGCTTTTAGTTAGTTGAGCTAGCTGAGGCAAAGAAGTTCCCTGGACTCTGTTTTTTTTTCCTTTTCCCCTTTTTTCGGACCTGTTTGAACCTGCTCTGGACTGAACACCCAGAAGAGCACCAGCAGCTCACACCTGTGGCCTGCCGGGCTGGGCCTGGGGCACAACATTTCCAGCACCAGAGGGACTGATGGGAGACTCAGTGAGCTGAACTGCAACCTGGAGGAGGACTTTCTCAGTTTGTCATCTCTTTTGGAGCAGCAAGGGGTTTTATTGTTTAATAAATAGTTTTTTTCCACTTTTCTCCAAGGAGGTATTTTCTCCCAGATTGGTTGCAGGGAGGAGCCAAATGAATCTGCTTTCCTAGAGGAGCCCAAATTTGCCCTGAACCAGGACACTGTCACAAAGGATCTGACTGTCCTCCTGTGGGAGGAATCCCAGGCTGGAGCAGTGTAGGGGGATAGAATATAAGAAAATAAAGATGGTCCAGAAAGTAATCTTACCCCTAAGGAGTTGCAGATGGGGCAATTAGCAAATATTAGGAATAGGCCTGATTTTAACAGGCCACAGCTGTAACCAATGAGAAGAAGAGTGCTATGAAAGAGTGGGCTGGCAGGTTGGGAAGGGAACTGGAGTCAGTTGGCCACTTTGTGAAGAATGAAGAGTCAGTGCTCTGAGGAGCTACCCAGGAGAAAACACCAAGAAAGTGTGAAACATCTGCGATAAGGAGACAACAGTATGGAACCCCCGTGATGACAACAGAGCAAGACAGATTTGTCTCCCTGAGGGGGATGCAGTGACATGATGTGACTGTAACCCCCATCCCTCTGTGTCACTGTGTGGGGAGGAGAGAGGGAGGGAATTGTGGATAAAGTGAAGCCCAGGAAGGAGAGAACAGTGTGGAGAAGGTGCATTTTTAGGATTTGGCAGCCTACTCACTCTCTTGTTGTGATTTCTTTCATAATACATTCAATGGAAATTAATGGCCCCACGCCAGGCTTCCAATGCCCATGATGGGTGAGAGATCTCTGGCTGCCTCTCTTGAGAGCCCCGAGCCTTTCCTGCTGTGTTCTGTTGCCTGCCCAGGGGCAGCAGCAGAGGCTCAGAGTGCTTTTGCTGGCCCCGGGCACCTGGCCTGGCCCAGCCCAGCCCAAGAATCCCTGCCAGCATTCCCTGCACCATTACCCGGCCCCACGGCGGCTGCGGCTCCGCGGGCAGGCGGCTCCAGGAGTTCAGAGTGGGCAAAATGGGAGCGAGGGACAGGAGGCAGCTGGTGCCAGTGGGGGAAATGGCTTTCCTGGAGCTGGCAGAGAGAGGAGGAGCAGGGAGGAAGTGGCATCAAGTAAAGGGAAGAGAAAGAGGGACAAGGTGGTGGGCATGGCCATGGGGCAGGCAGGCATTTTGCTTTCCAGCTCTGTAGGAAGAAAGGAAGAGCTGTCAAATCTAGGAAAAGAAGGGAGCAGTAGCAGGTGGTGGAAATCTCTGACAACTGAGATTCATTTGATCTGCCTGAACTCCAAAAGCCAACAGTCTCCAAGCACCACCAGCGCTGTGATGTGCTTTGCCCTGCCCCTGCCCTGGCTGCAGCAGCCGCCTGTTGGGACGGGCCCTGTTCTCTCAAAGAGCTGCACCCAGGCACCATTGGGGCAGTGCTGGGTAAGAAGTGAGGAATGGCAAAGGGTGGGAAGTGTCAAAGGAATAAAATAGAATGGTATAAGAAAAAATGATAACAGAACTGCACCAGGAATGGCCACCCACCGCTGTCACCAAAAGAGCTGCACTGAGGGACGGCCACACATTTCCGTTCCCACACAGAAATGGTGGGACTTGCCTTCTCCTTAATAACCATCAGTGGCATTTCCAAGGCCAGCAGGTACACTCAGACATGTCCAGAATCATCATTACACTGGGAAAATGGGGTTGGCATCAGCTGTGACACACATCAGGAAGAGCACAGCAGCAGAAATAGGGATTTCCCAGCTCCCTCCCAGGGAGAACAGTATCAGCACAGGGACAGAAAATGCTGATAGAACATCCTTTCCCACTGCTCCCTGTGCTCAGCTGGAGGTAGCATCCTTTAGCTTGTGCTCTTCAGTGGGTTTACCCATGGAAATACTGCAGAGGTACGCAGAAGATTTACTAGCACATAAAAAGAAGCTGAAAACCCAGGAAGGATGACATTTGGGATAGGGACACAAGCAAATTCACACATCATATGACAGTTAAATATGGCTGCTGTGAGTATGCAGCATGGAGGACAGCTAGATGAAACTAGAAGAGATTCCAAAACTGTTTGGCCTTGCAACAGCAGCTAAGGTTAATAACCCTCTCCAATTGAAAAAATAAAGGAAATCTGCTCAGAACTCATTTGGATCACCATCCCTGCAGCCACTGGGTATCACGACTCCTTTTCCCCACCAAACTACAAAGGCTTTCCTGGAAATCTCTCATTTTCTGTTTCCTACCTGTAACAGTGCTCAAGGGACCTGTGTGATCTCTCTGAATGAACTGAGCTTTCCCTTCACAGCAGCTCTGCTCTTCACTGCCCAGCCTCGTGCCCTTGGCAATTTCCATCTGGCAGCATTGGCCTGCTGAAGGAGAGGCTCTGTTCCAAACATGCCCACTTTGCAGCAGTACCCCACGAGGGGATGTTCTCCTGCCTGGACTAATCCCTTTGCTTCTCAGCTCCAGCTGCAGCCCACAGACCTGGCACTTGTTCAGGAGCCTTTGCCATGGCACGGCCCCACCCAGCTGATTCCCAGCCTGGCAGCACAGTGGGCACACATTCCCAGCCCTGGCCGTTGTTTCCATCCCGCTGCAAGGAGCCCAGTTGTTCCCGAGTGTTCCTGCAGGAATCCAGGCCCAGGTGTCTGTGGGGTTTGCAGGGGCTCTCTTGGGGGTACCTGAGGGTGTCTGTGGGATTGGGGAGGGGGGCCTGAGCTCTGGGGGTGTCTCTGGGGCTCCTGCTCTTTTCCCCTCATATTTCCCATCCTTTTTCCTCTCATGTTTCGCACCCTTTTCTCCTCACCTTTCTAGAGCTTTCCTGCTTCCTAAATGCCACCTTTTCACCATTATGCCATCTCCATTTATTGACTCGTCCCACCTTTTCCTGCTGCCCTTTTTTTCCCCCCATTATTTGTGCTAATTCTTCCTACTTTTTCAGTCCTTTCTCCCCCCTTTTTTTGATGCCTTTTTTCCCCACTTTTTTGCCAATTTTTTCCCTCTCATTTTTTATACTGCCCTTTTTTGCCACCTTTTTCCGACCTTCATTTCCCACTATTTTCTGCAAAATTTTTTTCCACTATTTTTTGCTTGCTCTTCAGTGCCACCTTTTTTTTCCAGCCTTTTTTTTTGCCCTGCAATATCAATCCATCAAATTATGCAATCAGTGGGGATTTCTACCAACTTAAACTCTAAAAAATAAGGGATAATAAAGATTCCTTGTCATTTTAAACTTAGAGGATGAAAATTGAAAATTGTTTGCTCTCATTTCAAACCCATAAATCCCATCATAAAGGGTGTTCCCTGATCTATTTCAGCAAGAAAATGGGGATTCCCCATCCATTGATAGCCCTGAAATAACGGCCAAGGCAGGGTTCCTTTCCATTGATTCCCTCAACATTGCAGGTGAATGGGGATTCCCCCAGTTGAAGCACAGACTATAAGGGAAAATTAACCAGTTAAACAACTCCAGAATACACTTGGACAGAAATCCATTGAAAGGGAACCACACACCTCTTGTCTTCCCTAATTAATTCCATCAGGCTTCCTTCACTAAAAACACTCTCAGAATTAAAAGTGGAGATGCCTGGTGTGTTACCTCAAAGCAGTGGAAGAGGCAGCATGGAAATGCTTCTTCTTCCATGGCAAACTCTCCTGGGAGCACTCCCAGAGCCTTGCAGGGCTCCCCTGGGAAGCTGCTGAACAAATGGAAAGAGTTGGGATGAGCAGAGCCCCAGAGAAATCCCAGCCCCACTGATGGAAAAGTCAGATTATCCAAGCAGCAACAGCAGCTGGAGTGTTTGCAAAAGAGCAGCTTTGTTCTGAACCTCAGCTTAAAAGTTCTGCTCATGCACTAAGGGAGTCCTTCCATCTATTTGGACCTTTTCTATAGCACAGGCCACACAGCAGTTCAATGTGATCATGTTCTTCAACTCAATTATGTTTTTAAAGTATCTAAACTTGATCTAACTACTCGTCAGTAGAGAATTTTATGAATTTTCAGTGTAAATTACCTTCCCTGGTCAAACACCAACACTTCGCAAGGTTCAAGTACCTCTGTTTTCCACCACTAACTGCTCATTAGCCTTGTCTCAATTAAAAACCCTCTGTTAACCCCATTTTTCCACCACAGATTTGTCTGAGTCTCTCACCTCTCAGCAGTCCAAATTGCTTGAAATGTAGCAGAACCTTCTTCACACTTCCCAGCTCTTGCTGTCCATCTCTAATCCCTGTCCAACCTGCCAGTGCTCTCCCTGAACTGCTGACAAAGGAAATTACACAACAACAGTGCAGGACAACTCATTCATTGCTGAATGAAAATGAAATAAAGAGAAATTAAGAAGCTGATTTGGACCCAGCAGGACTGCACTGTTGCTGTCTGTGTATCAAGAATTTCTATGTATTTTATATCAAATTTAACTTGTTGAAAACCTAAGTTCTCATATTTAAAATAGATTTTTCATTCCACATGAAAGCAACATGCTGCATGCCTTCCAGCCACATTTTCACTGAAAAAACCCCAAACTGCTCAGCCTGGGCTCACATCATGCCAGCAGTAGCTGTATATCAACATTCAGCAATAATGGAATTCATTCAGAAAATGAACAATTACAAAAATACTTTCACTCCAAGAACTGATACTGCACTGAGGAAGTTATGCATACCTTCAAAAAATTCAGTAGTCAAGATGTATTTCTGTTTTGATTGAAATAAATTTAAAAAATACTGCTGGCCAATATTTACACATTTGGTCCAATTACTCTTCCTGCAATGTGGTATTTCCCCACCTGCCCCTGAAGGCAGCAGCATTTTCAGAACAAGAACTGCTCCCCAGATATTGACCCCACTCAGCAATGGATAAAAGGACGTTTTAGAAATGTGGCAAATTGGATCACTGAATGAAAAATGGGAGAGAGGTGTTGTAATAAAACAAAACCTCAATTGAGTCATGCATTCAACATCATTTCCCAGATTTCTGAAAATGTGCTAACATTAGGAAAATCTCATTTCCACCCAAGACAGTGTGCAAACAGAAGCTTCTGCAGGTAAATTCACTCTGCTGAAGTGACACAAAAATGAACAGAATGCTCCAAATTCAAACCTTTGGCCTCTTCTCCCACATCCTGCTCGTGTGTCTGTGCTCCATCTCCCCAGCAGCCATGTCTTGTGCCAAGGCTCTCCCTGCCTTGCTCAGCTGCCAGTGAGCTCTGTGCTCTCAGGTAAATTCACCCCCAGGCTCTGTAAATGTTCCAGCTGGGTCCTGCCAGGCCAGCCTGGGCACTGCGGGACTCGAGCAGCTTTGCCACCAGGTTCATATCCACAGCCAGGGCTGCCAGCTCAGCAGCCTCAGCTCCACAATCAGGGCCAGCACTCTCACATGGGGCTGCTCCAACAGAACTTGCCTGCAGACAGTACAAAGAGAAAGCTTTATCAAATTGCACGAGCAGATTTAAGGGGGGAAAAAAAAGGGCAAACCACAGGAGAAAAGAAACAGCAATTCTGCAGCCAAAAGAGTCCAGTACACTCCTGAGTCCTGACAGACAGGAATTCAGACACCAAATGCTCATGCCAGCTGAAAATCACCACTGTCCATTACCCAGATTAGGTTTCAAGAGAGGGACACAAAGTGTTGCTGAGCCCTGGCTCAGCTTCCTATGGGAGAAAACTACTACAGGACCTTACAAGTGAAGCTGCAGCTTCTTGCCCTACTACTAAAAACAGGGAAAAGATGGGGAAACAAAAACTAAGCCTTGGAAAAGATGGGCAAATTCCAAGCTTAGCTAAGTTTCAGTTTATAAAAAATGTATGATGGTGCAGGTCCAGCACATTTTGCTTGCACGTGGGAAGGTTCCAATCCCATTACTCAGAATGGCCACTTGCAGCACATTTCCTGCTTGGAAATTACTGCTGCAAATCAGAGCTCAAGGCACACTCACCCCTCTCTTGTGGCTGCTGAAACTTTTCCCAACGTTGCTCTGTGCCAGCTCACGCTCCATCTCCTTCATGTACGCCTTGACACTGCCCACGAGCTCCTCAGGAGACACCTTCTGCTCCTGCCTTCCATTCCCAGCATCCAGCTCTTCATCATCCTCAGCTGAGAAACCAAACTCCTCCTCTTCATCTAGATCATCACAATCCAGCTCCTCCGAGTCTGCCCCTGCACATGATGTTGTGTCAAAGTACAACAGCAAAGAAATCAGTGCTGGCATTTGTTTCAAAGAAAGAAGCAATCTCACCTAAAATTCTGTCCAGGGCTTTTGTAAAAGAATCCACATCAAAGGTAACATGGGATTCATCAGGTGACCTGAAATCTAAAATTATTTTTAAAGAAATGAAGCTTCTATGCTTGCCTAAGCCTGACACAGGCACAAGCCATATTGATTTCTCGCAAGCCAGGACTGAAGTTGGGACATTTGAATTTAAAAGGCCTCAGAAGTTTGAAGCCTGTGTGCATTAGACATCCAACAGTGAGTGGACGAATACTTGGCATAAAAAGAGAAAAATTGTGAAGACCACAAAATCCAACTGAAGGACAGAGAGCAGCTCAGCTTGCAGCACTTGAACCTGCACCAGTGCCAGAGTGGCACCAAGCTGATTTAAAGCAAGCACAGGTTCACTGCTCTGGCTTTGCTTCAGGCCCTGCTCAGCACAGCACCTTCAAACTCTGATTCTCTGCATCACAGAACCAAGCACAGGGCTGCAGCACAGTGCAACATTCCACACCAGAGCCAAACTTCAGGGGCTACTACCATGGCATTTCTGCTCCTTCCTGCATGGAGACTTTGGACACAAAAGCCTTCATGCTCTCAGCAACTGTTTCCAAGTCATAGTTTTGCTCCTCCTCATTTGGGGAAGGAAGGGACTCATTTCTTGTCCCCTTCAGCATCTGATCCAGAGCACCTGGTGTAATATCCAGCCAGCTGTCATCTGAAAGAACACAGCACACATCCGTTACTCTGCACAAGCCTGCTGGCCCACAAGCCCAAACCAGCTGACTGACAGGGCTGCAACCATCCTGCAGCTCAGTTCTGCAGTTCAGCTCTTGTGCTGGTCCTGGGTCACACACAGCAAAGCCAGAGAGAGGCTGAGAAGAACTGAGTGCAGATTTCTCGTCACTACTTAAAAACTCTGCTTTGCAGAGCTCAAACTAAAGAGAGACCATTCTAGTCACTGAGAAGCCTTTGGCCACTCAGTGGAGGAAGAAAGCCTTACTCTAAACTGGGAGAGCCAACCCAGTGTTTAGTCTTAAGGAAGGCTGGATTTGCTCTCCCTTCACAGCTGTCAGCATTGCCCCTCTCCCCCCACAAATAATCATCTGTAATAGGAATAATTCCCCCATCCAGCTCACCATCCCCTGCAGGAAGACAAGCTTATTTCTCAAATTCCTTCACATCAATGGGGGTTATCTGTAGTAGTGTCAGGATTTCATCACCTGGGCTCACTTCATCACAGCTAGAAGTAATCAATTTACTGAAATGGATTCAATGGGATCACATGCTCTGCATTCAGGTTTTCACTTGAATTCTTCCATTTTCCTTCTGTGCAAGCACATCAAAAAGGGAAATGAATCTGGGGAAGTACCAGAGCACTACACAGAGCACTGGCCAAAACAGGACACAGTCAGTCCCTGCAATTCCCAGCTGATGGCTCCAAAGCCCATTGGTCATGGCTCCTTTCCTTCACATTCAATTTGCCTTGGTAAATATTAAGATTACCTGATCCCAAGCAGCACAGACTGGAAACTGAAGAAAATAACAGTCAAGATATTATGGACTGGCAAAGCCTCAGATATTTCTGCAGTGATTTATTTTTTGGATTTGATCATCCAGAGAAATCCACAGCCAGCTCCTTGAGAAAAGGAGACAGATTACCCTGTATTCATTATTCACTGGGACTGCTTTTCAATGAAACTTTTCTACACTTTCTACAGTCAACCATGCAAAAATTGCTTTGCAGTCACCACTTGGAATCCACTTGGAAGAGCTCAGCATTTCACAAAACCAAGATAAAAGAGTTACTCAAGCCAGAACTTCTCCCAGTGGAGCATTCCAGAGGAATTTGTACTTGTATGTCCTGGCCACAGCTCCCATGTTCAATGTGCAGTGGAGAAAAGGGTTCAGGTGTTTGTAACAAGCATTTCAAAGGTCACTTACAGGATTTGTAGGGTATATGACACTCATGAATTTCAAGTAGCTCTCACCTTTCTGGCACTGCAACAGATTGCTGGAAGTGATCTTCTGCCATGTGCAACAGTTCCAGGTACTTGGCTGATCCTTCCATTTCTCCCTATTGAATGCAAGTCACAGGCATGAACCCAAACAATTCTCCCTCCCCTTCCTCCTCACAGTCAGGCTTCCTAAGGGTAACTGTTGGTCACACAGAAATGCTGAGAGACCCAAAACCACTAAAACCTCTTGGCCATCTACACTTGGAACTCAATATAGCCAAGGGGCATTCCTCTATTTAAAGTATATTAAAGGATATTAACCTAAGAATCTCAATAAAGATGTCCAATTTTATAACCTTTAAACAAGTAGTCAATTTATGTCCCATTTATTAACATCAAAAAAGTAGTCAAAGGCATCTTAAAAAAAGAAACAAAAAAACCCACAGAACCTCACCAAAACCCCCAGAAGTGACAAAAACCACACACACATAAAAATTACACTTGCATGGGCCCAGATAGGTCGATGGTGTTATGTATGGATCTTGAAGAATATTGAATTCCAGAGGGGTGGAAATGAAATGTAAACCAGTGAAATCAGTTACACCTCACACAATCACATATGGGGGTTTTCTTCACTCAAGTGTATTTCTCCCCTTGCTTTAGATGAATTAATCAATCCCCACATCTTGCTTTTTCCTTTTTAATTTCCAAAATAAATTACTTTCAAAGGGGAACAACCTGCACGTGTCCCCTTTAAACACATTACTTCATTTCACACAGAGATAAGGGTTCAAGCTCCTCACACAAGTTCAAGGGTTAAAATGTATTTTCCCTGGAATGTTTAAAAGCCACAGACTCTGAAATACTCACAGACCTTGAAATAATCCTTCTCCTTCAAGCTCCTGAGGAATCTCTCCCACAGAGGACCGCTTAACACATTTCTCTTGGCATCAGGAGCCACTTTACTGCTCTTGGAGCACAACATTTCAAAGCCATGAGCCTGCAGATAAAAGATGCAACAACAAGAGGTTCTCAAGGTGTGACAGACTTTGCTCACATTTCTCTGGACAAGCAGGCAACCTCCAGACAAGGACCCATTCCCTGGGCATGCATGAACCAAGGCCAAAATGCCCCAGCAATCATTACCAGCTTCATGCCCAGCTCGCAGGCTCCGTACTGAGGATGAGCTGGGGCGGGCAGGGTGTATCCACTGCGTCTGTCTGGAACAAACTGCTGCTGCACCAGCTGTGCATATAAACACCGAGTGCAAGTCACCTGCAACAGCCAGAGCAGAAACAAACACTCCCTGCAGCGCGACTGGGCTGGGGACAGCCAGCAAACTCCCTCCAGGTCACCAGAGTGGCTTTGGAGGCACCCATATTACAGGCAGTGCCTGAGACTGCATTCAAAATATATCTTAGAAAGATTTTTCTGATAAATTGCTTTTCAGGCCTTACAAAGTTTGTTCCAAATTGAAATCCCCAAGCAAATATAAACTTTTGTCATTCTAAATACATTAGGAAAAATCCTTGATATTCTGGAAAATCCCTATTTGAACTGGCACAAGTTTCATCAAATACATCTTGTTTCCTTAACAACAATAATTGTTACATGTTTCTCTTCAACTGGAAAAGTGCTTCAGGAGAACCAGCATAGCCCAACTGCTTCAGAGCATCCCAGGCATTAAAAAGCAGCATTTCAGGTGCTACCTGCGACCTCTGCTGGTTCCTGATCCTAAGTAAAGCCCTGAATGCAACGTTCTCAACTCCCTCACTCAGTCTGTTCCCTCAAACAAAAGGAAAGTATGAGCCTGACACTCTAGGTACACACTTGCAATCTATTTTGGTCTTGTGTTCCAGCCCTTGTAAGACTCCTGGAGTAGGGGAAAAATAATTGAACAATTTTTTCCTAATGACCAAATTAATGATCTTCATTTTAATCCACTGCCATTAGCAGCCATCCATATCCAGGTGAAGGTGTCTGCTCATTATTTCACCTGAACAAGACAAAGCCTGTGTCCTTACAGAGACAGCAACACTCCAGCCCTGAGTATTCCCTACTCTGAGGGCAGCAAATCCTCTGGCCTAAACACTCCACAACACAGTAGAAATAAAATAATGCAAGTAGTACTAGCAGAGCTAGAAAGTTCAGGTGGATACAGGAGTGCTTATGAAGGGAGCAACAGTCAGGGACAGACAGCACTCTGGATTTTCAGAGGCAGTCAGACCACTTGCCTAGAAGTGCAAGAGAAAACTCCAGCTGCTACAGAAAAGGCCATTGGGTCCCCCTTGCCAACTGCACACAAGTTTTTCTTACCCTGTTTTTACTGTTCTCAGGATTCAGCCACTTTGGGAGAAAATCAGCTGCTTCTATCAAGAGAAACTCTCCATCGTTGTCATCAATTCTGGCCAAGGAGAAATTGGTTTCTTAGCAGGAAAAGCCTTGCAGAGCACAACAACACACTTCTCAATTCATGTCTGCTGGGGTTTTTTTAATATTCATAAACCCATAGAAAGGCTTAGGTTAGAAGGGATCTTAAAGATCAACACCTGGTTCCAACACCCTTGCCACAGCCAGGCACACCTTCCACTAGCCCAGGCTGCTCCAAGCCCCATCCAACCTGCCCTTGGACACTTCCAACGTGTCTGGGATGGGGAAACACCTCCAAGGATGGGCAATGCTAAGACAGGACCTTCAGAGCACAGGCACTGCCCCTTGGCACCCCTCCTACTAAAGCAGCTCAGCAGCACCTGCCTTACCTGGCTGCCAGCCCCGCGAACTCCCTGCTCATCTCCCGCAGCAGCTACACAATGAACCACTCATCCTCCACCTTATCCCCGAACACCGCGGTGCCGCCCAAGTGCGCCGGGATCTCGCCTGCACGGGGCACAGACAGGAGAGGCGGCTCAGCAACGCCGTGCCCAGCAACAGATTGTCCACACGGGCTGCGGAGTCTCCCTCACTGCGGATATCCCAGACCCTGCTGACACAATCTTGCGTCCTGTGCTCGGGGATGGCCCCGCTGCAGCAGGGAGGTGGCACCAGATGCCTCACTGGGTTAACCCGTGCTGTGACACCGAGTGTCGGGGAAGCCGCCGGGTCCCCCTCACACGCTCCCGGTTCGAGCCCGCCGGGTCCCCGTCACACGCCGTCGGTTACCGGCCGCCGGGTTGCCCTCATACGCCACAGTTCCCCCCTCAGACGCTCCTGGTTCCCGGCCGCCGAGTTCCCCTCACACCCCCGCCCCCGGGTGCTCCTCACACGGCCGAGTCGTCCCTCACACACTGCCGGTTCCCGGACGCCGGAGTCTCCTCAAAAGATCCCGGTTCTCGGCCGCCGGGTGCCCCTGACACTCTCTCAGTCCCCACTCACACTCTCCCGGTTCCCGGACTTCGGATCCCCCTCAGACGCTCCCGGTTTCCGGCCGCCGGATTACCCTCAAAAGATTCCGATTCCCGGCTGCCAGGTGTCCCTAACACTCTCCCGGTTCACCCTCACAAGCTCACGGTTCCCGGCCGCCGGATCCCCTTCAAACGATTTCCGCCCAGTTCTCCCTCAGAGACTCCTCGAGTCCGGCCGCCGGGTTCCCCCTCACACACCCTCGGTCTCCCCTCATGCTCTCCCGGTTCCCGGCCGCCGGGTCCCCCTCCCAGTCCCTCCGCACCTCTCGGCCCGCTCCCGGCTCACCGCGGCCCGGCACGTAGCGCAGGCGGAACGGCTGCCGCTGCCACACGCAGGCGGCCAGGAGCGGGGCCAAGCGCACCAGGGCCAGCTCAGCGCAGCGCCGCAGCAGCGCCTCGCCGCCCGGGCCCGCCGCCGTCGCCAACAGGCGGGAGCGCACCGCGTCCTCGGGCAGCGCCGGCCGCAGCAGCGCCTCCATCGCGCCGGGGCCCAGAGCGCTCCGCCCCCGGGGAGGAGCGGCGCGATGGCGACGGCGGGGCGGCGGCGCTGAGGGTGATATCGCGATACGCGCGGAAACCGCTGCAGCCGTGAGTGGCCGCCGCTGCCCCGGTGCCCGGCGCGGCCCCGAGCCCCAGCGCGGTCCCGGTCGCGATCCCCCCGATCCCGCTCCCGGGCCTGCCGCCCGCGCTGCCCCCAGCACCGAGCAGGGCCCCGTGACGGCCCGGTCACCCCCTGTCCCCGACGGGAGATGGTTCCCGGCATTCCCGGCATTCCTGAGCACCGGTCCCGGCCCGACACCGGTGGGACCGAACGCGATTAAATCCCTGCAACCGGCTCTTATCCCCTGACTCGAGAGTTGGGTCAGTTCTGACTTACTCGGCTCGTTTACTCTTGTTGTATTTAATTTTATTCAATGTAATTAATCTACAGGGATAACGGCGTCATCTCTGCTTTTAGGGAGGTGTACATCAATTCGCAGCATCTTAGGTTTAACTGATTTTGATCTAGCTGTCCTGTTGGTATAGAGTCAAATTGCCAAGGCCAAGAGACTTGAATATAGTATTGAGGCAGAAAACATCTGGGTTTGTTGCCAATTTTCCAACCATGTAGAGCCAGGGCCTGGCCAGAGCCCAGACCCTCATTGGGAGGGTCTCCCCCACATACCTTAAAAACAAATCTCTCAAGAATAGCAGCTATGAGATGCCCCAAACAAAGCAAACTGCTGGAGTGCTCCTGTGAGAATAATTGGGGCTGTGTGTGATTGCAACAGAGCAGGAGCAGCCTTGCCCTCAGCAGGTCACAGCCCTGTCCCATGAGGATGTGGCACAAAAGGGTCGGGAAAGACCACAGGACCTCAGCTCAGATGAGGCTTTTGACAGAGCCCAGAGATCTCATCCTGGAACTCTGGAAACACAGGAAAATCATGAGACAGCCCTGGGTCAAGGCACAGCAACCCTGCTGGAACAAGAGAAGGGACTAAAGGCTGAGTAGGCAGTGCAGGGAACAGCTGCAGACAGCCTGTTCAAAGAGATGCATCTGCAGCTGCAGAACAAAACAGAGAGATCCCAAAGTGACACCATGTCAAAGATACGTCAAAGTTCATGAAAAGCCAGCTATAAATAAGGTAATGATGTGTCGTAGGAAGGAGACCAGGACACCAGATGGTTCATCACAGGTCCAGTTTATTAAAGAAAGCATCAAACACTTATACAGCAAATAATAAGCTCATGAATATTCTATAAGCCAAGCAATCTATTGGTTAAACTATGCCATTAACTCATCCACATTCCTTTGGGCCTACGTTCTCTACTTCTCACACCTCGCTGTCCATTTCTTTATCATCCTCTGCTAGGCCCAAGGACACGTTATCTTTGCAGGTGCAAGATTTGGAATTAACCACTGTCTTGTACTTTTCCATTCTTTAGCCTGCTACTTTCTCAACAGACACCCTGCCTGCAAAAAGGCCTCTGCCCTACTTAGGACATCTCTACCAAATCAATTCGGCTGTGTCCTCTCTCCTCAAGCCACTCTTTGACAAAACTCTCCACAATGATGTCTTATGAATAATGCCTGTTATAAAAATGAGGGAATTCACATGATGGAACAAATATATCAGCAGTGACTGTCTCAGGAATTGGAGACAATATTCTTCCAGCATTCCTGTATCCATAGCAATGAAACACTGAACAGCTTACAATGGATAACAGCCACAATGTGGAACAACCACCCACTCTCCTGTGTTATCTGTGGGAGATAAACCAGAAGAGATCACAAACAATGGTCCTGCCAGGCAGTGCAGCACTGACACCTGTGCAATCTGTGAGAGGATCAAGGGTCCAACAAACTGTATCTTCTTCTATCCAAAGGCAGGTGTTTATCAGTGTTTCATCACAGCTGTTTCAGTGGGATCTGTCTTATCTCTAGAAGGAAATAACCACATCTTGCAATGTAAACAAACATATTTATCGAAATTAAGTTAGGACTTGTAATCACTTGCAGTGGAATTCAATGTCATCTCAGTAGACTTAGAGGTACACTTAAGACAACTTAAAGTTAACATCTTTAATACTCAATAAAAAATGATTTTAATAAAACTGGAATAGAACATGAAATGGCTTAAAGTGAAGAAGGTTGAAACTTGACCTCGTCTAAACTCAGCAACACTCAACCCTGACAGAAATCCACCTCGACATAAATGACTCTTAACAAAATTAACTCAACAGAGTAATAAAACATAACATCACTCAGATCTAACTTTGCTTAATCTTAGCAACACTAAAATCATATTCAGATAGAACAGAACTGAAGGAACAATCAATATCCTTCAAAGTTCGAGGTACTACAAAATGTAACTTATTCTGATGGTATTAATACCAAAAGACAATGAAAATGTGGACCAAGCATGTTTGAAATAACACCCTGATGGATTTACTGGAGGGATTAGAAAAGTCAAATACCTTGACCCTATGTAATTTAACATTGAGAAAAACTCATGGTAACTGCAATTTTTAAGGAACCAAAAATTTACTAAAAGCATTTAAAGTGCAATTCTACCAAAAGAAACAACAATGTAAAATTTGGCTACGTGTGGAACAAACTGGGAGCTTCTCGAGATTGTATTCAGTGTAATAGCATATGCTAAAAGTTATCAGCATTTGTGTTAAAGAAATTAGATTGTGTTATGCTGCACGTGATAATAATAACGAGGGACTGGATTTACCCCTTTGAATCTCTCCAGTAACAATTCTCAGAGAAATCAGAGTTCACGAAAAACACAAGATTAACTTCAAATAAGCATTTCAGCACATGTTTACGGCATTCTAGGACACGGAGCGTGAGGCTTCAGTAGCCAGGGGCACTCAGAGCCCTTCGGCAAATGCCGGGGGTTCGCCCCGCCGCAGGGTTGGGGAGCCACGGGGGGCAGTGAGTTCGGCCGGGGCCAAGCGGAGGCGCCGGGCAAAGCCGAGCCCCGGGAGCGGGGAAAGCGCCGGCGGCAGCGAGGGAAAAGCCGAGCGGGGAAAGCCGAGCTTGGACCCGCCCGGGGCTCGGGGTGAGGCGGGGCAGCCCCGCGCCTGCCGCCACCGCAGGGGGTTTGCACTGCGCTCAGCCGGGCCAAAGGGACTCGGGTTCTGATCCCGAATCCGGGCTGGCAGCGACGGGAGGCGCCGGAACGGTGACGGAGCCGATCCCGGAGAAGGCAGCGGGGAGCGCCGGGGCGCGGCGGGGGAGCCGCCGATCCGCGATTGGCTGCGCTCCCGCCGCCGATTGCTCAGATCGGCCAAAATCCCTCCCACACTGACGCTGCCCGTGTAGCAGTGAGGGGGTACGAATCGCGCCCATTAGACTGGAGGCGCAGCGGCTGTCGCGCCCAGAGCCCGGCAAGGCTATAATAAAGCTGGGAGGCGGCTTCAGCACAGGTGCGACTCGCGGTCAGTTTTGCCTCAGCTCGGGTTTCTGGCGAGTTCCATGTGCCGGATTTCTCCGTGTGCCCAGGCAGGGAGCCGCAGCGGCCGTGCCGGCGCTCGGTGTGGCCGGGCTCCGAGGCGCCGGGGCAGGGAATCATGCGGGGCACAATGGTGAGCAGCCCGGGGCTGCTGCTTCTCGCCCCTCGGCAGGCGGACTCCGAGCCGCAGCTGCCCCGGGCCAGCAGCAGCCGGCAGCTCCCTGTCCAGGGGCGAGGCCGCCACGAGCCGGGCCGGCAGTGTCGCTCTCAGGAGCGCGGGCAGCGGCAGGAGCGGCTTGGAGTGCGGCCGTCCGGGGGCAGGGGCGGCGGGGAGGAGGCTGCGGACAACGGCATTGCGGGGAGCGGGGCCACGCCGAAAGGTGCCGAGGGACCTGCGGTGTCGGCCGGCGGGGGCTCGGGGGGCGGAGCTGGCGGCCCGGCCTCCCATTGTGCCCGCTCTGAACAGAGATTTTTGTTCTTGGAGGCACATAATTTTATTACTCTTCTCTCCGTTTCAACTTCTTAGAGGATTAGAGTGACTTTAATATTTGTTTGCTTTGCTGTGGAGTCTTTTGTTTGATATTAATTACAACTATATCTCTCCATACCTTTAAGTCTTAGAGAAAAAAGTCTTGTTTCCATAGTTTTACCAGAGGGTTTTAGCTTTAAGATTAAGGCATTTCTTTATTTCTCTTGTTTGGGATTTAATTTCTTCTTTACTGTCTCAGAAGCTGTACAGCTTTTAGTAGCTAAAACTTTTGCATCGCTTTTTTAAATACCTGCCGTGCAAAACCAAAACTGGTGGATGTCGTCGAGAATTGGAATACAGTTTATCTGCCTGAGCTGCAAAGGCGCGGTGGGAGGGGACGGCCGCTGTGAATGCTGTGCGAAAACCGCGCGCTAAGGAAAAGGGACCTGTGAAAAACGCCAATCACTTGTTTTTAAAAATTTTAAACGTTTAATAGTAATAAAATATTTAGGACAATATGAGACAATAAAAACAAAGAGTTACGGACGTCCGGGTACCTTTCTCTGGGCATCACGAGCCCAAAAAAGGACACCCGTTAACAAAGGATTAACCCTTAAGAACAGTAGCCCGTTGCATATTCATACACTTTATCCATTATGCATAAATTCCATTCAAACACAGGATTCTGTCTGGTCAGTGTCAGCTTCTTCCTTCTAATCCTAACAGCACCTCCGAGGCAGGAAGAAGCTCGTTTCTTCTGATAATAAGGCAATAAATTCTCTTTCTCTGAAAGATCTTGGTGTCCTGTGGCTGCTATCTCGCTGCAAGCCCTTCTTGTTAAACAAAGCACCTTACATGGCATAGTTTCTATTTTAACAGTTTTTATAGCCTAAAACTATATTGAACACAGTACTTAAGAGAATTAATACAGCATTACTTTCTAACACAACACAGATAATATTCATTTTAATATTTGCAAAAAGCCAATCATAAAATACATGCATTTTTCACAATTCTCACTCTTATTCTTTGTAAAACATTTGGCTTGAGAAGTATTTTTATCTACTTGCATCTTCTGGGCTATGCTGGCAAAATAAAACGGGATTACGCGAGTAAGAAATATAAAAACAGTTGTAACAAAAAATGAAAGATCCTAATTTCTTCTAATACATTACCCCACCAGCTAGATTTTAACATGGTTTTCTAATTTTTGGACTGGAATCTGGGTTATTATATGCTTATATATTTTTCTTCTTTGATTTCTTTTGCTTTTTCTAGAATGACTTTTTTGTGGTCATCAATTTTCAACAATCTGATATATTGAACTTTCCACAAACACCCCCTTCTTTGGCCAATAAATAGTCTAAAGCCAACCTATTCTGATACACCACAGTTTTTGTTTGGCTTTGCTGGCTTAATATTAACTCTAATGCTTGAGCAGCCTTATTTGCTATCATTTCTATAACTGCTTGGAGTCTTGTAATACGATTCAACAGATAATTTGGAGTCAATACAGAGTTAGATTGCTGTGCTGGTTTTACCTTTTCGTTTATTGTTTGTTTTTTTACCAAATCTTGAACCGTATCTTCAAGATTAAATGTAAAACAAATCCATCTCTCTCTTTTTGGACATTCAATTCTAAATCTATTACCACTTTTTCCTAAGTTTCTTGTAATCTAATAATTTACTCTGTTTTGCCTACAAGTTCTTAATTTGGATGGGTTATAACAGTGGCTGTTGACATAGGTGTGTGTAATAAAGGAGGAACTTTGGTTTCTTTCTATGTGATGCTTTCTGTAGCATTTTTGACACGATCTTTCTGGTATCCCGAAAGGGAAAAGACAACAAATGAGTGCCAGAGACAGGAATAACAGAGGTCCAGAACGGCTTATACTCCCACCTCCCATGCCTGTGAGGTTCCAACCCACAGCAGCTGTATTTGATCTTCTCGGTGGTGAAATACAGAGGCCAATCTGGTCTTGCCCTGTATTTTCTTGTCACTTTCTCTTAACTAATTTCCAGGCAAATTGTTTTTAACACTCTTTAACTGTGGTCTCCTACTGTTCTTCAGGTATCTCTCATTCAACAGGCACTAATAATTCCCATCCACAAAACTAAGTTATTACTATAACACTTTTTGCAATAAGAGCATAAATTTTGTGAACTACAATACTAATTACTCTCACAATTTAAGCATTTACCTATAACCCAGCTAGCATGTCCAGTATTGGAATGAATCAAATAAAGTTTACTAATGGAAATGGCAATTCCCCTTCTCCCCTGTACAATTCTCAGGCTAAGGTCAGAATACAAAAACAGTCTTGATCCTTCTATCTGAGGTATTCCTTCCCAAGGAGATGTTTTATTCAGGCAGTGCTCAAAACTAGTGATATAAGGATTATCTTATTTCTTAATTCAGTGTTATTCTTTGTATATTTCTTGGATAATTTGGGTTTTCCCAGACTATTACCACTCAGATCCCATTGGAAAGTCAGTTCATTATCACACGGTTTAAATGTGATAGTCCATTTTTCAGGTTTCTTCACAAGTCCTTTGATTCTGCTGGCATGAAATTCACCTTCTTTCTGTGATTCTGGTTGTTGCTTCAGTAGTACCTGGAAAGGACTTCTTAATAGCATAGTAATAAAAGAAAGATAATACTGCATTAACTTTTACCATTCGTGGGTTTTTTTCCCAAACTTTCTGGGTTTAGCTATAAGCTTTCTCCACAGCAGCCTCTTCTTCTATGCAGCTGTGCTAATAGCTGCAGAGCAAATTCTTCTTTCTGTGAGTTACAGTTAGTTAAATAGAAAAGCTAGACCAATTTTAACACGAGATGTATTACATCTATTGCTTTTTACTTTTGGGGGAGCATTTAATTGTTTAGCTTTACAAACCTATTCTTCAGGAAAAAAACCCAACTCTTTAACAGCAAGCAAAAAACAAAAAAGGAAAAAAAACCCCAAAAAACATCTTACTTAAGAAAAACAAACCGCTTTGTGAGGTTTGGAGAGTCATCAATCTCTGCTTTGAGTTTATCTTTTATTGCTGGCCCCCCTGCCCTTCTTTCCACAGCCTTGCTGTCAATGCTGTTCTTCGCCCTTGCCCCAGTGCTGCCCCTTGGCTGCAGGGCCGGAGCAGGGGAGAGGAACCACGGGCATGGGGGCCCTGGGGCTGCCCTGGGTCTGTCTTGCCCCCTGTCTCTCTCTCTCTCTTCTTGTCTCTCTTCCTCTTTCCTTCTCTCTCTCTCTCTCTCTCTCTCTCTCCTTTTCTCTCCCCTTCTCTCTCTCTGCCCACTTACCGGGCTGACATTGCCATCCTGGACTCGGCACCCCGACAGTCTGGGAGCCCCCCCGGCAGTTCCGCCCCTGAGCCAGCCCGCTCCTGGCTGCAAACCTGTGTCCTCTGCTGCCAGCACCGCCCGGGTCACCTCCATGGATCGGTCCCTGCCGCAGCCCCCGAGACACCTCCCAGCCTTGACAACCCCAAACTCGGCGTCCCCAGGTGCTCCTGACATTCTTTTTCTTTCTGTTTCTTTCTTATCCTCTTCTCTCTTCAAGCAGGGCCTGTTCTGCTAAATCCTTTCTGGACCCCAGTTCGGCACTGAATAACCTCCTAACAACCATGTGTTAACACACTTCCCTGCCTTTCATGCAAAAAACTCCATTCGCACTTCTGCTCTCTTCTAGCACCAAGATGTCATCACTTCACATTCCAACATCTTAGAGTTTCCTAACTACCTCTCTACTTCAACTGCTCTCTTTCTTCTCTCTCAATTGTAACCCTTATGGGGTTGATATTTAATCTTCCCCTATTTCTTTCTCCAGCCCAAACTTCTTTGTTGAATTTTTTTTTTTCATCTTCTTGGCCTAATTTCAAAACTCTAGCTGTCATTTTCCCATTTTCTGATATAACTACCATTCTTAATTGCACTGGTAAGACTCCTCCTGATAAATTGCTACCTGCCCCTGGGACAAATAACACATCTCCCATCTAAATTTTAGTTTCTTCTCTCAATTACCACATCTTTAATGACTAGAAATGTAAAACTTTCTCTTTTTGCCCCATTTGCTTTCACTATAAGTTTGCTCACACTATAACTTTTTGGAACATTTAACAGGAAAGTTCTCTCTGCCCCTGTGTCTATTACAAATTCCAATTCTTCTTCTTGGGGACCCATTTTTAAAGTTATCACAGACTCTAAATGGTGTTTGTCCCCCCCAAAAAATTAGAGCCTATGACTTTTTTAATTTTTTATGTGCTCATTTCTTTAAAGATTTTCAGATCTTCTGCTTACTTAGGACCATTTTCCTTTTTAGTCTCAAGTTTTTTCATCTATTTAGTTGGAGTTTCTTCTTTCCCCTCTAAACGCTGTCCCTTAAGAACCTTTTGTTTTTGCATTTCGCCTTTGATATGCTGTCTCATTTATTCCCTTGATTATGTAATTACAATAATTATTCATGTGTTTACTCGCCTCCTCATTATTTTAACCCCACTCAGGAGGTGCAGTTGGCGTTTTGTCTTCTCTGGGGGTCCCTGCGGATTATCTTTTTCTTAAGCTTTTATTTCAGTTGCTCTGATTAATTGCTTTTCTTCTTAAGAAAAATATTATTTTCATTACCGACCACATCTCTTCTCAAGTATAAATGTTTGGACTTAAAAGTTGGTCTAATTGTTCAGCTATGCCTATGGGATTCTCCAAATATCCCTTGTATTTATTTCTTAAAATTCAGACCTCAGACAAAGTCAAAGGAGCATTTACAAACTCTGATCCGTCCACTCCTATGAGAACCTTTCGTAATGGAAATAGACCAATCTCTTTATCCCGTTCTTTTTGGATTTTTATATTCTATAGCCTTTCTCCCCTATTTTTAGGAAGAATCAGGAGAGGGCTTTCTTCTAACTGAACTTTTAGTGTTTCGATAAAGCGATTCCTTTAGAGAGTTTCCCTGAGCAGCCGGAGCTGTGGTTACCGAGGGAACGGAGCTCAGGGCAGGACGGGAGAGCTCGGAACAGCTCAGGGTCTGGGTGCTCCAAAGGCCGGGTCTGCAGGGGGAATCGCCCGCGGGGATCGGCACAGCTCAGGGTCTGGGTGCTCCAAAGGCGGGGTCTGCAGCCGGGATCGCCCGAGGGGATCGGCACAGCTCAGGGTCTGGGTGCTCCAAAGGCGGGGTCTGTGGTTGAGATCGCCCGAGGGGATCGGCACAGCTCAGGGTCTGGGTGCTCCCAAGGCGGGGTCTGTGGTTGAGATCGCCCGAGGGGATCGGCACAGCTCAGGGTCTGGGTGCTCCCAAGGCGGGGTCTGCAGCCGGGATGGCCGGCGGGGATCGGCACAGCTCAGGGTCTGGGTGCTCCAAAGGCGGGGTCTGCAGGGGGAATCGCCCGAGGGGATCGGCACAGCTCAGGGTCTGGGTGCTCCAAAGGCCGGGTCTGCAGGGGGAATCGCCCGCGGGGATCGGCACAGCTCAGGGTCTGGGGGCTCCAAAGGCGGGGTCTGCAGGGGGAATCGCCCGAGGGGATCGGCACAGCTCAGGGTCTGGGTGCTCCAAAGGCGGGGTCTGCAGCCGGGATCGCCCGAGGGGATCGGCCCAGCTCAGGGTCTGGGTGCTCCAAAGGCGGGGTCTGCAGGGGGAATCGCCCGAGGGGATCGGCACAGCTCAGGGTCTGGGGGCTCCAAAGGCGGGGTCTGCAGCCGGGATGGCCCGAGGGGATCGGCACAGCTCAGGGTCTGGGTGCTCCAAAGGCGGGATCTGTGGTTGAGATCGCCCGAGGGGATCGGCACAGCTCAGGGTCTGGGTGCTCCCAAGGCGGGGTCTGCAGCCGGGATGGCCCGCGGGGATCGGCACAGCTCAGGGTCTGGGTGCTCCAAAGGCGGGATCTGCAGGGGGAATCGCCCGAGGGGATCGGCACAGCTCAGGGTCTGGGGTCTCCAAAGGCGGGATCTGTGGTTGGGATCGCCCGAGGGGATCGGCACAGCTCAGGGTCTGGGTGCTCCAAAGGCGGGATCTGCAGGGGGAATCGCCCGCGGGGATCGGCACAGCTCAGGGTCTGGGGGCTCCAAAGGCGGGGTCTGCAGGGGGAATCGCCCGCGGGGATCGGCACAGCTCAGGGTCTGGGGGCTCCAAAGGCGGGGTCTGCAGCCGGGATCGCCCGCGGGGATCGGCACAGCTCAGGGTCTGGGTGCTCCCAAGGCGGGATCTGTGGTTGGGATCGCCCGAGGGGATCGGCCCAGCTCAGGGTCTGGGTGCTCCAAAGGCGGGGTCTGTGGTTGGGATGGCCCGAGGGGATCGGCCCAGCTCAGGGTCTGGGCGCTCCAAAGGCGGGATCTGCAGGGGGAATCGCCCGAGGGGATCGGCACAGCTCAGGGTCTGGGTGCTCCAAAGGCGGGGTCTGCAGGGGGAATCGCCCGAGGGGATCGGCCCAGCTCAGGGTCTGGGGGCTCCAAAGGCGGGATCTGCAGCCGGGATGGCCCGCGGGGCCGTTCCGGTGCAGGCCGAGCTGGAGCGGGGATCGCCCCCACGCGGCTCACGGTGGCTGATCCGGCACAGACAAAGCCGGGACTGACCCCGGCTGCAGCGGCGGGAGCCGACAGAGCCAGGGAAGCCGGGGATGGGACAGACGGGACAGACGGGACAGACGGGACACCCCTCGGTGCGGTGACCACGGTGCACAGGGCAGGACAGACCCCCAGCCCCGGCACGAACTGCGGAGCGACCACGGGCCAGGCGGCCGGACCGGGACAGACGGACCGGGACAGACGGACTGTGCCAGAGCTGGCACAGGGGCTGGGAGGGGTGGTGCAGCTGCCAACGAGTGGGGGAACGAACGGGAATGGGTGAGGTAATTTGTTCTCAGCTTTATACTTGCCCCGTTTTGCTTTTATTGCCTTTCAAAAATGTTATTTTCTTACAGCCTCCCCCCTCCCCAGCATGTGGTATTCTCTTTTTCTTCTGGATTAAACGGTTTTTACAAATAAATCCAGAGCTTAACAAATCTAAACTTCTGCTTGCATGCTTTGAAATGGTTGATAAGCTAACTCATGACCTACTCATATTGTTTTTCTCATCACCCTTTAATTTATCTTTTGGCAAATTATACATGTTTCAGGTACTTGTTTTTCTACTCTTAAAGTCTCAGTGCACCCATAATTCTTTTAAAAAAAATGATCACCCAAAGCCTGAATATCCCACCGGGCTTTTTGAAACATGTCCTCTGCTATTCCCTAGTAAGGCTTCTATTATGTAATTGTCTTCCATCAAGATGTTTCTATTTCCCCGATTTCTCTTGTTCACCACCTATCTTGTTTTAATTCCCCCCCTTTTTTTTTTCTTCTCTAAACTTGGGAATTTACAATTTTTCTTCATTTGGAGTTAATATTAACTCTTTCAGCTCTATTTTCTGCTGCATCTTTAGCTTCTTGATCTGCTAATTATTTTTTCTTATTTCTGGGTTTTTACCTTTTGATGTCCTTCAATATGTATTATTACAATCTCTCTTAGATAATTTAAATGCCTCTAAAACCTCGAAAATAAGTTTCTCATGTACTAATCTTTTTCTTCTTTAATTAAGTAATCTCCCTTTTTAAATTTTTCTTAAGGTATGTCCTACTCCAAAGGCATACCTTCAATCAATATATAACTCCTTCCTTTTGTGTTCAATTTTCTAATGCTCTTTCTAAGTATATAATTCACAAGTTTGCATGTTTTTTCTCATTAACTTCTGCATACCCTGTATTTTGCAAGGAGTTGTATTTCTGTTTGTTAACATAACTCCCAAAGTGTTATCTTGGGGTATTTCTGTTGGTAATTTTTTTCCTGTTTTTCTTTTCCTGTATTCACATTACTGGATTTCTGTCTCATTTTTCAATATTCTATCTATTCGTCCCCTGCTTCCATTTTTCACTTTTTACTAACAACTTAAATACCAGTTTTCTTCCAACTACTTACACCCAAAAATCTTTTTTTCTCACACTGCTTTTCAGTACAATCCACCTCCCTCCAAGGAGATATGGTAAGGCTCAAAATGCACAATCGACATGACCTATACTTTCATTCGTCTACATTCACTCACTTTTATTTCTCATTCACTTTCACACATTCCTTCACACTCCCAAGACACAAAGTGGATCCTTATTGCTAGGAAATCATAGGTCCTTGTGGCCCCCTCTTTCGCTTTGGGGTTTACCTCCAGGTCTCAGTGTCACCAGGCCCCCTAGAAGGGCCCTGACTCTGGCTGCCTCCGGTGTCCGTTCCCCTGTGAGGCTGTCTGCGTGTCTTTCACACTCTTCAGCTACAGCCCCTCACACACCCAGGGAACGCTACCTTGGTGCGTAAGTCACTCACTCCTCTTTCCACTGCCTCCCCCTTCCCACCTGCCCAGGAAACTGAGGCTGACTTTGTGTGGGTCCCACTCTCACACACCACAAAACAACAATAAGGTACCTTTCACTTTCACATCACCTATTACAAGTTTAGGTGTTACTGGCCAGTCCCGGTGCTATTGGATATCCCTCAACCAAGCTGTGTTATCCAACCCCAAATGCTCTTGGGCAATGTTTCCCTCAATCCTGCCGTGTTGTCCAGCTCCAGATGCTCTCGAGTAATTTTCCTTCAGTCCTGCCGTGTTGTCCAACCCCAGATGCTCTTGGGTATTTTTCCCTCAATCCAGCCGTGTTGTTCAACCCCAGATGATCTTGGGCATTTTCTGTCCCTCAACCCAGCGGTGTGGTACAACTACAGATGCTCATCGACATTTAATTTGTTTTACTGTGTTGTCCAACCCTGGATGTTCTTGGGCATTTGTTTATCCCTCAATCCGGCTGTGTTGTTCAACCCTGGATCTTGTTGGGCAAAATTTTTATCCCTCAATGTAGCTGTGTTGTCCAACCCCAGAGACTGTTAGGCAAAATTTTCATCCCCCAATCTAGCTGTGTTGTCCAACCCTGGATACTGTTAGGCAAAATTTTCATCCCCCAATCTAGCTGTGTTGTCCCACCCTGAGTGTTCTTGGGCATATCCTCACTCCGACAGAATTCTGCTCAACCCTGCTCTTGGATGCTCTTGGAATAGAAATCCCTCAACCCAGCAGGTTTTAGGGGCCCCTCCTGTCCCGTTTCCTAGTGGATTGGGCTAGGAAACCTTGCTCCCTACCTCCGAGGGGTCCAACCCCTCCCTGAGACCCAGTCCCAGTTACCCTGGGGGATTCTTTCACTCTCTTATGAATCGCTTCGTCTCTTTACTGGCTGCTTTTCTCGCGAAAAGACGAAAACGCAGCATGGGAGACTCCTCACTCACTTGGCAGGTCTGGGACAACCAGCCCACCTCTCATTCACACACATTCATCCCCCCGCACCTGCCCCCCCCGAGAAATACTTACCAGTCCTTTTTCCTTCCCGGGTTCTTCGTGCTCACTACTAGTCTTAGGGGGCTAATTACCGCGGTTGTAGGGAGCCTTTTTCCCTTTTATTTGTTTTATTGCCTTCTTTTGTCCACAGATCGTAACCTGCGTCTGTCGGTCACCCCAAGGGAAATAGAGCGAGGCTGCCAAAGAGGGCAGGGCGCGCCTTCCCCACTCTGACTCTCCTAAAGCACCGGCAGCGAGGTGTTAGTAACCATCCTCTGCTACCAAATTGTGAAAAACGCCAATCACTTGTTTTTAAAATTTTTAAAGTTTAATAGTAATAAGATGTCGGAGAATGACTTAAAGAAAAAGGCCATGAGACATACAATTGAGAGAAAAGTATAAGGGAAAAGTAAAGCAGTTTCTAACAGTTCTCAGCCTTCTGATTTGTATAAACAATTAGACTCTCTCAGGCATCATTCTATAAACAATGGAGTTCTCGGGCTGTCTTCCCATAACAAGCAGAACACCGTCTCTGGGAAGGCCTGCCATCCTGAGAACAGATGTAGAAGTTTTGGGAACACTGGTTTCTGTTTTAGTTTCTGGTTTCTGTTTTGGTTTCTGTTTTTAATAAACAATTGTAGGTATTCTAAAACAAAGGGAGTGGTTAGAAATTTCTCTGTTAGCCTATCATGAAATTGGATTACAGAATATGCATGAAGTTCGTTAACTTTGTTATTTAAGGTGATTGATTGATCAATAAAATCGGAGTTCGATGCATTACCAGGATGGTCGTCTCCCCTTCACTTCAATAAAAAGATGGTTATATAGTAACACAATTAGAGTAATAACAATTTGGACAAATTGAATTAGGACAATATGAGACAATAAAAACAAAGAGTTACAGACGTCCGGGTACCTTTTTCTGGGCATCATGGGCCCGAAAAAGGACCCCTGGTAACAAAGGATTAACCCTTAAGAACATTAGCCCGTTGCATATTCATACACTTCATACATGATGCATAAATTCCATTCAAACACAGGATTATGTCTGGTCAGTGTCAACTTCTTCCCTCTAATCCTAATAGCGCCTCCAAGGTGGGAAGAAGTTTGTTTCTTCCAATAAGAAGGCCATAAATTCTTTTTGTCCGAAAGATCTTGGTGTCCTGTGGCTGTTATCTCGCTGCAAGTCCTTTCTTTTAAACAAAGCATCTTACATAGCATTGTTTCTATTTTAACAATTTTTATAACCTAAAACTATATTTAACACAGTACTGAAGAAAATTAATACAGCATTATTTTCTAACACAACACATATAATATTCATTTTAATATTTGCAAAAAGCCAATCATAAAATACATGCATTTTTCACACCCCATTTCTGGACATGAGGACCCCCTGCTCCCCTATTCCTGGCCATCCCATGGCTCCCAGCCTCCAGACTGGCCATTGGCTTGACCCTGGGATGCCCTGGAATGCCTTGGACCCCCATTCCTGCCTTTCCCAGCCCCCAGCCCCACCTTTCTGCAAAACCAGAGACCCCCTGAACTGCCCCTTCCTGAACATCCCGAGTGTCCCCACCCTGGTTCCCCCTTTTTGGGAAACCCTGGACTCCCATTTCCTGGGCTCAAGGACCCCCTGGAATTCCCTTCTACCTCTCCACGTCCCTGCCCCTGTCTCCTGTCCCTCAGCTGTCCCCTGTCCCTCGGCTCTGTGAGGCCAGGGACAGCAGCAGGACGCAGGGCAGCCCAGGGGGAGAACAACCCTGAGCCCCAGCTGGGCCAGTTCCCCCAGTTCCCCCCAGGTCACTCCCAGCATGGGCCCTGTGGCTCCCAGTCACCCCCAGGATGGTCCCAGTCACTTCCAGTTACACTCAGTCTGATCCCAGTATCATCCCAGTCACTCCCAGCATGATCCCAGTATGATCCCAGGTGTTTCCATTCACCCCTATTATAGTTCCAGGCGCTCCCAGTATGGTTCAAGTCCTTCCCAGTATGATTCCAGGATGAACCCAGTCACTCTCAGTACAGTGCCATTTGCCCCCAGTATGGTCCCAGTCACTCCAAGTCACCCAGTATGATTCCAGTCACTCCCAGTAGGATTCCAGTCACTCCCAGATACTCCCAGTATTATTCCAGTAACTTCCTTTATGGTTCTTTTGTGATTCCAGTCATTCCTGGTCTCTTCCAGTACATCCCAGTTGTCCCTAATGTGTTTCCACTCACTCCCAGTTGCTCCCAGTAGCTTCCAGTATGATTCCATTTGCTCACAGCCACTCCCAGTCACCTTCAGCATGATTCCAGTCACTTCCTGTATATCCCAGTTGCTCCACCATGGTCCCAGTTGCCCTCAGCCTACCCCTAGTCACTTCCAATATGATTCCAGAAGGATCCCAGTCACCCTCCGTGTGGTGCCAGTTGCTCCCAGTATGATCCTATTTATCCCAGCATAGTTCCATTTCCTCCCAGTATGATCCCAGTTGGCTCTAGCAGAGACCCAGTCCCTCCCAGTATGATCCTACTCTGACGCCATGATGATCCCAGTTGCTCCCAGCTTGGTCCTAGCTGCTCCCAGTTGCTCCCAGCTTCATCCTAGTTGTTCCCATTTCCTCCCAGTCTGATCCCAGTTGCTCCCAGTGACCCCTGTGTTATGTTTTGGAATGGGAGGAAATTTAGGGAAGTGATGCAAAGTTTTTTGTGTATCTGACAGTCTGTTGAGCTGCTGAAAAGCTAAGGCATGCTTTTGCGAAACACATATGGTAAAGACCAAAAAATTCAGAAACTTTTTTTTCTTTGTTGGTCGGCAGGGAGCTGCTGGGTTTTGGCTTCTGCTCTGTGTCTGGGCTGGGCTGGGCTGGGCTGGGCAGTCTTGCTGCAGGCTGGGCTTCTTTTCTATTTTCTGGGCTGCTTGCTAGCTTCTCTCTCCATGGGCTCTGGTTTGGCCGCGCTGGGCCTCAGCAGCTGCTGGGCAAGGAGACAGGGGAGGCTGCGGAGCTTTAGCCAGAGCAGGGCTGGCTGTGGCTGTGAAGATCTCGCTGTCAGGCTGCTTCTTCTTCTTCTTAGCGTGGCTGAGACCAGAGACTTCTGTGGCTGGTGTAGAAAACTAAACACTAACTATAAAGCTGATCTGAACACAACTGAGCCACAGCTTTCTGTTACAAGTTATTGGTGGGTAGGCTTCAGGCGTGATGTTAACTTTTTCAGTGCTTCAATCTTCTTTTGAGTGAGAGAAAAGAACAACATGCAAGTATATTAAAAACAAGATGAAGACACTAAAGGTAATAAAGAAGAAGGTAAGTAAGTCCCAGATGGGAGGGGTGAGAAGATGCTTTGTTTTTAGAGCTGAAATCCTCTTGTAAGCTATAAAGAAATTACTCTTTTCCCTTATAAGACATAAAACTATAAGGAAATGAAAGTGTTTGAATTGATATTAGGTAAAGGCTTCTATGTTAAAGTAAGCAGATGTTGAAATAGCTGTAATCTCATGAGAAGTTTGCACAAAGAAAGAGCGCAGTCTTGTGCTTCTAAAAATGAAGATCTCTGCTCCCAGAGACGAAGATGATTTTAGAGATAGATAATGAGAACTTTTGCCTTTGAACAGCTCATCTTTAAAACAATACCCCATCAATCAACATAGCCCATCTCCAAGCCGTGGGAAGGTAGAAATAAGGTAGAAATAAGAAAGATTTTACGATAGCAAGGTTCCCCTGGTGGTTGTTGTTCATGACAAAATTGAGAACCATGAGAACACTGTTTTTTCCTTTTGTAGAAAAGTCTCCATAACTTTATCAAGAGGGACTTCTCTCCCTAAGTGAACTAAAAAAAGACTCTTTGAGAGGTAGTAAACTGACTAGAAATCTTAAGTTTAGTTTCTTTACATCGTCAGTGAGAAAGAAAAAGTTGTAGGGAGGAGTATTCTAAAAAGTTTGCTTTAATTCTTACTACCTTTTTTTTTCTTTTTACTTACTATTATTAAAATTTTTCTTTCTACCCTTTTAAAGTTTTGAGCCTGCTTTACCTTTCTCCTAATCCTATCTCACAACCAAAAATAAGTGTATTAGTAATTAACCAACACCAAACCCACCACATTCTTTAGTGCATTAGCCAAAAAAAATCTCAAAATTAAAGAGATCTTAAATGAGCAAACCAGAACCACGACACCCTAGCACAGACCCAGTCGCTCCCAGTATGACCCCAGCTGGAATCCACTGTGATCCCAGTCTTCCCCAGCATAGTCCCAGTCAATCCCAGTTGCCCCCAGTGTAGACTCAGTTACTCCAGTCGCTCTCAGTGTGTTCCCAGTCACCCCCAGTATGGTTACAGTCACTCCCAGTATATCCCAGTTGGTCCCACTGTGATCCCTGTTGCCCCAGTTCTGGCCCTGCTGAGTCCCAGTGTGCCCTGATCCTGCTCCCAGTGGGTCCCAGTGCTGGGCACGGTGAATCCCAGAGTGTCCTGGTGTATCCTGGAGTATCCTGGTGTGTCTTGGTATGTCCCGGTGTATCCCAGTTTATCCTGGTGTATCCCGGTGTCCCAGTCCATCCCAGCCTGTCCCAGTCCATTCCGGTCCCTTCCCTTCACTGGGAGTGACTGGGATCATACTGGTGGAAAGTGGAACCTTACTGGGCCAAGTGGATGTGACTGGGAATGACTGTGAGTGTGCTGAGGGCAACTGGGATATACTGGGAGTGTCTGTAACCATACTGGGGGTAACTGGGAACACACTGAGAGTCCCAGTGAGTCCAAGGACACTACAGTGACACTGTGGGGACCTCATGGAACCAAGGAGATCATTGTGGCACCACCGGAGCCCATGGAACCAAGGGGCCTTGGTGACACAGCGGGGCTTCATGGACCCAGAGGCCATTATGGCTCTGTGGGGCCTGATGGAACCATGGAGACCACTGGGACCCTTCAGGGCCTCGTGTCACCAAGGGGGCATTATGGCACCTCAGGGACACATGGAAGCAAGGGACCATTGGCTCCCATGGAACTGAGGGAACATGGAACAGGCCTGGCTGGATTGGCCTCCCAGGGGCCACTGGACAGCTCTGGCTGATGTTGGAATGTCAAGAGCTGCCTCTCATCAGCAGCTCTGTGCTTTCCTTGCTAGGAAAAGAACTGTCAATCTCTTCTAAATACCCATGGCCAGAACTGGGATTTCAACTCCAAATTTTTCCCATAGGAATATTGCCAGGACAAGTGTGGCAGGCGGTGGTTTCAGGAGAGTCACCTCCCGTCTGTCCCCAAAACACTGGGGAAGGCTCTGTGCTTTCCTCCCTATGAGAAAGAACTGTCCTCCTTCTCCAGGCACGCATGGCTGAGATTGGGTTCCACCTCCAGAATTCCCTATATCCAAAGACTGCTCCCAGACAAAAATCTGCCATTTCTGAAAAGTCTGGCTGGCCTTGCCTAGTGAGACTCTCACCTGCCTTCCAAACACTGAGGCTCTGTGCTTTCCTTCCTATGGAAAAGAACTGTCCTTCTCAGCCAGGTGCCCATGGCCACAATTGGGATTTCACTTCCAGCATTCCCTGTAGTGACAGACTGGAGGAGATTGTTGGCTAGAAACATTTGCACTGCCCTGCCGTGGAACCCCAATCCCCCCAGAGCCTCTATCCCAGCCCAGCAGTGTCTGCCAGTCCCTGGCACAGCACAGGCAATGCTCCACAGCCACCTCTGCAGCCCCAGCCCAGCTCCTGAGGGACCAAATGAGCCCAAGCCCCACCTGGCGGAAGGGCCCAGGGAGACCAAGGGGTATTGAAGGCTGACCACAAGGCAAGCACACATCTTGACCCTACCTCCTCTAGGAATTTCTATCTGAACACTGCTGGAATCCAGGAGCTGGTAGCTCTGTGTGTGCTCCTCTATATCTTTTCAGCCAACAAAGCCAAGGGGAGGCCCAGCTCCATCAAATGCAAAAGTCATTCCTCTGTGGGATAATAAATCCACTTTCCACAGCAGACAGTCTCAGAGCAATGGAAAACACCTTCTATGCCCAGCACAGATCCAAGGTCCCCCCAAACCCTCCCTGCCCCGATTCTGCCCAGATTTGCTCTTTGCACACACAAGTCACCCACTGAAGTCAGGAGCTCCCTCCATGCCCAGAGGGAGGAAAAGACAGAAAGGGGATGAAGAGCTCTCCTGTGCAGAGCCAAGGTCCAAGTGCTCTGGGATGTCCCAGAACCATCTGACATGTGCACCATCCCCCAGAGATTTCCGTACAGCAACAGTTTCAGACAAAGACAAAAGAAAAGGTAATTCTGTGAGGTATAAACACAATTAAGATGTTGACTAAAATGATATTTATTTGAGCTTCAGAAAGATTGGGCAATTCCCTGAAGCTCAAAGCATGAAACCAGTCAGCTGAAGGGCACTTGAATGACCAGAAAGCATTGGGAGGAGTGCTGAGGGTTTTTTGCAGGACAATGGACATATGCAACATATGCACAATGCAGCCTTCATAGAACCTGAGTAAGGTCACCATGCCCTTGAAGGACACAAAAGAAGGAGAACACGCTCACCAGCAGACGGTTCAGGATGCAAAGGCAGACAAGAAAACCACAGCGAGATGCATGAAGAAGAAAGACTAACTAAAATTAACTGAAATGTCAAAATGCGTGCGTAAAAAGGACTTAACCAATCATGTATTAGCTTGAGGTGTGAACAATAGAGAACAGTATAAATATGGCTTGCTTTTTGTAATAAATTGGTTTCACTTATCATATTAATCATGGTGTGATGTCCCGTTAATGATCCTCTGCACTTAGGGACCAGAAATGCATGCAAGCCTCCACCCCAAGAGACATTATGAATCCAAAAAACATGGCCATTAACTGCTTGATACCAACACAGAGTAATGGCAACCAAAATGCAGTCAGCCAAGGGTTTTTTCCACTCTCTCTCAAGCCCCATGCATTGGGCACCAAATTTTGTCCTGGTTTAGGGCAAATTTGGGAGAAAACCTCCAAAGGGGCTCCTCCAGGAAGCAAACACACATTGCCCCTCTCCACAACTGGGTCAGGAAGGATTCCCTGGAGAGAAGTGGAAAGAACCTGTTTATTTAACAGGCAAAGCACCCCCAGCACACAGAATGAACAATACCACGTGACAACACTCTTTCACCACTCTGAAAAAGATGACAAATTCAGAAAGTCTCTCTTGGGAGTGGTCGCTCTGTTATCAGTCCCTCTGGTGCTGGGGCAGCTGCTACAGCCACAAGGTGCAAACTCTCGGTGTTCCCAGGTCCCAGTCTGGAGCAGGTTTGAGTGGTTCCAAAAAAGGGAAAGGAAAAACAGTCCAGGGAAAAATTCAGACTGCTTAGCTAAAGTAACTAATGAGCAGAAACAAAAGCAAGAGCAAAGCAAAAAGCCAAGCAAAAAGCAAAAGCAGCACCATGTACTGCCCCGTCTCTGTGTCCTGCCAGCCATGGGGGAGCGGCTGATAACAAAACCAAAACAAAACTTCACTCTTCAGAGCGAGTCTTGAAGGCAAAGAACATAATATCCAGCATAAACAGAACAGACAGCTGGGGATACAAGCGTCCTAATGTCACCCTAGGACAGCACAGTTATTCCAAACTGCCCCCCAGCAGCCCCCTCCTCCCCGATGCCATCTGCTGGGGCTGTGCCAGCTTCAGGAGATGCCTCCAGGGCCTGCATTACCTGTGTGAAAAATGCATATTGTATGACTGGCTTTTCACAAATATTAAAATTAATATTATATGTGTTGTGTTAGAAAGTTATGTTGTACTAATTTCCTTAAGTAGTGTGTTACATCTAGTTTTAGGTTATACCATAATGTTGAAATAGAAACTATGCTATGTAAGATACTTTTATAATTAGAGTATTAATAATTTGGACAATTTGAATTAGGACAATATGAGATAATAGAAACAAAGAATTACAGACATCTGGGTAACTTCTTCTGGGCAGCATAAGCCTGAAAAAGGACACACATTAACAGAGGGTTAACCCTTAAAAACAATAGCCTGTTGCATATTCATACCCCTCATACATGACGCATAAATTCTATTCAAACACAGGATTCTGTTTTCTTCCGCTGAATCCTGACAGCGTCTTCATAGCTGAGCAGGCAGGAAGAAGTTCGTTTCTTCTGATAAGAGAGCAATAAATTCTCTTTCTCTGAAAGATTTAGGTGTCCTGTGGCCGCTATCTCGTTGCGAGTCCTTTCTTTAAAAAAAGTATTTTATATAGCATAGTTTTTATTTTAACATTATGTTATACCCTAAAACTAGATTTAACACACTACTTAAGAAAATTAATACAGCATAACTTTCTGGCACAACACATATAATATTCATTTTAATATTTGCGAAAAGGCAATCATAAATCACGCATTTTTCCCACGGGAGGACGGGCCCCCCCCCAGTTATTCCCTGTACCGGCGGGACCCCCCCTTCCCCTCAGAGCTCTCCCGCGCTGAGGGGCCGCTGCTGCTTCCCGCCCTTCGCGCCCGCCCTCAGCGGCCGCCGGGAGCCGGGGCCGCCCCGGCCGCCCTTTTATCGGAGCCATGGAGAAGGAAAACCGCTTTAAATTGTTCATGCCGCCGCGCCTGAGCGATGGGCAGGTGTCTGCGGGCAGATCCCAGGTGAGCGCGAGGCCGCGGAGCCGCTGAGGGCGGCCCATACCACACCCGCCCCCGACCCCGGCCGCCTCCTCGGGCTGTGCTGCTCTGGAGGCCGCGGCTGAGGAGGGGACGGGGGGAAAGCACAGGGGCCCTTCCCGGGGACACGGGGACAGTGCTGGGCCCGGGGAGTGCCCCGGCAGAGCCCCGAGCTGGAGCACACACACACCTGCCCCTTGCCCCGGGCTGGAGCACACACCCACCTGCCCCTGCATAGGCCGGGACGGCTCCTGCACTCGACTCATTTCTGTGCGTATGCCTCGAGTGGCACATGCACAGACATCTTCAGTTTGAATTTCAAAGACTTTTGTTGTTGTGTTCTCTCAAAACTGAAGGGAATCATCTTCTGGAGCATCCACTCTGTGTTGTAAGTCCGCGTTTGCTGTGGGTAATTCAGCCCAGAGAGCGAGCAGGGCTCTATCGCCGGCTGGGCTCTGTGTACAAATCACCAACGGGACAGGACTGCTGAGGAACTGCCTTGAGCTGTTTTATTTTCCAGCATCAGTCTCATTACGTGGTTATGACAATGGGAAGATGCCAGCAGCTCACATCCCAGGCAGCAGACAAAGAACTTCATGTGACAACTTACTTTAAAAGTTTTTTGACCAATCACACCAAGCAAAAGCATATTGACAGCAGTTCTATCCAACCACTATAAGCACATGTTCCATTGGTTAAAACAATGCTTGCCTTTTTTGAATACAATACCTGCTTGTAAGCCTTGAAACACAATGCACAGAGCTCCATTATTAAGCTTAGAACTTTCTAATATCTTGCTAGATAAACTTTTCTGTAACTTAGGGAGTTATTCTAGCCAAGCATTAATACACAGACCATTGTTCTATTTGTCATTACTTTTCTACTTTTTGCATAATTTTTCTGCTGACCTATGTCATGGCTACTGCTTGGCACTAATCACAGTTCTGCTGTCTCTGAGGCCTGCCTTTTGCAGCTTTCTGAAACCCCTCTGATTTTATGGATTCCCACAGGCCCCACTCAGATGCTCGCACTGGCATTGGCGTCTTGGTCTCACCAGATCAGGTGTGCAGTGAAAATGTTCTGTCCCCACGCTGAGTTATGAGAATTCAACAAGTTATTTTTTCATGTCAAAGCTCCTTATGAAATATGTTGAGATTCAAACAGGATATTCTGACAGCAGATGAGTTTGCTGTTTACAGGATGAACTTCTGTGACTTAAAAAACTTGTAAAAGGGTATTTTCATACTGAAGCATAATCAGATATCGTTTAGAAGTGCCCTTGGAAGTAAAGCAAAAAAGAAGTATCAACTACTGAAAATTCTTCAGAAAAGTAATTTGTCTCCTTGAGTCCTTTGCCATGCAGCAGTGCCCAGACAGGCAGGAGCTGCTGAGTTCCCTACATTGAAAGCTCCCCTTTTGCCACAGTCTATAAATCAAACTGCAGAACACCAACAGTTTGATCAACCACTGGGAAGTAAGAAGTGAGTTCCAAAGCCATTACCAATACTTTGGGCTTTGAAAATTGTAGGCAGCTGTTTAATTAATGACACATTCTATTTTCACATCATCTGTAGGGATTTTTTCTGGCTTTTATAATTCTTCTTTGCAAATCTACTCTTAAGGAACTAATTTTTAAATTTGTGCAGGGTATTCACAGACGCTCAGATGATGACTTTAAGCTGCCATTCGATGTGTTGAGCCATGGAGAAATCACTGATTCAGGTACGATTGGAATATTTGCCATGCACCTTCTTTAGATTTTTATATATTGTCAAGTTTTAATTTTCATGAGTAATCTCACAGTTTCATGTCTGTAACTGTTAAATACAGTTTCACTGTTACTTTTTTTAGAAATACATTGATCAAAATCTCTTCATGTTTCAGATGCAATTTCACAGCAAGTGAAACTTTGCTCTGGAGTAGATGAAGAGGTCAGCTAAGTATCAACTCTGCACATCTCATTCCTTGGGGTCTTTTGAATTTGTTCCCAAACAGTGCCTAAAGCATTATTCAGTAGATATTTCAGGCCTAAAGGAAGTAGTCAAAAGGGAATAATGTTTTCTGTCTCCTGTTTAAAGCTGAATCACTTAGAGGAGATACTTGTGATTTAGTGAACACACCTGGAAATTAATCTTTTAAAATTAAGGTGATTGCAATATTGTTGTTGTTTTTTTCTTTGTTTGAAGTGTCTGCAAAGTCTATGAGCTTTAATTAGAGTAAGATTTAAACACTTAAGCATCCTTGTCGAACTGCTGCGGAATATTCTGTTGAGGGGCAGAAGGGTTGAAGTCAGAGTATTCTTTGGAAAACTGAAGTAGATTATCCCAATTGCCCTTTCTGGCTTTATTTTATCTGTAAAACAATGAATTCAGTGGTTTCCTCAAGCACTGGATTCCTTTCACAGTGTCTTTACCAGCAGATCTCTGCTTTAGCACAACTCAGTACAGCTCATTTTTTTGCAATAGCTTCTGTACTTTGCAGCTACAAAACACTGTTTGCTACCACAAAATAAAACACATTTCTTGTGCTCTCTCTGCTGTTTTTCATATCCCTGACAACTTTTTAGACTTTTTTAATCCTAAGCTATTAAAGTACCATCAGGACTGTAACAAAACTGTGATGCAGCCAAAACAAGGATGGTGTTTGGGGCTGTTGTAAGTGAACCAAAGTGCCCTTGGGACTCGTGTGTTGCTCTCCCTGCCTCAACCACTGGCCCAGCACTGCTTGTAGGGCACTTTCAAGATGCTGTAAGGGCACAAGGGTGGTGGTTTTCCTTCTTGCTCCATGTGTGAGCAGAGAACTGCTGGGACACTTGGATATTTATAAATCCCTGGTTCCAGATGGGATCCATGCGAGGGTGATAAGGGAGCTGGCAGATGAGCTTGCCAAGCCTCTCTCCATCATTTATGAGGAGTTGTGGCTCACTGTGAGGTTCCAGGTGATTGGACACTGGCCAGTGTGACACCCATATACAAAAAAAGTAGGAAGGAGGATCCTGGTAATTCCAGGCCAGTCAGCCTGGCCCCAGTGGCAGGTGAGATAATGGAGCAGTTCACACTGAGTGCTATCACACAGCACTCACAGCATGGCCAGGCTATCAGACCCAGCCAGCAGGGCTTTACCAAGGATGGGTCATGTCTGACCAATCTGGGCTCCTTCTGTGAGCAGGTGACTGCCTGGTGCATGCAGGAAAAGGCTGTGGGTGTTGTGTGTCTGGGCTCCAGCAAGGCTGGGACAGGAGCACTCTGTGCTGGGCTCAGAACTGGCTGGATGGGCCCAGAGAGTGGTGGTGAATGGTGCTGCATCCAGCTGGCAGCCAGGCACCAGTGCTGTCCCTCAGGGCTGTACTGGGACCAGTTCTGTTTCATATTTTTATAGACAACATGGGTGAGGGCATCGAGTCCTTCATCAGTAAATTTGCAGAGGACACTAAGCTGGGAGCTTGTGTTGATCTGTTGGGAGGAAGGAGGGCTCTGCAGAGAGACTTAGATCAGTTGGATGGATGGGCAGAGTCCAGCAGCATGAAGTTTAATCAGTCCAAGTGCTGAGTTCTACATTTTGGCCACAAAAATCTCCTACAGCATTCCAAGTTGGGGACAGTGTGGCTGGACAGTGCTCAGGCAGAAAGGGCCCTGGGAGTGCTGGTGACAGCCAGTTGAACATGAGCCAGCAGTGTGCCCTGGTGGCCAAGAAGGCCAATGGCTCCTGGCCTGGATCAGGAATGGTGTGGCCAGCAGGAGCAGGGAGCTCCTTCTGCCCCTGTACTGGGCACTGCTGAGGCTGCACCTTGAGTGCTGTGTCCAGCTCTGGCCCCTCAGTTTAGGAAGGACGTTGAGATGCTGGAGCACATCCAGAGGAGGGCAACAAGGCTGGTGAGGGGTTTGGAACACAAGCCCTGTGAGGAACGTTTGAAGGAGCTGGGGCTGTTTAGCCGGGAGAAGAGGAGGCTCAGGAGTGACCTTATTGCTCTCTACAGCTTCCTGCAGGGAGGTTGGAGCCAGGTGGGGTCGGTCTCTTCCACCGGGCAGCACTGACAGAACCAGAGGACACAGTCTCCCGCTACAGCAGGGAAGGGATAGGTTGGATATTAGGGAAAAAATTTTCACTAAAAGAATAATGAAGCACTGGAATGCTCTTCCCAGGGAGGTGATAGAATCACCATCTCTGTATGTGTTTAAGAAAAGCCTGGACATGGCACTTGGTGCTGCAGTTGAGGTGTCAGGGGATAGGTTGGTCTCAATGATCTGAGAGGTCTCTTCCAGCCTCATTATTCTGTGATTCTGTGATTCTGTGATTTGTGTGTGTCCATGGCAATATCACAGGTACTCCTGGGCAAAGTCTCTGAAGCTGCTTTTACTTAACTCAGCAGTGTCTGTCAGAAGGAGAGGACAGAAATGGGGTGAAGAACCTGCTAGAAGGAAATTTGGCTTCACTGATAATTCTGGCAAAATTTTTGTTGATTTTGGTGGATTGCAGTTATCCGTGTCTTTAAGCCCATCTATTTGGTGATGTCTGAAGGGGGTTTGGGATATTTCATTGTATTTGTATCTCCTATGTGCCCTGTAATGCCTTTTGATACATACACAGAGGATGCACAAAGATTTAAACTTGGGCTCCTGATCATATATAAGCTTATATCACCATCTGTGGAAAAAATATTACTCTTGTGATGTTTCTAAGAGATAAATACATTATCTACAACAGTATTAATTAGATATTATATACTATTAATTAGATAGTATTTGAGATTAACTTGTGGAACCTGTTCTAATAGAATCCAGAAACAACGAATGAATTGTTCTCAAAACTCTACAAAGAGGCTGAGAAGATCAAGCAGTGGAAACTGACTGTAGAAACTGAACTAAACCAGAAAGAAAGAAAACTCCAAGAGAATAGAAGGATTATTGAAGCACAGAATAAAGCCATTCAAGAACTGCAGGCCAGTATTGTATAGTGTACATTGAACAGATGAAGTTCAGTGCTTCCTGATTCAGTATGACACTATTATTGATACAATTAAATATTAAAGACTGTTGCAGTTTGGTTTGTGCCTTGAGAAAATGATTATTTTGAGAAGTTGCAGGCACCTGTCCTGTGTGAGGGTGGGTATGAAGAATATACCTGTAAGTGTCTCATTTGCTGGTAAATTATTGTTCATTAATTATTGTATCTTTCATGCAAAAGATGACTCAGCATGTAATACCAGATAAAACAGACTTCTGTCTACTGATGCCCCAAGTGACTTTTTCATGAGGGATTTGAGAAGTTCAAGTGCATTTCTAATATATTTTTCAATAACAGTGTCTTTTTGCATCTGTTCCCCATGAAATCAGTTTGAAAATGAGAAACTCCATTTGAAACTGGAAGATGAGATATGTGAAAATAAAGATCTCTTGAAAGAGTAAGTAATAGAACCAAGGATATATTTTTGTGGTGGAAATAATCAGTTTCCATGTGGGCAGTTTTATGTAGCTGTTAAATTTTGAAGGTCATTTCCATTGTCACTCCTTAGGTGCACAAAGCACTGTGCACTCCTGTGCAAACATGATATTTTTCCCTCCCTTAGAGCTGCTGCTTCGAGGCATCTGTGTAATCTGCTCAAGGAAACCTGCACTCGCTTCACAGAGAAGACCAGCAAATGTAAATGCTTTTTTAGTTTTTATTTATCAGATAAATGTACTTCTAGCTTGTTCTGAATTCACAAACAGAAGCAAGAAGAAGAAATTTCTCGTGCTGTTCAGAAAAGTTCTACAGTTGAGATCGACTGGATGTGGCTCTCAGAATGAGAAGTGAATTTTAAGTGGCTCACAAAATTGGAAGTGAAGCCCCAGGTCTAACAGATTTGTGGTTTGTAATGCTGAATGCAGAGGGCTTTTGAAGGCAGTGAGATTGTTTGCTGCAAGGTTGCCAGCCTGGAGCTCCTTGGGTGCCCAAACAGTGCTCCAGGTTTGAGGCAGTGCCCACAGCCCTGACTGGCACTGGAGCCACTGCAGGGCAGGGCAGGGCTCCTCAAGGCTGCTCAGCCCATTGAAGCTTTGCAGTCCCATCCACACTCTGGGAATATATTCAGACATAAGAAGTGACACTTCATGCCTGGTTTTAGGCAGTAGAATCTACTCTGAATTCCCAGCACTCTGTAACAAATTTCCAGAGCTGACCTTTCCTGTTTTCAGCCATCACACATTTGTGGGGAAAAAAGGTCCGAACCCCAAGGTATAATGAGTAACTGGAATTCTTCTCATGAAACTGAACAAGCCAAGACAGTTGGATAACTTAATGAAGTTTAAATTCTTGAGGTTTTAAAATATGTTATTGATTGGGAATTTTACTTTATATGCAATTTAGAATTGTTATTATAATCATTATAATTTACTAACTTGATCCTGGATACTTAAGAAGTGTCTATTTCTTTTTAGCCTTAATTCTAGAAATCCTTGTATATAGATGTACTGTTCTTTTTTGATAGCTGTTTCTTTTACTGTTCTCTTTTTTATTGTTTTCTTAGGAAAAAATAGTATCAATTACAAAAGTGAAAGGAAAGAAGGAAAATATGGACATGGAGTGTTGCAATTTTATAATGACAGTTCAGATGCTCTATCAGCATCTGCTGATAGGAAGAAATTAAGTGCTAAACCCTAGATTACAGTTTATAAATACTAACAGTTTTGATACGTTATTATTCAACAGCATTAATACTATAATAATGAATATGGTCACATAAACTGATCCAGAATTACACTTTTCACAGAAAAAAATATCTTAGGAAGGAAATTTAAAAGCTGAGCTTGCTTAATGTTTCAATGAAATACACATTTTCCCTAGATTCTGTAACTTTTGGCACCATGTTTCATAATGACTTATTTAGTAAGAATGGAGCTGATAATTCCTTTGTTAATTCATTATGCTGATTAAAAATTATGACTTGGGCAGCTGGCATTCTTGTTCAAAAGAAAAACTTTCTTATATGTTCTTGCTTTGATAGATGAACAGGAAAAGGAAGCAACAATACAATTGTATGAGGAACTTCACAGCAACGTAGAAGTAAGTGAGTAAGCTTGATGAAAGGAATGTGAGTTATGTGAGCTGAGCTGAGTTCCATGTTTATGTTGGGATACTGTTTGTGTCCATCATGTGTGGGTATCGTGTCATGTGTGATACATGAAGTTGGGTTTTCAATCCCTTTTCAAGAGTGATTTTTGCGTTATATAAAGCACATTCAATGGAGAAGGTGCAGCAGTGTGTGGGATGTAGATCCCTGTGATCTGGGTGATGTGTGCTTAGTGCTGGGTCACTGGCACAGCTTCTGGCTTCTTTCTGGGCTCTGTTTCACCTCCCTGCTGGTTCCTCAGAATGGCTGAGGTGGGCAGCAGCCCCTGGAGAAGTTCCAGGGTTTCCAGTATTGAACTTCAAATATTAAATTTTGTTTTTAGAGAATGACGGTGGCATTTGAAGAGCTTCGTGTGCAAGCAGAGAACGACAGATTGGAAATGAGTTTTAAATGTAAGAATTCTGTTTATTGAGTTTATGCAGTTGGCTCAGTTTTGTACTTCATAGCTTGTGTTACACATGCAGTGTCAGGGCAGAGAGATGTGAAGTGCTGGAATGGTGAGCAGCTCACGCAGAGACACTGGGACCCTTCTTTTATTCATGCTGCCTTTGGTCACTGCCTGGCCCGTTCTGTTGCTGTTCCACTGGGCCAAAGCTGGAACTTTATTTCTCAAACAGTCACTCAAAATTGAAGTTTTGTCTGTGAAGTACAGTCTAGAGATCAATACTTACTTCCCATAGTTTGTTTATTTAAATGATAATGCACGAGTGTATAGCTACAGAAACTTTAGCTAAATGCTCTCTCCCTGTATGTATAGCCTGCTATGTTCCTGTTTCATTCTCACATGCTCTTTTCTGTTTGTATTTTCATTATAAAATCAAACATTGCCTCAACAATTACTCTTGGGAAACAAATGGTACAGCTGTACAATTCCAGGCAACCTTAAACTGGAAGTTGTATTGAGCTTGGAGTTTATTTCAGCTAGAATGTTAACTATGGATGTTACTGTATCTCCAAAGTAAAAGAAGAAGCAGAAAAAGTGGACAAGTTTGAAAAAGAATGCAGACTGGAAGTCAGTCAAAAGGAAAAGCAGGTTTGCTCATTTTACCATCTAAGATGTAGAGCTTTATTTGGAACTAATGGGGCAATGCAAGAGCCAAGAAGTGTTTCTGGGTATTAGTAAAAAAGACAAAATAACATCTGAAGCTGCATTTAAGTCAAATTCTTCTAAGTTTAGTGGTGTTTCAGTCTCTTTAGTCTACTGGAATTTATGGTTTGATTTTGAATTGGAGAACTTTTTTGTTTAGAGTAATGTGACTTGATCAATATTTGGCTAAGATTATATCTAGACAAATATTATCTATCTGTCTGTCTATCTATCTATCAATCTATCTATCTTGAATGACAGCAAAATGTCTGCTTATCATACCTGGGTACAAATGAAAATTAATATCTGTCCCTTTTCCAGACTTCATGATGATATTTCTTGCATTTTTCTAGATTTCAGCTCTTACCATACAGAGAGATGAAAAAGATGATGTCATAAAAGACATCAAGGCTCAGCTGCAGACATCACAAAATAAGATTGCTGACTTAATGGAAGCAAAATGTAAGAGTTCTGCCTGCTGTGTTTAAATGTAATTGTTTATAGAATTGAAATGTAATTGTTTATGAATCTTTATTTATTATATGTAATTGTTTATAGAAGCATAGGAAACAGGGCCATGATAGTCTTATTCTGTTGCTGGTTGGCAGCAGAATTCTGGGGCCTTGAAGGCCTTATTTTTGTTTGGAACAGGAGCTGCTCATGTGGGAGCAGGACTGGCAGGGCAGTTTTTAGGGTGAGTCAAGCATTGAGAGCTCTTGAAAATTGCAAGGGGAAAATATGTTGCTTCAGTTTTGCAAATGTACCGTCAGGCACATGTCACTGAGGAAACTTACTTTTCAGAACTTGATTTTCAATATTTTTAAGCCATCTATATTTTAATTTCATCTATTATTTTATAGTATATGATGTCAGTACCATTGGTCTTTGTTCCATTCTTTAAATGTATGTAATTTTCCATTTTTAGCAGCATTTTTTAGTAAATATCCTATTTTTAAAAATATAAACATCTTTTTTTGTTTAGTACATAATGAAGAAATGTTAAAGGAATCCCAGGGCAGTAAAGAACATTTGAGGGCAGAGCTGGAAGAGGCTAAAATTTCATTGCAAAAGGCAGAGGTATCCCTTGCTTATAGTTTTACAGTAGAAATAGACTAGATGAGTATTTGCATAAGTAATTATGGATACTTTAGACATGAAACAGCTGTAGCTCTTTGTTGCAAAACATGTTTAGAAATGATATCATGTCTTGAAGGTTACTCAAAAGAACTTGGAAACTGAATTCTAGACTACAGTGAAAACATTAATTCAGATCACTGGAGAAAAGGAAGAGCAGGAGGAAGAATGTAAAAAAATGAAGGCTTTGCTTGCAGCCCTGACAGAGGAGTTTGAGACTTCTGTTGCCAATTTGAAAAGCTTGCTGCAAGAAGAACAAAATAGGTAAATTAATGAGTTTAAATTCCAAGAGTGATCTTACAGGTTGCAGTCTATGACGAAATCAATAACAATTGGAAATGAAGCTGAAATTTTTTTCACACAGTGGTCTAAATGCAGATAATTTAATGTATTTTTTTTTGTTTGTGATAGTTGATACTGTATAAAAAGTAATCTTTTGCCCCCTCCAACTTTCATAATTCTGTCTTTAAGAAATACAGATTTCTGTAGGTATATATTTGTTTACTTTTATGTCTACTGTTCTGAGGTTTTAAAAGTGAAATTTGATGTGTGTTGCAGGCAGATCTATCACCTGCCTGTTGAAAGATAAATTTTCTTAAAGTGCTTGTGCTAAGACTTTGTCTTATTGTCCTGTAAGTTTCAAATGCAGTGCTTTGTACCCTACATTTGGGATTTTTCATTTACCATTTCCTTAGATTAAAGAAATCTGAAGATGATTCAAAGCTGCTTATCTTGGAGCTCCAGAATAAATCTGCTGAACTGGGTAAGGCTTGTAGAAAGGCAGAAAATGAGCTGGGCAGTAATAAAAATGTTTTCTTCTCTTTTCTGGAAATGGACTGTCTCTAGTAGCTGGAGAAATGATTTTACAGTACCTGCACCTGTCAGGAATGCCTGGATTTATTTTTACTCAGCTGATCCCTTTTCTTTGGGGGTCATTGGTGCTGGCAGCAGCCAAAGGGCAGTGCTGTGCACAGCTCCAATAGTCAGACCATTCATGCATGAATTCCTCTGGAGGTAATTTTGGTTTGCAGCTCAGAGCAGCAGCACTGCAGGTGCCAGGAGTGACTTGTGCAGCAGAGACAAAACCTCCCATGGAGGTTTCTGTGACCCTCCCCATGCTGGAAGTGCAATGATGCTGGCAGGGGTTGTCTTTAAATATCATCAATTTGACATCCTGTGGTTTCTAGGATGTGCTCCTTAGTCCCCAGAGTAAGAGCTCTGCCTTGCTGTTGAGAACTTGCAAAAAATCCCAGAATTGTGAATGTGCACATAGAAACCATTTAGAAGTTAGTAACAACTGGTTTCCTTTCCCAGCATATCTATGTGATACCTTCAGCAGTTCATATTTTTTTTCTGGAACAATGCAGGTGCATCAATACTTGGAGAATACTCTAGTCTTACAGTCCATGGTTTACTTGAAGCTATATTTGTGGAAAACATAATAGGCTCTAAATTTTATTTAAGATAAATATTCAGTTTCTCTTCAGATATAGATTTGCTAATGTCTGAATCATCTTCTCAAGTCTACATTTAGATTAAGTCATAAATTAGCTTTTCAGTTTCTTAACTTAATCCAACAAGTTTTGAGAACTGGGTATTGCAAAAGGGAAAATGTTTTATACTGCCTGCTAAATATGAAAAATCATTTATGTTCCATTCATTTTACATTCCATGTGCTGTAGAAGAGATGACTAAAGTGAAATGTGATAAAGAAGTGCAACTTGAAGAGCTGTCCGAAACTCTGGTAAATGTTCATTTTATTAATCTCATGGCATTTGCTCTTCATATTAAATTCCTCTTGCTTTGTAAGTATCTTAAATGCCATAAATAAACTCCATCTAGTCTGCCTTAACATTTCTACTAAACTTTCTCACACACAATTTCAGTGTTTTCTTTGAAGAACTTCTTTATTGCCTCCGTTTTTCTTGTCTCCTGTGCTTTTGGTTTTTCTTGTCTCCCATGTTTTTGGTTTTCCTTCTCAAGGTTTTTGGTTATTTCCTTCTTTGTTCATGCCCATTCAAATGCCACTCCCTCTGGATATAAAGTTTTCCCATTTTTTCTTCCTTCCAGGAAGGTAATTAGCTCTGGCCTCTGTGAACCCTGCTGTGCTGTGACACAGGCCCATTTTCTGTCACAGAAGTCTAAGCGATATGAAATACACTCTTAACAGAGGTTTATTTTCATTATGATTTTATATTTACAAGCCTAACAAGAATCCATATCAACTAAAGTTAAGATAGTCTGAAATCAGGTGTGCATTTTACTGTGTCTGCTTGTTGTTATAATCTGTGCATTGAGTGTTCAGAACTGAGTTTCACTCATTTTCTAAAATGGGTAAATTGGAGCACTTTTACTGAAGAAGAATCTTGAGGCTAGTACAGAAAATTTGCAGAGAGAAACATTTGGAGAGAGAAATGAAAATGCTCTCCAAATGAGAGAGGTCTGAAGAAAGGCAACAGTTACATGTTTTTAGAAATAGTGAAGTTACACATCATGACTTGGATACAAGTTTATACATAAGAAACAGCACCCAGAGCAGGGTCCCACCCTAATTTTGCAGCCCAGGTAATGAAACTCACAGCAGAGGACAGACATGAGCAGCACTGGTGTCACAGTTCGCTATCTCACACCACTTCCAGATCCCAGCAGAGATTGGAAAGATCCAATCTGGATAATCCATGGCATGGATATTGTTGGGTTCTTCTGAAAGCCTTGTGCTCTTAGTTCATGTCTGATGACCTCCAGCAGTTGGAGTTTGCACATGGGAACTCAAAACTCTTCCTTTTCATTTTGCAGAAAGAATTCCACGGTTTGAAAGCACAGCTGACAAGAACAGCTAAGAAGGAACAAGATTATTTAAAGCAGCTTGTGACTCTGAAAACAGATCTTGAACAAGAGGCGTATGACCATTTTGAAAATGGGATATTTCATTAGTTTTGGTGTAATATAGAAGTTGCTTTAATCCACAGTGAAATGAACTATGATTGTTTTCTAATGAAAGTTTTGAACCACATATATGCCATTAATTATATGCTTACATTTCTAAATTCCACTTTCTCTATTTATGTGTATTCTATGGCATATATTGTTCTTTCACTTATTTAACAAGAGAAAGTTTCTGAATTCATTGTTAATCTTGCTTTAAAATACATAATCTTCACTAACCATTATATATATATAAAAGTTGGCTCTGATTTTCTTTCCTTCTTCTGGCACCTTCGTACATCTCTCTGACTCTGCTGCAAAGCTTATATTTGTAGATAAAGGCCTGGACTTCTTTCAGCATGGAATAACACTTGATAATGGGTATTTTTAATTTAAAAGGAGATTTCAAAATGCATCTTCTTATTCCTCTTGGCCATTTGTTTTAAATTAGGTTAAAGAATGAACAGCTAACAGTGTATCTCAGTAAGCTTTCACTAGAGAAAGAACAAACAGCACAAGAGAAAAATGCTGTGGCTGCAGAACTCCAGAAGCTGCAAGAACAACAAGAGGCAAGTTGTAAACTTCCAGCTTTCTTGAAAGGACAATACTCAATTTGGCAAATGACTCCGTTTTACAAATTAGATGATGAGCTGCAACATGACTTGGATCTGTAAAGTACCTGAGCAAATTTTTTTGTGTTTGAATTGGAAAGGAAGTGTATTTACACTTGTGAACAAGGCAGGTCTGTGTGCTTTGGATGGCTTTGAATTTTTTAAGAAGTCACTTTGAATTTTATTTCTTTGCTGACACATGGGTCTTTATTTAGGATAGTAAGAAAAAAGAAGACAATACAAAGCAGTTAGTTGAAAATCTAGAAGAGGCAAATAGCCAGCTAAGGCAAGTAAAACCAAATATTAATAACTGATATTGCTAAAGGAAGTAGACTCAAATAGTTAGTTGTGTTCAAATGTTGCTTTCTGGGATTGTTTGATTAATGTTTTTTTAGATTACATAGCTAAACAGAAACTATTCAGAATTGCTGTTGGCCAAGTAGAAATTTGCTCAGATAGAAATACCAATTGCTGCAGGAACAATGTTTGCCATCATTTTGTATTCCATAGTAGGAGCTGTCTTGTTTTGCATTAGACATCTCAGGTGTGAAGGAAATTCAAATGGAAGCTGAAGGTTATGGATGAAATGTGACAAGGCAAAACTGGATCAGAATTACTCTCTGTAGCCCCAGTTCAACAGACAGGCAGCTCCCATGTTTCACAGCTGCATTGCAATAGTCCAGGTCAGGATGTATTTTCCTTGGGCTCCTGGAACATCTTTTCCTACTTACAAGAAGTATGGACAGTTCACATATTGACTTACTGGGCATGTGGCTGCATTTTAAGAACATTTTCATTGAGCAGCTTATGAAGTTCCCATCAACATTAGCAGCTCTTTTTAGAAAATAAAATATGGGTTTGTTAGAAGTACTGAAAATAAGTTAAAGACATTAAGTAAATATTTACTAATGCTTGTTAATTTGGCACTTAGAAATGAACTGGAGTCTTTGAAGGAGAAAATGGCAAAGACAGGTGAAGAGATGAAAAGTACACTGGATGAAAGAGAAGAAAATGTATGTCCTGTGTCATGAAAATATCTTACAGAACCTGTAGGACAGCATTCAATGTAAAATCTTTGTTGGGGTTTTTTCTGCAAGTCTCTGCCTGGGGGATGTGATCTCTGCCAGAGGTTTCTTCTTTCCCAGCTGCTGCCAGCTGTGCCATGGTGTGTCCACATGTGAGCCCTGGTATTTCAAAAGACAAGCACAGTCACTGGGATGTTCACTCTAAAAGAGTGAAACATCTTAAAGATTTGTTTGTTTTCAGACAGAGAACCTGCTTTTCTGTTTTTTCATATACCCACTCAGTGATGGATGGGCTCTGGATTAGCTTTTTATATGTAGTGTGAGTTTTAGCTTAAATACATTCAAGCATTTTTACTTTCTTTCTATTGGTTCAAAGCAACCTGGGGTTTTTAGCTTTAGAATGGATTTCAAAATTTCATTGTAAAAGTCAAAGATCTACAATTGCAATTTCAGGTTAAGAGTATTGAAAATTAAATTTCAAGAAAGGAAAAGCCATTGAAGATTCTAGAAAATAACTGGGAAAATTCATTTTTTCATGGATGTGGGGAACTTCATACAAGTGCATTTTTTAAATTGTGAAGATCCTGGTTTTGTTTTTTTTTCTTCTTCCTTCTTAACTCTATAACCACTAAGGAACTGGTTCACTGCTATAAATTAACATCTTGTGGTACTTAATGGCTAAAACTCTGATTACTCTAACATGTCAGCTGGTGTTTCAGTCCCATTGGAACAAACCAGACTGGTGCAAGTGGAGGTTTGAGAACATTTTCAGGAATTGCTCACATAGGGAGTCATTTGTAGAACTTACTAATTCATGTCTGAAATATCTCTTTCAGATGAATAATTTAAAGAAACAGGTGGAAAATAAAACCAAATGCATTGAAGAGTTGCAGCAGGAGGTGTGTAGAGATTTTAATTTCACAAATACATAAACACATCATACTTTGGGTTGCCTTTTCAGCAGGTTTGTGTCTGCTGTGATGTCTTTAGATACACCTATGTAATTTAAAAATTCTCCTTTCTTATCCTAACCCTGAGCAAATTAGGGAGTCATCTTAGGGATCACTTGATTTGTTAAATGAGCCTTAATTTGAAAAAAACAATTGCAAAAATAATATCTTTAATAAACTTCTACTCTTTTTCATTTAGTGCATAGTGTTATTTATGTACTTGTATGAGTATCTCAGTTCCACTAGGATAAAAAAATTCTGCACTGGCACAAACTGTAGTAACTTCACTGTAAAAATAAATAACTTGTATTTTTGGTCATGACATCTTCACACCTTCTGCCAGCAGCATCTTAGTTTTAATTCCCATTCTGCACCTCATTTGTTATTCCCTGCTGCTGCTCAGGAGGAGCCTTTCTTAAGGTCATGAAGAAACAGTAATTATCACAGAAATTAGCTGAACGTTCATTTGTTTTAAGAATTATTCTGGAACCTGAGCTGCACAACAGAGAGTTATTTGCCTGATGAAAGCTGGAATTTCTTGATGCAGTTAAACCATGACATAATTCTATGAACTTATTAAGGTACAGTGTTTGTTTTGTTTTATTTCAACAGAATAAGGTGCTGAAAAAGAAATTGACTGCAGAAAGCAAGAAAAGCAATACTTATGAAGGGAAGGTCGGTTTAAATAACATCATGTAGAAGATGAGGTGAGTGTTTTTAACTTCCAGTGTAAATAATGATAATACTTGTTAAATACATTCTGAACTGGTTTTTGGATCTGGAATACAGACTTTGCAGGAATGAGCTCATAGTTTTTAGAAGATGCTTCCATTTGTAATCATTGGGCACTGACTATTGGACATTTAAGAGATGGATTCACATTGCAATTAATGATGTTTCCAATCTGTTCCTTTTTTTTCTTTTGTTGATAGTGGACTGAACAGGGCTCAGCAACCTCATTGTAACAGAAAAGCATTTAAAAGAAATATATATATATATATAAGCATATTACTCTTTTTAGGCTGTTCTTTAAATGTGTTCTGCAGTGGCAATCCCTCTGATGGGAATATTGTGTCCAGCTTTGGGTAATGCACTTGAAGAAAAGTGGACTTTTTTGAGGATATTCATATGATAAACTTAAAAGGGAAAAACTGTAATCAAAATGCACAGCTGAGAGGAAAATGTACCATAAAACCTGTGAAAATCTGATACAGATTTACAAGAGAGGGAATAAAATCTCCATCTGTATTTGGTTTTTTTCCAAGGCATTCACAGCATTTCAGGTGACTGCTTAGGGTAGTCTTCCCCACTCTGCTGTTGCCATTGTTCCTTTGAGTATTTTCTAACTCACTTCAGGCAAAAGTTCAACTCTTTATTAAAAAAAAAGCTGAACTTTAAATAGGAAACACTTGAATCATATACCTGAAAAGTAACAGTGTTTGTGCTCAAAAATAAGAGGTAAGAAAAAATCATTAACATAGTAATTCCTAAACAAATAACAGCAGCAATTCTGCTTTCTCCAAAGGTGAATAAATTGCAGTTAGAGATGGAAAATATGAACAAGCAACATAAGGAAGAAGTTGACATCTATCAAAAAGACATAGAAACAAGAAAAGTAAATGAAAATAAACTTTGTGAAGAGGTGAGAGGTGTTAATTTTTATGCAATTTATTTTTTTAAATTTAAAATGTTTTTATGAAGCTTTATTGGCAGGATCCTTGCTCATATTTCAGTCTTTTCAACATAAATGGAACTTGTCGTGAATCCTTGTGAGCAAAGCTTTAGTATATTAGGTGCTGAAGTTGAAGTATTTGAATGTGTCTTTGAAAATAAGAACTCCATTAAAACTTCTTTCTTTCAAGATGTAGTTCAAAGAAATTCCACCTTTGGTATAAAGTCAGCACAGTTAAATTAGATTATAACTTCTCCCACATTAGAATTTTTCTGCCCACACTTTTTTTATGGCAATGCTAAGAAATGTTAGGACAGAGTGCTTGAAATGGCATTTTGGTTTGCAGTGAGCTTGCCTGCCATGGCTGTACCTTTGATCTTGCCCATTTTAACAATCTGCAGAAAAGATGAGGGATTTGAAAGGGATCTTAAAAGCAAATAAAGCCCAAGTGGGACTGCAAACTTTGCACCCACAGGGGGAAGAAGAAATTAAGATTTAAAAGAAATGTATTGTTATGTTGATGAATGAAATGCAATTCATTACTGACAGGTAGAAAATATGAGGTTGCTTTGTGATGAAACTGCAATGATACAGAGAGAAACTAATGCCAGATGTCAGCACAAGATAACTGAGATGATGGCATTGATGGAAAAGCACAAGGTCAGAGATTTTCCTGCTTGCTGTGGTTTGCAATGTGTGATACCATGTCAATACCGTGTTTATAACTTGTGACACCACGTTAATGACCTTTCAAAAGCAGAAACAGGCCTGAGTCTGGGAAAAGGAAGCTGAACACATGCTGGACTTTGCATCATCTAAAATCACATTCATTTGAAGATTATGAACACATTCCTATGGGCAGATAAATTCCATTCATCTAAACTTCTGGGATATTTAGATTTTTTTCAATTCAGGCTTCCTTTGATACCATGTGAATATTTTTCAGTATCAGTTTGGTTCTTTCTCTGAGATTACTTAGTGACTGTCAGCAGTTTAGCCTGACACATTTTAGTTTACCTTTCTATTCCTCTATTTTGCAATATCTTTAGCAGATACATTAATAAAGATTGCCCAGCTGGCTCTTAGTGCTGAGCACATATTGCTGCACAGAAATAAAGCACTCTCTGCCAGTCCACAAAATAATACTTGAATTGAGCATTTCCTGTTTTACAGTTTCTGCAGAAGCATCAATGAACCTTTTCTTTATGAATCTTAAGAGCCTGGTTTGAAAAATGATGTTTTAAGACTGGATAACTCTATAATTGTAACATTTAGTCACATGTTTTGAGTTTGTTGTTGGTTTGGTTTTTTTACCACAGAATGAATATGATAAAATGGTTGAAGAAAAAGATGCAGAGTTTAAAGTATATAAAATAAAACGGCAAAAGCAGTTCTCATCAGAATGAGCCCTGGTAAGGAGCACTTTCCAATGGTCAGTAATTCAGTGAAGGGGCTGATGTCCTTGTGTAGGGGTTTTATACTGGCTAAGTGCAGGCACACACAAAAAAAACATTCACTCATTTTTCTGTGCTGTAGTTGAGCAGAGGAGGGGAAAGAAAAATTCAAGTTGAGATAAAGATTAGGAGAAAAACACTTTGAGGGTAAAGCAGATTCAAACTTAAGTGGTATCAAAAAAATTATTACTAATAGAATTAAAAGTGAGTAATGAGAATTAAAATAAACCTTTAAAACACCTTTTTTCCCAATCCCTCCCTCTTGCCCACCCACAGCACAGAGAGACAAAAGATGTGATCTTCAGTCAGTTTGTGACTTCTCAAAATCTTTTTTCAGTTTGCTTAGAGAGTTCCTTTTCCTGCTGTGCTCTGGGGTCTTTCCCACCAGAGACAGTTCTCTGGGAACTTTTCCAGTGTGGTTTGAATTTTTACCCGCAGCAGTCCCACCCAACCTGCTGCAACAGATCTTATTCTGGGCACTAAAAACTCCAAATGTTTCTAAAAATAAATTGGAGTAGCAGAGTGCTTGTGTCTGCTCTTCCAGATAGTGTGTCATGTTCTGACTCCCCACTTTGAATAGGAAACTTTTGTTTTAAATATTTAGATTGTGCCCCCTCACCCCTCTTCTCCCAAGGGTTTTAAGGTATTACCTTGAACACTTCTGATCAAGTACCTGTTTCTTACAGTGCTTCAGTCTTTGTTAAACAAGCTAAAGCAAAGCTTCAAGTATAGGGCTGAAAAGCAAATAGAATTATCTTGTGTATCTAATGAGTGTCCCTGTTAATTACTGTCTCACTTGGGACTGCTTTCCTTTTTCTGGGCTGTGCATAGTTAACCCTGTTCTTTATTTAATGGTTTGTAGGAAGATGAGCTGTCATGTTTGAAAAGGGAACTGTCCTCCCTTAAGGAACAACTGAGAGCAGAAATGGAAGAAAAGGTGGAGTTTTTTATTCACAGAGCAGTGGGGATGAGAGGTGTGGCCTGGGCTTGTGCTGTGGGAGGAGTTGGGTAAGAAATTAAACTGAACAGAAAAACAGTGACTTTGGAATGCTGGGGTTGTGCTAAATCTGGTCATAGATTTGTGTGAACTTTGTAACAGTCTGTGATTATAGATTATATATAAATAAACAAACAACAAAACAAAACTCTTCTTTATTTTAGTTAATTTTAACTAGTTAAGCAAAAAAGTTCCCTAAACTGTAGGATTTTTCAGTGACTTTTAAATGCTGAGGTTGTGCTAAATCTGGTCATATTTTTGTGTGAACTTTGTACAGTCTGTGATTATAGACTGTGCTCTGTAATCACACCAAGAAGATTTTTAACAACTGAATTCAAATCAATATTTCCTTGCTGTCACAGAACTCTTTTGTAGGAGAATCTTGTAAAAGAGCACTCTGGCAGTAAGATTCCTGAAAGTGAAAAGAAGCACAAGGTAACTTTAACTTTTTAATTGCTTGTAGAATTTGGTAGTGTTATATGTGTAGAATCAATTGAAGTGCCATGAGAATTTATTTGCATTCAACAAAAGACACTGAAATGCTTTTGACTTAAAATTTTAAATTATAGAAAGTAAAAATTTATGTTCCTGAGATTCCTAAACCTTGTTATGATCTATACAGTGAATCTATTCATGTAAAAAATAGAAGGTCTCCAAATTATATTCCTAACATTAAAAAAATAAAAATAATAATTAAAAATTCCTCCTTCAGTACAGGAAGCTCCTTGGGCAGTCCAACACTGATATTTTATAACTCCTAACCGTGAATTTTTCTTGTTGCATTTTTCTGCCTGTATTTCTTACTTCTCTGTAGATGATTTTTTTCCCCCCTGGGATAAGAAGGGATTTTAAAGGGTCACACCATTCCATGGAGATATTAGCCAGCAGTTTCTGGAAGGGCTCCCAGTGTGTAATTTTTCTTGCTCAGTTGTTGATTTTTTTCTGTCTCTAGAATTGTTTCACTTAGTCTTAAAAGTGTCCATTTGTAAAGGCACTTTTCCTCTATGGAAGAGAAAAAAGCTGATACAGCTGTAAGAATGGTCCAAGTATCAAAGTAGTCCTGACTGCAGAACTCACCCTTCTTCCCTGCCAGGAGTTCACTTGTGGTTTTCATATTGGAACAATGGAATCCAGCACCATTTTGATGTTATCTGTCAAAAAAAGGACTGCACTGGACCATTCAATGCTTCTCAGTTTAACTTCTAGTGAAAAGACTATTTTAAATAACACCAATCTTGATGTAGCTATCAATCTTTCTCTGAAAGCCTTTTCCTGCAGTTTTGTTTGTTCCCATTTTCTTTGATGTTTGATAGAGTCCAATGCAGTGGCTACAGTTCAGAATAGCCTGAATTTCTGCAGATAAGCATGGAGAACTTAAATACAATGTACCATGAAACTCAGCTCTTCCATAGCTTCCCCTTCATTCTCCTCATTTGGCAACAAAAATAATATAAAATATTATATTTCCACCCCTACCCACTTTGTTTGGGTCTTTGCTCCATGTTTGGATGGAAAGATCAGAGTTCCACCATTTCTGTCAGGTGAATTCTTGGGCACTCAGACTGTAAACTGGGTCCTGAGTTTGGCTTTAGATTCCACACTTAGCCCATAAAATATAATCTAAAAATAGAAACATTTTCTTTCCCAGACATATGTTATAAAGACTCCTCCAGTGGATAAAATGCAGAGTGGAAGAAGCACAAACCTGCCTGCAGGGCAGAGCAGCAGGAAAAAGCAGAAAGTGCTTGTGCAGCTGGACACTCAGACAGCTCTGAGCACACTGACCTCCTGGTAAGAGCCAGAGAACAAATCATGTGCTGAGCAGCTCTTTGTGCTCACTGCTGGGCTGAGAATGGAAATAAAGAGTTTGGGCTTCCACATTCAAGCCAATATTTATCTGTATATTTTTAATTTATTGGTTCTTTCTGGAATTGTCATTGCATGTACATAATTAACATTCTTTTTATTGAACTGTTATAATGTTTGATTGAACTGCCTCATAATGACATCTTAATTTTTCTTTTTCAGAGTTTAATATCTTTAGGGGGAAAGAAAAAGTATTTTTAATATAGTGTGACTAAGTAACTTTTAATTTAACTTTTAACTTTTCATTTATTAGAGCATAGTCTCGGAAGAAGAAACGTTTAAAAATTTGTACAAGGATTATCCGCAAGCTTCACAATTACACTCCACAGCACCAAAAAAGGTATGTTAGCCTTTCCTAAGATTAAACCAAGCAGTTAATCAGATTGCTTACAGAAACTAAAGGATGGCTTTATTTTCCTTCCTAGAGCCCAGCTCCATGCAGTGTGAAATCTCCAGGCTCTGCTCTGAAACTCAAAACCATGAGGAGAATGCGCCAGGCGGGCTGGGCTACGCTCTCCAAAATGGACAGGAAAAGGAAAACTAAAGTTGCTGTAAAGCTCTTTGCTTAAAATGCAGAAATACCCAGTGCCCTGGCATTGCTTGCAGGGTTGTTTTTCTCTCAGAGTTAGTGCTTTGTTGCATTTTTCTGTCATACTCAGTGTGTTTAATACTTCAAAATGTTGTAACAAAAATTGGCCAAATATTAAATTTTGAAATAAACAGAACTACATAGAAAGTTGTTTCAAAGCTGTTTCTGGCATTAGAAATTCTGGTTTTAAAGAACTTCTGTTCTTTTAAATTTGCTCTGTTTTTCTTAACACATAAATACTTAGTGGAAGAAATGTAGCTGTTAAATGAATATTCTTTTACCTGAAGTCCTCTTGCTTTTTCCTGCATTTTAATGGCTGTTAGACCGGTCTTTTTAAACTGTTTTGTTTTCTGTATGTTAAAATGGTTTCAAAATTTCTAAAATTTCAGTAGAATTTTTTGTATTTAAAAAATTTCAGCTTCACAAGGAGTAAAATATGCATGTTATAAGATTGTGTAAACAATGTTAGGATGCCATTAAATTGTTCACCTGAAATATCAAGTATGGGACTATTTGTTGTTGCTTTAAATATTTGAACACAGACAGAAATCACCAACCAGCCTTCCTAGGGACCAGCAGAAGTGCAAGGATAGATTAGAACATCTATTTCAGTATTAATCCTTGATTAATCTTTGTCAGGATCTCTGGCTGGTCAGAGTGACCCTGAGAAAAGTTCCAAAGTCTCTTTTCCCAGCCTGGTGCTTGAAGAAGGAGTCAGGGCTCTTCATTTCTCAGTCTCAAGGATGTTTATTTTATCTTATCTATAAAATATATTCTCCTGCTTTGCCGAGGTCCCTCCAGCAGGACAGTTCCAGGCACTCTGCCTCCCCCGGGGCAGTGTTATGTCTTTATACTAAAAACTACATATACAATGTTTACAATTACTTACCTATCACCTACGTTAGACAGTGAGCTTCTACTCTAAACCAATCTGTAAGTGCCAACATCACAGCAGAAGATGGAGGCCAAGAAGAAGAAAGAGAAAGCTGGACACACCTAGTTCCCTCCATCTTGCCTCCTGAACCCCCATACCAAAAACCCTAAAATCTACTTTTCCATCCCGTAATAACTTCACTAATATGCTACCTAAAGTGTTGTGGCTTGCTGATCTTCATACCAGATTGGTAATTTGCTCCATGGGTCATAATCAAAAGCACAGGGGCATTTTGGGCTCTGTGCCAGGGCCTCTGAGCCCCCTGGCACGGGTCTTGGCTGCTCCAGACAGCCAGAGGGATGTCCTGGGTCCTAACAAATCTTGGTTTCACAACAATGACAAACCCTGCTTCAGAGCCTAGACATAACAAGAAAACTACAAGTACATCTTAATCCCCGAGCCCTGAGCCCCCTGCCCATCACTGGGGGCTCTGAGGGTTTCTCCCCCTGCCCCAGTGTAGGATTGATGGGGGTGGCACGGTCAGGACGGACAGAGATGAGAGATCACTGCAGCCAGGTCCTGGAACTTTGGGTTTATTGCAAAGGGCCTGGGTGCAGGGCCCTGCTGGGATTTGGGGTTTATTGCAGAGGGCCTGGGTGCAGGGCCCTGCTGGGATTTGGGGTTTATTGCAAAGGGCCTGTGTGCAGGGCCCTGCTGGGATTTGGGATTTATTGCAGAGGGCCTGGGTGCAGGGCCCTGCTGGCATTTGGGGTTTATTGCAGAGGGCCTGGGTGCAGGGCTCTGCTGGGATTTGGGGTTTATTGCAAAGGGCCGGGGTGCAGGGCCCTGCTTGGAGCTGCAGCCACAGCTCAGAGCAGGCCCAAGAGAAGAGAGGGGTAGAGAGGATGACAGGGTAAGAGAGTAAAAGCATAAGAGAGTAAAAGGGGTAAGAGCATCAAAGGCAAGAGCTGAGACAAGAGGTAAGAGCAAGAGTAAGAGAGGTAAGAGCTAAGAGAGTGAAGTTCCCGTTACAATACAGTAAATCTTCTTCTGTGTTGAATATTCTGATTCTCACTTAAACAATCTAGTACAATATACAAATCCTATAGCATTTCCATACCGCCTATAAGAATCACTACATTACCATCCTGTGCTACATTTTAAACCCTAAAAACTCCTCTTTGGACCCCTTCAGTAGGGGCTGCTCTGACCCTGGGACCTGCCTGCAAGCAGAAGGAATTGTTCCATCAAAAGGGGGTTACTTTCAGCGGCCACACCGTTGTTTTCCCGTTGTTCAGTAACTAAGGGATCTCAAAGCTTGCTTTCATTTCAATCTCGCTTATAGTTTCCATATTCTCAAAATCTTTTGCCAGACAATCATATTTGTAAGGCTTTCCTGTTTCATCTCCCCCAACACCCCAGAGCCGGCGCTGCTGCGGCCGTGGGGCAGAGGGGGTGCGAAAGGGGGATCCGGGCTTGGAGCGGGAGGAAGGGGAGGGAGAGGGGAAGGGGAGGAGCAGGAACAGGAGCAGCACGGAGGGAGCAGCCCGAGGAGGAGCAGCAGCCGGGGAAGGAGCATTGCGGGGTTCCACGGCGAGCCCGCAGCTCGGCTGGGCCCGGCAGCATCGCATTGCCCCGCGTCCCGCAGGTGAGCGCCGAGGGGAAGCGGCAGCTCCGGGAGGGTTTTTGGGGGGGAGAGGGGGATTTTGCTGGGGTTTGGACCTTGCCGATTCCGGAGTTGTGAAAAGTGTATATTATATGGCTCTATGCAGATATTTACTGTGGGAATCCATAAAATCAGAGGGGTTTGGGAAAGCTGCAAGAGACAGCAGAACTGTGATTGGAGCTAAAGCAGCAGCCATGAGATTGGTCAGCAGAAAAATTATTTAAACTGTAGAAAAAGCAAAGGCAAATAGAACATTGGCCTGTGTATTAATGCTTGTCTGAATAGCTCTCTAAGCTGCAGAAAGTTTATCTAGCAAGATATTAGGAAGGTTAAAGCTTAAGAATGGAGCTCTGTATTGTGTTTTAAGGCTTACAAGCAGGTATTGTATTCGAAATAAACAAGGATTGTTTTAACCAAAGGTACGTGTGCTTATGGTGTGTGAAAAACGCCAATCACTTGTTTTTAAAATTTTAAAAGTTTATAAGTAACAAAATGGTTCTTAAAATAGTAAGACATTTAGAGTAATAATAATTTGGACAATTTCAATTAGGACAATATGAGACAAGAAATACAAAGAGTTATGGATGTCCGGGTACCTTTTTCTGGGCAGCACGAGCCCGAAAAAGGATCCCGCTAACAGAGGATTAACCCTTAAAAACAATAGCCCATTGCATATTCATACACCTCATAGATGATGCATAAATTCCTTTCAAACACAGGATTCTGTCTGGTCATGGTCAACTTCTTCCTTCTAATCCTAACAGCCCCTTCGAGGCAGGAAGAAGTTCGTTTCTTCTGATAAGAGAGCAATAAATTCTCTTTCTCTGAAAAATGTAGGTGTCCTGTGGCTGCTATCTTGCTGCAAGTCCTTTCTTTAAAACGTATCCGACAAAGCATTGTTTCTATTTTAACAATTTTTATAACCTAAAACTATATTTAACATGGTACTTAAGAGAATTAATACAGCATTACTTTCTAACACAACACATATAATATTCATGTTAATATTTGCGAAAAGCCAATCATAAAATGCATGCATTTTTCACATTTACCATATGTATTTTGATGTATTGATTAATAGTGCTGTATTAACATTTTAATAATAAATGTAGTCTTGTAATTAAAAGGTAACTCTTGTAGTTAAAATAAGAACTATGTTAGTGGGGTTTTATTAAAGAAAGGAATGAGGCACTCGCACCAGATAGCAGCCACAGGACACCTAAATCTTTCAGAGAAAAGAATTTATTGCTCTCTTACCAGAAGAAATGGACTTCTTCCTGCCTCTAAGGCACTGTTAGGATTAGAAGGAAGAAGCTGACACTGACCAGCCAGAATCTTGCCTCGAAGGGGCTGTTAGGATTGGAAGGAAGAAGTTGATGGTGACCAGACAGAATCCTGTGTTTGAATGGAATTTATGCATCATGTATGAGGTGTATGAATATGCAACATGCTATTGTTTTTAAGGGTTAATCCTTTGTTAGTGGGAGTCCTTTTCTGGGCTTGTGCTGCCCAGAAGAAGGTACCCGGACGTCCATAACTCTTTCTGTTTGTTGTCTCGTATTGTCCTAATTCAAATTGTCCAAATTATTATTACTCAAGTTGTATTACTATTTTTATAATCATTTTATTACTATTAAACTTTTAAAATTTTAAAAAGAAGTGATTGGCGTTTTTCACAGGAGTCGAGTCCCAAATATGTTTCAGTGTCGCTGAGAGAGGTGTTTTTAATTCATTTGATGAGGGGATATTTTTGGATCTCTTAGGAGTGCAAAGGAGAGCAGGGGAAGCGCTGAGTGCCTGGAGTGGAGGGATGCTGGAGAAAGGGGACCCTGGAACACCTGATATAAAATTTCAATAGCCAATCCAAATTTTACTTCTATACCTTTTATTTTAATGCAAGCAAGCAGCGCTGGGTGGCCGGAGAGTCACTGCTCCACTCACAGCACACACAGTTTGGTAAAGTATATATACTGTTTTTAAGCCTACAAAGCATTTTCCAATGTGCTTGGTTAGTCCAAATTAGCAAATATCAAAAAGCTGGGAGCACCAATTTCATAATCTTTCCAGGTGGTCATTGATTTCTATCCTTGTTGTGGTTGTCTGGAGGGAGGTCTTAGACTGATGTCTGCTACATGATTTTGTCAAATGCATCAAGTTTTTTATTATACATAAGATTTTAATTGCTTTTTTGCAATATCTCTTAGCTTTACCCCAACTTCCTCTATTTTATTCTAAGCATCAGTCATCTTGCTACCTCATCTCTTTTGCTCTACTATACTTCTTTGATTTTGATGCTTTGTTTGGCTATTTGGTCATAAAGTTTCAAAACTTTTCTTTGTGTCTCTTTTGGACACAGCGGATAGAAGGATTTGCTGATTCCATTGCCAATTGACATGAATCACAAAAACAATTTCCACAGAATCAGGGGAGGATGAGCTCTGAGACCTCCAAAACCCCCTCAGCATGCCTGAGCAGGACCTGGGAGAGGGGGGAATGCCCGAGACCCCCCAGAGCAGAGCTCTGAGAAGAGGGACCCACATAACCTCAAAGTCAGGACACTGGAAATGGGCAACTCCTAGAAGAGTGTTTTTGGAATTCCTGGTTTTTGGAGGTATTTCTGGCCACCAGACACCCAGTGACTTCTAGAGATGGACTTGGCCAGTGGGACCTTCAAAGCCAATGTCCTGGTTTTGGGCAGTTTTGGGAGAAAAACCTCTAAAGGTGTTTCCTGTAGAAGACCAAAGTCAAGCGGCCCCTCATCCAACTGATTCTGGAAAAGTATTTCCTTTGAGAGAAGTGGAAAAAACTGTTTATTTAACAGGCAAACCACTCACCAACCCCAAAAATTAACAGTATTAAACAATAAAACTGCTTGCTGCTCCAAAAGAGATGACGAACTCACAAAGTCCCTCCATGGGCTGTAGCTTGGCTTGCTCAGTCTCTTATCAGTCTCTTATCAGTCTCTTATGAGTCTCTCTGATGCTGGAAATGCCGTGGCCCAGCCCTGGTTTGGCACAGGTGTGAGCACCTGGTGCTCTTCTGGGTGTTCAGTACAGAGCAAGTTTAGACAGGTCCAAAGAAAAGGAAAACCAAAAACCACAGTCCAGGGAACTTCTCTTCCTCTGCTAGCTAAAACTAACTAAAAGCAAAGGAGGGCTCTGTCCCGCTGTCTGTCTGTCCACAGACAACAGAGGAGCCGGAATGTGGAGGAGTGAGAGAGGTTCTGAAAACAAACTCCATGCTTCTTCTTCCTCCATCTTTGTTCTCAGAACCAGCCTTAAAGGTGCAAAGCTTATTTCAGACAAATGGGGATATGAGCATCATAAATTTGCCCATTATTCCTGGGACCCACAAAAGACCCTCAGGCTGTGTAAGCAGGACCCAGGAGAGAGGGAATTCCCAGGACCCATGGGCCCCCCAGCAGCTCTGAGAATAGGGACCCCATAACCCCAGAGTGAGGACACTGGAAACAGGGAACTCCTGGGAGAGGTTTTTGGACTCCTTGATTTTGGAGATATTTCTGGCCACCCGGTGACTTCTAGAGATGGACTTGATCAGTGGGACCTTCGAAGGCAATACACTCACATCTTGTTTTTTCCGCAAACCAGGATTTCCCATTCCCAAACCTTATCTGGATAGAGAAGAAGGCTGCGAGGAAGCCGAAGATGCCCCAGGACACCCAGGCAGGTGAGGAGGACATTGCTTCCCCTTTCCCCCTCTCTCCGGCTCCATCTCCCAGCTCAACACGGCCCCCGGCTGCAGGACTGATGCTGCTGATGGTGTCCAGCCAGGGATGCACTGGGGGGATCTCCTTCCCCTTCCCTGTGGCACAGATGCAAATCTCATCCTCTCTTTGTCCTTCCTCCCCCAGAGCAGGAGCTGAGGATGGAGACCAGGGAGGGCAAATCCCCATGGCAGAACATCGTGGCAGAGGCCACTTTGAGTGGCTGCAGGGCACAGGAGTGCAATGAGGAGGAAAAGCCCTGGAGATCCCACAGGAGGAGGGGCTGCAAACCCAGCCCAGGATGCTCTGAGGAGGAAGGACCCAGCCTGTGCCAGGAAGGCAGGTGGAGCTCTGGCCAGAGCTCTGAGGTGGTGGTCTATGAGCAGCTTGATGATGGCAAGAAGCCCCACCAGTGCTTGGAATGTGGGAAGAGTTTCCCCACGAGCTACCACCTGATCATCCACTAGAGGATCCACACCAATGAACGGCCCTATCAATGTGGAGAATGTGGGAAAGGCTTCAGGAGGAGCTCCAGCCTGAAACTCCACCAGATGATCCACACTGGGATACGACCCTTTGTGTGTGGAGAATGTGGGAAGGGCTTCCGTGACAGCTCTCGCCTGATCATCCACCGGACAGTGCACACTGGGGAATGCCCCTACACGTGCTCAGTGTGTGGGAAGAGCTTCATCGAGAACTCCAGCCTGATTATGCACCAGAGGATCCACACTGGGGAGAGGCCCTACAAGTGCAGGCAATGTAGGAAAAGCTTTAGGCAGAGCTGCCATCTGAATGCCCACCAGAGGATCCACACTGGGGAGAGGCCCTACAAGTGCAGGGAATGTGGGAAAAGCTTCAGAAGGAGCAGTGGGCTGATTCTGTACCAGAGGATCCACTCCAGGGAGAGGCCTTATAAGTGTGGAGAATGTGGGAAGAGCTTCGGCTAGAACTCCAGCCTGATTGCCCACCAGAGGATCTGCACTGGGGACAGGCCCTATGAGTGTTCTGAGTGTGGGGAGAGGTTTTTCAGAGCCAATACTGTCTCCTCAAGCATCAGCAGATTCACACAGAATAGAGGCCCTTCTGCTGCCCTGACTGCAGGAAGGGCTTGAAGAAAAACTCCACCTTTGTCACCCACCAGCAGATCCACACTGGGGAGAGGCCCTGACAGTGTCCTAAGTGTGGGAAGAGCTTCTCCCAGAACTCTGCTGTGACCCAACACCAAGGGAGGCAGCAGTAAGGGATGCCCTACAAGTGCCCTGTGTGCAGGAAGAGTGTCGCCTTGATTTTTTATGATTTTCTAAGCCTTCTGATGTTTACATTCTTGTAGCAAACTTTCTCACACACTTTCTGTAAATAACTTATTGTTTTGCATTCTTTTTTAGAAGAAGAAAAATTTGATGGACTGTTGGTTTGTCCAGTGTCATTGGAGAGGTGGCACTTTCACCCTCCAATCCAGTCACTTTTAGAAAACTCTAAATGTTGGAGTCAGAAAATAAACTTCCCTTTTCTCCCCCTTGAGAGCAGCAGTGTGTGCGCTCGTGTTGTTTTGTGTCCTACAGTGACAGGAAGAGCTTTGAGCGCTGCTTCAACTCCATCCCCCGTTGGGGACCCCCACTGGATGGTCCACAGTGACCCTCGCTGGGCAGAGACTTGGTCATCCATGGTCCTGGTGATCCATGTTGGGAAGACACCTGGCTGGTGGTCTCCACATCTTCCTGGCTTCCCTTGGGCACTTGGACACAGCCAGAGAAAAATCCATTGGGATGCAAACTGACATCAGAATTTCATAGGGGACAGGACATTTTTTTTACTTTTGACACCAAAAAGTCTGACCTTTGGAATCCAATCATTGCTTCGGGTGGCATCCAGGAATTCCAAATGGTGTTGGAGGTCTTTTCCAACCTGAATCATTCCATGATTCTAATTCTCTCTGGCCCACCAGCATCTTCCACAGCCAAATGGTGATGGACTGGGGCAAAAAACCAGGATTTTGGAGACAATGGAGTGGAAATCCCTCTTAAAACAGGTCATTTCTACCCACCCAAGCACATGGATCCTCAGCCAGCATGGACACGTAAATGCTTTTATTTTGGCCTTTATTTTCTCTCATTTTTCTTTGCCCTTCACCCAACATTGGGGTAAATATAAAGACATTTAAATATCACACGGATGGTGACATTGTGGGACATGGGTGGGGACATGTTGGGGATGGGGATGGGGACAAGGACATGGATGTGAACATGGCTGTGGATGGCGATATTGGGCATGGGGGGGTGTCACAGATAGAGATGGTGACATGGGGCTCTATGGCCATGGATGAGGACATGGGGAACATGGCCATGGATGGCGACACAAGTGGCCTAGGGGACAGTCCATGGGTTGACATGTCCATGCCATGAGGTGTCCCATGGCCAGGGACAACACATCCCCACCACCACCATGATACTGTCCCTTTCATGCTACCATTTGTTCCCTGCTCTTCCCCTGGCTGTGACACCCGCCTTGTGGGATGTCCCCATGTCCTGGGGACCCGTGTCACTCAGGCCACTCCCACCAGTGGCTCCAGCAGCAGTCAGAGCCCATCCTTGGCACACAGGATCAGCTCGGGCTGGCGGCACGGGGGTTACATCACGTTGTCCCTCCGCAGCACCAACTGGGACGGTGTCAATGCCACTACCACCTTCATCTCAGCCATGGCAAAGCTCTGCCCGATGCAGTTCCTGCCACCACGTCCCCACTGTCACTGTCATCCCACTGTGAACCCAGCCAGGGACAGGGGTGGCACGTGGGGACACTCCTGTCGCCACTCCAGCACATACCTGGGGCGAACAGAGAAGGGGATGAAGGACGGCGGGGACTGTCCCTTGCTGTTCTCCGGACAGCCTCAGAGGATTGAATACCTGGGGTGACACCGACACAGTCACACTGAGGGGACACAGCTGTCACCACTGTGGTGGCAGAGACACATGGAGGCCTTGAGAAAAGTTAATAACAAGTCAATAACAGGATGAGAAAAACAAGTATTAGTCTCAACAAGAAAACCACAGGTATTGGCAACAAAGAGGGGTTAGTGTGTAATCTACAACCAATGATGAGCTCGGGTTTTGTAATATGTATAAGCTTAATTAACACCACTATAAAAGAGTGTAAGCTAGATCAATAAATTGGAGTTCGATGCTGATCAATTAGGATGTGGTCGACTCCCTTCGCTTCCTCAAATGGTGACACCCGATCGTGATACAGCAACACACCACGGAGGAGTGAAGACACGCTCAGGTCCTGAGAAGCAGCCGGGACGACAGAAAACGCGGAGAACAGAAAAAAAAAGCGGATAAAAAAGAAGCTGAGACGCCTCGTGCCTCGGGTGTCGTACAGGCGAGCCCGACTGATACGTGCTGCACGGACCTTGAAGAGGCTGCAACAGTGCTGACGATTTTAGGTATGAAAAGGCAAGCAGCATATGATTTATTTAGTGCCTTTTTACAAAAAGGGCAGGTTAAGGGGATAGATTTGCAAAAGGATTTACCAGGGCTTTTGGTTTATGGCTACGATAGGGGAATTTTTATTAACCCCCATACAGTTCACGAGTTAACGGAGTGGCGTAAATTCCGTGATTTATTATGGGAGGCTACTTTAGAGGGCGATAAAACTGCCAAGAAGTTAGGTAAATTATGGCGGGTCATTCGCAATGAATTACTGCAGTTTCAGGCTGAGAAAGAGGCTGCCCAGCAGGCTAGCGCCGCTCATGGGTGTAATAAAGATTACAACCAGGACAGGGGATACGATCAGGATAGGGGATTACCAGTAGCCCCTGCAATGAGGACGGTCTTATTACCTGCTTCGCCGCCCTCTTCTGCTTTAAGCCAGGCTACACAGAGCGCTTCTGAGGCTTCCACACCCCCTGAACAACACGAACTATGGCCAAGACCACCCGATAATCTCCCGAAAATCAATGAGCCGATCCCTGGGGCGGAAAATGACCTAGCGGGGGCTATTGCAAGGGAGCGGAGATTGGCCTGGGCTGTGCTTGCCAGAGACGCTATTAAAAAGGGGGATGGGGAGCTTATCAGCGCTGCTACCCAGCTGGCTTGTCCTGTTGTATTCAATCCGCAAGAGGGAGGGGGCATGCAGGCTACTATTACAGCTCTTGATTGGAAATTGCTGTCTCAGCTGAGGTCTACTGTTAGTCAGTTTGGAGTGAAAAGTGAGCCAGCCAAACAGATGTTAGATTATATTTTTGATGCCAGTCTTCTTCTTTTGGTGAATGATTGTCATGAGATAGATAAATTGATCTTTACTCAGCCTCAGCAATTGTTATTCAATGCTCATTGGCAAGGGCTTGTAAATGAATGCATAGCACAGTTAGGGCTAGGCTTACAAGAACAGGCAAAGACCTCTCAAAATCAGGTGTTAGCTGCTCTTGGACCTCTTCAAACATCAGCAGCACTGCCTTCAACGCCTAGTTGGTGCCAGAACCGCAGTGACCACGCACCAACAGAAGTCGTCACTGCAGCGTCAGCACCCTCTCCTGTCTCCAACCCGACACCACAGGGAGCCTCGGCTTGGAACCGGCAGCCGCCGTAGAAGTTATGCTGATGACCCTGCACCCACGGAAGATCCCGACAGGGATTCACGGACCTATTGCTATACAGGGTCACGCGGTGGGTGCTTTGCTTTTCGGAAGATCATCTGCGTTGGGATTATTTGTTTTGCCTGGCGTCATTGATGTGGACTATATGTTATGGTGCATACTCCTTTCCCACCACTCCAAATTAACAAAGGACTGAGAATTGCTCAGGTGGTGCCACTTGAGCCAAATGACTAAGGGACTACAGACTATGAAAGGACAAGAGAGGGGGGAAAATGGTTTTGAATCCACCGGAGGACTTACCTTACTGGCTTTGAACCTTTCTGAGAGACCAAGAAAAGGGTGGAAGTGGAATTTCAAGGACAGAAAGGATCATTTTCAGGCTTGTTGGACACTGGAGTCGATTCCAGCATTATTAGCCCTAGCCCTTCGCCTCCTCTCTGGGTTCGCATGAATGAAAAACAGCTAACAGCTTTCCTTTTCAGTGGTCCAATTACCACCTACCGTGCAATGCCTGATAAGGAAGACATTATGGCTCAGTTGGGGGTGGTTTTAACCCTTTGGGGTAAAAGCCATTGCTTGGACCGTGGCTGAGGAACCTTGTGACATATGCTGTAGAGATATTAGATGTGCTTTTAATGCTTCTGCTTATTTTACCTTGTATTTTTAATTATATTCAAAATATGGTCAGTAGAATGATAGAAAAAACCTGGCAGACTAACCTCCTTGTGCAAAAAAGAAAAACGGGGAATTTTTGGAGAATTTTGCTCAGACATGGCTTGAAGGAAAAAAGGCCATGAACATATACAGCTGGTTAAAGAATAAAAGGCAGCTGTACGCAGCAAGTTCTCAGGCTTTTCCCTTAACAACAGTAAACACCATGTCCTTGAGGAAGTGATGAGAAAAAACATGGTGGAAAACATGGAGGCCTTGAGAACAGTTAATAACAAGTCAATAACAGGATGAGAAAAACAAGTATTAGTCTCAACAAGAAAACCACAGGTATTGGCAACAAAGAGGGGTTGGTGTGTAATCTGCAACCAATGATGAGCTCGGGTTTTGTAATATGTATAAGCTTAATTAACACCACTATAAAAGAGTGTAAGCTAGATCAATAAATCGGAGTTCGATGCTGATCAGTTAGGATATGGTCGACTCCCTTTGCTTCCTCCTCAAGGGACACCTCATAGGGTGGCCCTACCTCAGGCTCGGGCCAGAGGTCTGGGCTGTGGTGGGTCCCGTAGATGCTCATCAGGCAGATGACCCCTGGTGGGATGGGAATGGCCACTTTAGGGACAGCAGATGAGGGTGGCTGGTGACACTGGGGACACCCTGTCATACCCTTGGGGATGACATGGCCATCACGCTGGGGGATGTCCTCGGTGCAGCGCTGGGACACAGCAGTGACAGGATTGGCGTTTTTTACATCCTGTGACCTCCCTGTCCGTGGGATGTTGTGTCAGACACTGTGTGAAAAACGCCAATCACTTGTTTTTCAAAATTTTAGAAGTTTAATAGTAATAAAATGGTTATAAAAATAGCAATATTACTAGAGTAATAAAAATTTGGACAATTAGGATTTAGGACAATATGAGACAATAAAAATAAAGAGTTACAGATGGTCCGGGTACCTTTTTCTGGTACCCATTCAGCACCACAGCCAGATGTGCTTCCACAAACAAAGGCATTGCACAGTTTTTTCCACCAAGATACTTGAGCTTTACAACAGCAATTTCAGCTGTCAAACACAGAGGTTTGTAATATTGTTAGCATCTGTGCTGTCAAGGTCACGCTGCACCATTGCAGATAAGAGTGAACCCTCATGGACTGTGTGCTTTGCAAATCTGGCAAATTGATGTCACACACATCCCTGATTTTGGCTGTTTAAAACACACCCGTGTCTGAATTGGCACCTTTTCCTCAGCAATATGGGCTACAGTACACACAGGGGAAAGGAGACTGGGTGCCATGGTACACTGGCAATCAGCTTTTGCAGCCTTGGGCATTCCTCAAACCATCAAAACTGATAAAGGGCCTGCTACACTTCCCAGGAAACCAGGCAATTTCTACAGCTCTGGGGTGTATCACACCAAACCAGCATCCCTCATTTACCAGCTGGACAAGCAATAGTGGAAAGAGCACATGGTGCCTGAAAAGGTATAGTTAATAAACAAAAGGGAGGTATGTGGTGAGACCCCACAGAGTAGAATAGCTAAAGCTCTATACACATTAACTCACTTAACAGTCTTAGGAAAATCCCAGAACCCAGTTATGCTAAATCACTTCTTATCAATGCAATCGTGTGATGTTCAGCTGCCCAAATCCAAGAGAATGGCACGAGACCTCCTTACCAATACATGGGGGGGTCCCTGGGATCTCATTACCTGGGCTTGGGGACATTCATGTGTTCCAACAGACAGTGGGACACATTGGGTACCTGCCAGATGCATCCAGCCTGCACTGCATCCTGACAGCACCTGCTGATAAACCCTCAGCAGACACAGAGCCGTGTGATCAGTGATTGGTGACAACCTCATGGAAATCTGGGACTGCAGTTCACATAAAGATTCATCTGTTTACAAATTATTCCCCTGTTTACAAACTGTTTTCCTTGTCTACAGATTGTTTCCTAGTTTTTGTGTTTGCTTTTCTTTCTTTAATAAGTGTTGAATGATTCTTGTTCTTACAGACTGTTTTATTTTCTTCAAGGCTTAAATGGTTTGTTGTTTTTACAAATAAGTTGCAATCTGTAACCTATAAGCCTAATGCCTGGAGCATATTTACCTGAGCTCTCCCCTAGCAGTTCCTGGACATAAATGCTGCAGCTATAATGCAAATCAAAATTTATAGCAAAGAAAGGGTGAGATGTTGGTGTCACCTTGCCAGCCCCTGGGCTCAGTGACAAGAGCTTTGGCCAATTTGATCTCTCATAAGCCTGCAGGCATCTCAGTGGCTCAGGACCCAAAGGGGTGCAGAGTTCAAACCAGTGACAGCATCCAGACCAGGCCTTTCAAATGCTCTATATAAAGGAGGGAGTGGAAAACAAAACCCTCTCTTGCCACACAAACATCAGGGTGAGTGGTGTCTGTCTCCTGTGCCCCTTACCCTCCACGTGTCACCTAACACAGAGGCAGATCCAGCTCTGGATCACCTCCATGCAGGTGAATCCTGGTGTGTGATCCATGCTGGAATCTCATGGATCCTCTCATTCTGCAGAAACAGGCAGAGAAACCAATTGCGTGACCACAGGTACAGAGGGGAATCTGTGCGGGATTCCAGAAGGGATATAGGGCAGGATTCCAGACCAGGGCATGATTCCAGATCAGGATCAGGTAGAATTCTAAAGTGTATCTGGGCTGGATTCCAGAGCAAGATCAGGTGGGATGGATGGGGCAGCATTGGAGTGGGATTCCAGAACAGGATTGAGGGGATTCCAAAACAGATCAGGTGGTGTTGGTGGAGCAGGATTGGGGTACAAGGGATGCAGTAGGATCTGGTGGGATCCTTGCTCTCTGTGGGCTCTTCAGCCAGATCCAACCCATGGCGACAGAGATAGGGTGACACCAACTCTTACTCTCATCACCAGCTGAATGATCCATGGTGCAGGTCCAACCCCTTCCCTCTCCCTGCAGAAAGCCACAAATTGCTGGGAGAGCTCATCCTGCTGTTCCCACTCATCACACAGCAGCCCTTCCCAACGGACTGACTTCCTGTTTTCCCATGTTTTAAACACAACAATTACAGTTGTTCAAAATGTTTTATTTCTCATGTATAAATACCCTGGTTTGGGCAATAAATCTCAGTCCCATCCTCCAGTGCCCAGCACTTCCTCTCAGGGAATGAGGAATAGAAAAGGGGACATTGGGAACTGGGATAAAGACACTGGGGATGGGGACACTGGGAAAGGACTGGGGACACCAGGAGCTTGGAGTGAGCACAGCAGGAGTGAGATGAGGACGTGACACCCATGCCCAGATCCATTCCTTGGGATTGATTTCCCACCCTGTGCCCCATGTCCAGGAACAGACATGGGGACCAGGGATCATGGGGACATGGTGATACAGGGGATACACACACATCCAGGGAATGGGCAGACCTGGGGGACACAGTGGGGACATGGGGGACACAGGGAGTTGGGATCCTGAGGATGTGGGGAGAAGGGATTCACAGGACACTGTGACTGGGGACACCAGGAGCTGGCTGGTGACACAAACACCGGGAATGGGGACACTGGGGCTGATTCCCTTTTATTCCCTGCCAGATGCAGCCCCCTTCTCGCTGCCCATCCCGGGGCCCTCGGGCTGCCCAGTGCTGCCTCCTCCAAGGAGCAGGCGGCTGTAGGCGCCGTGGCGTTCCCGCAGCTCCGCTGGTGTTCCCGTCTCCATCACGGCCCCATGCTCCAGCAGCACCAGGCGATCGGCCCTGTCCAGCACCCGCGGCCGGTGGGACATGACCAGCACAGTCTTGGCCAGCCCAGTGCGCACCCAGCGCTGTGCCTGCAGCCAGAGAATGCTCTCATCCCAACCCGTCCAGCTCAGAGAACACTCATCCCAACCCATCCAGCTCATCCCAACCCATCCAGCTCAGAGAATGCTCATCCCAACCCATCCAGCTCAGAGAACGCTCATCCCAACCCATCCAGCTCATCCCAACCCATCCAGCTCAGAGAACACTCATCCCAACCCATCCAGCTCATCCCAACCCATCCAGCTCAGAGAACACTCATCCCAACCCATCCAGCTCATCCCAAACCATCCAGCTCAGAGAACTCCCATCCCAACCCATCCAGCTCAGAGAACCCTCATCTCAATCCATCCAGCTAGGAGAACACTCATCCCAACCCATCCAGCTCAGAGAACCCTCATCTCAACCCATCCAGCTAGGAGAACACTCATCCCAACCCATCCAGCTCAGAGAACGCTCATCCCAACCCATCCAGCTCAGAGAACACTCATCCCAAACCATCCAATCAGAGAACCCTCATGCCAAACCATCCAATCAGAGAACCCTCATGCCAGCCCATCCAACTCAGTCCTACCCTGTCCCACCTGATCCCACCCAGTCCTGACCAACCAATCCCACCCCACTCTCAGTCCCACCCTAATCCTATCATCCTGTTCTTACCATCCCATCTCCCTGTTCTCCATCCCATCCCCATGCCCACTATGCCATCCTGCCCACACTATCCCCATTCCCACTGTCCCATCCCATCCTACTCCTACCACTCCAACCCTTCCCATTGCACTCCATCTCTGTCCTCATCCCAGCATTCCCATCCCCTTCATTCCCACCCCACCCTATCGTATCTCCTTGTCTTCATCCTTTGATTCTACTTTCCTGCCATCCTACCCCCCTGGTCTCTAGCCCATCCTACTATCCTGTCCTATTTCTCCACTTCGTTGATCCACACCACCCCATCCAATCCCTGTCTTCATCACATCATTCCCACTCCATGCCAATCATTATCCCTTATTGCCACCACCTCATCCCACCATCCCATTCCAGCCATCCCATCATACCCCATTTTCACCAACTGCACCCCTATCCACACCAACCCCCTCCATCCCACCCCACTCACCGCTCCATCATATCCATCATCCAGCACCTCGTCGAGGATGAGCACGGCCGGACGCCGGAGCAGAGCCCAGGCCAGGGCCACACGGTGCCGCTCCCCCGCCGCCAGCCGCCCCCCGCGCTCCCCCACCTCTGTGGGAGCGACCACAGGGGATCAGTGGGGTGCAGCCCTGGAGTTCTCCCCTCTTCTCCCACCCCCCACACTCCCCCACCTCTGCGGGGGGACCCTGGGATCAGTGGGATCCCAGCACGAGAGGTTCCCCCCCTTTCCCCTACCCCCCACACTCCCTCACCACTGTGTGAGCAATCCCATGGGATCAGTGGGATCTGACCTGCGTGAGCAATCCCATGGGATCAGTGGGATGTGACCTCAGGGATCCCCCGCACACCCCACCATGTGCCACCCACTCCGCTCTCCCATCGCTGCCAGAGGATCCTGGAATCAGGGGGATGTGCCCCAGGGGTGCCCCATCCATCCCCCTGGCTCTCACCAGTGTCCCAGCCCTGCTCCAGCCCCTGGATGAACTCCATGGCTCCAGCAGCAGTGGCGGCCTCCCGCAGCTCTGACTCTTTGCAGTGCTCCAGCCCCAGCAGGATGTTCTCACGGATCGTTCCAGAAAACAGGACGGGATCCTGCTCCACCAGCACCACCTGCCCCAGCCCCAAGCCCTATGACGCTGTCTTGGCTCCTGGTGTCCCCACCCCTGTTCCATGACCCCATCCCACCTTGGTGTCCCCATAGTGTCCATCCCTGATCCCATTCTCCCCATCTGTGTCCCCAGTGTCCCCACCCCTGACTTCCCACTTTTCCCATCCCCATTCCTGTCATCCCCATCCCATTTCCCAATGTTCCTATCCCATTTCTTGTTGTCCCCACCCTATTCCTGATGTCCCCATCCTCTTCCCAGTATCCCCATTTCTGCTCCCATGCTCCTGTGGTCCCAGTTCCATTTCATTGTTTGTTGCAGACATCTTTTATGGAAAATCCTTTCCTTAGGATTTTTCCTCCTGAGAAGCTGACAGGCCTCAGGAACAAAATGTAAACATTGATTATCTGCTACTGTGGAATGCAACAGGTGCATCTGTGATGGGCCCATGTTGGATGTTTGTAATTAATGGCAAATCACAACCCAGCTGGTGCAGACAGAGAGCCAAGCCACAAGCCTTTGTTATCATTCTTTCCTATTCTATTCTTAGCTAGCCTTCTGATGAAATCCTTTCTTCTGTTCCTTTAGTATACTTTTAATGTAATATATATATCATAAAATAATAAATCAAGCCTTCGGAAGCATGGAGTCAAATCCTTGTCTCTTCCCTCATCCAAAAACCCCTGTGAACACCATCACAATTGTCCCCTGACCCCTGTCCCCATTTTCCCCATTCCATGCCCAGTGTTCCCAGTGTCTCTGCTGTCCCACCTTGCGGTGCAGGTACTGGTGTTCATACTCTGGCAGCGGGATCCCATCCAGCAGCACCGTCCCGCTGCCAGGATCCCGCAGCCGCTCCAGCAGCGCCATGGCCGTGCTCTTCCCGCTGCCATTGGGCCCCGCCAGCGCCGTCACCTCCCCAGAGCGCACCTCGAAGCTCACGTCCTGTGGGATGGGGACAGGTGTGAGAGTCTGTCTGAAATATTCCTCATCTGCCTCACCATCATCATTGGGGGACCACTGAAGAGTCCCCACTGTCTAAAATCTCTGGTTCTGAAGGAGAAAGTCACATGTCAACAAGGCCCCGAGATCTGAGAGCATTGTTAAGCTGTTGTCCACAGGTGTATTTACTATATGCTACACTGAGCCAAATGAGAAGAAGAAGGGGGCACCTTGCCTTTTTGCAACAGTAGCCTTGGAAGCTGTCCCCTCTTTGCCTGGCTGGACTTCTCCTGAGTTTTGGGTGGTCCCCCACAAAAGACCCCTCACTCGTCTTACAACTGCCGTGACAGACGGACTGAGATGTAAGAAGCCTCTCCATCAAAGACCAAGACATGAAACCCCCATGTGAAAAGGCCCCCCACACTCTTTCCAAGGGCTGGGACTGAGACCCCCAACCTGGGAGAGGTGTGTAGGGGAGGCAAGCTAACCAAAGCAAGATGGATGTTGCAGGTGTGAGCAGTGGACCACGAAAACAATGGCTCACGCCCACTGCTGAACATGGACTGTGTGTACCCCTTTTCCAAACATTATTCTTTCCTCCCCAAAGATACAATAAACTACCTTTGACTCGGTTGCAAAATCCATTCCCCTTCCCCCATCAAAAAAGAGTATAATTGGGGTCCAGATGGACTGCAACCCTGAGATCTCCCCGACGTAACAGGCGGATCCTCGACTGGACTGGACCAAAGGATTTCGTCTCTGCATTTGGTAGCTATATCCCCCTCCTTCTCTCTCTCTCTTTTCTATCTCTATCTTTTTCTCTCCCTTAATCCCTCTATTGCATTTTGTTGTGGTCATTCAATAAAGCTGCATTTGTTTTATTACTGCAAACCTCCTGTGCCGTGTTGGTTTTTTTGCACCCTGAGATCAATCCATGAACTATCAAGAAACCCGTTCGTAAGGATGGATTGTGACAGCAGGTGATGCCAAAATTCCCACCCCTGGGAAACCCCACCTCCCCCCAGACCCACCTTCAGCACAGGGTGCTCTGGATTTCCAGGATATGTGAAGGAGACCTTCTGAAAAGTGACATGGCCCTGAAGCTCAGGGGGCTCCCGCGTTCCCCCGACATTCCCTGCGGGTTTCCGATCCAGGTATTCCCAGATCCTCTGTCCAGCAGCTGCATTGGTCAGGAATTCATTGAAGCCATAGAGCAGCACCTGGGGAGAAGGAAGGGGGTGGCACCGGGATGGACAGAAGCACAGTCGGATGGACAAACACGTGCATTCCATGGGATCACCTGGATATGGCTACCAACTCTGTCCTGGTACAGCAGGAAGGTGACGAGGACCCCAGGAGTGATGGATCCGTCACGGAGCTGCTGGTGGCTCCTGAAGAGCACCATGACCCGGATGGCCAGTTTGATCACCTGTAGGTGGGACAGGGATATTGCTGCCCCCAACCCACTCCTGGTGTCCCCATTCCATCTGCCCCCAATCCACTCCTGGCGTCCCCATTCCATCTGCCCCCAACCCACTCTTGGTGTCCCCATTCTGCCTGTCCCCATCCCACTCCTTTGTGTCTTTATCTCTGTTCCTGGTGTCCTCATTCCAGTTCTGGTGTCTCCATTTCACTCTTGATGTCCCTATTCCTGATCCTGATGTGTCACAGACATATTTTCTGAAAAATCTTTTCACCAGGATTTTTCTCCAGAGAAGCTGAGAGGCCTCAGAAACTAAATGTAAACAATAATGATCTGCTGCTGTGGAATGAAGCAGGTGCATCTTTGATTGGTCTCATGTGGTTGTTTTTACTTGATGATCAGTCACAGGTCCAGCTGTGTCAGACTCTCTGGTGAGTCACAAGATTTTATTATTCATTCCTTTCTAGCTTTCTAATGTCTCCTTTCTCTTTCTTTAGTATATAATTTTCTTTTAATATAATATATATCATAAAATAATAAATCAGCTTTCTGAAACATGAAGTCAAGAATTTTGTCTCTTTTCTCATCCTGGGGACCTGCAAACACCACCACACTGATGTTCCCAACCTTTATCCCAGTGTCCCCATCCTGTTTCTAATGTCACCATTCCCATTCCTGCCATGCCTGTTCCTGAAGTCAATGTCCCTGTTCTGTTGTCCCCATTCCTGGTGTCCCCATTGTACTCTGAGTGCCCCCATCTCAGCCGCTGGTTTCCCATTCCTGGTCCCAGTGTTCCCGTTCCCAGTGTCCTCATCCCTGACCCTGGCATCCCCCATTCTCTGCTGTTCCCATTCCCAGTCCCCCCTGACCCTGTAGACAAGGACGAAGATTGCCAGCTCCAGCTCTATCTGCTCCTTCAGCCTCAGCTCCTTGGCCAGGTTACATCTGTGCTGCTCCTCCTCCTCCTCCTCTGCTGAAAAGGTTCGGATGGTCTCGATGGCGGCAACAGATTCCTGCACCCCTGCGGCTGTGCGGGCAGATGCTTCCAGCATGGATCGCTGAAGGGCCTGTGGCAGCAACAGGGGATCTCCAACTTTCCCAGGTCACCTTCCTGGCCCACCATCCACATCCCATCCCACCACACCCACTGCATCCCCACTATTGCATTCCTGCCATCCCACGCCCTTCTCTCTCACCCTCACCATTCCCATCCATTCTCCTAATCCCACCATCCCCATCCCCACTGTCTCATCCCATAACCACCACCTTATCTCATCCTTCTCTTCTCATCCACACCAGTCCCATCTCGACCATTTTGTTCTATCTTCATGTCAGCACTCCCACCATCTCACTCCCCTGGTCTTTATCCCCTTTCATCCCACCATTTATCGTCCTCCTTTCCATTCTCCATCCCATTCCCATCATCCCATTCCCCTCGTCTTCATCCCCTTTCATCCCACCATTTCCACCTCCATCGTCCTCCTTTCCATTCTCCATCCCATCCCGTCCCATCCCCACCATCCCATTCCCCTAGCCTCCATCCCAGCTCCACCATTCCCACCTTTCTTCAGTCCCCTCCCACTCTTTCCCTCCTACTCCTGACCTGTTTGCGGGTGCTCTGGATGCGGCGGGTGGCGATTCCAAGGGGCACCTCCAGCAGTGCCAGCAGTGCCAGCCCCGGTGCCAGCCCCAGCATGAACCCCCCCACCACCAGGGCCATCACCAGGCTCCGCAGCAGCTGGTTGGCTCCACTCGGTGCTGCCCTGCACACCCGTGGCACTTCCATGGAAAACTGAGCCAAGAGCTCAGCTGCAGGGTGGGAAAAGAGGTTGGGATCGTGGTGGGTGAGACCATGATCCCATCATGGATGATCCCATTTGGGATGGGAATGATGTAATGGGGAGCAGTGGGATGGGATGATGTGAATGGCTTTTGAGATGGTCAGGGTGGAATGGGGCAGGACAGGGGAAATGGGATGGTGGGAAAGGAAATGGTGGGATGGGGTGATGGGATGGTGTGAGGCAGCTGGGGATACGCAACAGGGTGGAGGCACGGGAGTGAGAATAATGGGGACAGAACAGTGGCTAGAATGGGAAAGTGGGATGGGGACAGGATGGAACACTGGAGTAGAATGAAGCCAGGAAGATGGCATAGGATGGAATTGGATGGGATGGTGGGAATGGGAATGATGGGGATGGAGTCGTGGGATGGGATAACAGACAGATGGGATGGGATGGGATGGGATCAATGGGATGGGATCAATGGGATGGGATCAATGGGATGGAATGGTGGGAATGGGATGGGATGGGATGGGATCAATGGGATGGGATCAATGGGATGGGATGGTGGGAATGGGATGGGATGGGATGGGATGGAATCGATGGGATGGGATGGTGGGAATGGGATGGGATGGGATGGGATGGGAAGGGAAGGGATGGGATGGGATGGGGAGGGATGGGATGGGATGGGATGGAATCAATGGGATGGGATGGTGGGAATGGGATGGGATGGAATCAATGGGATGGGATGGGATCAATGGAATGGGATCAATGGGATGGGATTAATGGGATGGGGTGGGATGGGATGGGATGGGATGGGATGGGATCAATGGGATGGTGGGGATGGGACTGGGGTGACAGACTAGCTGGGATGGGATGGAACAGGTGGGATGGGTCAGGTGGGATTGGGCTGGGCCGTACCCCGTTACCTGCTGGTGTTTCCTGGAAGAAGTCCAGGTCTTGGTGCACCAGGTGGGAAAAAAGCCGCAGGCTCAGGCTCTAACGGAGACACGCCATCAACAGCATGAAGAGAGACCCCCGGCAGCCAGAAAACAGCACACTGTGGGGACACAGGGACACGGTGACATCGGGGACGTTGGGGACACGGGGACAGGCCCTGGGAATGCTCCAACCCACCTTGTGGCTCCAGCAGCCGCCACCATCCCGACAGCTCCAGCGGTGACTCCATCCCCACTCCCGATGGCATCCAGCACCTTCCCGGTGGTGTACGGCCCCGCCATCTCCCCTGGGTGTCACCGAGGCTGCGTCACCACGGGTGAGACCACTGACACAGGGGGACCCTGATTTGTGGGGGGCAGGATCCGGTCTGGGGAGCGGGGATCTAATTTTGGAAAGGCGGGACACAGACACGGGGCTGCCAGGAAGGGACTGGGGCGGCATCAGGACCACACCGGGACCGTCCGAGGGCGACACGGTCCGGACCGGGACACGCTGCGAGCAGCACCGGGGCCCGCACGGGCCCCCGGCACTGCCCGGAACCACCGGCGGGAAGAACCGGGAGCAGGACCGGGCGCCAGCAGGACAGACCGAGACCCACCGGCCACAGCAGAACCCACCGGTCCCCGTGTCCCCGATCCTGTCTCCCCCCATTCGCCGGCTCCTGGCCCTGCTGGGCCCTGAGCGCGGGCGATGGACGCTGGTGGGGAGCTGATGTCGGCTTCTGCTCTTGGTACGGGGGACCCCGACCGGGGGGGCAGGACCCCTTTGAGGGGCTTTGGAATCTGATTTGGACATAACAGGACCCCTTTGAGAGGCTTTGGGATCTGATTTTGAGGCTTTTTGGACATAACTGGAGGGGGACAGGATGCCGTGGGGGGTTGCAAGGCCAATTTGAGGGGTCAGGATCCAATTTGGGGGAGGCAGAATCTGATTTGAGCGAGGTCAGAAACCAATTTGAGGGGTCAGGACCCAATTTAGAGGTTTTGAGCACCGGGTTTGGGGAATCAGGATCCAGTTTTGGGGCTCGACACGCAATTTTGGGAATGGTCACGATCAATTTGAGGGGATTTGGGATCCAATGTGGAGGGTTTGGACATAACAGGATCCCTTTGAGGGGATTTGGGATCTGATTTGTGGGTTTGGACATGACTGGGGAGGGGGACAGGACCTGATGGGGGGTTGCAAGGCAAGTTTGAGGCCAAAACCAATTTAGAGGTTTTGAGCACCCAGTTTGGGAAATCAGGATCTGATTTTGGGGTTCAACACACAATTTTCGCAGTGGTCAGGACACAATTTCCAGTCCTCTTCCCTCAATTCAGGGGTCACCACCCATCGTGGTGACGCTGATGCTGTGTCCCCACCGGTGAGGTGGCCGCCCCCTACTTCACGGGCCATGTCACAGACCGGGTGGCACAGGAGGAGGACGCCTCAGGCGCTGTGTGGCCCCTGGGGCTGGGTAGGTGGGTGACACCGGGTGAAATAAACAGGGCAGGAGACTTTTTCTCCTTTTTAATGCCTTTATTAAAAGTGATCAGCTCAAGGTTGGGAAGCTCGATGGGTCCGAAACTGCTCCCAGGGTGACTCGGAGGAGGAGGAAAGTGCAGCTTTGTCCACTAAAGGGCAGATCTGGGGGTCCCACCTGTGACATTGTTCACAGGGGTTCTTGGATGAGGGAAGAGATGAGGATCTGACTCCATGTTTCAGAAGACTTGATTTTTTATTTTATGATATATATTACATTAAAACTATACTGAAAGGATAGAAGACAATGTTTCATCACAAGGCTAGCTAAGAATAGAATAGGAAAGAATGAAAACAAGGGTTTGTGTCTCTGACAGAGTCTGAGCCAGCTGACTGTGATTGGCCATTAATTAGAAACAACCACATGAGACCAATCACAGATGCACCTGTTGCATCCCACAGCAACGGATAATCATGTTGTTCCTGAGGCCTCTAAGCTTCTCAGGAGGAAAAATCCTGAGAAAAGGATTTTTCATGAAAAGATGTCTGCGACACTTCACCTTGGCAGCAACTGGTATAACTGGTTCACTCTGCAACCCTTTTTTGCCCAAAAAATTGGCAGATTTTTTATTTATAACACCCCTGACCCCTTTGTCCATCCCGGCTGTGCCATCACCCAGCTGGGCTGTGACAGCCTGGCAGCTGAGGTCCTTGCTCAGGGTGAGAGGCAGCAAAGGTTCTCAGCATCTCTGCAGGCTGGGTACTTTGTTCCTCACCTCCAGACATCACTCTGATCTCTTAATTCTGTATTGGCTCGTTGTTTTTGGGGTTTTTTCGGTGAGTTTGGTGGGGTTGCTTCCCATGGCATGCTGGTCCCGAGGTTATTTTGCATTTTCTCTGATGCCCTCCCCCCCCCATATTCCATCCTCTCACTGTCTGGAGAGAAGGGCCATCAATTTAGCCTCAGGCAGGGCCATCCCGATACAAAAGGAGCTATTAACAAAAAGGACTGGTGATTACAATAACAGACAGGTAGAACTTCACTGTGACTGTGCTCACAGGGGTTCTTGGATTGGGGAAGAGATGAGGATCTGACTCCATGTTTCAGAAGGCTTGATTTATTATTTTATGATATATATTACATTAAAACTATACTAAAAGAACAGAAGAAAGGATTTCATCAGAAGGCTAGCTAAGAATAGAATAGGAAAGAATGATAACAAAGGTTTGTGGCTGGGACAGAGAGTCTGAGCCAGCTGACTGTGATTGGCCATTAATTAGAAACAACCACATGAGACCAGTCACAGATCCACCTGTTGCATTCCACAGCAGCAAATAATGTCAATGTTTACATTTTGTTGCTGAGGCCTCGCAGCCTCTCAGGAGGAAAAATCCTAAGGAAAGGATTTTTCAGGAGAGATGTCTGTGACAGCCTGACTGCCTGTTCTGACAAAAGCCTGTGCTCTAAGAAACTGCTGCAGCCCAAGACAGAGATCAAGGGGGGGCCCTTGAACTCTGAAACAGAGAGAGAGGCTGCTGTGGAAAGCAGGGTCAAAATGACCCCAGGAATTCTTTCTGATAAAGAAAAATTCACAGGAAATGTAACAGGAAATCAGTAGAATGAATATGTATGAACCTGTTGTGAAATTGCATGCAGATGTATTTGAGAGGGAGGTATGTGACTATGTTCTCAGGGGTCCAAGGATGAGGGAAGAGATGAAAATCTGACTCCATGTTTCAGGAGGCTTGATTTATTATTTTATGACATATATTATATTAAAACTGAGCAACTCAGCTTCTGTCCAGGCATTATTTCTTCTAAACAGCCCATTATCGGTCCAGGGATTATTTATCCTGAGCTGCCCAGCTTCTGTCCAGGGATTATTGATCCCGAGCATCCCAATTTCTCTCCACAGATTATTGATCCCTTACCTGTAGGGTTCCTGCACACCTCAGTACTCCTCAGATGATTGAGCAGCCCAACTTCTGTGTGGGGATTATTGATCCCGAGCAGCCCAACCTCTGTCCTGGGATTATTGATCCTGAGCTACCCAGCTCCTGTCCAGGATTATTGATCCTGAGCAGCCCAACTCCTGTTCAGGGATTATTGATCCTGAGTTACCCAGCTTCTGTCGAGGGATTATTTCTCCTGAGCAGCCCAGCTTCTGTCCAGGGATTATTGATCCCTTACTTGTAGGGTTCCTGCACACCCCAACACTCCTCAGGTGATTTAGCACCACAGTAGCCCCCGGATGCAGAGACATTTCTCCATCACATTTAAAAGAAAAGTTCAGGTGGGTTTTCCAATGAGCAATGTGGATTTCCCTGGAGTTCAGCAGGCAGGATCACATACCCCAGAACCAGAGCTTCTGTATCCCTATGGAAAGGTGATGGCACAGGGAATATCTGCTCTGCTGCTGACAAACAGCTGCAGCTGCTTTGGGTGCCTGAACATCTGCAGTGACAACTGCACCCAGCTGTTCCTGCTGCAGGGAGCGGTTTTGGGAAAACATGGGCAGGATTGAGATGCTGTTCCCAGGTGCCTTCTAGAGCAGTATCAATAATCTTTCTGGAAGGAATGAGCTCCTGAGATTTGTTTTGCATTCTTTTATAGAAGAAAAGAAATTTATTAAACTGTTGGTTTGTCCAGTGTCATTGGAGAGGTGGCACTTTCAGCCTCCAATCCATGGTCACTTTTAAAAACCTATAAATGTTAGAGTCAGAAAATAAACTTCCTTTTCCTTCACTTTCAGAATCCCTGAAAAGAACTGCTGCACCTCACCTGCACCTGGGTGCTGGGCCCCAGCTCCTGAGGGCAGCATCATCTCCCTGCTCACCTGTGACACAGGTACCAGCTGGGGAGTGAAAGAGCTGGGGCTGGGTGATCCCAGCGACAAAATAAAGCTATACCTGCTTTTAATGTACGAATTGGTGTTAAAAAGTGTGAAAAACGCTAATCACGTGTTTTTAAAATGTCAAAAAGTTGAATGATAATAAAATGGTTATAAAAATAGCAATATAATTAGAGTAATAATTGGACAATTTGGATTAGGACAATAAGAGACAATAGAAGCAAAGAGTTATGCATGTCCGGGTACCTTTTTCTGGGCAAAATAAGCCTGATAAAGGACACACGTTAACAAGGGATTAACCCTTAAAAAACAATAACCTGTTGCATATTCACACACCTCATGCATGATGCATAAATTCCATTCAAACACAGGATTCTGTCTGGTCAGTGTCAGTTTCTTCCTTTGAATCCTGACGGCTTCTTCCCGAGTGAGGCGGGAAGAAGTTCGTTTCTTCTGATAAGAGAGCAATAAATTCTGTTTCTCTGAAAGATTTAGGTGTCCTGTGGCTGCTGACTGGTGTGAGTCCTTTCTTTTAAAAAAAAAAAAGTATCTTACATAGCATAGTTTCTATTTTAACATTTTGTTACAACCTACAACTAGATTTAACACACTACTTAAGAAAACTAATACAGCATCACTTTCTAACGTAACACATCAAGTATTCGTTTGAATATCTGCCAAAAGCCAATCAGAAACCGCGCGTTATTCAAAATGCCCATTGCGGTGGGTGGAAGGCGCTGATTGGTGCCGGGGCAGGCGGAGGCGGCTGCGGGCGGGTCCCATTGCCGGCCCGGCCCTGCCCGTTCCGGCCGCGTGTCCCTGGCAGCGGAGCGGCGGCGGCAGCGGGTGCGTGGTGCGGGTCGGGCCCGGGGCTGGTGCAGGGCTGGGCAGATCCGCGGTGCCCGAGCGGGGCCGGGCATGGCTGGGCTGGTGCTGGGCCGGGCCGATCCGCGGTGCCGGAGTTGGGCTGGTGCAGGGCCGGGCAGATCCGCGGTGCCCGAGCGGGGCTGGTGCAGGGCCGGGCAGATCCGCGGTGCCCCGAGCGGGGCTGGTGCAGGGCCGGGCAGATCCGCGGTGCCCCGAGCGGTCGCTGCCCCGAGCGCGGTGCCCCGAAGGCCGCTGAGGCCCCAGGGCTCCGGGCCGGGCCCGGCGAGGCGGTGGAGGGCTGAGGGCGATGGCGGCGGCGCCGAGCCGGGGCCGCGGAAAGAGCCGGGCCGGGGCGGCTCTGCCCGGGGCGGGGTTTGCTGCCAGCAGAGGCACCGGCTCCAGCGCCAGGCCAAGGGCTGCAGTGGCGGGGCCCGGCTGCAGCCACAGAGAGCGGCCCTGGGCGCTGGAAACGGCGGCTCCGGGCTGAGAGGGCCCCAGCAGCAGGAGGAGGAGGAGGCGGTGGCCGGGCCCGGGATGAGCGCTGGCATGTATTATCTGAGCGGCGCTGATGTCTCTCACGCTTTAGCTCTAGAATTACTCTGAGGCCCGGCCAGCCCCCGATCCCTCTAGCAGTGCAGCTTTTCCCACTGCTGGCGTCGAGTGCTCAGGCCAGGCTGAATCCTGATGGCTGAGTAAGGCGGGAAGAAGTTCATTTCTCCTGATAATGGGGCAATAAATTCTCTTTCTCTCTAAGGTTTAGGTGTCCTGTGGCTGCTATCTCAGTGCAAGTCCTTTCTTTAAAAAAATAGTATTCTACATAGCAGAGTTTCTATTTTGCTGCTTTGTTACAACCTAAAACTATATTTAACACACTATGTAAGAAAATTAATGCAGCATAACTTTATAACACACCACACAAAAGATATTCATTTGAATATTTGCCAGAAGCCAATTCAAAAATACACATCTTTAATGAAAGTTTTTCCCCATGGTTTGGTCACAGCAGTGCTGAGGAACAGGGAACAGCCAAATGAGGGAGACCCGTGGAGAAGCCTTGGTGCCCAGAGGGGATCCTGACAGGCGGCCTGGAGAGCTGCAGGTGAGAGAAAGAGATGAAAATTCAGCATCTCCCAGAGCCCTTGGGCACAGACACACCGGGCACGGGCTGCAGCTGCGGTGCTGGGCACCGACCCTGGGTTCCCATGGAGGAGGAGGAGGCGGTGGCCGGGCCCGGGATGAGCGCTGGCATGTATTATCTGAACGGCGCTGATGTCTCTCACTCTTTAGCTCTAGAATTACTCTGAGGCCCGGCCAGCCCCCGATCCCTCTGGCAGTGCAGCTTTTCCCACTGCTGGCGTCGAGTGCTCAGGCCAGGCTGGGACCCAGCCTGGGGAGAGGGCTCTGAGGCAGAAGGGGAATTTTCCAGAGGAGAAGTCCATTTGGATTGAGGTGAAATGTGCATCTGTGAGCTCAGTCTGCAGCTTGTTGTTTAGTCTGACTGTGACTGTGTTCACAGGGGTCCAAGGATGAGGGAAGAGACAAGGATCTGACTCCATGTTTCAGAAGGCTTGATTTATTATTTTATGATATATATTATATTAAAACTATACTAAAAGAACAGAAGAAAGGATTTCATCAGAAGGCTAGCTAAGAATAGCAAAAGAAGGAATGATAACAAAGGTTTGTGGCTCGGACTCTGTCCGAGCCAGCTGACTGTGATTGGCCATTAATTAGAAACATCCACATGAGACCAATCACAGATCCACCTGTTGTGTTCCACAGCAGCAGATAAGCAATGTTTACATTTTGTTCCTGAGGCCTGTCAGCTTCTCAGGAGGAAAAATCCTAAGGAAAGGATTTTCCATAAAAGATATCTGTGACACTTATGCATAGTAAACTTTTTTTCCCAAAGAAAAAATATTCCAATATTTTCTTTTTTCCCAAAGAAAATATTCCAAGAGCTGTTTAGCATGGGTCCTCCTCAGTTCCACCTTTTTAGGGCATGTGTATTCCTTGGTTGTGGTTTTGGTCCTTTCTTATCATCTTCAGTTTTGGCCGCTGCCCACACTGCCTTCAGAGGATGAGTGCTGATAGCTGGCACATCTGTACCAGGTGTCCTCATCCCATGTTCATTGGATGTTATCCCATCCAAGCAGGCACTGTAACACAAGCACACTTATATCAACTACATCACTATTATGTCTAAGCTTATAATTAACAACAGAAATGAAAACTGTATCTTTATAACAAAGTTATTTTAACAGCACCCATCTAAAATCCATGTTAACATTTGCACGAAGCCAATATTGCAATCTGTATCTATAGCAGGCCAAGGGCCGGGCGCCCCTCGGTGGCTCTGGCCCGGCAGAATTTTGGGGGTCCCGGTGTTTGGTGCCGGCAGAGCCCCGGCGCTGGGCCGGGGGTGCAGGGGACCCTCCTTGCCGGGGGTCGGGCTGCCCGGGGCAGGCGCTGCAGCGTCAGCCCAGAGCCACAGGGGGATGGCCCGGGCCCGGCAGGCTGGGGGCTGGCACAGCGGAGAGGGGGCCCCGGAGCTGGGGGAGCCTCTGCAGCCTGCGGTGTCGGACACCCCTATAAGGGGGAGCCCAGGAGCCCGGAGATGGTGGCACCATGGACAAGGGACACCCATGGTGTGAAGAATGCATATTTTATGATTGGCTCTTTGCAAATATTAAAACGAATATTATGTGTTATGTTAGGATGTTATGCTGTATTGATTTTTTAATTGATTTTTTAAGTGTGTTGAATATAGTTTAGGTTATAACATAATGTTAGAATAGAAACTGTGTATGTGAGGTATTTTTTAAAGAAAGGAATGAGGTACTCGCAGCAAGATGGCAGCCACAGGACACCTAAATCTTTCAGAGAAAGAGAATTTATTGCTCTCTTATCAGAGGAAACTAACTGCTTCCTGCCTCCCTCAGGCTTGAAGATGCCATCAGGATTCAGAGGAAGAAGCTGACACTGACCAGACACAATCCTGTGTTTGAATGGAATTTATGCATCATGTATGTGGTGTGTGAATATGCAACAGGTTATTGTTTTTAAGGGTTAATCCTCGGTTAATGTGTGTCCTTTTTTGGGCTTATGCTGCCCAGAAAAAGGTACCTGGACGTCTGTTACTCTTTGTTTTTGTTGTCTCATATTGTCCTAAATCCTAATTGTCCAAATTACTAATGCTCTAATTATATTACTATTTTTATAACCATTTTATTATTATTAAACTTTTAAAATTTTAAAAACAAGTGATTGGCGTTTTTCACCCTTGGGTACCCTGGGTGCTGAAACAGGGACCCCGCACAGGCAGCACCCCTGGGCCCCTCTGACTCACCTGGGGAGCCCAGGGAAGGAACCTCTGGAGTTGCCCCAGCAGCCCAGAGAGAGGGGACACCAATACACACTGGGGCTGCAGGAGCCCAGACAGGAGGGAGCCCCTGAACTGCAAAGTAGGGAGACCAGAGAGGGGAACTCCTTGGTGGGTGTTTTTTTGCTGAATTTTGGTGGTTTGGGTTTTTTTGAGGGTGGCTGAATCCTGGTGGTCTGGAGGTTTTTATGGACATCAGACACCTGGTGAATTCTAGAGATGGACTCAGGCAAGAGGAGCAGCCAGTCCCCAAAATCCCACTCTTGGCATCCCTCATCCCCCTCTGCAGTCCTCCCTCTAACATCTTTAGGCCTCTGGGAAGACCCCAAAGGGATGGAAGTGCCTAAAACGCTGCTGAAGGGCCTGAGCTGCTCTCACCTGTGGATGTTCCTGTCCACAAACATCTCCTGGTCAGTGCCATGGGGGGCTGGGAAGGAGTTTAGGGGATCCTGAGAGGATTGGAAGGAGTTTTGGTGGCTCTTGGCTCCATTTGTGGTGCTGGGAATGGGTTAAGGGGGCTTTGGAGGGGTCTGTGGGAGAGTTTTGGGAGTTGTGGAAGGGCTGTGTGGCTTGGAGAGAACTTGGGTGGGTCTTGGCAGAGGTGGGAAAGAGTTTTGATGGATCTTGGGGCCATTTCTATTGCACAGAGTGGTTCGGGGTGTGGGGGACAGCAGGGATCTGTGGGGTGGTTTGATGGAGCTGGAGTGGCTGTGGGGCTGGGAGGGGGTTTCAGGGCAGCTGTGACCCCCCAGACCCCCAGAGCTGCCCCCAGACCCTGCGCACAAGGTGCTGCTGGGGGACAGGGGCTCCATGGAGGGGTTTGTGTTCCTGGCACTGTGGGAGTGAGGGGGGATACCCCGGGGCCGTGTGTGACCCCCCCATGCCGGTGTCACCCCCTTGTCCCTCTCCACAGGGCTCCTGCCCCAGCTCTGCTGCCCCAGAGGGAATTTGGGGAGGGGGCAGAGGGGGCGAGCAGCCCCTGCTGGGGGATGGCCCCGGCCCAGCCCCTTTGTTCAGCATCGAGCTGGGCTGGGACCGCAGGAGGAAGAGGCCAATGGGAAGCAGATCCTGCAGCTGGGACAGTGCTTGGGGTCAGGGCAAGGTCCTGCCCTGCACACCTGGCTCAGGTGTGACCCTGCCCCAGCAAGGGAGCGGGACATTCCCATCCCCATGGATCAGGGCTGGGAGTAGCACTTGGAGCACGGATGTGGAAATACTGGGAGCGACTGGGAGCTCACTGAGAGGGTGAATTATCCCACCTTCCCCTTCTGAGGCCACCCTGCCAGCTGAGAAATGCTCCTTGGGCCTTGGCGTTGGCCAACAGCCCCTGGGCTCAACTCCTCTGCAGCTCATCACAAACACTGTCTGCTCCAGGCACTGCTGATGCCCAACCAGCTCCTGGTTCCTTTAGCAGCAGCCCTGGGAACTGTTTTTGTTCCCTCAGTGGCACAAGATCCCTGTTCTCACCCTGCCAAAGAAAGCTGTTGATGCCAAGTGCAGCCAGGATGAACCATTGCTGGGACTGAAGCCCCTCTCTTGGGGCCCTGCAAACAGCGCTCCAAAAGGAGCCCTTGGAGCTCTCCTGGGCCAGCGACTCCCTCTGAGTGGGGCCTCTCCCAGCCAGGAACTCTCCCGTTTGCTGCACTCGGGGATCCTGAACAACCACAGAGCCTGGGCCAATCCCCCCACTCCTCCAGGCTCAATCCTTTGCCCTTTGCTGGGGAGATGCCAAAGGATCCTCAGGGAGCATTGCCTGCCCTCAGGGGAATTTCTCACAGGTGCCTTGCACTGACTCTTTGTGTCTGTGTGCACACAGGAGTGCCTGTGCTGCAGAAATGTGGCAGAAATGCTGCTCTCTGAGGGGTGTGAGTGCCTTGCATAGCTGAGCCAGTCAGGCTTGTAGGTAAGGTTAAATCACAAGCTGTAAGTGAAGTTAAATGCTGCTAAGAGTAGTTCTTAGTTACTAAGTTGTTACCTTTAATATAAGTTATAAGCTAAGTTAAATATTGTAAAGTGTTTTTCTCTGTTAAATTGCAAAGTCATAGGTTTAAGTTAAGTTAAATGCTGTTACACTCTGCTCTTTTGCGAAATTGTGAACTTGAAGGTATCAGTTAACATTAAGGTACAAGTTAAGTCCTGTTAAGTTTGAGCTCTGTTAAGGTTTTAGGCTGTATTCATTTTATCCTTGCCCTCACTGTCTTTGTGTCACACACACAGGGACAGTTCTCAGTTCATTTCTGGTTTGATTACCTGGACTCTGTTTGGTTTTGTTGTTGCTTTGTTTCCCTGGTGTGCCTGAAGTGTCCAGTCAGGAGCAGAGTGACTCTTGCCAAGGAACTTTGTGCTGCTGTCCCTTAATATTAAATGTGATTTTTGCTGCTGCCTTGCTGGGGATTTTTTCAGCGCTCTCAAGGCCTTGTTGATAGCAGGGTGAAGGAGCCCTGGCCCAGGCTCTGGCCCTGGGGGACACGGGAACGCTGCCAGGGGGTCCCTGTCCCACCCCCAGGGCCCCGGCCCCCTGTCCCCGTGTCAGGCTCTGGGGTCGATCTCGTGGAACATCCTCTGGGGGAGGCTGCGGGGCCGGGGGACCCGGGGGGACCCGGGGAGACAGGGACCCCGCTGTGCATGAGCAGGGTTGGACTGCTCTGGGGAGAACTGAGGGGGGGGCTGGGACAGAGTGACCTCCCCAGTGACCTCACACAGCCCCCGTGATGTCACACTGACCATGTGATGTCACACAGCCATCTCTGTGATGTCACACTGCCCCCTGTGATGTCACATAGCACATGTGATGTCACATAACCATCTCTGTGATGTCACACAGCCCTGTGATGTCACACTGTCCCCGTGATGTCACACAGCTATATCTGTGATGTCACACAGCCTCCTGCTGTGTCGCAGAGCCAACTCTATGTCACCTTGTGATGTCATACAGCAGTGCTGTGACATCACAGAAGACCGATGACACAAAGTCACCCTGTGATGTCACAATCTGTTCTCTGATGTCACAGCCTGCTCTATGATGTAACACAGCCACTGGGTGATGTCACAACCCACTCTCTGATGCCACAGAGCCACCCTCTATGATGGCAGACTCTACTCTATAGCCTCATATCCTGCTCTGTGATGTCACAGCCAGCTCTGTGATGTCACAACCCCCTCAGTGATGTCACAAAACCCTCAAGAACTCAGTTCTATTGAAACACTGAAGTTTCTTGGACTTTAAATAGATCTCTGTGAGGGACACAACTGAGAAAGTGTCCCCAGGTTCCAGCTAGAGCAGAACACTGGAGGCAGTGATGACAGGTGGGGACAAGCAAGGGAAAGGTGTCTCTGGTGCTGAGCAAACCTGGATGTGTTTGAGGAATGCAAAGGGCCAAGGCCTGAGCCCCAGCCCCTGGCCAGGCAGATCCTGTCCCTCCCTCCTTGCTCAGGGCTCTTCCCGGGATGGGCACTGGCATGTGGGGATGTGCAATGCCAGGGGCAGGAGCGTGGGGTGGCCCCTGCCAGGCTGCTGAGCAGGGACAAGGAGGCAATGAGGCCCCAGGCCTGCAAGGGTCACTTGTCCCCTCCTGGCCCCAGGACCAGCAGCCATGGCCAAAGTGCTGCCCAAGGTGGCTCTGGCAGGGCTGTCTTGCAGCTGCTGCCCATCCCTGTGCCCTGTGCAGCCCAGGCTGTCCAATGGTGTCCCTGCCCTGTGCCTCTGTCCCTGCAAGCTGTTGGCATCCCCTGGCTGCCCCACCTGGCTGGGCCCTTCCTTTGCTGACAGCTCTGCCTGGCCACTGCATGGTGTTTGGATTGATTGATCAATTAGATCAAAGCTGTATTGGACTGTCTGAAAGGGGATGAGTTTCTTAATAAGTACAGTATGATATGATATAATGTAGTAGAATAAAGCGATGGATCAGCCTTCTGCAATCATGGACTCAATGCTAATTATTACCTGGCTGGGAGCCTGCAACAACAGGCAAATACTGTAGTACTGAGAAACAAAGGTACAGCCAGGGAAGGGAGGCAGGTGGAAAAGGCTTTGTGCTGTCCCTGCTCAGCACGGCCCTGAAGATCTGCACATAGGAGAAAACAATGAACACAAAACAACCAAATACCAAAGACTAAGCACGATGAGCCCAAGTTCCCTGAGGCTGGAGTGTGAGCAGGAGAGCTTGAGGATCTGGGGGATCTCACACAAGAACTGGCCCAGGGCATTGCCATGACATAGGGGCAGGGAAAATGTATTGGCCGTGTGCATGAGAGCACTGAGAAAGGCACTGGCCCAGGCAGCTGCTGCCATGTGGGCACAAGCTCTGCTGCCCAGGGGGCAGAGGGTCCTGTGGTGCAGGGCTTGGCAGATGGACACAGAGCTGTCGGACCACATGAGGGTCAGAAATGAAAGCTCTGCTGTGATAAAGAACAAAAAGAAAAAGAACTGAGCAGCACATCCAGAGTAGGAGATGATCCTGGTGTCCCAGAGGGTATTGTGCATGGCTTTGGGGACAGTGGTGCAGATGGAGCCCAGGTCAGTGAGGGCCAGGTTGAGCAGGAAGAAGAACATGGGCGTGTGCAGGTGGTGGCCGCAGGCTACGGCGCTGACGATGAGGCTGTTGAGGAGGGCAGCCAGGGAGATGCCCAGCAAGAGGCAGAAGTGCAGGAGCTGCAGCTGCCCTGTGGCTGCCAATGGCAGCAGGAGGAAGTGGCTGATGGAGCTGCTGTTGGACATTTGCTGTGGCTGCACTTGGGCACCTGTTCATGGAGAAAGGGACAATGAAGGGTTAGAGGAGATACCAGTAACCAAAATCAAAGCCATTTCCCATACACCCTCCTTTGTAACACACAGAGACATGCTCTTGTGTTGAAGAGTTCTGATGTTTTCTTTTTAAGCTCTTTCCATGTACTTCCTGGTATTCTTGGATATCAGAAACCCTCAGCATTTCTGCTGCCCTCTGGTAGAACAGAGTGATTTCCCTGAGGCAAGATAATGAGTGGAGACTGGGGGCAGATGATCTGTCACTTCATTCTGTTTGCAGTTCCTCTGGGCTTTCACTTTTCTCAGATGGAGGATATTCACAGTCCCATGTTTCTCTTAAAAACCCCCAGGCACTGCTGAGAGCAGATGGATCCATCACAGCCCAGCTCCACATTTGTAGCCAAGGACTCACATTGCTCATTTCACCAACCCAGCAGCATTTTCAGTGTCACAACACCTCTGCCTTTCCCCATGGATCTTATCACTCAGAGATGATCTAGGACAGGTTTGCAAGCTGGGTTGAAGCTCCCGGCTTGGACTGAAATCTCAGAGGGACTTTCAAGTGTCCTTATGCTGGCATTGGATGAAGGGAGATGCAGCTCCTTCCCTGGCTGCCCTGACAGCATTGCCCAGAGCCGGGCACTGGGGACAGCGTCACCCTGAGCCAGCGGTGCCCCCTTCAGAGCCCCCAGGGCTGGGCAGCTGCTCCCAGCCCTGTGCTCTGCAGAGGGAACTGGGCCCGGGGCTGCAGAGCTGCCCCATGGCTCTGCTGCAGCTCTGCCTGCACAGGAGGGGCTGTGCACGCCTTGGAGCCTCAGCCCTGAGGCACAGGCTTGGCTGGGGCACAGGAGGGAGGGGGCTTGTTCAGAGGGAGAGGCTGCACTGGAGGGGATCCTGTGGACATCTCTCAACTTGCCCTGCCACAGCATTGCTGGGGTTTGTTTTCTCTCATTGCCTGATCTTCTCTCTGCTTGCTGGAGATTTTCCTCCTGCAGGTGTTTCCCTGTGCCTGATCTGTCCCTGCCAGCTCTCACAGACCCCAAATCTCTGTGCACTCTCCCTGGCCTGACAGAACCCTGCCTGTTTGCAGGGCACTGTCTGGGGGCAGATTCTGTTTGCAGCTTGGAGAAAGAACAGCTCAGACTGAGCCTGATGACTCCAGCAAGGGTGATGCTGGTGCTGACCATAGGCAGAGTGGCTGAAGGCACATTAGGGATCTCCTGTGAACCTAATGGTCACTAAAAGGAACAGTTCAGATGTCTCAGGCACTTGTCAAAATTCATAATCGTCCTTTAATATTTATCCCCCCCTCCATGTCATTCTCCAGTATAAGGAATCTGAAGACAAAGTCTTAGGAAATGTCCTCATTTTTATCAAAATCCTTCTCTTGGAAATATTCTGGGACTGATCAGAAGCCGTCAGCATATCAGAGCTTCATGAGCATTTCACCTCCCTGCACCAGAAATACTCAGAGATGTACTCACAGAGTCTGTAGGCATTGGGATGTTCCAGCTGTAGGAAATCACTCCAGGAGCTGCAGCTGCATTGTCCTGCAGCCAGAGGTTCCTGTGCCAAGGCTGGCAGTGATTCTGCCCCAGGCACTTCTCAGCCCCTTCCCAGCCCTGCCTGATTGAAGCTCTCTGTGCCTCTGTGCTGTGCCTGGGGTGGTTGTAGGCAGTGCCCCAGCCCTGCTGGGCTGTGCACACGAGCTGCTCCTGGGCAGAGCTGTCTCTCTGCAGCGCTGCCCTTGCCAGGAGCTGCCTCTGGGCATGGAGCCCAGCCCAGCGCAGCAGCACAGACACAGCACAAAGACTATAATGAGCCTCTGGGTCTTTGTGCTGATGCCCTGAACATCAGTCCCTGAGAGGGAGCTGAAGAAACCTCTCAAGAACTTCGAGTCAGAATCCAATTCCAAAATCTCTTTGACTTTTAATGGGTCCCACTGAGGGACATGACTGAGAAAGTGTCCCCAGGCCCCAGGCAGAGCAGAGAACTGGAGGCACTGATGACAGCTGGGGACAAAGAGAAGCCAAGTCTTGCTGCCCAGGGGCACAGCAGGGTCTGTGCCACCAAGGGCTGTGAGGAGACACCTTGTCCTGAGGCACTGGGGCCTCCTGGCACAGCCCCATCCAGGCTGGGCACTGTCAGCCCCTTGTCCTGCCCTCAGCATCCCCCCCAAGCTCACATCCCAGCGGCCTCAAGAATCTGCTGGAAGGAGTCCCTGGGGAGCCTTGCTCAGCAATGGCGCTGGGGGCTCCTGAATGCTCCCTGCAGGGACTGCAGGTTTTTCAAAGGACTTTGGGTTTTGCTTTGGCCTTGCAGTCTCTGAGAGCTTTGCACAATCATGGCCTCCAATTATCTGCTGTAATTAGTCCATGGAGAGGCTTTGTCAGTAACAACCCTCAGTGCCGCTCATTAATGCTTCAAGGTACTTCAGTTATTTTAAGGTACTTGGTGTCTCCCTTTTGATAGAGACTCCGTTAGAGATTTGTGCAATCATGGCCTCAGTTCTCTGCTTTAACGAGTCCCTTGAGAGCTTTGTATTGACACTCAGTGGAACTCATTAATAATTTGAGGTAATAATGGTTTTTAAGGTGCTTTGGAATTTCCTTTCCTCAGTGAGGCTTCTGAGAGGTTTTTGTGCCATCTGGCCTCCAATTCTCTCCTCCAAGGAGTCATGAGGACCATGTTTTCCGGATGGACCTCAGTGGGATTCATTCATGCTTTGAGACACTCTGGGATTTTCTTCTGTCTTTGACTCCTGGAAAGGTTTGTGCAATCTCCTCTCAGGCCCTGAGATTCAAGGGCTCAGCTCCAAATGCACCATGGGGCTCATTAGAATCAAGCAAGTCCTGACAAACCATGGTTTTGCCTTGATTTCCCTCTACTGTAGTGCAGTTCACTAGGAAGTTTTTTTCCTATTGTTATGAAGAAATATTTCAAAGAGCTTCTAATAAATCCACATTCCTGTTTTAAGGGTGTATGGTTCTATTTAGAAAAGAAATGTTAGCAAAATTCTGTGACTGACATTGTCCCAGGGACTTTGCTAAAGGAGCTCTGGCTTGCTCTGAGAAGCTGTGTCTTGAGATCTGACACAGTGTGGAGAGCCTTGCTCCACATTTCCGAACCCCATCCTGTCTCTTCTCACTCACCTGGCATCAGCTTAGTTTGGAGAACTGGCTGCTCTCAGGCAAAGAGGGTTTTTTTTTTTTCTTTTAGCGCTCTAAAACTCCTGAGCTCCCTGTTGAAAACAGACACCCTCCTCAAGTGTGTGCCAAGCCCAAGCTGCCACCAAGACCCCTCCAGAGCTGCCCTGGGCCAGCTGTGAGGATGTGTGGAGGCCCAGAGGCCTACCATCAGAATCTCAATCCCCCAGACATGGAGGACTGGTTCTAGATAAGAGGAATAGGCTTTCAGGTTAGGGTGAGATGCTTTCTTCTCATATTGATCTTTGCAGACACATGCTGATTTATGTTACGTTAGGTTACCCCATTGGCCCATTGGCCTAATTACCCTAGTTCAACTCCTATTGCCCACGTTTGGCCCTAGAATGTTCTCTCTCTATCCCTCCATTTGCCCTAGTTTGCTGTATTCCTCAACCCTTGTTTCCCTATTGGCTGACCTGAGATCTGACCCCCTCCTCTGCACCATTTTCCCCCATACCCATTGGACCCTGACCCTCAGCTCCACCCTCACTGCCCCATATAGGACCATGATCCCTCAGCCTACACCCTGTCTTCATCCCTGGACCCTGTTCAGCTGTGTAGCCTGTTCCTGTACCAATAAACCCAGTTTGCTGGAGATCATATGAAGACCCATCCTGCTCATTCTGTCAGCTTTCTAAGCAGCAGTGAGGTTTGGGCTCATGAGTGCTGGACGCTCCAAGGGCCTCAGTAGGGCCATGATGCTACACATGGCGCCCAAAGAAGAACCAGATTCCATGAGGTCCCTGTGAGCATCTCCAGCAGTGATCCTGCCAGCCAGACATCACTGGAAGCTGTACCCCTTCGGGTCAGCCACAACACTGAAGTGAGACTCCAGTTTTATCAAATCTTACTTAAGAAGAAGTTGACAATCCCCTCAACAGCTGTGGGACCAGCTTCTCTGACAGCCCCATAAGCCCCACTTTGGCTGGAGATTGTGCCTGTGAGACTGAGAGCGAGTGACTGAGTGGCAGAGAGCTCCCAGGGCTTTGGGCTTTTGATTTTCTGTTCCTGTGGGTGGGCATTTCCTCTTCCACTGGGGGCAGCTATGGGAAATACTCATTCCAAGCTGAAAAGGATGCTTTTGTTAGGTCTTGGTGAGTTTTAAATTTAGAGGGGAGTTAATTTTCTGAAGGGAGTTTAAAAATTATTGTTCATGGTTATTTGAGGAGCTTCCTGATATCTCTGTTGATTCTATCTATCAGTTACCATTTTGGGATGCTGTCGGGGAAAAGCTTTATATTTTATAAACACAAGGGGTTTTAAAAGTTGACAAATTTTATCTGTTGTTTCATTCAATTTATAGGATCATTTAATGAGTTCATGGTTCCAACCCTTTGCCCTGGTTTATTCAACCCGCCCTCCACGTTCCCGAACCCAGGTTCCCTGAGAACAGGATGGGAGATGGAGCCTGCCCTTTGGCACAGACAAGCCATCTGCTGTCTGCCATCTCCCCTCCTTTTCTGTCCTCTCCTCAGGATGGCAGTGGCCATGCTGCCTTGAGATATTCCCTCACCCACATTCCTTCATTCCCTAGTTCTAATCCCCCTTCCTATAAATCACAAGATGGCAACACTCCTGTTAGAGAGACCGCCATTTTAGATACCCTCCCGCCTTCATCCCCATTTCCTGCCTTTGCTCCAGGTGCCTCCTCTATGACGGGTCCTACCTTAATGTTGAATTCCACCACTGCATTGGGTCCCTCCCCTATCATCAGAAAGGTTCTCCCCAATGCGGGCTGCACCTCTCCACTTCCAGGCCTCTGCTCCAGTCCAGCCTCTTCCAGTTCCCACATCACTGGAACCGGACATGGGGCCAACTGGAAGGAAGCCATTTTGGCTACCAAAGGCCTTAAACGCCAGGCATTGCCGGTCGGCAGAAAGGCCTGCGCCTCTGCCAGCAGACCTGCCTCCTCTACAGAGGAAAAGAGTGATAGCTTATCTGAGAGTGAGGAATCCAAAGGGAATAGATTCCCATTTAGGTTTTGGCCCCTGGGAATCCATAGGGACAAGATTCCCATTTAGGTTTTGGCCCCTGCTTATACTGCACAGTTGCCACCTGAATCTTGGATTCCCTACCTCCATAGGGAAATGAAGGACTTAGTAAAAGCTGCCAAGGATTATGGGAGGGGTTCTCCCTATTTTAACAATTTGCTGGACATGCCATTTACTACCCACATAATGGTGCCACAAAATTTAAACTGGTGTATGAAAATTATATTGTCATCTGATGAATTTATTTTCTGGAAAGGAGTTTGGATAAATAAAGTTCATGAGTTACCAAAAGGTTATGTTGAGGAAGAAGGGCGACAACACCTCACAATGGACCACATTACCAGGGAAGGAGACTATGCTAGACTGCAGTATCAGGCTGAAGTCATCCCCCAGTCAATACTGGAAGATCTCAAAGGCGCCGCACGGTCCACCCTCCTCCAAACACCTGATGCTTCTACACACCACACTGACTTCACTTACATTCACCAGGGCCTGGATGAGAGCTATATCAAGTTCATAAAGCACCTTATGAAAGCCCTGGAAAAACAGGTAGATGATCAAAAGGTCCAGGATTATCTTATTAGCAAATTAGCTTTCTGTAATGCCAGTATTGACTGCAGAAAGGTTCTTCACAGCCTCCCCCTTGACCCTGAGCCGACCATTGCTCAGATGGTTGATGCTTGCATTTGCCAGGCGATCTCAGACTGTGACTCCAGCCTAGCCAAGGCCGCCAGCCAGGGTGCAATTGAAATGCTGGTTGCAGCAAATGTGCTTCCCCACAATACAGAATGTAATAAAGGCAGTGGAAACTGTTGTAACTGCAGGAAAACTGGACATGTAGCAAAAGACTGTAAATACAAGAATACTGTTCTGATTTTTTACCCAGCCCTCCTTCCCACAGCCATTACCCAAACTGTTCCTTAAGCCAACAGCACTACCAGCCCTCAGGAAACTCCCAGCAGAGCATGAAATGACACCAAATATGAAGTTATTCTGTCTCACCCTTCCATTGGTGAGAGATGTCCTAGGTTACAATATAAAGATGTATTCTATTCCCATCCTCAAGAGCTGTTGAAACAGGAGGGGCATTGTTTCATTCCTTATCTCCTGTTAATAAACTCATCAATGCCTTTCTGCATGACTCAGAGATAATGCCCTCCAGGAGCCATTTCTGTTTAATGGACCACCTCATGACTCATAGAATGATATCAGCCCATTGTGAGATGCTCCACCCAGAGGGGAAGAGCTAAGCATGCCCCCCTGGATATTATCTGGGGTTGGGGACAAAACAAGCTGCCTTTCCACTGGATTCCCCAGAGCAACAGCTACCTTTTCCACTGGATCTTCAGAGGTAGGCTACACCCTACTACAGGATCGCTGCTCCAGCATTACCACATCTGCCACTCCAGGAGGACTGCAGCCACCATTCCAACAGGACTGCTACCAACACCCTGACCAACAGAGTGACAGGTTATATTCTGACTTTATCAGTGTTTTTTGTTTTGTATTATTGCATGATTTTTTTCCCTAATAAATTGTATTTCTGACTTTGAGTCTCTCTCTGGTTTTGCTTTCAAACCAGAGCAAATGGAAAAGCCTGAGTGGGTTTCCTGAAAAACAAACTCACCTCAGAAACCACCTGCTCAGTCCAGGCTGCCTGGAATGATGTCACCCTTCTACAAGGGACAGTGTGAGCATAAATGATCTCTGGGAGCAGAATTCTCTGAGTCTTGCAGCTGAATTCTCTGTCCCTGTCCTTTCCCTGGATCTCTGTTCAGATGAAGCTGCTGGTGCCATTCTCACCTTTTACCTCTCTTGAATGCAAACAGATATTCCCAGGTGTATTAAGCACAATTTTTCAAAGTTTCTACAAAACTTTTGTGTTCCTCATGGAACGAAGGGGCCATTTTGGCACTGAGGAGGTGACGTGGAAGCAAGGAGTCAATTGTGACGCTGGGGTCCCATTGAACCAAGGGGCCATGGTGACACAGCTGGGCCACATGGATCCAGTGGTCCATTGTGACAGTGTGGATCCAAGGAGACAATGGAGACACCCCCAGAACCTCATGGAAGCAAAGAGTCCATGGTGACCCATCAGGGCTGCATGGAGCCAATGGGCCATGGTGGCACTGCCCATCCAAGAAGGCCATTGTGACACTGAAGAACTTCATGACACCAAATATCCATGGTGACACAGCAAGGCATCATGGGAACCAAGGAACGGCTGTTGGCGGTATGGAAACTCATGGAACCAGGAGCCGTTGTGGCACTGCAGAACCAACAGAGCTGCTGGACCTTGTCCCCTGGCCCTGCACAGCTCCTTGGGAGGCACGGCAGGAGCAGCGCCCTGGGAGCCTCAGGAATGCCCCTCTGGGATCCATGGCACACACTCCCAGGGGCGGGAATTCCAGATTCCAGCCAGGAAAAGATGTTCCTGCCCTGGAAGGCAAAGCTCTTAAGAAGGAGAAAAAGGCCAAGTGGAGCAAGATCTTACAGTGACATTTCACTGCCAGCCTTCATAGCTTCACCCGTGGTTGTTGGAACTCCTGGAGTGGGAATTAAATCAGGGCAGGGTCTTTGGTGGGAGCTGCCCTGGGTCAAGAGAGACACTGAGAGAGAAACAGAGCAGGCAAAGAAAGGCAGGAGAGAAAGAAGGGCACAAACGCACTCAGCTGCGAAGGTGGCACTCTGAAAACAAACTGGAACTGACAAAAAATGAATGGGACAGAAATCAGTAATTCTGAATGTTTTATTTACTATCAAAATGCAGGCCACACATCCAGCCCCACACAATCCCAATCCCACACCCTCAAGTTTGGATGCCACTTCTCCCAATCTCCTTCCAACCCCATCTCACCCTGGACATTGTGGAATCAAGTAGATTTGTCATGGGACTGAGTTTTTCTTAGGTGGGAATAAGGCATTTTGACATGGATTGGTCAATTTTGGGGTAAAATTGAGGTGTTTTCAATGGGATTGAATCATTTTGAGGTGACAGACCAATCTATCTGGAATTCTGGAGTGCAAAGATATGGAGAACACTTGCTGAAATCCCCCAAGAACCCACAAATCCTACAGAACAAATGTTCTCAAACCATAAATTCCACCTCAAATACCTGTTAAATGGCGGGACTTTAGACATCCTTGATCAATTACTTTCATTTTAGTCCTATTTCAGATGTTTTTAAGTGATAAAGACAAATCAGAAGAAAATTAGGGCCAAAAGGATAACCAGCCAAGTGTCCTCCCAACATGGATCACTGGGAATGTGGGTCATCAGTGTTCTGACCAATGTGGGTCCTCCCATGAGGATGAAGCTGCACTAGTGCACAAAGCTCCTTCTGCAGTTGGAGCACATGCAGGGCTTCCCTTACCGGTGCCTGCGTTGGTGTCGGGTCAAGGTAGAGCTGTGTGAGAAGCTCTTCCCACACTGGGGACACTTGTAGGGCCTCTCCCTGGTGTGGATGCGCTGGTGGATGATGAGGTGGGAGTTGCGTTGGAATCCCTTCCCGCAGTCAGGGCAGCGGAAGGGCCTCTCCTCAGTGTGAATCTGCTCCTGCAGGATGAGATGGGAGCTGATCCGAAATCTCTTCCCACACTGGGGACACTTGTACGGCCTCTCCCCGGTGTGAATGCGTTGGTGCCTGATGAGTTCTGAGTTGCAGCTGAAGCCCTTCCCACATTCCTCACACTCGTAGGGCCATTCCCTGGTGCGGATCATGTGGTGGCATATCAGGGTGCTGCTCTGCCTGAAGCTCTTCCCACACTCCAAGCACTTGTAGGGCTTCTCCCCATCGTGAAGCTGCTCATGCACCACCAGCTCTGAGCCCTGGCTGAAGCTCTGTCCACCTTCCTGGCCCAGGGTGGGTCTTTCCTCCTCAGAGCACCCTGGGCTGGGTTTGGAGCCCCTCGTCCTGTGGGATCTCCAGGGCTTTTCCTCTCTGTTAGATTCTTGTGCCATGGAGCTGCTCAAAACAGCCTCTTCCATGAGGTTCTGCTCTGGGGATTTTTCCTTCCTGGTCTCCATCCTCAGCTCCTTGTCTGGGGGAGGAAGGACAAAGAGAGGATGAGATGTGCCTCTGTACCAGAGGGAAGGGGAAGGAGATCTCCCCAGTGCTTCCCCGGCAGGACGGCATTGGCAATGGGGTTGTCCTGCAGCTGGGGGCCGTGTTGGGCTGGGAGATGGAGCAGGAGAGAGGGGGAACGGGGCACTGACTTCCTCCTCACCCACCTGGGTGTCCTGGGGCATTGTCTCAGCAGGTGGCTGCTAAGGAAGGCAGGAGCCTCCCTTGAAATGGAAAATGTAAACAACCTCCTTCTGAACTGTTATAATTTTGAAATTATAGGGCTCTAAGGCAACAGATATGGGAATGGGAATTACAGTTATTTAGCAGGAAAATTAAAATATAAACGCAATAGTACAAAGAAAAAATACTGACAGATTCAGAATACGATCTGACACCCTATGGGTTACAGTGGTGGTGGCAGTCCCAATAAACAGTGGCTGCAGTCCTCCTGCAGTGACAGGTGTGGTTTTGTAGAAGCAGGGATCCTGTAGAACAGTGGGATTTCCTCTGAAGGTCCAGTGGTGGTGGTGTTGGGCCTCGTCTTCCTCTGGCAATCCAGTGGAAAAGGCTGACTGTGGTCTTCCCGCCCTGTGATTATATCCAGGTAGGAATGCTTGGCTCCTCCCTCCTGGCAGAGCTTCTCACAATGGGATGATGGAATTTTATCAGTCCTGCAGTGGCACTCAATGGCCCATTAACAGAAGATATCTCCGAGGAGGGAGGATTGGTTGTGGAAGAGATAAAGAAAACTGCTCATTTAACAGAAGGTAACTGCCCCATCAGATAGGAATAGAATACATGCCCCATGTCCAACCTAAGACAGCTGGGAAATGCTTTGCAGTATTCTGTGTCTGTGTGTCTGTGTTCATGTGTATTTTACACTCAAAGTCCCCCAAATTTCCAAGAGGTTTTCCTGGGGTGTTGTCTTGTCCCTGTGTCCATCTGCACCTCCCTGTGTCACTCTGTCACTGTCACCTCTACACATCTCTGAGCCCACTGGCACCTCCCAGGTTTGCACTGAATCCCTCCCTCCTGCCCTCCAGCACCAGCAATGACCACGGCAGGGAGCTCAGAGCAGGAGCGGCCAGGCCAGGGCTAATGCCAGGATCAGGAGCACCTGGCAGAGGCAGGAGGAATCCCCCATTCCAGGGGGTGCAAGGGGGGCACCCATGTCCCCTCCCAGCCCCAGGGCTACAGACCAGGGAGGAGATGCCTCAATTGCCTCAGCTGAATTGCTTTCCTCAGCCCTTGGCCCGGGAAGTCTCTGGCTGGAGCACAATCTCTAGAGAAGAGTTTCCGCAAGGAAGAGAAAAGAAAGGAATTGTTTCTTCCCTTTCTCTCATCACTGCCCCTTGTGCTGATTTTCTTGGCATCTCTTAGCAAAACCAACAAAAAAGCATCTGGAATGAGGTGTTTCCCAGGCTCAGTTCCTAAATAGGGCCAAAGGAAGGTTTTCAGCCAGGGAAAAAGCGACAAATGTGGGATTTGTTCAGACAGTTGAAAACATGACAGTTTCTAAGCACTGGAAATCCAGAGACTATAAAAAACAGAGTTTGCAGTTGTAATGGTCCATTGTCCTCCCTCTTCCCACTGCTGATTTGTCACATCCCAACTCCAGAGGAGCAGATTATGGAAAGAAGACCTGCAAGGACTGTTGGAGGCCTAATCCCAGAGACTGGAAGAAAGAGTGAAATCAGGAAAAGATTTCCAGTTGTTTTCTTACCATATTGACCACAAATAGCTGTGTAGTCCATGGGCAATATCCAGATGAGGAGGCACATTCCTGGTTTTTAATGCCAAATTGCTGTACTTTGGAACATCTTTCTGGATGAGAACAAACCACAGGCCAATAATTGACCCACTTCAGTTCCCAAATCAGAAATCATTCAACTTCTACCAAGATGTGTTTCTCTGCAGGTGTCCCAGATTGCAAGGCAAGATGGATTTTATTTGCCATCTGTATGGCAGTTTTCCTTATCTCTTCCACAACCACTCCTCCCTCCTGGGGGGACATCTGCTGAAAACAGGCTATTGAATGTCACTGCATGGCTGGTAAGAACTACAGCATCCCATTGGGAGATGCTCCGCCCAGAGGGAACAGCTAAGCATTCTAGCCAGATAGAATCTGGAGATTCTGGAATAGCAGCACAGCTTCTCCCCTGGATTTCCCAGATGAACAGCAGCTGCCTCTTCTTCCACTGGATCCTCAGAGAAAGACTACACCCTTTTCTACAGGACCCCCTGCTCTAACAGAACCACACTTGACACTCCTGGAGGACTGCAGCCACATTTCCAGTTGGATTGCTACCAACACCCTGACCAACAGAGTGTCAGGTTGTGTTGTGACTCTGCCATAGTTGTTTTCGTTTACTGCATTGTTTATTTTATCCTTTTATTTTCTTCCCTATGAAATAACTGTTATTTCCTGCTCCCATATTTTTTGCCTGAGAGCCCCTTAGTTTAAAATTTATAGCAATTTGGAGGCAGGGAGGTTTACATTCTCCATTTCATGGGAGGCTCCTTCCTTCCTTAGTAGTCTCCTGTCTTTCCAAACCAAGACAGAAGGACAGAAGGCACTTTGATTCCTTTTGTCCCAAGTTTCTCCTGAGTTCATGACTTCAGATGAACTGGAATGGTTCCAACAGCACAAAAGCAGCCGCAATGAGCAGGATCAAATCCCCAGGTCACCAGTAAATGCACTCGATCCACGCCTTCCACAGCCCAGCAGCAATTCCTGCCTCTGCCCCCAGCTCTGGCTCAGCCTGAGGGGCATCGCTCTGGTGTGTGCGGGGCTGGCTCCTGCAGGACACAGCGCTGGGAGCTGCTCTGTGTCCCGCAGCTTCGGCATCTCAGGCGCCGCTCCACAGCTGCGGGGCTGTGGCACCACTGCTCCATGGCTGTAGTTCCTGTGTCACCACTGTTCCATGGCTGTAGCTCCTGTGCCACCACTGTTTCATAGCTGTAGTTCCTGTGCCACCACGTTTCCATGGCTGTAGTTCCTGTGCCACCACTGTTCCATGGCTGTAGCTCCTGTGCCACCACTGTTCCTCCTTTTCCATGCTCACTCAACTGCTGCTCAAAAGCTGTGCTGTGCTGTTTCAGCACGGTTCCTCAGCTCCTGCGCCACTGCTCCACTGCTGCTCCAACACTGCTCATCTCCCACTGTTCCACTGCTCCTTCTCTGCTCCTCCCCTGCACTCCTGCTGTTCCACAGCTGCTGCTTCTGTCCTAGTGCTGCTGCCACAGCTGCAGTGTTATAGAGAGGGGAACCTTTGGGCAGCAACCGCTGTGGTGCCACAGAGAAGTCAGTGTTGGGAATGCCAATGCAGTGGTATCACAGAGAGGGGAGTGTTGGGGGAGTCACTGCTGTGGTGTCACAGACAGGAGAGTATTTGGTGCTGCCACCTCTCTCGTGTCACAGAGAGGAAAACGCTGGGGTTGCAATTGCTTTGGTGTCATAGACAGGGGGACATTGGTATTGCCACTGCTGTCATGTCACCGAGAGGGGAACACTGAGGTTTCCACCATTGGGATGTCACTGACAGGGAAACACTGGGGCTGCAAATGTTGAGGAGTCACAGAGAGGGGAATGTTGGAACTGCCACTGTGGTGCTGCCATAGAAAGTAGAGCTTTGTTTGGCCACCTCTGCAGTGTCATAGAGAGGAGAACTTTGGGGCTGCCAACACTGTGGTATCACCGAGAGGGGAAGGTTGGGGCAGCCACTGGTGTGGTATCAGAGAGAGAGGGACGTGGGGCTTCCACAGCTGCAGTGTCACAAGACAAGGAGGGGAAAGTTGGGGCATTCACTGGGTCTCCACCAAGGCTAACAGTGAAAGCAGGGTTCTGCGGGAGGCAGCAGGGAGAGCAGACGCTGTGCTGGGTGAGCGAGGGAAGAGGATGAGTGCAGAAGGCACAGCCCACCAGGAGGCCACCAGGCAGAGCTGTGAAGCCTCCCCAGATGAGGGTGACCTGCCCGGGGTGTGCCCTGCTGCCCCCAGGACTGTGCTGCCACCCTTGGCAGAGGTGTTTGCCCAGCAGGATGTCCCCTGGTCATCCGGGGCCGTGCCGCTGCCCGGGTGAGAGGGCGCTGTCAGCTGAGTGTGCCGTCCCTGGGGTCAGTGGTGGAGGCGCCCCGAGCAGCCTGGCTGTGTTAAATGTGCACCCTGCAGCCCCTCCATGCCCTGCCATGGCTGCCAAGGCACCTGAAAGCACTGGCTGCTGTGCTGCTGTGCCCTCTGCTGCCCCTTGTTCTGCCCTGCTGGCAGAAACTGCCGCAACCGCCCAAGAGCAGCACGGGTTGTCAATGGAGCGCGCTGCTGCCGATCCAGAGGGTGGAGAGATGTCATGCTGCAGAGTCACATTGAACAGGCACTCTGCCACTCTGCTGTGCCCTGCTGCCACAGCTGGAACCCCAGAAGCAGCACTTGGTAGCAGCAGAGAGGCACTTTGCCCCTGCAGCCACTGCAAGGCAGCCAGCTGCCACCACTGTGAGATGCCTTGCTCCTGCAGGACAGTGCCTGGCCATGGAGCGGGGTTTGCTGCCCCTCCACCAGGCCTGCCATACCAGCTGAGATCTCAGAAGCAGTGCCCGGCCCCTGTGAGTTTCCAGCTTCTCTGTGCCATGCTGCTGCCTCTGTAGCCATCTCTGCCTGCAGTGGAACCACCTCTCTGTGCTTTGCTGTGACTGAAAGTGCCCCTACAGCTGTGCCCAGCCACGGCGAGACAGTGCCTGGCCCCGGCAGGAGAGCGCCCTGGCACTGTAAAGGGGTGCCTGGCTGAGGAGCCGTTCCTGGCTGCTATGGAGCTGCCCGTGCCTGTTGCCAAGCTGTACCCGGCTGCTGTGAGACTCCCAGCTGCTGTGGAACACCTGGCTACCATCAAGCCGTATCTGTTGCTCCATGTCCTGCTGTCAACTGCTGTGAAAAGGCATCTGCTGAGCGGTTCACACGGGGGAGGTCCCCAGGGGGGTCCCCAGGCGGGTTCCCCGCCTTGGCCAGCATCCAGCAGCCAGCTTAGAACTGGTGCAAACCAGGGGAATCCGACTGTTTAAATAAAACAAAGCGTCACAAAGGCCTGAGATGGGTATTGACGCAATGTGATTTCTGCCCAGTGCTCTGAATGTCAAAGTGAAGAAATTCAATGAAGTGCAGGCAAGTGGCAGGAGCGACTATGACTCTCCTAAGGCAGTTTTTGAGAGTATAGTTCAAAACCGGGCATTGCTGCAGAGATTGCACTTCCTCGTGGTCCTGCTGGATACCCTGTGTAATGTAACCCAGTCAATCTCTGTCCCAGCACAGAGGCAGTGGGGATGGTCAGTTCAACATCCTCCTGTGGAAATTTCATCCTCCTGAAACAAATTTACAGTAAGAGCTGTGTGGCTTTTTGCCCAAAACCTGGCTCCAGAGTATTGGGATTTAATTCCAACATCACACTGCAACATCAGAGTTTGAAAGTGGGCAAAAGATTGCTACGTCCTTGGGGGTCCACTCTCATTCTTATTCTACCTCTCCTAACATTGTGGCAAATTTACTATCCAGATCCATAAAATGGGGAACCACTTTAAAACCAAACCTCTAAATGTGACTAGGTAGCCTTGGTGTCCCAGGGTTTTAAAGTGGACAGTTTGTCTCAATTTTGTAAGGGAAATTTGATGTCTTTATTTTCTAAAAAGCAGGTAGACCTCTTGTCTAAAAACTGGGTAGACCTAGTGCCGAAAAGTTTACCATCAGAACCCCCCATTTTGGCAGACCATGGATTGGCTACACTGGTGAGCTTGGGGTTTTATAGATCAAAGTTTTTAATGAATAACTTTGAATGTGTTCATTTTCCCACAAGCTGGGAGGGTTTGAGCAGGCTGCCTGAGGTCTATGAACAGCTTGCACCATGGCCAAGTGTGGGACTGAAGACCTGCCTTCTGAGGAACTGTGAATCGTTTGTGCTTGACAACGGGAAGAGAAACAGCAATTTTGAGACTGAGGGCACACCAGAAACATCACCTGCTGAGCCAGAGAACAACACCAAGCTGGCGGCATCCCCAGCTCAGACAGAGAACTGCAGGGAACAGACACTGGAAGACATCCTTACTGTGACTGTTCCTGATAAAAAATCCACCTTGTCCTTGCTGTGGTACCCAGGTGAACTGTGTGTTGGGCTTGATTGAACATCTGAGGGTAACCCATGGGAAAAGGAGGGTTTGCTTTCAGTGTGCTCAATGTCAAAAAGAGTAGAGTAATTATCATAGTATTGTTTGTCACTTTCCTAAATGCAGGGGAACAGCAGAAATTGCTCCAGGCAGGGAGTGGATATGTGAGGAATGCAGGAGGGACTTCAAGATGAAAATTGTTCTGGGACAAGACAAAAGATTGGCACATTTATTTATTAGAAATCAGGAAAGGGTTGCTTTCCCACCCAAAAGAGACTTCCAACCAAGGAGCCCACAAAAGATGCTTGACTAAAGAGGAGGAAGAACTACTGATAAGATTGAAGGCTCAGTTTGAGGGGAACAAGAACATCAATAAACTCATTGCAGGACACTCATCACAAGCAAAACAGCTAAACAAAGCAAGGACAAAAGGAGATTGCTGCCCAAGAAACCAGCCGAGGATGTAGATAAAGAAACAGGGATGAGTCATCAAACCAGGAGACCACACGAGGGCCTGAGAATGGACTTGGACAAAGATCTTGGGAGGAGTCAGATGCTTGGGAGAGCAGCTGCTGGAAGGAAAACAGATCCCAAGATGAGTCACCACCCTGATAAGGATAACAACAGCTGGGAAACAGCAAGTGACAGAGGGAGAGGCAGCTGCAGACCCATTATCTCAGAACCCTCAGTGAATGGTATCAGCTGGGACAATTAACACCTTCCCACAGGCATTCAAGCACTTCCTAGATGGCCAGGAGATGCAATCAACAGTCAATCAATCAGCCCAGGAATTCTTCTGATGCTTTGAATCAGCCAGATAAGAATAGCAACCAGAGATAAGGGAAAAATGGGGACCCAGGAAAAAGGAACAACAGGACCTTTTCAAAAATGGATGAAAAGAAGAGCAGTTAAGAAAGGTAATTTTCTTTTCGTCCAGGACCTGTTCCATCTAGATAGGGGAAAACTTGCTAAAATGATCCTGAATGACACAGTGTTTGTCCTGTGAAATCATACCCATCGAATATTTTTCAGTTTTAAAAGCCATATGAGAACACTTGATAGCCTTGGGAACTTCCAAACGAATGGGAAAGCCGACAATGGTGCTTTCAGAGAATTAATTACAGCAATAGAAATTGAGAAAAATGGGCAGGAGATGAGCAAAAGTTCAGCTCCCAGTTTGGGATAACTCTAAGAGACATCAAGAAGATGGACCCAGAGAACTCCTGGACCATGGAGATCTTCAGCTTATGGTTAACATCAGGAAAAATCCCAGACATGGTGAGGGGTTGCAGGACTGTTTTGATTCCTAAGTCAACCAAACCAGAGCGCCTAAAGGACATTAACAACTGGAGACCTATCCAGATCCGATCTTGCTAAGACTGTTCTCCAGTATTTAACCAGCCACACTGACCAAGGCTTGCCCCCTCAACCCAAGGCCAAGAGGCTTTATAAGAGCAGTGGGATGCTCTGAAAACCTGAAACTCCTGCAAATCATAATTCGGTTGACAGAAGGAGAACACAAACCCCTGGGTATTGTATTTGTGGACATCACCAAGGCTTTTGACACTGTAAGCCAGCAGCACTATCTACATGCCCTACAGGAAAGGGAAGCAGATCCCCACATCATCAATTTGGTGAGCAAATTGATGTGTGAGCATTAATTTGTGTGAGCAAATCCATGTGCCTGCTCCCATATTTTTGCCTGAGAGCCCCCTTAATATAAAATTTATAGTAATTCAGAGGGGTGGGGAGGGTTTACATTCTCCATTTCAGGGGGGGTTCCTGCCTTCCTTAGCAGACTCCTGTCTTTCCAAACCCAGACAGATTTTGGCGCCCAACGTGAGGTTTGAGGGCACAGAAACAAAAAAGGGAATAACAGTTCTTGAGTAATCTAATTTTTGTGTGTGGCTATAGAAACCTCATTAAGTGACACCATGTGGTCCAGCTTGCCCTGGTTTGGGTGGCATGTGATCATGGTCTTATTTCTCCCATTTGTAGGCCCTTATCCAAACATGGGTCCTATAACCAAGGCTACTGTGTCTGTTATCCGGATTGTTTTATGGGTGAATAAGGTGAGGAATTAATGGATTTTTAACTTCCTCTGGACAGCAGGCACATGGATTCACAGCTATCACACACTAACTGTATGTTTTTGGGGTTACTTTATTAATGGCACCTGCTGTAAGGAAATGACACTGGGTGAAATATTCTCCCAACCCTTAAGCCATTTCTTTGGGTCCGCCCCACCAGTTTTTGAAGGGTTCAGTTCCACTCTGAATATTTATTATTTCATACAGTGGCTAGTGTTGCTGATAAGCCTGCTCTATTTAGCATTTAGAGAGAAGGGGTGACTTACTTGGATAACCACCCTGACACCTACCCCAGAACCTAACATGCCACCAGAGTCGTCTAGGGATGCTGCTGCCCCAGAGCCTGACCCTGCCCCACAGCCCACCCCAGATGTGAACTACCCAGATTGGGTGGGGGGAGTCTGGTGAAGGATATACATGAGATGGGCCAGATGCCGAAGGAATACACTTCCCCAGCTGGTGAGGAAACCTCTCTCTGCCTTGAAGAGGGAAAGTCTAATAGTGCAGCAGTGGAACCCACAGATGTTACAACTGTCCAGGTTTCTGGCTGAATTGCAAAGGCAGACACAGCCAGCAGCAGTTGCCCCTGTAGAAACAAGGAGATCTAAGATGAAAGCAGAGCACCCAGATAGGGGAGGGCCCTCACAACCCACAGGGGAGCCAGAGGTTGCAATCATCACCGAGTCCCTGACATACGAAAGTCTCTGTAATCTGCACAAAGACCTTGTACGACGGAGAGGTGAGACTTATACAACCTGGCTACTTCGGGTCTGGGATCTTATGGGTACAGGCATGCAGCTGGATAGTGGTGAGGCAAGGAATTTGGGACCCTTGCCAGGACTCAGGTATCAATCAGATTTTTGTAAGGGAGCCAGGGTCCCTTTCCCTCTGGAAGTGGCTTTTACGAAGTGTCAGAAAGAGGTTTGTTCACAGAGAAAGAACGCAGGAGCAGCACCATAGAATGTGCTGGAAGACTCTTGAGGAAGGGATCCAACAGCTGAGAGAAGTGGCAGTATTGGAGGTGCTCTTTGGGAGGGATAGACAGCATGATAATAACCCCGACAAAGTCAGGTGCACAGGGAGAATGTTGTGGAGCCTGGCAAATCTGGGGCCATCTCAATACACCACCTTTATTGCAACAATTAATGCCGACACCAACTGAGACACAGTGGATTCTGTGGCCAACAATCTTAGGAATTATGGAAGTATGATCAATGATGCAGGCTCATGTCTCTGCTGTGATTAAGGACCTCAAAGAGCAGATGAGGAAGGTGGTGAGGGAAGAGGTGAGGAGGAACAGTTCCCACATGGCACCAGTACAATTCACAGGTGCCAGAGTCAGAGCCCAATGTTCCCCAGCTAGAGAGAGGGGGGGTACACCCCACGGGCTGACCTGTGTTTTTTTCTGCATGACCATGGGGAAGACATGGGAAGGTGGGATGGAACACCCACTTCTGTCCTGGCAGCACGGGTGCATCAGTTCAAGGAGGGAAACACAAATCAAGGGAACTCCAGTAAAGTGAAGGTAGCCTCAACCTCCCATGACCGAGCTGCTGAGTATGATCTGTCAGATCCCCTGGAAGGTACCTCTACCATGTATACCCAGGGTTAGAGGGACCCTGCTTCCAGCCAGGGAGAGGCACAGGAAAACCGGATTTTCTGGACGGTGTGGATCTGATGGCCTGGCACATCAGAACCACAAAAGTACGATGCTTTAGTTGATACTGCTGTGCAGTGTACCCTAATACCATCAGGACATGTGCGGGCAGAACCTATTTTCATTGCCGGGCTGGCGGGGGGATCACAACAATTGACCCTGTTAGAAGCCGAGATGAGTCTGACTGGGAAAGAGTGGAAAAAACATCCTATTGTGACTGGCCCAGAGGCCCCGTGTATTCTGGGCTTAGATTTCCTCCTGAATGGTTATTACAAAGACTGAAAGGGACTCAGATGGGCTTTTGGCATAGCTGCTGTGGAGGCAGAAAACATCAAGTAGTTGAACACTTTGCCTGGGCTATCAGAAAGCCCATCTGCAGTAGGACTCCTGAAGGTGGAAGAGCACCTTGACAGTGGACTGCGGGCAGTAACGGATGAATCAAGATGCCATGATCCCCATCCACAAGATGATCCGTGAGCTGGAGAGCCAAGGGGTGGTCAGCAAGACCCACTCACCCTTCAACAGCCCCACTTGGCCTGTGCGCAAGTCTGGCAGAGAATGGAGATTGACTGTGGACTATCGTGCCTTGAATGAAGTGACTCCACCACTGAGCGCTGCTGTGCCGGACATGCTGGAACTCCAGTACGAGCTGGAGTCCAAGGCAGCAAAGTGGTACGCCACCATTGACATTATTAACACATCTTTCTCCATTCCTCTGGCAGCAGAATGCAGGCCTCAGTTTGCTTTCACCTGGAGGGGAGTGCAGTATACCTGGAACCGACTGCCCCAGGGGTGAAAGCACAGCCCCACCATCTGCCATGGACTGATCCAGCCTGCACTGGAAAAGGCTGAGGTTCCAGAACACCTGCAGTACATGGATGACATCATTGTGTGGGGGAACATGGCAATGGAAGTATTTGAGAAAGGATCATCAGGATTCTGCTAGAAGCCAGCTTTGCTATCAAGAAGAGCAAAGTCAAGGGACCTGCCTGAGAGATCCAGTTCCTGGGAGTGAAGTGGCAAGACAGACGGCGTCAGATTCCCACTGAGGTCATCAACAAAATCACCGCGATGTCTCCACCAACTAGCAAGATACAAACACAAGCTTTCCTGGGTGCCATAGGTTTTGGAGAATGCACATTCCCGAATACAGTCTAGGTTGTGAGCCCTCTTTACCTGCAAGAAGAAGGAGTTCCACTGGGGTCCTGAACATCAACAAGCCTTTGCCCAGATCAAGCAGGAGACCGCTCATGTGGTTGCCCTTGGCCCAGTCAGGACAGGACCAGAGGTAAAGAACATGCTCTACTCTGCAGTCGGGAACCATGGCTTGTCCTGGAGTCTTTGGCAGAAGGTGCCTGGGGAGACTCGAGGCTGACCACTGGGATTCTGGAGTCGAAGCTACAGAGGGTCCGAAGCCAACTACACTCCCACAGAGAAGGAAATCTTGGCTGCCTGTGAAGGAGCCCAGGCTGCCTCAAAGGTGATTGGCATGGAAGCACAACTCCTCCTGGCACCTTGACTACCAGTGCTGGGGTGGATGTTCAAAGGCAAGGTTCCTTCCACCCACCACGCCACTGACGCTACCTGGAGTAAATGGATTGCTCTTATCACACAGCACACCTGTGTTGGAAACCTGAATCACCCTGGGATTCTGGAGATAATTACAAACTGGCCTGAAGATGAGAACTTTGGTCTGACTGATGAAGAGGATCAAGAATCAGTGACACGTGCTGGAGAAGCTCCTCCATATAACCAACTGCCCCCAGAGGAAACACACTATGCTCTTTTCACTGATGGTTCCTGTGTCATCATAGGGATGAACCAGAAGTGGAAAGCAGCCGTATGGAGCCCCACCCGACAGGTTGCACAAGCTACCGAAGGAGAACGTGGATCAAGTCAACTTGCAGAACTCAAAGCTGTTCAGCTGGCCCTGGACATTGCTGAGAGAGAGAAATGGCCAAAGCTCTATCTTTATACTGATTCATGGATAGTAGCCAATGCTCTTTGGGGCTGGCTGGAAAGGTGGAAAAAGGCCAACTGGCAGCGTAGGGGAAAACCGATCTGGGCTGCTGATGAGTGGAAAGACATTGCCGCTCGGTTCGAGAAGCTACCTGTGAAAGTCTACCATGTGGATGCTCATGTCCCCAAGAGTCGGGCTAATGAGGAACACCGAAACAAGGAGCAGGTAGATCAGGCAGCAAAGATAGGTGTCAAAGATAGACTTAGATTGGAAACATAAGGGGGTGTTGTTCCTAGCTCAATGGGCCCATGATGCCTCAGGTCATCAGGGCAGAGATGCCACCTATAAGTGGGCACAAGGGGTGGATCTAACCATGGACAGTAAATCACAGGTTATCCATGACTGAGACATGTGCTGCCATCAAGCAGGCCAAGTGAGTGAAGCTGCTCTGGTAAGGTGGGCGGTGGTCCAAGTACCAGTATGGGGAGGCCTGGCAGATTGACTCCATCACGCTGCCCTAGACATGCCAGAACAAGCGCTACGTGCTGACCATGGTGGAAGGCACCACAGTATGGTTGGAGACCTACCCTGGGCCTCACACCACTGCCCGGTACACCATCCTGGGTCTGGAATAGCAAATCCTGTGGAGACATGTCACCCCTGAGAGAACTGCGTCAGAAAATGAGACCCATTTCAAGAATGGCCTTATCAATGCCTGGGCCAGGGAACATGGTATTGAATGGATATATCATATCCCCTACCATGCACCAGCTGCCAGGAAAGTTGAACGGTGCAATGGACTACTTAAAACAACCCTGAAGGCACTTGGCGGGGGGGGTGGGACTTTTAGAAATTGGGAAATGAACCTAGCAAAAGCCACCTGGATGGTCAACACCAGAGGGTCCATAAATCGAGCTGGTCCTGCCCAGTCTGAACCCTGCACAGAGTGGGTAGATATAAAGTCCCTGTTGTAAATGTGAAAGGTATTTTAGGAAGGCCTGTTTGGATTGATCCCACCTCAGGCAAAGACAAACCCATCTGTGGAATGGTTTTTGCTCAATGACTGTTTACACTTGGTGGGGTGGGTAGTGCAGAAAGATGGAGAAAGCCGTTGTGTACAACAGGGAGACCCAGTCTTAAGTGAGAACTGTGTGTAAGGTTGTTTTTTTTTTTTTTTTTTTTTTTTTGTGGTGCAGATGGAAATAGAAAAAGGGGTGGATAATGTTGAAGATTGCATGCAAGATGTTTTCCATTACCATCTGTATGGTAGATTACCTTTGTCAAGTGGGCAGTTTGCCTTATCTCTCTCTTTGAGTGACCACATTCACACCTCCCTCTGGAGGGGACATCTGATGATAACAGACTATTGAATGTCACTGCATGACTGATAACAACTATACCATCCCATTGTGACATGCTCCACCCAGAGGGAGGAGCCAAGCATTGCTACCCAGATATAATCCGAGATTCTGGAAGACTAGCACGGCTTTCTCCACAGGATTCCCCAGAGGAACAGCGGCTGTCTCTACTCCTACTGGATCAGAAGAAGAAGAATACATCCTTCTCTACAGATCCCCCTCGCTCCAACAGAACCACACCTGATACTTCAGGATGTCTGCAGCCACATTTCCAAGTGGACTGTCACCCACACCCTGACCCACAGGGTGTCAGGTTGGGTTCTGGCTCTGTCAGTGTTGTTCTGGTGTACTGCATTGTTTTATTTCATCCTTTACATTTTTTTTCTTTTCCCCCTTAAAGAACTGTTAGTTCTTACTCCCATATTTTTGCCTGAGAGCCCCTTAATTTAACACGTATAGCAATTCAGAGGGATGGGGAGGGTTTACATTCTCCATTTCAGGGGAGCCTCCTGCCTTCCTTAGCAGACTCCTGTCTTTCCAAGCCAAGACACCAATGAACTCCTACCAAATTCGGTGAAACAAATTCCTTGGTAAAGGCCGTGTGGCTTATTGCCTGAAACCTGGCCCCCTCGGTTGCAGACAGGGGCAAAGAGCTCCGAAGTGGAGTGACCACCCACTCCGTTCTCACCTAAATAAATGTGGTCCTAATTCGATGGCTCAAAATCCGGATTTTGTCCTTTGGAGGAGGGGCGCTCTGGGGGCTGCCAGTACGCCTGTCCAGGGTATCGGTGGGCACTCAGACTTAGATCCTAGCCTCCCACGAGACAGTGAACCGTTTGTGCTTGGTGAGGGAAGCGGCAAAGAGGTGAGTGAAGGCACACCAGAGGCATTGCCTCCAGTGCCTGCGGAACATGGAGGGCAGTCACCGGATAACATCGTGAAGGTGACTGTTCCTGACAAAAATCCACCTTGTCCCTGCTATGGTACCCGGGTAAACTCTGTGTTAAGCCTGATTGAACATCTAAAGGAGTCGCACAGGAAAAGGAGGGTTTGCTTTCGGTGTGCCAAGTGTGGAAAGGAAAATATTAACTATCATAGTGTTATTTGTCATTTTGCAAAATGCAGGGGTCCAGAAACTGAAAGGGTTCCAGCTGGAGAGTGGATCTGTGAGGTATGCGGCAGAGACTTCACAACCAAAATTGGCCTGGGACAACACAAAAGATTGGCACACCCATTGATAAGATACCAAGAAAGGATCATTGCTTCCCAACTGAATGAAACATCAAATCAAGGAGCCCACAAAAGATGCTGGACAAAAGAGGAGGAAGAACTGCTGATAAGACTGGAGGCACAGTTCGAGGGAAACAAAAACATTTATAAACTTATCGCTGAACACATAATAACCAAAACAGCTAAGCAAATTAGTGACAAAAGAAGATTGCTGCCTAGGAAACCAACAGATGGAGCTGACAGAGGACCTGTGATGAGTCATTGCACCAGGAGAGCAGCTGAGGGCATGGGAATGGAACCTGGGTTGAGTCAGCAATCCCAAGCAACAACCGTGGACAATGGACCTGGGGAGAAGCATCTGCCAGGGAGGCCAGCTGCTAGAGGGAAAACAATGGATAAGTTAAGATGACACCCTGATAAGGATAACTGTCACCAGAAACCAGCAGAGGGCGGGGCAGCTGCAGGCTCATTACCAAAAGACAATCAAGGAACACTTCTCAGCTGGAGCCATTAGCCACTTCCCCAGAGCATTCAAGCAATTGATGGACGGCCAGGAGATGCTCAGAATAATTAATCAGGCAGTGCAGGACTGCTTTGAATGCCTAGAATCAATAAGCCAAGTAAGAAATGTTACACATGGAAAAAATGGGAAGAAGACCCAGGAGAAGCAATCAAGAAAGCTGTTTCAGAACTGGATGAAACACAGAGTGATCAAACACGGTAATTACCTTCACTTTCAGCGTTTATTCCATCTTGACAGGGGGAAACGAGCAAAAATTGTTTTGGATGACATAGAGTGTTTGTCCTGGGATATATCACCCAGTGAAATTTACTCAGTATTTAAAGCCAGATGGGAAACACCTGGTAATTTTCCTGGCATCAGGGAATTTGAATTTAATGGGAAGGCAGACAACAGCACCTTCAGAGACTTAATCACGGCCAAAGAAATTGAAAGAAATGTGAAGGAAATAAGAAAGGGCTTGGCTTCAGGTCCAGATGGGATTACTCTTGGGGACATCAAAATTATGGATCCCAGGTATTCCCGGATGGCTCAGCTCTTCAACTTATGGTTAACATCTGGGGAGATCCCGGACATGGTGACGGGGTGCAGAGCTGCTTTAATTCCTAAATCTACAAAACTGGAACATTTGAAGGACATTAATAACTGGAGGCCTATCACAATCAATTCCATCTTGTTGAGACTGTTCTCCAGGATTGTAACAGCAAGGCTGAGCAAAGCATGCCCCCTCAACCCAAGGCAAAGAGGCTTTATTAGAGCAGCAGGATGCTCTGAAAACCTGAAACTCCTGCAAACTATGGTTCGGACTGCCAAAAGTGAACACAGACCACTGGGTGTTGTATTTGTGGACATTGCCAAGGCGTTTGACACCATGGGCCACCATCACATCATACTTTGCAGCAGAGGGGAGTGGATCCCCACATCATCGCCCTGATGAACAATATGTAAAAAGACTTCAGTATGTATGTCACCACAAAAATGAACACACGCACAGACAAAATCCAGGTCTGGGTTGGAGTAAAGCAGGGTGACCCACTGTCACCCCTTTTATTTAACCTGGCAATGGACCCCCTGTTGTGCAAGCCGGAAGAGAATGGTAAAGGATTCCACCGAGGACAGAGTAGTATAACTGCAGTGGCATTCGCCGACGATCTGGTCTTGTTGAGCAACTCCTGGGAAAACAGGAAAACAAACATCAAGATATTAGAGACCTTCTGCGATCTCACCGGTCTCAAAACACAAGGGGAAAAGTGCCACGGCTTCTACATCAAGCCCACAAAAGACTCTTACACCTTCAATAACTGCGCTGCATGGACCATCAACGGCACACCCCTGAACATGATCAACCCCGGGGAATATGAGAAATACCTTGGCCTACAGTTTGACCCCTGGACTGGGATAGCAAAAACCAACCTCTCCACAAAACTAGAATTCTGGCTCAAATGCATTGATCAAGCTCCACTTAAATCTTGCAAAAACTTGATATCCTCAAAATACACACCATCCCTCGACTGACCTACCGGGCTGACCATTCAGAAATGAAACAGGGGTCCTTGAAGCCCTTGACCAGAAGATCTGAACAGTGGTCAAGAACTGGTTGCAACTACCTCTGTGCACCTGCAATGCCATCTTGTACTTGAGCACGAAGGACGGCGGTTTGGGCGTCACCAAGTTGGCGGGACTGATCCCCAGTGTACAAGCCCGGAGACTGCACTGGATTGCGCAGTCCTCGGATGAAACAATGAAGGAGTTCCTAGAGAAAGATCAAATGGAACAACTGTATAAGAAATTGTGGATTCAAGCTGGAGGGGAAAGCGAGAAGATACCCTCAATTTGGGAAGCACTGCTGGTGAATGAACCATCCAACAGTGCAGACACAACCTCAGAGTGGGAAGCACTGACCCTGAAAACTAAATTTCCTAAACCTTGTGATTGGCGGAGAAAAGAATTCCAGAAATGGACCAAATTAGTGTCCCAAGGCCATGAAATTAAAAGCTTTAAAGGTGATAAAATTAGTAGTGATTGGCTCCAATACTATAGACGCATACCTCACAGGAAACTCCTCACTGCACTACAACTTAGGGCCAACCTCTACCCCACGAGAGAATTTCTCTCCCAGGGTAGAGAGGAAAATTACATCAAGGCCTGTAGGCACTGTGATGCGGACAACGAAACCCGCACCCACATCATCGGCTACTGCCCAGTGAACTCAGGACACTCGAATCAAGAGGCACAATCACATCTGTGAAAGGCTTATTGAGGAGGCGAAGAAGAGGGACTGGGTAGTGTTCAAAGAACCACACATAAGGGAAACCATCAAGAAGCTGTACAAACCAGATCTGATATGTGTTGAGGACGGACATGCATTTGTCGTGGAAGCGACAGTACGATACAAAGCCTCCAAAAAATGTCCAGAAGAAGCCACTGCAGAGAGAGTAAACATGTAAAAACATTTGGAAACTAAGGTGTGAAGCCTCACCAATGCAAAGGACGTTGTTTTTATGGGCTTTCCCCTTGGAGCGTGGGGGAAATGATACTAGGGGAACGTTGAACTTTTGAGTACACTTGGCCTCTCCAAATCGTGGCAAGCGATGGTTGCAAAGACTTTATCCACAGAAGCGCTCCTATCGTCTGTGGACATTGTACATATGCTCACCAGCAGGGCCAGAAGATTAAATGATTCAGGGTAGTGAATTTTTGCATTTTTTGTACTTTGTAATGTTTTGTAGATTTTTATTGCTGTTTTTATATGTTGATTTTTGTATGCGATTTTTTATTTTGTATCACTTTTATATTTTAAAATACTAGAGAATAGCTAGGTTCATAAGGAAGCCACAAGACAGTTACGTGGCTCATAGTGAGTAGGGACAAAGACTTTAATTCATAACGCATCAATTAGCACCTGATTCAGACCAATTTACTGTATTTGAACCAATTTACCAGATTTGTCCAAGGTGGACAAGCCATCTTTATTTAACCCAGAAAAGGAACATATATTATTTATATGTGTTTGAAAAATAGCCAAATGCCTCATCACGTAATTAGTGATATGCATGAATGGATGAACGAGATTCCCACTGTCCCTACCTACTATCCAGCGAAACCACAGCAAAGGGAATGGGCTTGGTGGAATCAGCGGGGAAAGAAGACCCTGTTGAGCTGGACTCTAGTCTGGCACTGTGAAGAGACATGAGAGGTGTAGAATAAGTGGGAGGCCGGGCGTATGCTCGGTGGTGCGGGGCGACCCGCCCGCCGGTGTCCCGGCCATCGGTGAAATACCACTACTCTGATCGTTTTTTCACTTACCCGGTGAGGTGGGGTGGCAAACCCCGAGGGAGGCTCTTGCTTCTGGCGCCCACCCCCGGGGTCGCTAGCAGCCACTCTATTGGATAGTGAACCCCTGTCTCCCAGTCGCTCTATCGACCGGTCTGCCTGCAGGCACAGGAATGAGGCTGAGCACTCAGACATCTCTTAGTGGCTTATTCAGCCATCCTATCTCTCTTTTCCCTCGAGGGTCCCTCAATACATACAGTATCCTCTGCACACCAGCAGGTCCTTTTCTGTCTCCGCAGGAGGCAAACCGAGACAAGCAGAGCTCCTCTGGGAAAATCCCAGGGTGAGCTTTGGAGGTCCGTCTATGCCTCTCTGCCCCTGTGGGGACAGAGATGATACCTCCTACCTGGCCTGCCAGTGCCTGTTTTGTGGAGATAAACAAAACTCCACAATTTTGTGAAAGTTGTAAAGCCGGTATGTTTAGTACAGCGCTGGATGCATGTGGAGATTACTCTCCTTAAAAGACATGCGTACTTCTGGGAATTTCAGGTCCCTTTTTATCCCCCTCTCAAATAGATATGCATACAATTTTACAATAGGTTCATACATATTCATTTACACAAATTTCGCCATTTCCACATTTGCCGCTAGTTCTTCTTTATCAGAAAGAATTCCAAGGTCAGGTTGACCTGCTCTCACAGCAGTCTTTCTGTCTCCCCCCCTTATCTCTGTCCTTCACTGAAGAAGTTTCTCTGAGCCTAGGCTTCTTATGAAAACAGGCAGTCAGACTAAAAATAGCTATGTTTTCAAACTACAGACTTAACTCAAAGATGTACATTTCAAACGTGTACATTTCAAAGATGTACCTAAATCAAAATGAATTTCTAGTCTGGAGAATTTCTACTCTCTCTCACCATAGCCTCAGACAGGGACCGGCTCCCAGGGCCCTTGCCATGGCAACCAGGACTGGGACCAGCTGGGATGCTCCGGTCTCCATGGGCCAGAGTATAGGAATGGGATTTCCCTATTTCCTGCTCCTGCTAAAACCGCACTGCCATTCGCTGCCCTCCTACCTCCCATGGAAAGCACAGAAGACAAAGATCCCAGTGTGGGATAAGAACAATTTACTGGGAACAGCAACCAGATAAGGAACAAACAGGAACAGCAACAACATTGATAACAGAAGGGATAAGAAAATCTATTTGCAGGGAAAACTACAACACCACCAACTGTCTCTTCCCAGCCACATATTCACTCCTGCCTGGAAAGGACACCCTTCTCCTCAGGGGAGGGAGAGAGACAGTCCCTTTCCTACCCCTAGCAATGACCTGATGTAGGAGAGAATATAATGACACAACCATGGTCAGACCCTCATGTTCTTGGACCCACATCATGTCATTTGCAGGGATCGGAAAAGGGACAGGTGTCTTCCCAGCATTGATGACAGAGAACATGGATCACCAGGGTTCATCCCAACGGGGGTTGTCCAATTGGAGATGAAGCTGGAGCAGTACAAGAAGCTTTTCCTGAAGTTGGGGCATTTGCAGGGCTTCCCTTACTGGTGCCTCTGTTGGTGTTTGATCAAGTGAGACCTCTGGGTGAAGCTCTTCCCACACTTGGGACACTTGTAGGGCGTCTCCCCAGTGTGGATGCGCCAGTGGGTGATGAGCTGGGAGTTGCGGATGAAGCCCTTCCTGCAGTCAGGGCAGCGGAAGGGCTTCCCCTCTGTGTGAATCTGCTCATGCAGAAGGAGATGGAAGCTGGTGTGAAACCTTTTCTGACACTCAGAACACTCGTAAGGCTTCTCCTCAGTGTGGATGCATTGGTGGGTGACGAGTGCGGAGCTGCAGCTGAAGCCCTTCACACACTCCAAGCACTTGTAGGGCCATTGCCTGGCATGGATCATCTGGTGGCGGATCAGGGTGCTGCTCTGCCTGAAGCTCTTCCCACACTCCAAGCACTTGTAGGGCTTCTCCCCATTGTGAAGCTGCTCATGCACCACCAGCTCTGAGCCCTGGCTGAAGCTCTGTCCACCTTCCTGGCCCAGGGTGGGTCTTTCCTCCTCAGAGCACCCTGGGCTGGGTTTGGAGCCCCTCGTCCTGTGGGATCTCCAGGGCTTTTCCTCTCTGTTAGATTCTTGTGCCATGGAGCTGCTCAAAACAGCCTCTTCCATGAGGTTCTGCTCTGGGGATTTTTCCTCCCTGGTCTCCATCCTCAGCTCCTTGTCTGGGGGAGGAAGGACAAAGAGAGGATGAGATGTGCCTCTGTACCAGAGGGAAGGGGAAGGAGATCTCCCCAGTGCTTCCCCGGCAGGACGGCATTGGCAGTGGGGTTGTCCTGCAGCTGGGGGCCGTGTTGGGCTGGGAGATGGAGCAGGAGAGAGGGGGAATGGGGCACTGACTTCCTCCTCACCCACCTGGGTGTCCGGGGGCATTGTCTCAGTTTGAAAAGACAAGTGTCTGCTAAGGAAGGCAAGAACCTCGCTTGAAATGGAAAATATTAATCCCCTCCCTCTGAATTGTTATATGTTTAAAATTAAGGGGGTCTCAGGCAAAAATATGGGACTAGTTAAAACAGTTATTGACTAGAAAAAATTTAAAAATACAAATGCAGCTGTACAAAAACCCCACTAACCGAATCAGAGTATAACCTTACACCTTGTGGGTCAGGGTGCTGGTAGCAGTCCCATTATATGGTGGCTGCAGAGCACCTGCAGGGACAGATGTGGTTCTGTTGGGATCCTGTAGAAGGGTGGAGTTTTCCTCTTAAGGTCGGTGGTGGTGGTGTTGGGTCTGGTCTTCCTCTGGGAATTCTGTGGAGAAGAAAGCTGCTTCTTCCTCTGGGAATTCTGTGGATAAGAAAGCTGCTTCTGTGAGAATCCAGTGGGAAAGGCTGGCTGTGGAGTTCCAAGGCCGAGCTTATATCCAGGTAGGAATGCTTGGCTCCTCCCCCTGGGCAGAGCATCTCACAATGGGGTGATGGAATTTTTATCAGTCATATAGTGACACTCAATGGCCCATTAAGAGAAGATATTTCCCAGAGGGGGCATTGGTTGTAGAAGAGATAAAGAAAACTGCTCAATTAACAGATGATACCTGCCCCACTTCTAACAGATGGGAATCGACAAACCCCCAGCTACATCTTGCAACCTAAGACAGTCATCTCCATCTTCCTCACAGCCTTTTCCTCTATGCCACCACGATTGGGAATGGAAAATCGTGGTTCTGGAAAAACAAGGGTTTAGCACAGATTGAGATTGAATGTCCCTCTGCCCAAGTCCATCTCTAGAAGTAACCGGCCATCTGCGCTCCATAAAAACCTCCCAAACATCAAGGTTCAGCCCTGAAAATGCTTCCCAGGAGTTGCCTGTCCCTGGTCTCTCCCCTTTGGTGTTTCAGGGTTGCCCCCTGTCCCAGCTGGTGTGGGTCACACTTGGATTGGGGGTCCCCTGTTTACTTGATCCCCACCCTCCCCTGCAGGAAGTCCCAAAAAGCAAAACCTTTCCCCTTTTTCCATCTCCTCATTTAGGGATGCTGGGGGGTTTTGGGATCCTAGGGTCCCTACTTTCCTAATTCTCTGCTTTGGAGTGCAGGGGATCCCAGGAGTCCCTCCTTCCCCTCTCCAGGCTCTTGAGGCTCCTGCCAATGGCGGTGCTCCCCCCTCTCTGGGTTCCCGACTTTGGGCTCCTGGGGGACACAGGACTCTGCTCCTCCAGGCTGCCTCTGCCAGCAGTTGCCACTGGACCCTCCAATGTCCCTCCATGGGGCCTTTTCCGCACAGCCTTGGAGTTCTACATTCTCCAAACATCCCCTCAAAAAAACCCCACCCAGGGAACCCCCCAGGATATCTGGGCCAAGCACCCCCTCTCACCGGTCACCTGCGTGATGGTGGGGATGAAGATCTCATGGGTGGGGATGTGAATTCGTGGAGTGCTTGACCTCGTAGTTCCTTCTGCTTTTCTCTGATCCTCCTTTGTCCCTCATCTTCCTCTTCCTACCATTCCCTCCCTCCTCCTTCCCCAGCAGCAGCCACACCCTCGGTGCCCCGTTCCCGCAGCCCTCGCAGCCTGCGGCAGGAGCGGGGATGGAGCCAGGACAGTTCGGGATGGGCAGCGCGGGGTTCTCGGCTGCTCCCAGCCACTGCGGGTGAGGGGAACCCAGCCTGGGCCAAAGGAGAGGCAAACTGGGAAAACTGGGGGCTGAACATCCAAACTGGGTCTTGCTGGGGACCCTGCCTGGGCGCTGCCAGCCCTTGGGGCTCCACTCAGGAGATCCGGGAGGGGCAAATGCAGAGAGGGCTGGGGGATCCCAGGAGTTTCATCACTGGGAAGAAGTGAGCTGTACTGGGATCATACTGTGATCATATAGGCAGTGACTGGAATTGTACTGGGTTTGTACTGACATCATACTGGGATCATACTGGGAGCAGCTGGACTCCTGCTGGTGGAGACTCTGATCACAATGAGGTGAATGGGATCATAGTGGGATCATACTGGGACTGAGTAGGAGCCTGCTGGGTGCAATTGTGGCCCTGTTGAGGCAAATGGGATATACTGGGAGCAAGTGGGATCATGCCAGGAGCAAGTGGGAGTAACTGGGATCATGCTGGGTGCACACTGGGGGTCATTAGAAGCAACTGGCCTTCCACTGGGATGAACTCAGATTATGCCAGGAGTGACTGGGAATATGCTGGAAGGAACTGGGATATATTGGGAGAGACTGAAACAAAAGTCAGGGTGAAAGGGAGAAACTGGAACCATGTGGGGCACAAGTGGTTCATACTGGCAGCAACTGGGACCACAGTGGGCTCATCCCTGCATCGTACTAGGACTGACTGGATTAACACTGGGAGTTTCTGAGAGTGACTGGGAACACACCATGCACATCATCCCTGGACTGGGGGTGACTGGGAGTAACTGGGAGCACACTGGGAGCAACTGGCATAATCCTGGGACTGACTGGGTTGATCTAGCTGCAGGTAACTGGCACCATCCTGGGAGTGCTTGAAAGTAACTGGGATTATTCTGGGACCATACTGGGAATGCTGGCATGTCACAAAGATCATACTAATACATAAAATTTCAATAGTCAATGCGAATTTTATTTCTAAATCTTTGATTTGAAAGAAGGTGGGCAAGCAGCGCTGGGTGGCTGAGGAGTCACTGCTCCACTCATGGCACACACTACTTACAAATTCAGTAAAGTATATATACTGTTTTTAAGCTTATAAAGCATTTTCCAATGTGCTTGGTTAATAGAAATGAGTAAATATCAGTAAGCTGGAATCAGCAATTTCATCATCTTTCCAGGTGGTTGTTGGCTTCCTGTCCTTCTTGTGCTCGTCTGGAGGGAGGCCCCTTCACCGCTGTCTGCTACAATATTTTGTTAAGCTTTTTATTATATATAAGCATTTAGTCACATTGCAGTCCCTTTAGCTTTACAACAAGTTCCTCTATTCTAAGCACCAGCCATCTTTCTACCTCATCTCTTTACTTTACCATACTTCCCCTATTTCAAAGCTTTATTTGGCTATAGAAGGTTTCAAAACCCTTCTTTGTATCTATCCCAAGGAATGCATCCATTTTCCACACAGCAGATACAAGCATTTGCTGATTCCATTGCAGATTGACACAAATCACAAAAACATTTTTCACAATATTGCTCACCAAATTGACGATGTGGCAATCTGCTTCCCTTTCCTGTAGGGCATGTAGAATGTGCTGCTGGCTTATGGTGTCAAAAGCCTTGCTGATGTCCACAAATACAACACCCAGGGGTTTGTGTTCTCCTTTTGTGACTGAATAATGATTTGCAGGAGTTTCAGGTTTTCAGAGCATCCCACTGCTCTTGTAAAGCCTCTTTGCCTTGGATTGAGGGTCAAGCCTTGGTCAGTGTGGCTGTTAAAATCCTGGAGAACAGTCTTAGCAAGATGGAACTGATTGGGATAGGTCTCCAGTTGTTAATTTCCTTAAGGCGATCTGGTTTGGTTGACTTAGGAATCAAAACAGTCCTGCAATCCCTCACTGTTGTGTTGGGTCTGTATAAGTTGGACTGTTCTGTTCCGCCCTATCTTGTAATGGTTCTGCCCTGGTTCTCCCTTCCCTCCCTTGTGCTGCCAGTTATCCCAACTCCTCCCCAGTTGCCTTGGAGATAAATGTACCCTGTCTCAAATCCCTCCCCCGTGCCCTGTCCGTCACTTGGCGCTCCCACCCTTCTCTCTGGAACTCTCTAGAAACATCTAACTAGAGCGTCGAGTGATTGGCTCAGGGGCCGAAGCTCCACCCTCAAGTTATTCCCATTGGTGTTTTCCCTAAGTCAATCTTTGGTATCCCACTCCCCTCTGAAACCCTATTTGTCCAAGGACTGACTCCTCCCCTGTGTCCCTCCCTCCTTATAAGCTATTGCAAGTTCCCCCTCTTCGTCTTCGGTTGTTGGTTTCCCCTGGGACTCAATAAACCTGGATTCACCACGGCTGGAGAGCGCTCTCTTCCTATTTCTGCTGACTGTAGCCATAAGCCAAGCCACGTCCTACCACAAGGTACCGTTACTTTCATAGCACAGAGCGTTTGCCTTAGGTGCTGTCCCAAGCCACGGAGATTGGGATAGTGCCCACCTACTGCTAGCGGTGCTGGAAAGCTGGCCGGGACGTCCGAGAAGGACCATTTTTCTCCAGCTGGACCGCTTTAGTTTTGGCGCCCAACATTCCCCACTGCCTCTGTGCTGGGGCAGAGATCGATTGGGTTACATTGCACAGGGTATCCAGCAGGACCATGAGGGGGTGCAATCTATGCACCAATGCCCTGTTTGTAACTATACTCTCAAAAACTGCCTTAGGAGAGTCATAGTCGCTCCTGCCACTTGCCTGCACTTCATTGAATTTCTTCACTTTGACATTCAGAGCACTGGGCAGAAATCACATTGCGTCAACACCCATCTCAGGCCTTTGTGATGCTTTGTTTTAATTAAACAGTCTGATTCCCCTGGTTTGCACCAGTTCTAAGCTGGCTGCTGGGTGCTGGCCAAGGCGGGGGACCTGCCTGGGGACACCCCTGGTGACCTCCCCCGTGTGAACCGCTCAGCAGACGCCTTTTCACAGCAGTTGACAGCAGGACATGGAGCGACAGATACGTCTTGATGGTAGCCAGGTGTTCCACAGCAGCTGGGAGTCTCACAGCAGCCGGGTACAGCTTGGCAACAGGCACGGGCAGCTCCATAGCAGCCAGGAATGGCTCCTCAGCCAGGCACCCCTTTACAGTGCCAGGGTGCTCTCCTGCCGGGGCCGGGCACTGTCTCGCCGTGGCTGGGCACAGCTGTAGGGGCACTTTCAGTCACAGCAAAGCACAGAGAGGTGGTTCCACTGCAGGCAGAGATGGCTACAGGGGCAGCCGCATGGCACAGAGGAGCTGGAATCTCACAGGGGCCAGGCACTGCTTCTGAGATCTCAGCTGGTATGGCAGGCCTTGTGGAGGGGCAGCAAACCCCGCTCCATGGCCAGGCACTGTCCTGCAGGAGCAAGGCATCTCACAGTGGTGGCAGCTGGCTGCCTTGCAGTGGCTGCAGGGGCAAAGTGCCTCTCTGCTGCTAACCAAGTGCTGCTTCTGGGGTTCCAGCTGTGGCAGCAGGGCACAGCAGAGTGGCAGAGTGCCTGTTCAATGTGACTCTGCAGCATGACATCTCTCCACCCTCTGGATCAGTAGCAGCGCACTCCATTGACAACCCGTGCTGCTCTTGGGCGGTTGCGGCAGTTTCTGCCAGCAGAGCAGAACAAGGGGCAGCAGAGGGCACAGCAGCACAGCAGCCAGTGCTTTCAGGAGTCTTGGCAGCCACAGCAGGGCCTGGAGGGGCTGTAGGGTGCTCATTTAACACAGCCAGGCTGCTCGGGGCGCCTCCACCACTGACCCCATGGACGGCACACTCAACTGACTGTGCCCTCCTTCCTGGGGCAGCGGCACGGCCCCGGGTGACCAGGGCACATCCTGCTGGGCAAACACCTCTGCCAAGGGTGGCAGCACAGTCCTTGGGGGCAGCAGGGCATTCCCTGGGCAGGTCACCCTCACCTGGGGAGGCTCCACGGCTCTGCCTGGTGGCCTCCTGGTGGGCTGTGCCTTCTGCACTCATCCTCTTCCCTCGCTCACCCAGCACAGCGTCTGCTCTCCCTGCTGTCTCCCCCAGTGCCCTGCTTTCACCGTTAGCCTTGGTGGAGAGCCAGTGAATGCCTCATCCTTGGAAACATTCCAGCTTGGGTGGGCTCTGAGCAAGATAATGGAGTGAAAGATGCCTCTGCCCGCACCCCACAGGAGGCTCTGTGGTGTCAGCTACTGGAGTGGTTGGGGTCTCCTGTAGGATGCAGTTCCCCCAGAGAGCACAGAGAGAACACAAAGCACCACAGCTGGCAAGAACACCCTCCATGGAGATGGGAATATTCTGGATCAACAGGCTCAAGCTGCTGAGTTTTGCCCCCTTGTAGATGGACACAAGTGTCAGAAATGACTGAGAGCCAGGAGGCCCCACAGTGTCTCTGAGTCCCCTTGGTTCCCTGAGATCACACAGTGTCCCAGTGTCCCTTTGGTTCCATGAGGCCCCACAATGTCACAAAGATCCCTGGACACCACAAGGTTCTGGGAGATCCCAATGGATTGTTGGTTCCAACTGGCCTCACTGAGTCACAAGGGCCTCTGGATTCCATGAGACCCCACAGTGTCACAGTGTGCCTTTGGTTCCACAAGCCACAGTGTCACAATGGTTCCTGAGCATCCTTAAGCACCAGAGTCTCAGAGCATCCCCTCAGTTTCATGAACTCCACAGTGTCCCAATGTCCCCTTGGTTCCATTTAGTTCTGCAGTGTCACAAGGATTCCTGGAAAGAATGAGGCCCTGAGGTATCACAATGTATGGTTCCATGAAGTCCCAGAGTTTCAGTCTCCTCTTGGTTCCATGGATTCTACAAGACCCTGGAGTGTCACAGGGCCCCTATAGTCCCATTGTCACAATGTGACAATGTCCCCAGGAGGCCCTGCAGTGTGACAATGTCCCCAGGAGGCACTGCAGTGTCACAGAGGAGCAGCACTGGAGTGGGCACAGCACCAGGGGAGGTTTGGCAGTGTTCCCATATCTGTGACACAACAGTGGTGCAACACTAACGTTCCCCTCTCTATGATACCACAGATGTTCAAGACCGAGCATTGCCCTGTCAGTGACATCCCAGTGGTGGCAACCTCAAAGTTCCCCTGTCTGTGACATGACAGCAGTGGCAATACCAATGTCCCCCTGTCTATGACACCAAAGCAATTGCAACCCCAGCGTTCCCCTCTCTGTGACACCACAGAGGTGGCACTTGCAGCGTTCTCCTCTCTATGACAGCACCACAGTGGCAACCCCTATATTGCCCTCTCAGTGACACCACAGGGGTGGCAGCCCCAAATGCTCCCCTGGAACACCACAGTAGTGACTCCCCCACATTCCCCTCTCTGTGATACCACTGAGTTGGCAGTTCCAACATTGACTTCTGTAGGACACCACAGGGGTAGCAGCCCCAAGATTACCCTGTCTTCGAGCCCACAAGGATGGCAGCGCAAACATTCCCCTCTCTATGATACCACAGCGGTGGGAGCCCCAGAAATCCCCTGTCTGTGGAACCCAAGCAGTGTCAGCCCCAACATTTCCCTCTCTGTGACATAATAGTTGTGGCAGCCCCAAGTCCCCCTCTCTGTGACACCACAGCAGTGGAAGGCCCAGATACCCCTGTCTGTGACACCGCAGCTTTGGCAGCCCCAGCATTCTCCTCTCTATGACTCCACAGCAGAGGCAGCCCCAATGTTCTCCTCTCTATGACTCCACAGCAGAGGCAGCCCCAGCATTCTCATGTGTATGATACCACTGTGGTGGCAGCCACAACGTTCCCCTCTCTTTGACACCTCAGTGGTGGCAGCCCCAGTTGCACCTTCTATGACACTTCAGCAGCAGCCATCCCAACATTCCCCTCTCTACGACACCAGAGCTGTGGCAGTCCCATTGTCCCAGTCTCTGTGACACCACAGTGGTTGCTGCCCGAACGTACCCCTCTCTGTGACACCACAGCTGTGGCAGCAGCACTAGAACAGAAGCAGCAGCTGTGGAACAGCAGGAGTGCAGGGGAGGAGCAGAGAAGGAGCAGTGGAACAGTGGGAGATGAGCAGTGTTGGAGCAGCAGTGGAGCAGTGGTGCAGGAGCTGAGGAACCATGCTGAAACAGCACAGCACAGCTTTTGAGCAGCAGTGGAGTGAGCATGGAAAAGGCGGAACAGTGGTGGCACAGGAGCTACAGCCATGGAATGGTGGTGGCACAGGAGCTACAGCCATGGAACAGTGGTGGCACAGGAACTACAGCCATGGAATGGTGGTGGCACAGGAACTACAGCCATGGAAGAGTGGTAGCACAGGAACTACAGCCATGGAAGAGTGGTGGCACAGGAGTTACAGCCATGGAACAGTGGTGACACAGGAACTACAGCCATGGAACAGTGGTGCCACAGCCCCGCAGCTGTGGAGCGGCGCCTGAGATGCCGCTCAGACACACACCTGAAAATGATTCAATCCCATTGAAAACACCTCAATTTTACCCCAAAATTGACCAATCCATGTCAAAATGCCTTATTCCCACCTAAGAAAAACTCAGTCCCATGACAAATCTACTTGATTCCACAATGTCCAGGGTGAGATGGGGTTGGAAGGAGATTGGGAGAAGTGGCATCCAAACTTGAGGGTGTGGGATTGGGATTGTGTGGGGCTGGATGTGTGGCCTGCATTTTGATAGTAAATAAAACATTCAGAATTACTGATTTCTGTCCCATTCATTTTTTGTCAGTTCCAGTTTGTTTTCAGAGTGCCACCTTCGCAGCTGAGTGCGTTTGTGCCCTTCTTTCTCTCCTGCCTTTCTTTGCCTGCTCTGTTTCTCTCTCAGTGTCTCTCTTGACCCAGGGCAGCTCCCACCAAAGACCCTGCCCTGATTTAATTCCCACTCCAGGAGTTCCAACAACCACGGGTGAAGCTATGAAGGCTGGCAGTGAAATGTCACTGTAAGATCTTGCTCCACTTGGCCTTTTTCTCCTTCTTAAGAGCTTTGCCTTCCAGGGCAGGAACATCTTTTCCTGGCTGGAATCTGGAATTCCCGCCCCTGGGAGTGTGTGCCATGGATCCCAGAGGGGCATTCCTGAGGCTCCCAGGGCGCTGCTCCTGCCGTGCCTCCCAAGGAGCTGTGCAGGGCCAGGGGACAAGGTCCAGCAGCTCTGTTGGTTCTGCAGTGCCACAACGGCTCCTGGTTCCATGAGTTTCCATACCGCCAACAGCCGTTCCTTGGTTCCCATGATGCCTTGCTGTGTCACCATGGATATTTGGTGTCATGAAGTTCTTCAGTGTCACAATGGCCTTCTTGGATGGGCAGTGCCACCATGGCCCATTGGCTCCATGCAGCCCTGATGGGTCACCATGGACTCTTTGCTTCCATGAGGTTCTGGGGGTGTCTCCATTGTCTCCTTGGATCCACACTGTCACAATGGACCACTGGATCCATGTGGCCCAGCTGTGTCACCATGGCCCCTTGGTTCAATGGGACCCCAGCGTCACAATTGACTCCTTGCTTCCACGTCACCTCCTCAGTGCCAAAATGGCCCCTTCGTTCCATGAGGAACACAAAAGTTTTGTAGAAACTTTGAAAAATTGTGCTTAATACACCTGGGAATATCTGTTTGCATTCAAGAGAGAGGTAAAAGGTGAGAATGGCACCAGCAGCTTCATCTGAACAGAGATCCAGGGAAAGGACAGGGACAGAGAATTCAGCTGCAAGACTCAGAGAATTCTGCTCCCAGAGATCATTTATGCTCACACTGTCCCTTGTAGAAGGGTGACATCATTCCAGGCAGCCTGGACTGAGCAGGTGGTTTCTGAGGTGAGTTTGTTTTTCAGGAAACCCACTCAGGCTTTTCCATTTGCTCTGGTTTGAAAGCAAAACCAGAGAGAGACTCAAAGTCAGAAATACAATTTATTAGGGAAAAAAATCATGCAATAATACAAAACAAAAAACACTGATAAAGTCAGAATATAACCTGTCACTCTGTTGGTCAGGGTGTTGGTAGCAGTCCTGTTGGAATGGTGGCTGCAGTCCTCCTGGAGTGGCAGATGTGGTAATGCTGGAGCAGCGATCCTGTAGTAGGGTGTAGCCTACCTCTGAAGATCCAGTGGAAAAGGTAGCTGTTGCTCTGGGGAATCCAGTGGAAAGGCAGCTTGTTTTGTCCCCAACCCCAGATAATATCCAGGGGGGCATGCTTAGCTCTTCCCCCCTGGGTGGAGCATCTCACAATGGGCTGATATCATTCTATGAGTCATGAGGTGGTCCATTAAACAGAAATGGCTCCTGGAGGGCATTATCTCTGAGTCATGCAGAAAGGCATTGATGGGTTTATTAACAGGAGATAAGGAATGAAACAATGCCCCTCCTGTTTCAACAGCTCTTGAGGATGGGAATAGAATACATCTTTATATTGTAACCTAGGACATCTCTCACCAATGGAAGGGTGAGACAGAATAACTTCATATTTGGTGTCATTTCATGCTCTGCTGGGAGTTTCCTGAGGGCTGGTAGTGCTGTTGGCTTCAGGAACAGTTTGGGTAATGGCTGTGGGAAGGAGGGCTGGGTAAAAAATCAGAACAGTATTCTTGTATTTACAGTCTTTTGCTACATGTCCAGTTTTCCTGCAGTTACAACAGTTTCCACTGCCTTTATTACATTCTGTATTGTGGGGAAGCACATTTGCTGCAACCAGCATTTCAATTGCACCCTGACTGGTGGCCTTGGCTAGGCTGGAGTCACAGTCTGAGATCGCCTGGCAAATGCAAGCATCAACCATCTGAGCAATGGTCGGCTCAGGGTCAAGGGGGAGGCTGTGAAGAACCTTTCTGCAGTCAATACTGGCATTACAGAAAGCTAATTTGCTAATAAGATAATCCTGGACCTTTTGATCATCTACCTGTTTTTCCAGGGCTTTCATAAGGTGCTTTATGAACTTGATATAGCTCTCATCCAGGCCCTGGTGAATGTAAGTGAAGTCAGTGTGGTGTGTAGAAGCATCAGGTGTTTGGAGGAGGGTGGACCGTGCAGTGCCTTTGAGATCTTCCAGTATTGACTGGGAAATGACTTCAGCCTGATACTGCAGTCTAGCATAGTCTCCTTCCCTGGTAATGTGGTCCATTGTGAGGTGTTGTCGCCCTTCTTCCTCAACATAACCTTTTGGTAACTCATGAACTTTATTTATCCAAACTCCTTTCCAGAAAATAAATTCATCAGATGACAATATAATTTTCATACACCATCTTAAATTTTGTGGCACCATTATGTGGGCAGTAAATGGCACGTTCAGCAAATTGTTAAAATAGGGAGAACTCCTCCCATAATCCTTGGCAGCTTTACTAAGTCCTTCATTTCCCTATGGAGGTGGGGAATCCAAGATTCAGGTCGCACCCGTGCAGTATAAGCAGGGGCCAAAACTTAAATGGGAATCTATTCCCTATGGATTCCCATTTAGGTTTTGGTCCCAGCTTATACTGCACAGGTGCCACCTGAATCTTGGATTCCACCTCCCAGTCCCCCTCCTTTGCAGCTTTTCTCCGCATTCTCTGCACAGAATCCTTGGGCTCATCCTCACTCTCAGATAAGTTATCACTCTTTTCCTCTGTAGAGGAGGCAGGTCTGCTGGCAGAGGCGCAGGCCTTTCTGCCGACCGGCAATGCCTGGCGTTTAAGGCCTTTGGTAGCCAAAATGGCTTCCTTCCAGTTGGCCCCATGTCCGGTTCCAGTGATGTGGGAACTGGAAGAGGCTGGACTGGAGCAGGGGCCTGGAAGTGGAGAGGTGCAGCCCGCATTGGGGAGAACCTTTCTGATGATAGGGGAGGGACAAATGCGGCAGTGGAATTCAACATTAAGGTGAGACCCGACACAGAGGAGGCACCTGGAGCAAAGGCGGGAAATGGGGATGAAGGCGGGAGGGTATCTAAAATGGTGGTCTCTCTAACAGGAGTGTTGCCATCTTGTGATTTATAGGAAGGGGGATTAGAACTAGGGAATGAAGGAATGTGGGTGAGGGAATATCTCAAGGCAGCATGGCCACTGCCATCCTGAGGAGAGGACAGAAAAGGAGGGGAGATGGCAGACAGCAGATGGCTTGTCTGTGCCAAAGGGCAGGCTCCATCTCCCATCCTGTTCTCATGGAACCTGGGTTTGGGAACGTGAAGGGTGGGTTGAATAAACCAGGGCAAAGGGTTGGAACCATGAACTCATTAAATGATCCTATAAATTGAATGAAACAACAGATAAAATTTCTCAACTTTTAAAACCCCTTGTATTTGTAAAATATAAAGCTTATCCCCAACAGCATCCCAACATGATAACTGGTAGATAGAATCAACAGAGATATCAGGAAGCTCCTCAAATAACCATGAACAATAATTTTTAAACTCCCTTCAGAAAATTAACTCCCCTCTAAATTTAAAACTCTCCAAAACTTAACAAAAACATCCTTTTCAGCTTGGGAATGAGTATTTCCCATAGCTGCCCCCAGTGGAAGAGGAAATGCCCACCCACAGGAACAGAAAATCAAAAGCCCAAAGCCCTGGGAGCTCTCTGCAACTCAGTCACTCACTCTCAGTCTCACAGGCACAATCTCCAGCCAAAGTGGGGCTTACGGGGCTGTCAGAGATTCAGGCCCCATAGATGTTGAGGGGATTGTCAACTTCTTCTTTAGCGACATTAGATAAAACTGGAGTCTCACTTCAGTGTTGTGGCTGACCCGAAGGGGTACAGCTTCCAGTGACGTCTGGCTGGCAGGATCACTGCTGGAGACACTCACAGGGACCTTAAGGAATCTGGTTCCTCTTCGCGCGCCATGTGTAGCATCATGGCCCTACTGAGGCCCTTGGAGCGTCCAGCACTCATGAGCCCAAACCTCACTGCTGCTTAGAAAGCTGACAGAATGAGCAGGATGGGTCTTCATATGATCTCCAGCAAACTGGGTTTATTGGTACAGGAACAGGCTACACAGCTGAACAGGGTCCAGGGATGAAGACAGGGTGTAGGCTGAGGGATCAGGGTCTTATATGGGGTAGTGAGGGTGGAGCTGAGGGTCAGGGTCCAATGGGTATGGGGGAAAATGGTGCAGAGGAGGGGGTCAGATCTCAGGTCAGCCAATAGGAAACAAGGGTTGAGGAATACAGCAAACTAGGGCAAATGGAGGGACAGAGAGAGAACATTCTAGGGCCAAACAAATGTGGGCAATAGGAGTTGAACTAGGGTAATTAGGCCAATGGGCCAATGGGGTAACCTAACGTAACATAAATCGGCATGTGTCTGCAAAGATCAATATGAGAAGAAAGCATCTCACCCTAACCTGAAAGCCTATTCCTCTTATCTAGAACCAGTCCTCCATGTCTGGGGGATTGAGATTCTGATGGTAGGCCTCTGGGCCTCCACACATCCTCACAGCTGGCCCAGGGCAGCTCTGGAGGGGTCTTGGTGGCAGCTTGGGCTTGGCACACACTTGAGGAGGGTGTCTGTTTTCAACAGGGAGCTCAGGAGTTTTAGAGCGCTAAAAGAAAAAAAAAAAAACCCTCTTTGCCTGAGAGCAGCCAGTTCTCCAAACTAAGCTGATGCCAGGTGAGTGAGAAGAGACAGGATGGGGTTTGGAAATGTGGAGCAAGGCTATCCACACTGTGTCAGATCTCAAGACACAGCTTCTCAGAGCAGGCCAGAGCTCCTTAGGAAAGTCCCTGGGTCAATATCAGTCACAGAAGGCTGCTATCATTTCTTCTCCAAATAGAACCATACACCCTTAAAACAGGAATGTGGATTTATTAGAAGCTCTTTGAAATATTTCTCCATAACAATAGGAAAAAAACTTCCTAGTGAACTGCACTACAGTAGAGGGAAATCAAGGCAAAACCATGGTTTGTCAGGACTTGCTTGATTCTAATGAGCCCCATGGTGCATTTGGAGCTGAGCCCTTGAATCTCAGGGCCTGAGAGGAGATTGCACAAACCTTTCCAGGAGTCAAAGACAGAAGAAAATCCCAGAGTGTCTCAAAGCATGAATGAATCCCACTGAGGTCCATCCGGAAAACATGGTCCTCATGACTCCTTGGAGGAGAGAATTGGAGGCCAGATGGCACAAAAACCTCTCAGAAGCCTCACTGAGGAAAGGAAATTCCAAAGCACCTTAAAAACCGTTATTACCTCAAAGTATTAATGAGTTCCACTGAGTGTCAATACAAAGCTCTCAAGGGACTCGTTAAAGCAGAGAACTGAGGCCATGATTGCACAAATCTCTAACGGAGTCTCTATCAAAAGGGAGACACCAAGTACCTTAAAATAACTGAAGTACCTTGAAGCATTAATGAGCGGCACTGAGGGTTGTTACTGACAAAGCCTCTCCATGGACTAATTACAGCAGATAATTGGAGGCCATGATTGTGCAAAGCTCTCAGAGACTGCAAGGCCAAAGCAAAACCCAAAGTCCTTTGAAAAACCTGCAGTCCCTGCAGGGAGCATTCAGGAGCCCCCAGCGCCATTGCTGAGCAAGGCTCCCCAGGGACTCCTTCCAGCAGATTCTTGAGGCCGCTGGGATGTGAGCTAAGGGGGGATGCTGAGGGCAGGACAAGGGGCTGACAGTGCCCAGCCTGGATGGGGCTGTGCCAGGAGGCCCCAGTGCCTCAGGACAAGGTGTCTCCTCACAGCCCTTGGTGGCACAGACCCTGCTGTGCCCCTGGGCAGCAAGACTTGGCTTCTCTTTGTCCCCAGCTGTCATCAGTGCCTCCAGTTCTCTGCTCTGCCTGGGGCCTGGGGACACTTTCTCAGTCATGTCCCTCAGTGGGACCCATTAAAAGTCAAAGAGATTTTGGAATTGGATTCTGACTCGAAGTTCTTGAGAGGTTTCTTCAGCTCCCTCTCAGGGACTGATGTTCAGGGCATCAGCACAAAGCCCCAGAGGCTCATTATAGTCTTTGTGCTGTGTCTGTGCTGCTGAGCTGGGCTGGGCTCCTGGCCCAGAGGCAGCTCCTGGCAAGGACAGCACTGCAGAGAGACAGCTCTGCCCAGGAGCAGCTCGTGTGCACAGCCCAGCAGGGCTGGGGCACTGCCTACAACCACCCCAGACGCACAGAGAGCTTCAATCAGGCAGGGCTGGGAAGGGGCTGAGAAGTGCCTGGGGCAGAATCACTGCCAGCCTTGGCACAGGAACCTCTGGCTGCAGGACAATGCAGCTGCAGCTCCTGGAGTGATTTCCTACAGCTGGAACATCCCAATGCCTACAGACTCTGTGAGTACATCTCTGAGTATTTCTGGTGCAGGGGAGGTGAAATGCTCATGAAGCTCTGATGTACTGAGGGGTTCTGATCAGTCTCAGAATATTCCAAGACACAGATTTTGATAAAAATGAGGCAATTTCCTAAGACTTTGTGCTCAGATTCCTACTACTGGAGAGTGTCAGGGAGAGCGGATAAATATTTAAGGATGAATATTAATAATTAGTTGTGAATTTTGGTAAGTGGTGCCTGAGACAACCAAACTGTTCCTTTTAGTGACCAGTAGGTTCACAGGAGATCCCTAATGTGCCTTCAGCCACTCTGCCTATGGTCAGCAGCAGCAGCAGCACCTTTGCTGGAGCCATTAGGCTCAGTCTGAGCTGTCCTTTCTCCAAGCTGCAAACAGAACCTGCCCCCAGCCAGTGCCCTGCAAACAGGCAGGGTTCTGTCAGGCCAGGGAGAGTGCAGAGATTTGGGGTCTGTGAGTGCTGGCAGGGACAGATCAGGCACAGGGAAACACCTGCAGGAGGAAAATCTTCAGGAAGCGGAGAGAAGATCAGGCAATGAGAGAAAACAAAACCCAGCAGTGCTCTGGCAGGGAGAGTTTAGAGATGTCCACAGGAGCCCCTCCAGTGCAGCCCCTCCCTCTGAACAAGCCCCCTCCCTCCTGTGCCCCAGCCAAGCCTCTGCCCTCAGTGCCGGGGCTCCAAGGCGTGCAGCCCCTCCTGTGCCGGCAGAGGTGCAGCAGAGCCATGGGGCAGCTCTGCAGCCCCGGGCCCAGTTCCCTTTGCAGAGCACAGGACTGGGAGCAGCTGCCCGGCCCTGGGGGCTCTGGAGGGGGCACCGCTGGCTCAGGGTGACGCTGTCCCCAGTGCCCGGCTCTGGGCAATGCTGTCAGTGCAGCCAGGGAAGGAGCTTCATCTTCCTTCATCCAATGCCAGCATAAGGACACTTGGAAGTCCCTCTGAGATTTCAGTCCAAGCCAGGAGCTTCAACCCAGCTTGCAAACCTGTCCTAGATCATCTCTGAGTGATAAGATCCATGGGGAAAGGCAGAGGTTTGTGACACTGAAAATGCTGCTGGGTTGTTGGAATGAGTGACATTAGTCCTTGGCTACAAGTGTGGAGCTGGGCTGTGGTGGATCCATCTGCTCTCAGCAGTGCCTGGTCACATTTTAGGGGAAATGTGGGAAGGTGATCACCCTCCACCTGAGAAGGATTCAAGTCCAGAGAAACACTGAACAGGTCAGAACAACAGATCATCTCCCCTCACTCTCCACTCATCACTTGGCCTCAGAGAACTTGCTTAGTTCTCCCTGGGGGCACAGAAATGCTGAGAGTTTCTGATATCCAAGAATACCAGCAGAGATATGGGGGAGCTGATAAAAAATTTCTGCAACTCTTGCACACAAAAGGGTGTCTCTGTGTGTTCCAGGGCGGGGTGTGTGGGAAATGGCTTTGATTTTGGTTACAGGTATCTCCTCTAATCCTTCACTGTCCTTTTCTCCATGAACAGGTGCCCAAGTGCAGCCACAGCAAATGTCCAACAGCAGCTCCATCAGCCACTTCCTCCTGCTGCCATTGGCAGGCACAGGGCAGCTGCAGCTCCTGCACTTCTACCTCTTGCTGGGCATCTCCCTGGCTGCCCTCCTGGGCAACGGCCTCATCATCAGCGCTGTAGCCTGCGGCCACCACCTGCACACGCCCATGTTCTTCTTCCTGCTCAACCTGGCCCTCACTGACCTGGACTTCATCTGCACCACTGTCCCCAAAGCCATGCGCAATTCCCTCTGGGACACCAGGATCATCTCCTACAAAGGATGTGCAGTCTAACTAATTTGTTTTATCTTTTTCATTTCAGCAGAGTTTTCCCTCCTGACCATCATGTGCTGTGACCGCTACATGTCCATCTGCAAACCCCTGCACTACGGGACCCTCCTGGGCAGCAGAGCTTGTGCCCACATGGCAGCAGCTGCCTGGGCCAGTGCCTTTCTCCATGCTCTCATGCACACAGCCAATACATTTTCCCTGCCCGTGCGGCAGGTCAATGCCCTGGGCCAGTTCTTCTGTGAAATCCCCCAGATCCTCAAGGTCTACTGCTCACACTAAAACCACAGGGAACTTGGGCTCCTTGAAGTTTGTGCCTGTTTAGGACTTGGCTGGTTTGTGTTCATTGTTTTCTCCTATGTGCAGATCTTTAGGGCCGTGCTGAGGATCCCCTCTGAGCACGGATGGCGCAAAGCCTTTTCCACCTGCCTCCCTCCCCTGGCCGTGCTCTCCCTGTTCCTCAGCACTGTCATGTTTGCTCACCTGAAGGCCCCCTTGATCTCCTCCCCATCCCTGGATCTGACCCTGTCAGTTTTGTACTCAGTGGGGCCTCCAGCCCTGAACCCCCTCATCTACAGCCTGAGGAATCAGGAGCTCAAGGCTGCAGTGTGGACACTGATGACTGGATGGTTTCTGGAACATTAAACTGCTGGCCAGTTTCTGCAAATCACTTGTAATAACTTTTGATACTTTTTGTTAGTTTCATTTTGGAGGTTCTTTGCTTTGTTTTAGTTTTTTCATATTGGCCACAAAGAAAAGCCACTCCTTGTGCCATTTCTCATTTTGTTTCTCTCCACCTTCCCTGTGGCCACCGACTGTGTCAATCAGAGGCTGCGCTCTCGGTGGCATTAAAGGAACTAAAGGATCTCCCAGCAAAGTTTTCACTGAAGATCCCCCTTTTGTTGCCTTCTCTGGAGCTGCAGCAGCAATGTCTGCGTGCACAGCTGGGGGCAGATCAGTGCTGGCCCAGCAGCTGTGCCCAGCAGCAGCAGCACTTGGTGTTGCCAGTGCTGCTGCTGTGGCCCTGCCCCGCTGCCCTGGTGGCCCTGGTGTTGCTGCAGGGCCTGAGTGCTCTCAGGGCCAGGCGCAGCCCCGGGGTGGCAGTGCCGAGGCTGCAGCAGGGACAGGCCATGGGCACTGCTGGGGCAGCGCTGACGCCTCTGGCCAGGCCCTGGGGGCCCCAGGCTCCTTGCCCAGGCTCTCTGAAGAACACGCCCAGGCCAATGCTCAGCACAGAAAAGCCCCGAGAGCAGCCCCAGGCTGGATGTGGGCAGGCTGGGGGAAAACAGCATGGCTGGGGCTCTGCAAGGGCCCTGGGGCAGAGAGGAAGGAGCAGCAGAGCAGGGGCTGATCCATCCCCAGTGCGCTGGACAGTCCAGGGCAGCGTCCCAGAGCGTCCTGATGGAGCTGCCAACAACATCCCCCCTCTGCAGCCCTGGCCTCTCCCCCAGCTCACACAGGTGCCCCATCCTTGCAGGCACAGACACGGCAGCACTGGCTCAGCAGCCCCTGTTTGCATTGCACACAGCAGGGGGAGCACCCCCATGCTGTTGGTGTGGGGACATGAACCTGAGGGAGCACAAATGCCATCAGCCCCTGGGGCCAGCAAGGGCTGGGGGACACCAGGGAAACCACTCAGCTTTGTCCTGGCCTCTGCAGTCAGCCAGAAAGTTTGTTCCCATCAGCTGGGAGTTTCCTGTCCCACTGCAGACGCTGTTGCTCAGAGCCAGGGCTGCCTGGCAGCCAGCCCCAAACTGCCTATAGCATTTCCTTTGTTTCACCTTTGCTTTCTTTACTCTTCCCTGGTACAAATTTCTTCCTATTGCCCACCCCTGTTCCCTCGCCTGCAAACAGCCCATCCCTGTTTGCCCTTTCCTCTCTGGCCGCACTCCCCATTGCAGTTCCTCACTTGGCCCCATGGGAACGTCCCTTGGGCAGCAGGATCATCCTACAAGTGCTGCAGGAATTGTCTGCAGGCTCCTGTAGTGCCTGGTGCTGCTCCCTTGCCAGAGGCACCCCAGGCCAGGGGGGCACATCTGGGCTGCTGTGTCTGCCTCTGGGGCTCCCTGTTCTGGGCAGTGAGGAGGAGCTGCAGAGGCTCTGCAGGACTGACAGGATGGGCTTTGGGGCTGGCAGGAGAAGCTGAGGGACCTGGGCTGCTGGAGCTTCTGAAGAGGAGGCCCAGGGCTCATCCTGCAACTGCTCCAAGGGTGCTTTCAGAGAATCACAGAATCAGCAAGGTTGGAAAAGACCTTGGAGATCATCAAGTCCAACCTGTGCCCTGACACTGCCTTGTCTCCCCTGAGCCTCCTCATCTCCAGGATAAACCCCAGCTCTCTCAGCCACTCTTCACAGGACTTGTGTTCCAGACCCCTCCCCAGCCTTGTTGCCCTTCTCTGGACACGCTCCGGCCCCTCCATGTCCTTCCTAAATTGGGGGACCCAGAACTACAAACAGCACTCGAGGTGCTGCCCAAGCAGTGCCAAGTACAGGGGAAGAATCCCTGCCCTACTCCTGCTGGCCACACCATTCCTGATCCATAGGGGTGCCAAGGGTTGGATGAGGGAAATGCTGGGGATGGGGACAAAGTGATATTGTTTGTCAGCCTTGATTTTCATATCTGTTCAGACTGAATTTGAAGGTGCTGGCGGTCAGTATCAATTAGACATGGCTGATATCAATCTATAAACAGGAAACGAAAGCAGGCAAAACAATTCTGTCTTTTTTGAGTTTTTGAGGGTTCCCAGGATGAGGTGAGAGATGAGAATCTGACTTCATGTTCTCAAAAGGCTGATATATTATATTATATTATATTATATTATATTATATTATATTATATTATATTATATTATATTGTATTGTGTTGTATTGTATTGTATTGTATTGTATTATATTATATTATATTATATTATATTATATTACATTACATTACATTATATTACATTACATTACATTACGTTACATTACATTATGCTATACTAAAAGTATACTAAAGAATAAGAAAGGATACAGACAAAAGGCTTAACAAGAATGATAATGAAAACTCGTGACTGACTCCTCAGAGTCCGACAGAGCTGATGGTGATTGGTCATTAAGTAAAAACAATTCACAGGAAACCAATCAAATATGCACCTGTTGTTAAGCAATCTCCAGACCACATTCCAAAGCAGCAAACACAGGAGAAGCAATCAGATAATTATTTGTTTTCATTCTTTTCTGATGCTTCTCAGCTTCCCAGGGGAAGAAATCCTGACAAAGGGATTTTTCAGAAAATATGATAGCGGAATGTTTGCATTGTTTTCAAAATACTATATTCACTTTTAATACATTTCTGAAATATTCCTAATTAACCACAGAAGAATTGAAAATTTAAGATATTTCCAGGGCCTTTTGAACAAATGCTTATGAGCCTTTTTCACTGAATTCCTGAACTGTAGAGCTCAAGAAAGAAGAGGCCTCTGGAGTAATAAAATTCATCAGCAACATCCAAGAGGCTGACGATCCATCCCCATGACAGCAGCAATGAACAGAAATGGGCACAGCTTTGTGGCTGCCCCAGCTTTGGCATGAGCCCTGGGCCTGGAGCAGGAGCAGCTCTTGAGGGCCCCAAGGCCAGGGCTCTTGTGCTGCCCTGGGCAGATGGGATGGCAGCAGGGGCTGCAGAGCTCTCAGCACCTCAGCTCGAGGGGAGCAGGGCAGCCAGGGAGCCTCCTTTGGCCTTGGCCAAGCGCCTTCCCCCATGGTGGGGCTGCGTCCTGTGGCAGCTGCAGCTGCTGCTGCGGCCGTGCCAGGGGCTGAGGCCATGGGGCAGTGCCCAGAGCAGCCTGGCCTGAGCAGAGCTGTGGGGCCAGAGCCGGCCAGGCTGGGCTGGGGAGAGGCCCTTGGTGCTGCCCAGAGCTCAGGACAGCTGGCAGAACTTGCAGGGAGCTGGGCTGGGCTCCGAGAACCTGGCCCAGAAACCATCAGTATCCATCTCAGCCAGGCTGAGCATGCAGGGGCCAAGAAGAGCAGCCAGGGTGTGCACATTCTCTGTGTGGGAGCTGAGCTTGTGAGCCCTTGAGCCTTCCCAAGTGCTGGGGCTGCACCTCCAGCTTGAGAGGACATGGGACAGATGGGAGCAGACACAAATAATTCCTGCTGGATTTTTTATTTGTTTGCTTATACAGGTGACCTGGATCCATTAACAGAGGAGGAATTTTGTGCCAGATAACATTGGTAGAGTGGTTGTCCCATTCCCAGCTGTTTTTGATGGCCTGGAAAGGCTCGGGATGGCCTTGGGACAGCCCGCGCTCCAAAGGACGAAAAGAGTCTTCAGGTTTTTTCTTGGTCTTCAGTGTCTATTAGTTTTTATCTACAAGATTTTCTCTCAGCCTGACCGAGGTCCGCACAGCACGTCAGCCATGAGCACACTGAGAGCCCTCGGGGCGGTCACTTATCTTTATACCCAAAACTACGTATAAGATATTTACCTATTTTCCCCAATACCTTTCACCCTTATTGACAAGTGCACTTTTAGTAAGAACCAATCCCAAAGTGCCACCACCACCACAGAAGATGGACGACTAGAAGAAGAAGAAGAAGGACAGGACACACCCTAATTCCTCCATCTTGTTTCTCTAGAACCCCCTGTACCAAAATTCTAAAACCTGTGTTTCACACCATAATTAATCTATTCCTTCACCATGTATCCCTGTGTGATCCTCCCATCCTCATACAGGTGTCGTCTCCTGTGCAGGATCAAATTCCAGCCACCAGACACTTCTGGCAACATTCCAGGACCTCCGAGCCTCCCAAGGGTTGTCTCGGTGACTCTGCACATCAGGACTGCTGTGCTGAGATCCCACATCTCCCCCTTCTGTTTGCACTAAAAAGACTTCTTTTGCTACCTGACTCATGACACGTCTTAGACATGCAAAGATGCATGGGACAACAAGTATGAGGACTAAGAGAATTATTAAGACATAGAATGCTATCTTTAAAATTCCTCTCCATATGGGAGAGATGTCAAAGAATTCTACCAGATCATTGATCCATGATCCTGTGATCTCACCAAGTTTATTTATGCTGTCCTTTATTTTCTGAATACTTTCATGAATTGATCTTGAATGGTCTGAGAGATTCATGCAGCACATCCCTTCAAATTCTTCGCACCCATGTCCATGAGCGAGTAATAGATAATCGATCGCCGCTCTATTTTGAAGAGTCGCCTGTCTTACACCACTGATGTCTTTTAACATGTCACTCAATGCGACAGACACAGACCGAGCATGTTTGCTCAACCAACAACCCATGCGGTTGATTTGAGTCAAGGCCACTCCTGATGCTGCTTGAGGTGAGAAGATTGCTGTAGCAACTCTTGCTGCCTTGTCCCAAGTAAATATTTCGTCATTGCAATCTGCCGCATAATGTTGTATTGATCTTTTTTCTTTGCGCTTTTTCTCTCTTAGCGATTTCAAATCAGGCGATAACATTGAAATTTTCCCAATGCTGCATGGACCTCCGGTGGCATTAGCAGGAATGCCGTGCCAAATTCTGTCCCCGCAAATTAGAAACAAACCCCGTGGCAATTGCATTGGGACTTGGATCGATCCTCTGGCAGTTTTCTCTGTGTATTTGCACCATGCTGATGCATTTTTATAGAATTCATGATTGGGAGTCACATCGATAGTTTTTGCCTTTGTGATATTCGGAGTTTCAAACTGCATGCAGAGTTCCATTGTCATGGACCCAAAAATCTCCAGTTCCTGAGGTTCTGTAGGAGCCACAGGAAGTAGATGTGTCCAAGCACACCACTCCTTCACAGGATCTTTAATGACCTGCGAGATGTTAACTGCGGAGTGCCCCGGAATTGGCCATTCATCCACTGGCAATCCAACCATGCATGCTTAAAATGGTCTCCCTGGCCTCGAGTGTGTCAGACAAATACTATCTAAATTCGCTGCTTGAGCTAAAGCCTTCCATACATTTTGTTTTTGTTGATTAATAGGTAAATTTGCCCCATTGCTTATTGCAATGAATGAAAGAATGATGCACATAAGCATCATGAAACTCATGACTTCACTTTTGTGCGAAATCATTGTTATGTTTTTCATTCAAGACCCCAAAGGAAAAATCCCCAAAGTCCTTAGTTTCTTTTTATTTCTCTTCTGAGTCGTCTTTTGCAGTCTGAGTCTCGACTTCTGTCTGAGTACTCGTCTCTTTGTTTCTCGGATCAGCGTTCTCCTGTTCTCGCGTTCAAAATGGCTTCACGTGTCGCGCTGACACCCACTTCAGACCTCGATCTGTGGAAACACAAGCGAAACCCTTGCCCCAAGTGATTAGTTTGAAAGGACCCTCTATTTGTCCTGTCTCTGGGTTTCTGATCAAAACTAAAGGATTTTCCCTTAGCTTTGCTGTGTGCTGTTTAGAAAATGTCTCACGATTGGTGGATTAGGTTCTGAGGATGAACTATTTAGGAAATTCAACACATACAACGCCTTATTTAATTTCATGTGAGGTGTTGCCTCTGGCTCACCCCTTCTTTGTCTGTTCAGAAGGGATTTCAGGGTGTGATGTGTTCTTTCAATGATTGCCTGACCTGTGGGTGAATGTGGAATACCAAACGTATGTTTGACACCCCATCTTTTCAGGAATTTGTCAAGCACCCTGCCTGTATACGTTGGGCCATTGTCTGTTTTTATCTCCTGAGGCACACCTAATGATGCGAATGCTTGCAGAAAATGTCGACAAGCATGGTCTGCTGTTTCCCCTGCATGTGCTGAAGCAAAGATTGCACCTGAGAATGTATCTACAGAAACATGAACATTTTTGAGCCTCCCAAAGAATGGATACTTTGTGACATCAGCTTGCCACAATTGAAGACTTTGCAGTCCCCGCGGATTGACTGCTCCTGTAGAAGAAGGTGGCTGCACAAGCTGACAGTTTGGACAAGCACTAATGATCTCCCTCGCCTGACTCTTTTTGAGACGAAAGGACTCCATCAGCGCCTTTGCATTCTGATGAAAGAACGCATGACTTAATCTTGCTTGCTCAAAAATGTCCGGCAGTGTTTGCGAAATGGGCATTGTCAACCTGTCTGCCCGAGCATTCCCTTCCGCTAAAAACCCCGGAAGTGTTGTGTGCTCTCTAATGTGCGTGATAAAATATTCTCTTTCCCTGCTCTCTAGCAATGTTTTCAAGCTCGCCAGATATGAGTATAAAACCTCATTACTGACTTCTTTCAAGAGCGAACCCTCCAATCTTTTGACCACACCTGCAACATATGCGGAATCTGTGACCAGATTGAGGGGTTGTTTCAACAACTGAAACGCTCGGACAACGGCTGCCAACTCCACAATTTGTGGAGAGCCCTGAACCATCTTTACATCTGATTCCCAATCCCCTGTCGTTGAGTTTCTCCACGTGATCACTCACTTGTGTGTCTTCCCTGAGCCATCAGTGAACACTATGATCCCGTCCAAGGGTTCTTAACTTATTCTTGGTTTCGCTCTGTAACATATTTGTGATTGCAGTATTCTATGCTGTGGAAAATGGATTGTGCAAATTCCCAGAAAAGCTAACAACGCGATTAATAGGTCTTTCGATTGTTGCATTGCCCAATCAAAATAGTCTTGCTTCAGAGGTAATCTGATGACTGAGAATTCCCATCCTGCCATTGTTAGCAACCTCATTCTCGCCTTTATGATGATTTGTGCTGCCATCTCTAAATCGGTGAGAATTGTCTTTGAGGGCCTGTGTGGTAGAAAAACCCACTCCATGATTATCAAAGAGTCCTTTTGTGATTCATCCCATTGAAGATCAAACCATGGAACTGTGTTTTCTTCCTCAGCACTGCCAACTGAAAAGGCAACATTGGAACAAATGCCTGCCTTTTCTGTATCGCATCTGTGACTTTCTCCAACTCTTTCTTCGCTTCTGGCATGAGTGTCCTGGGAGATCAAATGTCTGTGTCTCCTCTCAAAAGATCGAGCAACGCTGGAATCTCGCTGTTTGTGATTCCCAAAACTGGCCTCATCCAGTTGATCTCTCCCAAAAGCTGTTGTAAATCATGCAAATTGTTGATCTTAGTGCTGATCTCCATTTTCTGAGGTTTTATTGTTCTCTCTGAAATTTTCCACCCTAGATATTTCCAAGGCGCAACCTCCTGAATCTTTGAAATGCTGATTTCCAGACCTGTCTTTTGCACCTCTGCGATCACACAGTCACGAGCTTCTTGCAGCTCCTGTTGTGTTGACGCTGCAATGAGCAAATCATCCATGTAATGAATGATCTTCACCTTCGGAAATTTCTTCCGCGCTGGTGCCAAAGCTCGTGCCACATACCATTGACAGATCGTCGGAGAATTTTTGAGTCCTTGTGGAAGGACGAACCAATGGTACCGCTGCAGAGTAGTTTCCTTGTTGATACTCGGAACTGAAAAGGCAAATCTCGGAGCATCATCTGGATGGAGCGGAATACTGAAAAAACAATCCTTGAAGTCAATGACCACAAGCGGCCAGTCTCTGGGAATCATTGAGACAGATGGAAGTCCCAGCTGAAGTGGTCCCATGTCTTCTATGACTTCGTTGATCTTCCTGAGATCATGTAACAACCTCCATTTGCCTGATAGTTTTTTCTTGATGACAAACACTGGAGAGTTCCAAGGGCTGTCTGTTGGCCTGATGTGTCCCTTCTGCAATTGTTCTTGGACCAGGTTTTTCAAAGCACTCAACTTTTTCCACTCAAGGGGCCACTGATCCACCCAAACTGGATTGTCTGTTCTCCAGTCAACTTCAGTGTGGCGAGTGCCACAGTGACCCCTATTAAAAATCCACTTCGATCTTCGCGCCCCATTGTGCCAAAAGATCCTGACCCCAGACTGTGATCGGCTTTTGGACGACAAAAGGACGAATGATCGCCGTCTTGTCTCCTGGTCCCGTGACAACGATGGAATTCTCACTTTGAGGACACAGAGATGCTCCCCCTATGCCTGAGAGAGAACCCAAGGGCGCGACCAAGCTCCAATTGCGTGGCCAAAAGATGTACAATATTACTGTGACATCCGCCCCTGAGTCGAGCATACCTCTGATTGCTATTGTCCTGTCTCCACATGTCAATTGGCACAGGAGCGTGGGTCGATCTCGACCTATGTGCTTCACTCATGTAGTATGTACCTCAACATGTTCCTTCATAGGGAACCCTTCTTCATTGAAGATTGACATGACTTCTCCAACTGCATGTGGCGGCAAGGTGAAAGCTCTCGCAACTACAGTATTTTCCGGCACAGTCAATGGTGGATGAAGCGCTCTTGCCAGAACCATCAATTCTGTATTCTTGTCTGCAGAAACAACTGTAGGATAAACAATGAGTCCAAGGATACTGCATTTGTCTTGTCCAACTATCAAGAAATCTTGTTTTTTGTATGAATCTCTGCGGATACCCGTTGGTATCTCTGCATGATTTTCATCTAGAAAGCATACTAGTTTTGAAGCTGCCAATGCACACTGTGCCCCTGGTGGGAGAAGGTCTGGGTTGCTATGGAATCAACTGAGGGTTTTGCTGAGGGCATCTGCTTGTCGCTCACTGATGATTGCCCTGTCTGCTCTTGTGTCACCGCCAGTACTTGTGTCTGAGCGCGCCGGCGATTTCCCGCGCTGATTTTTTCATTTCCCAGATGCGGTAACGGATTTCCTTCCACGTCTGTCTGGGAATAACATTCTTTCACAGAGTGTCTTCCTTTTCCGCACCGTGCACAAATTGGCCTTTCTACTTTTTGTGCTGGCGCTGGTGTATGTGTTCGTGGACAATTCTTTCTTATGTGTCCAAACTCCCCATATTTGTAACACTGTCCTCCTGGGGGATTGCTCTTCTTTGCATCGTTGCAAGAACTTTGTTGGTGTTCTCGTTCTGTTGATGAAGTATTTTTTCTAGCATCTTTTCCAATGCCTTGTCTTCTGATTGCCTCTCTGAGTGTCCCTTTATCTTTTCTTCCCATTCCTCTCTTAATTCGTTCTTCACAATCGATGTGACATGCTGAGGTGTCCCCACCTTGCTGCATGCCTCCACCATCTCTGCCAAGGATGGCCGTCCTGGCATGGCACTAATGACCCGTTGACAATCCAGGTTGGCATTGCCAAAAGCTAAGCTCTCCAAGAGAGTCCTCTTCGCTTCTTCAATCATCACCTGTCGATCCACGGCTTGCATGAGTCGATCGATGAACGACATGAATGGTTCTGCGGGACCTTGCCTGATGCAAGAGAACGGAACATCCGGAGCTCCTGTTGGCGTAATCTGCATGATTGCCATTCGTGCTGCTTCTTTGATGTCACTTAACACTCTTCGTGGAAGCCGCACTGCTTGTTCCCCTGGGTTGTCATCTGGAGGATCCCCTGCTAACTGAGCTTCTGTGAGATTCGCGTTTGGCCCACCTTGATATCTATTCCACAACTCTGAAAGATACTTTCTCCACCTTTTTTCCCAGACGAGACTCTGTGTGTCAGTGAGAATCATTGCCACAATGCTTCGAATATCATATGGCGTAAGGTCATACGTGGTGAATGTCCCTCTTAATAGTTGTTTGAAATATTGTGAGTCCAGCCCAAAAGTTTGAGCCACCTTCCCTAAGTCTTTGAGTGTTTCGTGACCCATCCTTTCCCATCTTGGATTCTGTCCCTGGGCATCATATGTCACCGGCATTGTCAAATCTCCTGAACCTAGAAATAAATGCTTGTCTTTTGCCAATGCTTTTCTGATGCGCTTCCAATCCATCATCTTCACTGGCTGTTGAAATTCCTCCTCTTGAGACTCCATTGGGATTTGCATGAATAACGGGGTTGTTGAGGTCATCGGTGATTCGTTGTACCTCATTCTTTTCCTTGAGGTTTTCGGCCTCGCTCCTAAATACGAAAAGGAAACTTGAGGATCCTGTTGATATTTCTTTTTTGCTGTATCAAGTGAATGCGAGAAGCTTTTTGCTGCCTCTGCTGCTGACAGCATCCATGCCAGAACACCTTCCGATGCTGTGATCCGTATGAAGTCTTCTGCTTGTTGCTGTGCTTCATCTGAACTTTCATCGTCTTTGCAAAAGCCCAAAGTTGAAGAATAATCCATTTGTTGTGTTATCATTGTCTTCTTAGAAGTATTCTTCTTTTTATATATTGTTGGAAAAAATCGCTGCATTGTTGCAGTCTTGCCACGAGATGGCGCTGTGGCTCCACCAAACAGATCCGGCATGTCACGCACTTCTGTCATCCCCCCACGAGGTGGCGCTGTCACCGGACTCCATGGCTCGGATGACGGCATGAACTCGACTGCCCCTCTTCCGGCCGACTGCCGTGATTGCAAACTTGCTTGAGACTGGGGCCGCCTGGCTTTTGATTCAGCTGACAATATGGCTCGGACACGTGAACATCTTCCTTGAAGGGAAGACGCTTGGAGTCCAAGGGTTTGGACTGGAGGCACCGGGACTGGAGAAGGGGTGGAGCCTCGGGATGTGGAACCCCGAGCACGGCCCCTCCTCGCCCGAGACGTCACAGGGGACCGGACACGCCTACGCCCACGCTCGGCTCTCCGTGCATGCGTGCTTTCGGAGCCGCTCCCCGTCTCCCCGGAGCTGACGTCACTCTCTCCCTCCCGTTCCGCCTCTGAAATCTCTTCCCTTTGGTCTGTTCCTGACTCTCTCTCCTCCTCCTCTGACGCTGTATCCACTCCTCCCACCGGTGCACGCAGCCCGCCCCCCGCCGGCACCCGGGCCCGCTCCGCGATTCGAGCCGACCTCCGCGTCCCTACTTCCGGGTCTGACATCACAACCGCGCGTCTCCTCCGTCTCTCTACGGCAGCCTTCTGGGGCTGTGCAGCTTCCCCCAACTCGTTGCCCGTATCTGACGTTCCTGCACTGGTTTGTGACCCCCCACCCAGGGTTTCCACAAGCCTTGCCCTTCGGGCACATTTCTGGCACCCTGCCAGCTGGATCGGCCGCCGTACCCGGCGTTGCGCTCATGAAAGCCGCACCAGAACCCGTGTCTCCCATTACCTCCTTACTCGTGCCCCCCGCCTCAGTCTGCACCGCCGCAGCCGCGCCACCCTGCTCTGCCGCCGCCACGCCGCCATGCCTGCCGTGAGAAAGCACTTCCCCCGACCCCTTTTCTCTCCCTCAGACCCCCCTTTCCGATCCCTCCGCTTCTGAGTCGGAGCCTGAAGCCCCTGTGCTCTCTGGGGTTTCAGGACGTTTTAGGGATTTCTTGGGGTTTCTGGGTCTTGGAATCGGAGGCAATGGCATTATTCACTGCTCCCGTTCCTCGAGAGCTATTTCCCCCTGGCTAGCCGGGGCCAGAGCCAATCTCTGCCTAGAGCCTTGCTCTCCTCCCCCTGCTCCTGAGGGACCCGCAACATCTTGTTGCCTTTCCAGTCACTTTGACTGCACAGAAATGCCTTCTAACATTATTCTTGCCGGAGACAGCAATTTTAAGGCTGTCTCGTCTTTTTTCGTGGCTAAGAGATATAAGTGCCTATTAATTTCTTGCCAAAACCCTACTTCGAATAACAGACGCGTCTCTGAAAATGGGTAATTAAGTCTCACCCACAATAAAAGCTGTTTCAGCTCCTTCTTCGAGATCCCGACCGTGTATGACTGAGCCACGCCTTGTAAGGCGGACAAAATTCCCAGCTGTTCCTGGGAGAGTGTGCCCCCCATGTTCTTATTTTTGACCTTCTCACCGAATCTCTGTTGTCAGAGCAGTCCGAAGACTCCCGATCTCCGTCCAGCAGGTCACAAGAGGTGGGTCCAGAGGCGCCTTTCTGGTTCCGATCTGGGCTGCTCTGCTACGAACTTTCTTCGGCAGAAGCTGAGAGGTGTAATTCTCAGTGACTGCTGTCTTTTTCAGACTCTCTTGGCCGTTTTTTTTCTTCTGGTTTGTCTCCCCAGGAGTTATCAGTGCTCTCCTGGGTATCGGTCCAAGTCCAGAGCTGCCCTCTCGGCTCTTCAGTCTCGGCTCTTCAGGGCTGATACCCCCCCCTTGGTGGGAGTAGCCCACCAAGCAGACGCCAGTTGTCCTGTCCTCGGCTGTTTTTGATGGCCTGGAAAGGCTTGGGATGGCCTTGGGACAGCCCGTGCTCCAAAGGACGAAAAGAGTCTTCAGGTTTTTTCTCAGTCTTCAGTGTCTATTAGTTTTTATCTACAATATTATCTCTCGGCCTGACCGAGGTCCGCACAGCACGTCAGCCATGAGCACACTGAGAGCCCTCGGGGCGGTCACTTATCTTTATACCCAAAACTACATATAAGATATTTACCTATTTTCCCCAATACCTTTCACCCTTATTGACAAGTGCACTTTTAGTAAGAACCAATCCCAAAGTGCCACCACCACCACAGAAGATGGACGACTAGAAGAAGAAGAAGAAGGACAGGACACGCCCTAATTCCTCCATCTTGTTTCTCTAGAACCCCCCTGTACCAAAATTCTAAAACCTGTGTTTCACACCATAATTAATCTATCCCTTCACCATGTATCCCCGTGATCCTCCCATCCTCATACAGGTGTCGTCTCCTGTGCAGGATCAAATTCCAGCCACCAGACACTTCTGGCAACATTCCAGGACCTCTGAGCCCCCCAAGGGTTGTCTCGGTGACTCTGCACATCAGGACTGCTGTGCTGAGATCCCACAAGTGGTAAGAGTAATATTATTTTAGCTGAAAATAATATTTCATGTATAATACACAATGAGAAAAAAACCCCACATATGATTAGAAGAGCATCTGAGTTTTTCAGAGGAACAGAGACTCATTGATGTTCCAACAGTCAAACATGTTCAAATACTTTCCTCAGGGCTTCCATGAGATGAGAGGTGACCACCAGAGGCCAAGGCCAGCCAGAGCTCTCTGTCCTGGCAGGTTTTGTCTGGGACAACCCTTGCATATAGGGAATTTTTCAGAGGGAGTGTCAATGTTAGCTGTGGGCACCTGGAATAACGGACGGTTCTTTTTCATAGGAAGGAAAGCATGGAGCCCCAGTTCTCCAGGGGCTGATAAGAGGCAGCCCTCAACATTCCAAGATCAGCTGGACCTGTCACCTGGCTGGCCAAGCCAGCAAGATCTGTTCCATGTTCTCTTGGTTTCACAGTGATCTGCAGTGTCCCAATGTTCTCCTTGCTTCTCAAGTGTCACAATGGCCCCGTGCTTCCATGGGGCCCCGCAGTGTCACAATGGTCTCCATGATTCCATGGGGCCTTGCAATGCCACAATGATCTCCATAGATCCACGGTGCCTCTCAGGATCACAGCGGCCCTTTGGTTCCATGAGGCCCTGAAATGCAGCAATGGCCTCTTGGTTCCACAAAGCCCTGCTGCTTCACACTGGCCCTGTGGGACCATACGGCCCAACAGAGCCACAAAGATGTTGTTGGTTCCATGAGGCCCCACGGTGTCACCAATGTCTCCGCAGAAAGGAAAGCACAGAGCCCCTGTGTTTGAGGGGCTGATGAACTGCAGTCACCAGAGGCCAAGGCCAGGCCTGTCTGTCTGTCCTGGCAAGTTTTTCCTGGAGCAATCCTTGGATATTTGAAGCTTTGAATGTTGAATCCCAATTTCAGCCCTTTTTGCCTGGAGGAGAAGGCCAGTTCTTTTCCATAGGAAGGAAAGCATGGAGCCCCTGTGTTTGGAAGGCAGATGAGAGCTGGCCCTAAGGAGGCCAAGGCCAGACAGACCGGTCTGTAATGGCACCTTTTGTGTAGGAGCAATCTTTGGATATAGGACTTTTGGAGGTGGAATCCCAATTTTGGCCATGGGCACCTGAAGAAGGATGGTTCTTTTCCATGGGAAGGAAAGGGCCACAGTGTTTCAGGGCAGAACAGAGGTGACCACCAGAGGCCAAGGCCAGCTAGAGCAGTCTGTCCTGGCAGCTTTTGTCTGAGTGAAACCCTTGCATATAGGGAATTTTGGAGGAAAAGTACTCATTTTGGCCAGGGATGCCTGTGCAGGAGGAAGGGCTCTTTTCCACAGGAAGGAAAGCACTGAGCCTTACACTGTTAGAAGGCAAGTGAGAGACAGCTCTCAGGAAGTAAAGGTCAGACAGACTTTTTGGCAATGGCAGCTTTATCTGGGAGCAATCCCTGGATATTGAGAATTTTGAAGGGGAAATCCCATTTTGGCCATGGATGTTGAATGAGAAGGATAGTTCTTTTCTATCTGAAGGAAAGTTCAGAGCCTCAGTGTCTCAGGGGTACAGGAGAAGAGACCCTCAACATACCAAGGGCAGTTCGACCAGTCGGGCCAAGCCAACCAGAGCTGTTACCCGTTCCCTTGGATCAATGGGGCCCTGCAGTGTCACAATGGTCCCTTGCTTCCATGAGGCCTTGCAGAGTCACTGGGGTCTCCTTGGTTCCATATGTCACAATGGACCCTTGGTTCCATGGGGACTCACAGTGTCAGAAGGGTGTCCTTGGTTCCATGAGGCCCTGCAAAGCCCCTTGATTCAGTGAGGCCTCCAAGTGTCATCATGGCCTCCAGGATTCCATGAGGCCCCACAATGTCACAATGGACCTTTGGTTCCATGGGGTCCCACACTGTTCCATGAATCCTTAGTTCCATGGGGCCCTGTAGTATCACAATTGACTCCTTGGTTCCATGGTGCAACACAGTGTGACAACTGCCCCTTGGCCTGCCAACACTCCATAGTGTCACAATGGTTCCTTGCTTCCATGAGGTCTTGTAGTGTCACAATGGCCCCTTGGTTCAATGATGCCTTCGGTGTCACAATGGTCTCCGTGATTCCCTAAGGCCTTGCAGTGTCACCACAGGCCATTGGTTTCACTGAGCCCCACAGTGTCACTGTGGTCCCCTTGGCTCCACAAGGCTCTGGAGTGTCACAATGGCCCTTTGGTTTCACAAGGCCTCAAAGTGTAAAAATGGCCTCCATGATTTCATGAGGCCTTGCTGTGTCACAATGGACCTTTGGTTCCATGATGCCCCGGTGTGTCACACCGGCCTCCTTGGTTCTGTTGGACCCTTCATCCCATGGAGACCCATGGTGTTCACTGGAGTCCCCTTGATTCCATGAGGCCCTGCCATGCTATAATGGCCCCTTGGTTCCAGTGGGTCCCAAAGTGTCAGAACAGTCTCCATTGTTCCATGAGGCCCCACAATGTCACTGTCATCCCCTTGATTCCACAGGGCCCCACAGTGGAACAATGGACTCTTGGTTCCATGAAGCTCCTGAGTCATAATGGTCTCCTTGGATCCACAGTGTCACAGTGGCCCCTTGGCTCAGTGTGGCCACGCTGTGTCACAATGGCTCATGGTTCCATGAGGCCACACAGTTTAACAACAGACCCTTAGTTCCACGAGGCCTTGCTGTGTCACAATGGACTTCTGGTTCCATGAGCTCTCACACTGCCAGCAGCACTCTCCTTGGTTCTGCAGTGTCACCATGGCCCCTTTGTTCCAGGAGGTTCCATAGTAGAATACGGTCACCTTGGTTCCGTGAGGTTCTGCAGTGTCACAATGGACGCATGGTTCCACCAGGCCTTGCTGTGTCAGAATGGACCCTTTTTTCCAAGAGGTTTCTCAGAGTCACAATGGTCTCCTTGGAGCCGCAGTATCACATTGGTTCAATGTGGCTCCAATGTGCCAGAATGGATTTTGGTTTCATGGAGTTCTGCTGTGTCACCATGGACCCTTTGTTCCATGAGTTTGCACCGTGTCACAGCTGAGTCCTTGGTTCTGTGAGGCCTTGCCAACACCAAATCTCAAAAATATCAGAATAAGACTCATTAACACTAATTTGCACGTTGCCTCCGCTTGAGGCGTGATGATCTGATTCAGGAATGGCATGGTGACAATCCCCCTGCTGCTCAGGCCACACAGACACCAATGTGATAGATGGCAAATGGCATTTATTAATGGTTACGCGGGGTTATATAATGGCGGTTAACGGTCAACAAAACAGGGGGCTAAGTAACTTTAACAGTAAAGGGGAGGGGTTCTGTCTACCCATAACATCGCGAGATCTTCTGATTGGTCCCTAACCTCCCAGATTTGCCTCCCCCCCTTTATGATTAATTAAAACCACAGAAAGTGTAAAGGTTATAAAAATACAAAGGCTATCAAACTGATACATGGCAAAACTGACAACTGGTAAAAAACAATACAACATGTCTGCAACTAACGCGCTTCAAAGCAACTGTTGGTGGTCAACAAATAAAATGTTAACTTTTTCTAACTGGTTTTTAACAAACAATACTAACTTGTTTTGACTTGTTGACTTGTTTAAAATGCAAGGTCTAAAAATCAATGTGAGGAGTATCATAGCAACTGGGCCTAATAAGGAGGAAACAACGGTGGTCAGCTATGGGGACTAGTCAAACTATGACTCAAACTGTCTTTGCTGGGCTTTTCTCTCAGTCTTTCTCTGTGCTAGCCTTTCTTTCAGTTTGCCTATGGAGTCTCTTACGACTTCGATATGGTCTGTGTAAAAACAACATTGTTCTTTCAAGGCAGCACACAGGCTTCTCTGTTGCATGAACAGGAGGTTCAATTCTTGTCTGTTCTGCAGGACGGTCACAAGTTTTTGCAACTCTTGTTGTGTTGGTACTTTTGTAGAGGCTTTTCTTTGTTGATGTTTGGGACGTAGAATGCAACTGGAGGAGCATCATCTGGATGGAGGAAGAAGCTGAAGAAACAGTTTTTGAGATCAATGATCACAAGTGGCTAATCATTGAGAGTGAAGGAAGTCTTTGCTGAAGCAGTTCTATGTCCTCAATGACTTCATTGATCTTCTTGAGGTTGTGCAGCAGTCTCTATGAGCCTGAAGTTTTCTCCTGAATGACGAACACTGCAGAATTCTATGGACTTGGTCTCTAGAGGGAAAGTCTTGCTGATCAAACACTAGCATGACTTGTTCTGCTGCATGTGGTGGCAAAGCGATAGCTTTGGCTACTTGGGTGTTGGTGTTCTCTGGAACAGTCAGTAGTGGTTGAAGAGCTTTGGCTAAGTCTGTAAGCTCTTCATTCTGATTTGCTGAAACAATCGAAGGATAAATGACAAGTCTAAGGATGCTGCTTCTGTCTTTACTAATTATTAAAAAGTCTTGTCTTTTGGGCAAAGTTCTAGTGACACTAGTAGGTATCACTGTGTGGTTCTCATCTATGAAGCAACGTAAAGTCTACAATCTTCTGTGGGTGAAGCACAAGGGCTGGAATCTCTGTGCAGTCGTGCAGTCGTGCAGTCAACATCTGTGCTTCTTCTTTTTTTTTTTTTTTTTTTTTGCTTGTGGAATGGTCAGCATTTTCTTGCCCATGCTTCTTGTCAGCATTCTCATGCTCTTGATCAAGTTTCACATTATTTACTGAGGTCTACCTGGACTTTTGCACCTGCTAAAACACAAACAAATCCACGTCCCCGCAGGGACTGGAGGATTATCTCAAAATCTTGGAGGTGAAGAATGGTCCTGATGTGAAAATAAAACATTGATCTGTTCTGTTTCAGTCTCTATGCAATATTGCATAGGGAAATGTAAGATAACAACAATTAGAAATCAATCAGACAATACACACAACTAATAACACATCTGAAATCATACAATTATCAGTCACTACAACACTGAACTGTCATCCCAGAGTCTGCGACATCTGATGAACCTTGAAACAACAGAGAATTGGAGAACTCATGTCCGGATTCATGTTTCTCCAAACTCCCTTTGAAATCAGGCTCAGCTATCATACATGGTCAAATTGCCAAGCCAAAAGGACTTGAATACTTTTTGATGCAGAAAACATCTGGGTTGATTGTCAATCATTCCATTCAAGTAGAGCTAGACCTTGGCCAGAGTTCAAACTCTAATTGATGGACATCACTTAATATATTTTAAAACAAGACTGTTAAAACCAGCAATTATGAATAGGAAACCTTACGATTAAAGATCAATCAAACCATTAAAGAATTGAATCCCTCCAAAACTTCTGTCAGGACAGAAATTCTTCAAACACAGCAAACCTCTTGAATTCTCGGCTGAGGTACTGTATAATAACTGAAGAAATAATAACTGAAGAAAACCACGAAACTGGCAATCTGGATTTAAAAGAAACCTAAAAAATATGAGTAGTTAAGAAACAAAAAGACAAGATTCTGAGGAGACACATGTCATGTAGATGATCACACAAAGATATAGTGAAACACATGAAAGCTGGCTATTGGGGTTGGCTGCGTGCCTGCTGCTGCGGGACCGGAGCAGGGCCGGTACCTCAGGCACCCTCTGCACCTCGACCATGCCCCGTCTCTGCTTGTGCCGTCACGGGAGTGCAGGCGCTTCCGCCCTGACCACGCCTCCCCTGCACTTGTCTCGGCGCAGGTGCGGTCTCGGGAACGTCCTCTCTGCCTGTGACCAACACCTGCGCTGTCCCAATCCCGATCTGGCTCCGTTCCCGCTTGGCGGTGTCTGTGCCGCGTCTGAGAACTGGGGAAAAACCCTCCCCTCTTTCCTGCCAGCATGTGTGGTGTCCTGCAAACCTTCTCTGTTCCTGCCGACCATGTCCGCGTCCCTCCACCCTGGGGTTCGCCACCCTGCGGTGCGGAAGGCGGAGGCTCCGCCCAGGCTCTCAGACTCTGAGTTAATGACGGTGCCTCGCGCCTCCGAGTTAAGGGCAGTGCCTCGCGCTTCCTCCAACAGCCCCTCCCAAAATGACTGCGCCTGCTCTTTTCCATCAGCCGGCGCGCCTGGGCTTGGGAGCCGCGAAGAGCATCCCCGCGGCTGCGAATCCCTGCACTCAGCAAAATCACAATCACCCACAGTCTGCGTAGCCGCCCCAGCACCCAGCCAGGGCACCACCAGCAAACAGTCCTGCGCGACTTTCCATGTTTCTTGCTCCTGCCGTGTTTTCCGTAGAGCCCACACGACTCTCCCCCATAATTTGAGATTCTGCCCTGAGCCTGAGGATATGGCCTCCTCGGCTAGGGTCTTGGTACACCTATACCACATTTCTGTGTGGAGAATATCCACTGGCTGCCCAATAACCCCAATCCGCAGTAGCCTCGATACTACGAGGGCAAAATCCCCTGGCTTGCAGTCAACACCCCACTGCCTATGAACCTGAAAAATGACCTTTGCGAGGGCCTCCATTCCTCTTGCTGGTCCAGGAGTATCCTCCCCGCTGAGCTGGGCCAGCGGCTGCGGCCGTCGTTCACCCGACCAGGCGATCCCTGTCTCCCGGGCAAAGTCCCAGGTTTTGGCACCACTTTGTTGCCTCCGCTTGAGGCGTGACGACCTGATTCGGGAATGGCACAGCGACAATCCCCCTGCCGCTCGGGCCACGTACTCGCAGACACCAATGTGGTGGACGGCAAATGGCATTTATTAACGGTTACACGGGGTTATAAATAACGGGGGTTAACGGCCAACAAAATGGGGGGCTAAGTAACTTTAACAGTAAAGGGGAGGGAGTCTCTCTACCCGTAACATTGCGAGATCTTCCGATCGGTCCCTAATCTCCCACATTTGCAGTTTAAGAGGGCATCATTTATTCAGGCCTGAGGTCTAGCAAGGGATAACTCCTAACATTATGTGAACATGTAATTCTACCAATGTCACCAAATGTGTATTACAATTTATCCAATATCGTAAAACCCACTCCAAGTTCCCAGATTTAGTCCTTTTTTCTATCACTGCATTCTTGAGCCAGATGTCTTCTTGTCTTCCAACCATTCCTGCTGGGAAGGCAGCCCCTGCATGCCTTGTTCCTGTGCTAAAAGCTCACAGGCACAGTAAAAATTAATTAACCCTTTTGATAATGAGCCAAAGGCTTTGTGTGGGCAGGCAGAGGGAGGCAGGAGGCAGAGCTGTCAGCAAAGGAAGGGCCCAGCCAGGTGGGGCAGCCAGGGGATGCCAACAGCCTGCAGGGACAGAGGCACAGGGCAGGGACACCATTGGACAGCCTGGGCTGCACAGGGCACAGGGATGGGCAGCAGCTGCAAGACAGCCCTGACAGAGCCAACTTGGGCAGCACTTTGGCCATGGCTGCTGGCCCTGGGGCCAGGAGGGGACAAGTGACCCTTGCAGGCCTGGGGCCGCATTGCCTCCTTGTCCCTGCTCAGCAGCCTGGCAGGGGCCACCCCATGTTCCTGCCCTTGCCATAGCACATCCCCACATGCCAGTGCCCATCCCAGGAAGAGCCCTGAGCAAGGAAGGAGGGACAGGATCTGCCTGGCCAGGGGCTGGGGCTCAGGCCTTGGCCCTTTGCATTCCTCAAACACATCCAGGTTTGCTCAGGACCAGAGACACCTTTCCCTTGCTTGTCCCCACCAGATATCACTGCCTCCAGTGTTCTGCTCTGCCTGGAGAACTTTCTCAGTTGTGTCCCTCAGTGGGACCCATTAAAACTTGTAGAAACTTTGGAGTTTAAATTTAATTTTTAGTTCCTGAGAAGTTCTTTGAACACTCTCTGGGACTGAGTCTTATGTAAACAGCAGCAAAGCCCTGAGAGGGTCATTAAAGTCCTTGTGCTGTGTCTGTGCTGCTGAGCTGGGCTGGGCTTCTGCCACAGGAGCTCTTGGAAACCAAGAACACAAAAAGTCATTTCTCCTGATGAGCAGCTTTTCTCTCAGTCCAGCAGGGCTGAGGGCACTGCTTGCAGGTACCTGAGAGCAGTGAAACAGAGAGAGACTTAAAGGAACTGGAAGGACAATTTTGAGCTCATTCATGGAGAAATCTTCCCAGTTTTTGACACAGTCAGTTTCTGGCTGCAGGGATCTCCTAAAGCTGGAGATGGCAGGACTGATGTGACTGTAAGGATGGCTCTGCTGCCCTTTCTGCTTTGGGGGAGGATGTGCTGTAGAGCGGGGTTGCCCTGGGCACCGTCAGAGGGACAGGGCAGGACGGCTCCTGCTGCCAGGGACGGCTGCAGGGGGTGAAGCTGGGGCTGCAGCCAGGGCTGCCCAGGGCTGTCCTGCAGAGCAGCTCCTGCAGCCCTCAGGGCTCTTGGCCAGCCCAGGGCATGTGCCACCTGCCAGGGGCGGCTCTCAGCCTGCCTGGCAGCTCCCCATGGACGCTGCAGGTGAGCTGTGGGTGCACGGAGTGACTCCTGCCAGGGCAGGTCCTGCTGCTGTGAAGAGGGTGCTGTGTGGGCCAGGGCTGCTCAGAGCTCCAGCTCATTCCCACCTCATTCCTGAGGGGACTTTTCATTGGGTCATTCAGGGCAGGGGTTTCCTGCTTGGGTCTCTGCTTTCCTGAATCTGTGCTCCCACTTCTCCCTGGCTCAGCTTGGTGGCAATGGAAACTCAGCTGTGCAGGGCAGAGCAGGGGCTGAGGCTCTTCAGCCATCACACTGAGTTTTCCTGGGAACCTCAGCAAGAGCCCACACCTGCCCAGCCTCCAGATCCATGCAGCATCACCTTTCCCTGGTGCCCAGGCTGGGGAAGCTGTTCTTTAATCCCTGCAGGGCCGAGCAGTTGCAGGGCAGGGCTGGCCCAGGGGCTGGGCTGGGCTCTGGCAGCTCTGGCAGGGAAGGAGCCCGGGGCCACAGAAGCAGCTCGGGGTGGGACAGCTCCAGCAGCAGAGCCGTGGGCAGGGAGGGAGGGAGGCAGTGCCGAGGGCAGCCCTGCTGCAGGGCAGATGTGGCACCTGCTGGGCCTGCCCTGCAGGGCAGACACTACCCTGAGCAGCACAGCTCTTGTGTCCCCTCGCAGCCAGCACAGCCCTCAGCCCGGGGGCTCAGGGCCCTCAGTCCCTCCTGGGCTGGCAGAGGAGCCCCAGAGATGAAGGGCATCTCTGTGGCCATGTGCCCATTCCCTGCTGACCAGGGCCTGAGGGCCACTGTCCTGCCCTGCTGCTGCCTGGCAGGGGCTGGGCAGGGCTGGCCAGGGAAAGGCTTTTCCTCAGGCCCGGCTCTCTCTCTCCTTGCCTTGCCCAGGTGCTGCTGGCATTGCTGAGGGGCTCTCTGCATTGGCAGCTCCAGCTGCAGGGCCAGGCCCAGCCCTTGGGCTCCTCCTGTGCAGGCTGAGCACAGCAATGGGGTGTCCCAGCTCCCTGTGCCCGGGGAGCTCTGGGCAGGGCAGCCTGGGACCCTGGCAATGAGTCCACTCTCCTCAAGCAGTGCCATGGACAGGACCCTTGGTGTGTCCTCAGGATGCCATCCAAGCTGTCAGCTGCCTCCAGGGGACACTGGGGGACAGGAGTGTCCTTGGCCAGAGTGGGGCTGAAACTCTGAGAAAGGCTAAACCAGTTTGCTCTGCTGTGGGTTCCTCTGCTCTCAGTTGTGTCAGGCTGATTTCCAGGGGAACACAGGGACTGCCCTGGATCACAGAAAAGGGCAGCTGGGGACAGACGGAGTGACAGAGCAGCTCCCCTAGCCCTTCACTGAGTTCCAACCACTGCTCTTGCCTTGCACAGCTGTCTCTGCTCTCCCTGGGCGCAGCAGGAAACCCTCTCAAACTGCCTTTGGCCATCACCCTCCCTTAGTCCTGGGACAGGAGATGCTGCTGAGCTCCTCAGCCTCAGAAGCTGTTTGAGCTGATGGAATCCTACCCCAGGACTTGCCCCTGTCCCCATTCCATGACCCCACTGCTTCAGAGCAGAGCTGACCCCTTGGTGTCCATGGGCAGAGCCCCTGCTCATCACAGCAATGGGGCCAGATTCCAGCAAAATTCCAGGCACGGGCCTGAAGGAAGAGCTCTGAGAAAAGGAAAACTGGGGGGCACAGAGCAACAGGGGCAGGGCTGGGGGAAAGGGCTTGGACAGAGCTCAGCAAAGTCTGCCCTGACTTGTCACTGTCTCCCCTTTGAACAGCTCCCCATGACCCACTGTCTCTCAGCCAGTATCGGCATCAATTGTTGCAATAAAGGTGGTGTATTGGGATGGCCCCAAATTTGCCAGGCTCCACAACATTTGCCCTGTGCACCTGACCTTGTTGGGGTCATTATCATGCTGTCCATCCCTCCCAAAGAGTGCCTCCAATACTGCCACTTCTCTCAGCTGTTGGATTCCATCCTCAAGAGTCTTCCAGCACATTCTATGGTGCTGCTCCTGCATTCTCTCCCTGTGAACAAACCTCTCTCTGACACTTATTAAAAGCCCTGGCTCCCTTACAAAAATCTGATTGATACCTGAGTGCTGGGTCAAGCGTCCCAAATTCCTTGCCTCACCACCATCCAGCTGAACACCTGTACCCATAAGATCCCAGACCCAGAGTAACCAGGTTGTATAAGCCTCACGTCCCTGTCGTACAATGTCTGTGTGCAGATTACAGAGACTTTTGTACATCAGGGACTCAGTGATGATCTCAACCATTGGCTCCCCTGTGAGTTGTGAGGGCCCTCCATTCTTATCCTTGTCTGGGTGCTCTGATTTCATCTTAGACCTCCTCGTTTCCACAGGGGCAGCTGCTGCTGGCTGTGACTCCCTCTGCAGTTCAGCTGGAACCTGGACAGTTGTAACATCTGTGGGTTCTGCTGCTGCACCATCAGACTCTCCCTCTTTGAGGCAGGGGGAGGTTTCCTCACCAGCTGGGGAAGTGTAGTCCTTCAGCATCTGGCCCATCTCACACATCTCCTTCACCAGACCCCCCACCCAATCTGGGTGGTTCATTTCTGAGGTGGGCTGTGGGGCGTGGTCAGGCTCTGGGGTGTTGAGGATTTCTTGTAGGTTGAGGAGTTTTTGCTAGACAATGGCCATATTCAGCCGATGCACAATCCAGCCTGCTTGTACTAATGGACAATGAACACGTTCACAAACAATGGATAATGGACTTATTCAGAAATGGGGTCAGTATATCCTTGAGAAAGATACAAGAAGAAGAGTCATCAGGACTCAGCAAATTTGTCAGCAAGCTTGGGAGAGTGAGAAAAAAGAGAAAGCAATGGGTGGGCCAGACAACCACAGCAAGATGCACAAAAAATTAGATGATCCAATCAGCATTTTAATTTAGATGTGTAAACAGCTAGGATTAACTAATCATGTACTAGCTAGAGACGCGTGGGCAGTAGAAACTTACTATAAATCTAGTCTTTTTAGGGATAATAAATTTGGCTTCACTGGATCATATTGGTCATGGTGTGCTGTCCCTGAACATCCGCATAACTGGGCTCCTGGAAGTCTTCATCTATGTCACATTCCGTGGGTTTTTATTTACTCCTTATTTGTCCATCCTGTAGAAAAGGATTGGTGTCAGTGGGAAACTGACATTGCTTGTTTGAAGGGGAGCCCACCCATCCTGCCTGAGGATGATGAACTCCTCTGTTTTAAAGTCTCTTTTTGAGGGTCTCTTCTTGGGTCTTCTACAGGTTGGTTTTTGGTTTCCTCTCCTCCAGGCTGTCCTGGCCTGTGCTGGGAAAAGCCCACTGCTGGGACATCTGTGCACCCTGGGATCCCAGGGTCCTGGGCATCTGCATGGGGATGGGCAATGTAACAAAGGACTGGCTGGAGGCCTTTGGAAATGGGAATTTATGGACAGGTGGGACTGCTCAATCTGACTGCACCATGCCCTTACCTCTGGATCTCCTTCCTGCTTGGCAGGATTCTGTTTCCAGGTAGTGTGGGCAAGGACTGGCACTCACCTGCACAGAAAGGCTTCTGCCTTTTGTCCCTGTAGCTAAACCCAGGGTGAGAGTCCTCCTTTAGTGCTCAAAGAAAGGAAAGGAAATCCCAGAAGGGATGTGCTCTGTCTTTGAAACCATTACCAATTGTGAGGAACACCCCTGCTAAAGTAGGATGTGTCCCTGATCAAAGAAGGTCACCCTTCTGACCAAACTGATCCCAGCCCAAAGGCCAGGCCTTCTGCTGGGCTCTGGAAGGGGTTCTGCAGGCAATGTGCTCAGGGGAGAGACCTCC